>NC_134426.1:4650718-5971226 GCF_030867145.1 Opisthocomus hoazin | reverse complement strand
CTGTGCGAGCAGTGCCATGGGCAGATGAGGCTGAGCAACAGCTTTCCAGGCTAGCTCTTTCTGCCTGCGAGCTATCTGCAGACGTTCGCATTTTCAGAGCAGGACTGCCAGAGGATCCCGGCACGGAATACCAAATTTATGTTTGAGGTTTGAGGGGGCAAGACAAGCAAGCAGCCCCAGTCTCTGTGCCTCTGTGCGAGCAGTGCCATGGGCAGATGAGGCTGAGCAACAGCTTTCCAGGCTAGCTCTTTCTGCTTGCGACCTATTTACAGACGTTCGCATTTTCAGAGCAGGGCTGCCGGAGGATCCCGGCACAGACCACCAAAGATACTTTTGAAGTTTGAGTTGACAAGACAAGCCAGCAGCCCCAGTCTCTGTGCCTCTGTGCGAGCAGTGCCATGGGCAGATGAGGCTGAGCAACAGCTTTCCAGGCTAGCTTTTTCTGCCTGCGAGCTATCTGCAGACGTTCGCATTTTCGGAGCAGGGCTGCCGGAGGCGCCCGGCACGGACCACCTAAGCTACGTTTGAAGTTTGAGGGGACAAGACAAGCAAGCAGCCCCAGTCTCTGTGCCTCTGTGCGAGCAGTGCCATGGGCAGATGAGGCTAAGCAACAGCTTTCCAGGCTAGCTCTTTCTGCCTGCGAGCTATCTGCAGACGTTCGCATTTTCAGAGCAGGACTGCCAGAGGATCCCGGCACGGAATACCAAATTTATGTTTGAGGTTTGAGGGGGCAAGACAAGCAAGCAGCCCCAGTCTCTGTGCCTCTGTGCGAGCAGTGCCATGGGCAGATGAGGCTGAGCAACAGCTTTCCAGGCTAGCTCTTTCTGCCTGCGAGCTATCTGCAGACGTTCGCATTTTCAGAGCAGGGCTGCCGGAGGTGCCCGGCACGGAACACCGAAGAAACTTTTGAAGCTTGAGGGGACAAGACAAGCAAGCAGCCCCAGTCTCTGTGCCTCTGTGCGAGCACTGCCATGGGCAGATGAGGCTGAGCAACAGCTTTCCAGGCTAGCTCTTTCTGCCTGCGAGCTATCTGCAGACGTTCGCATTTTCAGAGCAGGACTGCCAGAGGATCCCGGCACGGAATACCAAAGTTATGTTTGAGGTTTGAAGGTGCAAGACAAGCAAGCAGCCCCAGTCTCTGTGCCTCTGTGCGAGCAGTGCCGTGGGCAGATGAGGCTAAGAAACAGCTTTCCAGGCTAGCTCTTTCTGCCTACGAGCTATTTGCAGACGTTCGCATTTTCAGAGCAGGACTGCCAGAGGATCCCAGCACGGAATACCAAATTTATGTTTGAGGTTTGAGGGGGCAAGACAAGCAAGCAGCCCCAGTCTCTGTGCCTCTGTGCGAGCAGTGCCATGGGCAGATGAGGCTGAGCAACAGCTTTCCAGGCTAGCTCTTTCTGGCTGCCAGCTATCTGCAGACGTTCGCATTTTTGGAGCAGGGCTGCCGGATGCGCCCGGCAAAGGCCACCTAAGCTACGTTTGAAGTTTGAGGGGACAAGACAAGCAAGCAGCCCCAGTCTCTGTGCCTCTGTGTGAGCAGTGTCATGGGTAGATGAGGCTGAGCAACAGCTTTCCAGGCTAGCTCTTTCTGCCTGCGAGCTATCTGCAGACGTTCGCATTTTTGAAGTAGGGCTGCCGGAGGCGCCCGGCAAAGGCCACCTAAGCTACCTTTGAAGTTTGAGGGGACAAGACAAGCAAGCAGCCCCAGTCTCTGTGCCTCTGTGCGAGCAGTGCCATGGGCAGATGAGGCTGAGCAACAGCTTTCCAGGCTAGCTCTTTCTGCCTGCGAGCTATCTTCAGACGTTCGCATTTTCAGAGCAGGACTGCCAGAGGATCCCAGCACGGAATACCAAATATATGTTTGAGGTTTGAGGGGGCAAGACAAGCAAGCAGTCCCAGTCTCTGTGCCTCTGTGCGAGCAGTGCCATGGGCAGATGAGGCTGAGCAACAGCTTTCCAGGCTAGCTCTTTCTGCCTGCGAGCTATCTGCAGACGTTCGCATTTTCGGAGCAGGGCTGCAGGAGGCGCCCGGCACGGACCACCTAAGCTACCTTTGAAGTTTGAGGGGGCAAGACAAGCAAGCAGCCCCAGTCTCTGTGCCTCTGTGCGAGCAGTGCCATGGGCAGATGAGGCTGAGCAACAGCTTTCCAGGTTAGCTCTTTCTGCCTACGAGCTATTTGCAGACGTTCGCATTTTCAGAGCAGGATTGCCAGAGGATCCCAGCACGGAATACCAAATTTATGTTTGAGGTTTGAGGGGACAAGACAAGCAAGCAGCCCCAGTCTCTGTGCCTCTGTGCGAGCAGTGCCATGGGCAGATGAGGCTGAGCAACAGCTTTCCAGGCTAGCTCTTTCTGCCTGCGAGCTATCTGCAGACGTTCGCATTTTCAGAGCAGGTCTGCTGGAGGCGCCTGGCACAGAACACCTAAGCTACGTTTGAAGTTTGAGGGGACAAGACAAGCAAGCAGTCGCAGTCTCTGTGCCTCTGTGCGAGCAGTGCCATGGGCAGATGAGGCTGAGCAACAGCTTTCCAGGCTAGCTCTTTCTGCCTGCGAGCTATCTGCAGACGTTTGCATTTTCGGAGCAGGGCTGCGGGAGACGCCCGGCACGGACCACCAAAGCTACGTTTGAAGTTTGAAGGTACAAGACAAGCAAGCAGCCCCAGTCTCTGTGCCTCTGTGCGAGCAGTGCCATGGGCAGATGAGGCTGAGCAACGGCTTTCCAGGCTAGCTCTTTCTGCCTGCCAGCTACCTGATAACGTTCGCATTTTCGGAGCAGGGCTGCCGGAGGTTCTCGTCACGGACCACCTAAGCTACATTTGATGTTTGAGGGGGCAAGACAAGCAGGCAGCCCCAGTCTCTGTGCCTCTGTGCGAGCAGTGCCAGGGGCAGATGAGGCTGAGCAACAGCTTTCCAGGCTAGCTCTTTCTGCCTGCCAGCTACCTGAAGACGTTCGCATTTTCGGAGCAGGGCTGCCGGAGGTGCCCGGCACGGAACACCGAAGAAACGTTTGAAGCTTGAGGGGACAAGACAAGCAAGCAGCCCCAGTCTCTGTGCCTCTGTGCGAGCAGTGCCATGGGCAGATGAGGCTGAGCAACAGCTTTCCAGGCTAGCTCTTTCTGCCTGCGAGCTATCTGCAGACGTTCGCATTTTCAGAGCAGGACTGCCAGAGGATCCCGGCACGGAATACCAAATTTATGTTTGAGGTTTGAGGGGGCAAGACAAGCAAGCAGCCCCAGTCTCTGTGCCTCTGTGCGAGCAGTGCCATGGGCAGATGAGGCTGAGCAACAGCTTTCCAGGCTAGCTCTTTCTGCTTGCGACCTATTTACAGACGTTCGCATTTTCAGAGCAGGGCTGCCGGAGGATCCCGGCACAGACCAGCAAAGATACTTTTGAAGTTTGAGTTGACAAGACAAGCCAGCAGCCCCAGTCTCTGTGCCTCTGTGCGAGCAGTGCCATGGGCAGATGAGGCTGAGCAACAGCTTTCCAGGCTAGCTTTTTCTGCCTGCGAGCTATCTGCAGACGTTCGCATTTTCGGAGCAGGGCTGCCGGAGGCGCCCGGCACGGACCACCTAAGCTACGTTTGAAGTTTGAGGGGACAAGACAAGCAAGCAGCCCCAGTCTCTGTGCCTCTGTGCGAGCAGTGCCATGGGCAGATGAGGCTAAGCAACAGCTTTCCAGGCTAGCTCTTTCTGCCTACGAGCTATTTGCAGACGTTCGCATTTTCAGAGCAGGACTGTCAGAGGATCCCAGCACGGAATACCAAATTTATGTTTGAGGTTTGAGGGGGCAAGACAAGCAAGCAGCCCCAGTCTCTGTGCCTCTGTGCGAGCACTGCCATGGGCAGATGAGGCTGAGCAACAGCTTTCCAGGCTAGCTCTTTCTGCCTACGAGCTATTTGCAGACGTTCGCATTTTCAGAGCAGGACAGCCAGAGGATCCCAGCACGGAATACCAAATTTATGTTTGAGGTTTGAGGGGGCAAGACAAGCAAGCAGCCCCAGTCTCTGTGCCTCTGTGCGAGCAGTGCCATGGGCAGATGAGGCTGAGCAACAGCTTTCCAGGCTAGCTCTTTCTGGCTGCGAGCTATCTGCAGACGTTCGCATTTTTGAAGTAGGGCTGCCGGAGGCGCCCGGCAAAGGCCACCTAAGCTACCTTTGAAGTTTGAGGGGACAAGACAAGCAAGCAGCCCCAGTCTCTGTGCCTCTGTGCGAGCAGTGCCATGGGCAGATGAGGCTGAGCAACAGCTTTCCAGGCTAGCTCTTTCTGGCTGCGAGCTATCTGCAGACGTTCGCATTTTCAGAGCAGGACTGCCAGAGGATCCCGGCACGGAATACCAAATTTATGTTTGAGGTTTGAGGGGGCAAGACAAGCAAGCAGCCCCAGTCTCTGTGCCTCTGTGCGAGCAGTGCCATGGGCAGATGAGGCTAAGCAACAGCTTTCCAGGTTAGCTCTTTCTGCCTACGAGCTATTTGCAGACGTTCGCATTTTCAGAGCAGGATTGCCAGAGGATCCCAGCACGGAATACCAAATTTATGTTTGAGGTTTGAGGGGGCAAGACAAGCAAGCAGCCCCAGTCTCTGTGCCTCTGTGCGAGCAGTGCCATGGGCAGATGAGGCTGAGCAACAGCTTTCCAGGCTAGCTCTTTCTGCCTGCGAGCTATCTGCAGACGTTCGCATTTTCAGAGCAGGTCTGCCGGAGGCGCCTGGCACAGAACACCTAAGCTACGTTTGAAGTTTGAGGGGACAAGACAAGCAAGCAGTCGCAGTCTCTGTGCCTCTGTGCGAGCAGTGCCATGGGCAGATGAGGCTGAGCAACAGCTTTCCAGGCTAGCTCTTTCTGCCTGCGAGCTATCTGCAGACGTTTGCATTTTCGGAGCAGGGCTGCGGGAGACGCCCGGCACGGACCACCAAAGCTACGTTTGAAGTTTGAGGGGACAAGACAAGCAAGCAGCCCCAGTCTCTGTGCCTCTGTGCGAGCAGTGCCATGGGCAGATGAGGCTGAGCAACGGCTTTCCAGGCTAGCTCTTTCTGCCTGCCAGCTACCTGATAACGTTCGCATTTTCGGAGCAGGGCTGCCGGAGGTTCTCGTCACGGACCACCTAAGCTACATTTGATGTTTGAGGGGGCAAGACAAGCAGGCAGCCCCAGTCTCTGTGCCTCTGTGCGAGCAGTGCCAGGGGCAGATGAGGCTGAGCAACAGCTTTCCAGGCTAGCTCTTTCTGCCTGCCAGCTACATGAAGACGTTCGCATTTTCGGAGCAGGGCTGCCGGAGGTGCCCGGTACGGAACACCGAAGAAACGTTTGAAGCTTGAGGGGACAAGACAAGCAAGCAGCCCCAGTCTCTGTGCCTCTGTGCGAGCAGTGCCATGGGCAGATGAGGCTGAGCAACAGCTTTCCAGGCTAGCTCTTTCTGCCTGCGAGCTATCTGCAGACGTTCGCATTTTCAGAGCAGGACTGCCAGAGGATCCCGGCACGGAATACCAAATTTATGTTTGAGGTTTGAGGGGGCAAGACAAGCAAGCAGCCCCAGTCTCTGTGCCTCTGTGCGAGCAGTGCCATGGGCAGATGAGGCTGAGCAACAGCTTTCCAGGCTAGCTCTTTCTGCATGCGACCTATCTACAGACGTTCGCATTTTCAGAGCAGGGCTGCCGGAGGATCCCGGCACAGACCACCAAAGATACGTTTGAAGTTTGAGTTGACAAGACAAGCCAGCAGCCCCAGTCTCTGTGCCTCTGTGCGAGCAGTGCCATGGGCAGATGAGGCTGAGCAACAGCTTTCCAGGCTAGCTCTTTCTGCCTGCGAGCTATCTGCAGACGTTCGCATTTTCGGAGCAGGGCTGCCGGAGGCGCCCGGCACGGACCACCTAAGCTACGTTTGAAGTTTGAGGGGGCAAGACAAGCAAGCAGCCCCAGTCTCTGTGCCTCTGTGCGAGAAGTGCCATGGGCAGATGAGGCTAAGCAACAGCTTTCCAGGTTAGCTCTTTCTGCCTACGAGCTATTTGCAGACGTTCGCATTTTCAGAGCAGGACTGCCAGAGGATCCCAGCACGGAATACCAAATTTATGTTTGAGGTTTGAGGGGACAAGACAAGCAAGCAGTCCCAGTCTCTGTGCCTCTGTGCGAGCAGTGCCATGGGCAGATGAGGCTGAGCAACAGCTTTCCAGGCTAGCTCTTTCTGCCTGCGAGCTATCTGCAGACGTTCGCATTTTCAGAGCAGGTCTGCCGGAGGTTCTCGTCACGGACCACCTAAGCTACATGTGATGTTTGAGGGGGCAAGACAAGCAGGCAGCCCCAGTCTCTGTGCCTCTGTGCGAGCAGTGCCAGGGGCAGATGAGGCTGAGCAACAGCTTTCCAGGCTAGCTCTTTCTGGCTGCCAGCTATCTGCAGACGTTCGCATTTTTGGAGCAGGGCTGCCGGATGCGCCCGGCAAAGGCCACCTAAGCTACGTTTGAAGTTTGAGGGGACAAGACAAGCAAGCAGCCCCAGTCTCTGTGCCTCTGTGTGAGCAGTGTCATGGGTAGATGAGGCTGAGCAACAGCTTTCCAGGCTAGCTCTTTCTGCCTGCGAGCTATCTGCAGATGTTCGCATTTTTGAAGTAGGGCTGCCGGAGGCGCCCGGCAAAGGCCACCTAAGCTACCTTTGAAGTTTGAGGGGACAAGACAAGCAAGCAGCCCCAGTCTCTGTGCCTCTGTGCGAGCAGTGCCATGGGCAGATGAGGCTGAGCAACAGCTTTCCAGGCTAGCTCTTTCTGGCTGCGAGCTATCTGCAGACGTTCGCATTTTCAGAGCAGGACTGCCAGAGGATCCCGGCACGGAATACCAAATTTATGTTTGAGGTTTGAGGGGGCAAGACAAGCAAGCAGCCCCAGTCTCTGTGCCTCTGTGCGAGCAGTGCCATGGGCAGATGAGGCTAAGCAACAGCTTTCCAGGCTAGCTCTTTCTGCCTACGAGCTATTTGCAGACGTTCGCATTTTCAGAGCAGGATTGCCAGAGGATCCCAGCACGGAATACCAAATTTATGTTTGAGGTTTGAGGGGACAAGACAAGCAAGCAGCCCCAGTCTCTGTGCCTCTGTGCGAGCAGTGCCATGGGCAGATGAGGCTGAGCAACAGCTTTCCAGGCTAGCTCTTTCTGCCTGCGAGCTATCTGCAGACGTTCGCATTTTCAGAGCAGGTCTGCCGGAGGCGCCTGGCACAGAACACCTAAGCTACGTTTGAAGTTTGAGGGGACAAGACAAGCAAGCAGTCGCAGTCTCTGTGCCTCTGTGCGAGCAGTGCCATGGGCAGATGAGGCTGAGCAACAGCTTTCCAGGCTAGCTCTTTCTGCCTGCGAGCTATCTGCAGACGTTTGCATTTTCGGAGCAGGGCTGCGGGAGACGCCCGGCACGGACCACCAAAGCTACGTTTGAAGTTTGAGGGGACAAGACAAGCAAGCAGCCCCAGTCTCTGTGCCTCTGTGCGAGCAGTGCCATGGGCAGATGAGGCTGAGCAACGGCTTTCCAGGCTAGCTCTTTCTGCCTGCCAGCTACCTGATAACGTTCGCATTTTCGGAGCAGGGCTGCCAGAGGTTCTCGTCACGGACCACCTAAGCTACATTTGATGTTTGAGGGGGCAAGACAAGCAGGCAGCCCCAGTCTCTGTGCCTCTGTGCGAGCAGTGCCAGGGGCAGATGAGGCTGAGCAACAGCTTTCCAGGCTAGCTCTTTCTGCCTGCCAGCTACCTGAAGACGTTCGCATTTTCGGAGCAGGGCTGCCGGAGGTGCCCGGTACGGAACACCGAAGAAACGTTTGAAGCTTGAGGGGACAAGACAAGCAAGCAGCCCCAGTCTCTGTGCCTCTGTGCGAGCAGTGCCATGGGCAGATGAGGCTGAGCAACAGCTTTCCAGGCTAGCTCTTTCTGCCTGCGAGCTATCTGCAGACGTTCGCATTTTCAGAGCAGGACTGCCAGAGGATCCCGGCACGGAATACCAAATTTATGTTTGAGGTTTGAGGGGGCAAGACAAGCAAGCAGCCCCAGTCTCTGTGCCTCTGTGCGAGCAGTGCCATGGGCAGATGAGGCTGAGCAACAGCTTTCCAGGCTAGCTCTTTCTGCATGCGACCTATCTACAGACGTTCGCATTTTCAGAGCAGGGCTGCCGGAGGATCCCGGCACAGACCACCAAAGATACGTTTGAAGTTTGAGTTAACAAGACAAGCCAGCAGCCCCAGTCTCTGTGCCTCTGTGCGAGCAGTGCCATGGGCAGATGAGGCTGAGCAACAGCTTTCCAGGCTAGCTTTTTCTGCCTGCGAGCTATCTGCAGACGTTCGCATTTTCGGAGCAGGGCTGCCGGAGGCGCCCGGCACGGACCACCTAAGCTACGTTTGAAGTTTGAGGGGGCAAGACAAGCAAGCAGCCCCAGTCTCTGTGCCTCTGTGCGAGAAGTGCCATGGGCAGATGAGGCTAAGCAACAGCTTTCCAGGCTAGCTCTTTCTGCCTACGAGCTATTTGCAGACGTTCGCATTTTCAGAGCAGGACTGCCAGAGGATCCCAGCACGGAATACCAAATTTATGTTTGAGGTTTGAGGGGACAAGACAAGCAAGCAGCCCCAGTCTCTGTGCCTCTGTGCGAGCAGTGCCATGGGCAGATGAGGCTGAGCAACAGCTTTCCAGGCTAGCTCTTTCTGCCTGCGAGCTATCTGCAGACGTTCGCATTTTCAGAGCAGGTCTGCCGGAGGCGCCTGGCACAGAACACCTAAGCTACGTTTGAAGTTTGAGGGGACAAGACAAGCAAGCAGTCCCAGTCTCTGTGCCTCTGTGCGAGCAGTGCCATGGGCAGATGAGGCTGAGCAACGGCTTTCCAGGCTAGCTCTTTCTGCCTGCCAGCTACCTGATAACGTTCGCATTTTCGTAGCAGGGCTGCCGGAGGTTCTCGTCACGGACCACCTAAGCTACATGTGATGTTTGAGGGGGCAAGACAAGCAGGCAGCCCCAGTCTCTGTGCCTCTGTGCGAGCAGTGCCAGGGGCAGATGAGGCTGAGCAACAGCTTTCCAGGCTAGCTCTTTCTGCCTGCCAGCTACCTGAAGACGTTGGCATTTTCGGAGCAGGGCTGCCGGAGGTGCCCGGCACGGAACACCGAAGAAACGTTTGAAGCTTGAGGGGACAAGACAAGCAAGCAGCCCCAGTCTCTGTGCCTCTGTGCGAGCACTGCCATGGGCAGATGAGGCTGAGCAACAGCTTTCCAGGCTAGCTCTTTCTGGCTGCGAGCTATCTGCAGACGTTCGCATTTTCAGAGCAGGACTGCCAGAGGATCCCGGCACGGAATACCAAATTTATGTTTGAGGTTTGAGGGGGCAAGACAAGCAAGCAGCCCCAGTCTCTGTGCCTCTGTGCGAGCAGTGCCATGGGCAGATGAGGCTGAGCAACAGCTTTCCAGGCTAGCTCTTTCTGCCTGCGAGCTATCTGCAGACGTTCGCATTTTCGGAGCAGGGCTGCAGGAGGCGCCCGGCACGGACCACCTAAGCTACGTTTGAAGTTTGAGGGGGCAAGACAAGCAAGCAGCCCCAGTCTCTGTGCCTCTGTGCGAGCAGTGCCATGGGCAGATGAGGCTAAGCAACAGCTTTCCAGGTTAGCTCTTTCTGCCTACGAGCTATTTGCAGACGTTCGCATTTTCAGAGCAGGACTGCCAGAGGATCCCAGCACGGAATACCAAATTTATGTTTGAGGTTTGAGGGGACAAGACAAGCAAGCAGCCCCAGTCTCTGTGCCTCTGTGCGAGCAGTGCCATGGGCAGATGAGGCTGAGCAACAGCTTTCCAGGCTAGCTCTTTCTGCCTGCGAGCTATCTGCAGACGTTCGCATTTTCGGAGCAGGTCTGCCGGAGGCGCCTGGCACAGAACACCTAAGCTACGTTTGAAGTTTGAGGGGACAAGACAAGCAAGCAGTCCCAGTCTCTGTGCCTCTGTGCGAGCAGTGCCATGGGCAGATGAGGCTGAGCAACAGCTTTCCAGGCTAGCTCTTTCTGCCTGCGAGCTATCTGCAGACGTTTGCATTTTCGGAGCAGGGCTGCGGGAGACGCCCGGCACGGACCACCAAAGCTACGTTTGAAGTTTGAGGGGACAAGACAAGCAAGCAGCCCCAGTCTCTGTGCCTCTGTGCGAGCAGTGCCATGGGCAGATGAGGCTGAGCAACGGCTTTCCAGGCTAGCTCTTTCTGCCTGCCAGCTACCTGAAGACGTTCGCATTTTCGGAGCAGGGCTGCCGGAGGTTCTCGTCACGGACCACCTAAGCTACATTTGATGTTTGAGGGGGCAAGACAAGCAGGCAGCCCCAGTCTCTGTGCCTCTGTGCGAGCAGTGCCAGGGGCAGATGAGGCTGAGCAACAGCTTTCCAGGCTAGCTCTTTCTGCCTGCCAGCTACCTGAAGACGTTCGCATTTTCGGAGCAGGGCTGCCGGAGGTGCCCGGCACGGAACACCGAAGAAACGTTTGAAGCTTGAGGGGACAAGACAAGCAAGCAGCCCCAGTCTCTGTGCCTCTGTGCGAGCAGTGCCATGGGCAGATGAGGCTGAGCAACAGCTTTCCAGGCTAGCTCTTTCTGCCTGCGAGCTATCTGCAGACGTTCGCATTTTCAGAGCAGGACTGCCAGAGGATCCCGGCACGGAATACCAAATTTATGTTTGAGGTTTGAGGGGGCAAGACAAGCAAGCAGCCCCAGTCTCTGTGCCTCTGTGCGAGCAGTGCCATGGGCAGATGAGGCTCAGCAACAGCTTTCCAGGCTAGCTCTTTCTGCATGCGACCTATCTACAGACGTTCGCATTTTCAGAGCAGGGCTGCCGGAGGATCCCGGCACAGACCACCTAAGCTACGTTTGAAGTTTGAGGGGACAAGACAAGCAAGCAGTCCCAGTCTCTGTGCCTCTGTGCGAGCAGTGCCATGGGCAGATGAGGCTGAGCAACGGATTTCCAGGCTAGCTCTTTCTGCCTGCGAGCTATCTGCAGACGTTTGCATTTTCGGAGCAGGGCTGCGGGAGGCGCCCGGCACGGACCACCAAAGCTACGTTTGAAGTTTGAGGGGACAAGACAAGCAAGCAGCCCCAGTCTCTGTGCCTCTGTGCGAGCAGTGCCATGGGCAGATGAGGCTGAGCAACGGCTTTCCAGGCTAGCTCTTTCTGCCTGCCAGCTACCTGATAACGTTCGCATTTTCGTAGCAGGGCTGCCGGAGGTTCTCGTCACGGACCACCTAAGCTACATGTGATGTTTGAGGGGGCAAGACAAGCAGGCAGCCCCAGTCTCTGTGCCTCTGTGCGAGCAGTGCCAGGGGCAGATGAGGCTGAGCAACAGCTTTCCAGGCTAGCTCTTTCTGCCTGCCAGCTACCTGAAGACGTTGGCATTTTCGGAGCAGGGCTGCCGGAGGTGCCCGGCACGGAACACCGAAGAAACGTTTGAAGCTTGAGGGGACAAGACAAGCAAGCAGCCCCAGTCTCTGTGCCTCTGTGCGAGCACTGCCATGGGCAGATGAGGCTGAGCAACAGCTTTCCAGGCTAGCTCTTTCTGCCTGCGAGCTATCTGCAGACGTTCGCATTTTCGGAGCAGGGCTGCAGGAGGCGCCCGGCACGGACCACCTAAGCTACGTTTGAAGTTTGAGGGGGCAAGACAAGCAAGCAGCCCCAGTCTCTGTGCCTCTGTGCGAGCAGTGCCATGGGCAGATGAGGCTAAGCAACAGCTTTCCAGGTTAGCTCTTTCTGCCTACGAGCTATTTGCAGACGTTCGCATTTTCAGAGCAGGACTGCCAGAGGATCCCAGCACGGAATACCAAATTTATGTTTGAGGTTTGAGGGGACAAGACAAGCAAGCAGCCCCAGTCTCTGTGCCTCTGTGCGAGCAGTGCCATGGGCAGATGAGGCTGAGCAACAGCTTTCCAGGCTAGCTCTTTCTGCCTGCGAGCTATCTGCAGACGTTTGCATTTTCGGAGCAGGGCTGCGGGAGAAGCCCGGCACGGACCACCAAAGCTACGTTTGAAGTTTGAGGGGACAAGACAAGCAAGCAGCCCCAGTCTCTGTGCCTCTGTGCGAGCAGTGCCATGGGCAGATGAGGCTGAGCAACGGCTTTCCAGGCTAGCTCTTTCTGCCTGCCAGCTACCTGAAGACGTTCGCATTTTCGGAGCAGGGCTGCCGGAGGTTCTCGTCACGGACCACCTAAGCTACATTTGATGTTTGAGGGGGCAAGACAAGCAGGCAGCCCCAGTCTCTGTGCCTCTGTGCGAGCAGTGCCAGGGGCAGATGAGGCTGAGCAACAGCTTTCCAGGCTAGCTCTTTCTGCCTGCCAGCTACCTGAAGACGTTCGCATTTTCGGAGCAGGGCTGCCGGAGGTGCCTGGCACGGAACACCGAAGAAACGTTTGAAGCTTGAGGGGACAAGACAAGCAAGCAGCCCCAGTCTCTGTGCCTCTGTGCGAGCAGTGCCATGGGCAGATGAGGCTGAGCAACAGCTTTCCAGGCTAGCTCTTTCTGCCTGCGAGCTATCTGCAGACGTTCGCATTTTCAGAGCAGGACTGCCAGAGGATCCCGGCACGGAATACCAAATTTATGTTTGAGGTTTGAGGGGGCAAGACAAGCAAGCAGCCCCAGTCTCTGTGCCTCTGTGCGAGCAGTGCCATGGGCAGATGAGGCTGAGCAACAGCTTTCCAGGCTAGCTCTTTCTGCATGCGACCTATCTACAGACGTTCGCATTTTCAGAGCAGGGCTGCCGGAGGATCCCGGCACAGACCACCAAAGATACGTTTGAAGTTTGAGTTGACAAGACAAGCCAGCAGCCCCAGTCTCTGTGCCTCTGTGCGAGCAGTGCCATGGGCAGATGAGGCTGAGCAACAGCTTTCCAGGCTAGCTTTTTCTGCCTGCGAGCTATCTGCAGACGTTCGCATTTTCGGAGCAGGGCTGCCGGAGGCGCCCGGCATGGACCACCTAAGCTACGTTTGAAGTTTGAGGGGACAAGACAAGCAAGCAGCCCCAGTCTCTGTGCCTCTGTGCGAGCAGTGCCATGGGCAGATGAGGCTAAGCAACAGCTTTCCAGGCTAGCTCTTTCTGCCTACGAGCTATTTGCAGACGTTCGCATTTTCAGAGCAGGACTGTCAGAGGATCCCAGCACGGAATACCAAATTTATGTTTGAGGTTTGAGGGGGCAAGACAAGCAAGCAGCCCCAGTCTCTGTGCCTCTGTGCGAGCAGTGCCATGGGCAGATGAGGCTGAGCAACAGCTTTCCAGGCTAGCTCTTTCTGGCTGCCAGCTATCTGCAGACGTTCGCATTTTTGGAGCAGGGCTGCCGGATGCGCCCGGCAAAGGCCACCTAAGCTACGTTTGAAGTTTGAGGGGACAAGACAAGCAAGCAGCCCCAGTCTCTGTGCCTCTGTGTGAGCAGTGTCATGGGTAGATGAGGCTGAGCAACAGCTTTCCAGGCTAGCTCTTTCTGCCTGCGAGCTATCTGCAGACGTTCGCATTTTTGAAGTAGGGCTGCCGGAGGCGCCCGGCAAAGGCCACCTAAGCTACGTTTGAAGTTTGAGGGGACAAGACAAGCAAGCAGCCCCAGTCTCTGTGCCTCTGTGCGAGCAGTGCCATGGGCAGATGAGGCTGAGCAACAGCTTTCCAGGCTAGCTCTTTCTGGCTGCGAGCTATCTGCAGACGTTCGCATTTTCAGAGCAGGACTGCCAGAGGATCCCGGCACGGAATACCAAATTTATGTTTGAGGTTTGAGGGGGCAAGACAAGCAAGCAGCCCCAGTCTCTGTGCCTCTGTGCGAGAAGTGCCATGGGCAGATGAGGCTAAGCAACAGCTTTCCAGGTTAGCTCTTTCTGCCTACGAGCTATTTGCAGACGTTCGCATTTTCAGAGCAGGACTGCCAGAGGATCCCAGCACGGAATACCAAATTTATGTTTGAGGTTTGAGGGGACAAGACAAGCAAGCAGCCCCAGTCTCTGTGCCTCTGTGCGAGCAGTGCCATGGGCAGATGAGGCTGAGCAACAGCTTTCCAGGCTAGCTCTTTCTGCCTGCGAGCTATCTGCAGACGTTCGCATTTTCAGAGCAGGTCTGCCGGAGGCGCCTGGCACAGAACACCTAAGCTACGTTTGAAGTTTGAGGGGACAAGACAAGCAAGCAGTCCCAGTCTCTGTGCCTCTGTGCGAGCAGTGCCATGGGCAGATGAGGCTGAGCAACGGCTTTCCAGGCTAGCTCTTTCTGCCTGCGAGCTATCTGCAGACGTTTGCATTTTCGGAGCAGGGCTGCGGGAGGCGCCCGGCACGGACCACCAAAGCTACGTTTGAAGTTTGAGGGGACAAGACAAGCAAGCAGCCCCAGTCTCTGTGCCTCTGTGCGAGCAGTGCCATGGGCAGATGAGGCTGAGCAACGGCTTTCCAGGCTAGCTCTTTCTGCCTGCGAGCTATCTGCAGACGTTCGCATTTTCGTAGCAGGGCTGCCGGAGGTTCTCGTCACGGACCACCTAAGCTACATTTGATGTTTGAGGGGGCAAGACAAGCAGGCAGCCCCAGTCTCTGTGCCTCTGTGCGAGCAGTGCCAGGGGCAGATGAGGCTGAGCAACAGCTTTCCAGGCTAGCTCTTTCTGCCTGCCAGCTACCTGAAGACGTTGGCATTTTCGGAGCAGGGCTGCCGGAGGTGCCCGGCACGGAACACCGAAGAAACGTTTGAAGCTTGAGGGGACAAGACAAGCAAGCAGCCCCAGTCTCTGTGCCTCTGTGCGAGCACTGCCATGGGCAGATGAGGCTGAGCAACAGCTTTCCAGGCTAGCTCTTTCTGCCTGCGAGCTATCTGCAGACGTTCGCATTTTCAGAGCAGGACTGCCAGAGGATCCCGGCACGGAATACCAAAGTTATGTTTGAGGTTTGAAGGTGCAAGACAAGCAAGCAGCCCCAGTCTCTGTGCCTCTGTGCGAGCAGTGCCATGGGCAGATGAGGCTGAGCAACAGCCTTCCAGGCTAGCTCTTTCTGGCTGCCAGCTATCTGCAGACGTTCGCATTTTTGGAGCAGGGCTGCCGGATGCGCCCGGCAAAGGCCACCTAAGCTACGTTTGAAGTTTGAGGGGACAAGACAAGCAAGCAGCCCCAGTCTCTGTGCCTCTGTGTGAGCAGTGTCATGGGCAGATGAGGCTGAGCAACAGCTTTCCAGGCTAGCTCTTTCTGCCTGCGAGCTATCTGCAGACGTTCGCATTTTTGAAGTAGGGCTGCCGGAGGCGCCCGGCAAAGGCCACCTAAGTTACGTTTGAAGTTTGAGGGGACAAGACAAGCAAGCAGCCCCAGTCTCTGTGCCTCTGTGCGAGCAGTGCCATGGGCAGATGAGGCTGAGCAACAGCTTTCCAGGCTAGCTCTTTCTGCCTACGAGCTATTTGCAGACGTTCGCATTTTCAGAGCAGGACTGCCAGAGGATCCCGGCACGGAATACCAAATTTATGTTTGAGGTTTGAGGGGGCAAGACAAGCAAGCAGCCCCAGTCTCTGTGCCTCTGTGCGAGAAGTGCCATGGGCAGATGAGGCTAAGCAACAGCTTTCCAGGTTAGCTCTTTCTGCCTACGAGCTATTTGCAGACGTTCGCATTTTCAGAGCAGGACTGCAAGAGGATCCCAGCACGGAATACCAAATTTATGTTTGAGGTTTGAGGGGACAAGACAAGCAAGCAGCCCCAGTCTCTGTGCCTCTGTGCGAGCAGTGCCATGGGCAGATGAGGCTGAGCAACAGCTTTCCAGGCTAGCTCTTTCTGCCTGCGAGCTATCTGCAGACGTTCGCATTTTCAGAGCAGGTCTGCCGGAGGCGCCTGGCACAGAACACCTAAGCTACGTTTGAAGTTTGAGGGGACAAGACAAGCAAGCAGTCCCAGTCTCTGTGCCTCTGTGCTAGCAGTGCCATGGGCAGATGAGGCTGAGCAACGGCTTTCCAGGCTAGCTCTTTCTGCCTGCGAGCTATCTGCAGACGTTTGCATTTTCGGAGCAGGGCTGCGGGAGGCGCCCGGCACGGACCACCAAAGCTACGTTTGAAGTTTGAGGGGACAAGACAAGCAAGCAGCCCCAGTCTCTGTGCCTCTGTGCGAGCAGTGCCATGGGCAGATGAGGCTGAGCAACGGCTTTCCAGGCTAGCTCTTTCTGCCTGCCAGCTACCTGATAACGTTCGCATTTTCGTAGCAGGGCTGCCGGAGGTTCTCGTCACGGACCACCTAAGCTACATTTGATGTTTGAGGGGGCAAGACAAGCAGGCAGCCCCAGTCTCTGTGCCTCTGTGCGAGCAGTGCCAGGGGCAGATGAGGCTGAGCAACAGCTTTCCAGGCTAGCTCTTTCTGCCTGCCAGCTACCTGAAGACGTTGGCATTTTCGGAGCAGGGCTGCCGGAGGTGCCCGGCACGGAACACCGAAGAAACGTTTGAAGCTTGAGGGGACAAGACAAGCAAGCACCCCAGTCTCTGTGCCTCTGTGCGAGCACTGCCATGGGCAGATGAGGCTGAGCAACAGCTTTCCAGGCTAGCTCTTTCTGCCTGCGAGCTATCTGCAGACGTTCGCGTTTTCAGAGCAGGACTGCCAGAGGATCCCGTCACGGAATACCAAAGTTATGTTTGAGGTTTGAAGGTGCAAGACAAGCAAGCAGCCCCAGTCTCTGTGCCTCTGTGCGATCAGTGCCATGGGCAGATGAGACTAAGCAACAGCTTTCCAGGCTAGCTCTTTCTGCCTACGAGCTATTTGCAGACGTTCGCATTTTCAGAGCAGGACTGCCAGAGGATCCCAGCACGGAATACCAAATTTATGTTTGAGGTTTGAGGGGGCAAGACAAGCAAGCAGCCCCAGTCTCTGTGCCTCTGTGCGAGCAGTGCCATGGGCAGATGAGGCTGAGCAACAGGTTTCCAGGCTAGCTCTTTCTGCATGCGACCTATCTACAGACGTTCGCATTTTCAGAGCAGGGCTACCGTAGGCGCCCGGCACAGACCACCAAAGATACGTTTGAAGTTTGAGTTGACAAGACAAGCAAGCAGCCCCAGTCTCTGTGCCTCTGTGCGAGCACTGCCATGGGCAGATGAGGCTGAGCAACAGCTTTCCAGGCTAACTATTTCTGGCTGCGAGCTATCTGCAGACGTTCGCATTTTCAGAGCAGGACTGCCAGAGGATCCCGGCACGGAATACCAAATTTATGTTTGAGGTTTGAGGGGGCAAGACAAGCAAGCAGCCCCAGTCTCTGTTCCTCTGTGCGAGCAGTGCCATGGGCAGATGAGGCTCAGCAACAGCTTTCCAGGCTAGCTCTTTCTGCATGCGACCTATCTACAGACGTTCGCATTTTCAGAGCAGGGCTGCCGGAGGATCCCGGCAAAGGCCACCTAAGCTACGTTTGAAGTTTGAGGGGACAAGACAAGCAAGCAGCCCCAGTCTCTGTGCCTCTGTGTGAGCAGTGTCATGGGTAGATGAGGCTGAGCAACAGCTTTCCAGGCTAGCTCTTTCTGCCTGCCAGCTACCTGATAACGTTCGCATTTTCGGAGCAGGGCTGCCGGAGGTTCTCGTCACGGACCACCTAAGCTACATTTGATGTTTGAGGGAGCAAGACAAGCAGGCAGCCCCAGTCTCTGTGCCTCTGTGCGAGCAGTGCCAGGGGCAGATGAGGCTGAGCAACAGCTTTCCAGGCTAGCTCTTTCTGCCTGCCAGCTACCTGAAGACGTTCGCATTTTCGGAGCAGGGCTGCCGGAGGTGCCCGGCACGGAACACCGAAGAAACGTTTGAAGCTTGAGGGGACAAGACAAGCAAGCAGCCCCAGTCTCTGTGCCTCTGTGCGAGCACTGCCATGGGCAGATGAGGCTGAGCAACAGCTTTCCAGGCTAACTATTTCTGGCTGCGAGCTATCTGCAGACGTTCGCATTTTCAGAGCAGGACTGCCAGAGGATCCCGGCACGGAATACCAAATTTATGTTTGAGGTTTGAGGGGGCAAGACAAGCAAGCAGCCCCAGTCTCTGTTCCTCTGTGCGAGCAGTGCCATGGGCAGATGAGGCTCAGCAACAGCTTTCCAGGCTAGCTCTTTCTGCATGCGACCTATCTACAGACGTTCGCATTTTCAGAGCAGGGCTGCCGGAGGATCCCGGCAAAGGCCACCTAAGCTACGTTTGAAGTTTGAGGGGACAAGACAAGCAAGCAGCCCCAGTCTCTGTGCCTCTGTGTGAGCAGTGTCATGGGTAGATGAGGCTGAGCAACAGCTTTCCAGGCTAGCTCTTTCTGCCTGCCAGCTACCTGATAACGTTCGCATTTTCGGAGCAGGGCTGCCGGAGGTTCTCGTCACGGACCACCTAAGCTACATTTGATGTTTGAGGGGGCAAGACAAGCAGGCAGCCCCAGTCTCTGTGCCTCTGTGCGAGCAGTGCCAGGGGCAGATGAGGCTGAGCAACAGCTTTCCAGGCTAGCTCTTTCTGCCTGCCAGCTACCTGAAGACGTTCGCATTTTCGGAGCAGGGCTGCCGGAGGTGCCCGGCACGGAACACCGAAGAAACGTTTGAAGCTTGAGGGGACAAGACAAGCAAGCAGCCCCAGTCTCTGTGCCTCTGTGCGAGCACTGCCATGGGCAGATGAGGCTGAGCAACAGCTTTCCAGGTTAGCTCTTTCTGCCTGCGAGCTATCTGCAGACGTTCGCATTTTCAGAGCAGGACTGCCAGAGGATCCCGGCACGGAATACCAAAGTTATGTTTGAGGTTTGAAGGTGCAAGACAAGCAAGCAGCCCCAGTCTCTGTGCCTCTGTGCGAGCAGTGCCATGGGCAGATGAGGCTAAGCAACAGCTTTCCAGGCTAGCTCTTTCTGCCTACGAGCTATTTGCAGACGTTCGCATTTTCAGAGCAGGACTGCCAGAGGATCCCAGCACGGAATACCAAATTTATGTTTGAGGTTTGAGGGGGCAAGACAAGCAAGCAGCCCCAGTCTCTGTGCCTCTGTGCGAGCAGTGCCATGGGCAGATGAGGCTGAGCAACAGCTTTCCAGGCTAGCTCTTTCTGGCTGCCAGCTATCTGCAGACGTTCGCATTTTTGGAGCAGGGCTGCCGGATGCGCCCGGCAAAGGCCACCTAAGCTACGTTTGAAGTTTGAGGGGACAAGACAAGCAAGCAGCCCCAGTCTCTGTGCCTCTGTGTGAGCAGTGTCATGGGTAGATGAGGCTGAGCAACAGCTTTCCAGGCTAGCTCTTTCTGGCTGCGAGCTATCTGCAGACGTTCGCATTTTTGAAGTAGGGCTGCTGGAGGCGCCCGGCAAAGGCCACCTAAGCTACCTTTGAAGTTTGAGGGGACAAGACAAGCAAGCAGCCCCAGTCTCTGTGCCTCTGTGCGAGCAGTGCCATGGGCAGATGAGGCTGAGCAACAGCTTTCCAGGCTAGCTCTTTCTGCCTGCGAGCTATCTGCAGACGTTCGCATTTTCAGAGCAGGACTGCCAGAGGATCCCGGCACGGAATACCAAATTTATGTTTGAGGTTTGAGGGGGCAAGACAAGCAAGCAGCCCCAGTCTCTGTGCCTCTGTGCGAGCAGTGCCATGGGCAGATGAGGCTGAGCAACAGCTTTCCAGGCTAGCTCTTTCTGCCTGCGAGCTATCTGCAGACGTTCGCATTTTCAGAGCAGGGCTGCCGGAGGTGTCCGGCACGGAACACCGAAGAAACTTTTGAAGCTTGAGGGGACAAGACAAGCAAGCAGCCCCAGTCTCTGTGCCTCTGTGCGAGCACTGCCATGGGCAGATGAGGCTGAGCAACAGCTTTCCAGGCTAGCTCTTTCTGCCTGCGAGCTATCTGCAGACGTTCGCATTTTCAGAGCAGGACTGCCAGAGGATCCCGGCACGGAATACCAAAGTTATGTTTGAGGTTTGAAGGTGCAAGACAAGCAAGCAGCCCCAGTCTCTGTGCCTCTGTGCGAGCAGTGCCGTGGGCAGATGAGGCTAAGAAACAGCTTTCCAGGCTAGCTCTTTCTGCCTACGAGCTATTTGCAGACGTTCGCATTTTCAGAGCAGGACTGCCAGAGGATCCCAGCACGGAATACCAAATTTATGTTTGAGGTTTGAGGGGGCAAGACAAGCAAGCAGCCCCAGTCTCTGTGCCTCTGTGCGAGCAGTGCCATGGGCAGATGAGGCTGAGCAACAGCTTTCCAGGCTAGCTCTTTCTGGCTGCCAGCTATCTGCAGACGTTCGCATTTTTGGAGCAGGGCTGCCGGATGCGCCCGGCAAAGGCCACCTAAGCTACGTTTGAAGTTTGAGGGGACAAGACAAGCAAGCAGCCCCAGTCTCTGTGCCTCTGTGTGAGCAGTGTCATGGGTAGATGAGGCTGAGCAACAGCTTTCCAGGCTAGCTCTTTCTGCCTGCGAGCTATCTGCAGACGTTCGCATTTTTGAAGTAGGGCTGCCGGAGGCGCCCGGCAAAGGCCACCTAAGCTACCTTTGAAGTTTGAGGGGACAAGACAAGCAAGCAGCCCCAGTCTCTGTGCCTCTGTGCGAGCAGTGCCATGGGCAGATGAGGCTGAGCAACAGCTTTCCAGGCTAGCTCTTTCTGCCTGCGAGCTATCTGCAGACGTTCGCATTTTCAGAGCAGGACTGCCAGAGGATCCCGGCACGGAATACCAAATTTATGTTTGAGGTTTGAGGGGGCAAGACAAGCAAGCAGTCCCAGTCTCTGTGCCTCTGTGCGAGCAGTGCCATGGGCAGATGAGGCTGAGCAACAGCTTTCCAGGCTAGCTCTTTCTGCCTGCGAGCTATCTGCAGACGTTCGCATTTTCGGAGCAGGGCTGCAGGAGGCGCCCGGCACGGACCACCTAAGCTACCTTTGAAGTTTGAGGGGGCAAGACAAGCAAGCAGCCCCAGTCTCTGTGCCTCTGTGCGAGCAGTGCCATGGGCAGATGAGGCTGAGCAACAGCTTTCCAGGTTAGCTCTTTCTGCCTACGAGCTATTTGCAGACGTTCGCATTTTCAGAGCAGGATTGCCAGAGGATCCCAGCACGGAATACCAAATTTATGTTTGAGGTTTGAGGGGACAAGACAAGCAAGCAGCCCCAGTCTCTGTGCCTCTGTGCGAGCAGTGCCATGGGCAGATGAGGCTGAGCAACAGCTTTCCAGGCTAGCTCTTTCTGCCTGCGAGCTATCTGCAGACATTCGCATTTTCAGAGCAGGTCTGCTGGAGGCGCCTGGCACAGAACACCTAAGCTACGTTTGAAGTTTGAGGGGACAAGACAAGCAAGCAGTCGCAGTCTCTGTGCCTCTGTGCGAGCAGTGCCATGGGCAGATGAGGCTGAGCAACAGCTTTCCAGGCTAGCTCTTTCTGCCTGCGAGCTATCTGCAGACGTTTGCATTTTCGGAGCAGGGCTGCGGGAGACGCCCGGCACGGACCACCAAAGCTACGTTTGAAGTTTGAAGGTACAAGACAAGCAAGCAGCCCCAGTCTCTGTGCCTCTGTGCGAGCAGTGCCATGGGCAGATGAGGCTGAGCAACGGCTTTCCAGGCTAGCTCTTTCTGCCTGCCAGCTACCTGATAACGTTCGCATTTTCGGAGCAGGGCTGCCGGAGGTTCTCGTCACGGACCACCTAAGCTACATTTGATGTTTGAGGGGGCAAGACAAGCAGGCAGCCCCAGTCTCTGTGCCTCTGTGCGAGCAGTGCCAGGGGCAGATGAGGCTGAGCAACAGCTTTCCAGGCTAGCTCTTTCTGCCTGCCAGCTACCTGAAGACGTTCGCATTTTCGGAGCAGGGCTGCCGGAGGTGCCCGGCACGGAACACCGAAGAAACGTTTGAAGCTTGAGGGGACAAGACAAGCAAGCAGCCCCAGTCTCTGTGCCTCTGTGCGAGCAGTGCCATGGGCAGATGAGGCTGAGCAACAGCTTTCCAGGCTAGCTCTTTCTGCCTGCGAGCTATCTGCAGACGT
The DNA here is from genome assembly GCF_030867145.1 of Opisthocomus hoazin. NCBI lineage: Eukaryota > Metazoa > Chordata > Aves > Opisthocomiformes > Opisthocomidae > Opisthocomus > Opisthocomus hoazin. The sequence goes on along the minus strand of NC_134426.1, from coordinate 5,949,368 downwards.
TCGCATTTTCAGAGCAGGACTGCCAGAGGATCCCGGCACGGAATACCAAATTTATGTTTGAGGTTTGAGGGGGCAAGACAAGCAAGCAGCCCCAGTCTCTGTGCCTCTGTGCGAGCAGTGCCATGGGCAGATGAGGCTGAGCAACAGCTTTCCAGGCTAGCTCTTTCTGCTTGCGACCTATTTACAGACGTTCGCATTTTCAGAGCAGGGCTGCCGGAGGATCCCGGCACAGACCACCAAAGATACTTTTGAAGTTTGAGTTGACAAGACAAGCCAGCAGCCCCAGTCTCTGTGCCTCTGTGCGAGCAGTGCCATGGGCAGATGAGGCTGAGCAACAGCTTTCCAGGCTAGCTTTTTCTGCCTGCGAGCTATCTGCAGACGTTCGCATTTTCGGAGCAGGGCTGCCGGAGGCGCCCGGCACGGACCACCTAAGCTACGTTTGAAGTTTGAGGGGACAAGACAAGCAAGCAGCCCCAGTCTCTGTGCCTCTGTGCGAGCAGTGCCATGGGCAGATGAGGCTAAGCAACAGCTTTCCAGGCTAGCTCTTTCTGCCTGCGAGCTATCTGCAGACGTTCGCATTTTCAGAGCAGGACTGCCAGAGGATCCCGGCACGGAATACCAAATTTATGTTTGAGGTTTGAGGGGGCAAGACAAGCAAGCAGCCCCAGTCTCTGTGCCTCTGTGTGAGCAGTGCCATGGGCAGATGAGGCTGAGCAACAGCTTTCCAGGCTAGCTCTTTCTGCCTGCGAGCTATCTGCAGACGTTCGCATTTTCAGAGCAGGGCTGCCGGAAGTGCCCGGCACGGAACACCGAAGAAACTTTTGAAGCTTGAGGGGACAAGACAAGCAAGCAGCCCCAGTCTCTGTGCCTCTGTGCGAGCACTGCCATGGGCAGATGAGGCTGAGCAACAGCTTTCCAGGCTAGCTCTTTCTGCCTGCGAGCTATCTGCAGACGTTCGCATTTTCAGAGCAGGACTGCCAGAGGATCCCGGCACGGAATACCAAAGTTATGTTTGAGGTTTGAAGGTGCAAGACAAGCAAGCAGCCCCAGTCTCTGTGCCTCTGTGCGAGCAGTGCCGTGGGCAGATGAGGCTAAGAAACAGCTTTCCAGGCTAGCTCTTTCTGCCTACGAGCTATTTGCAGACGTTCGCATTTTCAGAGCAGGACTGCCAGAGGATCCCAGCACGGAATACCAAATTTATGTTTGAGGTTTGAGGGGGCAAGACAAGCAAGCAGCCCCAGTCTCTGTGCCTCTGTGCGAGCAGTGCCATGGGCAGATGAGGCTGAGCAACAGCTTTCCAGGCTAGCTCTTTCTGGCTGCCAGCTATCTGCAGACGTTCGCATTTTTGGAGCAGGGCTGCCGGATGCGCCCGGCAAAGGCCACCTAAGCTACGTTTGAAGTTTGAGGGGACAAGACAAGCAAGCAGCCCCAGTCTCTGTGCCTCTGTGTGAGCAGTGTCATGGGTAGATGAGGCTGAGCAACAGCTTTCCAGGCTAGCTCTTTCTGCCTGCGAGCTATCTGCAGACGTTCGCATTTTTGAAGTAGGGCTGCCGGAGGCGCCCGGCAAAGGCCACCTAAGCTACCTTTGAAGTTTGAGGGGACAAGACAAGCAAGCAGCCCCAGTCTCTGTGCCTCTGTGCGAGCAGTGCCATGGGCAGATGAGGCTGAGCAACAGCTTTCCAGGCTAGCTCTTTCTGCCTGCGAGCTATCTTCAGACGTTCGCATTTTCAGAGCAGGACTGCCAGAGGATCCCAGCACGGAATACCAAATTTATGTTTGAGGTTTGAGGGGGCAAGACAAGCAAGCAGTCCCAGTCTCTGTGCCTCTGTGCGAGCAGTGCCATGGGCAGATGAGGCTGAGCAACAGCTTTCCAGGCTAGCTCTTTCTGCCTGCGAGCTATCTGCAGACGTTCGCATTTTCGGAGCAGGGCTGCAGGAGGCGCCCGGCACGGACCACCTAAGCTACCTTTGAAGTTTGAGGGGGCAAGACAAGCAAGCAGCCCCAGTCTCTGTGCCTCTGTGCGAGCAGTGCCATGGGCAGATGAGGCTGAGCAACAGCTTTCCAGGTTAGCTCTTTCTGCCTACGAGCTATTTGCAGACGTTCGCATTTTCAGAGCAGGATTGCCAGAGGATCCCAGCACGGAATACCAAATTTATGTTTGAGGTTTGAGGGGACAAGACAAGCAAGCAGCCCCAGTCTCTGTGCCTCTGTGCGAGCAGTGCCATGGGCAGATGAGGCTGAGCAACAGCTTTCCAGGCTAGCTCTTTCTGCCTGCGAGCTATCTGCAGACGTTCGCATTTTCAGAGCAGGTCTGCTGGAGGCGCCTGGCACAGAACACCTAAGCTACGTTTGAAGTTTGAGGGGACAAGACAAGCAAGCAGTCGCAGTCTCTGTGCCTCTGTGCGAGCAGTGCCATGGGCAGATGAGGCTGAGCAACAGCTTTCCAGGCTAGCTCTTTCTGCCTGCGAGCTATCTGCAGACGTTTGCATTTTCGGAGCAGGGCTGCGGGAGACGCCCGGCACGGACCACCAAAGCTACGTTTGAAGTTTGAAGGTACAAGACAAGCAAGCAGCCCCAGTCTCTGTGCCTCTGTGCGAGCAGTGCCATGGGCAGATGAGGCTGAGCAACGGCTTTCCAGGCTAGCTCTTTCTGCCTGCCAGCTACCTGATAACGTTCGCATTTTCGGAGCAGGGCTGCTGGAGATTCTCGTCACGGACCACCTAAGCTACATTTGATGTTTGAGGGGGCAAGACAAGCAGGCAGCCCCAGTCTCTGTGCCTCTGTGCGAGCAGTGCCAGGGGCAGATGAGGCTGAGCAACAGCTTTCCAGGCTAGCTCTTTCTGCCTGCCAGCTACCTGAAGACGTTCGCATTTTCGGAGCAGGGCTGCCGGAGGTGCCCGGCACGGAACACCGAAGAAACGTTTGAAGCTTGAGGGGACAAGACAAGCAAGCAGCCCCAGTCTCTGTGCCTCTGTGCGAGCAGTGCCATGGGCAGATGAGGCTGAGCAACAGCTTTCCAGGCTAGCTCTTTCTGCCTGCGAGCTATCTGCAGACGTTCGCATTTTCAGAGCAGGACTGCCAGAGGATCCCGGCACGGAATACCAAATTTATGTTTGAGGTTTGAGGGGGCAAGACAAGCAAGCAGCCCCAGTCTCTGTGCCTCTGTGCGAGCAGTGCCATGGGCAGATGAGGCTGAGCAACAGCTTTCCAGGCTAGCTCTTTCTGCTTGCGACCTATTTACAGACGTTCGCATTTTCAGAGCAGGGCTGCCGGAGGATCCCGGCACAGACCACCAAAGATACTTTTGAAGTTTGAGTTGACAAGACAAGCCAGCAGCCCCAGTCTCTGTGCCTCTGTGCGAGCAGTGCCATGGGCAGATGAGGCTGAGCAACAGCTTTCCAGGCTAGCTTTTTCTGCCTGCGAGCTATCTGCAGACGTTCGCATTTTCGGAGCAGGGCTGCCGGAGGCGCCCGGCACGGACCACCTAAGCTACGTTTGAAGTTTGAGGGGACAAGACAAGCAAGCAGCCCCAGTCTCTGTGCCTCTGTGCGAGCAGTGCCATGGGCAGATGAGGCTAAGCAACAGCTTTCCAGGCTAGCTCTTTCTGCCTACGAGCTATTTGCAGACGTTCGCATTTTCAGAGCAGGACTGTCAGAGGATCCCAGCACGGAATACCAAATTTATGTTTGAGGTTTGAGGGGGCAAGACAAGCAAGCAGCCCCAGTCTCTGTGCCTCTGTGCGAGCACTGCCATGGGCAGATGAGGCTGAGCAACAGCTTTCCAGGCTAGCTCTTTCTGCCTGCCAGCTATCTGCAGACGTTCGCATTTTTGGAGCAGGGCTGCCGGATGCGCCCGGCAAAGGCCACCTAAGCTACGTTTGAAGTTTGAGGGGACAAGACAAGCAAGCAGCCCCAGTCTCTGTGCCTCTGTGTGAGCAGTGTCATGGGTAGATGAGGCTGAGCAACAGCTTTCCAGGCTAGCTCTTTCTGGCTGCGAGCTATCTGCAGACGTTCGCATTTTTGAAGTAGGGCTGCCGGAGGCGCCCGGCAAAGGCCACCTAAGCTACGTTTGAAGTTTGAGGGGACAAGACAAGCAAGCAGCCCCAGTCTCTGTGCCTCTGTGCGAGCAGTGCCATGGGCAGATGAGGCTGAGCAACAGCTTTCCAGGCTAGCTCTTTCTGGCTGCGAGCTATCTGCAGACGTTCGCATTTTCAGAGCAGGACTGCCAGAGGATCCCGGCACGGAATACCAAATTTATGTTTGAGGTTTGAGGGGGCAAGACAAGCAAGCAGCCCCAGTCTCTGTGCCTCTGTGCGAGAAGTGCCATGGGCAGATGAGGCTAAGCAACAGCTTTCCAGGTTAGCTCTTTCTGCCTACGAGCTATTTGCAGACGTTCGCATTTTCAGAGCAGGACTGCCAGAGGATCCCAGCACGGAATACCAAATTTATGTTTGAGGTTTGAGGGGACAAGACAAGCAAGCAGCCCCAGTCTCTGTGCCTCTGTGCGAGCAGTGCCATGGGCAGATGAGGCTGAGCAACAGCTTTCCAGGCTAGCTCTTTCTGCCTGCGAGCTATCTGCAGACGTTCGCATTTTCAGAGCAGGTCTTCCGGAGGCGCCTGGCACAGAACACCTAAGCTACGTTTGAAGTTTGAGGGGACAAGACAAGCAAGCAGCCCCAGTCTCTGTGCCTCTGTGCGAGCAGTGCCATGGGCAGATGAGGCTGAGCAACGGCTTTCCAGGCTAGCTCTTTCTGCCTGCCAGCTACCTGATAACGTTCGCATTTTCGGAGCAGGGCTGCCGGAGGTTCTCGTCACGGACCACCTAAGCTACATTTGATGTTTGAGGGGGCAAGACAAGCAGGCAGCCCCAGTCTCTGTGCCTCTGTGCGAGCAGTGCCAGGGGCAGATGAGGCTGAGCAACAGCTTTCCAGGCTAGCTCTTTCTGCCTGCCAGCTACCTGAAGACGTTCGCATTTTCGGAGCAGGGCTGCCGGAGGTGCCCGGCACGGAACACCGAAGAAACGTTTGAAGCTTGAGGGGACAAGACAAGCAAGCAGCCCCAGTCTCTGTGCCTCTGTGCGAGCAGTGCCATGGGCAGATGAGGCTGAGCAACAGCTTTCCAGGCTAGCTCTTTCTGCCTGCGAGCTATCTGCAGACGTTCGCATTTTCAGAGCAGGACTGCCAGAGGATCCCGGCACGGAATACCAAATTTATGTTTGAGGTTTGAGGGGGCAAGACAAGCAAGCAGCCCCAGTCTCTGTGCCTCTGTGCGAGCAGTGCCATGGGCAGATGAGGCTGAGCAACAGCTTTCCAGGCTAGCTCTTTCTGCATGCGACCTATCTACAGACGTTCGCATTTTCAGAGCAGGGCTGCCGGAGGATCCCGGCACAGACCACCAAAGATACGTTTGAAGTTTGAGTTGACAAGACAAGCCAGCAGCCCCAGTCTCTGTGCCTCTGTGCGAGCAGTGCCATGGGCAGATGAGGCTGAGCAACAGCTTTCCAGGCTAGCTTTTTCTGCCTGCGAGCTATCTGCAGACGTTCGCATTTTCGGAGCAGGGCTGCCGGAGGCGCCCGGCACGGACCACCTAAGCTACGTTTGAAGTTTGAGGGGACAAGACAAGCAAGCAGCCCCAGTCTCTGTGCCTCTGTGCGAGCAGTGCCATGGGCAGATGAGGCTAAGCAACAGCTTTCCAGGCTAGCTCTTTCTGCCTACGAGCTATTTGCAGACGTTCGCATTTTCAGAGCAGGACTGCCAGAGGATCCCAGCACGGAATACCAAATTTATGTTTGAGGTTTGAGGGGGCAAGACAAGCAAGCAGCCCCAGTCTCTGTGCCTCTGTGCGAGCAGTGCCATGGGCAGATGAGGCTGAGCAACAGCTTTCCAGGCTAGCTCTTTCTGGCTGCCAGCTATCTGCAGACGTTCGCATTTTTGGAGCAGGGCTGCCGGATGCGCCTGGCAAAGGCCACCTAAGCTACGTTTGAAGTTTGAGGGGACAAGACAAGCAAGCAGCCCCAGTCTCTGTGCCTCTGTGTGAGCAGTGTCATGGGTAGATGAGGCTGAGCAACAGCTTTCCAGGCTAGCTCTTTCTGGCTGCGAGCTATCTGCAGACGTTCGCATTTTTGAAGTAGGGCTGCCGGAGGCGCCCGGCAAAGGCCACCTAAGCTACCTTTGAAGTTTGAGGGGACAAGACAAGCAAGCAGCCCCAGTCTCTGTGCCTCTGTGCGAGCAGTGCCATGGGCAGATGAGGCTGAGCAACAGCTTTCCAGGCTAGCTCTTTCTGGCTGCGAGCTATCTGCAGACGTTCGCATTTTCAGAGCAGGACTGCCAGAGGATCCCGGCACGGAATACCAAATTTATGTTTGAGGTTTGAGGGGGCAAGACAAGCAAGCAGCCCCAGTCTCTGTGCCTCTGTGCGAGCAGTGCCATGGGCAGATGAGGCTGAGCAACAGCTTTCCAGGCTAGCTCTTTCTGCCTGCGAGCTATCTGCAGACGTTCGCATTTTCAGAGCAGGGCTGCCGGAGGTGCCCGGCACGGAACACCGAAGAAACGTTTGAAGCTTGAGGGGACAAGACAAGCAAGCAGCCCCAGTCTCTGTGCCTCTGTGCGAGCACTGCCATGGGCAGATGAGGCTGAGCAACAGCTTTCCAGGCTAGCTCTTTCTGGCTGCGAGCTATCTGCAGACGTTCGCATTTTCAGAGCAGGACTGCCAGAGGATCCCGGCACGGAATACCAAATTTATGTTTGAGGTTTGAGGGGGCAAGACAAGCAAGCAGCCCCAGTCTCTGTGCCTCTGTGCGAGCAGTGCCATGGGCAGATGAGGCTGAGCAACAGCTTTCCAGGCTAGCTCTTTCTGCCTGCGAGCTATCTGCAGACGTTCGCATTTTCAGAGCAGGGCTGCCGGAGGTGCCCGGCACGGAACACCGAAGAAACGTTTGAAGCTTGAGGGGACAAGACAAGCAAGCAGCCCCAGTCTCTGTGCCTCTGTGCGAGCACTGCCATGGGCAGATGAGGCTGAGCAACAGCTTTCCAGGCTAGCTCTTTCTGCCTGCGAGCTATCTGCAGACGTTCGCATTTTCAGAGCAGGACTGCCAGAGGATCCCGGCACGGAATACCAAAGTTATGTTTGAGGTTTGAAGGTGCAAGACAAGCAAGCAGCCCCAGTCTCTGTGCCTCTGTGCGAGCAGTGCCATGGGCAGATGAGGCTGAGCAACAGCTTTCCAGGCTAGCTCTTTCTGCCTGCGAGCTATCTGCAGACGTTCGCATTTTCAGAGCAGGACTGCCAGAGGATCCCGGCACGGAATACCAAATTTATGTTTGAGGTTTGAGGGGGCAAGACAAGCAAGCAGCCCCAGTCTCTGTGCCTCTGTGCGAGCAGTGCCATGGGCAGATGAGGCTGAGCAACAGCTTTCCAGGCTAGCTCTTTCTGCATGCGACCTATCTACAGACGTTCGCATTTTCAGAGCAGGGCTGCCGGAGGATCCCGGCACAGACCACCAAAGATACGTTTGAAGTTTGAGTTGACAAGACAAGCCAGCAGCCCCAGTCTCTGTGCCTCTGTGCGAGCAGTGCCATGGGCAGATGAGGCTGAGCAACAGCTTTCCAGGCTAGCTTTTTCTGCCTGCGAGCTATCTGCAGACGTTCGCATTTTCGGAGCAGGGCTGCCGGAGGCGCCCGGCACGGACCACCTAAGCTACGTTTGAAGTTTGAGGGGACAAGACAAGCAAGCAGCCCCAGTCTCTGTGCCTCTGTGCGAGCAGTGCCATGGGCAGATGAGGCTAAGCAACAGCTTTCCAGGCTAGCTCTTTCTGCCTACGAGCTATTTGCAGACGTTCGCATTTTCAGAGCAGGACTGCCAGAGGATCCCAGCACGGAATACCAAATTTATGTTTGAGGTTTGAGGGGGCAAGACAAGCAAGCAGCCCCAGTCTCTGTGCCTCTGTGCGAGCAGTGCCATGGGCAGATGAGGCTGAGCAACAGCTTTCCAGGCTAGCTCTTTCTGGCTGCCAGCTATCTGCAGACGTTCGCATTTTTGGAGCAGGGCTGCCGGATGCGCCTGGCAAAGGCCACCTAAGCTACGTTTGAAGTTTGAGGGGACAAGACAAGCAAGCAGCCCCAGTCTCTGTGCCTCTGTGTGAGCAGTGTCATGGGTAGATGAGGCTGAGCAACAGCTTTCCAGGCTAGCTCTTTCTGGCTGCGAGCTATCTGCAGACGTTCGCATTTTTGAAGTAGGGCTGCCGGAGGCGCCCGGCAAAGGCCACCTAAGCTACCTTTGAAGTTTGAGGGGACAAGACAAGCAAGCAGCCCCAGTCTCTGTGCCTCTGTGCGAGCAGTGCCATGGGCAGATGAGGCTGAGCAACAGCTTTCCAGGCTAGCTCTTTCTGGCTGCGAGCTATCTGCAGACGTTCGCATTTTCAGAGCAGGACTGCCAGAGGATCCCGGCACGGAATACCAAATTTATGTTTGAGGTTTGAGGGGGCAAGACAAGCAAGCAGCCCCAGTCTCTGTGCCTCTGTGCGAGCAGTGCCATGGGCAGATGAGGCTGAGCAACAGCTTTCCAGGCTAGCTCTTTCTGCCTGCGAGCTATCTGCAGACGTTCGCATTTTCAGAGCAGGGCTGCCGGAGGTGCCCGGCACGGAACACCGAAGAAACGTTTGAAGCTTGAGGGGACAAGACAAGCAAGCAGCCCCAGTCTCTGTGCCTCTGTGCGAGCAGTGCCATGGGCAGATGAGGCTGAGCAACAGCTTTCCAGGCTAGCTCTTTCTGGCTGCGAGCTATCTGCAGACGTTCGCATTTTCAGAGCAGGACTGCCAGAGGATCCCGGCACGGAATACCAAATTTATGTTTGAGGTTTGAGGGGGCAAGACAAGCAAGCAGCCCCAGTCTCTGTGCCTCTGTGCGAGCAGTGCCATGGGCAGATGAGGCTGAGCAACAGCTTTCCAGGCTAGCTCTTTCTGCCTGCGAGCTATCTGCAGACGTTCGCATTTTCAGAGCAGGGCTGCCGGAGGTGCCCGGCACGGAACACCGAAGAAACGTTTGAAGCTTGAGGGGACAAGACAAGCAAGCAGCCCCAGTCTCTGTGCCTCTGTGCGAGCACTGCCATGGGCAGATGAGGCTGAGCAACAGCTTTCCAGGCTAGCTCTTTCTGCCTGCGAGCTATCTGCAGACGTTCGCATTTTCAGAGCAGGACTGCCAGAGGATCCCGGCACGGAATACCAAAGTTATGTTTGAGGTTTGAAGGTGCAAGACAAGCAAGCAGCCCCAGTCTCTGTGCCTCTGTGCGAGCAGTGCCGTGGGCAGATGAGGCTAAGAAACAGCTTTCCAGGCTAGCTCTTTCTGCCTACGAGCTATTTGCAGACGTTCGCATTTTCAGAGCAGGACTGCCAGAGGATCCCAGCACGGAATACCAAATTTATGTTTGAGGTTTGAGGGGGCAAGACAAGCAAGCAGCCCCAGTCTCTGTGCCTCTGTGCGAGCAGTGCCATGGGCAGATGAGGCTGAGCAACAGCTTTCCAGGCTAGCTCTTTCTGGCTGCCAGCTATCTGCAGACGTTCGCATTTTTGGAGCAGGGCTGCCGGATGCGCCCGGCAAAGGCCACCTAAGCTACGTTTGAAGTTTGAGGGGACAAGACAAGCAAGCAGCCCCAGTCTCTGTGCCTCTGTGTGAGCAGTGTCATGGGTAGATGAGGCTGAGCAACAGCTTTCCAGGCTAGCTCTTTCTGGCTGCGAGCTATCTGCAGACGTTCGCATTTTTGAAGTAGGGCTGCCGGAGGCGCCCGGCAAAGGCCACCTAAGCTACCTTTGAAGTTTGAGGGGACAAGACAAGCAAGCAGCCCCAGTCTCTGTGCCTCTGTGCGAGCAGTGCCATGGGCAGATGAGGCTGAGCAACAGCTTTCCAGGCTAGCTCTTTCTGGCTGCGAGCTATCTGCAGACGTTCGCATTTTCAGAGCAGGACTGCCAGAGGATCCCGGCACGGAATACCAAATTTATGTTTGATGTTTGAGGGGGCAAGACAAGCAAGCAGTCCCAGTCTCTGTGCCTCTGTGCGAGCAGTGCCATGGGCAGATGAGGCTGAGCAACAGCTTTCCAGGCTAGCTCTTTCTGCCTGCGAGCTATCTGCAGACGTTCGCATTTTCGGAGCAGGGCTGCAGGAGGCGCCCGGCACGGACCACCTAAGCTACGTTTGAAGTTTGAGGGGGCAAGACAAGCAAGCAGCCCCAGTCTCTGTGCCTCTGTGCGAGCAGTGCCATGGGCAGATGAGGCTGAGCAACAGCTTTCCAGGTTAGCTCTTTCTGCCTACGAGCTATTTGCAGACGTTCGCATTTTCAGAGCAGGATTGCCAGAGGATCCCAGCACGGAATACCAAATTTATGTTTGAGGTTTGAGGGGACAAGACAAGCAAGCAGCCCCAGTCTCTGTGCCTCTGTGCGAGCAGTGCCATGGGCAGATGAGGCTGAGCAACAGCTTTCCAGGCTAGCTCTTTCTGCCTGCGAGCTATCTGCAGACGTTCGCATTTTCAGAGCAGGTCTGCCGGAGGCGCCTGGCACAGAACACCTAAGCTACGTTTGAAGTTTGAGGGGACAAGACAAGCAAGCAGTCGCAGTCTCTGTGCCTCTGTGCGAGCAGTGCCATGGGCAGATGAGGCTGAGCAACAGCTTTCCAGGCTAGCTCTTTCTGCCTACGAGCTATCTGCAGACGTTTGCATTTTCGGAGCAGGGCTGCGGGAGACGCCCGGCACGGACCACCAAAGCTACGTTTGAAGTTTGAGGGGACAAGACAAGCAAGCAGCCCCAGTCTCTGTGCCTCTGTGCGAGCAGTGCCATGGGCAGATGAGGCTGAGCAACGGCTTTCCAGGCTAGCTCTTTCTGCCTGCCAGCTACCTGAAGACGTTCGCATTTTCGGAGCAGGGCTGCCGGAGGTGCCCGGCACGGAACACCGAAGAAACGTTTGAAGCTTGAGGGGACAAGACAAGCAAGCAGCCCCAGTCTCTGTGCCTCTGTGCGAGCAGTGCCATGGGCAGATGAGGCTGAGCAACAGCTTTCCAGGCTAGCTCTTTCTGCCTGCGAGCTATCTGCAGACGTTCGCATTTTCAGAGCAGGACTGCCAGAGGATCCCGGCACGGAATACCAAATTTATGTTTGAGGTTTGAGGGGGCAAGACAAGCAAGCAGCCCCAGTCTCTGTGCCTCTGTGCGAGCAGTGCCATGGGCAGATGAGGCTGAGCAACAGCTTTCCAGGCTAGCTCTTTCTGCATGCGACCTATCTACAGACGTTCGCATTTTCAGAGCAGGGCTGCCGGAGGATCCCGGCACAGACCACCAAAGATACGTTTGAAGTTTGAGTTGACAAGACAAGCCAGCAGCCCCAGTCTCTGTGCCTCTGTGCGAGCAGTGCCATGGGCAGATGAGGCTGAGCAACAGCTTTCCAGGCTAGCTTTTTCTGCCTGCGAGCTATCTGCAGACGTTCGCATTTTCGGAGCAGGGCTGCCGGAGGCGCCCGGCACGGACCACCTAAGCTACGTTTGAAGTTTGAGGGGACAAGACAAGCAAGCAGCCCCAGTCTCTGTGCCTCTGTGCGAGCAGTGCCATGGGCAGATGAGGCTAAGCAACAGCTTTCCAGGCTAGCTCTTTCTGCCTACGAGCTATTTGCAGACGTTCGCATTTTCAGAGCAGGACTGTCAGAGGATCCCAGCACGGAATACCAAATTTATGTTTGAGGTTTGAGGGGGCAAGACAAGCAAGCAGCCCCAGTCTCTGTGCCTCTGTGCGAGCACTGCCATGGGCAGATGAGGCTGAGCAACAGCTTTCCAGGCTAGCTCTTTCTGCCTGCCAGCTATCTGCAGACGTTCGCATTTTTGGAGCAGGGCTGCCGGATGCGCCCGGCAAAGGCCACCTAAGCTACGTTTGAAGTTTGAGGGGACAAGACAAGCAAGCAGCCCCAGTCTCTGTGCCTCTGTGTGAGCAGTGTCATGGGTAGATGAGGCTGAGCAACAGCTTTCCAGGCTAGCTCTTTCTGGCTGCGAGCTATCTGCAGACGTTCGCATTTTTGAAGTAGGGCTGCCGGAGGCGCCCTGCAAAGGCCACCTAAGCTACGTTTGAAGTTTGAGGGGACAAGACAAGCAAGCAGCCCCAGTCTCTGTGCCTCTGTGCGAGCAGTGCCATGGGCAGATGAGGCTGAGCAACAGCTTTCCAGGCTAGCTCTTTCTGGCTGCGAGCTATCTGCAGACGTTCGCATTTTCAGAGCAGGACTGCCAGAGGATCCCGGCACGGAATACCAAATTTATGTTTGAGGTTTGAGGGGGCAAGACAAGCAAGCAGCCCCAGTCTCTGTGCCTCTGTGCGAGAAGTGCCATGGGCAGATGAGGCTAAGCAACAGCTTTCCAGGTTAGCTCTTTCTGCCTACGAGCTATTTGCAGACGTTCGCATTTTCAGAGCAGGACTGCCAGAGGATCCCAGCACGGAATACCAAATTTATGTTTGAGGTTTGAGGGAACAAGACAAGCAAGCAGCCCCAGTCTCTGTGCCTCTGTGCGAGCAGTGCCATGGGCAGATGAGGCTGAGCAACAGCTTTTCAGGCTAGCTCTTTCTGCCTGCGAGCTATCTGCAGACGTTCGCATTTTCAGAGCAGGTCTGCCGGAGGCGCCTGGCACAGAACACCTAAGCTACGTTTGAAGTTTGAGGGGACAAGACAAGCAAGCAGCCCCAGTCTCTGTGCCTCTGTGCGAGCAGTGCCATGGGCAGATGAGGCTGAGCAACGGCTTTCCAGGCTAGCTCTTTCTGCCTGCCAGCTACCTGATAACGTTCGCATTTTCGGAGCAGGGCTGCCGGAGGTTCTCGTCACGGACCACCTAAGCTACATTTGATGTTTGAGGGGGCAAGACAAGCAGGCAGCCCCAGTCTCTGTGCCTCTGTGCGAGCAGTGCCAGGGGCAGATGAGGCTGAGCAACAGCTTTCCAGGCTAGCTCTTTCTGCCTGCCAGCTACCTGAAGACGTTCGCATTTTCGGAGCAGGGCTGCCGGAGGTGCCCGGCACGGAACACCGAAGAAACGTTTGAAGCTTGAGGGGACAAGACAAGCAAGCAGCCCCAGTCTCTGTGCCTCTGTGCGAGCAGTGCCATGGGCAGATGAGGCTGAGCAACAGCTTTCCAGGCTAGCTCTTTCTGCCTGCGAGCTATCTGCAGACGTTCGCATTTTCAGAGCAGGACTGCCAGAGGATCCCGGCACGGAATACCAAATTTATGTTGGAGGTTTGAGGGGGCAAGACAAGCAAGCAGCCCCAGTCTCTGTGCCTCTGTGCGAGCAGTGCCATGGGCAGATGAGGCTGAGCAACAGCTTTCCAGGCTAGCTCTTTCTGCATGCGACCTATCTACAGACGTTCGCATTTTCAGAGCAGGGCTGCCGGAGGATCCCGGCACAGACCACCAAAGATACGTTTGAAGTTTGAGTTGACAAGACAAGCCAGCAGCCCCAGTCTCTGTGCCTCTGTGCGAGCAGTGCCATGGGCAGATGAGGCTGAGCAACAGCTTTCCAGGCTAGCTTTTTCTGCCTGCGAGCTATCTGCAGACGTTCGCATTTTCGGAGCAGGGCTGCCGGAGGCGCCCGGCACGGACCACCTAAGCTACGTTTGAAGTTTGAGGGGACAAGACAAGCAAGCAGCCCCAGTCTCTGTGCCTCTGTGCGAGCAGTGCCATGGGCAGATGAGGCTAAGCAACAGCTTTCCAGGCTAGCTCTTTCTGCCTACGAGCTATTTGCAGACGTTCGCATTTTCAGAGCAGGACTGCCAGAGGATCCCAGCACGGAATACCAAATTTATGTTTGAGGTTTGAGGGGGCAAGACAAGCAAGCAGCCCCAGTCTCTGTGCCTCTGTGCGAGCAGTGCCATGGGCAGATGAGGCTGAGCAACAGCTTTCCAGGCTAGCTCTTTCTGGCTGCGAGCTATCTGCAGACGTTCGCATTTTTGAAGTAGGGCTGCCGGAGGCGCCCGGCAAAGGCCACCTAAGCTACCTTTGAAGTTTGAGGGGACAAGACAAGCAAGCAGCCCCAGTCTCTGTGCCTCTGTGCGAGCAGTGCCATGGGCAGATGAGGCTGAGCAACAGCTTTCCAGGCTAGCTCTTTCTGGCTGCGAGCTATCTGCAGACGTTCGCATTTTCAGAGCAGGACTGCCAGAGGATCCCGGCACGGAATACCAAATTTATGTTTGAGGTTTGAGGGGGCAAGACAAGCAAGCAGCCCCAGTCTCTGTGCCTCTGTGCGAGCAGTGCCATGGGCAGATGAGGCTGAGCAACAGCTTTCCAGGCTAGCTCTTTCTGCCTGCGAGCTATCTGCAGACGTTCGCATTTTCAGAGCAGGGCTGCCGGAGGTGCCCGGCACGGAACACCGAAGAAACGTTTGAAGCTTGAGGGGACAAGACAAGCAAGCAGCCCCAGTCTCTGTGCCTCTGTGCGAGCACTGCCATGGGCAGATGAGGCTGAGCAACAGCTTTCCAGGCTAGCTCTTTCTGCCTGCGAGCTATCTGCAGACGTTCGAATTTTCAGAGCAGGACTGCCAGAGGATCCCGGCACGGAATACCAAATTTATGTTTGAGGTTTGAGGGGGCAAGACAAGCAAGCAGCCCCAGTCTCTGTGCCTCTGTGCGAGAAGTGCCATGGGCAGATGAGGCTAAGCAACAGCTTTCCAGGTTAGCTCTTTCTGCCTACGAGCTATTTGCAGACGTTCGCATTTTCAGAGCAGGACTGCCAGAGGATCCCAGCACGGAATACCAAATTTATGTTTGAGGTTTGAGGGGACAAGACAAGCAAGCAGCCCCAGTCTCTGTGCCTCTGTGCGAGCAGTGCCATGGGCAGATGAGGCTGAGCAACAGCTTTCCAGGCTAGCTCTTTCTGCCTGCGAGCTATCTGCAGACGTTCGCATTTTCAGAGCAGGTCTGCCGGAGGCGCCTGGCACAGAACACCTAAGCTACGTTTGAAGTTTGAGGGGACAAGACAAGCAAGCGGTCCCAGTCTCTGTGCCTCTGTGCGAGCAGTGCCATGGGCAGATGAGGCTGAGCAACGGCTTTCCAGGCTAGCTCTTTCTGCCTGCGAGCTATCTGCAGACGTTTGCATTTTCGGAGCAGGGCTGCGGGAGGCGCCCGGCACGGACCACCAAAGCTACGTTTGAAGTTTGAGGGGACAAGACAAGCAAGCAGCCCCAGTCTCTGTGCCTCTGTGCGAGCAGTGCCATGGGCAGATGAGGCTGAGCAACGGCTTTCCAGGCTAGCTCTTTCTGCCTGCCAGCTACCTGATAACGTTCGCATTTTCGTAGCAGGGCTGCCGGAGGTTCTCGTCACGGACCACCTAAGCAACATTTGATGTTTGAGGGGGCAAGACAAGCAGGCAGCCCCAGTCTCTGTGCCTCTGTGCGAGCAGTGCCAGGGGCAGATGAGGCTGAGCAACAGCTTTCCAGGCTAGCTCTTTCTGCCTGCCAGCTACCTGAAGACGTTAGCATTTTCGGAGCAGGGCTGCCGGAGGTGCCCGGCACGGAACACCGAAGAAACGTTTGAAGCTTGAGGGGACAAGACAAGCAAGCAGCCCCAGTCTCTGTGCCTCTGTGCGAGCACTGCCATGGGCAGATGAGGCTGAGCAACAGCTTTCCAGGCTAGCTCTTTCTGCCTGCCAGCTACCTGAAGACGTTCGCATTTTCAGAGCAGGACTGCCAGAGGATCCCGGCACGGAATACCAAAGTTATGTTTGAGGTTTGAAGGTGCAAGACAAGCAAGCAGCCCCAGTCTCTGTGCCTCTGTGCGAGCAGTGCCATGGGCAGATGAGGCTAAGCAACAGATTTCCAGGCTAGCTCTTTCTGCCTACGAGCTATTTGCAGACGTTCGCATTTTCAGAGCAGGACTGCCAGAGGATCCCAGCACGGAATACCAAATTTATGTTTGAGGTTTGAGGGGGCAAGACAAGCAAGCAGCCCCAGTCTCTGTGCCTCTGTGCGAGCAGTGCCATGGGCAGATGAGGCTGAGCAACAGGTTTCCAGGCTAGCTCTTTCTGCATGAGACCTATCTACAGACGTTCGCATTTTCAGAGCAGGGCTGCCGGAGTATCCCGGCAAAGGCCACCTAAGCTACGTTTGAAGTTTGAGGGGACAAGACAAGCAAGCAGCCCCAGTCTCTGTGCCTCTGTGTGAGCAGTGTCATGGGTAGATGAGGCTGAGCAACAGCTTTCCAGGCTAGCTCTTTCTGCCTGCCAGCTACCTGATAACGTTCGCATTTTCGGAGCAGGGCTGCCGGAGGTTCTCGTCACGGACCACCTAAGCTACATTTGATGTTTGAGGGGGCAAGACAAGCAGGCAGCCCCAGTCTCTGTGCCTCTGTGCGAGCAGTGCCAGGGGCAGATGAGGCTGAGCAACAGCTTTCCAGGCTAGCTCTTTCTGCCTGCCAGCTACCTGAAGACGTTGGCATTTTCGGAGCAGGGCTGCCGGAGGTGCCCGGCACGGAACACCGAAGAAACGTTTGAAGCTTGAGGGGACAAGACAAGCAAGCAGCCCCAGTCTCTGTGCCTCTGTGCGAGCAGTGCCATGGGCAGATGAGGCTGAGCAACAGCTTTCCAGGCTAGCTCTTTCTGCCTGCGAGCTATCTGCAGACGTTCGCATTTTCAGAGCAGGACTGCCAGAGGATCCCGGCACGGAATACCAAATTTATGTTTGAGGTTTGAGGGGGCAAGACAAGCAAGCAGCCCCAGTCTCTGTGCCTCTGTGCGAGCAGTGCCATGGGCAGATGAGGCTGAGCAACAGCTTTCCAGGCTAGCTCTTTCTGCATGCGACCTATCTACAGACGTTCGCATTTTCAGAGCAGGGCTGCCGGAGGATCCCGGCACAGACCACCAAAGATACGTTTGAAGTTTGAGTTGACAAGACAAGCCAGCAGTCCCAGTCTCTGTGCCTCTGTGCGAGCAGTGCCATGGGCAGATGAGGCTGAGCAACAGCTTTCCAGGCTAGCTTTTTCTGCCTGCGAGCTATCTGCAGACGTTCGCATTTTCGGAGCAGGGCTGCCGGAGGCGCCCGGCATGGACCACCTAAGCTACGTTTGAAGTTTGAGGGGACAAGACAAGCAAGCAGCCCCAGTCTCTGTGCCTCTGTGCGAGCAGTGCCATGGGCAGATGAGGCTAAGCAACAGCTTTCCAGGCTAGCTCTTTCTGCCTACGAGCTATTTGCAGACGTTCGCATTTTCAGAGCAGGACTGTCAGAGGATCCCAGCACGGAATACCAAATTTATGTTTGAGGTTTGAGGGGGCAAGACAAGCAAGCAGCCCCAGTCTCTGTGCCTCTGTGCGAGCACTGCCATGGGCAGATGAGGCTGAGCAACAGCTTTCCAGGCTAGCTCTTTCTGCCTGCCAGCTATCTGCAGACGTTCGCATTTTTGGAGCAGGGCTGCCGGATGCGCCCGGCAAAGGCCACCTAAGCTACGTTTGAAGTTTGAGGGGACAAGACAAGCAAGCAGCCCCAGTCTCTGTGCCTCTGTGTGAGCAGTGTCATGGGTAGATGAGGCTGAGCAACAGCTTTCCAGGCTAGCTCTTTCTGCCTGCGAGCTATCTGCAGACGTTCGCATTTTTGAAGTAGGGCTGCCGGAGGCGCCCGGCAAAGGCCACCTAAGCTACGTTTGAAGTTTGAGGGGACAAGACAAGCAAGCAGCCCCAGTCTCTGTGCCTCTGTGCGAGCAGTGCCATGGGCAGATGAGGCTGAGCAACAGCTTTCCAGGCTAGCTCTTTCTGGCTGCGAGCTATCTGCAGACGTTCGCATTTTCAGAGCAGGACTGCCAGATTATCCCGGCACGGAATACCAAATTTATGTTTGAGGTTTGAGGGGGCAAGACAAGCAAGCAGCCCCAGTCTCTGTGCCTCTGTGCGAGAAGTGCCATGGGCAGATGAGGCTAAGCAACAGCTTTCCAGGTTAGCTCTTTCTGCCTACGAGCTATTTGCAGACGTTCGCATTTTCAGAGCAGGACTGCCAGAGGATCCCAGCACGGAATACCAAATTTATGTTTGAGGTTTGAGGGGACAAGACAAGCAAGCAGCCCCAGTCTCTGTGCCTCTGTGCGAGCAGTGCCATGGGCAGATGAGGCTGAGCAACAGCTTTCCAGGCTAGCTCTTTCTGCCTGCGAGCTATCTGCAGACGTTCGCATTTTCAGAG
Source organism: Opisthocomus hoazin (assembly GCF_030867145.1). Classification (NCBI taxonomy): domain Eukaryota; kingdom Metazoa; phylum Chordata; class Aves; order Opisthocomiformes; family Opisthocomidae; genus Opisthocomus; species Opisthocomus hoazin. The sequence continues at coordinate 5,931,209 of NC_134426.1, read as the reverse complement.
CAGGTCTGCCGGAGGCGCCTGGCACAGAACACCTAAGCTACGTTTGAAGTTTGAGGGGACAAGACAAGCAAGCGGTCCCAGTCTCTGTGCCTCTGTGCGAGCAGTGCCATGGGCAGATGAGGCTGAGCAACGGCTTTCCAGGCTAGCTCTTTCTGCCTGCGAGCTATCTGCAGACGTTTGCATTTTCGGAGCAGGGCTGCGGGAGGCGCCCGGCACGGACCACCAAAGCTACGTTTGAAGTTTGAGGGGACAAGACAAGCAAGCAGCCCCAGTCTCTGTGCCTCTGTGCGAGCAGTGCCATGGGCAGGTGAGGCTGAGCAACGGCTTTCCAGGCTAGCTCTTTCTGCCTGCCAGCTACCTGATAACGTTCGCATTTTCGTAGCAGGGCTGCCGGAGGTTCTCGTCACGGACCACCTAAGCTACATTTGATGTTTGAGGGGGCAAGACAAGCAGGCAGCCCCAGTCTCTGTGCCTCTGTGCGAGCAGTGCCAGGGGCAGATGAGGCTGAGCAACAGCTTTCCAGGCTAGCTCTTTCTGCCTGCCAGCTACCTGAAGACGTTGGCATTTTCGGAGCAGGGCTGCCGGAGGTGCACGGCACGGAACACCGAAGAAACGTTTGAAGCTTGAGGGGACAAGACAAGCAAGCAGCCCCAGTCTCTGTGCCTCTGTGCGAGCAGTGCCATGGGCAGATGAGGCTGAGCAACAGCTTTCCAGGCTAGCTCTTTCTGGCTGCGAGCTATCTGCAGACGTTCGCATTTTCAGAGCAGTACTGCTAGAGGATCCCGGCACGGAATACCAAATTTATGTTTGAGGTTTGAGGGGGCAAGACAAGCAAGCAGCCCCAGTCTCTGTGCCTCTGTGCGAGCAGTGCCATGGGCAGATGAGGCTAAGCAACAGCTTTCCAGGTTAGCTCTTTCTGCCTACGAGCTATTTGCAGACGTTCGCATTTTCAGAGCAGGACTGCCAGAGGATCCCAGCACGGAATACCAAATTTATGTTTGAGGTTTGAGGGGACAAGACAAGCAAGCAGCCCCAGTCTCTGTGCCTCTGTGCGAGCAGTGCCATGGGCAGATGAGGCTGAGCAACAGCTTTCCAGGCTAGCTCTTTCTGCCTGCGAGCTATCTGCAGACGTTCGCATTTTCAGAGCAGGTCTGCCGGAGGCGCCTGGCACAGAACACCTAAGCTAGGTTTGAAGTTTGAGGGGACAAGACAAGCAAGCAGTCCCAGTCTCTGTGCCTCTGTGCGAGCAGTGCCATGGGCAGATGAGGCTGAGCAACAGCTTTCCAGGCTAGCTCTTTCTGCCTGCGAGCTATCTGCAGACGTTCGCATTTTCAGAGCAGGTCTGCCGGAGGCGCCTGTTACAGAACACCTAAGCTACGTTTGAAGATTGAGGGGACAAGACAAGCAAGCAGTCGCAGTCTCTGTGCCTCTGTGCGAGCAGTGCCATGGGCAGATGAGGCTGAGCAACAGCTTTCCAGGCTAGCTCTTTCTGCCTGCGAGCTATCTGCAGACGTTTGCATTTTCGGAGCAGGGCTGCGGGAGACGCCCGGCACGGACCACCTAAGCTACGTTTGAAGTTTGAGGGGACAAGACAAGCAAGCAGCCCCAGTCTCTGTGCCTCTGTGCGAGCAGTGCCATGGGCAGATGAGGCTGAGCAACGGCTTTCCAGGCTAGCTCTTTCTGCCTGCCAGATACCTGATAACGTTCGCATTTTCGGAGCAGGGCAGCCGGATGTTCTCGTCACGGACCACCTAAGCTACATTTGATGTTTGAGGGGGCAAGACAAGCAGGCAGCCCCAGTCTCTGTGCCTCTGTGCGAGCAGTGCCAGGGGCAGATGAGGCTGAGCAACAGCTTTACAGGCTAGCTCTTTCTGCCTGCCAGCTACCTGAAGACGTTCGCATTTTCGGAGCAGGGCTGCCGGAGGTGCCCGGCACGGAACACCGAAGAAACGTTTGAAGCTTGAGGGGACAAGACAAGCAAGCAGCCCCAGTCTCTGTGCCTCTGTGCGAGCAGTGCCATGGGCAGATGAGGCTGAGCAACAGCTTTCCAGGCTAGCTCTTTCTGCCTACGAGCTATTTGCAGACGTTCGCATTTTCAGAGCAGGACTGCCAGAGGATCCCAGCACGGAATACCAAATTTATGTTTGAGGTTTGAGGGGGCAAGACAAGCAAGCAGCCCCAGTCTCTGTGCCTCTGTGCGAGCAGTGCCATGGGCAGATGAGGCTGAGCAACAGGTTTCCAGGCTAGCTCTTTCTGCATGCGACCTATCTACAGACGTTCGCATTTTCAGAGTAGGGCTACCGTAGGCGCCCGGCACAGACCACCAAAGATACGTTTGAAGTTTGAGTTGACAAGACAAGCAAGCAGCCCCAGTCTCTGTGACTCTGTGCGAGCACTGCCATGGGCAGATGAGGCTGAGCAACAGCTTTCCAGGCTAACTATTTCTGGCTGCGAGCTATCTGCAGACGTTCGCATTTTCAGAGCAGGACTGCCAGAGGATCCCGGCACGGAATACCAAATTTATGTTTGAGGTTTGAGGGGGCAAGACAAGCAAGCAGCCCCAGTCTCTGTGCCTCTGTGCGAGCAGTGCCATGGGCAGATGAGGCTGAGCAACAGCTTTCCAGGCTAGCTCTTTCTGCATGCGACCTATATACAGACGTTCGCATTTTCAGAGCAGGGATGCCGGAGGATCCCGGCACAGACCACCAAAGATACGTTTGAAGTTTGAGTTGACAAGACAAGCAAGCAGCCCCAGTCTCTGTGCCTCTGTGCGAGCACTGCCATGGGCAGATGAGGCTGAGCAACAGCTTTCCAGGCTAGCTCTTTCTGGCTGCGAGCTATCTGCAGACGTTCGCATTTTCAGAGCAGGACTGCCAGAGGATCCCGGCACGGAATGCCAAATATATGTTTGAGGTTTGAGGGGGCAAGACAAGCAAGCAGCCCCAGTCTCTGTGCCTCTGTGCGAGCAGTGCCATGGGCAGATGAGGCTCAGCAACAGCTTTCCAGGTTAGCTCTTTCTGCCTACGAGCTATTTGCAGACGTTCGCATTTTCAGAGCAGGACTGCCAGAGGATCCCAGCACGGAATACCAAATTTATGTTTGAGGTTTGAGGGGACAAGACAAGCAAGCAGCCCCAGTCTCTGTGCCTCTGTGCGAGCAGTGCCATGGGCAGATGAGGCTGAGCAACAGCTTTCCAGGCTAGCTCTTTCTGGCTGCGAGCTATCTGCAGACGTTCGCATTTTCAGAGCAGGTCTGCCGGAGGCGCCTGGCACAGAACACCTAAGCTACGTTTGAAGTTTGAGGGGACAAGACAAGCAAGCAGTCCCAGTCTCTGTGCCTCTGTGCGAGCAGTGCCATGGGCAGATGAGGCTCAGCAACAGCTTTCCAGGCTAGCTCTTTCTGCCTGCGAGCTATCTGCAGACGTTTGCATCTTCGGAGCAGGGCTGCGGGAGACGCCCGGCACGGACCACCAAAGCTACGTTTGAAGTTTGAGGGGACAAGACAAGCAAGCAGCCCCAGTCTCTGTGCCTCTGTGCGAGCAGTGCCATGGGCAGATGAGGCTGAGCAACGGCTTTCCAGGCTAGCTCTTTCTGCCTGCCAGATACCTGATAACGTTCGCATTTTCGGAGCAGGGCTGCCGGAGGTTCTCGTCACGGACCACCTAAGCTACATTTGATGTTTGAGGGGGCAAGACAAGCAGGCAGCCCCAGTCTCTGTGCCTCTGTGCGAGCAGTGCCAGGGGCAGATGAGGCTGAGCAACAGCTTTACAGGCTAGCTCTTTCTGCCTGCCAGCTACCTGAAGACGTTCGCATTTTCGGAGCAGGGCTGCCGGAGGTGCCCGGCACGGAACACCGAAGAAACGTTTGAAGCTTGAGGGGACAAGACAAGCAAGCAGCCCCAGTCTCTGTGCCTCTGTGCGAGCAGTGCCATGGGCAGATGAGGCTGAGCAACAGCTTTCCAGGCTAGCTCTTTCTGCCTACGAGCTATTTGCAGACGTTCGCATTTTCAGAGCATGACTGCCAGAGGATCCCAGCACGGAATACCAAATTTATGTTTGAGGTTTGAGGGGGCAAGACAAGCAAGCAGCCCCAGTCTCTGTGCCTCTGTGCGAGCAGTGCCATGGGCAGATGAGGCTGAGCAACAGGTTTCCAGGCTAGCTATTTCTGCATGCGACCTATCTACAGACGTTCGCATTTTCAGAGTAGGGCTACCGTAGGCGCCCGGCACAGACCACCAAAGATACGTTTGAAGTTTGAGTTGACAAGACAAGCAAGCAGCCCCAGTCTCTGTGCCTCTGTGCGAGCACTGCCATGGGCAGATGAGGCTGACCAACAGCTTTCCAGGCTAACTATTTCTGGCTGCGAGCTATCTGCAGACGTTTGCATTTTCAGAGCAGGACTGCCAGAGGATCCCGGCACGGAATACCAAATTTATGTTTGAGGTTTGAGGGGGCAAGACAAGCAAGCAGCCCCAGTCTCTGTGCCTCTGTGCGAGCAGTGCCATGGGCAGATGAGGCTGAGCAACAGCTTTCCAGGCTAGCTCTTTCTGCATGCGACCTATCTACAGACGTTCGCATTTTCAGAGCAGGGCTGCCGGAGGATCCCGGCACAGACCACCAAAGATACGTTTGAAGTTTGAGTTGACAAGACAAGCAAGCAGCCTCAGTCTCTGTGCCTCTGTGCGAGCAGTGCCATGGGCAGATGAGGCTGAGCAACAGCTTTCCAGGCTAGCTCTTTCTGGCTGCGAGCTATCTGCAGACGTTCGCATTTTCAGAGCAGGACTGCCAGAGGATCCCGGCACGGAATACCAAATTTATGTTTGAGGTTTGAGGGGGCAAGACAAGCAAGCAGCCCCAGTCTCTGTGCCTCTGTGCGAGCAGTGCCATGGGCAGATGAGGCTCAGCAACAGCTTTCCAGGTTAGCTCTTTCTGCCTACGAGCTATTTGCAGACGTTCGCATTTTCAGAGCAGGACTGCCAGAGGATCCCAGCACGGAATACCAAATTTATGTTTGAGGTTTGAGGGGACAAGACAAGCAAGCAGCCCCAGTCTCTGTGCCTCTGTGCGAGCAGTGCCATGGGCAGATGAGGCTGAGCAACAGCTTTCCAGGCTAGCTCTTTCTGGCTGCGAGCTATCTGCAGACGTTCGCATTTTCAGAGCAGGTCTGCCCGAGGCGCCTGGCACAGAACACCTAAGCTACGTTTGAAGTTTGAGGGGACAAGACAAGCAAGCAGTCCCAGTCTCTGTGCCTCTGTGCGAGCAGTGCCATGGGCAGATGAGGCTGAGCAACAGCTTTCCAGGCTAGCTCTTTCTGCCTGCGAGCTATCTGCAGACGTTTGCATTTTCGGAGCAGGGCTGCGGGAGACGCCCGGCACGGACCACCAAAGCTACGTTTGAAGTTTGAGGGGACAAGACAAGCAAGCAGCCCCAGTCTCTGTGCCTCTGTGCGAGCAGTGCCATGGGCAGATGAGGCTGAGCAACGGCTTTCCAGGCTAGCTCTTTCTGCCTGCCAGATACCTGATAACGTTCGCATTTTCGGAGCAGGGCTGCCGGAGGTTCTCGTCACGGACCACCTAAGCTACATTTGATGTTTGAGGGGGCAAGACAAGCAGGCAGCCCCAGTCTCTGTGCCTCTGTGCGAGCAGTGCCAGGGGCAGATGAGGCTGAGCAACAGCTTTACAGGCTAGCTCTTTCTGCCTGCCAGCTACCTGAAGACATTCGCATTTTCGGAGCAGGGCTGCCGGAGGTGCCCGGCACGGAACACCGAAGAAACGTTTGAAGCTTGAGGGGACAAGACAAGCAAGCAGCCCCAGTCTCTGTGCCTCTGTGCGAGCAGTGCCATGGGCAGATGAGGCTGAGCAACAGCTTTCCTGGCTAGCTCTTTCTGCCTACGAGCTATTTGCAGACGTGCGCATTTTCAGAGCAGGACTGCCAGAGGATCCCAGCACGGAATACCAAATTTATGTTTGAGGTTTGAGGGGGCAAGACAAGCAAGCAGCCCCAGTCTCTGTGCCTCTGTGCGAGCAGTGCCATGGGCAGATGAGGCTGAGCAACAGGTTTCCAGGCTAGCTCTTTCTGCATGCGACCTATCTACAGACGTTCGCATTTTCAGAGTATGGCTACCGTAGGCGCCCGGCACAGACCACCAAAGATACGTTTGAAGTTTGAGTTGACAAGACAAGCAAGCAGCCCCAGTCTCTGTGCCTCTGTGCGAGCACTGCCATGGGCAGATGAGGCTGACCAACAGCTTTCCAGGCTAACTATTTCTGGCTGCGAGCTATCTGCAGACGTTCGCATTTTCAGAGCAGGACTGCCAGAGGATCCCGGCACGGAATACCAAATTTATGTTTGAGGTTTGAGGGGGCAAGACAAGCAAGCAGCCCCAGTCTCTGTGCCTCTGTGCGAGCAGTGCCATGGGCAGATGAGGCTGAGCAACAGCTTTCAGGCTAACTATTTCTGCCTGCGAGCTATCTGCAGACGTTTGCATTTTCGGAGCAGGGCTGCGGGAGGCGCCCGGCACGGACCACCAAAGCTACGTTTGAAGTTTGAGGGGACAAGACAAGCAAGCAGCCCCAGTCTCTGTGCCTCTGTGCGAGCAGTGCCATGGGCAGATGAGGCTGAGCAACGGCTTTCCAGGCTAGCTCTTTCTGCCTGCCAGCTACCTGATAACGTTCGCATTTTCGGAGCAGGGCTTCCGGAGGTTCTCGTCACGGACCACCTAAGCTACATTTGATGTTTGAGGGGGCAAGACAAGCAGGCAGCCCCAGTCTCTGTGCCTCTGTGCGAGCAGTGCCAGGGGCAGATGAGGCTGAGCAACAGCTTTCCAGGCTAGCTCTTTCTGCCTGCCAGCTACCTGAAGACGTTCGCATTTTCGGAGCAGGGCTGCCGGAGTTGCCCGGCACGGAACACCGAAGAAACGTTTGAAGCTTGAGGGGACAAGACAAGCAAGCAGCCCCAGTCTCTGTGCCTCTGTGTGAGCACTGCCATGGGCAGATGAGGCTGAGCAACAGCTTTCCAGGCTAGCTCTTTCTGGCTGCGAGCTATCTGCAGACGTTCGCATTTTCAGAGCAGGACTGCCAGACGATCCCGGCACGGAATACCAAAGTTATGTTTGAGGTTTGAAGGTGCAAGACAAGCAAGCAGCCCCAGTCTCTGTGCCTCTGTGTGAGCAGTGCCAGGGGCAGATGAGGCTGAGCAACAGGTTTCCAGGCTAGCTCTTTCTGCATGCGACCTATCTACAGACGTTCGCATTTTCAGATCAGGGCTACCGTAGGCGCCCGGCACAGACCACCAAAGATACGTTTGAAGTTTGAGTTGACAAGACAAGCAAGCAGCCCCAGTCTCTGTGCCTCTGTGCGAGCAGTGCCATGGGCAGATGAGGCTGAGTGACAGCTTTCCAGGCTAGCTCTTTCTAGCTGCGAGCTATCTGCAGACGTTCGCATTTTCGGAGCAGGGCTGCCAGAGGCACCCAGCACAGACCACCTAAGCTACGTTTGAAGTTTGAGGGGACAAGACAAGCAAGCAGCCCCAGTCTCTGTGCCTCTGTGCGAGCAGTGCCATGGGCAGATGAGGCTAAGCAACAGCTTTCCAGGTTAGCTCTTTCTGCCTACGAGCTATTTGCAGACGTTCGCATTTTCAGAGCAGGACTGCCAGAGGATCCCAGCACGGAATACCAAATTTATGTTTGAGGTTTGAGGGGACAAGACAAGCAAGCAGCCCCAGTCTCTGTGCCTCTGTGCGAGCAGTGCCATGGGCAGATGAGGCTGAGCAACAGCTTTCCAGGCTAGCTCTTTCTGCCTGCGAGCTATCTGCAGACCTTCGCATTTTCAGAGCAGGTCTGCCGGAGGCGCCTGGCACAGAACACCTAAGCTACGTTTGAAGTTTGAGGGGACGGACAAGCAAGCAGTCCCAGTCTCTGTGCCTCTGTGCGAGCAGTGCCATGGGCAGATGAGGCTGAGCAACAGCTTTCCAGGCTAGCTCTTTCTGCCTGCGAGCTATCTGCAGACGTTCGCATTTTCAGAGCAGGTCTGCCGGAGGCGCCTGGCACAGAACACCTAAGCTACGTTTGAAGTTTGAGGGGACAAGACAAGCAAGCAGTCCCAGTCTCTGTGCCTCTGTGCGAGCAGTGCCATGGGCAGATGAGGCTGAGCAACAGCTTTCCAGGCTAGCTCTTTCTGCCTGCGAGCTATCTGCAGACGTTTGCATTTTCGGAGCAGGGCTGCCGGAGGCGCCCGGCACGGACCACCAAAGCTACGTTTGAAGTTTGAGGGGACAAGACAAGCAAGCAGCCCCAGTCTCTGTGCCTCTGTGCGAGCAGTGCCATGGGCAGATGAGGCTGAGCAACGGCTTTCCAGGCTAGCTCTTTCTGCCTGCCAGCTACCTGATAACGTTCGCATTTTCGGAGCAGGGCTGCCGGAGGTTCTCGTCACGGACCACCTAAGCTACATTTGATGTTTGAGGGGGCAAGACAAGCAGGCAGCCCCAGTCTCTGTGCCTCTGTGCGAGCAGTGCCAGGGGCAGATGAGGCTGAGCAACAGCTTTCCAGGCTAGCTCTTTCTGCCTGCCAGCTACCTGAAGACGTTGGCATTTTCGGAGCAGGGCTGCCGGAGGTGCACGGCACGTTACACCGAAGAAACTTTTGAAGCTTGAGGGGACAAGACAAGCAAGCAGCCCCAGTCTCTGTGCCTCTGTGCGAGCACTGCCATGGGCAGATGAGGCTGAGCAACAGCTTTCCAGGCTAGCTCTTTCTGGCTGCGAGCTATCTGCAGACGTTCACATTTTCAGAGCAGGACTGCCAGAGGATCCCGGCACGGAATACCAAAGTTATGTTTGAGGTTTGAAGGTGCAAGACAAGCAAGCAGCCCCAGTCTCTGTGCCTCTGTGCGAGCAGTGCCATGGGCAGATGAGGCTAAGCAACAGCTTTCCAGGCTAGCTCTTTCTGCCTACGAGCTATTTGCAGACGTTCGCATTTTCAGAGCAGGACTGCCAGAGGATCCCAGCACGGAATACCAAATTTATGTTTGAGGTTTGAGGGGGCAAGACAAGCAAGCAGCCCCAGTCTCTGTGCCTCTGTGCGAGCAGTGCCATGGGCAGATGAGGCTGAGCAACAGCTTTCCAGGCTAGCTCTTTCTGCATGCGACCTATCTACAGACGTTCGCATTTTCAGAGCAGGGCTGCCGGAGGATCCCGGCACAGACCACCAAAGATACGTTTGAAGTTTGAGTTGACAAGACAAGCAAGCAGCCCCAGTCTCTGTGCCTCTGTGCGAGCAGTGCCATGGGCAGATGAGGCTGAGCAACAGCTTTCCAGGCTAGCTCTTTCTAGCTGCGAGCTATCTGCAGACGTTCGCATTTTCGGAGCAGGGCTCCCAGAGGCACCCAGCACAGACCACCTAAGCTACGTTTGAAGTTTGAGGGGACAAGACAAGCAAGCAGCCCCAGTCTCTGTGCCTCTGTGCGAGCAGTGCCATGGGCAGATGAGGCTGAGCAACAGCTTTCCAGGCTAGCTTTTTCTGCCTGCGAGCTATCTGCAGACGTTTGCATTTTCGGAGCAGGGCTGCCGGAGGCGCCCGGCACGGACAACCTAAGCTACGTTTGAAGTTTGAGGGGGCAAGACAAGCAAGCAGCCCCAGTCTCTGTGCCTCTGTGCGAGCAGTGCCATGGGCAGATGAGGCTGAGCAACAGCTTTCCAGGCTAACTCTTTCTGCCTGCGAGCTATCTGCAGACGTTCGCATTTTCAGAGCAGGACTGCCAGAGGATCCCGGCACGGAATACCAAAGTTATGTTTGAGGTTTGAGGGGGCAAGACAAGCAAGCAGCCCCAGTCTCTGTGCCTCTGTGCGAGCAGTGCCATGGGCAGATGAGGCTAAGCAACAGCTTTCCAGGCTAGCTCTTTCTGCCTACGAGCTATTTGCAGACGTTCGCATTTTCAGAGCAGGACTGCCAGAGGATCCCAGCACGGAATACCAAATTTATGTTTGAGGTTTGAGGGGGCAAGACAAGCAAGCAGCCCCAGTCTCTGTGCCTCTGTGCGAGCAGTGCCATGGGCAGATGAGGCTGAGCAACAGCTTTCCAGGCTAGCTCTTTCTGGCTGCCAGCTATCTGCAGACGTTCGCATTTTTGGAGCAGGGCTGTCGGATGCGCCCGGCAAAGGCCACCTAAGCTACGTTTGAAGTTTGAGGGGACAAGACAAGCAAGCAGCCCCAGTCTCTGTGCCTCTGTGTGAGCAGTGTCATGGGTAGATGAGGCTGAGCAACAGCTTTCCAGGCTAGCTCTTTCTGGCTGCGAGCTATCTGCAGACGTTCGCATTTTTGAAGTAGGGCTGCCGGAGGCGCCAGGCAAAGGCCACCTAAGCTACGTTTGAAGTTTGAGGGGACAAGACAAGCAAGCAGCCCCAGTCTCTGTGCCTCTGTGCGAGCAGTGCCATGGGCAGATGAGGCTGAGCAACAGCTTTCCAGGCTAGCTCTTTCTGGCTGCGAGCTATCTGCAGACGTTCGCATTTTCAGAGCAGGACTGCCAGAGGATCCCGGCACGGAATACCAAATTTATGTTTGAGGTTTGAGGGGGCAAGACAAGCAAGCAGCCCCAGTCTCTGTGCCTCTGTGCGAGCAGTGCCATGGGCTGATGAGGCTCAGCAACAGCTTTCCAGGCTAGCTCTTTCTGGCTGCGAGCTATCTGCAGACGTTCGCATTTTCGGAGCAGGTCTGCCGGAGGCGCCTGGCACAGAACACCTAAGCTACGTTTGAAGTTTGAGGGGACAAGACAAGCAAGCAGTCCCAGTCTCTGTGCCTCTGTGCGAGCAGTGCCATGGGCAGATGAGGCTGAGCAATGGCTTTCCAGGCTAGCTCTTTCTGCCTGCCAGCTACCTGATAACGTTCGCATTTTCGGAGCAGGGCTGCCGGAGGTTCTCGTCACGGACCACCTAAGATACATTTGATGTTTGAGGGGGCAAGACAAGCAGGCAGCCCCAGTCTCTGTGCCTCTGTGCGAGCAGTGCCAGGGGCAGATGAGGCTGAGCAACAGCTTTCCAGGCTAGCTCTTTCTGCCTGCCAGCTACCTGAAGACGTTGGCATTTTCGGAGCAGGGCTGCCGGAGGTGCCCGGCACGGAACACCGAAGAAACGTTTGAAGCTTGAGGGGACAAGACAAGCAAGCAGCCCCAGTCTCTGTGCCTCTGTGCGAGCACTGCCATGGGCAGATGAGGCTGAGCAACAGCTTTCCAGGCTAGCTCTTTCTGGCTGCGAGCTATCTGCAGACGTTCACATTTTCAGAGCAGGACTGCCAGAGGATCCCGGCAGGGAATACCAAAGTTATTTTTGAGGTTTGAAGGTGCAAGACAAGCAAGCAGCCCCAGTCTCTGTGCCTCTGTGCGAGCACTGCCATGGGCAGATGAGGCTAAGCAACAGGTTTCCAGGCTAGCTCTTTCTGGCTGCGAGCTTTTTGCAGACGTTCGCATTTTCAGAGCAGGGCTGCCGGAGGATCCCGGCACAGACCACCAAAGCTACGTTTGAAGTTTGAGTTGACAAGACAAGCAAGCAGCCCCAGTCTCTGTGCCTCTGTGCGAGCAGTGCCATGGGCAGATGAGGCTGAGCAACAGCTTTCCAGGCTAGCTCTTTCTAGCTGCGAGCTATCTGCAGACGTTCGCATTTTCGGAGCAGGGCTCCCAGAGGCACCCAGCACAGACCACCTAAGCTACGTTTGAAGTTTGAGGGGACAAGACAAGCAAGCAGCCCCAGTCTCTGTGCCTCTGTGCGAGCAGTGCCATGGGCAGATGAGGCTGAGCAACAGCTTTCCAGGCTAGCTTTTTCTGCCTGCGAGCTATCTGCAGACGTTCGCATTTTCGGAGCAGGGCTGCCGGAGGCGCCCGGCACGGACCACCTAAGCTACGTTTGAAGTTTGAGGGGGCAAGACAAGCAAGCAGCCCCAATCTCTGTGCCTCTGTGCGAGCAGTGCCATGGGCAGATGAGGCTGACCAACAGCTTTCCAGGCTAGCTCTTTCTGCCTGCGAGCTATCTGCAGACGTTCGCATTTTCAGAGCAGCACTGCCAGAGGATCCCGGCACGGAATACCAAATTTATGTTTGAGGTTTGAGGGGGCAAGACAAGCAAGCAGCCCCAGTCTCTGTGCCTCTGTGCGAGCAGTGCCATGGGCAGATGAGGCTAAGCAACAGCTTTCCAGGCTAGCTCTTTCTGCCTACGAGCTATTTGCAGACGTTCGCATTTTCAGAGCAGGACTGTCAGAGGATCCCAGCACGGAATACCAAATTTATGTTTGAGGTTTGAGGGGGCAAGACAAGAAGCAGCACCAGTCTCTGTGCCTCTGTGCGAGCAGTGCCATGGGCAGATGAGGCTGAGCAACAGCTGTCCAGGCTAGCTCTTTCTGGCTGCCAGCTATCTGCAGACGTTCGCATTTTTGGAGCAGGGCTGCCGGATGCGCTCGGCAAAGGCCACCTAAGCTACGTTTCAAGTTTGAGGGGACAAGACAAGCAAGCAGCCCCAGTCTCTGTGCCTCTGCGTGAGCAGTGTCATGGGTAGATGAGGCTGAGCAACAGCTTTCCAGGCTAGCTCTTTCTGGCTGCGAGCTATCTGCAGACGTTCGCATTTTTGAAGTAGGGCTGCCGGAGGCGCCCGGCAAAGGCCACCTAAGCTACGTTTGAAGTTTGAGGGGACAAGACAAGCAAGCAGCCCCAGTCTCTGTGCCTCTGTGCGAGCAGTGCCATGGGCAGATGAGGCTGAGCAACAGCTTTCCAGGCTAGCTCTTTCTGGCTGCGAGCTATCTGCAGACGTTCGCATTTTCAGAGCAGGACTGCCAGAGGATCCCGGCACGGAATACCAAATTTATGTTTGAGGTTTGAGGGGGCAAGACAAGCAAGCAGCCCCAGTCTCTGTGCCTCTGTGCGAGCAGTGCCATGGGCAGATGAGGCTCAGCAACAGCTTTCCAGGTTAGCTCTTTCTGCCTACGAGCTATTTGCAGACGTTCGCATTTTCAGAGCAGGACTGCCAGAGGATCCCAGCACGGAATACCAAATTTATGTTTGAGGTTTGAGGGGACAAGACAAGCAAGCAGCCCCAGTCTCTGTGCCTCTGTGCGAGCAGTGCCATGGGCAGATGAGGCTGAGCAACAGCTTTCCAGGCTAGCTCTTTCTGCCTGCGAGCTATCTGCAGACGTTCGCATTTTCAGAGCAGGTCTGCCGGAGGCGCCTGGCACAGAACACCTAAGCTACGTTTGAAGTTTGAGGGGACAAGACAAGCAAGCAGTCCCAGTCTCTGTGCCTCTGTGCGAGCAGTGCCATGGGCAGATGAGGCTGAGCAACGGCTTTCCAGGCTAGCTCTTTCTGCCTGCGAGCTATCTGCAGACGTTTGCATTTTCGGAGCAGGGCTGCGGGAGGCGCCCGGCACGGACCACCAAAGCTTCGTTTGAAGTTTGAGGGGACAAGACAAGCAAGCAGCCCCAGTCTCTGTGCCTCTGTGCGAGCAGTGCCATGGGCAGATGAGGCTGAGCAACGGCTTTCCAGGCTAGCTCTTTCTGCCTGCCAGCTACCTGATAACGTTCGCATTTTCGGAGCAGGGCTGCCGGAGGTTCTCGTCACAGACCACCTAAGCTACATTTGATGTTTGAGGGGGCAAGACAAGCAGGCAGCCCCAGTCTCTGTGCCTCTGTGCGAGCAGTGCCAGGGGCAGATGAGGCTGAGCAACAGCTTTCCAGGCTAGCTCTTTCTGCCTGCCAGCTATCTGCAGACGTTCGCATTTTCGGATCAGGGCTCCCAGAGGCACCCAGCACAGACCACCTAAGCTACGTTTGAAGTTTGAGGGGACAAGACAAGCAAGCAGCCCCAGTCTCTGTGCCTCTGTGCGAGCAGTGCCATGGGCAGATGAGGCTGAGCAACAGCTTTCCAGGCTACCTTTTTCTGCCTGCGAGCTATCTGCAGACGTTTGCATTTTCGGAGCAGGGCTGCCGGAGGCGCCTGGCACAGAACACCTAAGCTACGTTTGAAGTTTGAGGGGACAAGACAAGCAAGCAGTCCCAGTCTCTGTGCCTCTGTGCGAGCAGTGCCATGGGCAGATGAGGCTGAGCAACGGCTTTCCAGGCTAGCTCTTTCTGCCTGCCAGCTACCTGAAGACTTTGGCATTTTCGGAGCAGGGCTGCCGGAGGTGCCCGGCACGGAACACCGAAGAAACGTTTGAAGCTTGAGGGGACAAGACAAGCAAGCAGCCCCAGTCTCTGTGCCTCTGTGCGAGCACTGCCATGGGCAGATGAGGCTGAGCAACAGCTTTCCAGGCTAGCTCTTTCTGGCTGCGAGCTATCTGCAGACGTTCACATTTTCAGAGCAGGACTGCCAGAGGATCCCGGCACGGAATACCAAATTTATGTTTGAGGTTGGAAGGTGCAAGACAAGCAAGCAGCCCCAGTCTCTGTGCCTCTGTGCGAGCACTGCCATGGGCAGATGAGGCTGAGCAACAGCTGTCCAGGCTAGCTCTTTCTGGCTGCCAGCTATCTGCAGACGTTCGCATTTTTGGAGCAGGGCTGCCGGATGCGCTCGGCAAAGGCCACCTAAGCTACGTTTCAAGTTTGAGGGGACAAGACAAGCAAGCAGCCCCAGTCTCTGTGCCTCTGCGTGAGCAGTGTCATGGGTAGATGAGGCTGAGCAACAGCTTTCCAGGCTAGCTTTTTCTGGCTGCGAGCTATCTGCAGACGTTCGCATTTTTGAAGTAGGGCTGCCGGAGGCGCCCGGCAAAGGCCACCTAAGCTACGTTTGAAGTTTGAGGGGACAAGACAAGCAAGCAGCCCCAGTCTCTGTGCCTCTGTGCGAGCAGTGCCATGGGCAGATGAGGCTGAGCAACAGCTTTCCAGGCTAGCTCTTTCTGGCTGCGAGCTATCTGCAGACGTTCGCATTTTCAGAGCAGGACTGCCAGAGGATCCCGGCACGGAATACCAAATTTATGTTTGAGGTTTGAGGGGGCAAGACAAGCAAGCAGCCCCAGTCTCTGTGCCTCTGTGCGAGCAGTGCCATGGGCAGATGAGGCTCAGCAACAGCTTTCCAGGTTAGCTCTTTCTGCCTACGAGCTATTTGCAGACGTTCGCATTTTCAGAGCAGGACTGCCAGAGGATCCCAGCACGGAATACCAAATTTATGTTTGAGGTTTGAGGGGACAAGACAAGCAAGCAGCCCCAGTCTCTGTGCCTCTGTGCGAGCAGTGCCATGGGCAGATGAGGCTGAGCAACAGCTTTCCAGGCTAGCTCTTTCTGCCTGCGAGCTATCTGCAGACGTTCGCATTTTCAGAGCAGGTCTGCCGGAGGCGCCTGGCACAGAACACCTAAGCTACGTTTGAAGTTTGAGGGGACAAGACAAGCAAGCAGTCCCAGTCTCTGTGCCTCTGTGCGAGCAGTGCCATGGGCAGATGAGGCTGAGCAACAGCTTTCCAGGCTAGCTCTTTCTGCCTGCGAGCTATCTGCAGACGTTTGCATTTTCGGAGCAGGGCTGCGGGAGGCGCCCGGCACGGACCACCAAAGCTTCGTTTGAAGTTTGAGGGGACAAGACAAGCAAGCAGCCCCAGTCTCTGTGCCTCTGTGCGAGCAGTGCCATGGGCAGATGAGGCTGAGCAACGGCTTTCCAGGCTAGCTCTTTCTGCCTGCCAGCTACCTGATAACGTTCGCATTTTCGGAGCAGGGCTGCCGGAGGTTCTCGTCACAGACCACCTAAGCTACATTTGATGTTTGAGGGGGCAAGACAAGCAGGCAGCCCCAGTCTCTGTGCCTCTGTGCGAGCAGTGCCAGGGGCAGATGAGGCTGAGCAACAGCTTTGCAGGCTAGCTCTTTCTGCCTGCCAGCTATCTGCAGACGTTCGCATTTTCGGAGCAGGGCTCCCAGAGGCACCCAGCACAGACCACCTAAGCTACGTTTGAAGTTTGAGGGGACAAGACAAGCAAGCAGCCCCAGTCTCTGTGCCTCTGTGCGAGCAGTGCCATGGGCAGATGAGGCTGAGCAACAGCTTTCCAGGCTACCTTTTTCTGCCTGCGAGCTATCTGCAGACGTTTGCATTTTCGGAGCAGGGCTGCCGGAGGCGCCTGGCACAGAACACCTAAGCTACGTTTGAAGTTTGAGGGGACAAGACAAGCAAGCAGTCCCAGTCTCTGTGCCTCTGTGCGAGCAGTGCCATGGGCAGATGAGGCTGAGCAACGGCTTTCCAGGCTAGCTCTTTCTGCCTGCCAGCTACCTGAAGACTTTGGCATTTTCGGAGCAGGGCTGCCGGAGGTGCCCGGCACGGAACACCGAAGAAACGTTTGAAGCTTGAGGGGACAAGACAAGCAAGCAGCCCCAGTCTCTGTGCCTCTGTGCGAGCACTGCCATGGGCAGATGAGGCTGAGCAACAGCTTTCCAGGCTAGCTCTTTCTGGCTGCGAGCTATCTGCAGACGTTCACATTTTCAGAGCAGGACTGCCAGAGGATCCCGACACGGAATACCAAATTTATGTTTGAGGTTGGAAGGTGCAAGACAAGCAAGCAGCCCCAGTCTCTGTGCCTCTGTGCGAGCACTGCCATGGGCAGATGAGGCTCAGCAACAGCTTTCCAGGTTAGCTCTTTCTGCCTACGAGCTATTTGCAGACGTTCGCATTTTCAGAGCAGGACTGCCAGAGGATCCCGGCACGGAATACCAAATTTATGTTTGAGGTTTGAGGGGACAAGACAAGCAAGCAGCCCCAGTCTCTGTGCCTCTGTGCGAGCAGTGCCATGGGCAGATGAGGCTGAGCAACAGCTTTCCAGGCTAGCTCTTTCTGCCTGCGAGCTATCTGCAGACGTTCGCATTTTCAGAGCAGGTCTGCCGGAGGCGCCTGGCACAGAACACCTAAGCTACGTTTGAAGTTTGAGGGGACAAGACAAGCAAGCAGTCCCAGTCTCTGTGCCTCTGTGCGAGCAGTGCCATGGGCAGATGAGGCTGAGCAACAGCTTTCCAGGCTAGCTCTTTCTGCCTGCGAGCTATCTGCAGACGTTTGCATTTTCGGAGCAGGGCTGCGGGAGGCGCCCGGCACAGACCACCAAAGCTACGTTTGAAGTTTGAGGGGACAAGACAAGCAAGCAGCCCCAGTCTCTGTGCCTCTGTGCGAGCAGTGCCATGGGCAGATGAGGCTGAGCAACAGCTTTCCAGGCTAGCTCTTTCTGCCTGCCAGCTACCTGATAACGTTCGCATTTTCGGAGCAGGGCTGCCGGAGGTTCTCGTCACGGACCACCTAAGCTACATTTGATGTTTGAGGGGGCAAGACAAGCAGGCAGCCCCAGTCTCTGTGCCTCTGTGCGAGCAGTGCCAGGGGCAGATGAGGCTGAGCAACAGCTTTCCAGGCTAGCTCTTTCTGCCTGCCAGCTACCTGAAGACGTTGGCATTTTCGGAGCAGGGCTGCCGGAGGTGCCCGGCACGGAACACCGAAGAAACGTTTGAAGCTTGAGGGGACAAGACAAGCAAGCAGCCCCAGTCTCTGTGCCTCTGTGCGAGCACTGCCATGGGCAGATGAGGCTGAGCAACAGCTTTCCAGGCTAGCTCTTTCTGGCTGCGAGCTATCTGCAGACGTTCACATTTTCAGAGCAGGACTGCCAGAGGATCCCGGCACGGAATACCAAAGTTATGTTTGAGGTTTGAAGGTGCAAGACAAGCAAGCAGCCCCAGTCTCTGTGCCTCTGTGCGAGCAGTGCCATGGGCAGATGAGGCTAAGCAACAGCTTTCCAGGCTAGCTCTTTCTGGCTGCGAGCTATTTGCAGACGTTCGCATTTTCAGAGCAGAGCTGCCGGAGGATCCCGGCACAGACCACCAAAGATACGTTTGAAGTTTGAGGGGACAAGACAAGCAAGCAGCCCCAGTCTCTGTGCCTCTGTGCGAGCAGTGCCATGGGCAGATGAGGCTGAGCAACAGCTTTCCAGGCTAGCTTTTTCTGCCTGCGAGCTATCTGCAGACGTTTGCATTTTCGAAGCAGGGCTGCCGGAGGCGCCCGGCACGGACCACCTAAGCTACGTTTGAAGTTTGAGGGGGCAAGACAAGCAAGCAGCCCCAATCTCTGTGCCTCTGTGCGAGCAGTGCCATGGGCAGATGAGGCTAAGCAACAGCTTTCCAGGCTAGCTCTTTCTGCCTACGAGCTATTTGCAGACGTTCGCATTTTCAGAGCAGGACTGTCAGAGGATCCCAGCACGGAATACCAAATTTATGTTTGAGGTTTGAGGGGGCAAGACAAGCAAGCAGCCCCAGTCTCTGTGCCTCTGTGCGAGCAGTGCCATGGGCAGATGAGGCTGAGCAACAGCTTTCCAGGCTAGTTCTTTCTGGCTGCCAGCTATCTGCAGACGTTCGCATTTTTGGAGCAAGGCTGCCGGATGCGCCCGGCAAAGGCCACCTAAGCTACGTTTGAAGTTTGAGGGGACAAGACAAGCAAGCAGCCCCAGTCTCTGTGCCTCTGTGTGAGCAGTGTCATGGGTAGATGAGGCTGAGCAACAGCTTTCCAGGCTAGCTCTTTCTGGCTGCGAGCTATCTGCAGACGTTCGCATTTTTGAAGTAGGGCTGCCGGAGGCACCCGGCAAAGGCCACCTAAGCTACGTTTGAAGTTTGAGGGGACAAGAGAAGCAAGCAGCCCCAGTCTCTGTGCCTCTGTGCGAGCAGTGCCATGGGCAGATGAGGCTGAGCAACAGCTTTCCAGGCTAGCTCTTTCTGGCTGCGAGCTATCTGCAGACGTTCGCATTTTCAGAGCAGGACTGCCAGAGGATCCCGGCACGGAATACCAAATTTATGTTTGAGGTTTGAGGGGGCAAGACAAGCAAGCAGCCCCAGTCTCTGTGCCTCTGTGCGAGCAGTGCCATGGGCAGATGAGGCTGAGCAACAGCTTTCCAGGCTAGCTCTTTCTGCCTGCGAGCTATCTGCAGACGTTCGCATTTTCAGAGCAGGTCTGCCGGAGGCGCCTGGCACAGAACACCTAAGCTACGTTTGAAGTTTGAGGGGACAAGACAAGCAAGCAGTCCCAGTCTCTGTGCCTCTGTGCGAGCAGTGCCATGGGCAGATGAGGCTGAGCAACAGCTTTCCAGGCTAGCTCTTTCTGCCTGCGAGCTATCTGCAGACGTTTGCATTTTCGGAGCAGGGCTGCGGGAGGCGCCCGGCACGGCACACCAAAGCTACGTTTGAAGTTTGAGGGGACAAGACAAGCAAGCAGCCCCAGTCTCTGTGCCTCTGTGCGAGCAGTGCCATGGGCAGATGAGGCTGAGCAACGGCTTTCCAGGCTAGCTCTTTCTGCCTGCCAGCTACCTGATAACGTTCGCATTTTCGGAGCAGGGCTGCCGGAGGTTCTCGTCACGGACCACCTAAGCTACATTTGATGTTTGAGGGGGCAAGACAAGCAGGCAGCCCCAGTCTCTGTGCCTCTGTGCGAGCAGTGCCAGGGGCAGATGAGGCTGAGCAACAGCTTTCCAGGCTAGCTCTTTCTGCCTGCCAGCTATCTGCAGACGTTTGCATTTTCGGAGCAGGGCTGCCGGAGGCGCCTGGCACAGAACACCTAAGCTACGTTTGAAGTTTGAGGGGACAAGACAAGCAAGCAGTCCCAGTCTCTGTGCCTCTGTGCGAGCAGTGCCATGGGCAGATGAGGCTGAGCAACGGCTTTCCAGGCTAGCTCTTTCTGCCTGCCAGCTACCTGATAACGTTCGCATTTTCGGAGCAGGGCTGCCGGAGGTTCTCGTCACGGACCACCTAAGCTACATTTGATGTTTGAGGGGGCAAGACAAGCAGGCAGCCCCAGTCTCTGTGCCTCTGTGCGAGCAGTGCCAGGGGCAGATGAGGCTGAGCAACAGCTTTCCAGGCTAGCTCTTTCTGCCTGCCAGCTACCTGAAGACGTTGGCATTTTCGGAGCAGGGCTGCCGGAGGTGCCCGGCACGGAACACCGAAGAAACTTTTGAAGCTTGAGGGGACAAGACAAGCAAGCAGCCCCAGTCTCTGTGCCTCTGTGCGAGCACTGCCATGGGCAGATGAGGCTGAGCAACAGTTTTCCAGGCTAGCTCTTTCTGGCTGCGAGCTATCTGCAGACGTTCACATTTTCAGAGCAGGACTGCCAGAGGATCCCGGCACGGAATACCAAAGTTATGTTTGAGGTTTGAAGGTGCAAGACAAGCAAGCAGCCCCAGTCTCTGTGCCTCTGTGCGAGCAGTGCCATGGGCAGATGAGGCTGAGCAACAGCTTTCCAGGCTAGCTCTTTCTAGCTGCGAGCTATCTGCAGACGTTCGCATTTTCGGAGCAGGGCTCCCAGAGGCACCCAGCACAGACCACCTAAGCTACGTTTGAAGTTTGAGGGGACAAGACAAGCAAGCAGCCCCAGTCTCTGTGCCTCTGTGCGAGCAGTGCCATGGGCAGATGAGGCTGAGCAACAGTTTTCCAGGCTAGCTCTTTCTGCCTGCGAGCTATCTGCAGACGTTTGCATTTTCGGAGCAGGGCTGCCGGAGGCGCCCGGCACGGACCACCTAAGCTACGTTTGAAGTTTGAGGGGACAAGACAAGCAAGCAGCCCCAGTCTCTGTGCCTCTGTGTGAGCAGTGTCATGGGTAGATGAGGCTGAGCAACAGCTTTCCAGGCTAGCTCTTTCTGGCTGCGAGCTATCTGCAGGCGTTCGCATTTTTGAAGTAGGGCTGCCGGAGGCGCCCGGCAAAGGCCACCTAAGCTACGTTTGAAGTTTGAGGGGACAAGACAAGCAAGCAGCCCCAGTCTCTGTGCCTCTGTGCGAGCAGTGCCATGGGCAGATGAGGCTGAGCAACAGCTTTCCAGGCTAGCTCTTTCTGCCTGCCAGCTACCTGAAGACGTTGGCATTTTCGGAGCAGGGCTGCCGGAGGTGCCCGGCACGGAACACCGAAGAAACGTTTGAAGCTTGAGGGGACAAGACAAGCAAGCAGCCCCAGTCTCTGTGCCTCTGTGCGAGCACTGCCATGGGCAGATGAGGCTGAGCAACAGCTTTCCAGGCTAGCTCTTTCTGGCTGCGAGCTATCTGCAGACGTTCACATTTTCAGAGCAGGACTGCCAGAGGATCCCGGCACGGAATACCAAAGTTATGTTTGAGGTTTGAAGGTGCAAGACAAGCAAGCAGCCCCAGTCTCTGTGCCTCTGTGCGAGCAGTGCCAGGGGCAGATGAGGCTGAGCAACAGCTTTCCAGGCTAGCTCTTTCTGCCTGCCAGCTATCTACAGACGTTTGCATTTTCGGAGCAGGGCTCCCAGAGGCACCCAGCACAGACCACCTAAGCTACGTTTGAAGTTTGAGGGGACAAGACAAGCAAGCAGCCCCAGTCTCTGTGCCTCTGTGCGAGCAGTGCCATGGGCAGATGAGGCTGAGCAACAGCTTTCCAGGCTAGCTTTTTCTGCCTGCGAGCTATCTGCAGACGTTTGCATTTTCGGAGCAGGGCTGCCGGAGGCGCCTGGCACAGAACACCTAAGCTACGTTTGAAGTTTGAGGGGACAAGACAAGCAAGCAGTCCCAGTCTCTGTGCCTCTCTGCGAGCAGTGCCATGGGCAGATGAGGCTGAGCAACGGCTTTCCAGGCTAGCTCTTTCTGCCTGCCAGCTACCTGAAGACGTTCGCATTTTCGGAGCAGGGCTGCCGGATGTTCTCGTCACGGACCACCTAAGCTACATTTGATGTTTGAGGGGGCAAGACAAGCAGGCAGCCCCAGTCTCTGTGCCTCTGTGCGAGCAGTGCCAGGGGCAGATGAGGCTGAGCAACAGCTTTCCAGGCTAGCTCTTTCTGCCTGCCAGCTACCTGAAGACGTTGGCATTTTCGGAGCAGGGCTGCCGGAGGTGCCCGGCACGGAACACCGAAGAAACGTTTGAAGCTTGAGGGGACAAGACAAGCAAGCAGCCCCAGTCTCTGTGCCTCTGTGCGAGCACTGCCATGGGCAGATGAGGCTGAGCAACAGCTTTCCAGGCTAGCTCTTTCTGGCTGCGAGCTATCTGCAGACGTTCACATTTTCAGAGCAGGACTGCCAGAGGATCCCGGCACGGAATACCAAAGTTATGTTTGAGGTTTGAAGGTGCAAGACAAGCAAGCAGCCCCAGTCTCTGTGCCTCTGTGCGAGCAGTGCCATGGGCAGATGAGGCTAAGCAACTGCTTTCCAGGCTAGCTCTTTCTGGCTGCGAGCTATTTGCAGACGTTCGCATTTTAAGAGCAGGGCTGCCGGAGGATCCCGGCACAGACCACCAAAGATACGTTTGAAGTTTGAGTTGACAAGACAAGCAAGCAGCCCCAGTCTCTGTGCCTCTGTGCGAGCAGTGCCATGGGCAGATGAGGCTGAGCAACAGCTTTCCAGGCTAGCTCTTTCTAGCTGCGAGCTATCTGCAGACGTTCGCATTTTCGGAGCAGGGCTGCCGGAGGCGCCCGGCACGGACCACCTAAGCTACGTTTGAAGTTTGAGGGGGCAAGACAAGCAAGCAGCCCCAATCTCTGTGCCTCTGTGCGAGCAGTGCCATGGGCAGATGAGGCTGAGCAACAGCTTTCCAGGCTAGCTCTTTCTGCCTGCGAGCTATCTGCAGACGTTCGCATTTTCAGAGCAGGACTGCCAGAGGATCCCGGCACGGAATACCAAATTTATGTTTGAGGTTTGAGGGGGCAAGACAAGCAAGCAGCCCCAGTCTCTGTGCCTCTGTGCGAGCAGTGCCATGGGCAGATGAGGCTAAGCAACAGCTTTCCAGGCTAGCTCTTTCTGGCTGCGAGCTATCTGCAGACGTTCGCATTTTCAGAGCAGGACTGCCAGAGGATCCCGGCACGGAATACCAAATTTATGTTTGAGGTTTGAGGGGGCAAGACAAGCAAGCAGCCCCAGTCTCTGTGCCTCTGTGTGAGCAGTGCCATGGGCAGATGAGGCTCAGCAACAGCTTTCCAGGTTAGCTCTTTCTGCCTACGAGCTATTTGCAGACGTTCGCATTTTCAGAGCAGGACTGCCAGAGGATCCCAGCACGGAATACCGAATTTATGTTTGAGGTTTGAGTGGACAAGACAAGCAAGCAGCCCCAGTCTCTGTGCCTCTGTGCGAGCAGTGCCATGGGCAGATGAGGCTGAGCAACAGCTTTCCAGGCTAGCTCTTTCTGCCTGCGAGCTATCTGCAGACGTTCGCATTTTCAGAGCAGGTCTGCTGGAGGCGCCTGGCACAGAACACCTAAGCTACGTTTGAAGTTTGAGTTGACAAGACAAGCAAGCAGTCCCAGTCTCTGTGCCTCTGTGCGAGCAGTGCCATGGGCAGATGAGGCTGAGCAACAGCTTTCCAGGCTAGCTCTTTCTGCCTGCGAGCTATCTGCAGACGTTTGCATTTTCGGAGCAGGGCTGCGGGAGGCGCCCGGCACGGACCACCAAAGCTACGTTTGAAGTTTGAGGGGACAAGACAAGCAAGCAGCCCCAGTCTCTGTGCCTCTGTGCGAGCAGTGCCATGGGCAGATGAGGCTGAGCAACGGCTTTCCAGGCTAGCTCTTTCTGCCTGCCAGCTACCTGATAACGTTCGCATTTTCGGAGCAGGGCTGCCGGAGGTTCTCGTCACGGACCACCTAAGCTACATTTGATGTTTGAGGGGGCAAGACAAGCAGGCAGCCCCAGTCTCTGTGCCTCTGTGCGAGCAGTGCCAGGGGCAGATGAGGCTGAGCAACAGCTTTCCAGGCTAGCTCTTTCTGCCTGCCAGCTATCTGCAGACGTTTGCATTTTCGGAGCAGGGCTGCCGGAGGCGCCTGGCACAGAACACCTAAGCTACGTTTGAAGTTTGAGGGGACAAGACAAGCAAGCAGTCCCAGTCTCTGTGCCTCTGTGCGAGCAGTGCCATGGGCAGATGAGGCTGAGCAACGGCTTTCCAGGCTAGCTCTTTCTGCCTGCCAGCTACCTGATAACGTTCGCATTTTCGGAGCAGGGCTGCCGGAGGTTCTCGTCACGGACCACCTAAGCTACATTTGATGTTTGAGGGGGCAAGACAAGCAGGCAGCCCCAGTCTCTGTGCCTCTGTGCGAGCAGTGCCAGGGGCAGATGAGGCTGAGCAACAGCTTTCCAGGCTAGCTCTTTCTGCCTGCCAGCTACCTGAAGACGTTGGCATTTTCGGAGCAGGGCTGCCGGAGGTGCCCGGCACGGAACACCGAAGAAACGTTTGAAGCTTGAGGGGACAAGACAAGCAAGCAGCCCCAGTCTCTGTGCCTCTGTGCGAGCACTGCCATGGGCAGATGAGGCTGAGCAACAGTTTTCCAGGCTAGCTCTTTCTGGCTGCGAGCTATCTGCAGACGTTCACATTTTCAGAGCAGGACTGCCAGAGGATCCCGGCACGGAATACCAAAGTTATGTTTGAGGTTTGAAGGTGCAAGACAAGCAAGCAGCCCCAGTCTCTGTGCCTCTGTGCGAGCAGTGCCATGGGCAGATGAGGCTGAGCAACAGCTTTCCAGGCTAGCTCTTTCTAGCTGCGAGCTATCTGCAGACGTTCGCATTTTCGGAGCAGGGCTCCCAGAGGCACCCAGCACAGACCACCTAAGCTACGTTTGAAGTTTGAGGGGACAAGACAAGCAAGCAGCCCCAGTCTCTGTGCCTCTGTGCGAGCAGTGCCATGGGCAGATGAGGCTGAGCAACAGTTTTCCAGGCTAGCTCTTTCTGCCTGCGAGCTATCTGCAGACGTTTGCATTTTCGGAGCAGGGCTGCCGGAGGCGCCCGGCACGGACCACCTAAGCTACGTTTGAAGTTTGAGGGGACAAGACAAGCAAGCAGCCCCAGTCTCTGTGCCTCTGTGTGAGCAGTGTCATGGGTAGATGAGGCTGAGCAAAAGCTTTCCAGGCTAGCTCTTTCTGGCTGCGAGCTATCTGCAGACGTTCGCATTTTTGAAGTAGGGCTGCCGGAGGCGCCCGGCAAAGGCCACCTAAGCTACGTTTGAAGTTTGAGGGGACAAGACAAGCAAGCAGCCCCAGTCTCTGTGCCTCTGTGCGAGCAGTGCCATGGGCAGATGAGGCTGAGCAACAGCTTTCCAGGCTAGCTCTTTCTGCCTGCCAGCTACCTGAAGACGTTGGCATTTTCGGAGCAGGGCTGCCGGAGGTGCCCGGCACGGAACACCGAAGAAACGTTTGAAGCTTGAGGGGACAAGACAAGCAAGCAGCCCCAGTCTCTGTGCCTCTGTGCGAGCAGTGCCATGGGCAGATGAGGCTGAGCAACAGCTTTCCAGGCTAGCTCTTTCTGGCTGCGAGCTATCTGCAGACGTTCACATTTTCAGAGCAGGACTGCCAGAGGATCCCGGCACGGAATACCAAAGTTATGTTTGAGGTTTGAAGGTGCAAGACAAGCAAGCAGCCCCAGTCTCTGTGCCTCTGTGCGAGCAGTGCCAGGGGCAGATGAGGCTGAGCAACAGCTTTCCAGGCTAGCTCTTTCTGCCTGCCAGCTATCTACAGACGTTCGCATTTTCGGAGCAGGGCTCCCAGAGGCACCCAGCACAGACCACCTAAGCTACGTTTGAAGTTTGAGGGGACAAGACAAGCAAGCAGCCCCAGTCTCTGTGCCTCTGTGCGAGCAGTGCCATGGGCAGATGAGGCTGAGCAACAGCTTTCCAGGCTAGCTTTTTCTGCCTGCGAGCTATCTGCAGACGTTTGCATTTTCGGAGCAGGGCTGCCGGAGGCGCCTGGCACAGAACACCTAAGCTACGTTTGAAGTTTGAGGGGACAAGACAAGCAAGCAGTCCCAGTCTCTGTGCCTCTCTGCGAGCAGTGCCATGGGCAGATGAGGCTGAGCAACGGCTTTCCAGGCTAGCTCTTTCTGCCTGCCAGCTACCTGAAGACGTTCGCATTTTCGGAGCAGGGCTTCCGGAGGTTCTCGTCACGGACCACCTAAGCTACATTTGATGTTTGAGGGGGCAAGACAAGCAGGCAGCCCCAGTCTCTGTGCCTCTGTGCGAGCAGTGCCATGGGCAGATGAGGCTGAGCAACAGCTTTCCAGGCTAGCTCTTTCTGCCTGCCAGCTACCTGAAGACGTTGGCATTTTCGGAGCAGGGCTGCCGGAGGTGCCCGGCACGGAACACCGAAGAAACGTTTGAAGCTTGAGGGGACAAGACAAGCAAGCAGCCCCAGTCTCTGTGCCTCTGTGCGAGCACTGCCATGGGCAGATGAGGCTGAGCAACAGCTTTCCAGGCTAGCTCTTTCTGGCTGCGAGCTATCTGCAGACGTTCACATTTTCAGAGCAGGACTGCCAGAGGATCCCGGCACGGAATACCAAAGTTATGTTTGAGGTTTGAAGGTGCAAGACAAGCAAGCAGCCCCAGTCTCTGTGCCTCTGTGCGAGCAGTGCCATGGGCAGATGAGGCTAAGCAACTGCTTTCCAGGCTAGCTCTTTCTGGCTGCGAGCTATTTGCAGACGTTCGCATTTTAAGAGCAGGGCTCCCAGAGGCACCCAGCACAGACCACCTAAGGTACGTTTGAAGTTTGAGGGGACAAGACAAGCAAGCAGCCCCAGTCTCTGTGCCTCTGTGCGAGCAGTGCCATGGGCAGATGAGGCTGAGCAACAGCTTTCCAGTCTAGCTTTTTCTGCCTGCGAGCTATCTGCAGACGTTTGCATTTTCGGAGCAGGGCTGCCGGAGGCGCCCGGCACGGACCACCTAAGCTACGTTTGAAGTTTGAGGGGGCAAGACAAGCAAGCAGCCCCAATCTCTGTGCCTCTGTGCGAGCAGTGCCATGGGCAGATGAGGCTGACCAACAGCTTTCCAGGCTAGCTCTTTCTGCCTGCGAGCTATCTGCAGACGTTCGCATTTTCAGAGCAGGACTGCCAGAGGATCCCGGCACGGAATACCAAACTTATGTTTGAGGTTTGAAGGTGCAAGACAAGCAAGCAGCCCCAGTCTCTGTGCCTCTGTGCGAGCAGTGCCATGGGCAGATGAGGCTGAGCAACAGCTTTCCAGGCTAGCTCTTTCTGCATGCGAACTATCTACAGACGTTCGCATTTTCAGAGCAGGGTTACCGTAGGCGCCCGGCACAGACCACCAAAGATACGTTTGAAGTTTGAGTTGACAAGACAAGCAGGCAGCCCCAGTCTCTGTGCCTCTGTGCGAGCAGTGCCATGGGCAGATGAGGCTGAGCAACGGCTTTCCAGGCTAGCTCTTTCTGCCTGCCAGCTACCTGATAACGTTCGCATTTTCGGAGCAGGGCTGCCGGAGGTTCTCGTCACGGACCACCTAAGCTACATTTGATGTTTGAGGGGGCAAGACAAGCAGGCAGCCCCAGTCTCTGTGCCTCTGTGCGAGCAGTGCCATGGGCAGATGAGGCTGAGCAACAGCTTTCCAGGCTAGCTCTTTCTGCCTGCCAGCTACCTGAAGACGTTGGCATTTTCGGAGCAGGGCTGCCGGAGGTGCCCGGCACGGAACACCGAAGAAACGTTTGAAGTTTGAGGGGACAAGACAAGCAAGCAGCCCCAGTCTCTGTGCCTCTGTGCGAGCACTGCCATGGGCAGATGAGGCTGAGCAACAGCTTTCCAGGCTAGCTCTTTCTGGCTGCGAGCTATCTGCAGACGTTCGCATTTTCAGAGCAGGACTGCCAGAGGATCCCGGCACGGAATACCAAAGTTATGTTTGAGGTTTGAGGGGGCAAGACAAGCAAGCAGCCCCAGTCTCTGTGCGTCTGTGCGAGCAGTGCCATGGGCAGATGAGGCTGAGCAACAGCTTTCCAGGCTAGCTCTTTCTGCCTGCGAGCTATCTGCAGACGTTTGCATTTTCGGAGCAGGGCTGCCGGAGGCGCCCGGCACGGACCACCAAAGCTACGTTTGAAGTTTGAGGGGACAAGACAAGCAAGCAGCCCCAGTCTCTGTGCCTCTGTGCGAGCAGTGCCATGGGCAGATGAGGCTGAGCAACGGCTTTCCAGGCTAGCTCTTTCTGCCTGCCAGCTACCTGATAACGTTCGCATTTTCAGAGCAGGGCTGCCGGAGGTTCTCGTCACGGACCACCTAAGCTACATTTGATGTTTGAGGGGGCAAGACAAGCAGGCAGCTCCAGTCTCTGTGCCTCTGTGCGAGCAGTGCCATGGGCAGATGAGGCTGAGCAACAGCTTTCCAGGCTAGCTCTTTCTGCCTGCCAGCTACCTGAAGACGTTCGCATTTTCGGAGCAGGGCTGCCGGAGGTTCCCGGCACGGAACACCGAAGAAACGTTTGAAGTTTGAGGGGACAAGACAAGCAAGCAGCCCCAGTCTCTGTGCCTCTGTGCGAGCACTGCCATGGGCAGATGAGGCTGAGCAACAGCTTTCCAGGCTAGCTCTTTCTGCCTGCGAGCTATCTGCAGACGTTCGCATTTTCAGAGCAGGACTGCCAGAGGATCCCGGCACGGAATACCAAAGTTATGTTTGAGGTTTGAGGGGGCAAGACAAGCAAGCAGCCCCAGTCTCTGTGCCTCTGTGCGAGCAGTGCCATGGGCAGATGAGGCTGAGCAACGGCTTTCCAGGCTAGCTCTTTCTGCCTGCCAGCTACCTGATAACTTTCGCATTTTCAGAGCAGGGCTGCCGGAGGTTCTCGTCACGGACCACCTAAGCTACATTTGATGTTTGAGGGGGCAAGACAAGCAGGCAGCTCCAGTCTCTGTGCCTCTGTGCGAGCAGTGCCATGGGCAGATGAGGCTGAGCAACAGCTTTCCAGGCTAGCTCTTTCTGCCTGCCAGCTACCTGAAGACGTTCGCATTTTCGGAGCAGGGCTGCCGGAGGTTCCCGGCACGGAACACCGAAGAAACGTTTGAAGTTTGAGGGGACAAGACAAGCAAGCAGCCCCAGTCTCTGTGCCTCTGTGCGAGCACTGCCATGGGCAGATGAGGCTGAGCAACAGCTTTCCAGGCTAGCTCTTTCTGCCTGCGAGCTATCTGCAGACGTTCGCATTTTCAGAGCAGGACTGCCAGAGGATCCCGGCACGGAATACCAAAGTTATGTTTGAGGTTTGAGGGGGCAAGACAAGCAAGCAGCCCCAGTCTCTGTGCCTCTGTGCGAGCAGTGCCATGGGCAGATGAGGCTGAGCAACAGCTTTCCAGGCTAGCTCTTTCTGGCTGCGACCTATGTACAGACGTTCGCATTTTCAGAGCAGGGCTACCGTAGGCGCCCGGCACAGACCACCAAAGATACGTTTGAAGTTTGAGTTGACAAGACAAGCAAGCAGCCCCAGTCTCTGTGACTCTGTGCGAGCAGTGCCATGGGCAGATGAGGCTTAGCAACAACTTTCCAGGCTAGCTCTTTCTGGCTGCCAGCTATCTGCAAACGTTCGCATTTTCGGAGCAGGGCTGCCAAAGGCGCCCGGCACAGACCACCTAAGCTACGTTTGAAGTTTGAGGGGACAAGACAAGCAAGCAGCCCCAGTCTCTGTGCCTCTGTGCGAGCAGTGCCATGGGCAGATGAGGCTGAGCAACAGCTTTCCAGGCTAGCTCTTTCTGCCTGCCAGCTACCTGAATACGTTCGCATTTTCGGAGCAGGGCTGCCGGAGGTTCTCGTCACGGACCACCTAAGCTACATTTGATGTTTGAGGGGGCAAGACAAGCAGGCAGCCCCAGTCTCTGTGCCTCTGTGCGAGCAGTGCCATGGGCAGATGAGGTTGAGCAACAGCTTTCCAGGCTAGCTCTTTCTGCCTGCGAGCTATCTGCAGACGTTCGCATTTTCGGAGCAGGGCTGCCGGAGGCGCCTGGCACAGAACACCTAAGCTACGTTTGAAGTTTGAGGGGACAAGACAAGCAAGCAGCCCCAGTCTCTGTGCCTCTGTGCGAGCAGTGCCATGGGCAGATGAGGCTGAGCAACAGCTTTCCAGGCTAGCTCTTTCTGCCTGCGAGCTATCTGCAGACGTTCGCATTTTCGGAGCAGGGCTGCCGGAGGCGCCCGGCACGGACCACCTAAGCTACGTTTGAAGTTTGAGGGGGCAAGACAAGCAAGCAGCCCCAGTCTCTGTGCCTCTGTGCGAGCAGTGCCATGGGCAGATGAGGCTGAGCAACAGCTTTCCAGGCTAGCTCTTTCTGGCTGCCAGCTATCTGCAGACGTTCGCATTTTCAGAGCAGGACTACCAGAGGATCCCGGCACGGAATACCAAATTTATGTTTGAGGTTTGAGGGGGCAAGACAAGCAAGCAGCCCCAGTCTCTGTGCCTCTGTGCGAGCAGTGCCATGGGCAGATGAGGCTAAGCAACAGCTTTCCAGGTTAGCTCTTTCTGCCTACGAGCTATTTGCAGACGTTCGCATTTTCGTAGCAGGACTGCCAGAGGATCCCAGCAAGGAATACCAAATTTATGTTTGAGGTTTGAGGGGACAAGACAAGCAAGCAGCCCCAGTCTCTGTGCCTCTGTGCGAGCAGTGCCATGGGCAGATGAGGCTGAGCAACAGCTTTCCAGGCTAGCTCTTTCTGGCTGCGAGCTATCTGCAGACGTTTGCATTTTCGGAGCAGGGCTGCGGGAGGCGCCCGGCACGGAACACCAAAGCTACGTTTGAAGTTTGAGGGGACAAGACAAGCAAGCAGCCCCAGTCTCTGTGTCTCTGTGCGAGCAGTGCCATGGGCAGATGAGGCTGAGCAACGGCTTTCCAGGCTAGCTCTTTCTGCCTGCCAGCTACCTGATAACGTTCGCATTTTCGGAGCAGGGCTGCCGGAGGTTCTCGTCACGGACCACCTAAGCTACATTTGATGTTTGAGGGTGCAAGACAAGCAGGCAGCCCCAGTCTCTGTGCCTCTGTGCGAGCAGTGCCATGGGCAGATGAGGCTGAGCAACAGCTTTCCAGGCTAGCTCTTTCTGCCTGCCAGCTACCTGATAACGTTCGCATTTTCGGAGCAGGGCTGCCGGAGGTGCCCGGCACGGAACACCGAAGAAACGTTTGAAGTTTGAGGGGACAAGACAAGCAAGCAGCCCCAATCTCTGTGCCTCTGTGCGAGCACTGCCATGGGCAGATGAGGCTGAGCAACAGCTTTCCAGGCTAGCTCTTTCTGGCTGCGAGCTATCTGCAGACGTTCGCATTTTCAGAGCAGGACTGCCAGAGGATCCCGGCACGGAATACCAAAGTTATGTTTGAGGTTTGAAGGTGCAAGACAAGCAAGCAGCCCCAGTCTCTGTGCCTCTGTGCGAGCAGTGCCATGGGCAGATGAGGCTGAGCAACAGCTTTCCAGGCTAGCTCTTTCTGCCTGCGAGCTATCTGCAGACGTTCGCATTTTCAGAGCAGGACTGCCAGAGGATCCCGGCACGGAATACCAAAGTTATGTTTGAGGTTTGAGGGGGCAAGACAAGCAAGCAGCCCCAGTCTCTGTGCGTCTGTGCGAGCAGTGCCATGGGCAGATGAGGCTGAGCAACAGCTTTCCAGGCTAGCTCTTTCTGCCTGCGAGCTATCTGCAGACGTTCGCATTTTCAGAGCAGGTCTGCCGGAGGCGCCTGGCACAGAACACCTAAGCTACGTTTGAAGTTTGAGGGGACAAGACAAGCAAGCAGTCCCAGTCTCTGTGCCTCTGTGCGAGCAGTGCCATGGGCAGATGAGGCTGAGCAACAGCTTTCCAGGCTAGCTCTTTCTGCCTGCGAGCTATCTGCAGACGTTTGCATTTTCGGAGCAGGGCTGCCGGACGCGCCCGGCACGGACCACCAAAGCTACGTTTGAAGTTTGAGGGGGCAAGACAAGCAGGCAGCCCCAGTCTCTGTGCCTCTGTGCGAGCAGTGCCATGGGCAGATGAGGTTGAGCAACAGCTTTCCAGGCTAGCTCTTTCTGCCTGCGAGCTATCTGCAGACGTTCGCATTTTCGGAGCAGGGCTGCCGGAGGCGCCTGGCACAGAACACCTAAGCTACGTTTGAAGTTTGAGGGGACAAGACAAGCAAGCAGCCCCAGTCTCTGTGCCTCTGTGCGAGCAGTGCCATGGGCAGATGAGGCTGAGCAACAGCTTTCCAGGCTAGCTCTTTCTGCCTGCGAGCTATCTGCAGACGTTCGCATTTTCGGAGCAGGGCTGCCGGAGGCGCCCGGCACGGACCACCTAAGCTACGTTTGAAGTTTGAGGGGGCAAGACAAGCAAGCAGCCCCAGTCTCTGTGCCTCTGTGCGAGCAGTGCCATGGGCAGATGAGGCTGAGCAACAGCTTTCCAGGCTAGCTCTTTCTGGCTGCCAGCTATCTGCAGACGTTCGCATTTTCAGAGCAGGACTACCAGAGGATCCCGGCACGGAATACCAAATTTATGTTTGAGGTTTGAGGGGGCTAGACAAGCAAGCAGCCCCAGTCTCTGTGCCTCTGTGCGAGCAGTGCCATGGGCAGATGAGGCTAAGCAACAGCTTTCCAGGTTAGCTCTTTCTGCCTACGAGCTATTTGCAGACGTTCGCATTTTCGGAGCAGGACTGCCAGAGGATACCAGCAAGGAATACCAAATTTAAGTTTGAGGTTTGAGGGGACAAGACAAGCAAGCAGCCCCAGTCTCTGTGCCTCTGTGCGAGCAGTGCCATGGGCAGATGAGGCTGAGCAACAGCTTTCCAGGCTAGCTCTTTCTGCCTGCGAGCTATCTGCAGACGTTTGCATTTTCGGAGCAGGGCTGCGGGAGGCGCCCGGCACGGCACACCAAAGCTACGTTTGACGTTTGAGGGGGCAAGACAAGCAAGCAGCCCCAGTCTCTGTGCCTCTGTGCGAGCAGTGCCATGGGCAGATGAGGTTGAGCAACAGCTTTCCAGGCTAGCTCTTTCTGCCTGCCAGCTACCTGATAACGTTCGCATTTTCGGAGCAGGGCTGCCAGAGGTTCTCGTCACGGACCACCTAAGCTACATTTGATGTTTGAGGGGGCAAGACAAGCAGGCAGCCCCAGTCTCTGTGCCTCTGTGCGAGCAGTGCCATGGGCAGATGAGGCTGAGCAACAGCTTTCCAGGCTAGCTCTTTCTGGCTGCCAGCTATCTGCAGACGTTCGCATTTTCAGAGCAGGACTACCAGAGGATCCCGGCACGGAATACCAAATTTATGTTTGAGGTTTGAGGGGGCTAGACAAGCAAGCAGCCCCAGTCTCTGTGCCTCTGTGCGAGCAGTGCCATGGGCAGATGAGGCTAAGCAACAGCTTTCCAGGTTAGCTCTTTCTGCCTACGAGCTATTTGCAGACGTTCGCATTTTCGGAGCAGGACTGCCAGAGGATACCAGCAAGGAATACCAAATTTAAGTTTGAGGTTTGAGGGGACAAGACAAGCAAGCAGCCCCAGTCTCTGTGCCTCTGTGCGAGCAGTGCCATGGGCAGATGAGGCTGAGCAACAGCTTTCCAGGCTAGCTCTTTCTGCCTGCGAGCTATCTGCAGACGTTTGCATTTTCGGAGCAGGGCTGCGGGAGGCGCCCGGCACGGCACACCAAAGCTACGTTTGACGTTTGAGGGGGCAAGACAAGCAAGCAGCCCCAGTCTCTGTGCCTCTGTGCGAGCAGTGCCATGGGCAGATGAGGTTGAGCAACAGCTTTCCAGGCTAGCTCTTTCTGCCTGCGAGCTATCTGCAGACGTTCGCATTTTCGGAGCAGGGCTGCCGGAGGCGCCTGGCACAGAACACCTAAGCTACGTTTGAAGTTTGAGGGGACAAGACAAGCAAGCAGCCCCAGTCTCTGTGCCTCTGTGCGAGCAGTGCCATGGGCAGATGAGGCTGAGCAACAGCTTTCCAGGCTAGCTCTTTCTGCCTGCGAGCTATCTGCAGACGTTCGCATTTTCGGAGCAGGGCTGCCGGAGGCGCCCGGCACGGACCACCTAAGCTACGTTTGAAGTTTGAGGGGGCAAGACAAGCAAGCAGCCCCAGTCTCTGTGCCTCTGTGCGAGCAGTGCCATGGGCAGATGAGGCTGAGCAACAGCTTTCCAGGCTAGCTCTTTCTGGCTGCCAGCTATCTGCAGACGTTCGCATTTTCAGAGCAGGACTACCAGAGGATCCCGGCACGGAATACCAAATTTATGTTTGAGGTTTGAGGGGGCTAGACAAGCAAGCAGCCCCAGTCTCTGTGCCTCTGTGCGAGCAGTGCCATGGGCAGATGAGGCTAAGCAACAGCTTTCCAGGTTAGCTCTTTCTGCCTACGAGCTATTTGCAGACGTTCGCATTTTCGGAGCAGGACTGCCAGAGGATACCAGCAAGGAATACCAAATTTAAGTTTGAGGTTTGAGGGGACAAGACAAGCAAGCAGCCCCAGTCTCTGTGCCTCTGTGCGAGCAGTGCCATGGGCAGATGAGGCTGAGCAACAGCTTTCCAGGCTAGCTCTTTCTGCCTGCGAGCTATCTGCAGACGTTCGCATTTTCGGAGCAGGGCTGCCAGAGGCGCCCGGCACGGACCACCTAAGCTACGTTTGACGTTTGAGGGGGCAAGACAAGCAAGCAGCCCCAGTCTCTGTGCCTCTGTGCGAGCAGTGCCATGGGCAGATGAGGTTGAGCAACAGCTTTCCAGGCTAGCTCTTTCTGCCTGCGAGCTATCTGCAGACGTTCGC
Organism: Opisthocomus hoazin; assembly: GCF_030867145.1. Taxonomy (NCBI): domain Eukaryota; kingdom Metazoa; phylum Chordata; class Aves; order Opisthocomiformes; family Opisthocomidae; genus Opisthocomus; species Opisthocomus hoazin. Next base: position 5,896,842 of record NC_134426.1, on the reverse strand, counting down.
ATTTTCGGAGCAGGGCTGCCGGAGGCGCCTGGCACAGAACACCTAAGCTACGTTTGAAGTTTGAGGGGACAAGACAAGCAAGCAGCCCCAGTCTCTGTGCCTCTGTGCGAGCAGTGCCATGGGCAGATGAGGCTGAGCAACAGCTTTCCAGGCTAGCTCTTTCTGCCTGCGAGCTATCTGCAGACGTTCGCATTTTCGGAGCAGGGCTGCCGGAGGCGCCCGGCACGGACCACCTAAGCTACGTTTGAAGTTTGAGGGGGCAAGACAAGCAAGCAGCCCCAGTCTCTGTGCCTCTGTGCGAGCAGTGCCATGGGCAGATGAGGCTGAGCAACAGCTTTCCAGGCTAGCTCTTTCTGGCTGCCATCTATCTGCAGACGTTCGCATTTTCAGAGCAGGACTACCAGAGGATCCCGGCACGGAATACCAAATTTATGTTTGAGGTTTGAGGGGGCTAGACAAGCAAGCAGCCCCAGTCTCTGTGCCTCTGTGCGAGCAGTGCCATGGGCAGATGAGGCTAAGCAACAGCTTTCCAGGTTAGCTCTTTCTGCCTACGAGCTATTTGCAGACGTTCGCATTTTCGGAGCAGGACTGCCAGAGGATACCAGCAAGGAATACCAAATTTAAGTTTGAGGTTTGAGGGGACAAGACAAGCAAGCAGCCCCAGTCTCTGTGCCTCTGTGCGAGCAGTGCCATGGGCAGATGAGGCTGAGCAACAGCTTTCCAGGCTAGCTCTTTCTGCCTGCGAGCTATCTGCAGACGTTTGCATTTTCGGAGCAGGGCTGCGGGAGGCGCCCGGCACGGCACACCAAAGCTACGTTTGAAGTTTGAGGGGACAAGACAAGCAAGCAGCCCCAGTCTCTGTGCCTCTGTGCGAGCAGTGCCATGGGCAGATGAGGCTGAGCAACGGCTTTCCAGGCTAGCTCTTTCTGCCTGCCAGCTACCTGATAACGTTCGCATTTTCGGAGCAGGGCTGCCAGAGGTTCTCGTCACGGACCACCTAAGCTACATTTGATGTTTGAGGGGGCAAGACAAGCAGGCAGCCCCAGTCTCTGTGCCTCTGTGCGAGCAGTGCCAGGGGCAGATGAGGCTGAGCAACAGCTTTCCAGGCTAGCTCTTTCTGCCTGCCAGCTACCTGAAGACGTTCGCATTTTCGGAGCAGGGCTGCCGGAGGTGCCCGGCACGGAACACCGAAGAAACGTTTGAAGTTTGAGGGGACAAGACAAGCAAGCAGCCCCAGTCTCTGTGCCTCTGTGCGAGCACTGCCATGGGCAGATGAGGCTGAGCAACAGCTTTCCAGGCTAGCTCTTTCTGGCTGCGAGCTATCTGCAGACGTTCGCATTTTCAGAGCAGGACTGCCAGAGGATCCCGGCACGGAATACCAAAGTTATGTTTGAGGTTTGAAGGTGCAAGACAAGCAAGCAGCCCCAGTCTCTGTGCCTCTGTGCGAGCAGTGCCATGGGCAGATGAGGCTGAGCAACAGCTTTCCAGGCTAGCTCTTTCTGCCTGCCAGCTACCTGAAGACGTTCGCGTTTTCGGAGCAGGGCTGCCGGAGGTTCTCGTCACGGAGCACCTAAGCTACATTTGATGTTTGAGGGGGCAAGACAAGCAGGCAGCCCCAGTCTCTGTGCCTCTGTGCGAGCAGTGCCATGGGCAGATGAGGCTGAGCAACAGCTTTCCAGGCTAGCTCTTTCTGCCTGCGAGCTATCTGCAGACGTTCGCATTTTCGGAGCAGGGCTGCCAGAGGCGCCCGGCACGGACCACCTAAGCTACGTTTGACGTTTGAGGGGGCAAGACAAGCAAGCAGCCCCAGTCTCTGTGCCTCTGTGCGAGCAGTGCCATGGGCAGATGAGGCTGAGCAACAGCTTTCCAGGCTAGCTCTTTCTGCCTGCGAGCTATCTGCAGACGTTCGCATTTTCGGAGCAGGGCTGCCGGAGGCGCCCGGCACGGACCACCTAAGCTACGTTTGAAGTTTGAGGGGGCAAGACAAGCAAGCAGCCCCAGTCTCTGTGCCTCTGTGCGAGCACTGCCATGGGCAGATGAGGCTGAGCAACAGCTTTCCAGGCTAGCTCTTTCTGGCTGCCAGCTATCTGCAGACGTTCGCATTTTCAGAGCAGGACTACCAGAGGATCCCGGCACGGAATACCAAATTTATGTTTGAGGTTTGAGGGGGCTAGACAAGCAAGCAGCCCCAGTCTCTGTGCCTCTGTGCGAGCAGTGCCATGGGCAGATGAGGCTAAGCAACAGCTTTCCAGGTTAGCTCTTTCTGCCTACGAGCTATTTGCAGACGTTCGCATTTTCGGAGCAGGACTGCCAGAGGATCCCAGCAAGGAATACCAAATTTAAGTTTGAGGTTTGAGGGGACAAGACAAGCAAGCAGCCCCAGTCTCTGTGCCTCTGTGCGAGCAGTGCCATGGGCAGATGAGGCTGAGCAACAGCTTTCCAGGCTAGCTCTTTCTGCCTGCGAGCTATCAGCAGACGTTTGCATTTTCGGAGCAGGGCTGCGGGAGGCGCCCGGCACGGCACACCAAAGCTACGTTTGAAGTTTGAGGGGACAAGACAAGCAAGCAGCCCCAGTCTCTGTGCCTCTGTGCGAGCAGTGCCATGGGCAGATGAGGCTGAGCAACGGCTTTCCAGGCTAGCTCTTTCTGCCTGCGAGCTATCTGCAGACGTTCGCATTTTCGGAGCAGGGCTGCCAGAGGTTCTCGTCACGGACCACCTAAGCTACATTTGATGTTTGAGGGGGCAAGACAAGCAGGCAGCCCCAGTCTCTGTGCCTCTGTGCGAGCAGTGCCAGGGGCAGATGAGGCTGAGCAACAGCTTTCCAGGCTAGCTCTTTCTGCCTGCCAGCTACCTGAAGACGTTCGCATTTTCGGAGCAGGGCTGCCGGAGGTGCCCGGCACGGAACACCGAAGAAACGTTTGAAGTTTGAGGGGACAAGACAAGCAAGCAGCCCCAGTCTCTGTGCCTCTGTGCGAGCACTGCCATGGGCAGATGAGGCTGAGCAACAGCTTTCCAGGCTAGCTCTTTCTGGCTGCGAGCTATCTGCAGACGTTCGCATTTTCAGAGCAGGACTGCCAGAGGATCCCGGCACGGAATACCAAAGTTATGTTTGAGGTTTGAAGGTGCAAGACAAGCAAGCAGCCCCAGTCTCTGTGCCTCTGTGCGAGCAGTGCCATGGGCAGATGAGGCTGAGCAACAGCTTTCCAGGCTAGCTCTTTCTGCCTGCGAGCTATCTGCAGACGTTCGCATTTTCAGAGCAGGACTGCCAGAGGATCCCGGCACGGAATACCAAATTTATGTTTGAGGTTTGAGGGGGCAAGACAAGCAAGCAGCCCCAGTCTCTGTGCCTCTGTGCGAGCAGTGCCATGGGCAGATGAGGCTGAGCAACAGGTTTCCAGGCTAGCTCTTTCTGCATGCGACCTATCTGCAAACGTTCGCATTTTCAGAGCAGGGCTACCGTAGGCGCCCGGCACAGACCACCAAAGATACGTTTGAAGTTTGAGTTGACAAGACAAGCAAGCAGCCCCAGTCTCTGTGACTCTGTGCGAGCAGTGCCATGGGCAGATGAGGCTTAGCAACAACTTTCCAGGCTAGCTCTTTCTGGCTGCCAGCTATCTGCAAACGTTCGCATTTTCGGAGCAGGGCTGCCAAAGGCGCCCGGCACAGACCACCAAAGCTACGTTTGAAGTTTGAGGGGACAAGACAAGCAAGCAGCCCCAGTCTCTGTGCCTCTGTGCGAGCAGTGCCATGGGCAGATGAGGCTGAGCAACAGCTTTCCAGGCTAGCTCTTTCTGCCTGCGAGCTATCTGCAGACGTTCGCATTTTCGGAGCAGGGCTGCCAGAGGCGCCCAGCACAGACCACCTAAGCTACGTTTGAAGTTTGAGGGAACAAGACAAGCAAGCAGCCCCAGTCTCTGTGCCTCTGTGCGAGCAGTGCCATGGGCAGATGAGGCTGAGCAACAGCTTTCCAGGCTAGCTCTTTCTGCCTGCGAGCTATCTGCAGACGTTCGCATTTTCGGAGTAGGGCTGCCGGAGGCGCCCGGCACGGACCACCTAAGCTACGTTTGAAGTTTGAGGGGACAAGACAAGCAAGCAGCCCCAGTCTCTGTGCCTCTGTGCAAGCAGTGCTATGGGCAGATGAGGCTGAGCAACAGCTTTCCAGGCTAGCTCTTTCTGGCTGCGAGCTATCTGCAGACGTTCGCATTTTCAGAGCAGGACTGCCAGAGGATCCCGGCACGGAATACCAAAGTTATGTTTGAGGTTTGAAGGTGCAAGACAAGCAAGCAGCCCCAGTCTCTGTGCCTCTGTGCGAGCAGTGCCATGGGCAGATGAGGCTCAGCAACAGCTTTCCAGGCTAGCTCTTTCTGCCTACGAGCTATTTGCAGACGTTCGCACTTTCAGAGCAGGACTGCCAGAGGATCCCAGCACGGAATACCAAATTTATGTTTGAGGTTTGAGGGGGCAAGACAAGCAAGCAGCCCCAGTCTCTGTGCCTCTGTGCGAGCAGTGCCATGGGCAGATGAGGCTCAGCAACAGCTTTCCAGGCTAGCTCTTTCTAGCTGCGAGCTATCTGCAAACGTTCGCATTTTCGGAGCAGGGCTCCCAGAGGCACCCAGCACAGACCACCTAAGCTACGTTTGAAGTTTGAGGGGACAAGACAAGCAAGCAGCCCCAGTCTCTGTGCCTCTGTGCGAGCAGTGCCATGGGCAGATGAGGCTGAGCAACAGCTTTCCAGGCTAGCTCTTTCTGCCTGCGAGCTATCTGCAGACGTTCGCATTTTCAGAGCAGGGCTGCCGGAGGCGCCCGGCACGGACCACCTAAGCTACGTTTGAAGTTTGAGGGGGCAAGACAAGCAAGCAGCCCCAGTCTCTGTGCCTCTGTGCGAGCAGTGCCATGGGCAGATGAGGTTGAGCAACAGATTTCCAGGCTAGCTCTTTCTGTCTGCGAGCTATCTGCAGACGTTCGCATTTTCGGAGCAGGGCTGCCGGAGGCGCCTGGCACAGAACACCTAAGCTACGTTTGAAGTTTGAGGGGACAAGACAAGCAAGCAGTCCCAGTCTCTGTGCCTCTCTGCGAGCAGTGCCATGGGCAGATGAGGCTGAGCAACGGCTTTCCAGGCTAGCTCTTTCTGCGTGCCAGCTACCTGAAGACGTTCTCATTTTCGGAGCAGGGATTCCGGAGGTTCTCGTCACGGACCACCTAAGCTACATTTGATGTTTGAGGGGGCAAGACAAGCAGGCAGCCCCAGTCTCTGTGCCTCTGTGCGAGCAGTGCCATGGGCAGATGAGGCTGAGCAACAGCTTTCCAGGCTATCTCTTTCTGCCTGCCAGCTACCTGAAGACGTTGGCATTTTCGGAGCAGGGCTGCCGGAGGTGCCCGGCACGGAACACCTAAGCTACGTTTGAAGTTTGAGGGGACAAGACAAGCAAGCAGCCCCAGTCTCTGTGCCTCTGTGCGAGCACTGCCATGGGCAGATGAGGCTGAGCAACAGCTTTCCAGGCTAGCTCTTTCTGGCTGCGAGCTATCTGCAGACGTTCACATTTTCAGAGCAGGACTGCCAGAGGATCCCGGCACGGAATACCAAAGATATGTTTGAGGTTTGAAGGTGCAAGACAAGCAAGCAGCCCCAGTCTCTGTGCCTCTGTGCGAGCAGTGCCATGGGCAGATGAGGCTGACCAACAGCTTTCCAGGCTAGCTCTTTCTGCCTGCGAGCTATCTGCCGACGTTCGCATTTTCAGAGCAGGACTGCCAGAGGATCCCGGCACGGAATACCAAATTTATGTTTGAGGTTTGAGGGGGCAAGAAAAGCAAGCAGCCCCAGTCTCTGTGCCTCTGTGCGAGCAGTGCCATGGGCAGATGAGGCTAAGCAACAGCTTTCCAGGCTAGCTCTTTCTGCCTACGAGCTATTTGCAGACGTTCGCATTTTCAGAGCAGGACTGTCAGAGGATCCCAGCACGGAATACCAAATTTATGTTTGAGGTTTGAGGGGGCAAGACAAGCAAGCAGCCCCAGTCTCTGTGCCTCTGTGCGAGCAGTGCCATGGGCAGATGAGGCTGAGCAACAGCTTTCCAGGCTAGCTCTTTCTGGCTGCCAGCTATCTGCAGACGTTCGCATTTTTGGAGCAGGGCTGCCGGATGCGCCCGGCAAAGGCCACCTAAGCTACGTTTGAAGTTTGAGGGGACAAGACAAGCAAGCAGCCCCAGTCTCTGTGCCTCTGTGTGAGCAGTGTCATGGGTAGATGAGGCTGAGCAACAGCTTTCCAGGCTAGCTCTTTCTGGCTGCGAGCTATCTGCAGACGTTCGCATTTTTGAAGTAGGGCTGCCGGAGGCGCCCGGCAAAGGCCACCTAAGCTACGTTTGAAGTTTGAGGGGACAAGACAAGCAAGCAGCCCCAGTCTCTGTGCCTCTGTGCGAGCAGTGCCATGGGCAGATGAGGCTGACCAACAGCTTTCCAGGCTAGCTCTTTCTGGCTGCGAGCTATCTGCAGACGTTCGCATTTTCAGAGCAGGACTGCCAGAGGATCCCGGCACGGAATACCAAATTTATGTTTGAGGTTTGAGGGGGCAAGGCAAGCAAGCAGCCCCAGTCTCTGTGCCTCTGTGCGAGCAGTGCCATGGGCAGATGAGGCTCAGCAACAGCTTTCCAGGTTAGCTCTTTCTGCCTACGAGCTATTTGCAGACGTTCGCATTTTCAGAGCAGGACTGCCAGAGGATCCCAGCACGGAATACCAAATTTATGTTTGAGGTTTGAGGGGACAAGACAAGCAAGCAGCCCCAGTCTCTGTGCCTCTGTGCGAGCAGTGCCATGGGCAGATGAGGCTGAGCAACAGCTTTCCAGGCTAGCTCTTTCTGCCTGCGAGCTATCTGCAGACGTTCGCATTTTCAGAGCAGGTCTGCCGGAGGCGCCTGGCACAGAACACCTAAGCTACGTTTGAAGTTTGAGTTGACAAGACAAGCAAGCAGTCCCAGTCTCTGTGCCTCTGTGCGAGCAGTGCCATGGGCAGATGAGGCTGAGCAACAGCTTTCCAGGCTAGCTCTTTCTGCCTGCGAGCTATCTGCAGACGTTTGCATTTTCGGAGCAGGGCTGCGGGAGGCGCCCGGCACGGACCACCAAAGCTACGTTTGAAGTTTGAGGGGACAAGACAAGCAAGCAGCCCCAGTCTCTGTGCCTCTGTGCGAGCAGTGCCATGGGCAGATGACGCTGAGCAACGGCTTTCCAGGCTAGCTCTTTCTGCCTGCCAGCTACCTGATAACGTTCACATTTTCGGAGCAGGGCTGCCTGAGGTTCTCGTCACGAACCACCTAAGCTACATTTGATATTTGAGGGGGCAAGACAAGCAGGCAGCCCCAGTCTCTGTGCCTCTGTGCGAGCAGTGCCAGGGGCAGATGAGGCTGAGCAACAGCTTTCCAGGCTAGCTCATTCTGCCTGCCAGCTATCTGCAGACGTTCGCATTTTCGGAGCAGGGCTCCCAGAGGCACCCAGCACAGACCACCTAAGCTACGTTTGAAGTTTGAGGGGACAAGACAAGCAAGCAGCCCCAGTCTCTGTGCCTCTGTGCGAGCAGTGCCATGGGCAGATGAGGCTGAGCAACAGCTTTCCAGGCTAGCTTTTTCTGCCTGCGAGCTATCTGCAGACGTTTGCATTTTCGGAGCAGGGCTGCCGGAGGCGCCTGGCACAGAACACCTAAGCTACGTTTGAAGTTTGAGGGGACAAGACAAGCAAGCAGTCCCAGTCTCCGTGCCTCTGTGCGAGCAGTGCCATGGGCAGATGAGGCTGAGCAACGGCTTTCCAGGCTAGCTCTTTCTGCCTGCCAGCTACCTGATAACGTTCGCATTTTCGGAGCAGGGCTGCCGGAGGTTCTCGTCACGGACCACCTAAGCTACATTTGATGTTTGAGGGGGCAAGACAAGCAGGCAGCCCCAGTCTCTGTGCCTCTGTGCGAGCAGTGCCAGGGGCAGATGAGGCTGAGCAACAGCTTTCCAGGCTAGCTCTTTCTGCCTGCCAGCTACCTGAAGACGTTGGCATTTTCGGAGCAGGGCTGCCGGAGTTGCCCGGCACGGAACACCGAAGAAACGTTTGAAGCTTGAGGGGACAAGACAAGCAAGCAGCCCCAGTCTCTGTGCCTCTGTGCGAGCACTGCCATGGGCAGATGAGGCTGAGCAACAGCTTTCCAGGCTAGCTCTTTCTGGCTGCGAGCTATCTGCAGACGTTCGCATTTTCAGAGCAGGACTGCCAGAGGATCCCGGCACGGAATACCAAAGTTATGTTTGAGGTTTGAAGGTGCAAGACAAGCAAGCAGCCCCAGTCTCTGTGCCTCTGTGCGAGCAGTGCCATGGGCAGATGAGGCTAAGCAACAGCTTTCCAGGCTAGCTCTTTCTGGCTGCGAGCTATTTGCAGACGTTCGCATTTTCAGAGCAGGGCTGCCGGAGGATCCCGGCACAGACCACCAAAGATACGTTTGAAGTTTGAGGGGACAAGACAAGCAAGCAGCCCCAGTCTCTGTGCCTCTGTGCGAGCAGTGCCATGGGCAGATGAGGCTGAGCAACAGCTTTCCAGGCTAGCTCTTTCTAGCTGCGAGCTATCTGCAGACGTTCGCATTTTCGGAGCAGGGCTCCCAGAGGCACCCAGCACAGACCACCTAAGGTACGTTTGAAGTTTGAGGGGACAAGACAAGCAAGCAGCCCCAGTCTCTGTGCCTCTGTGCGAGCAGTGCCATGGGCAGATGAGGCTGAGCAACAGCTTTCCAGGCTAGCTTTTTCTGCCTGCGAGCTATCTGCAGACGTTTGCATTTTCGGAGCAGGGCTGCCGGAGGCGCCCGGCACGGACCACCTAAGCTACGTTTGAAGTTTGAGGGGGCAAGACAAGCAAGCAGCCCCAATCTTTGTGCCTCTGTGCGAGCAGTGCCATGGGCAGATGAGGCTGACCAACAGCTTTCCAGGCTAGCTCTTTCTGCCTGCGAGCTATCTGCAGACGTTCGCATTTTCAGAGCAGGACTGCCAGAGGATCCCGGCACGGAATACCAAATTTATGTTTGATGTTTGAGGGGGCAAGACAAGCAAGCAGCCCCAGTCTCTGTGCCTCTGTGCGAGCAGTGCCATGGGCAGATGAGGCTAAGCAACAGCTTTCCAGGTTAGCTCTTTCTGCCTACGAGCTTTTTGCAGACGTTCGCATTTTCAGAGCAGGACTGCCAGAGGATCCCAGCACGGAATACCAAATTTATGTTTGAGGTTTGAGGGGACAAGACAAGCAAGCAGCCCCAGTCTCTGTGCCTCTGTGCGAGCAGTGCCATGGGCAGATGAGGCTGAGCAACAGCTTTCCAGGCTAGCTCTTTCTGCCTGCGAGCTATCTGCAGACGTTCGCATTTTCAGAGCAGGTCTGCCGGAGGTGCCTGGCACAGAACACCTAAGCTACGTTTGAAGTTTGAGGGGGCTAGACAAGCAAGCAGCCCCAGTCTCTGTGCCTCTGTGCGAGCAGTGCCATGGGCAGATGAGGCTGAGCGACGGCTTTCCAGGCTAGCTCTTTCTGCCTGCCAGCTACCTGATAACGTTCGCATTTTCGGAGCAGGGCTTCCGGAGGTTCTCGTCACGGACCACCTAAGCTACATTTGATGTTTGAGGGGGCAAGACAAGCAGGCAGCCCCAGTCTCTGTGCCTCTGTGCGAGCAGTGCCAGGGGCAGATGAGGCTGAGCAACAGCTTTCCAGGCTAGCTCTCTCTGCCTGCCAGCTACCTGAAGACGTTCGCATTTTCGGAGCAGGGCTGCCGGAGGTGCCCGGCACGGAACACCGAAGAAACGTTTGAAGCTTGAGGGGACAAGACAAGCAAGCAGCCCCAGTCTCTGTGCCTCTGTGCGAGCACTGCCATGGGCAGATGAGGCTGAGCAACAGCTTTCCAGGCTAGCTCTTTCTGGCTGCGAGCTATCTGCAGACGTTCGCATTTTCAGAGCAGGACTGCCAGAGGATCCCGGCACGGAATACCAAAGTTATGTTTGAGGTTTGAAGGTGCAAGACAAGCAAGCAGCCCCAGTCTCTGTGCCTCTGTGCGAGCAGTGCCATGGGCAGATGAGGCTGAGCAACAGCTTTCCAGGCTAGCTCTTTCTGCATGCGAACTATCTACAGACGTTCGCATTTTCAGAGCAGGGTTACCGTAGGCGCCCGGCACAGACCACCAGAGATACGTTTGAAGTTTGAGTTGACAAGACAAGCAAGCAGCCCCAGTCTCTGTGCCTCTGTGCGAGCACTGCCATGGGCAGATGAGGCTGAGCAACAGCTTTCCAGGCTAACTATTTCTGGCTGCGAGCTATCTGCAGACGTTCGCATTTTCAGAGCAGGACTGCCAGAGGATCCCGGCACGGAATACCAAATTTATGTTTGAGGTTTGAAGGTGCAAGACAAGCAAGCAGCCCCAGTCTCTGTGCCTCTGTGCGAGCAGTGCCATGGGCAGATGAGGTTCAGCAACAGCTTTCCAGGCTAGCTCTTTCTGCCTGCGAGCTATCTGCAGACGTTTGCATTTTCGGAGCAGGGCTGACGGAGGCGCCCGGCACGGACCACCTAAGCTACGTTTGAAGTTTGAGGGGACAAGACAAGCAAGCAGCCCCAGTCTCTGTGCCTCTGTGCGAGCAGTGCCATGGGCAGATGAGGCTGAGCAACGGCTTTCCAGGCTAGCTCTTTCTGCCTGCCAGCTACCTGATAACGTTCGCATTTTCAGAGCAGGGCTGCCGGAGGTTCTCGTCACGGACCACCTAAGCTACATTTGATGTTTGAGGGGGCAAGACAAGCAGGCAGCTCCAGTCTCTGTGCCTCTGTGCGAGCAGTGCCATGGGCAGATGAGGCTGAGCAACAGCTTTCCAGGCTAGCTCTTTCTGCCTGCCAGCTACCTGAAGACGTTCGCATTTTCGGAGCAGGGCTGCCGGAGGTTCCCGGCACGGAACACCGAAGAAACGTTTGAAGTTTGAGGGGACAAGACAAGCAAGCAGCCCCAGTCTCTGTGCCTCTGTGCGAGCACTGCCATGGGCAGATGAGGCTGAGCAACAGCTTTCCAGGCTAGCTCTTTCTGCCTGCGAGCTATCTGCAGACGTTCGCATTTTCAGAGCAGGACTGCCAGAGGATCCCGGCACGGAATACCAAAGTTATGTTTGAGGTTTGAGGGGGCAAGACAAGCAAGCAGCCCCAGTCTCTGTGCCTCTGTGCGAGCAGTGCCATGGGCAGATGAGGCTGAGCAACAGGTTTCCAGGCTAGCTCTTTCTGCATGCGACCTATGTACAGACGTTCGCATTTTCAGAGCAGGGCTACCGTAGGCGCCCGGCACAGACCACCAAAGATACGTTTGAAGTTTGAGTTGACAAGACAAGCAAGCAGCCCCAGTCTCTGTGCCTCTGTGCGAGCAGTGCCATGGGCAGATGAGGCTTAGCAACAACTTTCCAGGCTAGCTCTTTCTGGCTGCCAGCTATCTGCAAACGTTCGCATTTTCGGAGCAGGGCTGCCAAAGGCGCCCGGCACAGACCACCTAAGCTACGTTTGAAGTTTGAGGGGACAAGACAAGCAAGCAGCCCCAGTCTCTGTGCCTCTGTGCGAGCAGTGCCATGGGCAGATGAGGCTGAGCAACAGCTTTCCAGGCTAGCTCTTTCTGCCTGCCAGCTACCTGAAGACGTTCGCATTTTCGGAGCAGGGCTGCCGGAGGTTCTCGTCACGGACCACCTAAGATACATTTGATGTTTGAGGGGGCAAGACAAGCAGGCAGCCCCAGTCTCTGTGCCTCTGTGCGAGCAGTGCCATGGGCAGATGAGGCTGAGCAACAGCTTTCCAGGCTAGCTCTTTCTGCCTGCGAGCTATCTGCAGACGTTCGCATTTTCGGAGCAGGGCTGCCAGAGGCGCCCGGCACGGACCACCTAAGCTACGTTTGAAGTTTGAGGGGGCAAGACAAGCAAGCAGCCCCAGTCTCTGTGCCTCTGTGCGAGCAGTGCCATGGGCAGATGAGGTTGAGCAACAGCTTTCCAGGCTAGCTCTTTCTGCCTGCGAGCTATCTGCAGACGTTCGCATTTTCGGAGCAGGGCTGCCGGAGGCGCCTGGCACAGAACACCTAAGCTACGTTTGAAGTTTGAGGGGACAAGACAAGCAAGCAGCCCCAGTCTCTGTGCCTCTGTGCGAGCAGTGCCATGGGCAGATGAGGCTGAGCAACAGCTTTCCAGGCTAGCTCTTTCTGCCTGCGAGCTATCTGCAGACGTTCGCATTTTCGGAGCAGGGCTGCCGGAGGCGCCCGGCACGGACCACCTAAGCTACGTTTGAAGTTTGAGGGGGCAAGACAAGCAAGCAGCCCCAGTCTCTGTGCCTCTGTGCGAGCAGTGCCATGGGCAGATGAGGCTGAGCAACAGCTTTCCAGGCTAGCTCTTTCTGGCTGCCAGCTATCTGCAGACGTTCGCATTTTCAGAGCAGGACTACCAGAGGATCCCGGCACGGAATACCAAATTTATGTTTGAGGTTTGAGGGGGCAAGACAAGCAAGCAGCCCCAGTCTCTGTGCCTCTGTGCGAGCAGTGCCATGGGCAGATGAGGCTAAGCAACAACTTTCCAGGCTAGCTCTTTCTGGCTGCCAGCTATCTGCAAACGTTCGCATTTTCGGAGCAGGGCTGCCAAAGGCGCCCGGCACAGACCACCTAAGCTACGTTTGAAGTTTGAGGGGACAAGACAAGCAAGCAGCCCCAGTCTCTGTGCCTCTGTGCGAGCAGTGCCATGGGCAGATGAGGTTGAGCAACAGCTTTCCAGGCTAGCTCTTTCTGCCTGCGAGCTATCTGCAGACGTTCGCATTTTCGGAGCAGGGCTGCCGGAGGCGCCTGGCACAGAACACCTAAGCTACGTTTGAAGTTTGAGGGGACAAGACAAGCAAGCAGCCCCAGTCTCTGTGCCTCTGTGCGAGCAGTGCCATGGGCAGATGAGGCTGAGCAACAGCTTTCCAGGCTAGCTCTTTCTGCCTGCGAGCTATCTGCAGACGTTCGCATTTTCGGAGCAGGGCTGCCGGAGGCGCCCGGCACGGACCACCTAAGCTACGTTTGAAGTTTGAGGGGGCAAGACAAGCAAGCAGCCCCAGTCTCTGTGCCTCTGTGCGAGCAGTGCCATGGGCAGATGAGGCTGAGCAACAGCTTTCCAGGCTAGCTCTTTCTGGCTGCCAGCTATCTGCAGACGTTCGCATTTTCAGAGCAGGACTACCAGAGGATCCCGGCACGGAATACCAAATTTATGTTTGAGGTTTGAGGGGGCAAGACAAGCAAGCAGCCCCAGTCTCTGTGCCTCTGTGCGAGCAGTGCCATGGGCAGATGAGGCTAAGCAACAGCTTTCCAGGTTAGCTCTTTCTGCCTACGAGCTATTTGCAGACGTTCGCATTTTCGTAGCAGGACTGCCAGAGGATCCCAGCAAGGAATACCAAATTTATGTTTGAGGTTTGAGGGGACAAGACAAGCAAGCAGCCCCAGTCTCTGTGCCTCTGTGCGAGCAGTGCCATGGGCAGATGAGGCTGAGCAACAGCTTTCCAGGCTAGCTCTTTCTGCCTGCGAGCTATCTGCAGACGTTTGCATTTTCGGAGCAGGGCTGCGGGAGGCGCCCGGCACGGAACACCAAAGCTACGTTTGAAGTTTGAGGGGACAAGACAAGCAAGCAGCCCCAGTCTCTGTGTCTCTGTGCGAGCAGTGCCATGGGCAGATGAGGCTGAGCAACGGCTTTCCAGGCTAGCTCTTTCTGCCTGCCAGCTACCTGATAACGTTCGCATTTTCGGAGCAGGGCTGCCGGAGGTTCTCGTCACGGACCACCTAAGCTACATTTGATGTTTGAGGGTGCAAGACAAGCAGGCAGCCCCAGTCTCTGTGCCTCTGTGCGAGCAGTGCCATGGGCAGATGAGGCTGAGCAACAGCTTTCCAGGCTAGCTCTTTCTGCCTGCCAGCTACCTGATAACGTTCGCATTTTCGGAGCAGGGCTGCCGGAGGTGCCCGGCACGGAACACCGAAGAAACGTTTGAAGTTTGAGGGGACAAGACAAGCAAGCAGCCCCAATCTCTGTGCCTCTGTGCGAGCACTGCCATGGGCAGATGAGGCTGAGCAACAGCTTTCCAGGCTAGCTCTTTCTGGCTGCGAGCTATCTGCAGACGTTCGCATTTTCAGAGCAGGACTGCCAGAGGATCCCGGCACGGAATACCAAAGTTATGTTTGAGGTTTGAAGGTGCAAGACAAGCAAGCAGCCCCAGTCTCTGTGCCTCTGTGCGAGCAGTGCCATGGGCAGATGAGGCTGAGCAACAGCTTTCCAGGCTAGCTCTTTCTGCATGCGACCTATCTACAGACGTTCGCATTTTCAGAGCAGGTCTGCCGGAGGCGCCTGGCACAGAACACCTAAGCTACGTTTGAAGTTTGAGGGGACAAGACAAGCAAGCAGTCCCAGTCTCTGTGCCTCTGTGCGAGCAGTGCCATGGGCAGATGAGGCTGAGCAACAGCTTTCCAGGCTAGCTCTTTCTGCCTGCGAGCTATCTGCAGACGTTTGCATTTTCGGAGCAGGGCTGCCGGACGCGCCCGGCACGGACCACCAAAGCTACGTTTGAAGTTTGAGGGGACAAGACAAGCAAGCAGCCCCAGTCTCTGTGCCTCTGTGCGAGCAGTGCCATGGGCAGATGAGGCTGAGCAACGGCTTTCCAGGGTAGCTCTTTCTGCCTGCCAGCTACCTGATAACGTTCGCATTTTCGGAGCAGGGCTGCCGGAGGTTCTCGTCACGGACCACCTAAGCTACATTTGATGTTTGAGGGGGCAAGACAAGCAGGCAGCCCCAGTCTCTGTGCCTCTGTGCGAGCAGTGCCATGGGCAGATGAGGCTGAGCAACAGCTTTCCGGGCTAGCTCTTTCTGCCTGCCAGCTACCTGAAGACGTTCGCATTTTCGGAGCAGGGCTGCCGGAGGTTCCCGGCACGGAACACCGAAGAAACGTTTGAAGTTTGAGGGGACAAGACAAGCAAGCAGCCCCAGTCTCTGTGCCTCTGTGCGAGCACTGCCATGGGCAGATGAGGCTGAGCAACAGCTTTCCAGGCTAGCTCTTTCTGCCTGCCAGCTACCTGAAGACGTTCGCATTTTCAGAGCAGGACTGCCAGAGGATCCCGGCACGGAATACCAAAGTTATGTTTGAGGTTTGAAGGTGCAAGACAAGCAAGCAGCCCCAGTCTCTGTGCCTCTGTGCGAGCAGTGCCATGGGCAGATGAGGCTGAGCAACAGCTTTCCAGGCTAGCTCTTTCTGCCTGCGAGCTATCTGCAGACGTTCGCATTTTCAGAGCAGGACTGCCAGAGGATCCCGGCACGGAATACCAAAGTTATGTTTGAGGTTTGAGGGGGCAAGACAAGCAAGCAGCCCCAGTCTCTGTGCCTCTGTGCGAGCAGTGCCATGGGCAGATGAGGCTGAGCAACAGGTTTCCAGGCTAGCTCTTTCTGCATGCGACCTATGTACAGACGTTCGCATTTTCAGAGCAGGGCTACCGGAGGCGCCCGGCACGGACCACCTAAGCTACGTTTGAAGTTTGAGGGGACAAGACAAGCAAGCAGCCCCAGTCTCTGTGCCTCTGTGCGAGCAGTGCCATGGGCAGATGAGGCTTAGCAACAACTTTCCAGGCTAGCTCTTTCTGGCTGCCAGCTATCTGCAAACGTTCGCATTTTCGGAGCAGGGCTGCCAAAGGCGCCCGGCACAGACCACCTAAGCTACGTTTGAAGTTTGAGGGGACAAGACAAGCAAGCAGCCCCAGTCTCTGTGCCTCTGTGCGAGCAGTGCCATGGGCAGATGAGGCTGAGCAACAGCTTTCCAGGCTAGCTCTTTCTGCCTGCCAGCTACCTGAAGACGTTCGCATTTTTGGAGCAGGGCTGCCGGAGGTTCTCGTCTCGGACCACCTAAGCTACATTTGATGTTTGAGGGGGCAAGACAAGCAGGCAGCCCCAGTCTCTGTGCCTCTGTGCGAGCAGTGCCATGGGCAGATGAGGCTGAGCAACAGCTTTCCAGGCTAGCTCTTTCTGCCTGCGAGCTATCTGCAGACGTTCGCATTTTCGGAGCAGGGCTGCCAGAGGCGCCCGGCACGGACCACCTAAGCTACGTTTGAAGTTTGAGGGGGCAAGACAAGCAAGCAGCCCCAGTCTCTGTGCCTCTGTGCGAGCAGTGCCATGGGCAGATGAGGTTGAGCAACAGCTTTCCAGGCTAGCTCTTTCTGCCTGCGAGCTATCTGCAGACGTTCGCATTTTCGGAGCAGGGCTGCCGGAGGCGCCTGGCACAGAACACCTAAGCTACGTTTGAAGTTTGAGGGGACAAGACAAGCAAGCAGCCCCAGTCTCTGTGCCTCTGTGCGAGCAGTGCCATGGGCAGATGAGGCTGAGCAACAGCTTTCCAGGCTAGCTCTTTCTGCCTGCGAGCTATCTGCAGACGTTCGCATTTTCGGAGCAGGGCTGCCGGAGGCGCCCGGCACGGACCACCTAAGCTACGTTTGAAGTTTGAGGGGGCAAGACAAGCAAGCAGCCCCAGTCTCTGTGCCTCTGTGCGAGCAGTGCCATGGGCAGATGAGGCTGAGCAACAGCTTTCCAGGCTAGCTCTTTCTGGCTGCCAGCTATCTGCAGACGTTCGCATTTTCAGAGCAGGACTACCAGAGGATCCCGGCACGGAATACCAAATTTATGTTTGAGGTTTGAGGGGGCAAGACAAGCAAGCAGCCCCAGTCTCTGTGCCTCTGTGCGAGCAGTGCCATGGGCAGATGAGGCTAAGCAACAACTTTCCAGGCTAGCTCTTTCTGGCTGCCAGCTATCTGCAAACGTTCGCATTTTCGGAGCAGGGCTGCCAAAGGCGCCCGGCACAGACCACCTAAGCTACGTTTGAAGTTTGAGGGGACAAGACAAGCAAGCAGCCCCAGTCTCTGTGCCTCTGTGCGAGCAGTGCCATGGGCAGATGAGGCTGAGCAACAGCTTTCCAGGCTAGCTCTTTCTGCCTGCCAGCTACCTGAAGACGTTCGCGTTTTCGGAGCAGGGCTGCCGGAGGTTCTCGTCACGGACCACCTAAGCTACATTTGATGTTTGAGGGGGCAAGACAAGCAGGCAGCCCCAGTCTCTGTGCCTCTGTGCGAGCACTGCCATGGGCAGATGAGGCTGAGCAACAGCTTTCCAGGCTAGCTCTTTCTGCCTGCGAGCTATCTGCAGACGTTCGCATTTTCGGAGCAGGGCTGCCAGAGGCGCCCGGCACGGACCACCTAAGCTACGTTTGAAGTTTGAGGGGGCAAGACAAGCAAGCAGCCCCAGTCTCTGTGCCTCTGTGCGAGCAGTGCCATGGGCAGATGAGGCTGAGCAACAGCTTTCCAGGCTAGCTCTTTCTGCCTGCGAGCTATCTGCAGACGTTCGCATTTTCGGAGCAGGGCTGCCGGAGGCGCCCGGCACGGACCACCTAAGCTACGTTTGAAGTTTGAGGGGGCAAGACAAGCAAGCAGCCCCAGTCTCTGTGCCTCTGTGCGAGCAGTGCCATGGGCAGATGAGGCTGAGCAACAGCTTTCCAGGCTAGCTCTTTCTGGCTGCCAGCTATCTGCAGACGTTCGCATTTTCAGAGCAGGACTACCAGAGGATCCCGGCACGGAATACCAAATTTATGTTTGAGGTTTGAGGGGGCTAGACAAGCAAGCAGCCCCAGTCTCTGTGCCTCTGTGCGAGCAGTGCCATGGGCAGATGAGGCTAAGCAACAGCTTTCCAGGTTAGCTCTTTCTGCCTACGAGCTATTTGCAGACGTTCGCATTTTCGGAGCAGGACTGCCAGAGGATCCCAGCAAGGAATACCAAATTTAAGTTTGAGGTTTGAGGGGACAAGACAAGCAAGCAGCCCCAGTCTCTGTGCCTCTGTGCGAGCAGTGTCATGGGCAGATGAGGCTGAGCAACAGCTTTCCAGGCTAGCTCTTTCTGGCTGCGAGCTATCTGCAGACGTTTGCATTTTCGGAGCAGGGCTGCGGGAGGCGCCCGGCACGGAACACCAAAGCTACGTTTGAAGTTTGAGGGGACAAGACAAGCAAGCAGCCCCAGTCTCTGTGCCTCTGTGCGAGCAGTGCCATGGGCAGATGAGGCTGAGCAACAGCTTTCCAGGCTAGCTCTTTCTGCCTGCCAGCTACCTGATAACGTTCGCATTTTCGGAGCAGGGCTGCCGGAGGTTCTCGTCACGGACCACCTAAGCTACATTTGATGTTTGAGGGGGCAAGACAAGCAGGCAGCCCCAGTCTCTGTGCCTCTGTGCGAGCAGTGCCAGGGGCAGATGAGGCTGAGCAACAGCTTTCCAGGCTAGCTCTTTCTGCCTGCCAGCTACCTGAAGACGTTCGCATTTTCGGAGCAGGGCTGCCGGAGGTGCCCGGCACGGAACACCGAAGAAACGTTTGAAGTTTGAGGGGACAAGACAAGCAAGCAGCCCCAGTCTCTGTGCCTCTGTGCGAGCACTGCCATGGGCAGATGAGGCTGAGCAACAGCTTTCCAGGCTAGCTCTTTCTGGCTGCGAGCTATCTGCAGACGTTCGCATTTTCAGAGCAGGACTGCCAGAGGATCCCGGCACGGAATACCAAAGTTATGTTTGAGGTTTGAAGGTGCAAGACAAGCAAGCAGCCCCAGTCTCTGTGCCTCTGTGCGAGCAGTGCCATGGGCAGATGAGGCTGAGCAACAGCTTTCCAGGCTAGCTCTTTCTGCCTGCGAGCTATCTGCAGACGTTCGCATTTTCAGAGCAGGACTGCCGGAGGCGCCTGGCACAGAACACCTAAGCTACGTTTGAAGTTTGAGGGGACAAGACAAGCAAGCAGCCCCAGTCTCTGTGCCTCTGTGCGAGCAGTGCCATGGGCAGATGAGGCTGAGCAACACGTTTCCAGGCTAGCTCTTTCTGCATGCGACCTATCTACAGACGTTCGCATTTTCAGAGCAGGGCTACCGTAGGCGCCCGGCACAGACCACCAAAGATACGTTTGAAGTTTGAGTTGACAAGACAAGCAAGCAGCCCCAGTCTCTGTGACTCTGTGCGAGCAGTGCCATGGGCAGATGAGGCTTAGCAACAACTTTCCAGGCTAGCTCTTTCTGGCTGCCAGCTATCTGCAAACGTTCGCATTTTCGGAGCAGTGCTGCCAAAGGCGCCCGGCACAGACCACCTAAGCTACGTTTGAAGTTTGAGGGGACAAGACAAGCAAGCAGCCCCAGTCTCTGTGCCTCTGTGCGAGCAGTGCCATGGGCAGATGAGGCTGAGCAACAGCTTTCCAGGCTAGCTCTTTCTGCCTGCGAGCTATCTGCAGACGTTCGCATTTTCGGAGCAGGGCTGCCAGAGGCGCCCAGCACAGACCACCTAAGCTACGTTTGAAGTTTGAGGGGACAAGACAAGCAAGCAGCCCCAGTCTCTGTGCCTCTGTGCGAGCAGTGCCATGGGCAGATGAGGCTGAGCAACAGCTTTCCAGGCTAGCTCTTTCTGCCTGCGAGCTATCTGCAGACGTTCGCATTTTCGGAGTAGGGCTGCCGGAGGCGCCCGGCTCGGACCACCTAAGCTACGTTTGAAGTTTGAGGGGACAAGACAAGCAAGCAGCCCCAGTCTCTGTGCCTCTGTGCAAGCAGTGCTATGGGCAGATGAGGCTGAGCAACAGCTTTCCAGGCTAGCTCTTTCTGGCTGCGAGCTATCTGCAGACGTTCGCATTTTCAGAGCAGGACTGCCAGAGGATCCCGGCACGGAATACCAAAGTTATGTTTGAGGTTTGAAGGTGCAAGACAAGCAAGCAGCCCCAGTCTCTGTGCCTCTGTGCGAGCAGTGCCATGGGCAGATGAGGCTCAGCAACAGCTTTCCAGGCTAGCTCTTTCTGCCTACGAGCTATTTGCAGACGTTCGCACTTTCAGAGCAGGACTGCCAGAGGATCCCAGCACGGAATACCAAATTTATGTTTGAGGTTTGAGGGGGCAAGACAAGCAAGCAGCCCCAGTCTCTGTGACTCTGTGCGAGCAGTGCCATGGGCAGATGAGGCTCAGCAACAGCTTTCCAGGCTAGCTCTTTCTAGCTGCGAGCTATCTGCAAACGTTCGCATTTTCGGAGCAGGGCTCCCAGAGGCACCCAGCACAGACCACCTAAGCTACGTTTGAAGTTTGAGGGGACAAGACAAGCAAGCAGCCCCAGTCTCTGTGCCTCTGTGCGAGCAGTGCCATGGGCAGATGAGGCTGAGCAACAGCTTTCCAGGCTAGCTCTTTCTGCCTGCGAGCTATCTGCAGACGTTCGCATTTTCGGAGCAGGGCTGCCGGAGGTTCTCGTCACGGACCACCTAAGCTACATTTGATGTTTGAGGGGGCAAGACAAGCAGGCAGCCCCAGTCTCTGTGCCTCTGTGCGAGCAGTGCCATGGGCAGATGAGGCTGAGCAACAGCTTTCCAGGCTAGCTCTTTCTGCCTGCCAGCTACCTGAAGACGTTCGCATTTTCGGAGCAGGGCTGCCGGAGGCGCCCGGCACGGAACACCGAAGAAACGTTTGAAGCTTGAGGGGACAAGACAAGCAAGCAGCCCCAGTCTCTGTGCCTCTGTGCGAGCACTGCCATGGGCAGATGAGGCTGAGCAACAGCTTTCCAGGCTAGCTCTTTCTGGCTGCGAGCTATCTGCAGACGTTCGCATTTTCGGAGCAGGGCTGCCAGAGGCGCCCGGCAAGGATCACCTAAGCTACGTTTGAAGTTTGAGGGGGCAAGACAAGCAAGCAGCCCCAGTCTCTGTGCCTCTGTGCGAGCAGTGCCATGGGCAGATGAGGTTGAGCAACAGCTTTCCAGGCTAGCTCTTTCTGCCTGCGAGCTATCTGCAGACGTTCGCATTTTCGGAGCAGGGCTGCCGGAGGCGCCTGGCACAGAACACCTAAGCTACGTTTGAAGTTTGAGGGGACAAGACAAGCAAGCAGCCCCAGTCTCTGTGCCTCTGTGCGAGCAGTGCCATGGGCAGATGAGGCTGAGCAACAGCTTTCCAGGCTAGCTCTTTCTGGCTGCCAGCTATCTGCAGACGTTCGCATTTTCAGAGCAGGACTACCAGAGGATCCCGGCACGGAATACCAAATTTATGTTTGAGGTTTGAGGGGGCAAGACAAGCAAGCAGCCCCAGTCTCTGTGCCTCTGTGCGAGCAGTGCCATGGGCAGATGAGGCTGAGCAACAGCTTTCCAGGCTAGCTCTTTCTGCCTACGAGCTATTTGCAGACGTTCGCATTTTCGGAGCAGGACTGCCAGAGGATCCCAGCACGGAATACCAAATTTATGTTTGAGGTTTGAGGGGACAAGACAAGCAAGCAGCCCCAGTCTCTGTGCCTCTGTGCGAGCAGTGCCATGGACAGATGAGGCTGAGCAACAGCTTTCCAGGCTAGCTCTTTCTGCCTGCGAGCTATCTGCAGACGTTTGCATTTTCGGAGCAGGGCTGCGGGAGGCGCCCGGCACGGACCACCAAAGCTACGTTTGAAGTTTGAGGGGACAAGACAAGCAAGCAGCCCCAGTCTCTGTGCCTCTGTGCGAGCAGTGCCATGGGCAGATGAGGCTGAGCAACGGCTTTCCAGGCTAGCTCTTTCTGCCTGCCAGCTACCTGATAACGTTCGCATTTTCGGAGCAGGGCTGCCGGAGGTTCTCGTCACGGACCACCTAAGCTACATTTGATGTTTGAGGGGGCAAGACAAGCAGGCAGCCCCAGTCTCTGTGCCTCTGTGCGAGCAGTGCCAGGGGCAGATGAGGCTGAGCAACAGCTTTCCAGGCTAGCTCTTTCTGCCTGCCAGCTATCTGCAGACGTTTGCATTTTCGGAGCAGGGCTGCGGGAGGCGCCCGGCACGGACCACCAAAGCTACGTTTGAAGTTTGAGGGAACAAGACAAGCAAGCAGCCCCAGTCTCTGTGCCTCTGTGCGAGCAGTGCCATGGGCAGATGAGGCTGAGCAACGGCTTTCCAGGCTAGCTCTTTCTGCCTGCCAGCTACCTGATAACGTTCGCATTTTCGGAGCAGGGCTGCCGGAGGTGCCCGGCACGGACCACCTAAGCTACATTTGATGTTTGAGGGGGCAAGACAAGCAGGCAGCCCCAGTCTCTGTGCCTCTGTGCGAGCAGTGCCAGGGGCAGATGAGGCTGAGCAACAGCTTTCCAGGCTAGCTCTTTCTGGCTGCGAGCTATCTGCAGACGTTCGCATTTTCAGAGCAGGACTGCCAGAGGATCCCGGCACGGACCACCTAAGCTACGTTTGAAGTTTGAGGGGGCAAGACAAGCAAGCAGCCCCAGTCTCTGTGCCTCTGTGCGAGCAGTGCCATGGGCAGATGAGGCTGAGCAACAGCTTTCCAGGCTAGCTCTTTCTGCCTGCCAGCTACCTGAAGTCGTTCGCATTTTCGGAGCAGGGCTGCCGGAGGTGCCCGGCACGGAACACCGAAGAAACGTTTGAAGTTTGAGGGGACAAGACAAGCAAGCAGCCCCAGTCTCTGTGCCTCTGTGCGAGCACTGCCATGGGCAGATGAGGCTGAGCAACAGCTTTCCAGGCTAGCTCTTTCTGGCTGCGAGCTATCTGCAGACGTTCGCATTTTCAGAGCAGGACTGCCAGAGGATCCCGGCACCTAATACCAAAGTTATGTTTGAGGTTTGAAGGTGCAAGACAAGCAAGCAGCCCCAGTCTCTGTGCCTCTGTGCGAGCACTGCCATGGGCAGATGAGGCTGAGCAACAGCTTTCCAGGCTAGCTCTTTCTGCCTGCGAGCTATCTGCAGACGTTCGCATTTTCAGAGCAGGACTGCCAGAGGATCCCGGCACGGAATACCAAATTCATGTTTGAGGTTTGAGGGGGCAAGACAAGCAAGCAGCCCCAGTCTCTGTGCCTCTGTGCGAGCAGTGCCATGGGCAGATGAGGCTGAGCAACAGGTTTCCAGGCTAGCTCTTTCTGCATGCGACCTATCTACAGACGTTCGCATTTTCAGAGCAGGGCTACCGTAGGCGCCCGGCACAGACCACCAAAGATACGTTTGAAGTTTGAGTTGACAAGACAAGCAAGCAGCCCCAGTCTCTGTGACTCTGTGCGAGCAGTGCCATGGGCAGATGAGGCTTAGCAACAACTTTCCAGGCTAGCTCTTTCTGGCTGCCAGCTATCTGCAAACGTTCGCATTTTCGGAGCAGGGCTGCCAAAGGCGCCCGGCACAGACCACCTAAGCTACGTTTGAAGTTTGAGGGGACAAGACAAGCAAGCAGCCCCAGTCTCTGTGCCTCTGTGCGAGCAGTGCCATGGGCAGATGAGGCTGAGCAACAGCTTTCCAGGCTAGCTCTTTCTGCCTGCGAGCTATCTGCAGACGTTCGCATTTTCGGAGCAGGGCTTCCAGAGGCGCCCAGCACAGACCACCTAAGCTACGTTTGAAGTTTGAGGGGACAAGACAAGCAAGCAGCCCCAGTCTCTGTGCCTCTGTGCGAGCAGTGCCATGGGCAGATGAGGCTGAGCAACAGCTTTCCAGGCTAGCTCTTTCTGCCTGCGAGCTATCTGCAGACGTTCGCATTTTCGGAGTAGGGCTGCCGGAGGCGCCCGGCACGGACCACCTAAGCTACGTTTGAAGTTTGAGGGGACAAGACAAGCAAGCAGCCCCAGTCTCTGTGCCTCTGTGCAAGCAGTGCTATGGGCAGATGAGGCTGAGCAACAGCTTTCCAGGCTAGCTCTTTCTGGCTGCGAGCTATCTGCAGACGTTCGCATTTTCAGAGCAGGACTGCCAGAGGATCCCGGCACGGAATACCAAAGTTATGTTTGAGGTTTGAAGGTGCAAGACAAGCAAGCAGCCCCAGTCTCTGTGCCTCTGTGCGAGCAGTGCCATGGGCAGATGAGGCTCAGCAACAGCTTTCCAGGCTAGCTCTTTCTGCCTACGAGCTATTTGCAGACGTTCGCACTTTCAGAGCAGGACTGCCAGAGGATCCCAGCACGGAATACCAAATTTATGTTTGAGGTTTGAGGGGGCAAGACAAGCAAGCAGCCCCAGTCTCTGTGCCTCTGTGCGAGCAGTGCCATGGGCAGATGAGGCTCAGCAACAGCTTTCCAGGCTAGCTCTTTCTAGCTGCGAGCTATCTGCAAACGTTCGCATTTTCGGAGCAGGGCTCCCAGAGGCACCCAGCACAGACCACCTAAGCTACGTTTGAAGTTTGAGGGGACAAGACAAGCAAGCAGCCCCAGTCTCTGTGCCTCTGTGCGAGCAGTGCCATGGGCAGATGAGGCTGAGCAACAGCTTTCCAGGCTAGCTCTTTCTGGCTGCGAGCTATCTGCAGACGTTCGCATTTTCGGAGCAGGGCTGCCAGAGGCGCCCGGCACGGATCACCTAAGCTACGTTTGAAGTTTGAGGGGGCAAGACAAGCAAGCAGCCCCAGTCTCTGTGCCTCTGTGCGAGCAGTGCCATGGGCAGATGAGGTTGAGCAACAGCTTTCCAGGCTAGCTCTTTCTGCCTGCGAGCTATCTGCAGACGTTCGCATTTTCGGAGCAGGGCTGCCGGAGGCGCCTGGCACAGAACACCTAAGCTACGTTTGAAGCTTGAGGGGACAAGACAAGCAAGCAGCCCCAGTCTCTGTGCCTCTGTGCGAGCAGTGCCATGGGCAGATGAGGCTGAGCAACAGCTTTCCAGGCTAGCTCTTTCTGGCTGCCAGCTATCTGCAGACGTTCGCATTTTCAGAGCAGGACTACCAGAGGATCCCGGCACGGAATACCAAATTTATGTTTGAGGTTTGAGGGGGCAAGACAAGCAAGCAGCCCCAGTCTCTGTGCCTCTGTGCGAGCAGTGCCATGGGCAGATGAGGCTGAGCAACAGCTTTCCAGGCTAGCTCTTTCTGCCTACGAGCTATTTGCAGACGTTCGCATTTTCGGAGCAGGACTGCCAGAGGATCCCAGCACGGAATACCAAATTTATGTTTGAGGTTTGAGGGGACAAGACAAGCAAGCAGCCCCAGTCTCTGTGCCTCTGTGCGAGCAGTGCCATGGGCAGATGAGGCTGAGCAACAGCTTTCCAGGCTAGCTCTTTCTGCCTGCGAGCTATCTGCAGACGTTTGCATTTTCGGAGCAGGGCTGCGGGAGGCGCCCGGCACGGAAGACCAAAGCTACGTTTGAAGTTTGAGGGGACAAGACAAGCAAGCAGCCCCAGTCTCTGTGCCTCTGTGCGAGCAGTGCCATGGGCAGATGAGGCTGAGCAACGGCTTTCCAGGCTAGCTCTTTCTGCCTGCCAGCTACCTGACAACGTTCGCATTTTCGGAGCAGGGCTGCCGGAGGTTCTCGTCACGGACCACCTAAGCTACATTTGATGTTTGAGGGGGCAAGACAAGCAGGCAGCCCCAGTCTCTGTGCCTCTGTGCGAGCAGTGCCAGGGGCAGATGAGGCTGAGCAACAGCTTTCCAGGCTAGCTCTTTCTGCCTGCCAGCTACCTGAAGTCGTTCGCGTTTTCGGAGCAGGGCTGCCGGAGGTGCCCGGCACGGAACACCGAAGAAACGTTTGAAGTTTGAGGGGACAAGACAAGCAAGCAGTCCCAGTCTCTGTGCCTCTGTGCGAGCAGTGCCATGGGCAGATGAGTCTGAGCAACAGCTTTCCAGGCTAGCTCTTTCTGGCTGCGAGCTATCTGCAGACGTTCGCATTTTCAGAGCAGGACTGCCAGAGGATCCCGGGACGGAATACCAAAGTTATGTTTGAGGTTTGAAGGTGCAAGACAAGCAAGCAGCCCCAGTCTCTGTGCCTCTGTGCGAGCAGTGCCATGGGCAGATGAGGCTGAGCAACAGCTTTCCAGGCTAGCTCTTTCTGCCTGCGAGCTATCTGCAAACGTTCGCATTTTCGGAGCAGGGCTGCCAAAGGCGCCCGGCACAGACCACCTAAGGTACGTTTGAAGTTTGAGGGGACAAGACAAGCAAGCAGCCCCAGTCTCTGTGCCTCTGTGCGAGCAGTGCCATGGGCAGATGAGGCTGAGCAACAGCTTTCCAGGCTAGCTCTTTCTGCCTGCGAGCTATCTGCAGACGTTTGCATTTTCGGAGCAGGGCTGCGGGAGGCGCCCGGCACGGACCACCAAAGCTACGTTTGAAGTTTGAGGGGACAAGACAAGCAAGCAGCCCCAGTCTCTGTGCCTCTGTGCGAGCAGTGCCATGGGCAGATGAGGCTGAGCAACGGCTTTCCAGGCTAGCTCTTTCTGCCTGCCAGCTACCTGATAACGTTCGCATTTTCGGAGCAGGGCTGCCGGAGGTTCTCGTCACGGACCACCTAAGCTACATTTGATGTTTGAGGGGGCAAGACAAGCAGGCAGCCCCAGTCTCTGTGCCTCTGTGCGAGCAGTGCCAGGGGCAGATGAGGCTGAGCAACAGCTTTCCAGGCTAGCTCTTTCTGCCTGCCAGCTACCTGAAGTCGTTCGCATTTTCGGAGCAGGGCTGCCGGAGGTGCCCGGCACGGAACACCGAAGAAACGTTTGAAGTTTGAGGGGACAAGACAAGCAAGCAGTCCCAGTCTCTGTGCCTCTGTGCGAGCAGTGCCATGGGCAGATGAGGCTGAGCAACAGCTTTCCAGGCTAGCTCTTTCTGGCTGCGAGCTATCTGCAGACGTTCGCATTTTCAGAGCAGGACTGCCAGAGGATCCCGGCACGGAATACCAAAGTTATGTTTGAGGTTTGAAGGTGCAAGACAAGCAAGCAGCCCCAGTCTCTGTGCCTCTGTGCGAGCAGTGCCATGGGCAGATGAGGCTGAGCAACAGCTTTCCAGGCTAGCTCTTTCTGCCTGCGAGCTATCTGCAAACGTTCGCATTTTCGGAGCAGGGCTGCCAAAGGCGCCCGGCACAGACCACCTAAGGTACGTTTGAAGTTTGAGGGGACAAGACAAGCAAGCAGCCCCAGTCTCTGTGCCTCTGTGCGAGCAGTGCCATGGGCAGATGAGGCTGAGCAACAGCTTTCCAGGCTAGCTCTTTCTGCCTGCGAGCTATCTGCAGACGTTTGCATTTTCGGAGCAGGGCTGCGGGAGGCGCCCGGCACGGACCACCAAAGCTACGTTTGAAGTTTGAGGGGACAAGACAAGCAAGCAGCCCCAGTCTCTGTGCCTCTGTGCGAGCAGTGCCATGGGCAGATGAGGCTGAGCAACGGCTTTCCAGGCTAGCTCTTTCTGCCTGCCAGCTACCTGATAACGTTCGCATTTTCGGAGCAGGGCTGCCGGAGGTTCTCGTCACGGACCACCTAAGCTACATTTGATGTTTGAGGGGGCAAGACAAGCAGGCAGCCCCAGTCTCTGTGCCTCTGTGCGAGCAGTGCCAGGGGCAGATGAGGCTGAGCAACAGCTTTCCAGGCTAGCTCTTTCTGCCTGCCAGCTACCTGAAGTCGTTCGCATTTTCGGAGCAGGGCTGCCGGAGGTGCCCGGCACGGAACACCGAAGAAACGTTTGAAGTTTGAGGGGACAAGACAAGCAAGCAGCCCCAGTCTCTGTGCCTCTGTGCGAGCACTGCCATGGGCAGATGAGGCTGAGCAACAGCTTTCCAGGCTAGCTCTTTCTGGCTGCGAGCTATCTGCAGACGTTCGCATTTTCAGAGCAGGACTGCCAGAGGATCCCGGCACGGAATACCAAAGTTATGTTTGAGGTTTGAAGGTGCAAGACAAGCAAGCAGCCCCAGTCTCTGTGCCTCTGTGCGAGCAGTGCCATGGGCAGATGAGGCTGAGCAACAGCTTTCCAGGCTAGCTCTTTCTGCCTGCGAGCTATCTGCAAACGTTCGCATTTTCGGAGCAGGGCTGCCAAAGGCGCCCGGCACAGACCACCTAAGGTACGTTTGAAGTTTGAGGGGACAAGACAAGCAAGCAGCCCCAGTCTCTGTGCCTCTGTGCGAGCAGTGCCATGGGCAGATGAGGCTGAGCAACAGCTTTCCAGGCTAGCTCTTTCTGCCTGCCAGCTACCTGAAGACGTTCGCATTTTCGGAGCAGGGCTGCCGGAGGTTCTCGTCACGGACCACCTAAGCTACATTTGATGTTTGAGGGGGCAAGACAAGCAGGCAGCCCCAGTCTCTGTGCCTCTGTGCGAGCAGTGCCATGGGCAGATGAGGCTGAGCAACAGCTTTCCAGGCTAGCTCTTTCTGCCTGCCAGCTACCTGAAGACGTTCGCATTTTCGGAGCAGGGCTGCCGGAGGCGCCCGGCACGGAACACCGAAGAAACGTTTGAGGTTTGAGGGGACAAGACAAGCAAGCAGCCCCAGTCTCTGTGCCTCTGTGCGAGCACTGCCATGGGCAGATGAGGCTGAGCAACAGCTTTCCAGGCTAGCTCTTTCTGGCTGCGAGCTATCTGCAGACGTTCGCATTTTCGGAGCAGGGCTGACGGAGGCACCCGTCACGGACCACCTAAGCTACGTTTGAAGTTTGAGGGGGCAAGACAAGCAAGCAGCCCCAGTCTCTGTGCCTCTGTGCGAGCAGTGCCATGGGCAGATGAGGTTGAGCAACAGCTTTCCAGGCTAGCTCTTTCTGCCTGCGAGCTATCTGCAGACGTTCGCATTTTCGGAGCAGGGCTGCCGGAGGCGCCTGGCACAGAACACCTAAGCTACGTTTGAAGTTTGAGGGGACAAGACAAGCAAGCAGCCCCAGTCTCTGTGCCTCTGTGCGAGCAGTGCCATGGGCAGATGAGGCTGAGCAACAGCTTTCCAGGCTAGCTCTTTCTGCCTGCGAACTATCTGCAGACGTTCGCATTTTCGGAGCAGGGCTGCCGGCGGCGCCCGGCACGGACCACCTAAGCTACGTTTGAAGTTTGAGGGGGCAAGACAAGCAAGCAGCCCCAGTCTCTGTGCCTCTGTGCGAGCAGTGCCATGGGCAGATGAGGCTGAGCAACAGCTTTCCAGGCTAGCTCTTTCTGGCTGCCAGCTATCTGCAGACGTTCGCATTTTCAGAGCAGGACTACCAGAGGATCCCGGCACGGAATACCAAATTTATGTTTGAGGTTTGAGGGGGCAAGACAAGCAAGCAGCCCCAGTCTCTGTGCCTCTGTGCGAGCAGTGCCATTGGCAGATGAGGCTAAGCAACAGCTTTCCAGGTTAGCTCTTTCTGCCTACGATCTATTTGCAGACGTTCGCATTTTCGGAGCAGGACTGCCAGAGGATCCCAGCACGGAATACCAAATTTATGTTTGAGGTTTGAGGGGACAAGACAAGCAAGCAGCCCCAGTCTCTGTGCCTCTGTGCGAGCAGTGCCATGGGCAGATGAGGCTGAGCAACGGCTTTCCAGGCTAGCTCTTTCTACCTGCCAGCTACCTGAAGACGTTCCCATTTTCGGAGCAGGGCAGCCGGAGGTTCTCGTCACGGACCACCTAATCTACGTTTGAAGTTTGAGGGGGCAAGACAAGCAGGCAGCCCCAGTCTCTGTGCCTCTGTGCGAGCAGTGCCATGGGCAGATGAGGCTTAGCAACAACTTTCCAGGCTAGCTCTTTCTGCCTGCGAGCTATCTGCAGACGTTTGCATTTTCGGAGCAGGGCTGCCGGAGGCGCTAGGCACAGACCACCTAAGCTACGTTTGAAGTTTGAGGGGACAAGACAAGCAAGCAGTCCCAGTCTCTGTGCCCCTGTGCGAGCAGTGCCATGGGCAGATGAGGCTGAGCAACGGCTTTCCAGGCTAGCTCTTTCTGCCTGCGAGCTATCTGCAGATGTTCGCATTTTCAGAGCAGCTCTGCCGCAAGCACCCGGCACGGACCACCTAAGCTACGTTTGAAGTTTGAGGGGACAAGACAAGCAAGCAGTCCCAGTCTCTGTGCCCCTGTGCGAGCAGTGCCATGGGCACATGAGGCTGAGCAACAGCTTTCCAGACTAGCTCTTTCTGCCTGCGATCTATCTGCAGATGTTCGCATTTTTGGAGCAGCGCTGCCTCAAGCACCCGGCACGGACCACCTAAGAAACGTTTGAAGTTTGAGGGGACAAGACAAGCAAGCAGTCCAAATCTCTGTGCCTCTGTGCAAGCAGTGCCATGGGCAGATGAGGCTGAGCAACAGCTTTCCAGGCTAGCTCTTTCTGCCTGTGAGCTATCTGCAGACATTCGCATTTTCGGAGCAGGGCTGCCGGAGGCGCCCGGCACAGAACACCTAAGCTACGTTTGAAGTTTGAGGGGACAAGACAAGCAAGTAGCCCCAGTCTCTGTGCCCCTGTGCGAGCAGTGCCATGGGCAGATGAGGCTGAGCAACGGCTTTCCAGGCTAGCTCTTTCTACCTGCCAGCTACCTGAAGACGTTCCCATTTTCGGAGCAGGGCTTCCGGAGGTTCTCGTCACGGACCACCTAAGCTACGTTCGATGTTTGAGGGGGCAAGACAAGCAGGCAGCCCCAGTCTCTGTGACTCTGTGCGAGCAGTGCCATGGGCAGATGAGGCTTAGCAACAACTTTCCAGGCTAGCTCTTTCTGCCTGCGAGCTATCTGCAGACGTTCGCATTTTTGGAGCAGGGCTGCCGGAGGCGCCTGGCACAGACCACCTAAGCTACGTTTGAAGTTTGAGGGGACAAGACAAGCAAGCAGCCCCAGTCTCTGTGCCTCTGTGCGAGCAGTGCCATGGGCAGATGAGGCTGAGCAACAGCTTTCCAGGCTAGCTCTTTCTAGCTGCGAGCTATCTGCAGACGTTCGCATTTTCGGAGCAGGACTCCCAGAGGCACCCAGCACAGACCACCTAAGCTACGTTTGAAGTTTGAGGGGGCAAGACAAGCAAGCAGCCCCAGTCTCTGTGCCCCTGTGCGAGCAGTGCCATGGGCAGATGAGGCTGAGCAACGGCTTTCCAGGCTAGCTCTTTCTGCCTGCCAGCTACCTGAAGACGTTCGCATTTTCGGAGCAGGGCTTCCGGAGGTTCTCGTCACGGACCACCTAAGCTACGTTTGTTGTTTGAGGGGGCAAGACAAGCAGGCAGCCCCAGTCTCTGTGCCTCTGTGCGAGCAGTGCCAGGGGCAGATGACTGAGCAACAACTTTCCAGGCTAGCTCTTTCTGCCTGCGAGCTATCTGCAGACGTTCGCATTTTTGGAGCAGGGCTGCCGGAGGCGCCTGGCACAGACCACCTAAGCTACGTTTGAAGTTTGAGGGGACAAGACAAGCAAGCAGCCCCAGTCTCTGTGCCTCTGTGCGAGCAGTGCCATGGGCAGATGAGGCTGAGCAACAGCTTTCCAGGCTAGCTCTTTCTGGCTGCGAGCTATCTGCAGACGTTCGCATTTTCAGAGCAGGACTGCCAGAGGATCCCGGCACGGAATACCAAAGTTGTCTTTGAGGTTTGAAGGTGCAAGACAAGCAAGCAGCCCAAGTCTCTGTGCCTCTGTGCGAGCACTGCCATGGGCAGATGAGGCTGAGCAACAGCTTTCCAGGCTAGCTCTTTCTGCCTGCGAGCTATTTGCAGACATTCGCATTTTCAGAGCAGGACTGCCAGAGGATCCCAGCACGGAATACCAAATTTATGTTTGAGGTTTGAGGGGGCAAGACAAGCAAGCAGCCCAGTCTCTGTGCCTCTGTGCGAGCAGTGCCATGGGCAGATGAGGCTAAGCAACAGCTTTCCAGGCTAGCTCTTTCTGCATGCGACCTATCTACAGACGTTCGCATTTTCAGAGCAGGGCTGCCGGAGGATCCCGGCACAGACCACCAAAGATACGTTTGAAGTTTGAGTTGACAAGACAAGCAAGGAACCCCAGTCTCTGTGACTCTGTGCGAGCAGTGCCATGGGCAGATGAGGCTTAGCAACAACTTTCCAGGCTAGCTCTTTCTGGCTACCATCTATCTGCAAACGTTCGCATTTTCGGAGCAGGGCTGCCAAAGGCGCCCGGCACAGACCACCTAAGCTACGTTTGAAGTTTGAGGGGACAAGACAAGCAAGCAGCCCCAGTCTCTGTGCCTCTGTGCGAGCAGTGCCATGGGCAGATGAGGCTGAGCAACAGCTTTCCAGGCTAGCTTTTTCTGGCTGCGAGCTATCTGCAGACGTTCGCATTTTCAGAGCAGGGCTGCCCGGAGGCGCCTGGCACAGACCACCTAAGCTACGTTTGAAGTTTGAGGGGACAAGACAAGCAAGCAGCCCCAGTCTCTGTGCCTCTGTGCGAGCAGTGCCAGGGGCAGATGAGGCTGAGCGACAGCTTTCCAGGCTAGCTCTTTCTAGCTGCGAGCTATCTGCAGACGTTCGCATTTTCGGAGCAGGGCTTCCGGAGGCACCCAGCACAGAACACCTAAGCTACGTTTGAAGTTTGAGGGGACAAGACAAGCAAGCAACCCCAGTCTCTGTGCCTCTGTGTGAGCAGTGCCATGGGCAGATGAGGCTGAGCAACAGCTTTCCAGGCTAGCTCTTTCTGCCTGCGAGCTATCTGCAGACGTTCGCATTTTCGGAGCAGGGCTGCCGGAGGCGCCCGGCACGGACCACCTAAGCTACGTTTGAAGTTTGAGGGGGCAAGACAAGCAAGCAGCCCCAGTCTCTGTGCCTCTGTGCGAGCAGTGCCATGGGCAGATGAGGCTGAGCAACAGCTTTCCAGGCGAGCTCTTTCTGCCTGCGAGCTATCTGCAGACGTTCGCATTTTCAGAGCAGGTCTGCCGGAGGCGCCTGGCACAGAACACCTAAGCTACGTTTGAAGTTTGAGGGGACAAGACAAGCAAGCAGTCCCAGTCTCTGTGCCTCTGTGCGAGCAGTGCCATGGGCAGATGAGGCTGAGCAACAGCTTTCCAGTCTAGCTCTTTCTGCATGCGACCTATCTACAGACGTTCGCATTTTCGGAGCAGGGCTCCCAGAGGCACCCAGCACAGACCACCTAAGCTACGTTTGAAGTTTGAGGGGGCAAGACAAGCAAGCAGCCCCAGTCTCTGTGCCCCTGTGCGAGCAGTGCCATTGGCAGATGAGGCTGAGCAACGGCTTTCCAGGCTAGCTCTTTCTACCTGCCAGCTACCTGAAGACGTTCCCATTTTCGGAGCAGGGCTTCCGGAGGTTCTCGTTACGGACCACCTAAGCTACGTTTGTTGTTTGAGGGGGCAAGACAAGCAGGCAGCCCCAGTCTCTGTGACTCTGTGCGAGCAGTGCCATGGGCAGATGAGGCTTAGCAACAACTTTCCAGGCTAGCTCTTTCTGCCTGCGAGCTATCTGCAGACGTTCGCATTTTTGGAGCAGGGCTGCCGGAGGCGCCTGGCACAGACCACCTAAGCTACGTTTGAAGTTTGAGGGGACAAGACAAGCAAGCAGCCCCAGTCTCTGTGCCTCTGTGCGAGCAGTGCCATGGGCAGATGAGGCTGAGCAACAGCTTTCCAGGCTAGCTCTTTCTGCCTGCGAGCTATCTGCAGATGTTCGCATTTTCAGAGCAGCGCTGCCGCAAGCACCCGGCACGGACCACCTAAGCTACGTTTGAAGTTGGAGGGGACAAGACAAGCAAGCAGTCCCAGTCTCTGTGCCCCTGTGCGAGCAGTGCCATGGGCAGATGAGGCTGAGCAACAGCTTTCCAGGCTAGCTCTTTCTGCCTGCGAGCTATCTGCAGATGTTCGCATTTTTGGAGCAGCGCTGCCTCAAGCACCCGGCACGGACCACCTAAGAAACGTTTGAAGTTTGAGGGGACAAGACAAGCAAGTAGTCCAAGTCTCTGTGCCTCTGTGCGAGCAGTGCCATGGGCAGATGAGGCTGAGCAACAGCTTTCCAGGCTAGCTCTTTCTGGCTGCGAGCTATCTGCAGACGTTCGCATTTTCAGAGCAGGACTGCCAGAGGATCCCGGCACGGAATACCAAAGTTGTCTTTGAGGTTTGAAGGTGCAAGACAAGCAAGCAGCCCAAGTCTCTGTGCCTCTGTGCGAGCAGTGCCATGGGCAGATGAGGCTAAGCAACAGCTTTCCAGGCTAGCTCTTTCTGCCTGCGAGCTATTTGCAGACGTTCGCATTTTCAGAGCAGGACTGCCAGAGGATCCCAGCACGGAATACCAAATTTATGTTTGAGGTTTGAGGGGGCAAGACAAGCAAGCAGCCCAGTCTCTGTGCCTCTGTGCGAGCAGTGCCATGGGCAGATGAGGCTAAGCAACAGCTTTCCAGGCTAGCTCTTTCTGCATGCGACCTATCTACAGACGTTCGCATTTTCAGAGCAGGGCTGCCGGAGGATCCCGGCACAGACAACCAAAGATACGTTTGAAGTTTGAGTTGACAAGACAAGCAAGGAACCCCAGTCTCTGTGACTCTGTGCGAGCAGTGCCATGGGCAGATGAGGCTTAGCAACAACTTTCCAGGCTAGCTCTTTCTGGCTACCAGCTATCTGCAAACGTTCGCATTTTCGGAGCAGGGCTGCCAAAGGCGCCCGGCACAGACCACCTAAGCTACGTTTGAAGTTTGAGGGGACAAGACAAGCAAGCAGCCCCAGTCTCTGTGCCTCTGTGCGAGCAGTGCCATGGGCAGATGAGGCTGAGCAACAGCTTTCCAGGCTAGCTTTTTCTGGCTGCGAGCTATCTGCAGACGTTTGCATTTTCAGAGCAGGGCTGCCCGGAGGCGCCTGGCACAGACCACCTAAGCTACGTTTGAAGTTTGAGGGGACAAGACAAGCAAGCAGCCCCAGTCTCTGTGCCTCTGTGCGAGCAGTGCCATGGGCAGATGAGGCTGAGCGACAGCTTTCCATGCTAGCTCTTTCTAGCTGCGAGCTATCTGCAGACGTTCGCATTTTCAGAGCAGGGCTTCCGGAGGCACCCAGCAAGGACCACCTAAGTTACGTTTGAAGTTTGAGGGGACAAGACAAGCAAGCAACCCCAGTCTCTGTGCCTCTGTGAGAGCAGTGCCATGGGCAGATGAGGCTGAGCAACAGCTTTCCAGGCTAGCTTTTTCTGCCTGCGAGCTATCTGCAGACGTTCGCATTTTCAGAGCAGGTCTGCCGGAGGCGCCTGGCACAGAACACCTAAGCTACGTTTGAAGTTTGAGGGGACAAGACAAGCAAGCAGTCCCAGTCTCTGTGCCTCTGTGCGAGCAGTGCCATGGGCAGATGAGGCTGAGCAACAGCTTTCCAGGCTAGCTCTTTCTGCCTGCGAGCTATTTGCAGACGTTCGCATTTTCGGAGCAGGGCTGCCGGAGGCGCCCGGCACAGACCACCTAAGCTACGTTTGAAGTTTGAGTGGGCAAGACAAGCAAGCAGCCCCAGTCTCTGTGCCTCTGTGCGAGCAGTGCCATGGGCAGATGAGGCTGAGCAACAGCTTTCCAGGCTAGCTCTTTCTGCATGCGACCTATCTACAGACGTTCGCATTTTCGGAGCAGGGCTCCCAGAGGCACCCAGCACAGACCACCTAAGCTACGTTTGATGTTTGAGGGGGCAAGACAAGCAAGCAGCCCCAGTCTCTGTGCCTCTGTGCAAGCAGTGCCAGGGGCAGATGACTGAGCAACAGCTTTCCAGGCTAGCTCTTTCTGCCTGCCAGCTACCTGAAGACGTTCGCATTTTCGGAGCAAGGCTGCCGGAGGCGCCCGGCACGGAAGGCCGCAGAAACTTTTGAAGCTTGAGGGGACAAGACAAGCAAGCAGCCCCAGTCTCTGTGCCTCTGTGCGAGCACTGCCATGGGCAGATGAGGCTGAGCAACAGCTTTCCAGGCTAGCTCTTTCTGGCTGCGATCTATCTGCAGACGTTCGCATTTTCAGAGCAGGACTGCCAGAGGATCCCAGCACGGAATACCAAATTTATGTTTGAGGTTTGAGGGGGCAAGACAAGCAAGCAGCCCAGTCTCTGTGCCTCTGTGCGAGCAGTGCCATGGGCAGATGAGGCTAAGCAACAGCTTTCCAGGCTAGCTCTTTCTGCATGCGACCTATCTACAGACGTTCGCATTTTCAGAGCAGGGCTGCCGGAGGATCCCGGCACAGACCACCAAAGATACGTTTGAAGTTTGAGTTGACAAGACAAGCAAGGAACCCCAGTCTCTGTGACTCTGTGCGAGCAGTGCCATGGGCAGATGAGGCTTAGCAACAACTTTCCAGGCTAGCTCTTTCTGGCTACCAGCTATCTGCAAACGTTCGCATTTTCGGAGCAGGGCTGCCAAAGGCGCCCGGCACAGACCACCTAAGCTACGTTTGAAGTTTGAGGGGACAAGACAAGCAAGCAGCCCCAGTCTCTGTGCCTCTGTGCGAGCAGTGCCATGGGCAGATGAGGCTGAGCAACAGCTTTCCAGGCTAGCTTTTTCTGGCTGCGAGCTATCTGCAGACGTTTGCATTTTCAGAGCAGGGCTGCCCGGAGGCGCCTGGCACAGACCACCTAAGCTACGTTTGAAGTTTGAGGGGACAAGACAAGCAAGCAGCCCCAGTCTCTGTGCCTCTGTGCGAGCAGTGCCATGGGCAGATGAGGCTGAGCGACAGCTTTCCAGGCTAGCTCTTTCTAGCTGCGAGCTATCTGCAGACGTTCGCATTTTCAGAGCAGGGCTTCCGGAGGCACCCAGCACAGAACACCTAAGCTACGTTTGAAGTTTGAGGGGACAAGACAAGCAAGCAACCCCAGTCTCTGTGCCTCTGTGCGAGCAGTGCCATGGGCAGATGAGGCTGAGCAACAGCTTTCCAGGCTAGCTCTTTCTGCATGCGACCTATCTACAGACGTTCGCATTTTCGGAGCAGGGCTCCCAGAGGCACCCAGCACAGACCACCTAAGCTACGTTTGAAGTTTGAGGGGGCAAGACAAGCAAGCAGCCCCAGTCTCTGTGCCCCTGTGCGAGCAGTGCCATTGGCAGATGAGGCTGAGCAACGGCTTTCCAGGCTAGCTCTTTCTACCTGCCAGCTACCTGAAGACGTTCCCATTTTCGGAGCAGGGCTTCCGGAGGTTCTCGTCACGGACCACCTAAGCTACGTTTGTTGTTTGAGGGGTCAAGACAAGCAGGCAGCCCCAGTCTCTGTGACTCTGTGCGAGCAGTGCCATGGGCAGATGAGGCTTAGCAACAACTTTCCAGGCTAGCTCTTTCTGCCTGCGAGCTATCTGCAGACGTTCGCATTTTTGGAGCAGGGCTGCCGGAGGCGCCTGGCACAGACCACCTAAGCTACGTTTGAAGTTTGAGGGGACAAGACAAGCAAGCAGCCCCAGTCTCTGTGCCTCTGTGCGAGCAGTGCCATGGGCAGATGAGGCTGAGCAACAGCTTTCCAGGCTAGCTCTTTCTGCCTGCGAGCTATCTGCAGATGCTCGCATTTTCAGAGCAGCGCTGCCGCAAGCACCCGGCACGGACCACCTAAGCTACGTTTGAAGTTGGAGGGGACAAGACAAGCAAGCAGTCCCAGTCTCTGTGCCCCTGTGCGAGCAGTGCCATGGGCAGATGAGGCTGAGCAACAGCTTTCCAGGCTAGCTCTTTCTGCCTGCGAGCTATCTGCAGATGTTCGCATTTGTGGAGCAGGGCTGCCGGAGGCGCCTGGCACAGACCACCTAAGCTACGTTTGAAGTTTGAGGGGACAAGACAAGCAAGCAGCCCCAGTCTCTGTGCCTCTGTGCGAGCAGTGCCATGGGCAGATGAGGCTGAGCAACGGCTTTCCAGGCTAGCTCTTTCTGCCTGCCAGCTACCTGAAGACGTTCGCATTTTCGGAGCAGGGCTTCCGGAGGTTCTCGTCACGGACCACCTAAGCTACGTTTGATGTTTGAGGGGGCAAGACAAGCAGGCAGCCCCAGTCTCTGTGCCTCTGTGCAAGCAGTGCCAGGGGCAGATGACTGAGCAACAGCTTTCCAGGCTAGCTCTTTCTGCCTGCCAGCTACCTGAAGACGTTCGCATTTTCGGAGCAAGGCTGCCGGAGGCGCCCGGCACGGAAGGCCGCAGAAACGTTTGAAGCTTGAGGGGACAAGACAAGCAAACAGCCCCAGTCTCTGTGCCTCTGTGCGAGCACTGCCATGGGCAGATGAGGCTGAGCAACAGCTTTCCAGGCTAGATTTTTCTGGCTGCGAGCTATCTGCAGACGTTCGCATTTTCGGAGCAGTGCTGCCGGAGGCGCCCGGCACGGACCACCTAAGCTACGTTTGAAGTTTGAGGGGGCAAGACAAGCAAGCAGCCCCAGTCTCTGTGCCTCTGTGCGAGCAGTGCCATGGGCAGATGAGGTTGAGCAACAGCTTTCCAGGCTAGCTCTTTCTGCCTGCGAGCTATCTGCAGACGTTCGCATTTTCGGAGCATGGCTGCTGGAGGCGCCTGGCACAGAACACCTAAGCTACGTTTGAAGTTTGAGGGGACAAGACATGCAAGCAGCCCCAGTCTCTGTGCCTCTGTGCGAGCAGTGCCATGGGCAGATGAGGCTGAGCAACAGCTTTCCAGGCTAGCTCTTTCTGCCTGCGAGCTATCTGCAGACGTTCGCATTTTCGGAGCAGGGCTGCCGGAGGCTCCCGGCACGGACCACCTAAGCTACGTTTGAAGTTTGAGGGGACAAGACAAGCAAGCAGCCCCAGTCTCTGTGCCTCTGTGCGAGCAGTGCCATGGGCAGATGAGGCGGAGCAACAGTTTTCCAGGCTAGCTCTTTCTGCCTGCGAGCTATCTGCAGATGTTCGAATTTTCAGAGCAGGGCTGCCGCAAGCACCCGGCACGGACCACCTAAGCTACGTTTGAAGTTTAAGGGGACAAGACAAGCAAGCAGCCCCAGTCTCTGTGCCTCTGTGCAAGCAGTGCCATGGGCAAATGAGGCTGAGCAACAGCTTTCCAGGCGAGCTCTTTCTGGCTGCGAGCTATCTGCAGACGTTCGCATTTTCAGAGCAGGTCTGCCGGAGGCGCCTGGCACAGAACACCTAAGCTACGTTTGAAGTTTGAGGGGACAAGACAAGCAAGCAGCCCCAGTCTCTGTGCCTCTGTGCGAGCAGTGCCATGGGCAGATGAGGCTAAGCAACGGCTTTCCAGGCTAGCTCTTTCTGCCTGCCAGCTACCTGAAGACGTTCGCATTTTCGGACCAGGGCTTCCGGAGGTTCTCTTCACGGACCACCTAAGCTACATTTGATGTTTGAGGGGGGTAAGACAAGCAGGCAGCTCCAGTCTCTGTGCCTCTGTGCGAGCAGTGCAGGGGAAGATGAGGCTGAGCAACAGCTTTCCAGGCTAGCTCTTTCTGCCTGCCAGCTACCTGAAGACGTTGGCATTTTCGGAGCAGGGCTGCCGGAGGTGCCCGGCACGGACCACCTAAGAAACGTTTGAAGCTTGAGGGGACAAGACAAGCAAGCAGCCCCAGTCTCTGTGCCTCTGTGCGAGCAGTGCCATGGGCAGATGAGGCTGAGCAACAGCTTTCCAGGCTAGCTCTTTCTGCATGCGACCTATCTACAGACGTTCGCATTTTCGGAGCAGGGCTCCCAGAGGCACCCAGCACAGACCACCTAAGCTACGTTTGACTTTTGAGGGTGCAAGACAAGCAAGCAGCCCCAGTCTCTGTGCCCCTGTGCGAGCAGTGCCATTGGCAGATGAGGCTGAGCAACGGCTTTCCAGGCTAGCTCTTTCTACCTGCCAGCTACCTGAAGACGTTCCCATTTTCGGAGCAGGGCTTCCGGAGGTTCTCGTCACGGACCACCTAAGCTACGTTTGTTGTTTGAGGGGGCAAGACAAGCAGGCAGACCCAGTCTCTGTGACTCTGTGCGAGCAGTGCCATGGGCAGATGAGGCTTAGCAACAACTTTCCAGGCTAGCTCTTTCTGCCTGCGAGCTATCTGCAGACGTTCGCATTTTTGGAGCAGGGCTGCCGGAGGCGCCTGGCACAGACCACCTAAGCTACGTTTGAAGTTTGAGGGGACAAGACAAGCAAGCAGCCCCAGTCTCTGTGCCTCTGTGCGAGCAGTGCCATGGGCAGATGAGGCTGAGCAACAGCTTTCCAGGCTAGCTCTTTCTGCCTGCGAGCTATCTGCAGATGCTCGCATTTTCAGAGCAGCGCTGCCGCAAGCACCCGGCACGGACCACCTAAGCTACGTTTGAAGTTGGAGGGGACAAGACAAGCAAGCAGTCCCAGTCTCTGTGCCCCTGTGCGAGCAGTGCCATGGGCAGATGAGGCTGAGCAACAGCTTTCCAGGCTAGCTCTTTCTGCCTGCGAGCTATCTGCAGATGTTCGCATTTGTGGAGCAGGGCTGCCGGAGGCGCCTGGCACAGACCACCTAAGCTACGTTTGAAGTTTGAGGGGACAAGACAAGCAAGCAGCCCCAGTCTCTGTGCCTCTGTGCGAGCAGTGCCATGGGCAGATGAGGCTGAGCAACGGCTTTCCAGGCTAGCTCTTTCTGCCTGCCAGCTACCTGAAGACGTTCGCATTTTCGGAGCAAGGCTGCCGGAGGCGCCCGGCACGGAAGGCCGCAGAAACTTTTGAAGCTTGAGGGGACAAGACAAGCAAGCAGCCCCAGTCTCTGTGCCTCTGTGCGAGCACTGCCATGGGCAGATGAGGCTGAGCAACAGCTTTCCAGGCTAGCTCTTTCTGGCTGCGATCTATCTGCAGACGTTCGCATTTTCAGAGCAGGACTGCCAGAGGATCCTGGCACGGAATACCAAAGTTGTCTTTGAGGTTTGAAGGTGCAAGACAAGCAAGCAGCCCAAGTCTCTGTGCCTCTGTGCGAGCAGTGCCATGGGCAGATGAGGCTAAGCAACAGCTTTCCAGGCTAGCTCTTTCTGCCTGCGAGCTATCTGCAGACGTTTGCATTTTCGGAGCAGGGTTGCCGGAGGCGCCCGACACAGACCACCTAAGATACGTTTGAAGTTTGAGGGGACAAGACAAGCA
This sequence comes from Opisthocomus hoazin, assembly GCF_030867145.1. Taxonomy (NCBI): domain Eukaryota; kingdom Metazoa; phylum Chordata; class Aves; order Opisthocomiformes; family Opisthocomidae; genus Opisthocomus; species Opisthocomus hoazin. Next base: position 5,856,276 of record NC_134426.1, on the reverse strand, counting down.
AGCAGCCCCAGTCTCTGTGCCTCTGTGCGAGCAGTGCCATGGGCAGATGAGGCTGAGCAACAGCTTTCCAGGCTAGCTCTTTCTGCCTGCCAGCTACCTGAAGACGTTCGCATTTTCGGAGCAGGGCTTCCGGAGGTTCTCTTCACGGACCACCTAAGCTACGTTTGAAGTTTGAGGGGGCAAGACAAGCAAGCAGCCCCAGTCTCTGTGCCTCTGTGCGAGCAGTGCCATGGGCAGATGAGGCTGAGCAACAGCTTTCCAGGCGAGCTCTTTCTGCCTGCGAGCTATCTGCAGACGTTCGCATTTTCAGAGCAGGTCTGCCGGAGGCGCCTGGCACAGAACACCTAAGCTACGTTTGAAGTTTGAGGGGACAAGACAAGCAAGCAGTCCCAGTCTCTGTGCCTCTGTGCGAGCAGTGCCATGGGCAGATGAGGCTGAGCAACAGCTTTCCAGTCTAGCTCTTTCTGCATGCGACCTATCTACAGACGTTCGCATTTTCGGAGCAGGGCTCCCAGAGGCACCCAGCACAGACCACCTAAGCTACGTTTGAAGTTTGAGGGGGCAAGACAAGCAAGCAGCCCCAGTCTCTGTGCCCCTGTGCGAGCAGTGCCATTGGCAGATGAGGCTGAGCAACGGCTTTCCAGGCTAGCTCTTTCTACCTGCCAGCTACCTGAAGACGTTCCCATTTTCGGAGCAGGGCTTCCGGAGGTTCTCGTCACGGACCACCTAAGCTACGTTTGTTGTTTGAGGGCGCAAGACAAGCAGGCAGCCCCAGTCTCTGTGACTCTGTGCGAGCAGTGCCATGGGCAGATGAGGCTGAGCAACAGCTTTCCAGGCTAGCTCTTTCTGCCTGCGAGCTATCTGCAGATGTTCGCATTTTCAGAGCAGCGCTGCCGCAAGCACCCGGCACGGACCACCTAAGCTACGTTTGAAGTTGGAGGGGACAAGACAAGCAAGCAGTCCCAGTCTCTGTGCCCCTGTGCGAGCAGTGCCATGGGCAGATGAGGCTGAGCAACAGCTTTCCAGGCTAGCTCTTTCTGCCTGCGAGCTATCTGCAGATGTTCGCATTTTTGGAGCAGCGCTGCCTCAAGCACCCGGCACGGACCACCTAAGAAACGTTTGAAGTTTGAGGGGACAAGACAAGCAAGTAGTCCAAGTCTCTGTGCCTCTGTGCGAGCAGTGCCATGGGCAGATGAGGCTGAGCAACAGCTTTCCAGGCTAGCTCTTTCTGGCTGCGAGCTATCTGCAGACGTTCGCATTTTCAGAGCAGGACTGCCAGAGGATCCCGGCACGGAATACCAAAGTTGTCTTTGAGGTTTGAAGGTGCAAGACAAGCAAGCAGCCCCAGTCTCTGTGCCTCTGTGCGAGCAGTGCCATGGGCAGATGAGGCTAAGCAACAGCTTTCCAGGCTAGCTCTTTCTGCCTGCGAGCTATTTGCAGACGTTCGCATTTTCAGAGCAGGACTGCCAGAGGGTCCCAGCACGGAATACCAAATTTATGTTTGAGGTTTGAGGGGGCAAGACAAGCAAGCAGCCCAGTCTCTGTGCCTCTGTGCGAGCAGTGCCATGGGCAGATGAGGCTAAGCAACAGCTTTCCAGGCTAGCTCTTTCTGCATGCGACCTATCTACAGACGTTCGCATTTTCAGAGCAGGGCTGCCGGAGGATCCCGGCACAGACCACCAAAGATACGTTTGAAGTTTGAGTTGACAAGACAAGCAAGGAACCCCAGTCTCTGTGACTCTGTGCGAGCAGTGCCATGGGCAGATGAGGCTTAGCAACAACTTTCCAGGCTAGCTCTTTCTGGCTACCAGCTATCTGCAAACGTTCGCATTTTCGGAGCAGGGCTGCCAAAGGCGCCCGGCACAGACCACCTAAGCTACGTTTGAAGTTTGAGGGGACAAGACAAGCAAGCAGCCCCAGTCTCTGTGCCTCTGTGCGAGCAGTGCCATGGGCAGATGAGGCTGAGCAACAGCTTTCCAGGCTAGCTTTTTCTAGCTGCGAGCTATCTGCAGACGTTTGCATTTTCAGAGCAGGGCTGCCCGGAGGCGCCTGGCACAGACCACCTAAGCTACGTTTGAAGTTTGAGGGGACAAGACAAGCAAGCAGCCCCAGTCTCTGTGCCTCTGTGCGAGCAGTGCCATGGGCAGATGAGGCTGAGCGACAGCTTTCCATGCTAGCTCTTTCTAGCTGCGAGCTATCTGCAGACGTTCGCATTTTCAGAGCAGGGCTTCCGGAGGCACCCAGCACGGACCACCTAAGTTACGTTTGAAGTTTGAGGGGACAAGACAAGCAAGCAACCCCAGTCTCTGTGCCTCTGTGAGAGCAGTGCCATGGGCAGATGAGGCTGAGCAACAGCTTTCCAGGCTAGCTTTTTCTGCCTGCGAGCTATCTGCAGACGTTCGCATTTTCAGAGCAGGTCTGCCGGAGGCGCCTGGCACAGAACACCTAAGCTACGTTTGAAGTTTGAGGGGACAAGACAAGCAAGCAGTCCCAGTCTCTGTGCCTCTGTGCGAGCAGTGCCATGGGCAGATGAGGCTGAGCAACAGCTTTCCAGGCTAGCTCTTTCTGCCTGCGAGCTATTTGCAGACGTTCGCATTTTCGGAGCAGGGCTGCCGGAGGCGCCCGGCACAGACCACCTAAGCTACGTTTGAAGTTTGAGTGGGCAAGACAAGCAAGCAGTCCCAGTCTCTGTGCCTCTGTGCGAGCAGTGCCATGGGCAGATGAGGCTGAGCAACAGCTTTCCAGGCTAGCTCTTTCTGCATGCGACCTGTCTACAGACGTTCGCATTTTCGGAGCAGGGCTCCCAGAGGCACCCAGCACAGACCACCTAAGCTACGTTTGAAGTTTGAGGGGGCAAGACAAGCAAGCAGCCCCAGTCTCTGTGCCCCTGTGCGAGCAGTGCCATTGGCAGATGAGGCTGAGAAACGGCTTTCCAGGCTAGCTCTTTCTGCCTGCCAGCTACCTGAAGACGTTCCCATTTTCGGAGCAGGGCTTCCGGAGGTTCTCGTCACGAACCACCTAAGCTACGTTTGTTGTTTGAGGGGGCAAGACAAGCAGGCAGCCCCAGTCTCTGTGACTCTGTGCGAGCAGTGCCATGGGCAGATGAGGCTTAGCAACAACTTTCCAGGCTAGCTCTTTCTGCCTGCGAGCTATCTGCAGACGTTCGCATTTTTGGAGCAGGGCTGCCGGAGGCGCCTGGCACAGACCACCTAAGCTACGTTTGAAGTTTGAGGGGACAAGACAAGCAAGCAGCCCCAGTCTCTGTGCCTCTGTGCGAGCACTGCCATGGGCAGATGAGGCTGAGCAACAGCTTTCCAGGCTAGCTCTTTCTGCCTGCGAGCTATCTGCAGATGCTCGCATTTTCAGAGCAGCGCTGCCGCAAGCACCCGGCACGGACCACCTAAGCTACGTTTGAAGTTTGAGGGGACAAGACAAGCAAGCAGTCCCAGTCTCTGTGCCCCTGTGCGAGCAGTGCCATGGGCAGATGAGGCTGAGCAACAGCTTTCCAGGCTAGCTCTTTCTGCCTGCGAGCTATCTGCAGATGTTCGCATTTTTGGAGCAGGGCTGCCGGAGGCGCCTGGCACAGACCACCTAAGCTACGTTTGAAGTTTGAGGGGACAAGACAAGCAAGCAGCCCCAGTCTCTGTGCCTCTGTGCGAGCACTGCCATGGGCAGATGAGGCTGAGCAACGGCTTTCCAGGCTAGCTCTTTCTGCCTGCCAGCTACCTGAAGACGTTCGCATTTTCGGAGCAGGGCTTCCGGAGGTTCTCGTCACGGACCACCTAAGCTACGTTTGATGTTTGAGGGGGCAAGACAAGCAGGCAGCCCCAGTCTCTGTGCCTCTGTGCAAGCAGTGCCAGGGGCAGATGACTGAGCAACAGCTTTCCAGGCTAGCTCTTTCTGCCTGCCAGCTACCTGAAGACGTTCGCATTTTCGGAGCAAGGCTGCCGGAGGCGCCCGGCACGGAAGGCCGCAGAAACGTTTGAAGCTTGAGGGGACAAGACAAGCAAGCAGCCCCAGTCTCTGTGCCTCTGTGCGAGCACTGCCATGGGCAGATGAGGCTGAGCAACAGCTTTCCAGGCTAGCTCTTTCTGGCTGCGATCTATCTGCAGACGTTCGCATTTTCAGAGCAGGACTGCCAGAGGATCCCAGCACGTAATACCAAATTTATGTTTGAGGTTTGAGGGGGCAAGACAAGCAAGCAGCCCAGTCTCTGTGCCTCTGTGCGAGCAGTGCCATGGGCAGATGAGGCTAAGCAACAGCTTTCCAGGCTAGCTCTTTCTGCATGCGACCTATCTACAGACGTTCGCATTTTCAGAGCAGGGCTGCCGGAGGATCCCGGCACAGACCACCAAAGATACGTTTGAAGTTTGAGTTGACAAGACAAGCAAGGAACCCCAGTCTCTGTGACTCTGTGCGAGCAGTGCCATGGGCAGATGAGGCTTAGCAACAACTTTCCAGGCTAGCTCTTTCTGGCTACCAGTTATCTGCAAACGTTCGCATTTTCGGAGCAGGGCTGCCAAAGGCGCCCGGCACAGACCACCTAAGCTACGTTTGAAGTTTGAGGGGACAAGACAAGCAAGCAGCCCCAGCCTCTGTGCCTCTGTGCGAGCAGTGCCATGGGCAGATGAGGCTGAGCAACAGCTTTCCAGGCTAGCTCTTTCTGCCTGCGAGCTATCTGCAGACGTTTGCATTTTCAGAGCAGGGCTGCCCGGAGGCGCCTGGCACAGACCACCTAAGCTACGTTTGAAGTTTGAGGGGACAAGACAAGCAAGCAGCCCCAGTCTCTGTGCCTCTGTGCGAGCAGTGCCATGGGCAGATGAGGCTGAGCGACAGCTTTCCAGGCTAGCTCTTTCTAGCTGCGAGCTATCTGCAGACGTTCGCATTTTCAGAGCAGGGCTTCCGGAGGCACCCAGCACAGAACACCTAAGCTACGTTTGAAGTTTGAGGGGACAAGACAAGCAAGCAACCCCAGTCTCTGTGCCTCTGTGCGAGCAGTGCCATGGGCAGATGAGGCTGAGCAACAGCTTTCCAGGCTAGCTCTTTCTGCATGCGACCTATCTACAGACGTTCGCATTTTCGGAGCAGGGCTCCCAGAGGCACCCAGCACAGACCACCTAAGCTACGTTTGAAGTTTGAGGGGGCAAGACAAGCAAGCATCCCCAGTCTCTGTGCCCCTGTGCGAGCAGTGCCATTGGCAGATGAGGCTGAGCAACGGCTTTCCAGGCTAGCTCTTTCTACCTGCCAGCTACCTGAAGACGTTCCCATTTTCGGAGCAGGGCTTCCGGAGGTTCTCGTCACGGACCACCTAAGCTACGTTTGTTGTTTGAGGGGTCAAGACAAGCAGGCAGCCCCAGTCTCTGTGCCTCTGTGCGAGCAGTGCCATGGGCAGATGAGGCTTAGCAACAACTTTCCAGGCTAGCTCTTTCTGCCTGCGAGCTATCTGCAGACGTTCGCATTTTTGGAGCAGGGCTGCCGGAGGCGCCTGGCACAGACCACCTAAGCTACGTTTGAAGTTTGAGGGGACAAGACAAGCAAGCAGCCCCAGTCTCTGTGCCTCTGTGCGAGCAGTGCCATGGGCAGATGAGGCTGAGCAACAGCTTTCCAGGCTAGCTCTTTCTGCCTGCGAGCTATCTGCAGATGCTCGCATTTTCAGAGCAGCGCTGCCGCAAGCACCCGGCACGGACCACCTAAGCTACGTTTGAAGTTGGAGGGGACAAGACAAGCAAGCAGTCCCAGTCTCTGTGCCCCTGTGCGAGCAGTGCCATGGGCAGATGAGGCTGAGCAACAGCTTTCCAGGCTAGCTCTTTCTGCCTGCGAGCTATCTGCAGATGTTCGCATTTGTGGAGCAGGGCTGCCGGAGGCGCCTGGCACAGACCACCTAAGCTACGTTTGAAGTTTGAGGGGACAAGACAAGCAAGCAGCCCCAGTCTCTGTGCCTCTGTGCGAGCAGTGCCATGGGCAGATGAGGCTGAGCAACGGCTTTCCAGGCTAGCTCTTTCTGCCTGCCAGCTACCTGAAGACGTTCGCATTTTCGGAGCAGGGCTTCCGGAGGTTCTCGTCACGGACCACCTAAGCTACGTTTGATGTTTGAGGGGGCAAGACAAGCAGGCAGCCCCAGTCTCTGTGCCTCTGTGCAAGCAGTGCCAGGGGCAGATGACTGAGCAACAGCTTTCCAGGCTAGCTCTTTCTGCCTGCCAGCTACCTGAAGACGTTCGCATTTTCGGAGCAAGGCTGCCGGAGGCGCCCGGCACGGAAGGCCGCAGAAACGTTTGAAGCTTGAGGGGACAAGACAAGCAAGCAGCCCCAGTCTCTGTGCCTCTGTGCGAGCACTGCCATGGGCAGATGAGGCTGAGCAACAGCTTTCCAGGCTAGATTTTTCTGGCTGCGAGCTATCTGCAGACGTTCGCATTTTCGGAGCAGTGCTGCCGGAGGGGCCCGGCACGGACCACCTAAGCTACGTTTGAAGTTTGAGGGGGCAAGACAAGCAAGCAGCCCCAGTCTCTGTGCCTCTGTGCGAGCAGTGCCATGGGCAGATGAGGTTGAGCAACAGCTTTCCAGGCTAGCTCTTTCTGCCTGCGAGCTATCTGCAGACGTTCGCATTTTCGGAGCATGGCTGCTGGAGGCGCCTGGCACAGAACACCTAAGCTACGTTTGAAGTTTGAGGGGACAAGACATGCAAGCAGCCCCAGTCTCTGTGCCTCTGTGCGAGCAGTGCCATGGGCAGATGAGGCTGAGCAACAGCTTTCCAGGCTAGCTCTTTCTGCCTGCGAGCTATCTGCAGACGTTCGCATTTTCGGAGCAGGGCTGCCGGAGGCTCCCGGCACGGACCACCTAAGCTACGTTTGAAGTTTGAGGGGACAAGACAAGCAAGCAGCCCCAGTCTCTGTGCCTCTGTGCGAGCAGTGCCATGGGCAGATGAGGCGGAGCAACAGTTTTCCAGGCTAGCTCTTTCTGCCTGCGAGCTATCTGCAGATGTTCGAATTTTCAGAGCAGCGCTGCCGCAAGCACCCGGCACGGACCACCTAAGCTACGTTTGAAGTTTAAGGGGACAAGACAAGCAAGCAGCCCCAGTCTCTGTGCCTCTGTGCAAGCAGTGCCATGGGCAAATGAGGCTGAGCAACAGCTTTCCAGGCGAGCTCTTTCTGCCTGCGAGCTATCTGCAGACGTTTGCATTTTCAGAGCAGGTCTGCCGGAGGCGCCTGGCACAGAACACCTAAGCTACGTTTGAAGTTTGAGGGGACAAGACAAGCAAGCAGCCCCAGTCTCTGTGCCTCTGTGCGAGCAGTGCCATGGGCAGATGAGGCTAAGCAACGGCTTTCCAGGCTAGCTCTTTCTGCCTGCCAGCTACCTGAAGACGTTCGCATTTTCGGACCAGGGCTTCCGGAGGTTCTCTTCACGGACCACCTAAGCTACATTTGATGTTTGAGGGGGGTAAGACAAGCAGGCAGCTCCAGTCTCTGTGCCTCTGTGCGAGCAGTGCAGGGGAAGATGAGGCTGAGCAACAGCTTTCCAGGCTAGCTCTTTCTGCCTGCCAGCTACCTGAAGACGTTGGCATTTTCGGAGCAGGGCTGCCGGAGGTGCCCGGCACGGACCACCTAAGAAACGTTTGAAGCTTGAGGGGACAAGACAAGCAAGCAGCCCCAGTCTCTGTGCCTCTGTGCGAGCAGTGCCATGGGCAGATGAGGCTGAGCAACAGCTTTCCAGGCTAGCTCTTTCTGCATGCGACCTATCTACAGACGTTCGCATTTTCGGAGCAGGGCTCCCAGAGGCACCCAGCACAGACCACCTAAGCTACGTTTGACTTTTGAGGGTGCAAGACAAGCAAGCAGCCCCAGTCTCTGTGCCCCTGTGCGAGCAGTGCCATTGGCAGATGAGGCTGAGCAACGGCTTTCCAGGCTAGCTCTTTCTACCTGCCAGCTACCTGAAGACGTTCCCATTTTCGGAGCAGGGCTTCCGGAGGTTCTCGTCACGGACCACCTAAGCTACGTTTGTTGTTTGAGGGGGCAAGACAAGCAGGCAGCCCCAGTCTCTGTGACTCTGTGCGAGCAGTGCCATGGGCAGATGAGGCTTAGCAACAACTTTCCAGGCTAGCTCTTTCTGGCTGCGAGCTATCTGCAGACGTTCGCATTTTTGGAGCAGGGCTGCCGGAGGCGCCTGGCACAGACCACCTAAGCTACGTTTGAAGTTTGAGGGGACAAGACAAGCAAGCAGCCCCAGTCTCTGTGCCTCTGTGCGAGCAGTGCCATGGGCAGATGAGGCTGAGCAACAGCTTTCCAGGCTAGCTCTTTCTGCCTGCGAGCTATCTGCAGATGCTCGCATTTTCAGAGCAGCGCTGCCGCAAGCACCCGGCACGGACCACCTAAGCTATGTTTGAAGTTGGAGGGGACAAGACAAGCAAGCAGTCCCAGTCTCTGTGCCCCTGTGCGAGCAGTGCCATGGGCAGATGAGGCTGAGCAACAGCTTTCCAGGCTAGCTCTTTCTGCCTGCGAGCTATCTGCAGATGTTCGCATTTGTGGAGCAGGGCTGCCGGAGGCGCCTGGCACAGACCACCTAAGCTACGTTTGAAGTTTGAGGGGACAAGACAAGCAAGCAGCCCCAGTCTCTGTGCCTCTGTGCGAGCAGTGCCATGGGCAGATGAGGCTGAGCAACGGCTTTCCAGGCTAGCTCTTTCTGCCTGCCAGCTACCTGAAGACGTTCGCATTTTCGGAGCAAGGCTGCCGGAGGCGCCCGGCACGGAAGGCCGCAGAAACGTTTGAAGCTTGAGGGGACAAGACAAGCAAGCAGCCCCCGTCTCTGTGCCTCTGTGCGAGCACTGCCATGGGCAGATGAGGCTGAGCAACAGCTTTCCAGGCTAGCTCTTTCTGGCTGCGATCTATCTGCAGACGTTCGCATTTTCAGAGCAGGACTGCCAGAGGATCCTGGCACGGAATACCAAAGTTGTCTTGAGGTTTGAAGGTGCAAGACAAGCAAGCAGCCCAAGTCTCTGTGCCTCTGTGCGAGCAGTGCCATGGGCAGATGAGGCTAAGCAACAGCTTTCCAGGCTAGCTCTTTCTGCCTGCGAGCTATCTGCAGACGTTTGCATTTTCAAAGCAGGGCTGCCGGAGGCGCCCGACACAGACCACCTAAGCTACATTTGATGTTTGAGGGGGCAAGACAAGCAGGCAGCCCCAGTCTCTGTGCCTCTGTGCGAGCAGTGCAGGGGAAGATGAGGCTGAGCAACAGCTTTCCAGGCTAGCTCTTTCTGCCTGCCAGCTACCTGAAGACGTTCGCATTTTCGGAGCAGGGCTGCCGGAGGCGCCCGGCACGGACCACCTAAGAAACGTTTGAAGCTTGAGGGGACAAGACAAGCAAGCAGCCCCAGTCTCTGTGACTCTGTGCGAGCACTGCCATGGGCAGATGAGGCTGAGCAACAGCTTTCCAGGCTAGCTCTTTCTGGCTGCGAGCTATCTGCAGACGTTCGCATTTTCAGAGCCGGACTGCCAGATTATCCCTTCACGGAATACCAAATTTATGTTTGAGGTTTGAGGGGGCAAGACAAGCAAGCAGCCCCAGTCTCTGTGCCTCTGTGCGAGCAGTGCCATGCGCAGATGAGGCTAAGCAACAGCTTTCCAGGCTAGCTCTTTCTGCCTACGAGCTATTTGCAGACGTTCGCATTTTCAGAGCAGGACTGCCAGAGGATCCCAGCACGGAATACCAAATTAATGTTTGAGGTTTGAGGGGGCAAGACAAGCAAACAGCCCCAGTCTCTGTGCCTCTGTGCGAGCAGTGCCATGGGCAGATGAGGCTGAGCGACAGCTTTCCAGGCTAGCTCTTTCTGCATGCGACCTATCTACAGACGTTCGCATTTTCAGAGCAGGGCTGCCGGAGGATCCCGGCACAGACCACCAAAGATACGTTTGAAGTTTGAGTTGACAAGACAAGCAAGGAACCCCAGTCTCTGTGACTCTGTGCGAGCAGTGCCATGGGCAGATGAGGCTTAGCAACAACTTTCCAGGCTAGCTCTTTCTGGCTACCAGCTATCTGCAAACGTTCGCATTTTCGGAGCAGGGCTGCTGGAGGCGCCCGGCACAGACCACCTAAGCTACGTTTGAAGTTTGAGGGGACAAGACAAGCAAGCAGCCCCAGTCTCTGTGCCTCTGTGCGAGCAGTGCCATGGGCAGATGAGGCTGAGCAACAGCTTTCCAGGCTAGCTTTTTCTGCCTGCGAGCTATCTGCAGACGTTCGCATTTTTGGAGCAGGGCTGCCCGGAGGCGCCTGGCACAGACCACCTAAGCTACGTTTCAAGTTTGAGGGGACAAGACAAGCAAGCAGCCCCAGTCTCTGTGCCTCTGTGCGAGCAGTGCCATGGGCAGATGAGGCTGAGCGACAGCTTTCCAGGCTAGCTCTTTCTAGCTGCGAGCTCTCTGCAGACGTTCGCATTTTCGGAGCAGGGCTCCCAGAGGCACCCAGCACAGACCACCTAAGCTACGTTTGAAGTTTGAGGGGACAAGACAAGCAATCAACCCCAGTCTCTGTGCCTCTGTGCGAGCAGTGCCATGGGCAGATGAGGCTGAGCAACAGCTTTCCAGGCTAGATTTTTCTGCCTGCGAGCTATCTGCAGACGTTCGCATTTTCGGAGCAGTGCTGCCGGAGGCGCCCGGCACGGACCACCTAAGCTACGTTTGAAGTTTGAGGGGGCAAGACAAGCAAGCAACCCCAGTCTCTGTGCCTCTGTGCGAGCAGTGCCATGGGCAGATGAGGTTGAGCAACAGCTTTCCAGGCTAGCTCTTTCTGCCTGCGAGCTATCTGCAGACGTTCGCATTTTCGGAGCATGGCTGCTGGAGGCGCCTGGCACAGAACACCTAAGCTACGTTTGAAGTTTGAGGGGACAAGACATGCAAGCAGCCCCAGTCTCTGTGCCTCTGTGCGAGCAGTGCCATGGGCAGATGAGGCTGAGCAACAGCTTTCCAGGCTAGCTCTTTCTGCCTGCGAGCTATCTGCAGACGTTCGCATTTTCGGAGCAGGGCTGCCGGAGGCTCCCGGCACGGACCACCTAAGTTACGTTTGAAGTTTGAGGGGACAAGACAAGCAAGCAGCCCCAGTCTCTGTGCCTCTGTGCGAGCAGTGCCATGGGCAGATGAGGCGGAGCAACAGTTTTCCAGGCTAGCTCTTTCTGCCTGCGAGCTATCTGCAGATGTTCGAATTTTCAGAGCAGGGCTGCCGCAAGCACCCGGCACGGACCACCTAAGCTACGTTTGAAGTTTAAGGGGACAAGACAAGCAAGCAGCCCCAGTCTCTGTGCCTCTGTGCAAGCAGTGCCATGGGCAAATGAGGCTGAGCAACAGCTTTCCAGGCGAGCTCTTTCTGCCTGCGAGCTATCTGCAGACGTTCGCATTTTCAGAGCAGGTCTGCCGGAGGCGCCTGGCACAGAACACCTAAGCTACGTTTGAAGTTTGAGGGGACAAGACAAGCAAGCAGCCCCAGTCTCTGTGCCTCTGTGCGAGCAGTGCCATGGGCAGATGAGGCTAAGCAACGGCTTTCCAGGCTAGCTCTTTCTGCCTGCCAGCTACCTGAAGACGTTCGCATTTTCGGACCAGGGCTTCCGGAGGTTCTCTTCACGGACCACCTAAGCTACATTTGATGTTTGAGGGGGGTAAGACAAGCAGGCAGCTCCAGTCTCTGTGCCTCTGTGCGAGCAGTGCAGGGGAAGATGAGGCTGAGCAACAGCTTTCCAGGCTAGCTCTTTCTGCATGCGACCTATCTACAGACGTTCGCATTTTCGGAGCAGGGCTCCCAGAGGCACCCAGCACAGACCACCTAAGCTACGTTTGACGTTTGAGGGTGCAAGACAAGCAAGCAGCCCCAGTCTCTGTGCCCCTGTGCGAGCAGTGCCATTGGCAGATGAGGCTGAGCAACGGCTTTCCAGGCTAGCTCTTTCTACCTGCCAGCTACCTGAAGACGTTCCCATTTTCGGAGCAGGGCTTCCGGAGGTTCTCGTCACGGACCACCTAAGCTACGTTTGTTGTTTGAGGGGGCAAGACAAGCAGGCAGCCCCAGTCTCTGTGACTCTGTGCGAGCAGTGCCATGGGCAGATGAGGCTTAGCAACAACTTTGCAGGCTAGCTCTTTCTGCCTGCGAGCTATCTGCAGACGTTCGCATTTTTGGAGCAGGGCTGCCGGAGGCGCCTGGCACAGACCACCTAAGCTACGTTTGAAGTTTGAGGGGACAAACAAGCAAGCAGCCCCAGTCTCTGTGCCTCTGTGCGAGCAGTGCCATGGGCAGATGAGGCTGAGCAACAGCTTTCCAGGCTAGCTCTTTCTGCTTGCGAGCTATCTGCAGATGCTCGCATTTTCAGAGCAGCGCTGCCGCAAGCACCCGGCACGGACCACCTAAGCTACGTTTGAAGTTGGAGGGGACAAGACAAGCAAGCAGTCCCAGTCTCTGTGCCCCTGTGCGAGCAGTGCCATGGGCAGATGAGGCTGAGCAACAACTTTCCAGGCTAGCTCTTTCTGCCTGCGAGCTATCTGCAGATGTTCGCATTTGTGGAGCAGGGCTGCCGGAGGCGCCTGGCACAGACCACCTAAGCTACGTTTGAAGTTTGAGGGGACAAGACAAGCAAGCAGCCCCAGTCTCTGTGCCTCTGTGCGAGCAGTGCCATGGGCAGATGAGGCTGAGCAACGGCTTTCCAGGCTAGCTCTTTCTGCCTGCCAGCTACCTGAAGACGTTCGCATTTTCGGAGCAAGGCTGCCGGAGGCGCCCGGCACGGAAGGCCGCAGAAACGTTTGAAGCTTGAGGGGACAAGACAAGCAAGCAGCCCCAGTCTCTGTGCCTCTGTGCGAGCACTGCCATGGGCAGATGAGGCTGAGCAACAGCTTTCCAGGCTAGCTCTTTCTGGCTGCGATCTATCTGCAGACGTTCGCATTTTCAGAGCAGGACTGCCAGAGGATCCTGGCACGGAATACCAAAGTTGTCTTTGAGGTTTGAAGGTGCAAGACAAGCAAGCAGCCCAAGTCTCTGTGCCTCTGTGCGAGCAGTGCCATGGGCAGATGAGGCTAAGCAACAGCTTTCCAGGCTAGCTCTTTCTGCCTGCGAGCTATTTGCAGACGTTCGCATTTTCAGAGCAGGACTGCCAGAGGATCCCAGCACGGAATACCAAATTTATGTTTGAGGTTTGAGGGGGCAAGACAAGCAAGCAGCCCAGTCTCTGTGCCTCTGTGCGAGCAGTGCCATGGGCAGATGAGGCTAAGCAACAGCTTTCCAGGCTAGCTCTTTCTGCATGCGACCTATCTACAGACGTTCGCATTTTCGGAGCAGGGCTCCCAGAGGCACCCAGCACAGACCACCTAAGCTACGTTTGAAGTTTGAGGGTGCAAGACAAGCAAGCAGCCCCAGTCTCTGTGCCCCTGTGCGAGCAGTGCCATTGGCAGATGAGGCTGAGCAACGGCTTTCCAGGCTAGCTCTTTCTACCTGCCAGCTACCTGAAGACGTTCCCATTTTCGGAGCAGGGCTTCCGGAGGTTCTCGTCACGGACCACCTAAGCTACGTTTGTTGTTTGAGGGGGCAAGACAAGCAGGCAGCCCCAGTCTCTGTGACTCTGTGCGAGCAGTGCCATGGGCAGATGAGGCTTAGCAACAACTTTGCAGGCTAGCTCTTTCTGCCTGCGAGCTATCTGCAGAGGTTCGCATTTTTGGAGCAGGGCTGCCGGAGGCGCCTTGCACAGACCACCTAAGCTACGTTTGAAGTTTGAGGGGACAAACAAGCAAGCAGCCCCAGTCTCTGTGCCTCTGTGCGAGCAGTGCCATGGGCAGATGAGGCTGAGCAACAGCTTTCCAGGCTAGCTCTTTCTGCTTGCGAGCTATCTGCAGATGCTCGCATTTTCAGAGCAGCGCTGCCGCAAGCACCCGGCACGGACCACCTAAGCTACGTTTGAAGTTGGAGGGGACAAGACAAGCAAGCAGTCCCAGTCTCTGTGCCTCTGTGCGAGCAGTGCCATGGGCAGATGAGGCTGAGCAACAACTTTCCAGGCTAGCTCTTTCTGCCTGCGAGCTATCTGCAGATGTTCGCATTTGTGGAGCAGGGCTGCCGGAGGCGCCTGGCACAGACCACCTAAGCTACGTTTGAAGTTTGAGGGGACAAGACAAGCAAGCAGCCCCAGTCTCTGTGCCTCTGTGCGAGCAGTGCCATGGGCAGATGAGGCTGAGCAACGGCTTTCCAGGCTAGCTCTTTCTGCCTGCCAGCTACCTGAAGACGTTCGCATTTTCGGAGCAAGGCTGCCGGAGGCGCCCGGCACGGAAGGCCGCAGAAACGTTTGAAGCTTGAGGGGACAAGACAAGCAAGCAGCCCCAGTCTCTGTGCCTCTGTGCGAGCAGTGCCATGGGCAGATGAGGCTGAGCAACAGCTTTCCAGGCTAGCTCTTTCTGGCTGCGATCTATCTGCAGACGTTCGCATTTTCAGAGCAGGACTGCCAGAGGATCCTGGCACGGAATACCAAAGTTGTCTTTGAGGTTTGAAGGTGCAAGACAAGCAAGCAGCCCAAGTCTCTGTGCCTCTGTGCGAGCAGTGCCATGGGCAGATGAGGCTAAGCAACAGCTTTCCAGGCTAGCTCTTTCTGCCTGCGAGCTATTTGCAGACGTTCGCATTTTCAGAGCAGGACTGCCAGAGGATCCCAGCACGGAATACCAAATTTATGTTTGAGGTTTGAGGGGGCAAGACAAGCAAGCAGCCCAGTCTCTGTGCCTCTGTGCGAGCAGTGCCATGGGCAGATGAGGCTAAGCAACAGCTTTCCAGGCTAGCTCTTTCTGCATGCGACCTATCTACAGACGTTCGCATTTTCAGAGCAGGGCTGCCGGAGGATCCCGGCACAGACCACCAAAGCTACGTTTGAAGTTTGAGTTGACAAGACAAGCAAGGAACCCCAGTCTCTGTGCCTCTGTGCGAGCAGTGCCATGGCCAAATGAGGCTGAGCAACAGCTTTCCAGGCGAGCTCTTTCTGCCTGCGAGCTATCTGCAGACGTTCGCATTTTCAGAGCAGGTCTGCCGGAGGCGCCTGGCACATAACACCTAAGCTACGTTTGAAGTTTGAGGGGACAAGACAAGAAAGCAGTCCCAGTCTCTGTGCCTCTGTGCGAGCAGTGCCATGGGCAGATGAGGCTGAGCAACAGCTTTCCAGGCTAGCTCTTTCTGCCTGCGAGCTATCTGCAGACGTTCGCATTTTCGGAGCAGGGCTGCCGGAGGCGCCCGGCACAGACCACCTAAGATACGTTTGAAGTTTGAGGGGACAAGACAAGCAAGCAGCCCCAGTCTCTGTGCCTCTGTGCGAGCAGTGCCATGGGCAGATGAGGCTGAGCAACAGCTTTCCAGGCTAGCTCTTTCGGCCTGCGAGCTATCTGCAGACGTTTGCATTTTCGGAGCAGGGCTGCCGGAGGCGCCCGACACAGACCACCTAAGATACGTTTGAAGTTTGAGGGGACAAGACAAGCAAGCAGCCCCAGTCTCTGTGCCTCTGTGCGAGCAGTGCCATGGGCAGATGAGGCTGAGCAACAGCTTTCCAGGCTAGCTCTTTCTGCCTGCCAGCTACCTGAAGACGTTCGCATTTTCGGAGCAGGGCTTCCGGAGTTTCTCTTCACGGACCACCTAAGCTACATTTGATGTTTGAGGGGGCAAGACAAGCAGGCAGCCCCAGTCTCTGTGCCTCTGTGCGAGCAGTGCAGGGGAAGATGAGGCTGAGCAACAGCTTTCCAGGCTAGCTCTTTCTGCCTGCCAGCTACCTGAAGACGTTCGCATTTTCGGAGCAGGGCTGCCGGAGGCGCCCGGCACGGACCACCTAAGAAACGTTTGAAGCTTGAGGGGACAAGACAAGCAAGCAGCCCCAGTCTCTGTGACTCTGTGCGAGCACTGCCATGGGCAGATGAGGCTGAGCAACAGCTTTCCAGGCTAGCTCTTTCTGGCTGCGAGCTATCTGCAGACGTTCGCATTTTCAGAGCCGGACTGCCAGATTATCCCTTCACGGAATACCAAATTTATGTTTGAGGTTTGAGGGGGCAAGACAAGCAAGCAGCCCCAGTCTCTGTGCCTCTGTGCGAGCAGTGCCATGCGCAGATGAGGCTAAGCAACAGCTTTCCAGGCTAGCTCTTTCTGCCTACGAGCTATTTGCAGACGTTCGTATTTTCAGAGCAGGACTGCCAGAGGATCCCAGCACGGAATACCAAATTAATGTTTGAGGTTTGAGGGGGCAAGACAAGCAAACAGCCCCAGTCTCTGTGCCTCTGTGCGAGCAGTGCCATGGGCAGATGAGGCTGAGCGACAGCTTTCCAGGCTAGCTCTTTCTGCATGCGACCTATCTACAGACGTTCGCATTTTCAGAGCAGGGCTGCCGGAGGATCCCGGCACAGACCACCAAAGATACGTTTGAAGTTTGAGTTGACAAGACAAGCAAGGAACCCCAGTCTCTGTGACTCTGTGCGAGCAGTGCCATGGGCAGATGAGGCTTAGCAACAACTTTCCAGGCTAGCTCTTTCTGGCTACCAGCTATCTGCAAACGTTCGCATTTTCGGAGCAGGGCTGCTGGAGGCGCCCGGCACAGACCACCTAAGCTACGTTTGAAGTTTGAGGGGACAAGACAAGCAAGCAGCCCCAGTCTCTGTGCCTCTGTGCGAGCAGTGCCATGGGCAGATGAGGCTGAGCAACAGCTTTCCAGGCTAGCTTTTTCTGCCTGCGAGCTATCTGCAGACGTTCGCATTTTTGGAGCAGGGCTGCCCGGAGGCGCCTGGCACAGACCACCTAAGCTACGTTTCAAGTTTGAGGGGACAAGACATGCAAGCAGCCCCAGTCTCTGTGCCTCTGTGCGAGCAGTGCCATGGGCAGATGAGGCTGAGCGACAGCTTTCCAGGCTAGCTCTTTCTAGCTGCGAGCTCTCTGCAGACGTTCGCATTTTCGGAGCAGGGCTCCCAGAGGCACCCAGCACAGACCACCTAAGCTACGTTTGAAGTTTGAGGGGACAAGACAAGCAAGCAACCCCAGTCTCTGTGCCTCTGCGCGAGCAGTGCCATGGGCAGATGAGGCTGAGCAACAGCTTTCCAGGCTAGATTTTTCTGCCTGCGAGCTATCTGCAGACGTTCGCATTTTCGGAGCAGTGCTGCCGGAGGCGCCCGGCACGGACCACCTAAGCTACGTTTGAAGTTTGAGGGGGCAAGACAAGCAAGCAGCCCCAGTCTCTGTGCCTCTGTGCGAGCAGTGCCATGGGCAGATGAGGTTGAGCAACAGCTTTCCAGGCTAGCTCTTTCTGCCTGCGAGCTATCTGCAGACGTTCGCATTTTCGGAGCATGGCTGCTGGAGGCGCCTGGCACAGAACACCTAAGCTACGTTTGAAGTTTGAGGGGACAAGACATGCAAGCAGCCCCAGTCTCTGTGCCTCTGTGCGAGCAGTGCCATGGGCAGATGAGGCTGAGCAACAGCTTTCCAGGCTAGCTCTTTCTGCCTGCGAGCTATCTGCAGACGTTCGCATTTTCGGAGCAGGGCTGCCGGAGGCGCCCGGCACGGACCACCTAAGCTACGTTTGAAGTTTGAGGGGACAAGACAAGCAAGCAGCCCCAGTCTCTGTGCCTCTGTGCGAGCAGTGCCATGGGCAGATGAGGCTAAGCAACGGCTTTCCAGGCTAGCTCTTTCTGCCTGCCAGCTACCTGAAGACGTTCGCATTTTCGGACCAGGGCTTCCGGAGGTTCTCTTCACGGACCACCTAAGCTACATTTGATGTTTGAGGGGGGTAAGACAAGCAGGCAGCTCCAGTCTCTGTGCCTCTGTGCGAGCAGTGCAGGGGAAGATGAGACTGAGCAACAGCTTTCCAGGCTAGCTCTTTCTGCCTGCCAGCTACCTGAAGACGTTGGCATTTTCGGAGCAGGGCTGCCGGAGGTGCCCGGCACGGACCACCTAAGAAACGTTTGAAGCTTGAGGGGACAAGACAAGCAAGCAGCCCCAGTCTCTGTGCCTCTGTGCGAGCAGTGCCATGGGCAGATGAGGCTGAGCAACAGCTTTCCAGGCTAGCTCTTTCTGCCTGCGAGCTATCTGCAGACGTTCGCATTTTCAGAGCCGGACTGCCAGATTATCCCTTCACGGAATACCAAATATATGTTTGAGGTTTGAGGGGGCAAGACAAGCAAGCAGCCCCAGTCTCTGTGCCTCTGTGCGAGCAGTGCCATGGGCAGATGAGGCTGAGCAACAGCTTTCCAGGCTAGCTCTTTCTGCCTGCGAGCTATCTGCCGACGTTCGCATTTTCGGAGCAGGGCTGCCGGAGGCGCCCGGCACAGACCACCTAAGCTACGTTTGAAGTTTGAGGGGGCAAGACAAGCAAGCAACCCCAGTCTCTGTGCCTCTGTGCGAGCAGTGCCATGGGCAGATGAGGCGGAGCAACAGTTTTCCAGGCTAGCTCTTTCTGCCTGCGAGCTATCTGCAGATGTTCGCATTTTCAGAGCAGGGCTGCCGCAAGCACCCGGCACAAACCACCTAAGCTACGTTTGAAGTTTAAGGGGACAGAACAAGCAAGCAGCCCCAGTCTCTGTGCCTCTGTGCAAGCAGTGCCATGGGCAGATGAGGCTGAGCAACAGCTTTCCAGGCTAGCTCTTTCTGCCTGCGAACTATCTGCAGACGTTCGCATTTTTGGAGCAGGGCTGCCGGAGGCGCCCGGCAAAGGCCACCTAAGCTACGTTTGAAGTTTGAGGGGACAAGACAAGCAAGCAGCCCCAGTCTCTGTGCCTCTGTGCGAGCAGTGCCATGCGCAGATGAGGCTGAGCAACAGCTTTCCAGGCTAGCTCTTTCTGGCTGCGAGCTATCTGCAGACGTTCGCATTTTCAGAGCAGGACTGCCAGATTATCCTGGCACGGAATACCAAATTTATGTTTGAGGTTTGAGGGGGCAAGACAAGCAAGCAGCCCCAGTCTCCTTGCCTCTGTGCGAGCAGTGCCATGGGCAGATGAGGCTAAGCAACAGCTTTCCAGGCTAGCTCTTTCTGCCTACGAGCTATTTGCAGACGTTCGCATTTTCAGAGCAGGACTGCCAGAGGATCCCAGCACGGAATACCAAATTTATGTTTGAGGTTTGAGGGGGCAAGACAAGCAAGCAGCCCAGTATCTGTGCCTCTGTGCAAGCAGTGCCATGGGCAGATGAGGCTGAGCAACAGCTTTCCAGGCTAGCTCTTTCTGCATGTGACCTATCTACAGACGTTCGCATTTTCAGAGCATTGCTGCCGGAGGATCCCGGCACAGAACACCAAAGCTACGTTTGAAGTTTGAGTTGACAAGACAAGCAAGCAGCCCCAGTCTCTGTGACTCTGTGCGAGCAGTGCCATGGGCAGATGAGGCTGAGCAACAGCTTTCCAGGCTAGCTCTTTCTACCTGCCAGCTACCTGAAGACGTTCGCATTTTCGGAGCAGGGCTTCCGGAGTTTCTCGTCACGGACCACCTAAGCTACGTTTGATGTTTGAGGGGGCAAGACAAGCAGGCAGCCCCAGTCTCTGTGCCTCTGTGCGAGCAGTGCCATGGGCAGATGAGGCTGAGCAACAGCTTTCCAGGCTAGCTCTTTCTGCCTGCCAGCTACCTGAAGACGTTCGCATTTTCGGAGCAGGGCTGCCGGAGGCGCCCGGCACGGACCACCTAAGATACGTTTGAAGTTTGAGGGGACAAGACAAGCAAGCAGCCCCAGTCTCTGTGCCTCTGTGCGAGCAGTGCCATGGGCAGATGAGGTTCAGCAACAGCTTTCCAGGCTAGCTCTTTCTGCCTGCGAGCTATCTGCAGACGTTCGCATTTTCAGAGCAGGGCTGCTGGAGGCGCCTGGCACAGAACACCTAAGCTACGTTTGAAGTTTGAGGGGACAAGACAAGCAAGCAGCCCCAGTCTCTGTGCCTCTGTGCGAGCAGTGCCATGGGCAGATGAGGTTGAGCAACAGCTTTCCAGGCTAGCTCTTTCTGCCTGCGAGCTATCTGCAGACGTTCGCATTTTCGGAGCAGGGCTGCCGGAGGCGCCTGGCACAGAACACCTAAGCTACGTTTGAAGTTTGAGGGGACAAGACAAGAAAGCAGCCCCAGTCTCTGTGCATCTGTGCGAGCAGTGCCATGGGCAGATGAGGCTGAGCAACAGCTTTCCAGGCTAGCTCTTTCTGCCTGCGAGCTATCTGCAGACGTTCGCATTTTCGGAGCAGGGCTGCCGGAGGCGCCCGGCACGGACCACCTAAGCTACGTTTGAAGTTTAAGGGGACAAGACAAGCAAGCAGCCCCAGTCTCTGTGCCTCTGTGCAAGCAGTGCCATGGGCAAATGAGGCTGAGCAACAGCATTCCAGGTGAGCTCTTTCTGCCTGCGAGCTATCTGCAGACGTTCGCATTTTCAGAGCAGGTCTGCCGGAGGCGCCTGGCACAGAACACCTAAGCTACGTTTGAAGTTTGAGGGGACAAGACAAGCAAGCAGCCCCAGTCTCTGTGCCTCTGTGCGAGCAGTGCCATGGGCAGATGAGGCTGAGCAACAGCTTTCCAGGCTAGCTCTTTCTGGCTGCGAGCTATCTGCAGACGTTCGCATTTTCGGAGCAGGGCTCCCAGAGGCACCCAGCACAGACCACCTAAGCTACGTTTGAAGTTTGAGGGGACAAGACAAGCAAGCAGCCCCAGTCTCTGTGCCTCTGTGCGAGCAGTGCCATGGGCAGATGAGGCTGAGCAACAGCTTTCCAGGCTAGCCCTTTCTGCCTGCGAGCTATCTGCAGACGTTTGCATTTTTGGAGCAGGGCTGCCGGAGGCACCCGGCACGGACCACCTAAGCTACGTTTGAAGTTTGAGGGGGCAAGACAATCAAGCAGCCCCAGTCTCTGTGCCTCTGTGCGAGCAGTGCCATGGGCAGAAGAGGCGGAGCAACAGCTTTCCAGGCTAGCTCTTTCTGCCTGCGAGCTATCTGCAGATGTTCGCATTTTCAGAGCCGGACTGCCAGATTATCCCTTCACGGAATACCAAATATATGTTTGAGGTTTGAGGGGGCAAGACAAGCAAGCAGCCCCAGTCTCTGTGCCTCTGTGCGAGCAGTGCCATGGGCAGATGAGGCTGAGCAACAGCTTTCCAGGCTAGCTCTTTCTGCCTGCGAGCTATCTGCCGACGTTCGCATTTTCGGAGCAGGGCTGCCGGAGGCGCCCGGCACAGACCACCTAAGCTACGTTTGAAGTTTGAGGGGGCAAGACAAGCAAGCAACCCCAGTCTCTGTGCCTCTGTGCGAGCAGTGCCATGGGCAGATGAGGCGGAGCAACAGTTTTCCAGGCTAGCTCTTTCTGCCTGCGAGCTATCTGCAGATGTTCGCATTTTCAGAGCAGGGCTGCCGCAAGCACCCGGCACAAACCACCTAAGCTACGTTTGAAGTTTAAGGGGACAGAACAAGCAAGCAGCCCCAGTCTCTGTGCCTCTGTGCAAGCAGTGCCATGGGCAGATGAGGCTGAGCAACAGCTTTCCAGGCTAGCTCTTTCTGCCTGCGAACTATCTGCAGACGTTCGCATTTTTGGAGCAGGGCTGCCGGAGGCGCCCGGCAAAGGCCACCTAAGCTACGTTTGAAGTTTGAGGGGACAAGACAAGCAAGCAGCCCCAGTCTCTGTGCCTCTGTGCGAGCAGTGCCATGCGCAGATGAGGCTGAGCAACAGCTTTCCAGGCTAGCTCTTTCTGGCTGCGAGCTATCTGCAGACGTTCGCATTTTCAGAGCAGGACTGCCAGATTATCCTGGCACGGAATACCAAATTTATGTTTGAGGTTTGAGGGGGCAAGACAAGCAAGCAGCCCCAGTCTCCTTGCCTCTGTGCGAGCAGTGCCATGGGCAGATGAGGCTAAGCAACAGCTTTCCAGGCTAGCTCTTTCTGCCTACGAGCTATTTGCAGACGTTCGCATTTTCAGAGCAGGACTGCCAGAGGATCCCAGCACGGAATACCAAATTTATGTTTGAGGTTTGAGGGGGCAAGACAAGCAAGCAGCCCAGTATCTGTGCCTCTGTGCAAGCAGTGCCATGGGCAGATGAGGCTGAGCAACAGCTTTCCAGGCTAGCTCTTTCTGCATGTGACCTATCTACAGACGTTCGCATTTTCAGAGCATTGCTGCCGGAGGATCCCGGCACAGAACACCAAAGCTACGTTTGAAGTTTGAGTTGACAAGACAAGCAAGCAGCCCCAGTCTCTGTGACTCTGTGCGAGCAGTGCCATGGGCAGATGAGGCTGAGCAACAGCTTTCCAGGCTAGCTCTTTCTACCTGCCAGCTACCTGAAGACGTTCGCATTTTCGGAGCAGGGCTTCCGGAGTTTCTCGTCACGGACCACCTAAGCTACGTTTGATGTTTGAGGGGGCAAGACAAGCAGGCAGCCCCAGTCTCTGTGCCTCTGTGCGAGCAGTGCCATGGGCAGATGAGGCTGAGCAACAGCTTTCCAGGCTAGCTCTTTCTGCCTGCCAGCTACCTGAAGACGTTCGCATTTTCGGAGCAGGGCTGCCGGAGGCGCCCGGCACGGACCACCTAAACTACGTTTCAAGTTTGAGGGGGCAAGACAAGCAAGCAGCCCCAGTCTCTGTGCCTCTGTGCGAGCAGTGCCATGGGCAGATGAGGTTCAGCAACAGCTTTCCAGGCTAGCTCTTTCTGCCTGCGAGCTATCTGCAGACGTTCGCATTTTCAGAGCAGGGCTGCTGGAGGCGCCTGGCACAGAACACCTAAGCTACGTTTGAAGTTTGAGGGGACAAGACAAGCAAGCAGCCCCAGTCTCTGTGCCTCTGTGCGAGCAGTGCCATGGGCAGATGAGGTTGAGCAACAGCTTTCCAGGCTAGCTCTTTCTGCCTGCGAGCTATCTGCAGACGTTCGCATTTTCGGAGCAGGGCTGCCGGAGGCGCCTGGCACAGAACACCTAAGCTACGTTTGAAGTTTGAGGGGACAAGACAAGAAAGCAGCCCCAGTCTCTGTGCATCTGTGCGAGCAGTGCCATGGGCAGATGAGGCTGAGCAACAGCTTTCCAGGCTAGCTCTTTCTGCCTGCGAGCTATCTGCAGACGTTCGCATTTTCGGAGCAGGGCTGCCGGAGGCGCCCGGCACGGACCACCTAAGCTACGTTTGAAGTTTAAGGGGACAAGACAAGCAAGCAGCCCCAGTCTCTGTGCCTCTGTGCAAGCAGTGCCATGGGCAAATGAGGCTGAGCAACAGCATTCCAGGTGAGCTCTTTCTGCCTGCGAGCTATCTGCAGACGTTCGCATTTTCAGAGCAGGTCTGCCGGAGGCGCCTGGCACAGAACACCTAAGCTACGTTTGAAGTTTGAGGGGACAAGACAAGCAAGCAGCCCCAGTCTCTGTGCCTCTGTGCGAGCAGTGCCATGGGCAGATGAGGCTGAGCAACAGCTTTCCAGGCTAGCTCTTTCTGGCTGCGAGCTATCTGCAGACGTTCGCATTTTCGGAGCAGGGCTCCCAGAGGCACCCAGCACAGACCACCTAAGCTACGTTTGAAGTTTGAGGGGACAAGACAAGCAAGCAGCCCCAGTCTCTGTGCCTCTGTGCGAGCAGTGCCATGGGCAGATGAGGCTGAGCAACAGCTTTCCAGGCTAGCCCTTTCTGCCTGCGAGCTATCTGCAGACGTTTGCATTTTTGGAGCAGGGCTGCCGGAGGCACCCGGCACGGACCACCTAAGCTACGTTTGAAGTTTGAGGGGGCAAGACAATCAAGCAGCCCCAGTCTCTGTGCCTCTGTGCGAGCAGTGCCATGGGCAGAAGAGGCGGAGCAACAGCTTTCCAGGCTAGCTCTTTCTGCCTGCGAGCTATCTGCAGATGTTCGAATTTTCAGAGCAGGGCTGCCGCAAGCACCCGGCACGAACCACCTAAGCTACGTTTGAAGTTTAAGGGGACAGAACAAGCAAGCAGCCCCAGTCTCTGTGCCTCTGTGCAAGCAGTGCCATGGGCAGATGAGGCTGAGTAACAGCTTTCCAGGCTAGCTCTTTCTGCCTGCGAGCTATCTGCAGACGTTCGCATTTTTGGAGCAGGGCTGCCGGAGGCGCCCGGCAAAGGCCACCTAAGCTACGTTTTAAGTTTGAGGGGACAAGACAAGCAAGCAGCCCCAGTCTCAGTGCCTCTGTGCGAGCAGTGCCATGCGCAGATGAGGCTGAGCAACAGCTTTCCAGGCTAGCTCTTTCTGGCTGTGAGCTATCTGCAGACGTTCGCATTTTCAGAGCAGGACTGCCAGATTATCCCGGCACGGAATACCAATTTTATGTTTGAGGTTTGAGGGGGCAAGACAAGCAAGCAGCCCCAGTCTCTGTGACTCTGTGCGAGCAGTGCCATGGGCAGATGAGGCTGAGCAACAGCTTTCCAGGCTAGCTCTTTCTGCCTGCCAGCTACCTGAAGACGTTCGCATTTTCGGAGCAGGGCTGCCGGAGGCGCCCGGCACGGAAGGCCGCAGAAACGTTTGAAGCTTGAGGGGACAAGACAAGCAAGCAGCCCCAGTCTCTGTGCCTCTGTGCGAGCAGTGCCATGGGCAGATGAGGCTGAGCAACGTCTTTCCAGGCTAGCTCTTTCTGCCTGCCAGCTACCTGAAGACGTTCGCAATTTCGGAGCAGGGCTTCCGGAGGTTCTCTTCACGGACCACCTAAGCTACATTTGATGTTTGAGGGGGTAAGACAAGCAGGCAGCCCCAGTCTCTGTGCCTCTGTGCGAGCAGTGCAGGGGAAGATGAGGCTGAGCAACAGCTTCCCAGGCTAGCTCTTTCTGCCTGCCAGCTACCTGAAGACGTTCGCATTTTCGGAGCAGGGCTGCCGGAGGCGCCCGGCACGGACCGCCTAATAAACGTTTGAAGCTTGAGGGGACAAGACAAGCAAGCAGCCCCAGTCTCTGTGCCTCTGTGCGAGCAGTGCCATGGGCAGATGAGGCTAAGCAACAGCTTTCCAGGCTAGCTCTTTCTGCCTACGAGCTATTTGCAGACGTTCGTATTTTCAGAGCAGGACTGCCAGAGGATCCCAGCACGGAATAACAAATTAATGTTTGAGGTTTGAGGGGGCAAGACAAGCAAACAGCCCCAGTCTCTGTGCCTCTGTGCGAGCACTGCCATGGGCAGATGAGGCTGAGCGACAGCTTTCCAGGCTAGCTCTTTCTGCATGCGACCTATCTACAGACGTTCGCATTTTCAGAGCAGGGCTGCCGGAGGATCCCGGCACAGACCACCAAAGATACATTTGAAGTTTGAGTTGACAAGACAAGCAAGCAGCCCCAGTCTCTGTGGCTCTGTGCGAGCAGTGCCATGCGCAGATGAGGCTGAGCAACAGCTTTCCAGGCTAGCTCTTTCTGGCTGCGAGCTATCTGCAGACGTTCGCATTTTCAGAGCAGGACTGCCAGATTATCCTGGCACGGAATACCAAATTTATGTTTGAGGTTTGAGGGGGCAAGACAAGCAAGCAGCCCCAGTCTCTGTGCCTCTGTGCGAGCAGTGCCATGGGCAGATGAGGCTAAGCAACAGCTTTCCAGGCTAGCTCTTTCTGCCTACGAGCTATTTGCAGACGTTCGTATTTTCAGAGCAGGACTGCCAGAGGATCCCAGCACGGAATACCAAATTTATGTTTGAGGTTTGAGGGGGCAAGACAAGCAAGCAGCCCAGTATCTGTGCCTCTGTGCGAGCAGTGCCATGGGCAGATGAGGCTGAGCAACAGCTTTCCAGGCTAGCTCTTTCTGCCTGCCAGCTACCTGAAGACGTTCGCATTTTCGGAGCAGGGCTGCCGGAGGCGCCCGGCACGGACCACCTAAACTACGTTTGAAGTTTGAGGGGGCAAGACAAGCAAGCAGCCCCAGTCTCTGTGCCTCTGTGCGAGCAGTGCCATGGGCAGATGAGGTTCAGCAACAGCTTTCCAGGCTAGCTCTTTCTGCCTGCGAGCTATCTGCAGACGTTCGCATTTTCAGAGCAGGGCTGCTGGAGGCGCCTGGCACAGAACACCTAAGCTACGTTTGAAGTTTGAGGGGACAAGACAAGCAAGCAGCCCCAGTCTCTGTGCCTCTGTGCGAGCAGTGCCATGGGCAGATGAGGTTGAGCAACAGCTTTCCAGGCTAGCTCTTTCTGCCTGCGAGCTATCTGCAGACGTTCGCATTTTCGGAGCAGGGCTGCCGGAGGCGCCTGGCACAGAACACCTAAGCTACGTTTGAAGTTTGAGGGGACAAGACAAGAAAGCAGCCCCAGTCTCTGTGCATCTGTGCGAGCAGTGCCATGGGCAGATGAGGCTGAGCAACAGCTTTCCAGGCTAGCTCTTTCTGCCTGCGAGCTATCTGCAGACGTTCGCATTTTCGGAGCAGGGCTGCCGGAGGCGCCCGGCACGGACCACCTAAGCTACGTTTGAAGTTTAAGGGGACAAGACAAGCAAGCAGCCCCAGTCTCTGTGCCTCTGTGCAAGCAGTGCCATGGGCAAATGAGGCTGAGCAACAGCATTCCAGGTGAGCTCTTTCTGCCTGCGAGCTATCTGCAGACGTTCGCATTTTCAGAGCAGGTCTGCCGGAGGCGCCTGGCACAGACCACCTAAGCTACGTTTGAAGTTTGAGGGGACAAGACAAGCAAGCAGCCCCAGTCTCTGTGCCTCTGTGCGAGCAGTGCCATGGGCAGATGAGGCGGAGCAACAGCTTTCCAGGCTAGCTCTTTCTGCCTGCGAGCTATCTGCAGATGTTCGAATTTTCAGAGCAGGGCTGCCGCAAGCACCCGGCACAAACCACCTAAGCTACGTTTGAAGTTTAAGGGGACAGAACAAGCAAGCAGCCCCAGTCTCTGTGCCTCTGTGCAAGCAGTGCCATGGGCAGATGAGGCTGAGCAACAGCTTTCCAGGCTAGCTCTTTCTGCCTGCGAGCTATCTGCAGACGTTCGCATTTTTGGAGCAGGGCTGCCGGAGGCGCCCGGCAAAGGCCACCTAAGCTACGTTTGAAGTTTGAGGGGACAAGACAAGCAAGCAGCCCCAGTCTCTGTGCCTCTGTGCGAGCAGTGCCATGCGCAGATGAGGCTGAGCAACAGCTTTCCAGGCTAGCTCTTTCTGGCTGCGAGCTATCTGCAGACGTTCGCATTTTCAGAGCAGGACTGCCAGATTATCCCGGCACGGAATACCAAATTTATGTTTGAGGTTTGAGGGGGCAAGACAAGCAAGCAGCCCCAGTCTCTGTGCCTCTGTGCGAGCAGTGCCATGGGCAGATGAGGCTAAGCAACAGCTTTCCAGGCTAGCTCTTTCTGCCTACGAGCTATTTGCAGACGTTCGCATTTTCAGAGCAGGACTGCCAGAGGATCCCAGCACGGAATACCAAATTTAAGTTTGATGTTTGAGGGGGCAAGACAAGCAAGCAGCCCCAGTCTCTGTGCCTCTGTGCGAGCAGTGCCATGGGCAGATGAGGCTGAGCAACGGCTTTCCAGGCTAGCTCTTTCTGCCTGCCAGCTACCTGAAGACGTTTGCATTTTCGGAGCAGGGCTTCTGGAGGTTCTCGTCACGGACCACCTAAGCTACGTTTGATGTTTGAGGGGGCAAGACAAGCAGGCAGCCCCAGTCTCTGTGCCTCTGTGCGAGCAGTGTCATGGGTAGATGAGGCTGAGCAACAGCTTTCCAGGCTAGCTCTTTCTGGCTGCCAGCTATCTGCAAACGTTCGCATTTTCGGAGCACGGCTGCCAAAGACGCCCGGCACAGGCCACCTAAGCTACGTTTGAAGTTTGAGGGGACAAGACAAGCAAGCAGCCCCAGTCTCTGTGCCTCTGTGCGAGCAGTGCCATGGGCAGATGAGGCTGAGCAATAGCTTTCCAGTCTAGCTCTTTCTGCCTGAGAGCTATCTGCAGACGTTCGCATTTTTGGAGCAGGGCTGCCCGGAGGCGCCTGGCACAGACCACCTAAGCTACGTTTGAAGTTTGAGGGGACAAGACAAGCAAGCAGCCCCAGTCTCTGTGCCTCTGTGCGAGCAGTGCCATGGGCAGATGAGGCTGAGCGACTGCTTTCCAGGCTAGCTCTTTCTAGCTGCGAGCTATCTGCAGACGTTCGCATTTTCGGAGCAGGGCTGCCAGAGGCACCCAGCACAGACCACCTAAGCTACGTTTGAAGTTTGAGGGGACAAGACAAGCAAGCAGCCCCAGTTTCTGTGCCTCTGTGCGAGCAGTGCCATGGGCAGATGAGGCTGAGCGACTGCTTTCCAGGCTAGCTCTTTCTAGCTGCGAGCTATCTGCAGACGTTCGCATTTTCGGAGCAGGGCTGCCAGAGGCACCCAGCACAGACCACCTAAGCTACGTTTGAAGTTTGAGGGGACAAGACAAGCAAGCAGCCCCAGTCTCTGTGCCTCTGTGCGAGCAGTGCCATGGGTAGATGAGGCTGAGCAACAGCTTTCCAGGCTAGCTCTTTCTGCCTGCGAGCTATCTGCAGACGTTCGCATTTTCGGAGCAGGGCTCCCAGAGGAACCCAGCACAGACCACCTAAGCTAGGTTTGAAGTTTGAGGGGACAAGACAAGCAAGCAGCCCCAGTCTCTGTGCCTCTGTGCGAGCAGTGCCATGGGCAGATGAGGCTGAGCAACAGCTTTCCAGGCTAGCTTTTTCTGCCTGCGAGCTATCTGCAGACGTTCGCATTTTCAGAGCAGGACTGACAGAGGATCCCGGCACGGAATACCAAATTTATGTTTGAGGTTTGAGGGGGCAAGACAAGCAAGCAGCCCCAGTCTCTGTGCCTCTGTGGAGCAGTGCCATGGGCAGATGAGGCTGAGCAACAGCTTTCCAGGCTAGCTCTTTCTGCATGCGAGCTATCTGCAGACGTTCGCATTTTCAGAGCAGGTCTGCCGGAGGCGCCTGGCACAGAACACCTAAGCTACGTTTGAAGTTTGAGGGGACAAGACAAGCAAGCAGTCCCACTCTCTGTGCCTCTGTGCGAGCAGTGCCAGGGGCAGATGAGGCTGAGCAACAGTTTTCCAGGCTAGCTCTTTCTGGCTGCCAGCTATCTGCAGATGTTCGCATTTTTGGAGCAGCGCTACCTCAATCACCCGGCACGGACCACCTAAGAAACGTTTGAAGTTTGAGGGGACAAGACAAGCAAGCAGCCCCAGTCTCTGTGCCCCTGTGCGAGCAGTGCCATGGGCAGATGAGGCTGAGCAACCGCTTTCCAGGCTAGCTCTTTCTACCTGCCAGCTACCTGAAGACGTTCCCATTTTCGGAGCAGGGCTGCCGGAGGTTCTCGTCACGGACCACCTAAGGTACGTTTGATGTTTGAGGGGGCAAGACAAGCAGGCAGCCCCAGTCTCTGTGCCTCTGTGCGAGCAGTGCCATGGGCAGATGAGGCTTAGCAACAACTTTCCAGGCTAGCTCTTTCTGCCTGCGAGCTATCTGCAGACGTTCGCATTTTTGGAGCAGGGCTGCCGGAGGCGCCTGGCACAGACCACCTAAGCTACGTTTGAAGTTTGAGGGGACAAGACAAGCAAGCAGCCCCAGTCTCTGTGCCTCTGTGCGAGCAGTGCCATGCGCAGATGAGGCTGAGCAACAGCTTTCCAGGCTAGCTCTTTCTGGCTGCGAGCTATCTGCAGACGTTCGCATTTTCAGAGCAGGACTGCCAGATTATCCCGGCACGGAATACCAAATTTATGTTTGAGGTTTGAGGGGGCAAGACAAGCAAGCAGCCCCAGTCTCTGTGCCTCTGTGCGAGCAGTGCCATGGGCAGATGAGGCTAAGCAACAGCTTTCCAGGCTAGCTCTTTCTGCCTACGAGCTATTTGCAGACGTTCGCATTTTCAGAGCAGGACTGCCAGAGGATCCCAGCACGGAATACCAAATTTAAGTTTGATGTTTGAGGGGGCAAGACAAGCAAGCAGCCCCAGTCTCTGTGCCTCTGTGCGAGCAGTGCCATGGGCAGATGAGGCTGAGCAACGGCTTTCCAGGCTAGCTCTTTCTGCCTGCCAGCTACCTGAAGACGTTTGCATTTTCGGAGCAGGGCTTCTGGAGGTTCTCGTCACGGACCACCTAAGCTACGTTTGATGTTTGAGGGGGCAAGACAAGCAGGCAGCCCCAGTCTCTGTGCCTCTGTGCGAGCAGTGTCATGGGTAGATGAGGCTGAGCAACAGCTTTCCAGGCTAGCTCTTTCTGGCTGCCAGCTATCTGCAAACGTTCGCATTTTCGGAGCACGGCTGCCAAAGACGCCCGGCACAGGCCACCTAAGCTACGTTTGAAGTTTGAGGGGACAAGACAAGCAAGCAGCCCCAGTCTCTGTGCCTCTGTGCGAGCAGTGCCATGGGCAGATGAGGCTGAGCAATAGCTTTCCAGTCTAGCTCTTTCTGCCTGAGAGCTATCTGCAGACGTTCGCATTTTTGGAGCAGGGCTGCCCGGAGGCGCCTGGCACAGACCACCTAAGCTACGTTTGAAGTTTGAGGGGACAAGACAAGCAAGCAGCCCCAGTCTCTGTGCCTCTGTGCGAGCAGTGCCATGGGCAGATGAGGCTGAGCGACTGCTTTCCAGGCTAGCTCTTTCTAGCTGCGAGCTATCTGCAGACGTTCGCATTTTCGGAGCAGGGCTGCCAGAGGCACCCAGCACAGACCACCTAAGCTACGTTTGAAGTTTGAGGGGACAAGACAAGCAAGCAGTCCCACTCTCTGTGCCTCTGTGCAAGCAGTGCCATGGGCAGATGAGGCTGAGCAACAGCTTTCCAGGCTAGCTCTTTCTGCCTGCGAGCTATCTGCAGACATTCGCATTTTCGGAGCAGGGATGCCGGAGGCGCCCGGCACAGAACACCTAAGCTACGTTTGAAGTTTGAGGGGACAAGACAAGCAAGCAGCCCCAGTCTCTGTGCCCCTGTGCGAGCAGTGCCATGGGCAGATGAGGCTGAGCAACGGCTTTCCAGGCTAGCTCTTTCTACCTGCCAGCTACCTGAAGACGTTCCCATTTTCGGAGCAGGACTGCCAGATTATCCCGGCACGGAATACCAAATTTATGTTTGATGTTTGAGGGGGCAAGACAAGCAAGCAGCCCCAGTCTCTGTGCCTCTGTGCGAGCACTGCCATGGGCAGATGAGGCTGAGCAACAGCTTTCCAGGCTAGCTCTTTCTGCCTGCGAGCTATCTGCAGACGTTCGCATTTTCAGAGCAGGACTGCCAGAGGATCCCGGCAGGGAATACCAAAGTTGTCTTTGAGGTTTGAAGGTGCAAGACAAGCAAGCAGCCCAAGTCTCTGTGCCTCTGTGCGAGCAGTGCCATGGGCAGATGAGGATGAGCAATAGCTTTCCAGTCTAGCTCTTTCTGTCTGAGAGCTATCTGCAGACGTTCGCATTTTTGGAGCAGGGCTGCCCGGAGGCGCCTGGCACAGACCACCTAAGCTACGTTTGAAGTTTGAGGGGACAAGACAAGCAAGCAGCCCCAGTCTCTGTGCCTCTGTGCGAGCAGTGCCATGGGCAGATGAGGCTGAGCGACTGCTTTCCAGGCTAGCTCTTTCTAGCTGCGAGCTATCTGCAGACGTTCGCATTTTCGGAGCAGGGCTGCCAGAGGCACCCAGCACAGACCACCTAAGCTACGTTTGAAGTTTGAGGGGACAAGACAAGCAAGCAGCCCCAGTCTCTGTGCCTCTGTGCGAGCAGTGCCATGGGCAGATGAGGCTGAGCAACAGCTTTCCAGGCTAGCTCTTTCTGCCTGCGAGCTATCTGCAGACGTTCGCATTTTCGGAGCAGGGCTGCCGGAGGCGCCCGGCACGGACCACCTAAGCTACGTTTGAAGTTTGAGGGGGCAAGACAAGCAAGCAGCCCCAGTCTCTGTGCCTCTGTGCGAGCAGTGCCATGGGCAGATGAGGCTGAGCAACAGCTTTCCAGGCTAGCTCTTTCTGCCTGCGAGCTATCTGCAGACGTTCGCATTTTCGGAGCAGGGCTGCCAGAGGCGCCCGGCATGGACAACCTAAGCTACGTTTGAAGTTTGAGGGGGCAAGACAAGCAAGCAGCCCCAGTCTCTGTGCCTCTGTGCGAGCAGTGCCATGGGCAGATGAGGCTGAGCAACAGCTTTCCAGGCTAGCTCTTTCTGCCTGCGAGCTATCTGCAGACGTTTGCATTTTCAGAGCAGGGCTGCCGGAGGCGCCCGGCAAAGGCCACCTAAGCTACGTTTGAAGTTTGAGGGGACAAGACAAGCAAGCAGCCCCAGTCTCTGTGCCTCTGTGCGAGCAGTGCCATGGGCAGATGCGGCTGAGCGACAGCTTTCCAGGCTAGCTCTTTCTAGCTGCGAGCTATCTGCAGACGTTCGCATTTTCGGAGCAGAGCTCCCAGAGGCACCCAGCACAGACCACCTAAGCTACGTTTGAAGTTTGAGGGGACAAGACAAGCAAGCAGCCCCAGTCTCTGTGCCTCTGTGCGAGCAGTGCCATGGGCAGATGAGGCTGAGCAACAGCTTTCCAGGCTAGCTTTTTCTGCCTGCGAGCTATCTGCAGACGTTCACATTTTCGGAGCAGGGCTGCCGGAGGCGCCCAGCACGGACCACCTAAGCTACGTTTGAAGTTTGAGGGGGCAAGACAAGCAAGCAGCCCCAGTCTCTGTGCCTCTGTGCGAGCAGTGCCATGGGCAGATGAGGCTGAGCAACAGCTTTCCAGGCTAGCTCTTTCTGCCTGCGAGCTATCTGCAGATGTTCGCATTTTTGGAGCAGCGCTGCCTCAAGCACCCTTCACGGACCACCTAAGAAACGTTTGAAGTTTGAGGGGACAAGACAAGCAAGCAGTCCCAGTCTCTGTACCTCTGTGCAAGCAGTGCCATGGGCAGATGAGGCTGAGCAACAGCTTTCCAGGCTAGCTCTTTCTGCCTGCGAGCTATTTGCAGACGTTCGCATTTTCGGAGCAGGGCTGCCGGAGGCGCTCGGCACAGAACACCTAAGCTACGTTTGAAGTTTGAGGGGACAAGACAAGCAAGCAGTCCCAGTCTCTGTGCCCCTGTGCGAGCAGTGCCATGGGCAGATGAGGCTGAGCAACGGCTTTCCAGGCTAGCTCTTTCTACCTGCCAGCTACCTGAAGACGTTCGCTTTTTCGGAGCAGGGCTTCCGGAGGTTCTCGTCACGGACCACCTAAGCTACGTTTGATGTTTGAGGGGGCAAGACAAGCAGGCAGCCCCAGTCTCTGTGCCTCTGTGCGAGCAGTGCCATGGGCAGATGAGGCTGAGCAACAGCTTTCCAGGCTAGCTCTTTCTGCCTGCGAACTATCTGCAGACGTTCGCATTTTTGGAGCAGGGCTGCCGGAGGCGCCCGGCAAAGGCCACATAAGCTACGTTTGAAGTTTGAGGAGACAAGACAAGCAAGCAGCCCCAGTCTCTGTGCCTCTGTGCGAGCAGTGTCATGGGTAGATGAGGCTGAGCAACAGCTTTCCAGGCTAGCTCTTTCTGCCTGCGAGCTATCTGCAGACGTTCGCATTTTCGGAGCAGGGCTCCCAGAGGAACCCAGCACAGACCACCTAAGCTATGTTTGAAGTTTGAGGGGACAAGACAAGCAAGCAGCCCCAGTCTCTGTGCCTCTGTGCGAGCAGTGCCATGGGCAGATGAGGCTGAGCAACAGCTTTCCAGGCTAGCTTTTTCTGCCTGCGAGCTATCTGCAGACGTTCGCATTTTCAGAGCAGGACTGACAGAGGATCCCTGCACGGAATACCAAATTTATGTTTGAGGTTTGAGGGGGCAAGACAAGCAAGCAGCCCCAGTCTCTGTGCCTCTGTGCGAGCAGTGCCATGGGCAGATGAGGCTGAGCAACAGCTTTCCAGGCTAGCTCTTTCTGCATGCGAGCTATCTGCAGACGTTCGCATTTTCAGAGCAGGTCTGCCGGAGGCGCCTGGCACAGAACACCTAAGCTACGTTTGAAGTTTGAGGGGACAAGACAAGCAAGCAGTCCCACTCTCTGTGCCTCTGTGCGAGCAGTGCCAGGGGCAGATGAGGCTGAGCAACAGTTTTCCAGGCTAGCTCTTTCTGGCTGCCAGCTATCTGCAGATGTTCGCATTTTTGGAGCAGCGCTACCTCAATCACCCGGCACGGACCACCTAAGAAACGTTTGAAGTTTGAGGGGACAAGACAAGCAAGCAGTCCCACTCTCTGTGCCTCTGTGCAAGCAGTGCCTTGGGCAGATGAGGCTGAGCAACAGCTTTCCAGGCTAGCTCTTTCTGCCTGCGAGCTATCTGCAGACATTCGCATTTTCGGAGCAGGGATGCCGGAGGCGCCCGGCACAGAACACCTAAGCTACGTTTGAAGTTTGAGGGGACAAGACAAGCAAGCAGCCCCAGTCTCTGTGCCTCTGTGCGAGCAGTGCCATGGGCAGATGAGGCTTAGCAACAACTTTCCAGGCTAGCTCTTTCTGCCTGCGAGCTATCTGCAGACGATCGCATTTTTGGAGCAGGGCTGCCGGAGGCGCCTGGCACAGACCACCTAAGCTACGTTTGAAGTTTGAGGGTACAAGACAAGCAAGCAGCCCCAGTCTCTGTGCCTCTGTGCGAGCAGTGCCATGCGCAGATGAGGCTGAGCAACAGCTTTCCAGGCTAGCTCTTTCTGGCTGCGAGCTATCTGCAGACGTTCGCATTTTCAGAGCAGGACTGCCAGATTATCCCGGCACGGAATACCAAATTTATGTTTGAGGTTTGAGGGGGCAAGACAAGCAAGCAGCCCCAGTCTCTGTGCCTCTGTGCGAGCACTGCCATGGGCAGATGAGGCTGAGCAACAGCTTTCCAGGCTAGCTCTTTCTGCATGCGACCTATCTACAGACGTTCGCATTTGCAGAGCATTGCTGCCGGAGGATCCCGGCACAGAACACCAAAGCTACGTTTGAAGTTTGAGTTGACAAGACAAGCAAGCAGCCCCAGTCTCTGTGACTCTGTGCGAGCAGTGCCATCGGCAGATGAGGCTGAGCAACAGCTTTCCAGGCTAGCTCTTTCTACCTGCCAGCTACCTGAAGACGTTCCCATTTTCGGAGCAGGGCTTCCGGAGGTTCTCGTCACGGACCACCTAAGCTACGTTCGATGTTTGAGGGGGCAAGACAAGCAGGCAGACCCAGTCTCTGTGACTCTGTGTGAGCAGTGCCATGGGCAGATGAGGCTTAGCAACAACTTTCCAGGCTAGCTCTTTCTGCCTGCGAGCTATCTGCAGACGTTCGCATTTTCGGAGCAGGGCTTCCGGAGGTTCTCGTCACGGACCACCTAAGCTACGTTTGATGTTTGAGGGGGCAAGACAAGCAGGCAGCCCCAGTCTCTGTGCCTCTGTGCGAGCAGTGCCATGGGCAGATGAGGCTGAGCAACAGCTTTCCAGGCTAGCTCTTTCTGCCTGCCAGCTACCTGAAGACGTTCGCATTTTCGGAGCAGGGCTGCCGGAGGCGCCCGGCACGGAAGGCCGCAGAAACGTTTGAAGATTGAGGGGACAAGACAAGCAAGCAGCCCCAGTCTCTGTGCCTCTGTGCGAGCACTGCCATGGGCAGATGAGGCTGAGCAACAGCTTTCCAGGCTAGCTCTTTCTGGCTGCGAGCTATCTGCAGACGTTCGCATTTTCAGAGCAGGACTGCCAGAGGATCCCGGCAGGGAATACCAAAGTTGTCTTTGAGGTTTGAAGGTGCAAGACAAGCAAGCAGCCCAAGTCTCTGTGCCTCTGTGCGAGCAGTGCCATGGGCAGATGAGGCTAAGCAACAGCTTTCCAGGCTAGCTCTTTCTGCCTACGAGCTATTTGCAGACGTTCGCATTTTCAGAGCAGGACTGCCAGAGGATCCCAGCACGGAATACCAAATTAATGTTTGAGGTTTGAGGGGGCAAGACAAGCAAGCAGCCCCAGTCTCTGTGCCTCTGTGCGAGCAGTGCCATGGGCAGATGAGGCTGAGCGACAGCTTTCCAGGCTAGCTCTTTCTGCATGCGACCTATCTACAGACGTTCGCATTTTCAGAGCAGGGCTGCCGGAGGAACCCAGCACAGACCACCAAAGATACTTTTGAAGTTTGAGTTGACAAGACAAGCAAGCAGCCCCAGTCTCTGTGGCTCTGTGCGAGCAGTGCCATGGGCAGATGAGGCTTAGCAACAACTTTCCAGGCTAGCTCTTTCTGGCTGCCAGCTGTCTGCAAACGTTCGCATTTTCGGAGCACGGCTGCCAAAGGCGCCCGGCACAGGCCACCTAAGCTACGTTTGAAGTTTGAGGGGACAAGACAAGCAAGCAGCCCCAGTCTCTGTGCCTCTGTGCGAGCAGTGCCATGGGCAGATGAGGCTGAGCAACAGCTTTCCAGGCTAGCTCTTTCTGCCTGAGAGCTATCTACAGACGTTCGCATTTTTGGAGCAGGGCTGCCCGGAGGCGCCTGGCACAGACCACCTAAGCTACGTTTGAAGTTTGAGGGGACAAGACAAGCAAGCAGCCCCAGTCTCTGTGCCTCTGTGCGAGCAGTGCCATGGGCAGATGAGGCTGAGCGACTGCTTTCCAGGCTAGCTCTTTCTAGCTGCGAGCTATCTGCAGACGTTCGCATTTTCGGAGCAGGGCTGCCAGAGGCACCCAGCACAGACCACTTAAGCTACGTTTGAAGTTTGAGGGGACAAGACAAGCAAGCAGCCCCAGTCTCTGTGCCTCTGTGCGAGCAGTGCCATGGGCAGATGAGGCTGAGCAACAGCTTTCCAGGCTAGCTCTTTCTGCCTGCGAGCTATCTGCCGACGTTCGCATTTTCGGAGCAGGGCTGCCGGAGGCGCCCGGCACGGACCACCTAAGCTACGTTTGAAGTTTGAGGGGGCAAGACAAGCAAGCAGCCCCAGTCTCTGTGCCTCTGTGCGAGCAGTGCCATGGGCAGATGAGGCTGAGCAACAGCTTTCCAGGCTAGCTCTTTCTGCCTGAGAGCTATCTACAGACGTTCGCATTTTTGGAGCAGGGCTGCCCGGAGGCGCCTGGCACAGACCACCTAAGCTACGTTTGAAGTTTGAGGGGACAAGACAAGCAAGCAGCCCCAGTCTCTGTGCCTCTGTGCGAGCAGTGCCATGGGCAGATGAGGCTGAGCGACTGCTTTCCAGGCTAGCTCTTTCTAGCTGCGAGCTATCTGCAGACGTTCGCATTTTCGGAGCAGGGCTGCCAGAGGCACCCAGCACAGACCACTTAAGCTACGTTTGAAGTTTGAGGGGACAAGACAAGCAAGCAGCCCCAGTCTCTGTGCCTCTGTGCGAGCAGTGCCATGGGCAGATGAGGCTGAGCAACAGCTTTCCAGGCTAGCTCTTTCTGCCTGCGAGCTATCTGCAGATGTTCGCATTTTTGGAGCAGCGCTGCCTCAAGCACCCTTCACGGACCACCTAAGAAACGTTTGAAGTTTGAGGGAACAAGACAAGCAAGCAGTCCCAGTCTCTGTACCTCTGTGCAAGCAGTGCCATGGGCAGATGAGGCTGAGCAACAGCTTTCCAGGCTAGCTCTTTCTGCCTGCGAGCTATCTGCAGACATTCGCACTTTCGGAGCAGGGCTGCCGGAGGCGCTCGGCACAGAACACCTAAGCTACGTTTGAAGTTTGAGGGGACAAGACAAGCAAGCAGTCCCAGTCTCTGTGCCCCTGTGCGAGCAGTGCCATGGGCAGATGAGGCTGAGCAACGGCTTTCCAGGCTAGCTCTTTCTACCTGCCAGCTACCTGAAGACGTTCGCATTTTCGGAGCAGGGCTTCCGGAGTTTCTCGTCACGGACCACCTAAGCTACGTTTGATGTTTGAGGGGGCAAGACAAGCAGGCAGCCCCAGTCTCTGTGCCTCTGTGCGAGCAGTGCCATGGGCAGATGAGGCTGAGCAACAGCTTTCCAGGCTAGCTCTTTCTGCCTGCGAACTATCTGCAGACGTTCGCATTTTTGGAGCAGGGCTGCCGGAGGCGCCCGGCAAAGGCCACATAAGCTACGTTTGAAGTTTGAGGAGACAAGACAAGCAAGCAGCCCCAGTCTCTGTGCCTCTGTGCGAGCAGTGCCATGGGCAGATGAGGCTAAGCAACAGCTTTCCAGGCTAGCTCTTTCTGCATGCGACCTATCTACAGACGTTCGCATTTTCAGAGCATTGCTGCCGGAGGATCCCGGCACAGAACACCAAAGCTACGTTTGAAGTTTGAGGGGACAAGACAAGCAAGCAGCCCCAGTCTCTGTGCCTCTGTGCGAGCAGTGCCAGGGGCAGATGAGGCTGAGCAACAGTTTTCCAGGCTAGCTCTTTCTGGCTGCCAGCTATCTGCAGATGTTCGCATTTTTGGAGCAGCGCTACCTCAATCACCCGGCACGGACCACCTAAGCTACGTTTGAAGTTTGAGGGGACAAGACAAGCAAGCAGTCCCACTCTCTGTGCCTCTGTGCAAGCAGTGCCATGGGCAGATGAGGCTGAGCAACAGCTTTCCAGGCTAGCTCTTTCTGCCTGCGAGCTATCTGCAGACATTCGCATTTTCGGAGCAGGGATGCCGGAGGCGCCCGGCACAGAACACCTAAGCTACGTTTGAAGTTTGAGGGGACAAGACAAGCAAGCAGCCCCAGTCTCTGTGCCCCTGTGCGAGCAGTGCCATGGGCAGATGAGGCTGAGCAACGGCTTTCCAGGCTAGCTCTTTCTACCTGCCAGCTACCTGAAGACGTTCCCATTTTCGGAGCAGGGCTTCCGGAGGTTCTCGTCACGGACCACCTAAGCTACGTTTGATGTTTGAGGGGGCAAGACAAGCAGGCAGCCCCAGTCTCTGTGCCTCTGTGCGAGCAGTGCCATGGGCAGATGAGGCTGAGCAACAGCTTTCCAGGCTAGCTCTTTCTGCCTGCCAGCTACCTGAAGACGTTCGCATTTTCGGAGCAGGGCTGCCGGAGGCGCCCGGCACGGAAGGCCGCAGAAACGTTTGAAGCTTGAGGGGACAAGACAAGCAAGCAGCCCCAGTCTCTGTGCCTCTGTGCGAGCACTGCCATGGGCAGATGAGGCTGAGCAACAGCTTTCCAGGCTAGCTCTTTCTGGCTGCGAGCTATCTGCAGACGTTCGCATTTTCAGAGCAGGACTGCCAGAGGATCCCGGCAGGGAATACCAAAGTTGTCTTTGAGATTTGAAGGTGCAAGACAAGCAAGCAGCCCAAATCTCTGTGCCTCTGTGCGAGCAGTGCCATGGGCAGATGAGGCTAAGCAACAGCTTTCCAGGCTAGCTCTTTCTGCCTACGAGCTATTTGCAGACGTTCGTATTTTCAGAGCAGGACTGCCAGAGGATCCCAGCACGGAATACCAAATTAATGTTTGAGGTTTGAGGGGGCAAGACAAGCAAACAGCCCCAGTCTCTGTGCCTCTGTGCGAGCAGTGCCATGGGCAGATGAGGCTGAGCGACAGCTTTCCAGGCTAGCTCTTTCTGCATGCGACCTATCTACAGACGTTCGCATTTTCAGAGCAGGGCTGCCGGAGGATCCCAGCACAGACCACCAAAGATACGTTTGAAGTTTGAGTTGACAAGACAAGCAAGCAGCCCCAGTCTCTGTGGATCTGTGCGAGCAGTGCCATGGGCAGATGAGGCTTAGCAACAACTTTCCAGGCTAGCTCTTTCTGGCTGCCAGCTATCTGCAAACGTTCGCATTTTCGGAGCACGGCTGCCAAAGGCGCCCGGCACAGGCCACCTAAGCTACGTTTGAAGTTTGAGGGGACAAGACAAGCAAGCAGCCCCAGTCTCTGTGCCTCTGTGCGAGCAGTGCCATGGGCAGATGAGGCTGAGCAACGGCTTTCCAGGCTAGCTCTTTCTGCCTGCCAGCTACCTGAAGACGTTCGCATTTTCAGAGCAGGGCTTCTGGAGGTTCTCGTCACGGACCACCTAAGCTACGTTTGATGTTTGAGGGGGCAAGACAAGCAGGCAGCCCCAGTCTCTGTGCCTCTGTGCGAGCAGTGCCATGGGCAGATGAGGCTGAGCAACAGCTTTCCAGGCTAGCTCTTTCTGCCTGCCAGCTACCTGAAGACGTTCGCATTTTCGGAGCAGGGCTGCCGGAGGCGCCCGGCACGGAAGGCCGCAGAAACGTTTGAAGATTGAGGGGACAAGACAAGCAAGCAGCCCCAGTCTCTGTGCCTCTGTGCGAGCACTGCCATGGGCAGATGAGGCTGAGCAACAGCTTTCCAGGCTAGCTCTTTCTGGCTGCGAGCTATCTGCAGACGTTCGCATTTTCAGAGCAGGACTGCCAGAGGATCCCGGCAGGGAATACCAAAGTTGTCTTTGATGTTTGAAGGTGCAAGACAAGCAAGCAGCCCAAGTCTCTGTGCCTCTGTGCGAGCAGTGCCATGGGCAGATGAGGCTAAGCAACAGCTTTCCAGGCTAGCTCTTTCTGCCTACGAGCTATTTGCAGACGTTCGTATTTTCAGAGCAGGACTGCCAGAGGATCCCAGCACGGAATACCAAATTAATGTTTGAGGTTTGAGGGGGCAAGACAAGCAAACAGCCCCAGTCTCTGTGCCTCTGTGCGAGCAGTGCCATGGGCAGATGAGGCTGAGCGACAGCTTTCCAGGCTAGCTCTTTCTGCATGCGACCTATCTACAGACGTTCGCATTTTCAGAGCAGGGCTGCCGGAGGAACCCAGCACAGACCACCAAAGACACGTTTGAAGTTTGAGTTGACAAGACAAGCAAGCAGCCCCAGTCTCTGTGGCTCTGTGCGAGCAGTGCCATGGGCAGATGAGGCTTAGCAACAACTTTCCAGGCTAGCTCTTTCTGGCTGCCAGCTGTCTGCAAACGTTCGCATTTTCGGAGCACGGCTTCCAAAGGCGCCCGGCACAGGCCACCTAAGCTACGTTTGAAGTTTGAGGGGACAAGACAAGCAAGCAGCCCCAGTCTCTGTGCCTCTGTGCGAGCAGTGCCATGGGCAGATGAGGATGAGCAATAGCTTTCCAGTCTAGCTCTTTCTGCCTTAGAGCTATCTGCAGACGTTCGCATTTTTGGAGCAGGGCTGCCCGGAGGCGCCTGGCACAGACCACCTAAGCTACGTTTGAAGTTTGAGGGGACAAGACAAGCAAGCAGCCCCAGTCTCTGTGCCTCTGTGCGAGCAGTGCCATGGGCAGATGAGGCTGAGCGACTGCTTTCCAGGCTAGCTCTTTCTAGCTGCGAGCTATCTGCAGACGTTCGCATTTTCGGAGCAGGGCTGCCGGAGGCGCCCGGCACGGACCACCTAAGCTACGTTTGAAGTTTGAGGGGGCAAGACAAGCAAGCAGCCCCAGTCTCTGTGCCTCTGTGCGAGCAGTGCCATGGGCAGATGAGGCTGAGCAACAGCTTTCCAGGCTAGCTCTTTCTGCCTGCGAGCTATCTGCAGACGTTCGCATTTTCGGAGCAGGGCTGCCAGAGGCGCCCGGCACGGACAACCTAAGCTACGTTTGAAGTTTGAGGGGACAAGACAAGCAAGCAGCCCCAGTCTCTGTGCCTCTGTGCGAGCAGTGCCATGGGCAGATGAGGTTGAGCAACAGCTTTCCAGGCTAGCTTTTTCTGCCTGCGAGCTATCTGCAGACGTTCGCATTTTCGGAGCAGGGCTGCCGGAGGCGCCCAGGACGGACCACCTAAGCTACGTTTGAAGTTTGAGGGGGCAAGACAAGCAAGCAGCCCCAGTCTCTGTGCCTCTGTGCGAGCAGTGCCATGGGCAGATGAGGCTGAGCAACAGCTTTCCAGGCTAGCTCTTTCTGCCTGCGAGCTATCTGCAGATGTTCGCATTTTTGGAGCAGCGCTGCCTCAAGCACCCTTCACGGACCACCTACGCTACGTTTGAAGTTTGAGGGGACAAGACAAGCAAGCAGCCCCAGTCTCCGTGCCTCTGTGCGAGCAGTGCCATGCGCAGATGAGGCTGAGCAACAGCTTTCCAGGCTAGCTCTTTCTGGCTGCGAGCTATCTGCAGACGTTCGCATTTTCAGAGCAGGACTGCCAGATTATCCCGGCACGGAATACCAAATTTATGTTTGAGGTTTGAGGGGGCAAGACAAGCAAGCAGCCCCAGTCTCTGTGCCTCTGTGCGAGCAGTGCCATGGGCAGATGAGGCTAAGCAACAGCTTTCCAGGCTAGCTCTTTCTGCCTACGAGCTATTTGCAGACGTTCGCATTTTCAGAGCAGGACTGCCAGAGGATCCCAGCACGGAATACCAAATATATGTTTGATGTTTGAGGGGGCAAGACAAGCAAGCAGCCCCAGTCTCTGTGCCTCTGTGCGAGCAGTGCCATGGGCAGATGAGGCTGAGCAACAGCTTTCCAGGCTAGCTCTTTCTGCCTGCGAGCTATCTGCAGACATTCGCATTTTCGGAGCAGGGATGCCGGAGGCGCCCGGCACAGAACACCTAAGCTACGTTTGAAGTTTGAGGGGACAAGACAAGCAAGCAGCCCCAGTCTCTGTGCCCCTGTGCGAGCAGTGCCATGGGCAGATGAGGCTGAGCAACGGCTTTCCAGGCTAGCTCTTTCTACCTGCCAGCTACCTGAAGACGTTCGCATTTTCGGAGCAGGGCTTCCGGAGGTTCTCGTCACGGACCACCTAAGCTACGTTTGATGTTTGAGGGGGCAAGACAAGCAGGCAGCCCCAGTCTCTGTGCCTCTGTGCGAGCAGTGCCATGGGCAGATGAGGCTGAGCAACAGCTTTCCAGGCTAGCTCTTTCTGCCTGCCAGCTACCTGAAGACGTTCGCATTTTCGGAGCAGGGCTGCCGGAGGCGCCCGGCACGGAAGGCCGCAGAAACGTTTGAAGCTTGAGGGGACAAGACAAGCAAGCAGCCCCAGTCTCTGTGCCTCTGTGCGAGCACTGCCATGGGCAGATGAGGCTGAGCAACAGCTTTCCAGGCTAGCTCTTTCTGGCTGCGAGCTATCTGCAGACGTTCGCATTTTCAGAGCAGGACTGCCAGAGGATCCCGGCAGGGAATACCAAAGTTGTCTTTGAGGTTTGAAGGTGCAAGACAAGCAAGCAGCCCAAATCTCTGTGCCTCTGTGCGAGCAGTGCCATGGGCAGATGAGGCTAAGCAACAGCTTTCCAGGCTAGCTCTTTCTGCCTACGAGCTATTTGCAGACGTTCGTATTTTCAGAGCAGGACTGCCAGAGGATCCCAGCACGGAATACCAAATTAATGTTTGAGGTTTGAGGGGGCAAGACAAGCAAACAGCCCCAGTCTCTGTGCCTCTGTGCGAGCAGTGCCATGGGCAGATGAGGCTGAGCGACAGCTTTCCAGGCTAGCTCTTTCTGCATGCGACCTATCTACAGACGTTCGCATTTTCAGAGCAGGGCTGCCGGAGGATCCCAGCACAGACCACCAAAGATACGTTTGAAGTTTGAGTTGACAAGACAAGCAAGCAGCCCCAGTCTCTGTGGATCTGTGCGAGCAGTGCCATGGGCAGATGAGGCTTAGCAACAACTTTCCAGGCTAGCTCTTTCTGGCTGCCAGCTATCTGCAAACGTTCGCATTTTCGGAGCACGGCTGCCAAAGGCGCCCGGCACAGGCCACCTAAGCTACGTTTGAAGTTTGAGGGGACAAGACAAGCAAGCAGCCCCAGTCTCTGTGCCTCTGTGCGAGCAGTGCCATGGGCAGATGAGGCTGAGCAACGGCTTTCCAGGCTAGCTCTTTCTGCCTGCCAGC
Source organism: Opisthocomus hoazin (assembly GCF_030867145.1). NCBI lineage: Eukaryota > Metazoa > Chordata > Aves > Opisthocomiformes > Opisthocomidae > Opisthocomus > Opisthocomus hoazin. Next base: position 5,812,833 of record NC_134426.1, on the reverse strand, counting down.
TACCTGAAGACGTTCGCATTTTCAGAGCAGGGCTTCTGGAGGTTCTCGTCACGGACCACCTAAGCTACGTTTGATGTTTGAGGGGGCAAGACAAGCAGGCAGCCCCAGTCTCTGTGCCTCTGTGCGAGCAGTGCCATGGGCAGATGAGGCTGAGCAACAGCTTTCCAGGCTAGCTCTTTCTGCCTGCCAGCTACCTGAAGACGTTCGCATTTTCGGAGCAGGGCTGCCGGAGGCGCCCGGCACGGAAGGCCGCAGAAACGTTTGAAGATTGAGGGGACAAGACAAGCAAGCAGCCCCAGTCTCTGTGCCTCTGTGCGAGCACTGCCATGGGCAGATGAGGCTGAGCAACAGCTTTCCAGGCTAGCTCTTTCTGGCTGCGAGCTATCTGCAGACGTTCGCATTTTCAGAGCAGGACTGCCAGAGGATCCCGGCAGGGAATACCAAAGTTGTCTTTGATGTTTGAAGGTGCAAGACAAGCAAGCAGCCCAAGTCTCTGTGCCTCTGTGCGAGCAGTGCCATGGGCAGATGAGGCTAAGCAACAGCTTTCCAGGCTAGCTCTTTCTGCCTACGAGCTATTTGCAGACGTTCGTATTTTCAGAGCAGGACTGCCAGAGGATCCCAGCACGGAATACCAAATTAATGTTTGAGGTTTGAGGGGACAAGACAAGCAAGCAGCCCCAGTCTCTGTGCCTCTGTGCGAGCAGTGCCATGGGCAGATGAGGCTGAGCGACTGCTTTCCAGGCTAGCTCTTTCTAGCTGCGAGCTATCTGCAGACGTTCGCATTTTCGGAGCAGGGCTGCCGGAGGCGCCCGGCACGGACCACCTAAGCTACGTTTGAAGTTTGAGGGGGCAAGACAAGCAAGCAGCCCCAGTCTCTGTGCCTCTGTGCGAGCAGTGCCATGGGCAGATGAGGCTGAGCAACAGCTTTCCAGGCTAGCTTTTTCTGCCTGCGAGCTATCTGCAGACGTTCGCATTTTCGGAGCAGGGCTGCCAGAGGCGCCCGGCACGGACAACCTAAGCTACGTTTGAAGTTTGAGGGGACAAGACAAGCAAGCAGCCCCAGTCTCTGTGCCTCTGTGCGAGCAGTGCCATGGGCAGATGAGGTTGAGCAACAGCTTTCCAGGCTAGCTTTTTCTGCCTGCGAGCTATCTGCAGACGTTCGCATTTTCGGAGCAGGGCTGCCGGAGGCGCCCAGGACGGACCACCTAAGCTACGTTTGAAGTTTGAGGGGGCAAGACAAGCAAGCAGCCCCAGTCTCTGTGCCTCTGTGCGAGCAGTGCCATGGGCAGATGAGGCTGAGCAACAGCTTTCCAGGCTAGCTCTTTCTGCCTGCGAGCTATCTGCAGATGTTCGCATTTTTGGAGCAGCGCTGCCTCAAGCACCCTTCACGGACCACCTACGCTACGTTTGAAGTTTGAGGGGACAAGACAAGCAAGCAGCCCCAGTCTCCGTGCCTCTGTGCGAGCAGTGCCATGCGCAGATGAGGCTGAGCAACAGCTTTCCAGGCTAGCTCTTTCTGGCTGCGAGCTATCTGCAGACGTTCGCATTTTCAGAGCAGGACTGCCAGATTATCCCGGCACGGAATACCAAATTTATGTTTGAGGTTTGAGGGGGCAAGACAAGCAAGCAGCCCCAGTCTCTGTGCCTCTGTGCGAGCAGTGCCATGGGCAGATGAGGCTAAGCAACAGCTTTCCAGGCTAGCTCTTTCTGCCTACGAGCTATTTGCAGACGTTCGCATTTTCAGAGCAGGACTGCCAGAGGATCCCAGCACGGAATACCAAATATATGTTTGATGTTTGAGGGGGCAAGACAAGCAAGCAGCCCCAGTCTCTGTGCCTCTGTGCGAGCAGTGCCATGGGCAGATGAGGCTGAGCAACAGCTTTCCAGGCTAGCTCTTTCTGCATGCGACCTATCTACAGACGTTCGCATTTTCAGAGCATTGCTGCCGGAGGATCCCGGCACAGACCACCAAAGCTACGTTTGAAGTTTGAGTTGACAAGACAAGCAAGCAGCCCCAGTCTCTGTGCCTCTGTGCGAGCAGTGCCAGGGGCAGATGAGGCTGAGCAACAGTTTTCCAGGCTAGCTCTTTCTGGCTGCCAGCTATCTGCAGATGTTCGCATTTTTGGAGCAGCGCTACCTCAATCACCCGGCACGGACCACCTAAGAAACGTTTGAAGTTTGAGGGGACAAGACAAGCAAGCAGCCCCAGTCTCTGTGCCTCTGTGCGAGCAGTGCCATGGGCAGATGAGGCTGAGCAACGGCTTTCCAGGCTAGCTCTTTCTGCCTGCCAGCTACCTGAAGACGTTCGCATTTTCGGAGCAGGGCTTCCGGAGGTTCTCGTCACGGACCACCTAAGCTACGTTTGATGTTTGAGGGGGCAAGACAAGCAGGCAGCCCCAGTCTCTGTGCCTCTGTGCGAGCAGTGCCATGGGCAGATGAGGCTGAGCAACAGCTTTCCAGGCTAGCTCTTTCTGCCTGCCAGCTATCTGAAGACGTTCGCATTTTCGGAGCAGGGCTGCCGGAGGCGCCCAGCACGGAAGGCCGCAGAAACGTTTGAAGCTTGAGGGGACAAGACAAGCAAGCAGCCCCAGTCTCTGTGCCTCTGTGCGAGCACTGCCATGGGCAGATGAGGCTGAGCATCAGCTTTCCAGGCTAGCTCTTTCTGGCTGCGAGCTATCTGCAGACGTTCGCATTTTCAGAGCAGGACTGCCAGAGGATCCCGGCAGGGAATACCAAAGCTGTCTTTGAGGTTTGAAGGTGCAAGACAAGCAAGCAGCCCCAGTCTCTGTGCCTCTGTGCGAGCAGTGCCATGGGCAGATGAGGCTAAGCAACAGCTTTCCAGGCTAGCTCTTTCTGCCTACGAGCTATTTGCAGACGTTCGCATTTTCAGAGCAGGACTGCCAGAGGATCCCAGCACGGAATACCAAATTAATGTTTGAGGTTTGAGGGGGCAAGAAAGCAAACAGCCCCAGTCTCTGTGCCTCTGTGCGAGCAGTGCCATGGGCAGATGAGGCTGAGCAACAGCTTTCCAGGCTAGCTCTTTCTGCCTGCCAGCTATCTGCAGACGTTCGCATTTTTGGAGCAGGGCTGCCCGGAGGCGCCTGGCACAGACCACCTAAGCTACGTTTGAAGTTTGAGGGGACAAGACAAGCAAGCAGCCCCAGTCTCTGTGCCTCTGTGCGAGCAGTGCCATGGGCAGATGAGGCTGAGCAACAGCTTTCCAGGCTAGCTCTTTCTGCCTGCAAGCTATCTGCCGACGTTCGCATTTTCGGAGCAGGGCTGCCGGAGGCGCCCGGCACGGACCACCTAAGCTACGTTTGAAGTTTGAGGGGGCAAGACAAGCAAGCAGCCCCAGTCTCTGTGCCTCTGTGCGAGCAGTGCCATGGGCAGATGAGGCTGAGCAACAGCTTTCCAGGCTAGCTCTTTCTGCCTGCGAGCTATCTGCAGACGTTCGCATTTTCGGAGCAGGGCTGCCAGAGGCGCCCGGCACGGACAACCTAAGCTACGTTTGAAGTTTGAGGGGACAAGACAAGCAAGCAGCCCCAGTCTCTGTGCCTCTGTGCGAGCAGTGCCATGGGCAGATGAGGCTGAGCAACAGCTTTCCAGGCTAGCTCTTTCTGCCTGCGAGCTATCTGCAGACGTTTGCATTTTCAGAGCAGGGCTGCCGGAGGCGCCCGGCAAAGGCCACCTAAGCTATGTTTGAAGTTTGAGGGGACAAGACAAGCAAGCAGCCCCAGTCTCTGTGCCTCTGTGCGAGCACTGCCATGGGCAGATGAGGCTGAGCGACAGCTTTCCAGGCTAGCTCTTTCTAGCTGCGAGCTATCTGCAGACGTTCGCATTTTCGGAGCAGAGCTCCCAGAGGCACCCAGCACAGACCACCTAAGCTACGTTTGAAGTTTGAGGGGACAAGACAAGCAAGCAGCCCCAGTCTCTGTGCCTCTGTGCGAGCACTGCCATGGGCAGATGAGGCTGAGCAACAGCTTTCCAGGCTAGCTTTTTCTGCCTGCGAGCTATCTGCAGACGTTCGCATTTTCGGAGCAGGGCTGCCGGAGGCGCCCGGCACGGACCACCTAAGCTACGTTTGAAGTTTGAGGGGGCAAGACAAGCAAGCAGCCCCAGTCTCTGTGCATCTGTGCGAGCAGTGCCATGGGCAGATGAGGCTGAGCAACAGCTTTCCAGGCTAGCACTTTCTGCCTGCGAGCTATCTGCAGATGTTCGCATTTTTGGAGCAGCGCTGCCTCAAGCACCCTTCACGGACCACCTAAGAAACGTTTGAAGTTTGAGGGGACAAGACAAGCAAGCAGTCCCAGTCTCTGTACCTCTGTGCAAGCAGTGCCATGGGCAGATGAGGCTGAGCAACAGCTTTCCAGGCTAGCTCTTTCTGCCTACGAGCTATTTGCAGACGTTCGCATTTTCAGAGCAGGACTGCCAGAGGATCCCAGCACGGAATACCAAATATATGTTTGATGTTTGAGGGGGCAAGACAAGCAAGCAGCCCCAGTCTCTGTGCCTCTGTGCGAGCAGTGCCATGGGCAGATGAGGCTGAGCAACAGCTTTCCAGGCTAGCTCTTTCTGCATGCGACCTATCTACAGACGTTCGCATTTTCAGAGCATTGCTGCCGGAGGATCCCGGCACAGACCACCAAAGCTACGTTTGAAGTTTGAGTTGACAAGACAAGCAAGCAGCCCCAGTCTCTGTGCCTCTGTGCGAGCAGTGCCAGGGGCAGATGAGGCTGAGCAACAGTTTTCCAGGCTAGCTCTTTCTGCCTGCCAGCTATGTGCAGATGTTCGCATTTTTGGAGCAGCGCTACCTCAATCACCCGGCACGGACCACCTAAGAAACGTTTGAAGTTTGAGGGGACAAGACAAGCAAGCAGCCCCAGTCTCTGTGCCTCTGTGCGAGCAGTTCCATGCGCAGATGAGGCTGAGCAACAGCTTTCCAGGCTAGCTCTTTCTGGCTGCGAGCTATCTGCAGACGTTCGCATTTTCAGAGCAGGACTGCCAGATTATCCCGGCACGGAATACCAAATTTATGTTTGAGGTTTGAGGGGGCAAGACAAGCAAGCAGCCCCAGTCTCTGTGCCTCTGTGCGAGCAGTGCCATGGGCAGATGAGGCTAAGCAACAGCTTTCCAGGCTAGCTCTTTCTGCCTACGAGCTATTTGCAGACGTTCGCATTTTCAGAGCAGGACTGCCAGAGGATCCCAGCACGGAATACCAAATATATGTTTGATGTTTGAGGGGGCAAGACAAGCAAGCAGCCCCAGTCTCTGTGCCTCTGTGCGAGCACTGCCATGGGCAGATGAGGCTGAGCAACAGCTTTCCAGGCTAGCTCTTTCTGCATGCGACCTATCTACAGACGTTCGCATTTTCAGAGCATTGCTGCCGGAGGATCCCGGCACAGAACACCAAAGCTACGTTTGAAGTTTGAGTTGACAAGACAAGCAAGCAGCCCCAGTCTCTGTGATTCTGTGCGAGCAGTGCCATGGGCAGATGAGGCTGAGCAACAGCTTTCCAGGCTAGCTCTTTCTACCTGCCAGCTACCTGAAGACGTCCCCATTTTCGGAGCAGGGCTTCCGGAGGTTCTCGTCACGGACCACCTAAGCTACGTTCGATGTTTGAGGGGGCAAGACAAGCAGGCAGCCCCAGTCTCTGTGACTCTGTGCGAGCAGTGCCATGGGCAGATGAGGCTTAGCAACAACTTTCCAGGCTAGCTCTTTCTGCCTGCGAGCTATCTGCAGACTTTCGCATTTGTGGAGCAGGGCTGCCGGAGGCGCCTGGCACAGACCACCTAAGCTACGTTTGAAGTTTGAGGGGACAAGACAAGCAAGCAGCCCCAGTCTCTGTGCCTCTGTGCGAGCAGTGCCATGGGCAGATGAGGCTGAGCAACGGCTTTCCAGGCTAGCTCTTTCTGCCTGCCAGCTACCTGAAGACGTTCGCATTTTCGGAGCAGGGCTTCCGGAGGTTCTCGTCACGGACCACCTAAGCTACGTTTGATGTTTGAGGGGGCAAGACAAGCAGGCAGCCCCAGTCTCTGTGCCTCTGTGCGAGCAGTGCCATGGGCAGATGAGGCTGAGCAACAGCTTTCCAGGCTAGCTCTTTCTGCCTGCCAGCTATCTGAAGACGTTCGCATTTTCGGAGCAGGGCTGCCGGAGGCGCCCAGCACGGAAGGCCGCAGAAACGTTTGAAGCTTGAGGGGACAAGACAAGCAAGCAGCCCCAGTCTCTGTGCCTCTGTGCGAGCACTGCCATGGGCAGATGAGGCTGAGCAACAGCTTTCCAGGCTAGCTCTTTCTGGCTGCGAGCTATCTGCAGACGTTCGCATTTTCAGAGCAGGACTGCCAGAGGATCCCGGCAGGGAATACCAAAGTTGTCTTTGAGGTTTGAAGGTGCAAGACAAGCAAGCAGCCCCAGTCTCTGTGCCTCTGTGCGAGCAGTGCCATGGGCAGATGAGGCTAAGCAACAGCTTTCCAGGCTAGCTCTTTCTGCCTGCGAGCTATCTGCAGATGTTCGCATTTTTGGAGCAGCGCTGCCTCAAGCACCCTTCACGGACCACCTAAGAAACGTTTGAAGTTTGAGGGAACAAGACAAGCAAGCAGTCCCAGTCTCTGTACCTCTGTGCAAGCAGTGCCATGGGCAGATGAGGCTGAGCAACAGCTTTCCAGGCTAGCTCTTTCTGCCTGCGAGCTATCTGCAGACATTCGCACTTTCGGAGCAGGGCTGCCGGAGGCGCTCGGCACAGAACACCTAAGCTACGTTTGAAGTTTGAGGGGACAAGACAAGCAAGCAGTCCCAGTCTCTGTGCCCCTGTGCGAGCAGTGCCATGGGCAGATGAGGCTGAGCAACGGCTTTCCAGGCTAGCTCTTTCTACCTGCCAGCTACCTGAAGACGTTCGCATTTTCGGAGCAGGGCTTCCGGAGTTTCTCGTCACGGACCACCTAAGCTACGTTTGATGTTTGAGGGGGCAAGACAAGCAGGCAGCCCCAGTCTCTGTGCCTCTGTGCGAGCAGTGCCATGGGCAGATGAGGCTGAGCAACAGCTTTCCAGGCTAGCTCTTTCTGCCTGCGAACTATCTGCAGACGTTCGCATTTTTGGAGCAGGGCTGCCGGAGGCGCCCGGCAAAGGCCACATAAGCTACGTTTGAAGTTTGAGGAGACAAGACAAGCAAGCAGCCCCAGTCTCTGTGCCTCTGTGCGAGCAGTGCCATGGGCAGATGAGGCTAAGCAACAGCTTTCCAGGCTAGCTCTTTCTGCATGCGACCTATCTACAGACGTTCGCATTTTCAGAGCATTGCTGCCGGAGGATCCCGGCACAGAACACCAAAGCTACGTTTGAAGTTTGAGTTGACAAGACAAGCAAGCAGCCCCAGTCTCTGTGCCTCTGTGCGAGCAGTGCCAGGGGCAGATGAGGCTGAGCAACAGTTTTCCAGGCTAGCTCTTTCTGGCTGCCAGCTATCTGCAGATGTTCGCATTTTTGGAGCAGCGCTACCTCAATCACCCGGCACGGACCACCTAAGAAACGTTTGAAGTTTGAGGGGACAAGACAAGCAAGCAGTCCCACTCTCTGTGCCTCTGTGCAAGCAGTGCCATGGGCAGATGAGGCTGAGCAACAGCTTTCCAGGCTAGCTCTTTCTGCCTGCGAGCTATCTGCAGACATTCGCATTTTCGGAGCAGGGATGCCGGAGGCGCCCGGCACAGAACACCTAAGCTACGTTTGAAGTTTGAGGGGACAAGACAAGCAAGCAGCCCCAGTCTCTGTGCCCCTGTGCGAGCAGTGCCATGGGCAGATGAGGCTGAGCAACGGCTTTCCAGGCTAGCTCTTTCTACCTGCCAGCTACCTGAAGACGTTCCCATTTTCGGAGCAGGGCTTCCGGAGGTTCTCGTCACGGACCACCTAAGCTACGTTTGATGTTTGAGGGGGCAAGACAAGCAGGCAGCCCCAGTCTCTGTGCCTCTGTGCGAGCAGTGCCATGGGCAGATGAGGCTGAGCAACAGCTTTCCAGGCTAGCTCTTTCTGCCTGCCAGCTACCTGAAGACGTTCGCATTTTCGGAGCAGGGCTGCCGGAGGCGCCCGGCACGGAAGGCCGCAGAAACGTTTGAAGCTTGAGGGGACAAGACAAGCAAGCAGCCCCAGTCTCTGTGCCTCTGTGCGAGCACTGCCATGGGCAGATGAGGCTGAGCAACAGCTTTCCAGGCTAGCTCTTTCTGGCTGCGAGCTATCTGCAGACGTTCGCATTTTCAGAGCAGGACTGCCAGAGGATCCCGGCAGGGAATACCAAAGTTGTCTTTGAGATTTGAAGGTGCAAGACAAGCAAGCAGCCCAAATCTCTGTGCCTCTGTGCGAGCAGTGCCATGGGCAGATGAGGCTAAGCAACAGCTTTCCAGGCTAGCTCTTTCTGCCTACGAGCTATTTGCAGACGTTCGTATTTTCAGAGCAGGACTGCCAGAGGATCCCAGCACGGAATACCAAATTAATGTTTGAGGTTTGAGGGGGCAAGACAAGCAAACAGCCCCAGTCTCTGTGCCTCTGTGCGAGCAGTGCCATGGGCAGATGAGGCTGAGCGACAGCTTTCCAGGCTAGCTCTTTCTGCATGCGACCTATCTACAGACGTTCGCATTTTCAGAGCAGGGCTGCCGGAGGATCCCGGCACAGACCACCAAAGATACGTTTGAAGTTTGAGTTGACAAGACAAGCAAGCAGCCCCAGTCTCTGTGGATCTGTGCGAGCAGTGCCATGGGCAGATGAGGCTTAGCAACAACTTTCCAGGCTAGCTCTTTCTGGCTGCCAGCTATCTGCAAACGTTCGCATTTTCGGAGCACGGCTGCCAAAGGCGCCCGGCACAGGCCACCTAAGCTACGTTTGAAGTTTGAGGGGACAAGACAAGCAAGCAGCCCCAGTCTCTGTGCCTCTGTGCGAGCAGTGCCATGGGCAGATGAGGCTGAGCAACGGCTTTCCAGGCTAGCTCTTTCTGCCTGCCAGCTACCTGAAGACGTTCGCATTTTCAGAGCAGGGCTTCTGGAGGTTCTCGTCACGGACCACCTAAGCTACGTTTGATGTTTGAGGGGGCAAGACAAGCAGGCAGCCCCAGTCTCTGTGCCTCTGTGCGAGCAGTGCCATGGGCAGATGAGGCTGAGCAACAGCTTTCCAGGCTAGCTCTTTCTGCCTGCCAGCTACCTGAAGACGTTCGCATTTTCGGAGCAGGGCTGCCGGAGGCGCCCGGCACGGAAGGCCGCAGAAACGTTTGAAGATTGAGGGGACAAGACAAGCAAGCAGCCCCAGTCTCTGTGCCTCTGTGCGAGCACTGCCATGGGCAGATGAGGCTGAGCAACAGCTTTCCAGGCTAGCTCTTTCTGGCTGCGAGCTATCTGCAGACGTTCGCATTTTCAGAGCAGGACTGCCAGAGGATCCCGGCAGGGAATACCAAAGTTGTCTTTGATGTTTGAAGGTGCAAGACAAGCAAGCAGCCCAAGTCTCTGTGCCTCTGTGCGAGCAGTGCCATGGGCAGATGAGGCTAAGCAACAGCTTTCCAGGCTAGCTCTTTCTGCCTACGAGCTATTTGCAGACGTTCGTATTTTCAGAGCAGGACTGCCAGAGGATCCCAGCACGGAATACCAAATTAATGTTTGAGGTTTGAGGGGGCAAGACAAGCAAACAGCCCCAGTCTCTGTGCCTCTGTGCGAGCAGTGCCATGGGCAGATGAGGCTGAGCGACAGCTTTCCAGGCTAGCTCTTTCTGCATGCGACCTATCTACAGACGTTCGCATTTTCAGAGCAGGGCTGCCGGAGGAACCCAGCACAGACCACCAAAGACACGTTTGAAGTTTGAGTTGACAAGACAAGCAAGCAGCCCCAGTCTCTGTGGCTCTGTGCGAGCAGTGCCATGGGCAGATGAGGCTTAGCAACAACTTTCCAGGCTAGCTCTTTCTGGCTGCCAGCTGTCTGCAAACGTTCGCATTTTCGGAGCACGGCTTCCAAAGGCGCCCGGCACAGGCCACCTAAGCTACGTTTGAAGTTTGAGGGGACAAGACAAGCAAGCAGCCCCAGTCTCTGTGCCTCTGTGCGAGCAGTGCCATGGGCAGATGAGGATGAGCAATAGCTTTCCAGTCTAGCTCTTTCTGCCTTAGAGCTATCTGCAGACGTTCGCATTTTTGGAGCAGGGCTGCCCGGAGGCGCCTGGCACAGACCACCTAAGCTACGTTTGAAGTTTGAGGGGACAAGACAAGCAAGCAGCCCCAGTCTCTGTGCCTCTGTGCGAGCAGTGCCATGGGCAGATGAGGCTGAGCGACTGCTTTCCAGGCTAGCTCTTTCTAGCTGCGAGCTATCTGCAGACGTTCGCATTTTCGGAGCAGGGCTGCCGGAGGCGCCCGGCACGGACCACCTAAGCTACGTTTGAAGTTTGAGGGGGCAAGACAAGCAAGCAGCCCCAGTCTCTGTGCCTCTGTGCGAGCAGTGCCATGGGCAGATGAGGCTGAGCAACAGCTTTCCAGGCTAGCTCTTTCTGCCTGCGAGCTATCTGCAGACGTTCGCATTTTCGGAGCAGGGCTGCCAGAGGCGCCCGGCACGGACAACCTAAGCTACGTTTGAAGTTTGAGGGGACAAGACAAGCAAGCAGCCCCAGTCTCTGTGCCTCTGTGCGAGCAGTGCCATGGGCAGATGAGGTTGAGCAACAGCTTTCCAGGCTAGCTTTTTCTGCCTGCGAGCTATCTGCAGACGTTCGCATTTTCGGAGCAGGGCTGCCGGAGGCGCCCAGGACGGACCACCTAAGCTACGTTTGAAGTTTGAGGGGGCAAGACAAGCAAGCAGCCCCAGTCTCTGTGCCTCTGTGCGAGCAGTGCCATGGGCAGATGAGGCTGAGCAACAGCTTTCCAGGCTAGCTCTTTCTGCCTGCGAGCTATCTGCAGATGTTCGCATTTTTGGAGCAGCGCTGCCTCAAGCACCCTTCACGGACCACCTACGCTACGTTTGAAGTTTGAGGGGACAAGACAAGCAAGCAGCCCCAGTCTCCGTGCCTCTGTGCGAGCAGTGCCATGCGCAGATGAGGCTGAGCAACAGCTTTCCAGGCTAGCTCTTTCTGGCTGCGAGCTATCTGCAGACGTTCGCATTTTCAGAGCAGGACTGCCAGATTATCCCGGCACGGAATACCAAATTTATGTTTGAGGTTTGAGGGGGCAAGACAAGCAAGCAGCCCCAGTCTCTGTGCCTCTGTGCGAGCAGTGCCATGGGCAGATGAGGCTAAGCAACAGCTTTCCAGGCTAGCTCTTTCTGCCTACGAGCTATTTGCAGACGTTCGCATTTTCAGAGCAGGACTGCCAGAGGATCCCAGCACGGAATACCAAATATATGTTTGATGTTTGAGGGGGCAAGACAAGCAAGCAGCCCCAGTCTCTGTGCCTCTGTGCGAGCAGTGCCATGGGCAGATGAGGCTGAGCAACAGCTTTCCAGGCTAGCTCTTTCTGCCTGCGAGCTATCTGCAGACATTCGCATTTTCGGAGCAGGGATGCCGGAGGCGCCCGGCACAGAACACCTAAGCTACGTTTGAAGTTTGAGGGGACAAGACAAGCAAGCAGCCCCAGTCTCTGTGCCCCTGTGCGAGCAGTGCCATGGGCAGATGAGGCTGAGCAACGGCTTTCCAGGCTAGCTCTTTCTACCTGCCAGCTACCTGAAGACGTTCCCATTTTCGGAGCAGGGCTTCCGGAGGTTCTCGTCACGGACCACCTAAGCTACGTTTGATGTTTGAGGGGGCAAGACAAGCAGGCAGCCCCAGTCTCTGTGCCTCTGTGCGAGCAGTGCCATGGGCAGATGAGGCTGAGCAACAGCTTTCCAGGCTAGCTCTTTCTGCCTGCCAGCTACCTGAAGACGTTCGCATTTTCGGAGCAGGGCTGCCGGAGGCGCCCGGCACGGAAGGCCGCAGAAACGTTTGAAGCTTGAGGGGACAAGACAAGCAAGCAGCCCCAGTCTCTGTGCCTCTGTGCGAGCACTGCCATGGGCAGATGAGGCTGAGCAACAGCTTTCCAGGCTAGCTCTTTCTGGCTGCGAGCTATCTGCAGACGTTCGCATTTTCAGAGCAGGACTGCCAGAGGATCCCGGCAGGGAATACCAAAGTTGTCTTTGAGGTTTGAAGGTGCAAGACAAGCAAGCAGCCCAAATCTCTGTGCCTCTGTGCGAGCAGTGCCATGGGCAGATGAGGCTAAGCAACAGCTTTCCAGGCTAGCTCTTTCTGCCTACGAGCTATTTGCAGACGTTCGTATTTTCAGAGCAGGACTGCCAGAGGATCCCAGCACGGAATACCAAATTAATGTTTGAGGTTTGAGGGGGCAAGACAAGCAAACAGCCCCAGTCTCTGTGCCTCTGTGCGAGCAGTGCCATGGGCAGATGAGGCTGAGCGACAGCTTTCCAGGCTAGCTCTTTCTGCATGCGACCTATCTACAGACGTTCGCATTTTCAGAGCAGGGCTGCCGGAGGATCCCAGCACAGACCACCAAAGATACGTTTGAAGTTTGAGTTGACAAGACAAGCAAGCAGCCCCAGTCTCTGTGGATCTGTGCGAGCAGTGCCATGGGCAGATGAGGCTTAGCAACAACTTTCCAGGCTAGCTCTTTCTGGCTGCCAGCTATCTGCAAACGTTCGCATTTTCGGAGCACGGCTGCCAAAGGCGCCCGGCACAGGCCACCTAAGCTACGTTTGAAGTTTGAGGGGACAAGACAAGCAAGCAGCCCCAGTCTCTGTGCCTCTGTGCGAGCAGTGCCATGGGCAGATGAGGCTGAGCAACGGCTTTCCAGGCTAGCTCTTTCTGCCTGCCAGCTACCTGAAGACGTTCGCATTTTCAGAGCAGGGCTTCTGGAGGTTCTCGTCACGGACCACCTAAGCTACGTTTGATGTTTGAGGGGGCAAGACAAGCAGGCAGCCCCAGTCTCTGTGCCTCTGTGCGAGCAGTGCCATGGGCAGATGAGGCTGAGCAACAGCTTTCCAGGCTAGCTCTTTCTGCCTGCCAGCTACCTGAAGACGTTCGCATTTTCGGAGCAGGGCTGCCGGAGGCGCCCGGCACGGAAGGCCGCAGAAACGTTTGAAGATTGAGGGGACAAGACAAGCAAGCAGCCCCAGTCTCTGTGCCTCTGTGCGAGCACTGCCATGGGCAGATGAGGCTGAGCAACAGCTTTCCAGGCTAGCTCTTTCTGGCTGCGAGCTATCTGCAGACGTTCGCATTTTCAGAGCAGGACTGCCAGAGGATCCCGGCAGGGAATACCAAAGTTGTCTTTGATGTTTGAAGGTGCAAGACAAGCAAGCAGCCCAAGTCTCTGTGCCTCTGTGCGAGCAGTGCCATGGGCAGATGAGGCTAAGCAACAGCTTTCCAGGCTAGCTCTTTCTGCCTACGAGCTATTTGCAGACGTTCGTATTTTCAGAGCAGGACTGCCAGAGGATCCCAGCACGGAATACCAAATATATGTTTGAGGTTTGAGGGGACAAGACAAGCAAGCAGCCCCAGTCTCTGTGCCTCTGTGCGAGCAGTGCCATGGGCAGATGAGGCTGAGTGACTGCTTTCCAGGCTAGCTCTTTCTAGCTGCGAGCTATCTGCAGACGTTCGCATTTTCGGAGCAGGGCTGCCGGAGGCGCCCGGCACGGACCACCTAAGCTACGTTTGAAGTTTGAGGGGGCAAGACAAGCAAGCAGCCCCAGTCTCTGTGCCTCTGTGCGAGCAGTGCCATGGGCAGATGAGGCTGAGCAACAGCTTTCCAGGCTAGCTTTTTCTGCCTGCGAGCTATCTGCAGACGTTCGCATTTTCGGAGCAGGGCTGCCAGAGGCGCCCGGCACGGACAACCTAAGCTACGTTTGAAGTTTGAGGGGACAAGACAAGCAAGCAGCCCCAGTCTCTGTGCCTCTGTGCGAGCAGTGCCATGGGCAGATGAGGTTGAGCAACAGCTTTCCAGGCTAGCTTTTTCTGCCTGCGAGCTATCTGCAGACGTTCGCATTTTCGGAGCAGGGCTGCCGGAGGCGCCCAGGACGGACCACCTAAGCTACGTTTGAAGTTTGAGGGGGCAAGACAAGCAAGCAGCCCCAGTCTCTGTGCCTCTGTGCGAGCAGTGCCATGGGCAGATGAGGCTGAGCAACAGCTTTCCAGGCTAGCTCTTTCTGCCTGCGAGCTATCTGCAGATGTTCGCATTTTTGGAGCAGCGCTGCCTCAAGCACCCTTCACGGACCACCTACGCTACGTTTGAAGTTTGAGGGGACAAGACAAGCAAGCAGCCCCAGTCTCCGTGCCTCTGTGCGAGCAGTGCCATGCGCAGATGAGGCTGAGCAACAGCTTTCCAGGCTAGCTCTTTCTGGCTGCGAGCTATCTGCAGACGTTCGCATTTTCAGAGCAGGACTGCCAGATTATCCCGGCACGGAATACCAAATTTATGTTTGAGGTTTGAGGGGGCAAGACAAGCAAGCAGCCCCAGTCTCTGTGCCTCTGTGCGAGCAGTGCCATGGGCAGATGAGGCTAAGCAACAGCTTTCCAGGCTAGCTCTTTCTGCCTACGAGCTATTTGCAGACGTTCGCATTTTCAGAGCAGGACTGCCAGAGGATCCCAGCACGGAATTCCAAATATATGTTTGATGTTTGAGGGGGCAAGACAAGCAAGCAGCCCCTGTCTCTGTGCCTCTGTGCGAGCAGTGCCATGGGCAGATGAGGCTGAGCAACAGCTTTCCAGGCTAGCTCTTTCTGCATGCGACCTATCTACAGACGTTCGCATTTTCAGAGCATTGCTGCCGGAGGATCCCGGCACAGACCACCAAAGCTACGTTTGAAGTTTGAGTTGACAAGACAAGCAAGCAGCCCCAGTCTCTGTGCCTCTGTGCGAGCAGTGCCAGGGGCAGATGAGGCTGAGCAACAGTTTTCCAGGCTAGCTCTTTCTGGCTGCCAGCTATCTGCAGATGTTCGCATTTTTGGAGCAGCGCTACCTCAATCACCCGGCACGGACCACCTAAGAAACGTTTGAAGTTTGAGGGGACAAGACAAGCAAGCAGCCCCAGTCTCTGTGCCTCTGTGCGAGCAGTGCCATGGGCAGATGAGGCTGAGCAACGGCTTTCCAGGCTAGCTCTTTCTGCCTGCCAGCTACCTGAAGACGTTCGCATTTTCGGAGCAGGGCTTCCGGAGGTTCTCGTCACGGACCACCTAAGCTACGTTTGATGTTTGAGGGGGCAAGACAAGCAGGCAGCCCCAGTCTCTGTGCCTCTGTGCGAGCAGTGCCATGGGCAGATGAGGCTGAGCAACAGCTTTCCAGGCTAGCTCTTTCTGCCTGCCAGCTATCTGAAGACGTTCGCATTTTCGGAGCAGGGCTGCCGGAGGCGCCCAGCACGGAAGGCCGCAGAAACGTTTGAAGCTTGAGGGGACAAGACAAGCAAGCAGCCCCAGTCTCTGTGCCTCTGTGCGAGCACTGCCATGGGCAGATGAGGCTGAGCATCAGCTTTCCAGGCTAGCTCTTTCTGGCTGCGAGCTATCTGCAGACGTTCGCATTTTCAGAGCAGGACTGCCAGAGGATCCCGGCAGGGAATACCAAAGCTGTCTTTGAGGTTTGAAGGTGCAAGACAAGCAAGCAGCCCCAGTCTCTGTGCCTCTGTGCGAGCAGTGCCATGGGCAGATGAGGCTAAGCAACAGCTTTCCAGGCTAGCTCTTTCTGCCTACGAGCTATTTGCAGACGTTCGCATTTTCAGAGCAGGACTGCCAGAGGATCCCAGCACGGAATACCAAATTAATGTTTGAGGTTTGAGGGGGCAAGAAAGCAAACAGCCCCAGTCTCTGTGCCTCTGTGCGAGCAGTGCCATGGGCAGATGAGGCTGAGCAACAGCTTTCCAGGCTAGCTCTTTCTGCCTGCCAGCTATCTGCAGACGTTCGCATTTTTGGAGCAGGGCTGCCCGGAGGCGCCTGGCACAGACCACCTAAGCTACGTTTGAAGTTTGAGGGGACAAGACAAGCAAGCAGCCCCAGTCTCTGTGCCTCTGTGCGAGCAGTGCCATGGGCAGATGAGGCTGAGCAACAGCTTTCCAGGCTAGCTCTTTCTGCCTGCAAGCTATCTGCCGACGTTCGCATTTTCGGAGCAGGGCTGCCGGAGGCGCCCGGCACGGACCACCTAAGCTACGTTTGAAGTTTGAGGGGGCAAGACAAGCAAGCAGCCCCAGTCTCTGTGCCTCTGTGCGAGCAGTGCCATGGGCAGATGAGGCTGAGCAACAGCTTTCCAGGCTAGCTCTTTCTGCCTGCGAGCTATCTGCAGACGTTCGCATTTTCGGAGCAGGGCTGCCAGAGGCGCCCGGCACGGACAACCTAAGCTACGTTTGAAGTTTGAGGGGACAAGACAAGCAAGCAGCCCCAGTCTCTGTGCCTCTGTGCGAGCAGTGCCATGGGCAGATGAGGCTGAGCAACAGCTTTCCAGGCTAGCTCTTTCTGCCTGCGAGCTATCTGCAGACGTTTGCATTTTCAGAGCAGGGCTGCCGGAGGCGCCCGGCAAAGGCCACCTAAGCTATGTTTGAAGTTTGAGGGGACAAGACAAGCAAGCAGCCCCAGTCTCTGTGCCTCTGTGCGAGCACTGCCATGGGCAGATGAGGCTGAGCGACAGCTTTCCAGGCTAGCTCTTTCTAGCTGCGAGCTATCTGCAGACGTTCGCATTTTCGGAGCAGAGCTCCCAGAGGCACCCAGCACAGACCACCTAAGCTACGTTTGAAGTTTGAGGGGACAAGACAAGCAAGCAGCCCCAGTCTCTGTGCCTCTGTGCGAGCACTGCCATGGGCAGATGAGGCTGAGCAACAGCTTTCCAGGCTAGCTTTTTCTGCCTGCGAGCTATCTGCAGACGTTCGCATTTTCGGAGCAGGGCTGCCGGAGGCGCCCGGCACGGACCACCTAAGCTACGTTTGAAGTTTGAGGGGGCAAGACAAGCAAGCAGCCCCAGTCTCTGTGCATCTGTGCGAGCAGTGCCATGGGCAGATGAGGCTGAGCAACAGCTTTCCAGGCTAGCACTTTCTGCCTGCGAGCTATCTGCAGATGTTCGCATTTTTGGAGCAGCGCTGCCTCAAGCACCCTTCACGGACCACCTAAGAAACGTTTGAAGTTTGAGGGGACAAGACAAGCAAGCAGTCCCAGTCTCTGTACCTCTGTGCAAGCAGTGCCATGGGCAGATGAGGCTGAGCAACAGCTTTCCAGGCTAGCTCTTTCTGCCTACGAGCTATTTGCAGACGTTCGCATTTTCAGAGCAGGACTGCCAGAGGATCCCAGCACGGAATACCAAATATATGTTTGATGTTTGAGGGGGCAAGACAAGCAAGCAGCCCCAGTCTCTGTGCCTCTGTGCGAGCAGTGCCATGGGCAGATGAGGCTGAGCAACAGCTTTCCAGGCTAGCTCTTTCTGCATGCGACCTATCTACAGACGTTCGCATTTTCAGAGCATTGCTGCCGGAGGATCCCGGCACAGACCACCAAAGCTACGTTTGAAGTTTGAGTTGACAAGACAAGCAAGCAGCCCCAGTCTCTGTGCCTCTGTGCGAGCAGTGCCAGGGGCAGATGAGGCTGAGCAACAGTTTTCCAGGCTAGCTCTTTCTGCCTGCCAGCTATGTGCAGATGTTCGCATTTTTGGAGCAGCGCTACCTCAATCACCCGGCACGGACCACCTAAGAAACGTTTGAAGTTTGAGGGGACAAGACAAGCAAGCAGCCCCAGTCTCTGTGCCTCTGTGCGAGCAGTTCCATGCGCAGATGAGGCTGAGCAACAGCTTTCCAGGCTAGCTCTTTCTGGCTGCGAGCTATCTGCAGACGTTCGCATTTTCAGAGCAGGACTGCCAGATTATCCCGGCACGGAATACCAAATTTATGTTTGAGGTTTGAGGGGGCAAGACAAGCAAGCAGCCCCAGTCTCTGTGCCTCTGTGCGAGCAGTGCCATGGGCAGATGAGGCTAAGCAACAGCTTTCCAGGCTAGCTCTTTCTGCCTACGAGCTATTTGCAGACGTTCGCATTTTCAGAGCAGGACTGCCAGAGGATCCCAGCACGGAATACCAAATATATGTTTGATGTTTGAGGGGGCAAGACAAGCAAGCAGCCCCAGTCTCTGTGCCTCTGTGCGAGCAGTGCCATGGGCAGATGAGGCTGAGCAACAGCTTTCCAGGCTAGCTCTTTCTGCATGCGACCTATCTACAGACGTTCGCATTTTCAGAGCATTGCTGCCGGAGGATCCCGGCACAGAACACCAAAGCTACGTTTGAAGTTTGAGTTGACAAGACAAGCAAGCAGCCCCAGTCTCTGTGACTCTGTGCGAGCAGTGCCATGGGCAGATGAGGCTGAGCAACAGCTTTCCAGGCTAGCTCTTTCTACCTGCCAGCTACCTGAAGACGTCCCCATTTTCGGAGCAGGGCTTCCGGAGGTTCTCGTCACGGACCACCTAAGCTACGTTCGATGTTTGAGGGGGCAAGACAAGCAGGCAGCCCCAGTCTCTGTGACTCTGTGCGAGCAGTGCCATGGGCAGATGAGGCTTAGCAACAACTTTCCAGGCTAGCTCTTTCTGCCTGCGAGCTATCTGCAGACTTTCGCATTTGTGGAGCAGGGCTGCCGGAGGCGCCTGGCACAGACCACCTAAGCTACGTTTGAAGTTTGAGGGGACAAGACAAGCAAGCAGCCCCAGTCTCTGTGCCTCTGTGCGAGCAGTGCCATGGGCAGATGAGGCTGAGCAACGGCTTTCCAGGCTAGCTCTTTCTGCCTGCCAGCTACCTGAAGACGTTCGCATTTTCGGAGCAGGGCTTCCGGAGGTTCTCGTCACGGACCACCTAAGCTACGTTTGATGTTTGAGGGGGCAAGACAAGCAGGCAGCCCCAGTCTCTGTGCCTCTGTGCGAGCAGTGCCATGGGCAGATGAGGCTGAGCAACAGCTTTCCAGGCTAGCTCTTTCTGCCTGCCAGCTATCTGAAGACGTTCGCATTTTCGGAGCAGGGCTGCCGGAGGCGCCCAGCACGGAAGGCCGCAGAAACGTTTGAAGCTTGAGGGGACAAGACAAGCAAGCAGCCCCAGTCTCTGTGCCTCTGTGCGAGCACTGCCATGGGCAGATGAGGCTGAGCAACAGCTTTCCAGGCTAGCTCTTTCTGGCTGCGAGCTATCTGCAGACGTTCGCATTTTCAGAGCAGGACTGCCAGAGGATCCCGGCAGGGAATACCAAAGTTGTCTTTGAGGTTTGAAGGTGCAAGACAAGCAAGCAGCCCCAGTCTCTGTGCCTCTGTGCGAGCAGTGCCATGGGCAGATGAGGCTAAGCAACAGCTTTCCAGGCTAGCTCTTTCTGCCTACGAGCTATTTGCAGACGTTCGCATTTTCAGAGCAGGACTGCCAGAGGATCCCAGCACGGAATAACAAATTAATGTTTGAGGTTTGAGGGGGCAAGAAAGCAAACAGCCCCAGTCTCTGTGCCTCTGTGCGAGCAGTGCCATGGGCAGATGAGGCTGAGCAACAGCTTTCCAGGCTAGCTCTTTCTGCCTGCCAGCTATCTGCAGACGTTCGCATTTTTGGAGCAGGGCTGCCCGGAGGATCCCAGCACAGACCACCAAAGATACGTTTGAAGTTTGAGTTGACAAGACAAGCAAGCAGCCCCAGTCTCTGTGCCTCTGTGCGAGCAGTGCCATGGGCAGATGAGGCTTAGCAACAACTTTCCAGGCTAGCTCTTTCTGGCTGCCAGCTATCTGCAAACGTTCGCATTTTCGGAGCACGGCTGCCAAAGGCGCCCGGCACAGGCCACCTAAGCTACGTTTGAAGTTTGAGGGGACAAGACAAGCAAGCAGCCCCAGTCTCTGTGCCTCTGTGCGAGCAGTGCCATGGGCAGATGAGGCTGAGCAACGGCTTTCCAGGCTAGCTCTTTCTGCCTGCCAGCTACCTGAAGACGTTCGCATTTTCAGAGCAGGGCTTCTGGAGGTTCTCGTCACGGACCACCTAAGCTACGTTTGATGTTTGAGGGGGCAAGACAAGCAGGCAGCCCCAGTCTCTGTGCCTCTGTGCGAGCAGTGCCATGGGCAGATGAGGCTGAGCAACAGCTTTCCAGGCTAGCTCTTTCTGCCTGCCAGCTACCTGAAGACGTTCGCATTTTCGGAGCAGGGCTGCCGGAGGCGCCCGGCACGGAAGGCCGCAGAAACGTTTGAAGATTGAGGGGACAAGACAAGCAAGCAGCCCCAGTCTCTGTGCCTCTGTGCGAGCACTGCCATGGGCAGATGAGGCTGAGCAACAGCTTTCCAGGCTAGCTCTTTATGGCTGCGAGCTATCTGCAGACGTTCGCATTTTCAGAGCAGGACTGCCAGAGGATCCCGGCAGGGAATACCAAAGTTGTCTTTGATTTTTGAAGGTGCAAGACAAGCAAGCAGCCCAAGTCTCTGTGCCTCTGTGCGAGCAGTGCCATGGGCAGATGAGGCTAAGCAACAGCTTTCCAGGCTAGCTCTTTCTGCCTACGAGCTATTTGCAGACGTTCGTATTTTCAGAGCAGGACTGCCAGAGGATCCCAGCACGGAATACCAAATTAATGTTTGAGGTTTGAGGGGGCAAGACAAGCAAACAGCCCCAGTCTCTGTGCCTCTGTGCGAGCAGTGCCATGGGCAGATGAGGCTGAGCGACAGCTTTCCAGGCTAGCTCTTTCTGCATGCGACCTATCTACAGACGTTCGCATTTTCAGAGCAGGGCTGCCGGAGGAACCCAGCACAGACCACCAAAGACACGTTTGAAGTTTGAGTTGACAAGACAAGCAAGCAGCCCCAGTCTCTGTGGCTCTGTGCGAGCAGTGCCATGGGCAGATGAGGCTTAGCAACAACTTTCCAGGCTAGCTCTTTCTGGCTGCCAGCTGTCTGCAAACGTTCGCATTTTCGGAGCACGGCTTCCAAAGGCGCCCGGCACAGGCCACCTAAGCTACGTTTGAAGTTTGAGGGGACAAGACAAGCAAGCAGCCCCAGTCTCTGTGCCTCTGTGCGAGCAGTGCCATGGGCAGATGAGGATGAGCAATAGCTTTCCAGTCTAGCTCTTTCTGCCTGAGAGCTATCTGCAGACGTTCGCATTTTTGGAGCAGGGCTGCCCGGAGGCGCCTGGCACAGACCACCTAAGCTACGTTTGAAGTTTGAGGGGACAAGACAAGCAAGCAGCCCCAGTCTCTGTGCCTCTGTGCGAGCAGTGCCATGGGCAGATGAGGCTGAGCGACTGCTTTCCAGGCTAGCTCTTTCTAGCTGCGAGCTATCTGCAGACGTTCGCATTTTCGGAGCAGGGCTGCCGGAGGCGCCCGGCACGGACCACCTAAGCTACGTTTGAAGTTTGAGGGGGCAAGACAAGCAAGCAGCCCCAGTCTCTGTGCCTCTGTGCGAGCAGTGCCAGGGGCAGATGAGGCTGAGCAACAGCTTTCCAGGCTAGCTTTTTCTGCCTGCGAGCTATCTGCAGACGTTCGCATTTTCGGAGCAGGGCTGCCAGAGGCGCCCGGCACGGACAACCTAAGCTACGTTTGAAGTTTGAGGGGACAAGACAAGCAAGCAGCCCCAGTCTCTGTGCCTCTGTGCGAGCAGTGCCATGGGCAGATGAGGTTGAGCAACAGCTTTCCAGGCTAGCTTTTTCTGCCTGCGAGCTATCTGCAGACGTTCGCATTTTCGGAGCAGGGCTGCCGGAGGCGCCCAGGACGGACCACCTAAGCTACGTTTGAAGTTTGAGGGGGCAAGACAAGCAAGCAGCCCCAGTCTCTGTGCCTCTGTGCGAGCAGTGCCATGGGCAGATGAGGCTGAGCAACAGCTTTCCAGGCTAGCTCTTTCTGCCTGCGAGCTATCTGCAGATGTTCGCATTTTTGGAGCAGCGCTGCCTCAAGCACCCTTCACGGACCACCTACGCTACGTTTGAAGTTTGAGGGGACAAGACAAGCAAGCAGCCCCAGTCTCCGTGCCTCTGTGCGAGCAGTGCCATGCGCAGATGAGGCTGAGCAACAGCTTTCCAGGCTAGCTCTTTCTGGCTGCGAGCTATCTGCAGACGTTCGCATTTTCAGAGCAGGACTGCCAGATTATCCCGGCACGGAATACCAAATTTATGTTTGAGGTTTGAGGGGGCAAGACAAGCAAGCAGCCCCAGTCTCTGTGCCTCTGTGCGAGCAGTGCCATGGGCAGATGAGGCTAAGCAACAGCTTTCCAGGCTAGCTCTTTCTGCCTACGAGCTATTTGCAGACGTTCGCATTTTCAGAGCAGGACTGCCAGAGGATCCCAGCACGGAATACCAAATATATGTTTGATGTTTGAGGGGGCAAGACAAGCAAGCAGCCCCAGTCTCTGTGCCTCTGTGCGAGCAGTGCCATGGGCAGATGAGGCTGAGCAACAGCTTTCCAGGCTAGCTCTTTCTGCATGCGACCTATCTACAGACGTTCGCATTTTCAGAGCATTGCTGCCGGAGGATCCCGGCACAGACCACCAAAGCTACGTTTGAAGTTTGAGTTGACAAGACAAGCAAGCAGCCCCAGTCTCTGTGCCTCTGTGCGAGCAGTGCCAGGGGCAGATGAGGCTGAGCAACAGTTTTCCAGGCTAGCTCTTTCTGGCTGCCAGCTATCTGCAGATGTTCGCATTTTTGGAGCAGCGCTACCTCAATCACCCGGCACGGACCACCTAAGAAACGTTTGAAGTTTGAGGGGACAAGACAAGCAAGCAGCCCCAGTCTCTGTGCCTCTGTGCGAGCAGTTCCATGCGCAGATGAGGCTGAGCAACAGCTTTCCAGGCTAGCTCTTTCTGGCTGCGAGCTATCTGCAGACGTTCGCATTTTCAGAGCAGGACTGCCAGATTATCCCGGCACGGAATACCAAATTTATGTTTGAGGTTTGAGGGGGCAAGACAAGCAAGCAGCCCCAGTCTCTGTGCCTCTGTGCGAGCAGTGCCATGGGCAGATGAGGCTAAGCAACAGCTTTCCAGGCTAGCTCTTTCTGCCTACGAGCTATTTGCAGACGTTCGCATTTTCAGAGCAGGACTGCCAGAGGATCCCAGCACGGAATACCAAATATATGTTTGATGTTTGAGGGGGCAAGACAAGCAAGCAGCCCCAGTCTCTGTGCCTCTGTGCGAGCAGTGCCATGGGCAGATGAGGCTGAGCAACAGCTTTCCAGGCTAGCTCTTTCTGCATGCGACCTATCTACAGACGTTCGCATTTTCAGAGCATTGCTGCCGGAGGATCCCGGCACAGAACACCAAAGCTACGTTTGAAGTTTGAGTTGACAAGACAAGCAAGCAGCCCCAGTCTCTGTGACTCTGTGCGAGCAGTGCCATGGGCAGATGAGGCTGAGCAACAGCTTTCCAGGCTAGCTCTTTCTACCTGCCAGCTACCTGAAGACGTCCCCATTTTCGGAGCAGGGCTTCCGGAGGTTCTCGTCACGGACCACCTAAGCTACGTTCGATGTTTGAGGGGGCAAGACAAGCAGGCAGCCCCAGTCTCTGTGACTCTGTGCGAGCAGTGCCATGGGCAGATGAGGCTTAGCAACAACTTTCCAGGCTAGCTCTTTCTGCCTGCGAGCTATCTGCAGACTTTCGCATTTGTGGAGCAGGGCTGCCGGAGGCACCTGGCACAGACCACCTAAGCTACGTTTGAAGTTTGAGGGGACAAGACAAGCAAGCAGCCCCAGTCTCTGTGCCTCTGTGCGAGCAGTGCCATGGGCAGATGAGGCTGAGCAACGGCTTTCCAGGCTAGCTCTTTCTGCCTGCCAGCTACCTGAAGACGTTCGCATTTTCGGAGCAGGGCTTCCGGAGGTTCTCGTCACGGACCACCTAAGCTACGTTTGATGTTTGAGGGGGCAAGACAAGCAGGCAGCCCCAGTCTCTGTGCCTCTGTGCGAGCAGTGCCAGGGGCAGATGAGGCTGAGCAACAGCTTTCCAGGCTAGCTCTTTCTGCCTGCCAGCTATCTGAAGACGTTCGCATTTTCGGAGCAGGGCTGCCGGAGGCGCCCAGCACGGAAGGCCGCAGAAACGTTTGAAGCTTGAGGGGACAAGACAAGCAAGCAGCCCCAGTCTCTGTGCCTCTGTGCGAGCACTGCCATGGGCAGATGAGGCTGAGCAACAGCTTTCCAGGCTAGCTCTTTCTGGCTGCGAGCTATCTGCAGACGTTCGCATTTTCAGAGCAGGACTGCCAGAGGATCCCGGCAGGGAATACCAAAGCTGTCTTTGAGGTTTGAAGGTGCAAGACAAGCAAGCAGCCCCAGTCTCTGTGCCTCTGTGCGAGCAGTGCCATGGGCAGATGAGGCTAAGCAACAGCTTTCCAGGCTAGCTCTTTCTGCCTACGAGCTATTTGCAGACGTTCGCATTTTCAGAGCAGGACTGCCAGAGGATCCCAGCATGGAATACCAAATTAATGTTTGAGGTTTGAGGGGGCAAGAAAGCAAACAGCCCCAGTCTCTGTGCCTCTGTGCGAGCAGTGCCATGGGCAGATGAGGCTGAGCAACAGCTTTCCAGGCTAGCTCTTTCTGCCTGCCAGCTATCTGCAGACGTTCGCATTTTTGGAGCAGGGCTGCCCGGAGGCGCCTGGCACAGACCACCTAAGCTACGTTTGAAGTTTGAGGGGACAAGACAAGCAAGCAGCCCCAGTCTCTGTGCCTCTGTGCGAGCAGTGCCATGGGCAGATGAGGCTGAGCAACAGCTTTCCAGGCTAGCTCTTTCTGCCTGCAAGCTATCTGCCGACGTTCGCATTTTCGGAGCAGGGCTGCCGGAGGCGCCCGGCACGGACCACCTAAGCTACGTTTGAAGTTTGAGGGGGCAAGACAAGCAAGCAGCCCCAGTCTCTGTGCCTCTGTGCGAGCAGTGCCATGGGCAGATGAGGCTGAGCAACAGCTTTCCAGGCTAGCTCTTTCTGCCTGCGAACTATCTGCAGACGTTCGCATTTTCGGAGCAGGGCTGCCAGAGGCGCCCGGCACGGACAACCTAAGCTACGTTTGAAGTTTGAGGGGACAAGACAAGCAAGCAGCCCCAGTCTCTGTGCCTCTGTGCGAGCAGTGCCATGGGCAGATGAGGCTGAGCAACAGCTTTCCAGGCTAGCTCTTTCTGCCTGCGAGCTATCTGCAGACGTTTGCATTTTCAGAGCAGGGCTGCCGGAGGCGCCCGGCAAAGGCCACCTAAGCTATGTTTGAAGTTTGAGGGGACAAGACAAGCAAGCAGCCCCAGTCTCTGTGCCTCTGTGCGAGCACTGCCATGGGCAGATGAGGCTGAGCGACAGCTTTCCAGGCTAGCTCTTTCTAGCTGCGAGCTATCTGCAGACGTTCGCATTTTCGGAGCAGAGCTCCCAGAGGCACCCAGCACAGACCACCTAAGCTACGTTTGAAGTTTGAGGGGACAAGACAAGCAAGCAGCCCCAGTCTCTGTGCCTCTGTGCGAGCACTGCCATGGGCAGATGAGGCTGAGCAACAGCTTTCCAGGCTAGCTTTTTCTGCCTGCGAGCTATCTGCAGACGTTCGCATTTTCGGAGCAGGGCTGCCGGAGGCGCCCGGCACGGACCACCTAAGCTACGTTTGAAGTTTGAGGGGGCAAGACAAGCAAGCAGCCCCAGTCTCTGTGCATCTGTGCGAGCAGTGCCATGGGCAGATGAGGCTGAGCAACAGCTTTCCAGGCTAGCTCTTTCTGCCTGCCAGCTATCTGCAGATGTTCGCATTTTTGGAGCAGCGCTGCCTCAAGCACCCTTCACGGACCACCTAAGAAACGTTTGAAGTTTGAGGGGACAAGACAAGCAAGCAGTCCCAGTCTCTGTACCTCTGTGCAAGCAGTGCCATGGGCAGATGAGGCTGAGCAACAGCTTTCCAGGCTAGCTCTTTCTGCCTACGAGCTATTTGCAGACGTTCGCATTTTCAGAGCAGGACTGCCAGAGGATCCCAGCACGGAATACCAAATATATGTTTGATGTTTGAGGGGGCAAGACAAGCAAGCAGCCCCAGTCTCTGTGCCTCTGTGCGAGCAGTGCCATGGGCAGATGAGGCTGAGCAACAGCTTTCCAGGCTAGCTCTTTCTGCATGCGACCTATCTACAGACGTTCGCATTTTCAGAGCATTGCTGCCGGAGTATCCCGGCACAGACCACCAAAGCTACGTTTGAAGTTTGAGTTGACAAGACAAGCAAGCAGCCCCAGTCTCTGTGCCTCTGTGCGAGCAGTGCCAGGGGCAGATGAGGCTGAGCAACAGTTTTCCAGGCTAGCTCTTTCTGGCTGCCAGCTATCTGCAGATGTTCGCATTTTTGGAGCAGCGCTACCTCAATCACCCGGCACGGACCACCTAAGAAACGTTTGAAGTTTGAGGGGACAAGACAAGCAAGCAGCCCCAGTCTCTGTGCCTCTGTGCGAGCAGTTCCATGCGCAGATGAGGCTGAGCAACAGCTTTCCAGGCTAGCTCTTTCTGGCTGCGAGCTATCTGCAGACGTTCGCATTTTCAGAGCAGGACTGCCAGATTATCCCGGCACGGAATACCAAATTTATGTTTGAGGTTTGAGGGGGCAAGACAAGCAAGCAGCCCCAGTCTCTGTGCCTCTGTGCGAGCAGTGCCATGGGCAGATGAGGCTAAGCAACAGCTTTCCAGGCTAGCTCTTTCTGCCTACGAGCTATTTGCAGACGTTCGCATTTTCAGAGCAGGACTGCCAGAGGATCCCAGCACGGAATACCAAATATATGTTTGATGTTTGAGGGGGCAAGACAAGCAAGCAGCCCCAGTCTCTGTGCCTCTGTGCGAGCAGTGCCATGGGCAGATGAGGCTGAGCAACAGCTTTCCAGGCTAGCTCTTTCTGCATGCGACCTATCTACAGACGTTCGCATTTTCAGAGCATTGCTGCTGGAGGATCCCGGCACAGAACACCAAAGCTACGTTTGAAGTTTGAGTTGACAAGACAAGCAAGCAGCCCCAGTCTCTGTGACTCTGTGCGAGCAGTGCCATGGGCAGATGAGGCTGAGCAACAGCTTTCCAGGCTAGCTCTTTCTACCTGCCAGCTACCTGAAGACGTCCCCATTTTCGGAGCAGGGCTTCCGGAGGTTCTCGTCACGGACCACCTAAGCTACGTTCGATGTTTGAGGGGGCAAGACAAGCAGGCAGCCCCAGTCTCTGTGACTCTGTGCGAGCAGTGCCATGGGCAGATGAGGCTTAGCAACAACTTTCCAGGCTAGCTCTTTCTGCCTGCGAGCTATCTGCAGACTTTCGCATTTGTGGAGCAGGGCTGCCGGAGGCGCCTGGCACAGACCACCTAAGCTACGTTTGAAGTTTGAGGGGACAAGACAAGCAAGCAGCCCCAGTCTCTGTGCCTCTGTGCGAGCAGTGCCATGGGCAGATGAGGCTGAGCAACGGCTTTCCAGGCTAGCTCTTTCTGCCTGCCAGCTACCTGAAGACGTTCGCATTTTCGGAGCAGGGCTTCCGGAGGTTCTCGTCACGGACCACCTAAGCTACGTTTGATGTTTGAGGGGGCAAGACAAGCAGGCAGCCCCAGTCTCTGTGCCTCTGTGCGAGCAGTGCCATGGGCAGATGAGGCTGAGCAACAGCTTTCCAGGCTAGCTCTTTCTGCCTGCCAGCTATCTGAAGACGTTCGCATTTTCGGAGCAGGGCTGCCGGAGGCGCCCAGCACGGAAGGCCGCAGAAACGTTTGAAGCTTGAGGGGACAAGACAAGCAAGCAGCCCCAGTCTCTGTGCCTCTGTGCGAGCACTGCCATGGGCAGATGAGGCTGAGCAACAGCTTTCCAGGCTAGCTCTTTCTGGCTGCGAGCTATCTGCAGACGTTCGCATTTTCAGAGCAGGACTGCCAGAGGATCCCGGCAGGGAATACCAAAGTTGTCTTTGAGGTTTGAAGGTGCAAGACAAGCAAGCAGCCCCAGTCTCTGTGCCTCTGTGCGAGCAGTGCCATGGGCAGATGAGGCTAAGCAACAGCTTTCCAGGCTAGCTCTTTCTGCCTACGAGCTATTTGCAGACGTTCGCATTTTCAGAGCAGGACTGCCAGAGGATCCCAGCACGGAATACCAAATTAATGTTTGAGGTTTGAGGGGGCAAGAAAGCAAACAGCCCCAGTCTCTGTGCCTCTGTGCGAGCAGTGCCATGGGCAGATGAGGCTGAGCAACAGCTTTCCAGGCTAGCTCTTTCTGCCTGCCACCTATCTGCAGACGTTCGCATTTTTGGAGCAGGGCTGCCCGGAGGCGCCTGGCACAGACCACCTAAGCTACGTTTGAAGTTTGAGGGGACAAGACAAGCAAGCAGCCCCAGTCTCTGTGCCTCTGTGCGAGCAGTGCCATGGGCAGATGAGGCTGAGCAACAGCTTTCCAGGCTAGCTCTTTCTGCCTGCAAGCTATCTGCCGACGTTCGCATTTTCGGAGCAGGGCTGCCGGAGGCGCCCGGCACGGACCACCTAAGCTACGTTTGAAGTTTGAGGGGGCAAGACAAGCAAGCAGCCCCAGTCTCTGTGCCTCTGTGCGAGCAGTGCCATGGGCAGATGAGGCTGAGCAACAGCTTTCCAGGCTAGCTCTTTCTGCCTGCGAGCTATCTGCAGACGTTCGCATTTTCGGAGCAGGGCTGCCAGAGGCGCCCGGCACGGACAACCTAAGCTACGTTTGAAGTTTGAGGGGACAAGACAAGCAAGCAGCCCCAGTCTCTGTGCCTCTGTGCGAGCAGTGCCATGGGCAGATGAGGCTGAGCAACAGCTTTCCAGGCTAGCTCTTTCTGCCTGCGAGCTATCTGCAGACGTTTGCATTTTCAGAGCAGGGCTGCCGGAGGCGCCCGGCAAAGGCCACCTAAGCTATGTTTGAAGTTTGAGGGGACAAGACAAGCAAGCAGCCCCAGTCTCTGTGCCTCTGTGCGAGCACTGCCATGGGCAGATGAGGCTGAGCAACAGCTTTCCAGGCTAGCTTTTTCTGCCTGCGAGCTATCTTCAGACGTTCGCATTTTCAGAGCAGGACTGACAGAGGATCCCGGCACGGAATACCAAATTTATGTTTGAGGTTTGAGGGGGCAAGACAAGCAAGCAGCCCCAGTCTCTGTGCCTCTGTGGAGCAGTGCCATGGGCAGATGAGGCTGAGCAACAGCTTTCCAGGCTAGCTCTTTCTGCCTGCGAGCTATCTGCAGACGTTTGCATTTTCAGAGCAGGGCTGCCGGAGGCGCCCGGCAAAGGCCACCTAAGCTATGTTTGAAGTTTGAGGGGACAAGACAAGCAAGCAGACCCAGTCTCTGTGCCTCTGTGCGAGCAGTGCCATGGGCAGATGAGGCTGAGCAACAGCTTTCCAGGCTAGCTTTTTCTGCCTGCGAGCTATCTTCAGACGTTCGCATTTTCAGAGCAGGACTGACAGAGGATCCCGGCACGGAATACCAAATTTATGTTTGAGGTTTGAGGGGGCAAGACAAGCAAGCAGCCCCAGTCTCTGTGCCTCTGTGGAGCAGTGCCATGGGCAGATGAGGCTGAGCAACAGCTTTCCAGGCTAGCTCTTTCTGCATGCGAGCTATCTGCAGACGTTCGCATTTTCAGAGCAGGTCTGCCGGAGGCGCCTGGCACAGAACACCTAAGCTACGTTTGAAGTTTGAGGGGACAAGACAAGCAAGCAGTCCCACTCTCTGTGCCTCTGTGCGAGCACTGCGAGGGGCAGATGAGGCTGAGCAACAGTTTTCCAGGCTAGCTCTTTCTGGCTGCCAGCTATCTGCAGATGTTCGCATTTTTGGAGCAGCGCTACCTCAATCACCCGGCACGGACCACCTAAGAAACGTTTGAAGTTTGAGGGGACAAGACAAGCAAGCAGTCCCACTCTCTGTGCCTCTGTGCAAGCAGTGCCATGGGCAGATGAGGCTGAGCAACAGCTTTCCAGGCTAGCTCTTTCTGCCTGCGAGCTATCTGCAGACATTCGCATTTTCGGAGCAGGGATGCCGGAGGCGCCCGGCACAGAACACCTAAGCTACGTTTGAAGTTTGAGGGGACAAGACAAGCAAGCAGCCCCAGTCTCTGTGCCCCTGTGCGAGCAGTGCCATGGGCAGATGAGGCTGAGCGACAGCTTTCCAGGCTAGCTCTTTCTGCATGCGACCTATCTACAGACGTTCGCATTTTCAGAGCAGGGCTGCCGAAGGATCCCAGCACAGACCACCAAAGCTACGTTTGAAGTTTGAGTTGACAAGACAAGCAAGCAGCCCCAGTCTCTGTGGATCTGTGCGAGCAGTGCCATGGGCAGATGAGGCTTAGCAACAACTTTCCAGGCTAGCTCTTTCTGCCTGCGAGCTATCTGCAGACGTTCGCATTTTTGGAGCAGGGCTGCCGGAGGCGCCTGGCACAGACCACCTAAGCTACGTTTGAAGTTTGAGGGGACAAGACAAGCAAGCAGTCCCAGTCTCTGTGCCTCTGTGCGAGCAGTGCCATGGGCAGATGAGGCTGAGCAACAGCTTTCCAGGCTAGCTCTTTCTGCCTGCGAGCTATCTGCAGACGTTTGCATTTTCAGAGCAGGGCTGCCGGAGGCGCCCGGCAAAGGCCACCTAAGCTACGTTTGAAGTTTGAGGGGACAAGACAAGCAAGCAGCCCCAGTCTCTGTGCCTCTGTGCGAGCAGTGCCATGGGCAGATGAGGCTGAGCGACAGCTTTCCAGGCTAGCTCTTTCTAGCTGCGAGCTATCTGCAGACGTTCGCATTTTCGGAGCAGAGCTCCCAGAGGCACACAGCACAGACCACCTAAGCTACGTTTGAAGTTTGAGGGGACAAGACAAGCAAGCAGCCCCAGTCTCTGTGCCTCTGTGCGAGCAGTGCCATGGGCAGATGAGGCTGAGCAACAGCTTTCCAGGCTAGCTTTTTCTGCCTGCGAGCTATCTGCAGACGTTCGCATTTTCGGAGCAGGGCTGCCGGAGGCGCCCAGGACGGACCACCTAAGCTACGTTTGAAGTTTGAGGGGACAAGACAAGCAAGCAGCCCCAGTCTCTGTGCCTCTGTGCGAGCAGTGCCATGGGCAGATGAGGCTGAGCAACAGCTTTCCAGGCTAGCTCTTTCTGCCTGCGAACTATCTGCAGACGTTCGCATTTTTGGAGCAGGGCTGCCGGAGGCGCCCGGCAAAGGCCACATAAGCTACGTTTGAAGTTTGAGGAGACAAGACAAGCAAGCAGCCCCAGTCTCTGTGCCTCTGTGCGAGCAGTGTCATGGGTAGATGAGGCTGAGCAACAGCTTTCCAGGCTAGCTCTTTCTGCCTGCGAGCTATCTGCAGACGTTCGCATTTTCGGAGCAGGGCTCCCAGAGGAACCCAGCACAGACCACCTAAGCTAGGTTTGAAGTTTGAGGGGACAAGACAAGCAAGCAGCCCCAGTCTCTGTGCCTCTGTGCGAGCAGTGCCATGGGCAGATGAGGCTGAGCAACAGCTTTCCAGGCTAGCTTTTTCTGCCTGCGAGCTATCTGCAGACGTTCGCATTTTCAGAGCAGGACTGCCAGAGGATCCCAGCACGGAATACCAAATTAATGTTTGAGGTTTGAGGGGGCAAGACAAGCAAGCAGCCCCAGTCTCTGTGACTCTCTGCGAGCAGTGCCATGGGCAGGTGAGGCTTAGCAACAACTTTCCAGGCTAGCTATTTCCGGCTGCCAGCTATCTGCAAACGTTCGCATTTTCGGAGAAGGGCTGCTGGAGGCACCCGGCACATACCACCTAAGCTACGTCTGAAGTTTGAGGGGACAAGACAAGCAAGCAGCCCCAGTCTCTGTGCCTCTGTGCGAGCACTGCCATGGGCAGATGAGGCTGAGCAACAGCTTTCCAGGCTAGCTCTTTCTGCATGCGACCTATCTACAGACGTTCGCATTTTCAGAGTAGGGCTGCCGGAGGATCCCGGCACAGACCACCAAAGATACTTTTGAAGTTTGAGGGGGCAAGACAAGCAAGCAGCCCCAGTCTCTGTGCCTCTGTGCGAGCAGTGCCATGGGCAGATGAGGCTGAGCAACAGCTTTCCAGGCTAGCTCTTTCTGCCTGCGAACTATCTGCAGACGTTCGCATTTTTGGAGCAGGGCTGCCGGAGGCGCCCGGCAAAGGCCACCTAAGCTACGTTTGAAGTTTGAGGAGACAAGACAAGCAAGCAGCCCCAGTCTCTGTGCCTCTGTGCGAGCAGTGGCATGGGCAGATGAAGCTGAGCAACAGCTTTCCAGGCTAGCTCTTTCTGCCTGCGAGCTATCTTCAGACGTTCGCATTTTTGGAGCAGGGCTGCCGGAATCGCCCAGCAACGGCCACCTAAGCTACGTTTGAAGTTTGAGGGGACAAGACAAGCAAGCAGCCCCAGTCTCTGTGCCTCTGTGCGAGCAGTGCCATGGGCAGATGAGGCTGAGCGACAGCTTTCCAGGCTGGCTTTTCCTGCCTGCGAGCTATCTGCAGACGTTCGCATTTTCAGAGCAGGACTGCCAGAGGATCCCGGCACGGAATACCAAATTTATGTTTGAAGTTTGAGGGGGCAAGACAAGCAAGCAGCCCCAGTCTCTGTGCCTCTGTGCGAGCAGTGCCATGGGCAGATGAGGCTGAGCAACAGCTTTCCAGGCTAGCTCTTTCTGCATGCGACCTATCTACAAACGTTCGCATTTTCAGAGCAGGGCTGCCGGAGGATCCCGGCACAGACCACCAAAGCTACGTTTGAAGTTTGAAGGGACAAGACAAGCAAGCAGCCCCAGTCTCTGTGCCTCTGTGCGAGCAGTGCCATGGGCAGATGAGGCTGAGCAACAGCTTTCCAGGCTAGCTCTTTCTGCCTGCCAGCTACCTGAAGACGTTCACATTTTCGGAGCAGGGCTTGCGGAGGTTCTCGTCACGGACCACCTAAGCTACATTTGATGTTTGAGCGGGCAAGACAAGCAGGCAGCCCCAGTCTCTGTGCCTCTGTGCGAGCAGTGCCATGGGCAGATGAGGCTGAGCAACAGCTTTCCAGGCTAGCTCTTTCTGCCTGCCAGTTACCTGAAGACGTTCGCATTTTCGGAGCAGGGCTGCCGGAGGCGCCCGGCACGGACCACCTAAGAAACGTTTGAAGCTTGAGGGGACAAGACAAGCAAGCAGCCCCAGTCTCTGTGCCTCTGTGCGAGCAGTGCCATGGGCAGATGAGGCTGAGCAACATCTTTCCAGGCTAGCTCTTTCTGCCTGCGAGCTATCTGCAGACATTCGCACTTTCGGAGCAGAGCTGCCGGAGGCGCTCGGCACAGAACACCTAAGCTACGTTTGAAGTTTGAGGGGACAAGACAAGCAAGCAGTCCCAGTCTCTGTGCCCCTGTGCGAGCAGTGCCATGGGCAGATGAGGCTGAGCAACAGCTTTCCAGGCTAGCTCTTTCTACCTGCCAGCTACCTGAAGACGTTCGCATTTTCGGAGCAGGGCTTCCGGAGGTTCTCGTCACGGACCACCTAAGCTACGTTTGATGTTTGAGGGGGCAAGACAAGCAGGCAGCCCCAGTCTCTGTGCCTCTGTGCGAGCAGTGCCATGGGCAGATGAGGCTGAGCAACAGCTTTCCAGGCTAGCTCTTTCTGCCTGCGAACTATCTGCAGACGTTCGCATTTTTGGAGCAGGGCTGCCGGAGGCGCCCGGCAAAGGCCACATAAGCTACGTTTGAAGTTTGAGGAGACAAGACAAGCAAGCAGCCCCAGTCTCTGTGCCTCTGTGCGAGCAGTGTCATGGGTAGATGAGGCTGAGCAACAGCTTTCCAGGCTAGCTCTTTCTGCCTGCGAGCTACCTGCAGACGTTCGCATTTTCGGAGCAGGGCTCCCAGAGGCACCCAGCACAGACCACCTAAGCTACGTTTGAAGTTTGAGGGGACAAGACAAGCAAGCAGTCCCAGTCTCTGTGCCCCTGTGCGAGAAGTGCCATGGGCAGATGAGGCTGAGCAACGGCTTTCCAGGCTAGCTCTTTCTACCTGCCAGCTACCTGAAGACGTTCCCATTTTCGGAGCAGGGCTTCCGGAGGTTCTCGTCACGGACCACCTAAGCTACGTTTGATGTTTGAGGGGGCAAGACAAGCAGGCAGCCCCAGTCTCTGTGCCTCTGTGCGAGCAGTGCCATGGGCAGATGAGGCTTAGCAACAACTTTCCAGGCTAGCTCTTTCTGCCTGCGAGCTATCTTCAGACGTTCGCATTTTTGGAGCAGGGCTGCCGGAGGCGCCTGGCACAGACCACCTAAGCTACGTTTGAAGTTTGAGGGGACAAGACAAGCAAGCAGCCCCAGTCTCTGTGCCTCTGTGCGAGCAGTGCCATGGGCAGATGAGGCTGAGCAACAGCTTTCCAGGCTAGCTCTTTCTAGCTGCGAGCTATCTGCAGACGTTCGCATTTTCGGAGCAGGGCTCCCAGAGGCACCCAGCACAGACCACCTAAGCTACGTTTGAAGTTTGAGGGGACAAGACAAGCAAGCAGCCCCAGTCTCTGTGCCTCTGTGCGAGCAGTGCCATGGGCAGATGAGGCTGAGCAACAGCTTTCCAGGCTAGCTCTTTCTGCATGCGACCTATCTACAGACGTTCGCATTTTCAGAGCAGGGCTGCCGGAGAATCCTGGCACAGACCACCAAAGATACGTTTGAAGTTTGAGTTGACAAGACAAGCAAGCAGCCCCAGTCTCTGTGCCTCTGTGCGAGCAGTGCCATGGGCAGGTGAGGCTTAGCAACAACTTTCCAGGCTAGCTATTTACGGCTGCCAGCTATCTGCAAACGTTCGCATTTTCGGAGAAGGGCTGCTGGAGGCACCCGGCACATAACACCTAAGCTACGTCTGAAGTTTGAGGGGACAAGACAAGCAAGCAGCCCCAGTCTCTGTGCCTCTGTGCGAGCAGTGCCATGGCCAGATGAGGCTGAGCAACAGCTTTCCAGGCTAGCTTTTTCTGCCTGCGAGCTATCTGCAGACGTTCGCATTTTCAGAGCAGGACTGACAGAGGATCCCAGCACGGAATACCAAATATATGTTTGAGGTTTGAGGGGGCAAGACAAGCAAGCAGCCCCAGTCTCTGTGCCTCTGTGGAGCAGTGCCATGGGCAGATGAGGCTGAGCAACAGTTTTCCAGGCTAGCTCTTTCTGCCTGCGAGCTATCTGCAGACGTTCGCATTTTCAGAGCAGGTCTGCCGGAGGCGCCTGGCACAGAACACCTAAGCTACGTTTGAAGTTTGAGGGGACAAGACAAGCAAGCAGTCCCACTCTCTGTGCCTCTGTGCGAGCAGTGCCAGGGGCAGATGAGGCTGAGCAACAGTTTTCCAGGCTAGCTCTTTCTGGCTGCCAGCTATCTGCAGATGTTCGCATTTTTGGAGCAGCGCTACCTCAAGCACCCTTCACGGACCACCTAAGAAACGTTTGAAGTTTGAGGGGACAAGACAAGCAAGCAGCCCCAGTCTCTGTGCCTCTGTGCAAGCAGTGCCATGGGCAGATGAGGCTGAGCAACAGCTTTCCAGGCTAGCTCTTTCTGCCTGCGAGCTATCTGCAGACATTCGCATTTTCGGAGCAGGGATGCCGGAGGCGCCCGGCACAGAACACCTAAGCTACGTTTGAAGTTTGAGGGGACAAGACAAGCAAGCAGCCCCAGTCTCTGTGCCCCTGTGCGAGCAGTGCCATGGGCAGATGAGGCTGAGCAACGGCTTTCCAGGCTAGCTCTTTCTACCTGCCAGCTACCTGAAGACGTTCCCATTTTCGGAGCAGGGCTTCCGGAGGTTCTCGTCACGGACCACCTAAGCTACGTTTGATGTTTGAGGGGGCAAGACAAGCAGGCAGCCCCAGTCTCTGTGCCTCTGTGCGAGCAGTGCCATGGGCAGATGAGGCTTAGCAACAACTTTCCAGGCTAGCTCTTTCTGCCTGCGAGCTATCTGCAGACGTTCGCATTTTTGGAGCAGGGCTGCCGGAGGCGTCTGGCACAGACCACCTAAGCTACGTTTGAAGTTTGAGGGGACAAGACAAGCAAGCAGACCCAGTCTCTGTGCCTCTGTGCGAGCAGTGCCATGGGCAGATGAGGCTGAGCAACAGCTTTCCAGGCTAGCTCTTTCTGCATGCGACCTATCTACAGACGTTCGCATTTTCAGAGCAGGGCTGTCGGAGGATCCCGGCACAGACCACCAAAGATACGTTTGAAGTTTGAGTTGACAAGACAAGTAAGCAGCCCCAGTCTCTGTGACTCTCTGCGAGCAGTGCCATGGGCAGGTGAGGCTTAGCAACAACTTTCCAGGCTAGCTATTTACGGCTGCCAGCTATCTGCAAACGTTCGCATTTTCGGAGAAGGGCTGCTGGAGGCACCCGGCACATATCACCTAAGCTACGTCTGAAGTTTGAGGGGACAAGACAAGCAAGCAGCCCCAGTCTCTGTGCCTCTGTGCGAGCAGTGCCATGGGCAGATGAGGCTGAGCAACAGCTTTCCAGGCTAGCTCTTTCTGCATGCGACCTATCTACAGACGTTCGCATTTTCAGAGTAGGGCTGCCGGAGGATCCCGGCACAGACCACCAAAGATACTTTTGAAGTTTGAGGGGGCAAGACAAGCAAGCAGCCCCAGTCTCTGTGCCTCTGTGCGAGCAGTGCCATGGGCAGATGAGGCTGAGCAACAGCTTTCCAGGCTAGCTCTTTCTGCATGCGACCTATCTACAGACGTTCGCATTTTCAGAGCAGGGCTGCCGGAGAATCCCGGCACAGACCACCAAAGATACGTTTGAAGTTTGAGTTGACAAGACAAGCAAGCAGCCCCAGTCTCTGTGACTCTCTGCGAGCAGTGCCATGGGCAGGTGAGGCTTAGCAACAACTTTCCAGGCTAGCTATTTACGGCTGCCAGCTATCTGCAAACGTTCGCATTTTCGGAGAAGGGCTGCTGGAGGCACCCGGCACATACCACCTAAGCTACGTCTGAAGTTTGAGGGGACAAGACAAGCAAGCAGCCCCAGTCTCTGTGCCTCTGTGCGAGCAGTGCCATGGGCAGATGAGGCTGAGCAACAGCTTTCCAGGCTAGCTTTTTCTGCCTGCGAGCTATCTGCAGACGTTCGCATTTTCAGAGCAGGACTGACAGAGGATCCCAGCACGGAATACCAAATATATGTTTGAGGTTTGAGGGGGCAAGACAAGCAAGCAGCCCCAGTCTCTGTGCCTCTGTGGAGCAGTGCCATGGGCAGATGAGGCTGAGCAACAGCTTTCCAGGCTAGCTCTTTCTGCATGCGAGTTATCTGCAGACGTTCACATTTTCAGAGCAGGTCTGCCGGAGGCGCCTGGCACAGAACACCTAAGCTACGTTTGAAGTTTGAGGGGACAAGACAAGCAAGCAGTCCCACTCTCTGTGCCTCTGTGCGAGCAGTGCCAGGGGCAGATGAGGCTGAGCAACAGTTTTCCAGGCTAGCTCTTTCTGGCTGCCAGCTATCTGCAGATGTTCGCATTTTTGGAGCAGCGCTACCTCAATCACCCGGCACGGACCACCTAAGAAACGTTTGAAGTTTGAGGGGACAAGACAAGCAAGCAGCCCCAGTCTCTGTGCCTCTGTGCAAGCAGTGCCATGGGCAGATGAGGCTGAGCAACAGCTTTCCAGGCTAGCTCTTTCTGCCTGCGAGCTATCTGCAGACATTCGCATTTTCGGAGCAGGGATGCCGGAGGCGCCCGGCACAGAACACCTAAGCTACGTTTGAAGTTTGAGGGGACAAGACAAGCAAGCAGCCCCAGTCTCTGTGCCCCTGTGCGAGCAGTGCCATGGGCAGATGAGGCTGAGCAACGGCTTTCCAGGCTAGCTCTTTCTACCTGCCAGCTACCTGAAGACGTTCCCATTTTCGGAGAAGGGCTTCCGGAGGTTCTCGTCACGGACCACCTAAGCTACGTTTGATGTTTGAGGGGGCAAGACAAGCAGGCAGCCCCAGTCTCTGTGCCTCTGTGCGAGCAGTGCCATGGGCAGATGAGGCTTAGCAACAACTTTCCAGGCTAGCTCTTTCTGCCTGCGAGCTATCTGCAGACGTTCGCATTTTTGGAGCAGGGCTGCCGGAGGCGTCTGGCACAGACCACCTAAGCTACGTTTGAAGTTTGAGGGGACAAGACAAGCAAGCAGCCCCAGTCTCTGTGCCTCTGTGCGAGCAGTGCCATGCGCAGATGAGGCTGAGCAACAGCTTTCCAGGCTAGCTCTTTCTAGCTGCGAGCTATCTGCAGACGTTCGCATTTTCGGAGCAGGGCTCCCAGAGGCACCCAGCACAGACCACCTAAGCTACGTTTGAAGTTTGAGGGGACAAGACAAGCAAGCAGCCCCAGTCTCTGTGCCTCTGTGCGAGCAGTGCCATGGGCAGATGAGGCTGAGCAACAGCTTTCCAGGCTAGCTCTTTCTGCATGCGACCTATCTACAGACGTTCGCATTTTCAGAGCAGGGCTGCCGGAGGATCCCGGCACAGACCACCAAAGATACGTTTGAAGTTTGAGTTGACAAGACAAGCAAGCAGCCCCAGTCTCTGTGACTCTCTGCGAGCAGTGCCATGGGCAGGTGAGGCTTAGCAACAACTTTCCAGGCTAGCTATTTACGGCTGCCAGCTATCTGCAAACGTTCGCATTTTCGGAGAAGGGCTGCTGGAGGCACCCGGCACATATCACCTAAGCTACGTCTGAAGTTTGAGGGGACAAGACAAGCAAGCAGACCCAGTCTCTGTGCCTCTGTGCGAGCAGTGCCATGGGCAGATGAGGCTGAGCAACAGCTTTCCAGGCTAGCTCTTTCTGCATGCGACCTATCTACAGACGTTCGCATTTTCAGAGTAGGGCTGCCGGAGGATCCCGGCACAGACCACCAAAGATACTTTTGAAGTTTGAGGGGGCAAGACAAGCAAGCAGCCCCAGTCTCTGTGCCTCTGTGCGAGCAGTGCCATGGGCAGATGAGGCTGAGCAACAGCTTTCCAGGCTAGCTCTTTCTGCCTGCGAACTATCTGCAGACGTTCGCATTTTTGGAGCAGGGCTGCCGGAGGCGCCCGGCAAAGGCCACCTAAGCTACGTTTGAAGTTTGAGGAGACAAGACAAGCAAGCAGCCCGAGTCTCTGTGCCTCTGTGCGAGCAGTGTCATGGGTAGATGAGGCTGAGCAACAGCTTTCCAGGCTAGCTCTTTCTGCCTGCGAGCTATCTTCAGACGTTCGCATTTTTGGAGCAGGGCTGCCAGAATCGCACAGCAACGGCCACCTAAGCTACGTTTGAAGTTTGAGGGTACAAGACAAGCAAGCAGCCCCAGTCTCTGTGCCTCTGTGCGAGCAGTGCCATGGGCAGATGAGGCTGAGAAACAGCTTTCCAGGCTAGCTCTTTCTAGCTGCGAGCTATCTGCAGACGTTCGCATTTTCGGAGCAGGGCTCCCAGAGGCACACAGCACAGACCACCTAAGCTACGTTTGAAGTTTGAGGGGGCAAGACAAGCAAGCAGCCCCAGTCTCTGTGCCTCTGTGCGAGCAGTGCCATGGGCAGATGAGGCTGAGCAACAGCTTTCCAGGCTAGCTTTTCCTGCCTGCGAACTATCTGCAGACGTTCGCATTTTTGGAGCAGTGCTGCCGGAGGCGCCCGGCACGGACCACCTAAGCTACGTTTGAAGTTTGAGGGGGCAAGACAAGCAAGCAGCCCCAGTCTCTGTGCCTCTGTGCGAGCAGTGCCATGGGCAGATGAGGCTGAGCAACAGTTTTCCAGGCTAGCTCTTTCTGCCTGCAAGCTATCTGCAGATGTTCGCATTTTCAGAGTAGCGCTGCCGCAAGCACCCGGCACGGACCACCTAAGCTACGTTTGAAGTTTGAGGTGCCAAGACAAGCAAGCAGTCCCAGTCTCTGTGCCTCTGTGCGAGCAGTGCCATGGGCAGATGAGGCTGAGCAACAGCTTTCCAGGCTAGCTCTTTCTACCTGCGAGCTATCTGCAGACGTTCGCATTTTCGGAGCAGGACCGCCAGAGGATCCCGGCACAGAACACCTAAGCTACGTTTGAAGTTTGAGGGAACAAGACAAGCAAGCAGCCCCAGTCTCTGTGCCTCTGTGCGAGCAGTGCCATGGGCAGATGAGGCTGAGCAACAGCTTTCCAGGCTAGCTCTTTCTGCCTGCGAGCTATCTGCAGACGTTCGCATTTTCAGAGCAGGACTGCCAGAGGATCCCGGCACGGAATACCAAATTTATGTTTGAGGTTTGAGGGGGCAAGACAAGCAAGCAGCCCCAGTCTCTGTGCCTCTGTGCGAGCAGTGCCATGGGCAGATGAGGCTGAGCAACAGCTTTCCAGGCAAGCTCTTTCTGCATGCGACCTATCTACAGACGTTCGCATTTTCAGAGCAGGGCTTCCGGAGGTTCTCGTCACGGACCACCTAAGCTACGTTTGATGTTTGAGGGGGCAAGACAAGCAGGCAGCCCCAGTCTCTGTGCCTCTGTGCGAGCAGTGCCATGGGCAGATGAGGCTTAGCAACAACTTTCCAGGCTAGCTCTTTCTGCCTGCGAGCTATCTTCAGACGTTCGCATTTTTGGAGCAGGGCTGCCGGAGGCGCCTGGCACAGACCACCTAAGCTACGTTTGAAGTTTGAGGGAACAAGACAAGCAAGCAGCCCCAGTCTCTGTGCCTCTGTGCGAGCAGTGCCATGGGCAGATGAGGCTGAGCAACAGCTTTCCAGGCTAGCTCTTTCTAGCTGCGAGCTATCTGCAGACGTTCGCATTTTCGGAGCAGGGCTCCCAGAGGCACCCAGCACAGACCACCTAAGCTACGTTTGAAGTTTGAGGGGACAAGACAAGCAAGCAGCCCCAGTCTCTGTGCCTCTGTGCGAGCAGTGCCATGGGCAGATGAGGCTGAGCAACAGCTTTCCAGGCTAGCTCTTTCTGCATGCGACCTATCTACAGACGTTCGCATTTTCAGAGCAGGGCTGCCGGAGAATCCCGGCACAGACCACCAAAGATACGTTTGAAGTTTGAGTTGACAAGACAAGCAAGCAGCCCCAGTCTCTGTGACTCTCTGCGAGCAGTGCCATGGGCAGGTGAGGCTTAGCAACAACTTTCCAGGCTAGCTATTTACGGCTGCCAGCTATCTGCAAACGTTCGCATTTTCGGAGAAGGGCTGCTGGAGGCACCCGGCACATAACACCTAAGCTACGTCTGAAGTTTGAGGGGACAAGACAAGCAAGCAGCCCCAGTCTCTGTGCCTCTGTGCGAGCAGTGCCATGGCCAGATGAGGCTGAGCAACAGCTTTCCAGGCTAGCTTTTTCTGCCTGCGAGCTATCTGCAGACGTTCGCATTTTCAGAGCAGGACTGACAGAGGATCCCAGCACGGAATACCAAATATATGTTTGAGGTTTGAGGGGGCAAGACAAGCAAGCAGCCCCAGTCTCTGTGCCTCTGTGGAGCAGTGCCATGGGCAGATGAGGCTGAGCAACAGCTTTCCAGGCTAGCTCTTTCTGCCTGCGAGCTATCTGCAGA
This sequence comes from Opisthocomus hoazin, assembly GCF_030867145.1. Taxonomy (NCBI): domain Eukaryota; kingdom Metazoa; phylum Chordata; class Aves; order Opisthocomiformes; family Opisthocomidae; genus Opisthocomus; species Opisthocomus hoazin. The sequence continues at coordinate 5,771,570 of NC_134426.1, read as the reverse complement.
CGTTCGCATTTTCAGAGCAGGTCTGCCGGAGGCGCCTGGCACAGAACACCTAAGCTACGTTTGAAGTTTGAGGGGACAAGACAAGCAAGCAGTCCCACTCTCTGTGCCTCTGTGCGAGCAGTGCCAGGGGCAGATGAGGCTGAGCAACAGTTTTCCAGGCTAGCTCTTTCTGGCTGCCAGCTATCTGCAGATGTTCGCATTTTTGGAGCAGCGCTACCTCAAGCACCCTTCACGGACCACCTAAGAAACGTTTGAAGTTTGAGGGGACAAGACAAGCAAGCAGCCCCAGTCTCTGTGCCTCTGTGCAAGCAGTGCCATGGGCAGATGAGGCTGAGCAACAGCTTTCCAGGCTAGCTCTTTCTGCCTGCGAGCTATCTGCAGACATTCGCATTTTCGGAGCAGGGATGCCGGAGGCGCCCGGCACAGAACACCTAAGCTACGTTTGAAGTTTGAGGGGACAAGACAAGCAAGCAGCCCCAGTCTCTGTGCCCCTGTGCGAGCAGTGCCATGGGCAGATGAGGCTGAGCAACGGCTTTCCAGGCTAGCTCTTTCTACCTGCCAGCTACCTGAAGACGTTCCCATTTTCGGAGCAGGGCTTCCGGAGGTTCTCGTCACGGACCACCTAAGCTACGTTTGATGTTTGAGGGGGCAAGACAAGCAGGCAGCCCCAGTCTCTGTGCCTCTGTGCGAGCAGTGCCATGGGCAGATGAGGCTTAGCAACAACTTTCCAGGCTAGCTCTTTCTGCCTGCGAGCTATCTGCAGACGTTCGCATTTTTGGAGCAGGGCTGCCGGAGGCGTCTGGCACAGACCACCTAAGCTACGTTTGAAGTTTGAGGGGACAAGACAAGCAAGGAGCCCCAGTCTCTGTGCCTCTGTGCGAGCAGTGCCATGGGCAGATGAGGCTGAGCAACAGCTTTCCAGGCTAGCTCTTTCTAGCTGCGAGCTATCTGCAGACGTTCGCATTTTCGGAGCAGGGCTCCCAGAGGCACCCAGCACAGACCACCTAAGCTACGTTTGAAGTTTGAGGGGACAAGACAAGCAAGCAGACCCAGTCTCTGTGCCTCTGTGCGAGCAGTGCCATGGGCAGATGAGGCTGAGCAACAGCTTTCCAGGCTAGCTCTTTCTGCATGCGACCTATCTACAGACGTTCGCATTTTCAGAGCAGGGCTGTCGGAGGATCCCGGCACAGACCACCAAAGATACGTTTGAAGTTTGAGTTGACAAGACAAGTAAGCAGCCCCAGTCTCTGTGACTCTCTGCGAGCAGTGCCATGGGCAGGTGAGGCTTAGCAACAACTTTCCAGGCTAGCTATTTACGGCTGCCAGCTATCTGCAAACGTTCGCATTTTCGGAGAAGGGCTGCTGGAGGCACCCGGCACATATCACCTAAGCTACGTCTGAAGTTTGAGGGGACAAGACAAGCAAGCAGCCCCAGTCTCTGTGCCTCTGTGCGAGCAGTGCCATGGGCAGATGAGGCTGAGCAACAGCTTTCCAGGCTAGCTCTTTCTGCATGCGACCTATCTACAGACGTTCGCATTTTCAGAGTAGGGCTGCCGGAGGATCCCGGCACAGACCACCAAAGATACTTTTGAAGTTTGAGGGGGCAAGACAAGCAAGCAGCCCCAGTCTCTGTGCCTCTGTGCGAGCAGTGCCATGGGCAGATGAGGCTGAGCAACAGCTTTCCAGGCTAGCTCTTTCTGCATGCGACCTATCTACAGACGTTCGCATTTTCAGAGCAGGGCTGCCGGAGAATCCCGGCACAGACCACCAAAGATACGTTTGAAGTTTGAGTTGACAAGACAAGCAAGCAGCCCCAGTCTCTGTGACTCTCTGCGAGCAGTGCCATGGGCAGGTGAGGCTTAGCAACAACTTTCCAGGCTAGCTATTTACGGCTGCCAGCTATCTGCAAACGTTCGCATTTTCGGAGAAGGGCTGCTGGAGGCACCCGGCACATACCACCTAAGCTACGTCTGAAGTTTGAGGGGACAAGACAAGCAAGCAGCCCCAGTCTCTGTGCCTCTGTGCGAGCAGTGCCATGGGCAGATGAGGCTGAGCAACAGCTTTCCAGGCTAGCTTTTTCTGCCTGCGAGCTATCTGCAGACGTTCGCATTTTCAGAGCAGGACTGACAGAGGATCCCAGCACGGAATACCAAATATATGTTTGAGGTTTGAGGGGGCAAGACAAGCAAGCAGCCCCAGTCTCTGTGCCTCTGTGGAGCAGTGCCATGGGCAGATGAGGCTGAGCAACAGCTTTCCAGGCTAGCTCTTTCTGCATGCGAGTTATCTGCAGACGTTCGCATTTTCAGAGCAGGTCTGCCGGAGGCGCCTGGCACAGAACACCTAAGCTACGTTTGAAGTTTGAGGGGACAAGACAAGCAAGCAGTCCCACTCTCTGTGCCTCTGTGCGAGCAGTGCCAGGGGCAGATGAGGCTGAGCAACAGTTTTCCAGGCTAGCTCTTTCTGGCTGCCAGCTATCTGCAGATGTTCGCATTTTTGGAGCAGCGCTACCTCAATCACCCGGCACGGACCACCTAAGAAACGTTTGAAGTTTGAGGGGACAAGACAAGCAAGCAGCCCCAGTCTCTGTGCCTCTGTGCAAGCAGTGCCATGGGCAGATGAGGCTGAGCAACAGCTTTCCAGGCTAGCTCTTTCTGCCTGCGAGCTATCTGCAGACATTCGCATTTTCGGAGCAGGGATGCCGGAGGCGCCCGGCACAGAACACCTAAGCTACGTTTGAAGTTTGAGGGGACAAGACAAGCAAGCAGCCCCAGTCTCTGTGCCCCTGTGCGAGCAGTGCCATGGGCAGATGAGGCTGAGCAACGGCTTTCCAGGCTAGCTCTTTCTACCTGCCAGCTACCTGAAGACGTTCCCATTTTCGGAGCAGGGCTTCCGGAGGTTCTCGTCACGGACCACCTAAGCTACGTTTGATGTTTGAGGGGGCAAGACAAGCAGGCAGCCCCAGTCTCTGTGCCTCTGTGCGAGCAGTGCCATGGGCAGATGAGGCTTAGCAACAACTTTCCAGGCTAGCTCTTTCTGCCTGCGAGCTATCTGCAGACGTTCGCATTTTTGGAGCAGGGCTGCCGGAGGCGTCTGGCACAGACCACCTAAGCTACGTTTGAAGTTTGAGGGGACAAGACAAGCAAGCAGCCCCAGTCTCTGTGCCTCTGTGCGAGCAGTGCCATGCGCAGATGAGGCTGAGCAACAGCTTTCCAGGCTAGCTCTTTCTAGCTGCGAGCTATCTGCAGACGTTCGCATTTTCGGAGCAGGGCTCCCAGAGGCACCCAGCACAGACCACCTAAGCTACGTTTGAAGTTTGAGGGGACAAGACAAGCAAGCAGCCCCAGTCTCTGTGCCTCTGTGCGAGCAGTGCCATGGGCAGATGAGGCTGAGCAACAGCTTTCCAGGCTAGCTCTTTCTGCATGCGACCTATCTACAGACGTTCGCATTTTCAGAGCAGGGCTGCCGGAGGATCCCGGCACAGACCACCAAAGATACGTTTGAAGTTTGAGTTGACAAGACAAGCAAGCAGCCCCAGTCTCTGTGACTCTCTGCGAGCAGTGCCATGGGCAGGTGAGGCTTAGCAACAACTTTCCAGGCTAGCTATTTACGGCTGCCAGCTATCTGCAAACGTTCGCATTTTCGGAGAAGGGCTGCTGGAGGCACCCGGCACATATCACCTAAGCTACGTCTGAAGTTTGAGGGGACAAGACAAGCAAGCAGACCCAGTCTCTGTGCCTCTGTGCGAGCAGTGCCATGGGCAGATGAGGCTGAGCAACAGCTTTCCAGGCTAGCTCTTTCTGCATGCGACCTATCTACAGACGTTCGCATTTTCAGAGTAGGGCTGCCGGAGGATCCCGGCACAGACCACCAAAGATACTTTTGAAGTTTGAGGGGGCAAGACAAGCAAGCAGCCCCAGTCTCTGTGCCTCTGTGCGAGCAGTGCCATGGGCAGATGAGGCTGAGCAACAGCTTTCCAGGCTAGCTCTTTCTGCCTGCGAACTATCTGCAGACGTTCGCATTTTTGGAGCAGGGCTGCCGGAGGCGCCCGGCAAAGGCCACCTAAGCTACGTTTGAAGTTTGAGGAGACAAGACAAGCAAGCAGCCCGAGTCTCTGTGCCTCTGTGCGAGCAGTGTCATGGGTAGATGAGGCTGAGCAACAGCTTTCCAGGCTAGCTCTTTCTGCCTGCGAGCTATCTTCAGACGTTCGCATTTTTGGAGCAGGGCTGCCAGAATCGCACAGCAACGGCCACCTAAGCTACGTTTGAAGTTTGAGGGTACAAGACAAGAAAGCAGCCCCAGTCTCTGTGCCTCTGTGCGAGCAGTGCCATGGGCAGATGAGGCTTAGCAACAACTTTCCAGGCTAGCTCTTTCTAGCTGCGAGCTATCTGCAGACGTTCGCATTTTTGGAGCAGGGCTCCCAGAGGCACCCAGCACAGACCACCTAAGCTACGTTTGAAGTTTGAGGGGGCAAGACAAGCAAGCAGCCCCAGTCTCTGTGCCTCTGTGCGAGCAGTGCCATGGGCAGATGAGGCTGAGCAACAGCTTTCCAGGCTAGCTTTTCCTGCCTGCGAACTATCTGCAGACGTTCGCATTTTTGGAGCAGTGCTGCCGGAGGCGCCCGGCACGGACCACCTAAGCTACGTTTGAAGTTTGAGGGGGCAAGACAAGCAAGCAGCCCCAGTCTCTGTGCCTCTGTGCGAGCAGTGCCATGGGCAGATGAGGCTGAGCAACAGTTTTCCAGGCTAGCTCTTTCTGCCTGCAAGCTATCTGCAGATGTTCGCATTTTCAGAGTAGCGCTGCCGCAAGCACCCGGCACGGACCACCTAAGCTACGTTTGAAGTTTGAGGTGCCAAGACAAGCAAGCAGTCCCAGTCTCTGTGCCTCTGTGCGAGCAGTGCCATGGGCAGATGAGGCTGAGCAACAGCTTTCCAGGCTAGCTCTTTCTACCTGCGAGCTATCTGCAGACGTTCGCATTTTCGGAGCAGGACCGCCAGAGGATCCCGGCACAGAACACCTAAGCTACGTTTGAAGTTTGAGGGAACAAGACAAGCAAGCAGCCCCAGTCTCTGTGCCTCTGTGCGAGCAGTGCCATGGGCAGATGAGGCTGAGCAACAGCTTTCCAGGCTAGCTCTTTCTGCCTGCGAGCTATCTGCAGACGTTCGCATTTTCAGAGCAGGACTGCCAGAGGATCCCGGCACGGAATACCAAATTTATGTTTGAGGTTTGAGGGGGCAAGACAAGCAAGCAGCCCCAGTCTCTGTGCCTCTGTGCGAGCAGTGCCATGGGCAGATGAGGCTGAGCAACAGCTTTCCAGGCAAGCTCTTTCTGCATGCGACCTATCTACAGACGTTCGCATTTTCAGAGCAGGGCTGCCGGAGGATCCCGGCACAGACCACCAAAGATACGTTTGAAGTTTGAGTTGACAAGACAAGCAAGCAGCCCCAGTCTCTGTGACTCTCTGCGAGCAGTGCCATGGGCAGGTGAGGCTTAGCAACAACTTTCCAGGCTAGCTATTTACGGCTGCCAGCTATCTGCAAACGTTCGCATTTTCGGAGAAGGGCTGCTGGAGGCACCCGGCACATATCACCTAAGCTACGTCTGAAGTTTGAGGGGACAAGACAAGCAAGCAGACCCAGTCTCTGTGCCTCTGTGCGAGCAGTGCCATGGGCAGATGAGGCTGAGCAACAGCTTTCCAGGCTAGCTCTTTCTGCATGCGACCTATCTACAGACGTTCGCATTTTCAGAGTAGGGCTGCCGGAGGATCCCGGCACAGACCACCAAAGATACTTTTGAAGTTTGAGGGGGCAAGACAAGCAAGCAGCCCCAGTCTCTGTGCCTCTGTGCGAGCAGTGCCATGGGCAGATGAGGCTGAGCAACAGCTTTCCAGGCTAGCTCTTTCTGCCTGCGAACTATCTGCAGACGTTCGCATTTTTGGAGCAGGGCTGTCGGAGGCGCCCGGCAAAGGCCACCTAAGCTACGTTTGAAGTTTGAGGAGACAAGACAAGCAAGCAGCCCGAGTCTCTGTGCCTCTGTGCGAGCAGTGTCATGGGTAGATGAGGCTGAGCAACAGCTTTCCAGGCTAGCTCTTTCTGCCTGCGAGCTATCTTCAGACGTTCGCATTTTTGGAGCAGGGCTGCCAGAATCGCACAGCAACGGCCACCTAAGCTACGTTTGAAGTTTGAGGGTACAAGACAAGCAAGCAGCCCCAGTCTCTGTGCCTCTGTGCGAGCAGTGCCATGGGCAGATGAGGCTGAGCGACAGCTTTCCAGGCTAGCTCTTTCTAGCTGCGAGCTATCTGCAGACGTTCGCATTTTCGGAGCAGGGCTCCCAGAGGCACCCAGCACAGACCACCTAAGCTACGTTTGAAGTTTGAGGGGGCAAGACAAGCAAGCAGCCCCAGTCTCTGTGCCTCTGTGCGAGCAGTGCCATGGGCAGATGAGGCTGAGCAACAGCTTTCCAGGCTAGCTTTTCCTGCCTGCGAACTATCTGCAGACGTTCGCATTTTTGGAGCAGTGCTGCCGGAGGCGCCCGGCACGGACCACCTAAGCTACGTTTGAAGTTTGAGGGGGCAAGACAAGCAAGCAGCCCCAGTCTCTGTGCCTCTGTGCGAGCAGTGCCATGGGCAGATGAGGCTGAGCAACAGTTTTCCAGGCTAGCTCTTTCTGCCTGCAAGCTATCTGCAGATGTTCGCATTTTCAGAGTAGCGCTGCCGCAAGCACCCGGCACGGACCACCTAAGCTACGTTTGAAGTTTGAGGTGCCAAGACAAGCAAGCAGTCCCAGTCTCTGTGCCTCTGTGCGAGCAGTGCCATGGGCAGATGAGGCTGAGCAACAGCTTTCCAGGCTAGCTCTTTCTACCTGCGAGCTATCTGCAGACGTTCGCATTTTCGGAGCAGGACCGCCAGAGGATCCCGGCACAGAACACCTAAGCTACGTTTGAAGTTTGAGGGAACAAGACAAGCAAGCAGCCCCAGTCTCTGTGCCTCTGTGCGAGCAGTGCCATGGGCAGATGAGGCTGAGCAACAGCTTTCCAGGCTAGCTCTTTCTGCCTGCGAGCTATCTGCAGACGTTCGCATTTTCAGAGCAGGACTGCCAGAGGATCCCGGCACGGAATACCAAATTTATGTTTGAGGTTTGAGGGGGCAAGACAAGCAAGCAGCCCCAGTCTCTGTGCCTCTGTGCGAGCAGTGCCATGGGCAGATGAGGCTGAGCAACAGCTTTCCAGGCTAGCTCTTTCTGCCTGCGAGCTATCTGCAGACGTTCGCATTTTTGGAGCAGGGCTGCCGGAGGCGCCTGACACAGACCACCTAAGCTACGTTTGAAGTTTGAGGGGACAAGACAAGCAAGCAGCCCCAGTCTCTGTGCCTCTGTGCGAGCAGTGCCATGGGCAGATGAGGCTGAGCAACAGTTTTCCAGGCTAGCTCTTTCTGCCTGCGAGCTATCTGCAGATGTTCGCATTTTCAGAGCAGGACTGCCAGAGGATCCCGGCACGGAATACCAAATTTATGTTTGAGGTTTGAGGGGGCAAGACAAGCAAGCAGCCCCAGTCTCTGTGCCTCTGTGCGAGCAGTGCCATGGGCAGATGAGGCTGAGCAACAGCTTTCCAGGCTAGCTCTTTCTGCATGCGAGCTATCTACAAACGTTCGCATTTTCAGAGCAGGGCTGCCGGAGGCGCCCGGCAAAGGCCACCTAAGCTACGTTTGAAGTTTGAGGGGACAAGACAAGCAAGCAGCCTCAGTCTCTGTGCCTCTGTGCGAGCAGTGCCATGGGCAGATGAGGCTGAGCGACAGCTTTCCAGGCTAGCTCTTTCTAGCTGCGAGCTATCTGCAGACGTTCGCATTTTCGGAGCAGGGCTCCCAGAGGAACCCAGCACAGACCACCTAAGCTACGTTTGAAGTTTGAGGGGACAAGACAAGCAAGCAGCCCCAGTCTCTGTGCCCCTGTGCGAGCAGTGCCATGGGCAGTTGAGGCTGAGCAACAGCTTTCCAGGCTAGCTCTTTCTGCCTGCGAGCTATCTGCAGACGTTCGCATTTTCGGAGCAGGGCTGCCGCAGGCGCCCGGCACGGACCACCTAAGCTACGTTTGAAGTTTGAGGGGGCAAGACAAGCAAGCAGCCCCAGTCTCTGTGCCTCTGTGCGAGCAGTGCCATGGGCAGATGAGGCTGAGCAACAGTTTTCCAGGCTATCTCTTTCTGCCTGCGAGCTATCTGCAGATATTAGCATTTTTGGAGCAGCGCTGCCGCAAGCACCCGGCACGGACCACCTAAGCTACGTTTGAAGTTTGAGGGGACAAGACAAGCAAGCAGTCCCAGTCTCTGTACCTCTGTGCGAGCAGTGCCATGGGCAGATGAGGCTGAGCAACAGCTTTCCAGGCGAGCTCTTTCTGCCTGCGAGCTATCTGCAGACATTCGCATTTTCGGAGCAGGGCTGCCGGAGGCGCCCGGCACAAAACACCTAAGCTACGTTTGAAGTTTGAGGGGACAAGAAAAGCAAGCAGCCCCAGTCTCTGTGCCCCTGTGCGAGCAGTGCCATGGGCAGATGAGGCTGAGCAACGGCTTTCCAGGCTAGCTATTTCTACCTGCCAGCTACCTGAAGACGTTCGCATTTTCGGAGCAGGGCTTCCGGAGGTTCTCGTCACGGACCACCTAAGCTACGTTTGATGTTTGAGGGGGAAGACAAGCAGGCAGCCCCAGTCTCTGTGCCTCTGTGTGAGCAGTGCCAGGGGCAGATGACTGAGCAACAGCTTTCCAGGCTAGCTCTTTCTGCCTGCCAGCTACCTGAAGACGTTCGCATTTTCGGAGCAGGGCTGCCGGAGGCGCCCGGCACAGACCACCTAAGAAACGTTTGAAGCTTGAGGGGACAAGACAAGCAAGCAGCCCCAGTCTCTGTGCCTCTGTGCGAGCACTGCCATGGGCAGATGAGGCTGAGCAACAGCTTTCCAGGCTAGCTCTTTCTGGCTGCGAGCTATCTGCAGACGTTCGCATTTTCAGAGCAGGACTGCCAGAGGATCCCGGCACGGAATACCAAATTTATGTTTGAGGTTTGAGGGGGCAAGACAAGCAAGCAGCCCCAGTCTCTGTGCCTCTGTGCGAGCAGTGCCATGGGCAGATGAGGCTGAGCAACAGCTTTCCAGGCTAGCTCTTTCTGCATGCGAGCTATCTGCAGACGTTCGCATTTTCAGAGCAGGTCTGCCGGAGGCGCCTGGCACAGAACACCTAAGCTACGTTTGAAGTTTGAGGGGACAAGACAAGCAAGCAGTCCCAGTCTCTGTGCCTCTGTGCGAGCAGTGCCATGGGCAGATGAGGCTGAGCAACAGCTTTCCAGGCTAGCTCTTTCTGCCTGCGAGCTACCTGAAGACGTTCGCATTTTCGGAGCAGGGCTTCCGGAGGTTCTCGTCACGTACCACCTAAGCTACATTTGATGTTTTAGCGGGCAAGACAAGCAAGCAGCCCCAGTCTCTGTGCCTCTGTGCGAGCAGTGCCATGGGCAGATGAGGCTGAGCAACAGCTTTCCAGGCTAGCTTTTTCTGCCTGCGAGCTATCTGCAGACGTTCGCATTTTCGGAGCAGGGTGCCGGAGGCGCCCGGCATGAACCACCTAAGCTACGTTTGAGGTTTGAGGGGGCAAGACAAGCAAGCAGCCCCAGTCTCTGTGCCTCTGTGCGAGCAGTGCCATGTGCAGATGAGGCTGAGCAACAGTTTTCCAGGCTAGCTCTTTCTGTCTGCGAGCTATCTGCAGATGTTCGCATTTTCAGAGCAGCGCTGCCGCAAGCACCCGGCACGGACCACCTAAGCTACGTTTGAAGTTTGAGGGGACAAGACAAGCAAGCAGTCCCAGTCTCTGTGCCTCTGTGCGAGCAGTGCCATGGGCAGATGAGGCTGAGCAACAGCTTTCCAGGCTAGCTCTTTCTGCATGCGAGCTATCTACAGACGTTCGCATTTTCGGAGCAGGGCTGCCGGAGGCGCCCGGCACGGACCACCTAAGAAACGTTTGAATCTTGAGGGGACAAGACAAGCAAGCAGCCCCAGTCTCTGTGCCTCTGTGCGAGCACTGCCATGGGCAGATGAGGCTGAGCAACAGCTTTCCAGGCTAGCTCTTTCTGCCTGCGAGCTATCTGCAGACGTTCGCATTTTCAGAGCAGGACTGCCAGAGGATCCCGGCACGGAATACCAAATTTATGTTTGAGGTTTGAGGGGGCAAGACAAGCAAGCAGCCCCAGTCTCTGTGCCTCTGTGCGAGCAGTGCCATGGGCAGATGAGGCTAAGCAACAGCTTTCCAGGCTAGCTCTTTCTGCCTGCGAGCTATCTGCAGACGTTCGCATTTTCAGAGCAGGACTGCCAGAGGATCCCGGCACGGAATACCAAATTTATGTTTGAGGTTTGAGGGGACAAGACAAGCAGGCAGCCGCAGTCTCTGTGCCTCTGTGCGAGCAGTGCCATGGGCAGATGAGGCTGAGCAACAGCTTTCCAGGCTAGCTCTTTCTGCATGCGAGCTATCTACAGACGTTCGCATTTTCAGAGCAGGGCTGCCGGAGGCGCCCGGCAAAGGCCACCTAAGCTACGTTTGAAGTTTGAGGGGACAAGACAAGCAAGCAGCCCCAGTCTCTGTGCCTCTGTGCGAGCAGTGCCATGGGCAGATGAGGCTGAGCGACAGCTTTCCAGGCTAGCTCTTTCTAGCTGCGAGCTATCTGCAGACGTTCGCATTTTCGGAGCAGGGCTCCCAGAGGAACCCAGCACAGACCACTTAAGCTACGTTTGAAGTTTGAGGGGACAAGACAAGCAAGTAGCCCCAGTCTCTGTGCCCCTGTGCGAGCAGTGCCATGGGCAGATGAGGCTGAGCAACAGCTTTCCAGGCTAGCTCTTTCTGCCTGCGAGCTATCTGCAGACGTTCGCATTTTCGGAGCAGGGCTGCCGCAGGCGCCCGGCACAGACCACCTAAGCTACGTTTGAAGTTTGAGGGGGCAAGACAAGCAAGCAGCCCCAGTCTCTGTGCCTCTGTGCGAGCAGTGCCAGGGGCAGATGAGGCTGAGCAACAGTTTTCCAGGCTAGCTCTTTCTGCCTGCGAGCTATCTGCAGATGTTAGCATTTTTGGAGCAGCGCTGCCGCAAGCACCCGGCACGGACCACCTAAGTTACGTTTGAAGTTTGAGGGGACAAGACAAGCAAGCAGTCCCAGTCTCTGTGCCTCTGTGCAAGCAGTGCCATGGGCAGATGAGGCTGAGCAACAGCTTTCCAGGCGAGGTCTTTCTGCCTGCGCGCTATCTGCAGACATTCGCATTTTCGGAGCAGGGCTGCCGGAGGCGCCCGGCACAGAACACCTAAGCTACGTTTGAAGTTTGAGGGGACAAGAAAAGCAAGCAGCCCCAGTCTCTGTGCCCCTGTGTGAGCAGTGCCATGGGCAGATGAGGCTGAGCAACGGCTTTCCAGGCTAGCTCTTTCTACCTGCCAGCTACCTGAAGACGTTCGCATTTTCGGAGCAGGGCTGCCGGAGGTTCTCGTCACGGACCACCTAAGCTACGTTTGATGTTTGAGGGGGCAAGACAAGCAGGCAGCCCCAGTCTCTGTGCCTCTGTGCGAGCAGTGCCATGGGCAGATGACTGAGCAACAGCTTTCCAGGCTAGCTCTTTCTGTCTGCGAGCTATCTGCAGACGTTCGCATTTTCGGAGCAGGGCTCCCAGAGGAACCCAGCACAGACCACCTAAGCTACGTTTGAAGTTTGAGGGGACAAGACAAGCAAGCAGCCCCAGTCTCTGTGCCCCTGTGCGAGCAGTGCCATGGGCAGATGAGGCTGAGCAACAGCTTTCCAGGCTAGCTCTTTCTGCCTGCGAGCTATCTGCAGATGTTCGCATTTTCAGAGCAGCGCTGCCGCAAGCACCCGGCACGGACCACCTAAGCTACGTTTGAAGTTTAAGGGGACAAGACAAGCAAGCAGTCCCAGTCTCTGTGCCTCTGTGCAAGCAGTGCCATGGGCAGATGAGGCTGAGCAACAGCTTTCCAGGCTAGCTCTTTCTGCCTGCGAGCTATCTGCAGACGTTCGCATTTTCAGAGCAGGTCTGCCGGAGGCGCCTGGCACAGAACACCTAAGCTACGTTTGAAGTTTGAGGGGGCAAGACAAGCAAGCAGCCCCAGTCTCTGTGCCTCTGTGCGAGCAGTGCCATGGGCAGATGAGGCTGAGCAACAGCTTTCCAGGCTAGCTCTTTCTGCCTGCGAACTATCTGCAGACGTTCGCATTTTTGGAGCAGGGCTGCCGGAGGCGCCCGGCACGGAAAACCTAAGCTACGTTTGAACTTTGAGGGGACAAGACAAGCAAGCAGCCCCAGTCTCTGTGCCTCTGTGCGAGCACTGCCATGGGCAGATGAGGCTGAGCGACAGCTTTCCAGGCTAGCTCTTTCTAGCTGCGATCTATCTACAGACGTTCGCATTTTCGGAGCAGGGCTCCCAGAGCAACCCAGCACAGACCACCTAAGCTACGTTTGAAGTTTGAGGGGACAAGACAAGCAAGCAGACCCAGTCTCTGTGCCTCTGTGCGAGCAGTGCCTTGGGCAGATGAGGCTGAGCAACAGCTTTCCAGGCTAGCTCTTTCTGCATGCGACCTATCTACAGACGTTCGCATTTTCAGAGCAGGGCTGCCGGAGGATCCCGGTACAGACCACCAAAGCTACGTTTGAAGTTTGAGTTGACAAGACAAGCAAGCAGCCCCAGTCTCTGTGACTCTGTGCGAGCAGTGCCATGGGCAGATGAGGCTGAGCAACAACATTCCAGGCTAGCTCTTTCTGCCTGCGAGCTATCTGCAGACGTTCGCATTTTTGGAGCAGGGCTGCCGGAGGCGCCTGGCACAGACCACCTAAGCTACGTTTGAAGTTTGAGGGGACAAGACAAGCAAGCAGCCCCAGTCTCTGTGCCTCTGTGCGAGCAGTGCCATGGGCAGATGAGGCTGAGCAACAGCTTTCCAGGCTAGCTCTTTCTAGCTGCGAGCTATCTGCAGACGTTCGCATTTTCGGAGCAGGGCTCCCAGAGGCACCCAGCACAGACCACCTAAGATACATTTGAAGTTTGATAGGACAAGACAAGCAAGCAGCCCCAGTCTCTGTGCCTCTGTGCGAGCAGTGCCATGGGCAGATGAGGCTGAGCAACAGCTTTCCAGGCTAGCTTTTTCTGCCTGCGAGCTATCTGCAGACGTTCGCATTTTCGGAGCAGGGCTGCCGGAGGCGCCCGGCACGGAGCACCTAAGCTACGTTTGAAGTTTGAGGGGACAAGACAAGCAAGCAGCCCCAGTCTCTGTGCCTCTGTGCGAGCAGTGCCATGGGCAGATGAGGCTGAGCAGCAGCTTTCCAGGCTAGCTCTTTCTGCCTGCGAGCTATCTGCAGACGTTCGCATTTTCAGAGCAGGGCTGCCGGAGGCGCCCGGCACGGACCACCTAAGCTACGTTTGAAGTTTGAGGGGGAAAGACAAGCAAGCAGCCCCAGTCTCTGTGCCTCTGTGCGAGCAGTGCCATGGGCAGATGAGGCTGAGCAACAGTTTTCCAGGCTAGCTCTTTCTGCCTGCGAGCTATCTGCAGATGTTCGCATTTTTGGAGAAGCGCTGCCTCAAGCACCCGGCACCTACCACCTAAGCTACATTTGATGTTTGAGCGGGCAAGACAAGCAAGCAGCCCCAGTCTCTGTGCCTCTGTGCGAGCAGTGCCAGGGGCAGATGAGGCTGAGCAACAGCTTTCCAGGCTAGCTCTTTCTGCCTGCCAGCTACCTGAAGACGTTCGCATTTTCGGAGCAGGGCTGCCGGAGGTGCCCGACACGGACCACCTAAGAAACGTTTGAAGCTTGATGGGACAAGACAAGCAAGCAGCCCCAGTCTCTGTGCCTCTGTGCGAGCAGTGCCATGGGCAGATGAGGCTGAGCAACAGCTTTCCAGGCTAGCTCTTTCTGCCTGCGAGCTATCTGCAGACGTTCGCATTTTCGGAGCAGGGCTGCCAGAGGATCCCGGCAAGGAATACCAAATTTATGTTTGAGGTTTGAGGGGGCAAGACAAGCAAGCAGCCCCAGTCTCTGTGCCTCTGTGCGAGCAGTGCCATGGGCAGATGAGGCTGAGCGACAGCTTTCCAGGCTAGCTCTTTCTGCATGCGACCTATCTACAGACGTTCGCATTTTCAGAGCAGGGCTGCCGGAGGATCCCGGCACAGACCCCCAAAGCTACTTTTGAAGTTTGAGTTGACAAGACAAGCAAGCAGCCCCAGTCTCTGTGCCTCTGTGCGAGCAGTGCCATGGGCAGATGAGGCTTAGCAACTACTTTCCAGGCTAGCTTTTTCTGCCTGCGAGCTATCTGCAGACGTTCGCATTTTTGGAGCAGGGCTGCCGGAGGAGCCTGGCAGAGACTACTTAAGCTACGTTTGAAGTTTGAGGGGACAAGACAAGCAAGCAGCCCCAGTCTCTGTGCCTCTGTGCGAGCAGTGCCATGGGCAGATGAGGCTGAGCAACAGCTTTCCAGGCTAGCTCTTTCTGCCTGCGAGCTATCTGCAGACGTTCGCATTTTCGGAGCAGGGCTGCCGGAGGCGCCCGGCACGGACCACCTAAGCTACGTTTGAAGTTTGAGGGGGCAAGACAAGCAAGCAGCCCCAGTCTCTGTGCCTCTGTGCGAGCAGTGCCATGGGCAGATGCGGCGGAGCAACAGTTTTAAAGGCTAGCTCTTTCTGCCTGCGAGCTATCTGCAGATGTTCGCATTTTCAGAGCAGCGCTGCCGCAAGCACCCGGCACGGACCACCTAAGCTACGTTTGAAGTTTAAGGGGACAAGACAAGCAAGCAGCCCCAGTCTCTGTGCCTCTGTGCGAGCAGTGCCATGGGCAGATGAGGCTGAGCAACAGCTTTCCAGGCTAGCTCTTTCTGCCTGCGAGCTATCTGCAGACGTTCGCATTTTCAGAGCAGGGCTGCCGGAGGATCCCGGTACAGACCACCAAAGCTACGTTTGAAGTTTGAGTTGACAAGACAAGCAAGCAGCCCCAGTCTCTGTGACTCTGTGCGAGCAGTGCCATGGGCAGATGAGGCTTAGCAACAACTTTCCAGGCTAGCTCTTTCTGGCTGCGAGCTATCTGCAGACGTTCGCATTTTTGTAGCAGGGCTGCCGGAGGCGCCTGGCACAGACCACCTAAGCTACGTTTGAAGTTTGAGGGGACAAGACAAGCAAGCAGCCCCAGTCTCTGTGCCTCTGTGCGAGCAGTGCCATGGGCAGATGAGGCTGAGCAACAGCTTTCCAGGCTAGCTTTTTCTGCCTGCGAGCTATCAGCAGACGTTCGCATTTTCGGAGCAGGGCTCCCAGAGGCACCCAGCACAGACCACCAAAGATACTTTTGAAGTTTGATAGGACAAGACAAGCAAGCAGCCCCAGTCTCTGTGCCTCTGTGCGAGCAGTGCCATGGGCAGATGAGGCTGAGCAACAGCTTTCCAGGCTAGCTTTTTCTGCCTGCGAGCTATCTGCAGACGTTCGCATTTTCGGAGCAGGGCTGCCGGAGGCGCCCGGCACGGACCACCTAAGCTACGTTTGAAGTTTGAGGGGACAAGACAAGCAAGCAGCCCCAGTCTCTGTGCCTCTGTGCGAGCAGTGCCATGGGCAGATGAGGCTGAGCAACAGCTTTCCAGGCTAGCTCTTTCTGCCTGCGAGCTATCTGCAGACGTTCGCATTTTCGGAGCAGGGCTGCCGGAGGCGCCCGGCACGGACCACCTAACCTACGTTTGAAGTTTGAGGGGGAAAGACAAGCAAGCAGCCCCAGTCTCTGTGCCTCTGTGCGAGCAGTGCCATGGGCAGATGAGGCTGAGCAACAGTTTTCCAGGCTAGCTCTTTCTGCCTGCGAGCTATCTGCAGATGTTCGCATTTTTGGAGAAGCGCTGCCGGAAGCACCCGGCACCTACCACCTAAGATACGTTTGAAGTTTGAGGGGACAAGACAAGCAAGCAGCCCCAGTCTCTGTGCCTCTGTGCGAGCAGTGCCATGGGCAGATGAGGCTGAGCAACGGCTTTCCAGGCTATCTCTTTCTACCTGCCAGCTACCTGAAGACGTTCCCATTTTCGGAGCAGGGCTTCCGGAGGTTCTCGTCACGGACCACCTAAGCTACGTTTGATGTTTGAGGGGGCAAGACAAGCAGGCAGCCCCAGTCTCTGTGCCTCTGTGCGAGCAGTGCCAGGGGCAGATGACTGAGCAACAGCTTTCCAGGCTAGCTCTTTCTGCCTGCCAGCTACCTGAAGACGTTCGCAATTTCGGAGCAGGGCTGCCGGAGGCGCCCGGCACGGACCACCTAAGAAACGTTTGAAGCTTGAGGGGACAAGACAAGCAAGCAGCCCCAGTCTCTGTGCCTCTGTGCGAGCACTGCCATGGGCAGATGAGGCTGAGCAACAGCTTTCCAGGCTAGCTCTTTCTGCCTGCCAGCTATCTGCAGACGTTCGCATTTTTGGAGCAGGGCTTCCGGAGGATCCCGGCACAGACCACCTAAGCTACGTTTGAACTTTGAGTTAACAAGACAAGCAAGCAGCCCCAGTCTCTGTGCCTCTGTGCGAGCAGTGCCATGGGCAGATGAGGCCGAGCAACAGCTTTCCAGGCTAGCTCTTTCTGCCTGCGAGCTATCTGCAGATGTTCGCATTTTCAGAGCAGCGCTGCCGCAAGCACCCGGCACGGACCACCTAAGCTACGTTTGAAGTTTGAGGGGACAAGACAAGCAAGCAGTCCCAGTCTCTGTGCCTCTGTGCAAGCAGTGCCATGGGCAGATGAGGCTGAGCAACAGCTTTCCAGGCTAGCTCTTTCTGCCTGCGAGCTATCTGTAGACATTCGCATTTTCGGAGCAGGGCTGCCGGAGGCGCCTGGCACAGAACACCTAAGCTACGTTTGAAGTTTGAGGGGACAAGACAAGCAAGCAGCCCCAGTCTCTGTGCCTCTGTGCGAGCAGTGCCATGGGCAGATGAGGCTGAGCAACAGCTTTCCAGGCTAGCTCTTTCTGCCTGCGAGCTATCTGCAGACGTTCGCATTTTCAGAGCAGGACTGCCAGAGGATCCCGGCACGGAATACCAAATTTATGTTTGAGGTTTGAGGGGGCAAGACAAGCAAGCAGCCCCAGTCTCTGTGCCTCTGTGCGAGCAGTGCCATGGGCAGATGAGGCTGAGCAACAGCTTTCCAGGCTAGCTCTTTCTGCCTGCGAGCTATCTGCAGATGTTCGCATTTTCAGAGCAGCGCTGCCGCAAGCACCCGGCACGGACCACCTAAGCTACGTTTGAAGTTTGAGGGGGCAAGACAAGCAGGCAGACCCAGTCTCTGTGCCTCTGTGCGAGCAGTGCCATGTGCAGATGAGGCTGAGCAACAGCTTTACAGGCTAGCTCTTTCTACCTGCCAGCTACCTGAAGACGTTCGCATTTTCGGAGCAGGGCTTCCGGAGGTTCTCGTCACGGACCACCTAAGCTACGTTTGATATTTGAGGGGGCAAGACAAGCAGGCAGCCCCAGTCTCTGTGCCTCTGTGCGAGCAGTGCCATGGGCAGATGAGGCTGAGCAACAGCTTTCCAGGCTAGCTCTTTCTGCCTGCGAGCTATCTGCAGACGTTCGCATTTTCAGAGCAGGACTGCCAGAGGATCCCGGCACGGAATACCAAATTTATGTTTGAGGTTTGAGGGGGCAAGATAAGCAAGCAGCCCCAGTCTCTGTGCCTCTGTGCGAGCAGTGCCATGGGCAGATGAGGCTGAGCAACAGCTTTCCAGGCTAGCTCTTTCTGCATGCGAGCTATCTGCAGACGTTCGCATTTTCAGAGAAGGTCTGCCGGAGGCGCCTGGCACAGAACACCTAAGCTACGTTTGAAGTTTGAGGGGACAAGACAAGCAAGCAGCCCCAGTCTCTGTGCCTCTGTGCGAGCACTGCCATGGGCAGATGAGGCTGAGCAACAGCTTTCCAGGCTAGCTCTTTCTGCATGCGACCTATCTGCAGACGTTCGCATTTTCAGAGCAGGGCTGCCGGAGGATCCCGGCACAGACCACCAAAGCTACGTTTGAAGTTTGAGGGGGCAAGACAAGCAAGCAGCCCCAGTCTCTGTGCCTCTGTGCGAGCAGTGCCATGGGCAGATGAGGCTGAGCAACAGTTTTCCAGGCTAGCTCTTTCTGCCTGCGAGCTATCTGCAGATGTTCGCATTTTCAGAGCAGCGCTGCCGCAAGCACCCAGCACGGACCACCTAAGCTACGTTTGAAGTTTGAGGGGGCAAGACAAGCAAGCAGCCCCAGTCTCTGTGCCCCTGTGCGAGCAGTGCCATGGGCAGATGAGGCTGAGCAACAGCTTTCCAGGCTAGCTCTTTCTACCTGCCAACTACCTGAAGACGTTCGCATTTTCGGAGCAGGGCTTCCGGAGGTTCTCGTCACGGACCACCTAAGCTACATGTGATGTTTGAGGGGACAAGACAAGCAGGCAGCCCCAGTCTCTGTGCCTCTGTGCGAGCAGTGCCAGGGGCAGATGAGGCTGAGCAACAGCTTTCCAGGCTAGCTCTTTCTGCCTGCCAGCTACCTGAAGACGTTCGCATTTTCAGAGCAGGACTGCCAGAGGATCCCAACACGGAATACCAAATTTATGTTTGAGGTTTGAGGGGGCAAGACAAGCAAGCAGCCCCAGTCTCTGTGCCTCTGTGCGAGCAGTGCCATGGGCAGATGAGGTTGAGCAACAGCTTTCCAGGCTAGCTCTTTCTGCATGCGACCTATCTACAGACGTTCGCATTTTCAGAGCAGGGCTGCCGGAGGATCCCGGCACAGACCACCTAAGCTACGTTTGAAGTTTGAGTTGACAAGACAAGCAAGCAGCCCCAGTCTCTGTGACTCTGTGCGAGCAGTGCCATGGGCAGATGAGGCTTAGCAACAACTTTCCAGGCTAGCTCTTTCTGCCTGCCAGATATCTGCAAACGTTCGCATTTTCGGAGAAGGGCTGCCGGAGGATCCCGGCACAGACCACCTAAGCTACGTTTGAAGTTTGAGGGGACAAGACAAGCAAGCAGCCCCAGTCTCTGTGCCTCTGTGCGAGCAGTGCCATGGGCAGATGAGGCTGAGCGACAGCTTTCCAGGCTAGCTCTTTCTAGCTGCGAGCTATCTGCAGACGTTCGCATTTTCGGAGCAGGGCTTCCGGAGGTTCTCATCACGGACCACCTAAGCTACGTTTGATGTTTGAGGGGGCAAGACAAGCAGGCAGCCCCAGTCTCTGTGCGTCTGTGCGAGCACTGCCATGGGCAGATGAGGCTGAGCAACAGCTTTCCAGGCTAGCTCTTTCTGCCTGCGAGCTATCTGCAGACGTTCGCATTTTCAGAGCAGGACTGCCAGAGGATCCCGGCACGGAATACCAAATTTATGTTTGAGGTTTGAGGGGGCAAGACAAGCAAGCAGCCCCAGTCTCTGTGCCTCTGTGCGAGCAGTGCCATGGGCAGATGAGGCTTAGCAACAGCTTTCCAGGCTAGCTCTTTCTGCATGAGAGCTATCTGCAGACGTTCGCATTTTCAGAGAAGGTCTGCCGGAGGCGCCTGGCACAGAACACCTAAGCTACGTTTGAAGTTTGAGGGGACAAGACAAGCAAGCAGCCCCAGTCTCTGTGCCTCTGTGCGAGCAGTGCCATGGGCAGATGAGGCTGAGCAACAGTTTTCCAGGCTAGCTCTTTCTGCCTGCGAGCTATCTGCAGATGTTCGCATTTTCAGAGCAGCGCTGCCGCAAGCACCCGGCACGGACCACCTAAGCTACGTTTGAAGTTTGAGGGGAAAAGACAAGCAAGCAGTCCCAGTCTCTGTGCCTCTGTGCAAGCAGTGCCATGGGCAGATGAGGCTGAGCAACAGGTTTCCAGGCTAGCTCTTTCTGCATGCGACCTATCTACAGACGTTCGCATTTTCAGAGCAGGGCTGCCGGAGGATCCCAGCACAGACCACCAAAGCTACCTTTGAAGTTTGAGGGGACAAGACAAGCAAGCAGCCCCAGTCTCTGTGCCTCTGTGCGAGCAGTGCCATGTGCAGATGAGGCTTAGCAACAACTTTCCATGCTAGCTCTTTCTGGCTGCCAGCTATCTGCAAACGTTCGCATTTTCGGAGCAGGGCTGCTGGAGGCGCCCGGCACGGACCACCTAAGCTACGTTTGAAGTTTGAGGGGACAAGACAAGCAAGCAGCCCCAGTCTCTGAGCCTCTGTGCGAGCAGTGCCATGGGCAGATGAGGCTGAGCAACAGCTTTCAAGGCTAGCTCTTTCTGCCTGCGAGCTATCTGCAGACGTTCGCATTTTCGGAGCAGGGCTGCCGGAGGATCCCGGCACAGACCACCTAAGATACGCTTGAATTTTGAGGGGACAAGACAAGCAAGCAGCCCCAGTCTCTGTGCCTCTGTGCGAGCAGTGCCATGGGCAGATGAGGCTGAGCAACAGTTTTCCAGGTTAGCTCTTTCTGCCTGCGAGCTATCTGCAGATGTTCGCATTTTCAGAGCAGGGCTGCCGCAAGCACCCGGCACGGACCACCTAAGCTACGTTTGAAGTTTGAGTTGACAAGACAAGCAAGCAGCCCCAGTCTCTGTGCCCCTGTGCGAGCAGTGCCATGGGCAGATGAGGCTGAGCAACAGCTTTCCAGGCTAGCTCTTTCTGCCTGCGAGCTATCTGCAGACGTTCGCATTTTCAGAGCAGGACTGCCAGAGGATCCCGGCACGGAATACCAAATTTATGTTTGAGGTTTGAGGGGGCAAGACAAGCAAGCAGCCCCAGTCTCTGTGCCTCTGTGCGAGCAGTGCCATGGGCAGATGAGGCTGAGCAACAGCTTTCCAGGCTAGCTCTTTCTGCATGCGAGCTATCTGCAGACATTTGCGTTTTCAGAGAAGGTCTGCCGGAGGCGCCTGGCACAGAACACCTAAGCTACGTTTGAAGTTTGAGGGGACAAGACAAGCAAGCAGCCCCAGTCTCTGTGCCTCTGTGCGAGCAGTGCCATGGGCAGATGAGGCTGAGCAACAGCTTTCCAGGCTAGCTCTTTCTACCTGCGATCTATCTGCAGACGTTCGCATTTTCGGAGCAGGGCTGCCGGAGACGCCCGGCACAGACCACCTAAGCTACGTTTGAAGTTTGAGTGGACAAGACAAGCAAGCAGCCCCAGTCTCTGTGCCTCTGTCGAGCAGTGCCATGGGCAGATGAGGCTGAGCAACAGCTTTCCAGGCTAGCTCTTTCTGCCTGCGAGCTATCTGCAGACGTTTGCATTTTCGTAGCAGGGCTGCCGGAGGCGCCCGGCACAGACCACCTAAGCTACGTTTGAAGTTTTAGGGGACAAGACAAGCAAGCAGCCCCAGTCTCTGTGCCTCTGTGCGAGCAGTGCCGTGGGCAGATGAGGCTGAGCGACAGCTTTCCAGGCTAGCTCTTTCTGCCTGCCAGCTACCTGAAGACGTTCGCATTTTCGGAGCAGGGCTTCCGGAGGTTCTCGTCACGGACCACCTAAGCTACATGTGATGTTTGAGGGGGCAAGACAAGCAGGCAGCCGCAGTCTCTGTGCCTCTGTGCGAGCAGTGCCAGGGGCAGATGAGGCTGAGCAACAGCATTCCAGGCTAGCTCTTTCTGCCTGCCAGCTACCTTAAGACGTTCGCATTTTCGGAGCAGGGCTGCCGGAGGCGCCCGGCACGGAACACCGAAGAAACGTTTGAAGCTTGAGGGGACAAGACAAGCAAGCAGCCCCAGTCTCTGTGCCTCTGTGCGAGCAGTGCCATGGGCAGATGAGGGTAAGCAACAGCTTTCCAGGCTAACTCTTTCTGCCTGCCAGCTACCTGAAGACGTTCGCATTTTCAGAGCAGGACTGCCAGAGGATCCCAACACGGAATACCAAATTTATGTTTGAGGTTTGAGGGGGCAAGACAAGCAAGCAGCCCCAGTCTCTGTGCCTCTGTGCGAGCAGTGCCATGGGCAGATGAGGTTGAGCAACAGCTTTCCAGGCTAGCTCTTTCTGCATGCGACCTATCTACAGACGTTCGCATTTTCAGAGCAGGGCTGCCGGAGGATCCCGGCACAGACCACCTAAGCTACGTTTGAAGTTTGAGTTGACAAGACAAGCAAGCAGCCCCAGTCTCTGTGACTCTGTGCGAGCAGTGCCATGGGCAGATGAGGCTTAGCAACAACTTTCCAGGCTAGCTCTTTCTGCCTGCCAGATATCTGCAAACGTTCGCATTTTCGGAGAAGGGCTGCCGGAGGATCCCGGCACAGACCACCTAAGCTACGTTTGAAGTTTGAGGGGACAAGACAAGCAAGCAGCCCCAGTCTCTGTGCCTCTGTGCGAGCAGTGCCATGGGCAGATGAGGCTGAGCGACAGCTTTCCAGGCTAGCTCTTTCTAGCTGCGAGCTATCTGCAGACGTTCGCATTTTCGGAGCAGGGCTTCCGGAGGTTCTCGTCACGGACCACCTAAGCTACGTTTGATGTTTGAGGGGGCAAGACAAGCAGGCAGCCCCAGTCTCTGTGCGTCTGTGCGAGCACTGCCATGGGCAGATGAGGCTGAGCAACAGCTTTCCAGGCTAGCTCTTTCTGCCTGCGAGCTATCTGCAGACGTTCGCATTTTCAGAGCAGGACTGCCAGAGGATCCCGGCACGGAATACCAAATTTATGTTTGAGGTTTGAGGGGGCAAGACAAGCAAGCAGCCCCAGTCTCTGTGCCTCTGTGCGAGCAGTGCCATGGGCAGATGAGGCTTAGCAACAGCTTTCCAGGCTAGCTCTTTCTGCATGAGAGCTATCTGCAGACGTTCGCATTTTCAGAGAAGGTCTGCCGGAGGCGCCTGGCACAGAACACCTAAGCTACGTTTGAAGTTTGAGGGGACAAGACAAGCAAGCAGCCCCAGTCTCTGTGCCTCTGTGCGAGCAGTGCCATGGGCAGATGAGGCTGAGCAACAGTTTTCCAGGCTAGCTCTTTCTGCCTGCGAGCTATCTGCAGATGTTCGCATTTTCAGAGCAGCGCTGCCGCAAGCACCCGGCACGGACCACCTAAGCTACGTTTGAAGTTTGAGGGGAAAAGACAAGCAAGCAGTCCCAGTCTCTGTGCCTCTGTGCGAGCAGTGCCATGGGCAGATGAGGCTGAGCAACAGCTTTCCAGGCTAGCTCTTTCTGCATGCGAGCTATCTGCAGACATTTGCGTTTTCAGAGAAGGTCTGCCGGAGGCGCCTGGCACAGAACACCTAAGCTACGTTTGAAGTTTGAGGGGACAAGACAAGCAAGCAGCCCCAGTCTCTGTGCCTCTGTGCGAGCAGTGCCATGGGCAGATGAGGCTGAGCAACAGCTTTCCAGGCTAGCTCTTTCTACCTGCGATCTATCTGCAGACGTTCGCATTTTCGGAGCAGGGCTGCCGGAGACGCCCGGCACAGACCACCTAAGCTACGTTTGAAGTTTGAGTGGACAAGACAAGCAAGCAGCCCCAGTCTCTGTGCCTCTGTCGAGCAGTGCCATGGGCAGATGAGGCTGAGCAACAGCTTTCCAGGCTAGCTCTTTCTGCCTGCGAGCTATCTGCAGACGTTTGCATTTTCGTAGCAGGGCTGCCGGAGGCGCCCGGCACAGACCACCTAAGCTACGTTTGAAGTTTTAGGGGACAAGACAAGCAAGCAGCCCCAGTCTCTGTGCCTCTGTGCGAGCAGTGCCGTGGGCAGATGAGGCTGAGCGACAGCTTTCCAGGCTAGCTCTTTCTGCCTGCCAGCTACCTGAAGACGTTCGCATTTTCGGAGCAGGGCTTCCGGAGGTTCTCGTCACGGACCACCTAAGCTACATGTGATGTTTGAGGGGGCAAGACAAGCAGGCAGCCGCAGTCTCTGTGCCTCTGTGCGAGCAGTGCCAGGGGCAGATGAGGCTGAGCAACAGCATTCCAGGCTAGCTCTTTCTGCCTGCCAGCTACCTTAAGACGTTCGCATTTTCGGAGCAGGGCTGCCGGAGGCGCCCGGCACGGAACACCGAAGAAACGTTTGAAGCTTGAGGGGACAAGACAAGCAAGCAGCCCCAGTCTCTGTGCCTCTGTGCGAGCAGTGCCATGGGCAGATGAGGGTAAGCAACAGCTTTCCAGGCTAACTCTTTCTGCCTACGATCTATTTGCAGACGTTCGCATTTTCAGAGCAGGACTGCCAGAGGATCCCAGCACGGAGTACCAAATTTCTGTTTGAGGTTTGAGGGGGCAAGACAAGCAAGCAGCCCCAGTCTCTGTGCCTCTGTGCGAGCAGTGCCATGGGCAGATGAGGTTGAGCAACATCTTTCCAGGCTAGCTCTTTCTGCATGCGACCTATCTACAGACGTTCGCATTTTCAGAGCAGGGCTGCCGGAGGATCCCGGCACAGACCACCAAAGCTACGTTTGAAGTTTGAGTTGACAAGACAAGCAAGCAGCCCCAGTCTCTGTGCCTCTGTGCGAGCAGTGCCATGGGCAGATGAGGCTGAGCAACAACTTTCCAGGCTAGCTCTTTCTGGCTGCCAGCTATCTGCAAACGTTCGCATTTTCGGAGAAGGGCTGCTGGAAGCGCCCGGCACAGACCACCTAAGCTACGTTTGAAGTTTGAGGGGACAAGACAAGCAAGCAGTCCCAGTCTCTGTGCCTCTGTGCGAGCACTGCCATGGGCAGATGAGGCTGAGCGACAGCTTTCCAGGCTAGCTCTTTCTAGCTGCGAGCTATCTGCAGACGTTCGCATTTTCGAAGCAGGGCTTCCGGAGGCGCCCGGCACGGACCACCTAAGCTACGTTTGAAGTTTGAGGGGGCAAGACAAGCATGCAGCCCCAGTCTCTGTGCCTCTGTGCGAGCAGTGCCATGGGCAGATGAGGCTGAGCAACAGTTTTCCAGGCTAGCTCTTTCTGCCTGCGAGCTATCTGCAGATGTTCGCATTTTCAGAGCAGCGCTGCCGCAAGCACCCGGCACGGACCACCTAAGCGACGTTTGAATTTTGAGGGGACAAGACAAGCAAGCAGTCCCAGTCTCTGTGCCTCTGTGCGAGCAGTGCCATGGGCAGATGAGGCTGAGCAACAGGTTTCCAGGCTAGCTCTTTCTGCCTGCGACCTATCTACAGACGTTCGCACTTTCAGAGCAGGGCTGCCGGAGGATCCCAGCACAGACCACCAAAGCTACGTTTGAAGTTTTAGGGGACAAGACAAGCAAGCAGCCCCAGTCTCTGTGCCTCTGTGCGAGCAGTGCCGTGGGCAGATGAGGCTGAGCAATAACTTTCCATGCTAGCTCTTTCTGGCTGCCAGCTATCTGCAAACGTTCGCATTTTCGGAGCAGGGCTGCTGGAGGCGCCCGGCACAGACCACCTAAGCTACGTTTGAAGTTTGAGGGGACAAGACAAGCAAGCAGCCCCAGTCTCTGTGCCTCTGAGCGAGCAGTGCCATGGGCAGATGAGGCTGAGCGACAGCTTTCCAGGCTAGCTCTTTCTAGCTGCGAGCTATCTGCAGACGTTCGCATTTTCGGAGCAGGGCTCCCAGAGGCACCCAGCACAGACCACCTAAGCTACGTTTGAAGTTTGAGGGGACAAGACAAGCAAGCAGCCCCAGTCTCTGTGCCTCTGTGCGATCAGTGCCATGGGCAGATGAGGCTAAGCAACAGCTTTCCAGGCTAGCTCTTTCTGGCTGCCAGCTATCTGCAGACGTTCGCATTTTCAGAGCAGGGCTGCCGGAGGATTCCGGCACAGACCACCAAAGCTACGTTTGAAGTTTGAGGGGGCAAGACAAGCAAGCAGCCCCAGTCTCTGTGCCTCTGTGCGAGCAGTGCCATGGGCAGATGAGGCTGAGCAACAGTTTTCCAGGCTAGCTCTTTCTGCCTGCGAGCTATCTGCAGATGTTCGCATTTTCAGAGCAGCGCTGCCGCAAACACCCGGCACGGACCACCTAAGAAATGTTTGAAGTTTGAGGGAAAAAGACAAGCAAGCAGTCCCAGTCTCTGTGCCTCTGTGCAAGCAGTGCCATGGGCAGATGAGGCTGAGCAACAGGTTTCCAGGTTAGCTCTTTCTGCATGCGACCTATCTACAGACGTTCGCATTTTCAGAGCAGGGCTGCCGGAGGATCCCAGCACAGACCACCAAAGCTACGTTTGAAGTTTGAGGGGACAAGACAAGCAAGCAGCCCCAGTCTCTGTGCCCCTGTGCGAGCAGTGCCATGGGCAGATGAGGCTGAGCAACAGCTTTCCAGGCTAGCTCTTTCTGCCTGCGAGCTATCTGCAGACGTTCGCATTTTCAGAGCAGGACTGCCAGAGGATCCCGGCACGGAATACCAAATTTATGTTTGAGGTTTGAGGGGGCAAGACAAGCAAGCAGCCCCAGTCTCTGTGCCTCTGTGCGAGCAGTGCCATGGGCAGATGAGGCTGAGCAACAGCTTTCCAGGCTAGCTCTTTCTGCATGCGAGCTATCTGCAGACATTTGCGTTTTCAGAGAAGGTCTGCCGGAGGCGCCTGGCACAGAACACCTAAGCTACGTTTGAAGTTTGAGGGGACAAGACAAGCAAGCAGCCCCAGTCTCTGTGCCTCTGTGCGAGCAGTGCCATGGGCAGATGAGGCTGAGCAACAGCTTTCCAGGCTAGCTCTTTCTACCTGCGATCTATCTGCAGACGTTCGCATTTTCGGAGCAGGGCTGCCGGAGACGCCCGGCACAGACCACCTAAGCTACGTTTGAAGTTTGAGTGGACAAGACAAGCAAGCAGCCCCAGTCTCTGTGCCTCTGTCGAGCAGTGCCATGGGCAGATGAGGCTGAGCAACAGCTTTCCAGGCTAGCTCTTTCTGCCTGCGAGCTATCTGCAGACGTTTGCATTTTCGTAGCAGGGCTGCCGGAGGCGCCCGGCACAGACCACCTAAGCTACGTTTGAAGTTTTAGGGGACAAGACAAGCAAGCAGCCCCAGTCTCTGTGCCTCTGTGCGAGCAGTGCCGTGGGCAGATGAGGCTGAGCGACAGCTTTCCAGGCTAGCTCTTTCTGCCTGCCAGCTACCTGAAGACGTTCGCATTTTCGGAGCAGGGCTTCCGGAGGTTCTCGTCACGGACCACCTAAGCTACATGTGATGTTTGAGGGGGCAAGACAAGCAGGCAGCCGCAGTCTCTGTGCCTCTGTGCGAGCAGTGCCAGGGGCAGATGAGGCTGAGCAACAGCATTCCAGGCTAGCTCTTTCTGCCTGCCAGCTACCTTAAGACGTTCGCATTTTCGGAGCAGGGCTGCCGGAGGCGCCCGGCACGGAACACCGAAGAAACGTTTGAAGCTTGAGGGGACAAGACAAGCAAGCAGCCCCAGTCTCTGTGCCTCTGTGCGAGCAGTGCCATGGGCAGATGAGGGTAAGCAACAGCTTTCCAGGCTAACTCTTTCTGCCTACGATCTATTTGCAGACGTTCGCATTTTCAGAGCAGGACTGCCAGAGGATCCCAGCACGGAGTACCAAATTTCTGTTTGAGGTTTGAGGGGGCAAGACAAGCAAGCAGCCCCAGTCTCTGTGCCTCTGTGCGAGCAGTGCCATGGGCAGATGAGGTTGAGCAACATCTTTCCAGGCTAGCTCTTTCTGCATGCGACCTATCTACAGACGTTCGCATTTTCAGAGCAGGGCTGCCGGAGGATCCCGGCACAGACCACCAAAGCTACGTTTGAAGTTTGAGTTGACAAGACAAGCAAGCAGCCCCAGTCTCTGTGCCTCTGTGCGAGCAGTGCCATGGGCAGATGAGGCTGAGCAACAACTTTCCAGGCTAGCTCTTTCTGGCTGCCAGCTATCTGCAAACGTTCGCATTTTCGGAGAAGGGCTGCTGGAAGCGCCCGGCACAGACCACCTAAGCTACGTTTGAAGTTTGAGGGGACAAGACAAGCAAGCAGTCCCAGTCTCTGTGCCTCTGTGCGAGCACTGCCATGGGCAGATGAGGCTGAGCGACAGCTTTCCAGGCTAGCTCTTTCTAGCTGCGAGCTATCTGCAGACGTTCGCATTTTCGAAGCAGGGCTTCCGGAGGCGCCCGGCACGGACCACCTAAGCTACGTTTGAAGTTTGAGGGGGCAAGACAAGCAAGCAGCCCCAGTCTCTGTGCCTCTGTGCGAGCAGTGCCATGGGCAGATGAGGCTGAGCAACAGTTTTCCAGGCTAGCTCTTTCTGCCTGCGAGCTATCTGCAGATGTTCGCATTTTCAGAGCAGCGCTGCCGCAAGCACCCGGCACGGACCACCTAAGCGACGTTTGAATTTTGAGGGGACAAGACAAGCAAGCAGTCCCAGTCTCTGTGCCTCTGTGCGAGCAGTGCCATGGGCAGATGAGGCTGAGCAACAGGT
The DNA here is from genome assembly GCF_030867145.1 of Opisthocomus hoazin. Lineage (NCBI taxonomy): Eukaryota > Metazoa > Chordata > Aves > Opisthocomiformes > Opisthocomidae > Opisthocomus > Opisthocomus hoazin. The sequence goes on along the minus strand of NC_134426.1, from coordinate 5,743,353 downwards.
TTCCAGGCTAGCTCTTTCTGCCTGCGACCTATATACAGACGTTCGCACTTTCAGAGCAGGGCTGCCGGAGGATCCCAGCACAGACCACCAAAGCTACGTTTGAAGTTTTAGGGGACAAGACAAGCAAGCAGCCCCAGTCTCTGTGCCTCTGTGCGAGCAGTGCCGTGGGCAGATGAGGCTGAGCAACAACTTTCCATGCTAGCTCTTTCTGGCTGCCAGCTATCTGCAAACGTTCGCATTTTCGGAGCAGGGCTGCTGGAGGCGCCCGGCACAGACCACCTAAGCTACGTTTGAAGTTTGAGGGGACAAGACAAGCAAGCAGCCCCAGTCTCTGTGCCTCTGTGCGAGCAGTGCCATGGGCAGATGAGGCTGAGCGACAGCTTTCCAGGCTAGCTCTTTCTAGCTGCGAGCTATCTGCAGACGTTCGCATTTTCGGAGCAGGGCTCCCAGAGGCACCCAGCACAGACCACCTAAGCTACGTTTGAAGTTTGAGGGGACAAGACAAGCAAGCAGCCCCAGTCTCTGTGCCTCTGTGCGATCAGTGCCATGGGCAGATGAGGCTAAGCAACAGCTTTCCAGGCTAGCTCTTTCTGGCTGCCAGCTATCTGCAGACGTTCGCATTTTCAGAGCAGGGCTGCCGGAGGATTCCGGCACAGACCACCAAAGCTACGTTTGAAGTTTGAGGGGGCAAGACAAGCAAGCAGCCCCAGTCTCTGTGCCTCTGTGCGAGCAGTGCCATGGGCAGATGAGGCTGAGCAACAGTTTTCCAGGCTAGCTCTTTCTGCCTGCGAGCTATCTGCAGATGTTCGCATTTTCAGAGCAGCGCTGCCGCAAACACCCGGCACGGACCACCTAAGAAATGTTTGAAGTTTGAGGGAAAAAGACAAGCAAGCAGTCCCAGTCTCTGTGCCTCTGTGCAAGCAGTGCCATGGGCAGATGAGGCTGAGCAACAGCTTTCCAGGCTAGCTCTTTCTGCATGCGACCTATCTACAGACGTTCGCATTTTCAGAGCAGGGCTGCCGGAGGATCCCAGCACAGACCACCAAAGCTACGTTTGAAGTTTGAGGGGGCAAGACAAGCAAGCAGCCCCAGTCTCTGTGCCTCTGTGCGAGCAGTGCCATGGGCAGATGAGGCTTAGCAACAGCTTTCCATGCTAGCTCTTTCTGGCTGCCAGCTATCTGCAAACGTTCGCATTTTCGGAGCAGGGCTGCTGGAGGCGCCCGGCACAGACCACCTAAGCTACGTTTGAAGTTTGAGGGGACAAGACAAGCAAGCAGCCCCAGTCTCTGTGCCTCTGTGCGAGCAGTGCCATGGACAGATGAGTCTGAGCAAAGGCTTTCCAGGCTAGCTCTTTCTGCCTGCCAGCTACCTGAAGACGTTCGCATTTTCGGAGCAGGGCTTCCGGAGGTTCTCGTCACGGACCACCTAAGCTACGTTTGATGTTTGAGGGGGCAAGACAAGCAGGCAGCCCCAGTCTCTGTGCCTCTGTGCGAGCAGTGCCATGGGCAGATGAGGCTGAGCAACAGCTTTCCAGGCTAGCTCTTTCTGCCTGCGAGCTATCTGCAGACGTTCGCATTTTCAGAGCAGAACTGCCAGAGGATCCCGGCACGGAATACTAAATTTATGTTTGAGGTTTGAGGGGGCAAGACAAGCAAGCAGCCCCAGTCTCTGTGCCTCTGTGCGAGCAGTGCCATGGGCAGATGAGGCTAAACAACAGCTTTCCAGGCTAGCTCTTTCTGCCTGCGAGCTATCTGCAGATGTTCGCATTTTCAGAGCAGCGCTGCCGCAAGCACCCGGCACGGACCACCTAAGTTACGTTTGAAGTTTGAGGGGACAAGACAAGCAAGCAGTCCCAGTCTCTGTGCCTCTGTGCAAGCAGTGCCATGGGCAGATGAGGCTGAGCAACAGCTTTCCAGGCTAGCTCTTTCTGCCTGCGAGTTATCTGCAGACGTTCGCATTTTCGGAGCAGGGCTGCCGGAGGCGCCCGGCACAGACCACCTAAGCTACGTTTGAAGTTTGAGGGGACAAGACAAGCAAGCAGCCCCAGTCTCTGTGCCCCTGTGCGAGCAGTGCCATGTGCAGATGAGGCTGAGCAACGGCTTTACAGGCTAGCTCTTTCTACCTGCCAGCTACCTGAAGACGTTCGCATTTTCGGAGCAGGGCTTCCGGAGGTTCTCGTCACGGACCACTTAAGCTACGTTTGATGTTTGAGGGGGCAAGACAAGCAGGCAGACCCAGTCTCTGTGCCTCTGTGCGAGCACTGCCATGGGCAGATGAGGCTGAGCAACAGCTTTCCAGGATAGCTCTTTCTACCTGCGATCTATCTGCAGACGTTCGCATTTTCAGAGCAGGACTGCCAGAGGATCCTGGCACGGAATACCAAAATTATGTTTGAGGTTTGAGGGGGCAAGACAAGCAAGCAGCCCCAGTCTCTGTGCCTCTGTGCGAGCAGTGCCATGGGCAGATGAGGTTGAGCAACAGCTTTCCAGGCTAGCTCTTTCTGCCTACGAGCTATCTACAGACGTTCGCATTTTCAGAGCAGGGCTGCCGGAGGATCCCGGCACAGACCACCAAAGCTACGTTTGAAGTTTGAGGGGACAAGACAAGCAAGCAGCCCCAGTCTCTGTGCCTCTGTGCGAGCAGTGCCATGGGCAGATGAGGCTTAGCAACAACTTTCCAGGCTAGCTCTTTCTGGCTGCCAGCTATCTGCAAACGTTCGCATTTTCGGAGAAGGGCTGATGGAAGCGGCCGGCACAGACCACCTAAGCTACGTTTGAAGTTTGAGGGGACAAGACAAGCAAGCAGCCCCAGTCTCTGTGCCTCTGTGCGAGCAGTGCCATGGGCAGATGAGGCTGAGCAACAGCTTTCCAGGCTAGCTTTTTCTGCCTGCGAGCTATCTGCAGACGTTCGCATTTTCGAAGCAGGGCTGCCGGAGGCGCCCGGCACGGACCACCTAAGCTACGTTTGAAGTTTGAGGGGGCAAGACAAGCAAGCAGCCCCAGTCTCTGTGACTCTGTGCGAGCAGTGCCATGGGCAGATGAGGCTGAGCAACAGTTTTCCAGGCTAGCTCTTTCTGCCTGCGAGCTATCTGCAGACGTTCGCATTTTTGGAGCAGGGCTGCCGGAGGCGCCTGGCACAGACCACCTAAGCTACGTTTGAAGTTTGAGGGGACAAGACAAGCAAGCAGCCCCAGTCTCTGTGCCTCTGTGCGAGCAGTGCCATGGGCATATGAGGCTGAGCAACAACTTTCCAGGCTAGCTCTTTCTGCATGCGACCTATCTACAGACGTTCGCATTTTCAGAGCAGGGCTGCCGGAGGATCCCGGCACGGACCACCTAAGCTACATTTGATGTTTGAGGGGGCAAGACAAGCAGGCAGCCCCAGTCTCTGTGCCTCTGTGCGAGCAGTGCCAGGGGCAGATGAGGCTGAGCAACAGCATTCCAGGCTAGCTCTTTCTGCCTGCCATCTACCTGAAGACGTTCGCATTTTCGGAGCAGGGCTGCCAGAGGCGTCCGGCACGGACCACCTAAGAAACGTTTTAAGCTTGAGGGGACAAGACAAGCAAGCAGCCCCAGTCTCTGTGCCTCTGTGCGAGCAGTGCCATGGGCAGATGAGGCTAAACAACAGCTTTCCAGGCTAGCTCTTTCTGCCTGCGAGCTATCTGCAGACGTTCGCATTTTCAGAGCAGGACTGCCAGAGGATCCCGGCACGGAATACCAAATTTATGTTTGAGGTTTGAGGGGGCAAGACAAGCAAGCAGCCCCAGTCTCTGTGCCTCTGTGCGAGCAGTGCCATGGGCAGATGAGGTTGAGCAACAGCTTTCCAGGCTAGCTCTTTCTGCCTACGAGCTATCTACAGACGTTCGCATTTTCAGAGCAGGGCTGCCGGAGGATCCCGGCACAGACCACCAAAGCTACGTTTGAAGTTTGAGGGGACAAGACAAGCAAGCAGCCCCAGTCTCTGTGCCTCTGTGCGAGCAGTGCCATGGGCAGATGAGGCTTAGCAACAACTTTCCAGGCTAGCTCTTTCTGGCTGCCAGCTATCTGCAAACGTTCGCATTTTCGGAGAAGGGCTGATGGAAGCGCCCGGCACAGACAACCTAAGCTACGTTTGAAGTTTGAGGGGACAAGACAAGCAAGCAGCCCCAGTCTCTGTGCCTCTGTGCGAGCAGTGCCATGGGCAGATGAGGCTGAGCAACAGCTTTCCAGGCTAGCTTTTTCTGCCTGCGAGCTATCTGCAGACGTTCGCATTTTCGAAGCAGGGCTGCCGGAGGCGCCCGGCACGGACCACCTAAGCTACGTTTGAAGTTTGAGGGGGCAAGACAAGCAAGCAGCCCCAGTCTCTGTGACTCTGTGCGAGCAGTGCCATGGGCAGATGAGGCTGAGCAACAGTTTTCCAGGCTAGCTCTTTCTGCCTGCGAGCTATCTGCAGACGTTCGCATTTTCAGAGCAGGACTGCCAGAGGATCCCAGCACGGAATACCAAATTTATATTTGAGGTTTGAGGGGACAAGACAAGCAAGCAGCCCCAGTCTCTGTGCCTCTGTGCGAGCAGTGCCATGGGCAGATGAGGCTTAGCAACAACTTTCCATGCTAGCTCTTTCTGCCTGCGAGCTATCTGCAGACGTTCGCATTTTCAGAGCAGGGCTGCCGGAGGCGCCCGGCACAGACCACCTAAGCTACGTTTGAAGTTTGAGGGGGCAAGACAAGCAAGCAGCCCCAGTCTCTGTGCCCCTGTGCGAGCAGTGCCATGTGCAGATGAGGCTGAGCAACGGCTTTACAGGCTAGCTCTTTCTACCTGCCAGCTACCTGAAGACGTTCGCATTTTCGGAGCAGGGCTGCCGGAGGCGCCTGGCACAGACCACCTAAGCTACGTTTGAAGTTTGAGGGGACAAGACAAGCAAGCAGCCCCAGTCTCTGTGCCTCTGTGCGAGCAGTGCCATGGGCAGATGAGGCTGAGCGACAGCTTTCCAGGCTAGCTCTTTCTAGCTGCGAGCTATCTGCAGACGTTCGCATTTTCGGAGCAGGGCTCCCAGAGGCACCAAGCACAGACCACCTAAGTTACGTTTGAAGTTTGAGGGGACAAGACAAGCAAGCAGCCCCAGTCTCTGTGCCTCTGTGCGATCAGTGCCATGGGCAGATGAGGCTGAGCAACAGCTTTCCAGGCTAGCTCTTTCTGCCTGCGAGCTATCTGCAGATGTTCGCATTTTTGGAGCAGGGCTGCCGGAGGCGCCTGGCACAGACCACCTAAGCTACGTTTGAAGTTTGAGGGGACAAGACAAGCAAGCAGCCCCAGTCTCTGTGCCTCTGTGCGAGCAGTGCCATGGGCAGATGAGGGTAAGCAACAGCTTTCCAGGCTAGCTCTTTCTGCCTACGATCTATTTGCAGACGTTCGCATTTTCAGAGCAGGACTGCCAGAGGATCCCAGCACGGAATACCAAATTTATGTTTGAGGTTTGAGGGGGCAAGACAAGCAAGCAGCCCCAGTCTCTGTGCCTCTGTGCGAGCAGTGCCATGGGCAGATGAGGCTGAGCAACAGCTTTCCAGGCTAGCTTTTTCTGCCTGCGAGCTATCTGCAGACGTTCGCATTTTCGAAGCAGGGCTGCCGGAGGCGCCCGGCACGGACCACCTAAGTTACGTTTGAAGTTTGAGGGGGCAAGACAAGCAAGCAGCCCCAGTCTCTGTGACTCTGTGCGAGCAGTGCCATGGGCAGATGAGGCTGAGCAACAGTTTTCCAGGCTAGCTCTTTCTGCCTGCGAGCTATCTGCGGATGTTCGCATTTTCAGAGCAGGACTGCCAGAGGATCCCAGCACGGAATACCAAATTTATGTTTGAGGTTTGAGGGGGCAAGACAAGCAAGCAGCCCCAGTCTCTGTGCCTCTGTGCGAGCAGTGCCATGGGCAGATGAGGCTGAGCAACAGCTTTCCAGGCTAGCTCTTTCTGCATGCGACCTATCTACAGACGTTCGCATTTTCAGAGCAGGGCTGCCGGAGGATCCCAGCACAGACCACCAAAGCTACGTTTGAAGTTTGAGGGGACAAGAGAAGCAAGCAGCCCCAGTCTCTGTGCCTCTGTGCGAGCAGTGCCATGGGCAGATGAGGCTTAGCAACAACTTTCCATGCTAGCTCTTTCTGCCTGCGAGCTATCTGCAGACGTTCGCATTTTCAGAGCAGGGCTACCGGAGGCGCCTGGCACAGACCACCTAAGCTACGTTTGAAGTTTGAGGGGACAAGACAAGCAAGCAGCCCCAGTCTCTGTGCCTCTGTGCGAGCACTGCCATGGGCAGATGAGGCTGAGCGACAGCTTTCCAGGCTAGCTCTTTCTAGCTGCGAGCTATCTGCAGACGTTCGCATTTTCGGAGCAGGGCTCCCAGAGGCACCAAGCACAGACCACCTAAGTTACGTTTGAAGTTTGAGGGGACAAGACAAGCAAGCAGCCCCAGTCTCTGTGCCTCTGTGCGAGCAGTGCCATGGGCAGATGAGGCTAAACAACAGCTTTCCAGGCTAGCTCTTTCTGCCTGCGAGCTATCTGCAGACGTTCGCATTTTCAGAGCAGGGCTGCCGGGGGATCCCGGCACAGACCACCTAAGCTACGTTTGAAGTTTGAGGGGGCAAGACAAGCAAGCAGCCCCAGTCTCTGTGCCTCTGTGCGAGCAGTGCCATGGGCAGATGAGGCTGAGCAACAGTTTTCCAGGTTAGCTCTTTCTGCCTGCGAGCTATTTGCAGACGTTCGCATTTTCAGAGCAGCGCTGCCGCAAGCACCCGGCACGGACCACCTAAGCTACGTTTGAAGTTTGAGGGGACAAGACAAGCAAGCAGTCCCAGTCTCTGTGCCTCTGTGCAAGCAGTGCCATGGGCAGATGAGGCTGAGCAACAGCTTTCCAGGCTAGCTCTTTCTGCCTGCGAGTTATCTGCAGACGTTCGCATTTTCGGAGCAGGGCTGCCGGAGGCGCCCGGCACAGACCACCTAAGCTACGTTTGAAGTTTGAGGGGGCAAGACAAGCAAGCAGCCCCAGTCTCTGTGCCCCTGTGCGAGCAGTGCCATGTGCAGATGAGGCTGAGCAACGGCTTTACAGGCTAGCTCTTTCTACCTGCCAGCTACCTGAAGACGTTCGCATTTTCGGAGCAGGGCTGCCGGAGGTTCTCGTCACGGACCACCTAAGCTACGTTTGATGTTTGAGGGGTCAAGACGAGCAGGCAGACCCAGTCTCTGTGCCTCTATGCGAGCACTGCCATGGGCAGATGAGGCTGAGCAACAGCTTTCCAGGCTAGCTCTTTCTGCCTGCGAGCTATCTGCAGACGTTCGCATTTTCAGAGCAGGACTGCCGGAGGATCCCGGCACGGAATACCAAATTTATGTTTGAGGTTTGAGGGGGCAAGACAAGCAAGCAGCCCCAGTCTCTGTGCCTCTGTGCGAGCAGTGCCATGGGCAGATGAGGCTGAGCAACAGCTTTCCAGGCTAGCTCTTTCTGCCTGCGAGCTATCTGCAGACGTTCGCATTTTCAGAGAAGGTTTGCCGGAGGCGCCTGGCACAGAACACCTAAGCTACGTTTGAAGTTTGAGGGGACAAGACAAGCAAGCAGCCCCAGTCTCTGTGCCTCTGTGCGAGCAGTGCCATGGGCAGATGAGGCTGAGCAACAGCTTTCCAGGCTAGCTTTTTCTGCCTGCGAGCTATCTGCAGACGTTCGCATTTTCGAAGCAGGGCTGCCGGAGGCGCCCGGCACGGACCACCTAAGCTACGTTTGAAGTTTGAGGGGGCAAGACAAGCAAGCAGCCCCAGTCTCTGTGACTCTGTGCGAGCAGTGCCATGGGCAGATGAGGCTGAGCAACAGTTTTCCAGGCTAGCTCTTTCTGCCTGAGAGCTATCTGCAGATGTTCGCATTTTCAGAGCAGGACTGCCAGAGGATCCCAGCACGGAATACCAAATTTATGTTTGAGGTTTGAGGGGGCAAGACAAGCAATCAGCCCCAGTCTCTGTGCCTCTGTGCGAGCAGTGCCGTGGGCAGATGAGGCTGAGCAACGGCTTTCCAGGCTAGCTCTTTCTGCCTGCCAGCTACCTGAAGACGTTCGCGTTTTCGGAGCAGGGCTTCCGGAGGTTCTCGTCACGGACCACCTAAGCTACATGTGATGTTTGAGGGGGCAAGACAAGCAGGCAGCCCCAGTCTCTGTGCCTCTGTGCGAGCAGTGCCAGGGGCAGATGAGGCTGAGCAACAGCATTCCAGGCTAGCTCTTTCTGCCTGCCAGCTACCTGAAGACGTTCGCATTTTCGGAGCAGGGCTGCCGGAGGCGCCCGGCACGGACCACCTAAGAAACGTTTTAAGCTTGAGGGGACAAGACAAGCAAGCAGCCCCAGTCTCTGTGCCTCTGTGCGAGCAGTGCCGTGGGCAGATGAGTCTGAGCAAAGGCTTTCCAGACTAGCTCTTTCTACCTGCCAGCTACCTGAAGACGTTCGCATTTTCGAAGCAGGGCTTCCGGAGTTTCTCGTCACGGACCACCTAAGCTACGTTTGATGTTTTAGAGAGCAAGACAAGCAGGCAGCCCCAGTCTCTGTGCCTCTGTGCGAGCAGTGCCATGGCCAGATGAGGCTGAGCAAGAGCTTTCCAGGCTAGCTCTTTCTGCCTGCGAGCTATCTGCAGACGTTCGCATTTTCAGAGCAGAACTGTCAGAGGATCCCGGCACGGAATACTAAATTTATGTTTGAGGTTTGAGTGGGCAAGACAAGCAAGTAGCTCCAGTCTCTGTGCCTCTGTGCGAGCAGTGCCATGGGCAGATGAGGCTAAGCAACAGCTTTCCAGGCTAGCTCCTTCTGCCTGCGAGCTATCTGCAGACGTTCGCATTTTCAGAGCAGGGCTGCCGGAGGATCCCGGCACAGACCACCAAAGCTACGTTTGAAGTTTGAGGGGGCAAGACAAGCAAGCAGCCCCAGTCTCTGTGACTCTGTGCGAGCAGTGCCATGGGCAGATGAGGCTGAGCAACAGTTTTCCAGGCTAGCTCTTTCTGCCTGCGAGCTATCTGCAGATGTTCGCATTTTCAGAGCAGCGCTGCCGCAAGCACCCGGCACGGAACACCTAAGCTACGTTTGAAGTTTGAGGGGAAAAGACAAGCAAGCAGTCCCAGTCTCTGTGCCTCTGTGCAAGCAGTGCCATGGGCAGATGAGGCTGAGCAACAGGTTTCCAGGCTAGCTCTTTCTGCATGCGACCTATCTACAGACGTTCGCATTTTCAGAGCAGGGCTGCCGGAGGATACCAGCAGAGACCACCAAAGCTACGTTTGAAGTTTGAGGGGACAAGACAAGCAAGCAGCCCCAGTCTCTGTGCCTCTGTGCGAGCAGTGCCATGGGCAGATGAGGCTTAGCAACAACTTTCCATGCTAGCTCTTTCTGCCTGCGAGCTATCTGCAGACGTTCGCATTTTCAGAGCAGGGCTGCCGGAGAATCCCGTCACAGACCACGAAAGCTACGTTTGAAGTTTGAGGGGGCAAAACAAGCAAGCAGCCCCAGTCTCTGTGCCTCTGTGCGAGCAGTGCCATGGGCAGATGAGGCTGAGCAACAGTTTTCCAGGCTAGCTCTTTCTGCCTGCTAGCTATCTGCAGGTGTTCGCATTTTCAGAGCAGCGCTGCCGCAAGCACCCGGCACGGACCACCTAAGCTACGTTTGAAGTTTGAGGGGACAAGACAAGCAAGCAGCCCCAGTCTCTGTGCCTCTGTGCGAGCAGTGCCATGGGCAGATGAGGCTGAGCAACGGCTTTCCAGGCTAGCTCTTTCTGCCTGCGAGCTACCTGAAGACGTTCGCATTTTCGGAGCAGGGCTTATGGAGCTTCTCGTCACGGACCACCTAAGCTACATTTGATGTTTGAGGGGGCAAGACAAGCAAGCAGCCCCAGTCTCTGTGCCTCTGTGGGAGCAGTTGCAGGGCCAGATGAGGCTGAGCAACAGCTTTCCAGGCTAGCTCTTTCTGCCTGCCAGCTACCTGAAGACGTTCGCATTTTCGGAGCAGGGCTGCCGGATGCGCCCGGCACGAACCACCTAAGAAACGTTTTAAGCTTGAGGGGACAAGACAAGCAAGCAGCCCCAGTCTCTGTGCCTCTGTGCGAGCAGTGCCATTGGCAGATGAGGCTGAGCAACAACTTTCCAGGCTAGCTCTTTCTGTCTACGAGCTATTTGCAGACGTTCGCATTTTCGGAGCAGGGCTCCCAGAGGCACCCAGCACAGACCACGTAAGAAACGTTTGAACTTTGAGGGGACAAGACAAGCAAGCAGCCCCAGTCTCTGTGCCTCTGTGCGAGCAGTGCCATGGGCAGATGAGTCTGAGCAAAGGCTTTCCAGACTAGCTCTTTCTACCTGCCAGCTACCTGAAGACGTTCGCATTTTCGGAGCAGGGCTTCCGGAGTTTCTCGTCACGGACCACCTAAGCTACGTTTGATGTTTGAGAGAGCAAGACAAGCAGGCAGCCCCAGTCTCTGTGCCTCTGCGCAAGCAGTGCCATGGGCAGATGAGGCTGAGCAACAGCTTTCCAGGCTAGCTCTTTCTGCCTGCGAGCTATCTGCAGACGTTCGCATTTTCAGAGCAGAACTGTCAGAGGATCCCGGCACGGAATACTAAATTTATGTTTGAGGTTTCAGGGGGCAAGACAAGCAAGTAGCTCCAGTCTCTGTGCCTCTGTGCGAGCAGTGCCATGGGCAGATGAGGCTAAGCAACAGCATTCCAGGCTAGCTTCTTCTGCCTGCGAGCTATCTGCAGACGTTCGCATTTTCAGAGCAGGGCTGCCGGAGGATCCCAGCAGAGACCACCAAAGCTACGTTTGAAGTTTGAGGGGACAAGACAAGCAAGCAGCCCCAGTCTCTGTGCCTCTGTGCGAGCAGTGCCATGGGCAGATGAGGCTTAGCAACAACTTTCCATGCTAGCTCTTTCTGGCTGCCAGCTATCTGCAAACGTTCGCATTTTCAGAGCAGGGCTGCCGGAGGCACCCGGCACAGACCACCTAAGCTACGTTTGAAGTTTGAGGGGACAAGACAAGCAAGCAGCCCCAGTCTCTGTGCCTCTGTGCGAGCAGTGCCATGGGCAGATGAGGCTGAGCAACAGCTTTCCAGGCTAGCTCTTTCTGCCTGCCAGATACCTGAAGACGTTCGCATTTTCGGAGCAGTTCTTCAGGAGGTTCTCGTCACGGACCACCTAAGCTACGTTTGATGTTTGAGGGGGCAAGACAAGCAAGCAGCCCCAGTCTCTGTGCCTCTGTGCGAGCAGTGCCATGGCCAGATGAGGCTGAGCAACAGCTTTCCAGGCTAGCTCTTTCTGTCTGCGAGATATCTGCAGACGTTCACATTTTCAGAGCAGAACTGCCAGAGGATCCCGGCACGGAATACTAAATTTATGTTTGAGGTTTGAGGGGGCAAGACAAGCAAGCAGCTCCAGTGTCTGTGCCTCTGTGCGAGCAGTGCCATGGGCAGAGGAGGCTAAGCAACAGCTTTCCAGGCTAGCTCTTTCTGCCTGCGAGCTATCTGCAGACGTTCGCATTTTCAGAGCAGGGCTGCCGGAGAATCCCGTCACAGACCACGAAAGCTACGTTTGAAGTTTGAGGGGGCAAAACAAGCAAGCAGCCCCAGTCTCTGTGCCTCTGTGCGAGCAGTGCCATGGGCAGATGAGGCTGAGCAACAGTTTTCCAGGCTAGCTCTTTCTGCCTGCGAGTTATCTGCAGACGTTCGCATTTTCGGAGCAGGGCTGCCGGATGCGCCCGGCATAGACCACCTAAGCTACGTTTGAAGTTTGAGGGGGCAAGACAAGCAAGCAGCCCCAGTCTCTGTGCCCCTGTGCGAGCAGTGCCATGTGCAGATGAGGCTGAGCAACGGCTTTCCAGGCTAGCTCTTTCTACCTGCCAGCTACCTGAAGACGTTCGCATTTTCGGAGCAGGGCTTCCGGAGGTTCTCGTCACGGACCACCTAAGCTACGTTTGATGTTTGAGGGGGCAAGACAAGCAAGCAGCCCCAGTCTCTGTGCCTCTGTGCGAGCAGTGCCATGGGCAGATGAGTCTGAGCAAAGGCTTTCCAGACTAGCTCTTTCTACCTGCCAGCTACCTGAAGACGTTCGCATTTTCGGAGCAGGGCTTCCGGAGTTTCTCGTCACGGACCACCTAAGCTACGTTTGATGTTTTAGAGAGCAAGACAAGCAAGCAGCCCCAGTCTCTGTGCCTCTGTGCGAGCAGTGCCATGGCCAGATGAGGCTGAGCAAGAGCTTTCCAGGCTAGCTCTTTCTGCCTGCGAGCTATCTGCAGACGTTCGCATTTTCAGAGCAGAACTGTCAGAGGATCCCGGCACGGAATACTAAATTTATGTTTGAGGTTTGAGGGGGCAAGACAAGCAAGTAGCTCCAGTCTCTGTGCCTCTGTGCGAGCAGTGCCATGGGCAGATGAGGCTAAGCAACAGCTTTCCAGGCTAGCTCCTTCTGCCTGCGAGCTATCTGCAGACGTTCGCATTTTCAGAGCAGGGCTGCCGGAGGATCCCGGCACAGACCACCAAAGCTACGTTTGAAGTTTGAGGGGGCAAGACAAGCAAGCAGCCCCAGTCTCTGTGCCTCTGTGCGAGCAGTGCCATGGGCAGATGAGGCTGAGCAACAGTTTTCCAGGCTAGCTCTTTCTGCCTGCGAGCTATCTGCAGATGTTCGCATTTTCAGAGCAGCGCTGCCGCAAGCACCCGGCACGGAACACCTAAGCTACGTTTGAAGTTTGAGGGGACAAGACAAGCAAGCAGCCCCAGTCTCTGTGCCTCTGTGCGAGCAGTGCCATGGGCAGATGAGGCTGAGCAACGGCTTTCCAGGCTAGCTCTTTCTGCCTGCGAGCTACCTGAAGACGTTCGCATTTTCGGAGCAGGGCTTATGGAGGTTCTCGTCACGGACCACCTAAGCTACATTTGATGTTTGAGGGGGCAAGACAAGCAAGCAGCCCCAGTCTCTGTGCCTCTGTGGGAGCTGTTGCAGGGCCAGATGAGGCTGAGCAACAGCTTTCCAGGCTAGCTCTTTCTGCCTGCCAGCTACCTGAAGACGTTCGCATTTTCGGAGCAGGGCTGCCGGAGGCGCCCGGCACGAACCACCTAAGAAACGTTTGAAGCTTGAGGGGACAAGACAAGCAAGCAGCCCCAGTCTCTGTGCCTCTGTGCGAGCAGTGCCATGGGCAGATGAGTCTGAGCAAAGGCTTTCCAGACTAGCTCTTTCTACCTGCCAGCTACCTGAAGACGTTCGCATTTTCGGAGCAGGGCTTCCGGAGTTTCTCGTCACGGACCACCTAAGCTACGTTTGATGTTTGAGAGAGCAAGACAAGCAGGCAGCCCCAGTCTCTGTGCCTCTGCGCGAGCAGTGCCATGGCCAGATGAGGCTGAGCAACAGCTTTCCAGGCTAGCTCTTTCTGCCTGCGAGCTATCTGCAGACGTTCGCATTTTCAGAGCAGAACTGTCAGAGGATCCCGGCACGGAATACTAAATTTATGTTTGAGGTTTCAGGGGGCAAGACAAGCAAGTAGCTCCAGTCTCTGTGCCTCTGTGCGAGCAGTGCCATGGGCAGATGAGGCTAAGCAACAGCATTCCAGGCTAGCTTCTTCTGCCTGCGAGCTATCTGCAGACGTTCGCATTTTCAGAGCAGGGCTGCCGGAGGATCCCAGCAGAGACCACCAAAGCTACGTTTGAAGTTTGAGGGGACAAGACAAGCAAGCAGCCCCAGTCTCTGTGCCTCTGTGCGAGCAGTGCCATGGGCAGATGAGGCTTAGCAACAACTTTCCATGCTAGCTCTTTCTGGCTGCCAGCTATCTGCAAACGTTCGCATTTTCAGAGCAGGGCTGCCGGAGGCACCCGGCACAGACCACCTAAGCTACGTTTGAAGTTTGAGGGGACAAGACAAGCAAGCAGCCCCAGTCTCTGTGCCTCTGTGCGAGCAGTGCCATGGGCAGATGAGGCTGAGCAACAGCTTTCCAGGCTAGCTCTTTCTGCCTGCGAGATACCTGAAGACTTTCGCATTTTCGGAGCAGGGCTTCAGGAGGTTCTCGTCACGGACCACCTAAGCTACGTTTGATGTTTGAGGGGGCAAGACAAGCAAGCAGCCCCAGTCTCTGTGCCTCTGTGCGAGCAGTGCCATGGCCAGATGAGGCTGAGCAACAGCTTTCCAGGCTAGCTCTTTCTGTCTGCGAGATATCTGCAGACGTTCACATTTTCAGAGCAGAACTGCCAGAGGATCCCGGCACGGAATACTAAATTTATGTTTGAGGTTTGAGGGGGCAAGACAAGCAAGCAGCTCCAGTCTCTGTGCCTCTGTGCGAGCAGTGCCATGGGCAGATGAGGCTGAGCAACAGCTTTCCAGGCTAGCTCTTTCTGCCTGCGAGCTATCTGCAGACGTTCGCATTTTCAGAGCAGGACTGCCAGAGGATTCTGGCACGGAATACCAAATTTATGTTTGAGGTTTGAGGGGGCAAGACAAGCAAGTAGCCCCAGTCTCTGTGCCTCTGTGCGAGCAGTGCCATGGGCAGATGAGGCTGAGCAACAGCTTTCCAGGCTAGCTCTTTCTGCATGCGAGCTATTTGCAGACGTTCGCATTTTCAGAGCAGGTCTGCCGGAGGCGCCTGGCACAGAACACCTAAGCTACGTTTGAAGTTTGAGGGGACAAGACAAGCAAGCAGCCCCAGTCTCTGTGACTCTGTGCGAGCAGTGCCATGGGCAGATGAGGCTGAGCAACAGCTTTCCAGGCTAGCTCTTTCTGCCTGCGAGCTATCTGCAGACGTTTGCATTTTCGGAGCAGGGCTGCCGGAGGCGCCCGGCACGGACCACCTAAGCTACGTTTGAAGTTTGAGGGGACAAGACAAGCAAGCAGCCCCAGTCTCTGTGCCTCTGTGCGAGCAGTGCCATGGGCAGATGAGGCTGAGCAACGGCTTTCCAGGCTAGCTCTTTCTGCCTGCGAGCTACCTGAAGACGTTCGCATTTTCGGAGCAGGGCTTATGGAGGTTCTCGTCACGGACCACCTAAGCTACATTTGATGTTTGAGGGGGCAAGACAAGCAAGCAGCCCCAGTCTCTGTGCCTCTGTGGGAGCAGTGCCAGGGCCAGATGAGGCTGAGCAACAGCTTTCCAGGCTAGCTCTTTCTGCCTGCCAGCTACCTGAAGACGTTCGAATTTTCGGAGCAGGGCTGCCGGAGGCGCCCGGCACGAACCACCTAAGAAACGTTTGAAGCTTGAGGGGGCAAGACAAGCAAGCAGCCCCAGTCTCTGTGCCTCTGTGCGAGCACTGCCATGGGCAGATGAGGCTGAGCAACAACTTTCCAGGCTAGCTCTTTCTGTCTACGAGCTATTTGCAGACATTCGCATTTTCGGAGCAGGGCTCCCAGAGGCACCCAGCACAGACCACGTAAGAAACGTTTGAAGCTTGAGGGGACAAGACAAGCAAGCAGCCCCAGTCTCTGTGCCTCTGTGCAAGCAGTGCCATGGGCAGATGAGGCTGAGCAACAGTTTTCCAGGCTAGCTCTTTCTGCCTGCGAGCTATCTGCAGACGTTCGCATTTTCGGAGCAGGGCTGCCGCAAGCACCCGGTACGGACCACCTAAGCTACGTTTGAACTTTGAGGGGACAAGACAAGCAAGAAGCCCCAGTCTCTGTGCCTCTGTGCGAGCAGTGCCATTGGCAGATGAGGCTGAGCAACAGCTTTCCAGGCTAGCTCTTTCTGCCTGCGAGCTATCTGCAGACGTTCGCATTTTCAGAGCAGGGCTGCCGGAAGCGCCCGGCACGGACCACATAAGGTACATTTGAAGTTTGAGGTGGCAAGACAAGCAAGCAGCCCCAGTCTCTGTGCCTCTGTGCGAGCACTGCCATGGGCAGATGAGTCTGAGCAACAGTTTTCCAGACTAGCTCTTTCTGCCTGCGAGCTATCTGCAGACGTTCGCATTTTCGGAGCAGGGCTGCCGGAGGCGCCCGGCACGGACCAACCAAGCTACGTTTGAAGTTTGAGGTGGCAAGACAAGCAAGCAGTCCCAGTCTCTGTGCCTCTGTGCGAGCACTGCCATGGGCAGATGAGGCTAAGCAACAGCTTTCCAGGCTAGCTCTTTCTGCCTGCGAGCTATCTGCAGACGTTCACATTTTCAGAGCAGAACTGCCAGAGGATCCCGGCACGGAATACTAAATTTATGTTTGAGGTTTGAGGGGGCAAGACAAGCAAGCAGCTCCAGTCTCTGTGCCTCTGTGCGAGCAGTGCCATGGGCAGATGAGGCTAGGCAAAAGCTTTCCAGGCTAGCTCTTTCTGCCTGCGAGCTATCTGCAGACGTTCGCATTTTCAGAGCAGGGCTGCCGGAGGATCCCGGCACAGACCACCAAAGCTACGTTTGAAGTTTGAGGGGGCAAGACAAGCAAGCAGCCCCAGTCTCTGTGCCTCTGTGCGAGCAGTGCCATGGGCAGATGAGGCTGAGCAACAGCTTTCCAGGCTAGCTCTTTCTGCCTGCGAGCTATCTGCAGACGTTCGCATTTTCAGAGCAGGACTGCCAGAGGATTCTGGCACGGAATACCAAATTTATGTTTGAGGTTTGAGGGGGCAAGACAAGCAAGTAGCCCCAGTCTCTGTGCCTCTGTGCGAGCAGTGCCATGGGCAGATGAGGCTGAGCAACAGCTTTCCAGGCTAGCTCTTTCTGCATGCGAGCTATCTGCAGACGTTCGCATTTTCAGAGCAGGTCTGCCGGAGGCGCCTGGCACAGAACACCTAAGCTACGTTTGAAGTTTGAGGGGACAAGACAAGCAAGCAGCCCCAGTCTCTGTGACTCTGTGCGAGCAGTGCCATGGGCAGATGAGGCTGAGCAACAGCTTTCCAGGCTAGCTCTTTCTGCCTGCGAGCTATCTGCAGACGTTTGCATTTTCGGAGCAGGGCTGCCGGAGGCGCCCGGCAAGGACCACCTAAGCTACGTTTGAAGTTTGAGGGGACAAGACAAGCAAGCAGCCCCAGTCTCTGTGCCTCTGTGCGAGCAGTGCCATGGGCAGATGAGGCTGAGCAACGGCTTTCCAGGCTAGCTCTTTCTGCCTGCGAGCTACCTGAAGACGTTCGCATTTTCGGAGCAGGACTTATGGAGGTTCTCGTCACGGACCACCTAAGCTACATTTGATGTTTGAGGGGGCAAGACAAGCAAGCAGCCCCAGTCTCTGTGCCTCTGTGGGAGCAGTGCCAGGGCCAGATGAGGCTGAGCAACAGCTTTCCAGGCTAGCTCTTTCTGCCTGCCAGCTACCTGAAGACGTTCGCATTTTCGGAGCAGGGCTGCCGGAGGCGCCCGGCACGAACCACCTAAGAAACGTTTGAAGCTTGAGGGGACAAGACAAGCAAGCAGCCCCAGTCTCTGTGCCTCTGTGCAAGCAGTGCCATGGGCAGATGAGGCTGAGCAACAGTTTTCCAGGCTAGCTCTTTCTGCCTGCGAGCTATCTGCAGACGTTCGCATTTTCGGAGCAGGGCTGCCGCAAGCACCCGGTACGGACCACCTAAGCTACGTTTGAACTTTGAGGGGACAAGACAAGCAAGCAGCCCCAGTCTCTGTGCCTCTGTGCGAGCAGTGCCATTGGCAGATGAGGCTGAGCAACAGCTTTCCAGGCTAGCTCTTTCTGCCTGCGAGCTATCTGCAGACGTTCGCATTTTCAGAGCAGGGCTGCCGGAAGCGCCCGGCACGGACCACATAAGGTACATTTGAAGTTTGAGGTGGCAAGACAAGCAAGCAGCCCCAGTCTCTGTGCCTCTGTGCGAGCACTGCCATGGGCAGATGAGTCTGAGCAACAGTTTTCCAGACTAGCTCTTTCTGCCTGCGAGCTATCTGCAGACGTTCGCATTTTCGGAGCAGGGCTGCCGGAGGCGCCCGGCACGGACCAACCAAGCTACGTTTGAAGTTTGAGGTGGCAAGACAAGCAAGCAGTCCCAGTCTCTGTGCCTCTGTGCGAGCACTGCCATGGGCAGATGAGGCTGAGCAACAGCTTTCCAGGCTAGCTCTTTCTGCCTGCGAGCTATCTGCAGACGTTCACATTTTCAGAGCAGAACTGCCAGAGGATCCCGGCACGGAATACTAAATTTATGTTTGAGGTTTGAGGGGGCAAGACAAGCAAGCAGCTCCAGTCTCTGTGCCTCTGTGCGAGCAGTGCCATGGGCAGATGAGGCTAGGCAAAAGCTTTCCAGGCTAGCTCTTTCTGCCTGCGAGCTATCTGCAGACGTTCGCATTTTCAGAGCAGGGCTGCCGGAGGATCCCGGCACAGACCACCAAAGCTACGTTTGAAGTTTGAGGGGGCAAGACAAGCAAGCAGCCCCAGTCTCTGTGCCTCTGTGCGAGCAGTGCCATGGGCAGATGTGGCTGAGCAACAGTTTTCCAGGCTAGCTCTTTCTGCCTGCGAGCTATCTGCAGATGTTCGCATTTTCAGAGCAGCGCTGCCGCAAGCACCCGGCACGGACCACCTAAGCTACGTTTGAAGTTTGAGGGGAAAAGACAAGCAAGCAGTCCCAGTCTCTGTGCCTCTGTGCAAGCAGTGCCATGGGCAGATGAGGCTGAGCAACAGGTTTCCAGGCTAGCTCTTTCTGCATGCTTCCTATCTACAGACGTTCGCATTTTCAGAGCAGGGCTGCCGGAGGATCCCAGCACAGACCACCAAAGCTACCTTTGAAGTTTGAGGGGACAAGACAAGCAAGCAGCCCCAGTCTCTGTGACTCTGTGCGAGCAGTGCCATGGGCAGATGAGGCTTAGCAACAACTTTCCATGCTAGCTCTTTATGGCTGCCAGCTATCTGAAAACGTTCGCATTTTCGGAGCAGGGCTGCCGGAGGCGCCCGGCACAGACCACCTAAGCTACGTTTGAAGTTTGAGGGGACAAGACAAGCAAGCAGCCCCAGTCTCTGTGCCTCTGTGCGAGCAGTGCCATGGCCAGATGAGGCTGAGCAACAGCTTTCCAGGCTAGCTCTTTCTGTCTGCGAGATATCTGCAGACGTTCACATTTTCAGAGCAGAACTGCCAGAGGATCCCGGCACGGAATACTAAATTTATGTTTGAGGTTTGAGGGGGCAAGACAAGCAAGCAGCTCCAGTGTCTGTGCCTCTGTGCGAGCAGTGCCATGGGCAGAGGAGGCTAAGCAACAGCTTTCCAGGCTAGCTCTTTCTGCCTGCGAGCTATCTGCAGACGTTCGCATTTTCAGAGCAGGGCTGCCGGAGAATCCCGTCACAGACCACGAAAGCTACGTTTGAAGTTTGAGGGGGCAAAACAAGCAAGCAGCCCCAGTCTCTGTGCCTCTGTGCGAGCAGTGCCATGGGCAGATGAGGCTGAGCAACAGTTTTCCAGGCTAGCTCTTTCTGCCTTCGAGTTATCTGCAGACGTTCGCATTTTCGGAGCAGGCTGCCGGATGCGCCCGGCATAGACCACCTAAGCTACGTTTGAAGTTTGAGGGGGCAAGACAAGCAAGCAGCCCCAGTCTCTGTGCCCCTGTGCGAGCAGTGCCATGTGCAGATGAGGCTGAGCAACGGCTTTCCAGGCTAGCTCTTTCTACCTGCCAGCTACCTGAAGACGTTCGCATTTTCGGAGCAGGGCTTCCGGAGGTTCTCGTCACGGACCACCTAAGCTACGTTTGATGTTTGAGGGGGCAAGACAAGCAAGCAGCCCCAGTCTCTGTGCCTCTGTGCGAGCAGTGCCATGGGCAGATGAGTCTGAGCAAAGGCTTTCCAGACTAGCTCTTTCTACCTGCCAGCTACCTGAAGACGTTCGCATTTTCGGAGCAGGGCTTCCGGAGTTTCTCGTCACGGACCACCTAAGCTACGTTTGATGTTTTAGAGAGCAAGACAAGCAGGCAGCCCCAGTCTCTGTGCCTCTGTGCGAGCAGTGCCATGGCCAGATGAGGCTGAGCAAGAGCTTTCCAGGCTAGCTCTTTCTGCCTGCGAGCTATCTGCAGACGTTCGCATTTTCAGAGCAGAACTGTCAGAGGATCCCGGCACGGAATACTAAATTTATGTTTGAGGTTTGAGGGGGCAAGACAAGCAAGTAGCTCCAGTCTCTGTGCCTCTGTGCGAGCAGTGCCATGGGCAGATGAGGCTAAGCAACAGCTTTCCAGGCTAGCTCCTTCTGCCTGCGAGCTATCTGCAGACGTTCGCATTTTCAGAGCAGGGCTGCCGGAGGATCCCGGCACAGACCACCAAAGCTACGTTTGAAGTTTGAGGGGGCAAGACAAGCAAGCAGCCCCAGTCTCTGTGCCTCTGTGCGAGCAGTGCCATGGGCAGATGAGGCTGAGCAACAGTTTTCCAGGCTAGCTCTTTCTGCCTGCGAGCTATCTGCAGATGTTCGCATTTTCAGAGCAGCGCTGCCGCAAGCACCCGGCACGGAACACCTAAGCTACGTTTGAAGTTTGAGGGGACAAGACAAGCAAGCAGCCCCAGTCTCTGTGCCTCTGTGCGAGCAGTGCCATGGGCAGATGAGGCTGAGCAACGGCTTTCCAGGCTAGCTCTTTCTGCCTGCGAGCTACCTGAAGACGTTCGCATTTTCGGAGCAGGGCTTATGGAGGTTCTCGTCACGGACCACCTAAGCTACATTTGATGTTTGAGGGGGCAAGACAAGCAAGCAGCCCCAGTCTCTGTGCCTCTGTGGGAGCTGTTGCAGGGCCAGATGAGGCTGAGCAACAGCTTTCCAGGCTAGCTCTTTCTGCCTGCCAGCTACCTGAAGACGTTCGCATTTTCGGAGCAGGGCTGCCGGAGGCGCCCGGCACGAACCACCTAAGAAACGTTTTAAGCTTGAGGGGACAAGACAAGCAAGCAGCCCCAGTCTCTGTGCCTCTGTGCGAGCAGTGCCATTGGCAGATGAGGCTGAGCAACAACTTTCCAGGCTAGCTCTTTCTGTCTACGAGCTATTTGCAGACGTTCGCATTTTCGGAGCAGGGCTCCCAGAGGCACACAGCACAGACCACGTAAGAAACGTTTGAAGCTTGAGGGGACAAGACAAGCAAGCAGCCCCAGTCTCTGTGCCTCTGTGCGAGCAGTGCCATGGGCAGATGAGTCTGAGCAAAGGCTTTCCAGACTAGCTCTTTCTACCTGCCAGCTACCTGAAGACGTTCGCATTTTCGGAGCAGGGCTTCCGGAGTTTCTCGTCACGGACCACCTAAGCTACGTTTGATGTTTGAGAGAGCAAGACAAGCAGGCAGCCCCAGTCTCTGTGCCTCTGCGCGAGCAGTGCCATGGCCAGATGAGGCTGAGCAACAGCTTTCCAGGCTAGCTCTTTCTGCCTGCGAGCTATCTGCAGACGTTCGCATTTTCAGAGCAGAACTGTCAGAGGATCCCGGCACGGAATACTAAATTTATGTTTGAGGTTTCAGGGGGCAAGACAAGCAAGTAGCTCCAGTCTCTGTGCCTCTGTGCGAGCAGTGCCATGGGCAGATGAGGCTAAGCAACAGCATTCCAGGCTAGCTTCTTCTGCCTGCGAGCTATCTGCAGACGTTCGCATTTTCAGAGCAGGGCTGCCGGAGGATCCCAGCAGAGACCACCAAAGCTACGTTTGAAGTTTGAGGGGACAAGACAAGCAAGCAGCCCCAGTCTCTGTGCCTCTGTGCGAGCAGTGCCATGGGCAGATGAGGCTTAGCAACAACTTTCCATGCTAGCTCTTTCTGGCTGCCAGCTATCTGCAAACGTTCGCATTTTCAGAGCAGGGCTGCCGGAGGCACCCGGCACAGACCACCTAAGCTACGTTTGAAGTTTGAGGGGACAAGACAAGCAAGCAGCCCCAGTCTCTGTGCCTCTGTGCGAGCAGTGCCATGGGCAGATGAGGCTGAGCAACAGCTTTCCAGGCTAGCTCTTTCTGCCTGCGAGATAACTGAAGACTTTCGCATTTTCGGAGCAGGGCTTCAGGAGGTTCTCGTCACGGACCACCTAAGCTACGTTTGATGTTTGAGGGGGCAAGACAAGCAAGCAGCCCCAGTCTCTGTGCCTCTGTGCGAGCAGTGCCATGGCCAGATGAGGCTGAGCAACAGCTTTCCAGGCTAGCTCTTTCTGTCTGCGAGATATCTGCAGACGTTCACATTTTCAGAGCAGAACTGCCAGAGGATCCCGGCACGGAATACTAAATTTATGTTTGAGGTTTGAGGGGGCAAGACAAGCAAGCAGCTCCAGTCTCTGTGCCTCTGTGCGAGCAGTGCCATGGGCAGATGAGGCTGAGCAACAGCTTTCCAGGCTAGCTCTTTCTGCCTGCGAGCTATCTGCAGACGTTCGCATTTTCAGAGCAGGACTGCCAGAGGATTCTGGCACGGAATACCAAATTTATGTTTGAGGTTTGAGGGGGCAAGACAAGCAAGTAGCCCCAGTCTCTGTGCCTCTGTGCGAGCAGTGCCATGGGCAGATGAGGCTGAGCAACAGCTTTCCAGGCTAGCTCTTTCTGCATGCGAGCTATCTGCAGACGTTCGCATTTTCAGAGCAGGTCTGCCGGAGGCGCCTGGCACAGAACACCTAAGCTACGTTTGAAGTTTGAGTTTACAAGACAAGCAAGCAGCCCCAGTCTCTGTGACTCTGTGCGAGCAGTGCCATGGGCAGATGAGGCTGAGCAACAGCTTTCCAGGCTAGCTCTTTCTGCCTGCGAGCTATCTGCAGACGTTTGCATTTTCGGAGCAGGGCTGCCGGAGGCGCCCGGCACGGACCACCTAAGCTACGTTTGAAGTTTGAGGGGACAAGACAAGCAAGCAGCCCCAGTCTCTGTGCCTCTGTGCGAGCAGTGCCATGGGCAGATGAGGCTGAGCAACGGCTTTCCAGGCTAGCTCTTTCTGCCTGCGAGCTACCTGAAGACGTTCGCATTTTCGGAGCAGGGCTTATGGAGGTTCTCGTCACGGACCACCTAAGCTACATTTGATGTTTGAGGGGGCAAGACAAGCAAGCAGCCCCAGTCTCTGTGCCTCTGTGGGAGCAGTGCCAGGGCCAGATGAGGCTGAGCAACAGCTTTCCAGGCTAGCTCTTTCTGCCTGCCAGCTACCTGAAGACGTTCGCATTTTCGGAGCAGGGCTGCCGGAGGCGCCCGGCACGAACCACCTAAGAAACGTTTGAAGCTTGAGGGGGCAAGACAAGCAAGCAGCCCCAGTCTCTGTGCCTCTGTGCGAGCACTGCCATGGGCAGATGAGGCTGAGCAACAGCTTTCCAGGCTAGCTCTTTCTGTCTGCGAGATATCTGCAGACGTTCACATTTTCAGAGCAGAACTGCCAGAGGATCCCGGCACGGAATACTAAATTTATGTTTGAGGTTTGAGGGGGCAAGACAAGCAAGCAGCTCCAGTGTCTGTGCCTCTGTGCGAGCAGTGCCATGGGCAGATGAGCCTAAGCAACAGCTTTCCAGGCTAGCTCTTTCTGCCTGCGAGCTATCTGCAGACGTTCGCATTTTCAGAGCAGGGCTGCCGGAGAATCCCGTCACAGACCACGAAAGCTACGTTTGAAGTTTGAGGGGGCAAAACAAGCAAGCAGCCCCAGTCTCTGTGCCTCTGTGCGAGCAGTGCCATGGGCAGATGAGGCTGAGCAACAGTTTTCCAGGCTAGCTCTTTCTGCCTGCTAGCTATCTGCAGATGTTCGCATTTTCAGAGCAGCGCTGCCGCAAGCACCCGGCACGGACCACCTAAGCTACGTTTGAAGTTTGAGGGGACAAGACAAGCAAGCAGCCCCAGTCTCTGTGCCTCTGTGCAAGCAGTGCCATGGGCAGATGAGGCTGAGCAACAGCTTTCCAGGCTAGCTCTTTCTGCCTGCGAGTTATCTGCAGACGTTCGCATTTTCGGAGCAGGGCTGCCGGAGGCGCCCGGCACAGACCACCTAAGATACGTTTGAAGTTTGAGGGGGCAAGACAAGCAAGCAGCCCCAGTCTCTGTGCCTCTGTGCGTGCAGTGCCATGGGCAGATGAGGCTGAGCAACAGCTTTCCAGGCTAGCTCTTTCTGCCTGCGAGCTATCTGCAGACGTTCGCATTTTCAGAGCAGGGCTGCCGGAAGCGCCCGGCACGGACCACATAAGGTACATTTGAAGTTTGAGGTGGCAAGACAAGCAAGCAGCCCCAGTCTCTGTGCCTCTGTGCGAGCACTGCCATGGGCAGATGAGTCTGAGCAACAGTTTTCCAGGCTAGCTCTTTCTGCCTGCGAGCTATCTGCAGACGTTCGCATTTTCGGAGCAGGGCTGCCGGAGGCGCCCGGCACGGACCAACCAAGCTACGTTTGAAGTTTGAGGTGGCAAGACAAGCAAGCAGTCCCAGTCTCTGTGCCTCTGTGCGAGCACTGCCATGGGCAGATGAGGCTGAGCAACAGCTTTCCAGGCTAGCTCTTTCTGCCTGCGAGCTATCTGCAGACGTTCACATTTTCAGAGCAGAACTGCCAGAGGATCCCGGCACGGAATACTAAATTTATGTTTGAGGTTTGAGGGGGCAAGACAAGCAAGCAGCTCCAGTCTCTGTGCCTCTGTGCGAGCAGTGCCATGGGCAGATGAGGCTAGGCAAAAGCTTTCCAGGCTAGCTCTTTCTGCCTGCGAGCTATCTGCAGACGTTCGCATTTTCAGAGCAGGGCTGCCGGAGGATCCCGGCACAGACCACCAAAGCTACGTTTGAAGTTTGAGGGGGCAAGACAAGCAAGCAGCCCCAGTCTCTGTGCCTCTGTGCGAGCAGTGCCATGGGCAGATGTGGCTGAGCAACAGTTTTCCAGGCTAGCTCTTTCTGCCTGCGAGCTATCTGCAGATGTTCGCATTTTCAGAGCAGCGCTGCCGCAAGCACCCGGCACGGACCACCTAAGCTACGTTTGAAGTTTGAGGGGAAAAGACAAGCAAGCAGTCCCAGTCTCTGTGCCTCTGTGCAAGCAGTGCCATGGGCAGATGAGGCTGAGCAACACGTTTCCAGGCTAGCTCTTTCTGCATGCTTCCTATCTACAGACGTTCGCATTTTCAGAGCAGGGCTGCCGGAGGATCCCAGCACAGACCACCAAAGCTACCTTTGAAGTTTGAGGGGACAAGACAAGCAAGCAGCCCCAGTCTCTGTGACTCTGTGCGAGCAGTGCCATGGGCAGATGAGGCTTAGCAACAACTTTCCATGCTAGCTCTTTATGGCTGCCAGCTATCTGAAAACGTTCGCATTTTCGGAGCAGGGCTGCCGGAGGCGCCCGGCACAGACCACCTAAGCTACGTTTGAAGTTTGAGGGGACAAGACAAGCAAGCAGCCCCAGTCTCTGTGCCTCTGTGCGAGCAGTGCCATGGGCAGATGAGGCTGAGCAACAGCTTTCCAGGCTAGCTCTTTCTGCCTGCCAGATACCTGAAGACGTTCGCATTTTTGGAGCAGGGCTTCCGGAGGTTCTCGTCACGGACCACCTAAGCTACGTTTGATGTTTGAGGGGGCAAGACAAGCAGGCAGCCCCTGTCTCTGTGCCTCTGTGAGAGCAGTGCCATGGCCAGATGAGGCTGAGCAACAGCTTTCCAGGCTAGCTCTTTCTGTCTGCGAGATATCTGCAGACGTTCACATTTTCAGAGCAGAACTGCCAGAGGATCCCGGCACGGAATACTAAATTTATGTTTGAGGTTTGAGGGGGCAAGACAAGCAAGCAGCTCCAGTGTCTGTGCCTCTGTGCGAGCAGTGCCATGGGCAGATGAGCCTAAGCAACAGCTTTCCAGGCTAGCTCTTTCTGCCTGCGAGCTATCTGCAGACGTTCGCATTTTCAGAGCAGGGCTGCCGGAGAATCCCGTCACAGACCACGAAAGCTACGTTTGAAGTTTGAGGGGGCAAAACAAGCAAGCAGCCCCAGTCTCTGTGCCTCTGTGCGAGCAGTGCCATGGGCAGATGAGGCTGAGCAACAGTTTTCCAGGCTAGCTCTTTCTGCCTGCTAGCTATCTGCAGATGTTCGCATTTTCAGAGCAGCGCTGCCGCAAGCACCCGGCACGGACCACCTAAGCTACGTTTGAAGTTTGAGGGGACAAGACAAGCAAGCAGCCCCAGTCTCTGTGCCTCTGTGCAAGCAGTGCCATGGGCAGATGAGGCTGAGCAACAGCTTTCCAGGCTAGCTCTTTCTGCCTGCGAGTTATCTGCAGACGTTCGCATTTTCGGAGCAGGGCTGCCGGAGGCGCCCGGCACAGACCACCTAAGATACGTTTGAAGTTTGAGGGGGCAAGACAAGCAAGCAGCCCCAGTCTCTGTGCCTCTGTGCGTGCAGTGCCATGGGCAGATGAGGCTGAGCAACAGCTTTCCAGGCTAGCTCTTTCTGCCTGCGAGCTATCTGCAGACGTTCGCATTTTCAGAGCAGGGCTGCCGGAAGCGCCCGGCACGGACCACATAAGGTACATTTGAAGTTTGAGGTGGCAAGACAAGCAAGCAGCCCCAGTCTCTGTGCCTCTGTGCGAGCACTGCCATGGGCAGATGAGTCTGAGCAACAGTTTTCCAGACTAGCTCTTTCTGCCTGCGAGCTATCTGCAGACGTTCGCATTTTCGGAGCAGGGCTGCCGGAGGCGCCCGGCACGAACCAACCAAGCTACGTTTGAAGTTTGAGGTGGCAAGACAAGCAAGCAGTCCCAGTCTCTGTGCCTCTGTGCGAGCACTGCCATGGGCAGATGAGGCTGAGCAACAGCTTTCCAGGCTAGCTCTTTCTGCCTGCGAGCTATCTGCAGACGTTCACATTTTCAGAGCAGAACTGCCAGAGGATCCCGGCACGGAATACTAAATTTATGTTTGAGGTTTGAGTGGGCAAGACAAGCAAGCAGCTCCAGTCTCTGTGCCTCTGTGCGAGCACTGCCATGGGCAGATGAGGCTAAGCAAAAGCTTTCCAGGCTAGCTCTTTCTGCCTGCGAGCTATCTGCAGACGTTCGCATTTTCAGAGCAGGGCTGCCGGAGGATCCCGGCACAGACCACCAAAGCTACGTTTGAAGTTTGAGGGGGCAAGACAAGCAAGCAGCCCCAGTCTCTGTGCCTCTGTGCGAGCAGTGCCATGGGCAGATGTGGCTGAGCAACAGTTTTCCAGGCTAGCTCTTTCTGCCTGCGAGCTATCTGCAGATGTTCGCATTTTCAGAGCAGCGCTGCCGCAAGCACCCGGCACGGACCACCTAAGCTACGTTTGAAGTTTGAGGGGAAAAGACAAGCAAGCAGTCCCAGTCTCTGTGCCTCTGTGCAAGCAGTGCCATGGGCAGATGAGGCTGAGCAACAGGTTTCCAGGCTAGCTCTTTCTGCATGCGACCTATCTACAGACGTTCGCATTTTCAGAGCAATGCTGCCGGAGGATCCCAGCACAGACCACCAAAGCTACCTTTGAAGTTTGAGGGGACAAGACAAGCAAGCAGCCCCAGTCTCTGTGACTCTGTGCGAGCAGTGCCATGGGCAGATGAGGCTTAGCAACAACTTTCCATGCTAGCTCTTTATGGCTGCCAGCTATCTGAAAACGTTCGCATTTTCAGAGAAGGGCTGCCGGAGGCGCCCGGCACAGACCACCTAAGCTACGTTTGAAGTTTGAGGGGACAAGACAAGCAAGCAGCCCCAGTCTCTGTGCCTCTGTGCGAGCAGTGCCATGGGCAGATGAGGCTGAGCAACAGCTTTCCAGGCTAGCTCTTTCTGCCTGCCAGATACCTGAAGACGTTCGCATTTTTGGAGCAGGGCTTCAGGAGGTTCTCGTGACGGACCACCTAAGCTACGTTTGATGTTTGAGGGGGCAAGACAAGCAGGCAGCCCCAGTCTCTGTGCCTCTGTGCGAGCAGTGCCATGGCCAGATGAGGCTGAGCAACAGCTTTCCAGGCTAGCTCTTTCTGTCTGCGAGATATCTGCAGACGTTCACATTTTCAGAGCAGAACTGCCAGAGGATCCCGGCACGGAATACTAAATTTATGTTTGAGGTTTGAGGGGGCAAGACAAGCAAGCAGCTCCAGTGTCTGTGCCTCTGTGCGAGCAGTGCCATGGGCAGATGAGGCTAAGCAACAGCTTTCCAGGCTAGCTCTTTCTGCCTGCGAGCTATCTGCAGACGTTCGCATTTTCAGAGCAGGGCTGCCGGAGAATCCCGTCACAGACCACGAAAGCTACGTTTGAAGTTTGAGGGGGCAAAACAAGCAAGCAGCCCCAGTCTCTGTGCCTCTGTGCGAGCAGTGCCATGGGCAGATGAGGCTGAGCAACAGTTTTCCAGGCTAGCTCTTTCTGCCTGCTAGCTATCTGCAGATGTTCGCATTTTCAGAGCAGCGCTGCCGCAAGCACACGGCACGGACCACCTAAGCTACGTTTGAAGTTTGAGGGGACAAGACAAGCAAGCAGCCCCAGTCTCTGTGCCTCTGTGCAAGCAGTGCCATGGGCAGATGAGGCTGAGCAACAGCTTTCCAGGCTAGCTCTTTCTGCCTGCGAGTTATCTGCAGACGTTCGCATTTTTGGAGCAGGGCTGCCGGAGGCGCCCGGCATTGACCACCTAAGCTACGTTTGAAGTTTGAGGGGGCAAGACAAGCAAGCAGCCCCAGTCTCTGTGCCCCTGTGCGAGCAGTGCCATGTGCAGATGAGGCTGAGCAACGGCTTTCCAGGCTAGCTCTTTCTACCTGCCAGCTACCTGAAGACGTTCGCATTTTCGGAGCAGGTCTTCCGGAGGTTCTCGTCACGGACCACCTAAGCTACGTTTGATGTTTGAGGGGGCAAGACAAGCAGGCAGACCCAGTCTCTGTGCCTCTGTGCGAGCAGTGCCATGGGCAGATGAGGCTGAGCAACAGCTTTCCAGGCTAGCTCTTTCTGCCTGCGAGCCAATCGCAGACGTTCGCATTTTCAGAGCAGGACTGCCAGAGGATTCCGGCACGGAATACCAAATTTATGTTTGAGGTATGAGGGGGCAAGACAAGCAAGTAGCCCCAGTCTCTGTGCCTCTGTGCGAGCAGTGCCATGGGCAGATGAGGCTGAGCAACAGCTTTCCAGGCTAGCTCTTTCTGCATGCGAGCTATCTGCAGACGTTCGCATTTTCAGAGCAGGTCTGCCGGAGGCGCCTGGCACAGAACACCTAAGCTACGTTTGAAGTTTGAGGGGACAAGACAAGCAAGCAGCCCCAGTCTCTGTGACTCTGTGCGAGCAGTGCCATGGGCAGATGAGGCTGAGCAACAGCTTTCCAGGCTAGCTCTTTCTGCCTGCGAGCTATCTGCAGACGTTTGCATTTTCGGAGCAGGGCTGCCGGAGGCGCCCGGCACGGACCACCTAAGCTACGTTTGAAGTTTGAGGGGACAAGACAAGCAAGCAGCCCCAGTCTCTGTGCCTCTGTGCGAGCAGTGCCATGGGCAGATGAGGCTGAGCAACGGCTTTCCAGGCTAGCTCTTTCTGCCTGCGAGCTACCTGAAGACGTTCGCATTTTCGGAGCAGGGCTTATGGAGGTTCTCGTCACGGACCACCTAAGCTACATTTGATGTTTGAGGGGGCAAGACAAGCAAGCAGCCCCAGTCTCTGTGCCTCTGTGGGAGCAGTGCCAGGGCCAGATGAGGCTGAGCAACAGCTTTCCAGGCTAGCTCTTTCTGCCTGCCAGCTACCTGAAGATGTTCGCATTTTCGGAGCAGGGCTGCCGGAGGCGCCCGGCATGAACCACCTAAGAAACGTTTGAAGCTTGAGGGGACAAGACAAGCAAGCAGCCCCAGTCTCTGTGCCTCTGTGCGAGCAGTGCCATGGGCAGATGAGGCTGAGCAACAACTTTCCAGGCTAGCTCTTTCTGTCTACGAGCTATTTGCAGACGTTCGCATTTTCGGAGCAGGGCTCCCAGAGGCGCCCAGCACAGACCACGTAAGAAACGTTTGAAGTTTAAGGGGACAAGACAAGCAAGCAGCCCCAGTCTCTGTGCCTCTGTGCAAGCAGTGCCATGGGCAGATGAGGCTGAGCAACAGTTTTCCAGGCTAGCTCTTTCTGCCTGCGAGCTATCTGCAGACGTTCGCATTTTCGGAGCAGGGCTGCCGCAAGCACCCGGTACGGACCACCTAAGCTACGTTTGAACTTTGAGGGGACAAGACAAGCAAGCAGCCCCAGTCTCTGTGCCTCTGTGCGAGCAGTGCCATGGGCAGATGAGGCTGAGCAACAGCTTTCCAGGCTAGCTCTTTCTGCCTGCGAGCTATCTGCAGACGTTCGCATTTTCAGAGCAGGGCTGCCGGAAGCGCCCGGCACGGACCACATAAGGTACATTTGAAGTTTGAGGTGGCAAGACAAGCAAGCAGCCCCAGTCTCTGTGCCTCTGTGCGAGCACTGCCATGGGCAGATGAGTCTGAGCAACAGTTTTCCAGACTAGCTCTTTCTGCCTGCGAGCTATCTGCAGACGTTCGCATTTTCGGAGCAGGGCTGCCGGAGGCGCCCGGCACGGACCAACCAAGCTACGTTTGAAGTTTGAGGTGGCAAGACAAGCAAGCAGTCCCAGTCTCTGTGCCTCTGTGCGAGCACTGCCATGGGCAGATGAGGCTGAGCAACAGCTTTCCAGGCTAGCTCTTTCTGCCTGCGAGCTATCTGCAGACGTTCACATTTTCAGAGCAGAACTGCCAGAGGATCCCGGCACGGAATACTAAATTTATGTTTGAGGTTTGAGGGGGCAAGACAAGCAAGCAGCTCCAGTCTCTGTGCCTCTGTGCGAGCAGTGCCATGGGCAGATGAGGCTAAGCAAAAGCTTTCCAGGCTAGCTCTTTCTGCCTGCGAGCTATCTGCAGACGTTCGCATTTTCAGAGCAGGGCTGCCGGAGGATCCCGGCACAGACCACCAAAGCTACGTTTGAAGTTTGAGGGGGCAAGACAAGCAAGCAGCCCCAGTCTCTGTGCCTCTGTGCGAGCAGTGCCATGGGCAGATGTGGCTGAGCAACAGTTTTTCAGGCTAGCTCTTTCTGCCTGCGAGCTATCTGCAGATGTTCGCATTTTCAGAGCAGCGCTGCCGCAAGCACCCGGCACGGACCACCTAAGCTACGTTTGAAGTTTGAGGGGAAAAGACAAGCAAGCAGTCCCAGTCTCTGTGCCTCTGTGCAAGCAGTGCCATGGGCAGATGAGGCTGAGCAACAGCTTTCCAGGCTAGCTCTTTCTGCATGCGACCTATCTACAGACGTTCGCATTTTCAGAGCAGGGCTGCCGGAGGATCCCAGCACAGACCACCAAAGCTACCTTTGAAGTTTGAGTTTACAAGACAAGCAAGCAGCCCCAGTCTCTGTGACTCTGTGCGAGCAGTGCCATGGGCAGATGAGGCTTAGCAACAACTTTCCATGCTAGCTCTTTATGGCTGCCAGCTATCTGAAAACGTTCGCATTTTCGGAGCAGGGCTGCTGGAGGCGCCCGGCACAGACCACCTAAGCTACGTTTGAAGTTTGAGGGGACAAGACAAGCAAGCAGCCCCAGTCTCTGTGCCTCTGTGCGAGCAGTGCCATGGGCAGATGAGGCTGAGCAACAGCTTTCCAGGCTAGCTCTTTCTGCCTGCGAGCTATCTGCAGACGTTCGCATTTTCGGAGCAGCGCTGCCGCAAGCCCTCGGCACAGACCACCTAAGCTACGTTTGAAGTCTGAGGGGACAAGACAAGCAAGCAGCCCCAGTCTCTGTGCCTCTGTGCGAGCAGTGCCATGAGCAGATGAGGCTGAGCAACAGCTTTCCAGGCTAGCTCTTTCTGCCTGCGAGCTATCTGCAGACGTTCGCATTTTCGGAGCAGGGCTGCCGGAAGAGCCCAGCACATAGCACCTTAGCTACGTTTGAAGTTTCAGAGGGCAACACAAGCAAGCAGCCCCAGTCTCTGTGCCTCTGTGCGAGCAGTGCCATGGGCAGATGAGGCTGAGCAACAGCTTTCCAGGCTAGCTCTTTCTGCCTGCGAGCTATCTGCAGACGTTCGCATTTTCGTAGCAGGGCTGCCAGATGCGCCCGGCAGAAACAGCCAAAAGATACGTTTGAAGTTTGAGGGGGCAAGACAAGCAAGCAGCCCCAGTCTCTGTGCCTCTGTGCGAGCAGTGCCATGGGCAGATGAGGCTGAGCAACAGCTTTCCAGGCTAGCTCTTTCTGCCTGCGAGCTATCTGCAGACGTTCGCATTTTCGGAGCAGCGCTGCCGCAAGCCCTCGGCACAGACCACCTAAGCTACGTTTGAAGTCTGAGGGGACAAGACAAGCAAGCAGCCCCAGTCTCTGTGCCTCTGTGCAAGCAGTGCCATGGGCAGATGAGGCTGAGCAACAGTTTTCCAGGCTAGCTCTTTCTGCCTGCGAGCTATCTGCAGACGTTCGCATTTTCGGAGCAGGGCTGCCGCAAGCACCCGGTACGGACCACCTAAGCTACGTTTGAACTTTGAGGGGACAAGACAAGCAAGCAGCCCCAGTCTCTGTGCCTCTGTGCGAGCAGTGCCATGGGCAGATGAGGCTGAGCAACAGCTTTCCAGGCTAGCTCTTTCTGCCTGCGAGCTATCTGCAGACGTTCGCATTTTCAGAGCAGGGCTGCCGGAAGCGCCCGGCACGGACCACATAAGGTACATTTGAAGTTTGAGGTGGCAAGACAAGCAAGCAGCCCCAGTCTCTGTGCCTCTGTGCGAGCACTGCCATGGGCAGATGAGTCTGAGCAACAGTTTTCCAGACTAGCTCTTTCTGCCTGCGAGCTATCTGCAGACGTTCGCATTTTCGGAGCAGGGCTGCCGGAGGCGCCCGGCACGGACCAACCAAGCTACGTTTGAAGTTTGAGGTGGCAAGACAAGCAAGCAGTCCCAGTCTCTGTGCCTCTGTGCGAGCACTGCCATGGGCAGATGAGGCTGAGCAACAGCTTTCCAGGCTAGCTCTTTCTGCCTGCGAGCTATCTGCAGACGTTCACATTTTCAGAGCAGAACTGCCAGAGGATCCCGGCACGGAATACTAAATTTATGTTTGAGGTTTGAGGGGGCAAGACAAGCAAGCAGCTCCAGTCTCTGTGCCTCTGTGCGAGCAGTGCCATGGGCAGATGAGGCTAAGCAAAAGCTTTCCAGGCTAGCTCTTTCTGCCTGCGAGCTATCTGCAGACGTTCGCATTTTCAGAGCAGGGCTGCCGGAGGATCCCGGCACAGACCACCAAAGCTACGTTTGAAGTTTGAGGGGGCAAGACAAGCAAGCAGCCCCAGTCTCTGTGCCTCTGTGCGAGCAGTGCCATGGGCAGATGTGGCTGAGCAACAGTTTTTCAGGCTAGCTCTTTCTGCCTGCGAGCTATCTGCAGATGTTCGCATTTTCAGAGCAGCGCTGCCGCAAGCACCCGGCACGGACCACCTAAGCTACGTTTGAAGTTTGAGGGGAAAAGACAAGCAAGCAGTCCCAGTCTCTGTGCCTCTGTGCAAGCAGTGCCATGGGCAGATGAGGCTGAGCAACAGCTTTCCAGGCTAGCTCTTTCTGCATGCGACCTATCTACAGACGTTCGCATTTTCAGAGCAGGGCTGCCGGAGGATCCCAGCACAGACCACCAAAGCTACCTTTGAAGTTTGAGTTTACAAGACAAGCAAGCAGCCCCAGTCTCTGTGACTCTGTGCGAGCAGTGCCATGGGCAGATGAGGCTTAGCAACAACTTTCCATGCTAGCTCTTTATGGCTGCCAGCTATCTGAAAACGTTCGCATTTTCGGAGCAGGGCTGCTGGAGGCGCCCGGCACAGACCACCTAAGCTACGTTTGAAGTTTGAGGGGACAAGACAAGCAAGCAGCCCCAGTCTCTGTGCCTCTGTGCGAGCAGTGCCATGGGCAGATGAGGCTGAGCAACAGCTTTCCAGGCTAGCTCTTTCTGCCTGCGAGCTATCTGCAGACGTTCGCATTTTCGGAGCAGCGCTGCCGCAAGCCCTCGGCACAGACCACCTAAGCTACGTTTGAAGTCTGAGGGGACAAGACAAGCAAGCAGCCCCAGTCTCTGTGCCTCTGTGCGAGCAGTGCCATGAGCAGATGAGGCTGAGCAACAGCTTTCCAGGCTAGCTCTTTCTGCCTGCGAGCTATCTGCAGACGTTCGCATTTTCGGAGCAGGGCTGCCGGAAGAGCCCAGCACATAGCACCTTAGCTACGTTTGAAGTTTCAGAGGGCAACACAAGCAAGCAGCCCCAGTCTCTGTGCCTCTGTGCGAGCAGTGCCATGGGCAGATGAGGCTGAGCAACAGCTTTCCAGGCTAGCTCTTTCTGCCTGCGAGCTATCTGCAGACGTTCGCATTTTCGTAGCAGGGCTGCCAGATGCGCCCGGCAGAAACAGCCAAAAGATACGTTTGAAGTTTGAGGGGGCAAGACAAGCAAGCAGCCCCAGTCTCTGTGCCTCTGTGCGAGCAGTGCCATGGGCAGATGAGGCTGAGCAACAGCTTTCCAGGCTAGCTCTTTCTGCCTGCGAGCTATCTGCAGACGTTCGCATTTTCGGAGCAGCGCTGCCGCAAGCCCTCGGCACAGACCACCTAAGCTACGTTTGAAGTCTGAGGGGACAAGACAAGCAAGCAGCCCCAGTCTCTGTGCCTCTGTGCGAGCAGTGCCATGGGCAGATGAGGCTGAGCAACAGCTTTCCAGGCTAGCTCTTTCTGCCTGCGAGCTATCTGCAGACGTTCGCATTTTCGGAGCAGGGCTGCCGGAAGAGCCCAGCACATAGCACCTTAGCTACGTTTGAAGTTTCAGAGGGCACCACAAGCAAGCAGCCCCAGTCTCTGTGCCTCTGTGCGAGCAGTGCCATGGGCAGATGAGGCTGAGCAACAGCTTTCCAGGCTAGCTCTTTCTGCCTGCGAGTTATCTGCAGACGTTCGCATTTTCGTAGCAGGGCTGCCAAGTGCGCCCGACAGAAACAGCCAAAAGATACGTTTGAAGTTTGAGGGGGCAAGACAAGCAAGCAGCCCCAGTCTCTGTGCCTCTGTGCGAGCACTGCCATGGGCAGATGAGGCTGAGCAACAACTTCCCAGGCTAGCTCTTTCTGGCTGCGAGCTATCTGCAGACGTTCGCATTTTCAGAGCAGGACTGCCAGAGGATCCCGGCACGGAATACCAAATTTCTGTTTGAGGTTTGAGGGGGCAAGACAAGCAAGCAGCCCCAGTATCTGTGCCTCTGTGCGAGCAGTGCCATGGGCAGATGAGGGTAAGCAACAGCTTTCCAGGCTAGCTCTTTCTGCCTACGAGCTATTTGCAGATGTTCGCATTTTCAGAGCAGGACTGCCAGAGAATCCCAGCACGGAATACTAAATTTATGTTTGAGGTTTGAGGGGGCAAGACAAGCAAGCAGCCCCAGTCTCTGTGCCTCTGTGCGAGCAGTGCCATGGGCAGATGATGCTGAGCAACAGCTTTCCAGGCTAGCTCTTTCTGCCTGCGAGCTATCTGCAGACATTCGCATTTTTGGAGCAAGGCTGCCGTAGGCGCCCGGCACAGACCACCTAAGCTACGTTTGAAGTTTGAGGAGACAAGACAAGCAAGCAGCCCCAGTCTCTGTGCCTCTGTGCGAGCAGTGCCATGGGCAGATGAGGCTGAGCAACAGCTTTCCAGGCTAGCTCTTTCTGCCTGCGAGCTATCTGCAGACGTTCGCATTTTCAGAGCAGGTCTGCCGGAGGCGCCCGGCACGGACCACCTAAGCTACGTTTGAAGTTTGAGGGGACAAGACAAGCAAGCAGCCCCAGTCTCTGTGCCTCTGTGCGAGCAGTGCCATGGGCAGATGAGGCTGAGCAACAGCTTTCCAGGCTAGCTCTTTCTGCCTGCGAGCTATCTGCAGACGTTTGCATTTTCGGAGCAGGGCTGCCGGAGGCGCCCGGCACGGACCACCTAAGCTACGTTTGAAGTTTGAGGGGGCAAGACAAGCAAGCAGCCCCAGTCTCTGTGCCTCTGTGCGAGCAGTGCCATTGGCAGATGAGGCTGAGCAACAGCTTTCCAGGCTAGCTCTTTCTGCCTGCGAGCTATCTGCAGACGTTCGCATTTTCGGAGCAGGGCTGCCGGAGGCGCCCGGCACAGACCACCTAAGCTACGTTTGAAGTTTGAGGGGGCAAGACAAGCAAGCAGCCCCAGTCTCTGTGCCTCTGTGCGAGCAGTGCCATGGGCAGATGAGGCTGAGCAACAGCTTTCCAGGCTAGCTCTTTCTGCCTGCGAGCTATCTGCAGACGTTTGCATTTTCGGAGCAGGGCTGCCGGAGGCGCCTGGCACGGACCACCTAAGATAAGTTTGAGGTTTGAGGGGACAAGACAAGCAAGCAGCCCCAGTCTCTGTGCCTCTGTGCGAGCAGTGCCATTGGCAGATGAGGCTGAGCAACAGCTTTCCAGGCTAGCTCTTTCTGCCTGCGAGCTATCTGCAGACGTTCGCATTTTCAGAGCAGGACTGCCAGAGGATCCCGGCACGGAATACCAAATTTCTGTTTGAGGTTTGAGGGGGCAAGACAAGCAAGCAGCCCCAGTATCTGTGCCTCTGTGCGAGCAGTGCCATGGGCAGATGAGGGTAAGCAACAGCTTTCCAGGCTAGCTCTTTCTGCCTACGAGCTATTTGCAGATGTTCGCATTTTCAGAGCAGGTCTGCCAGAGAATCCCAGCACGGAATACTAAATTTATGTTTGAGGTTTGAGGGGGCAAGACAAGCAAGCAGCCCCAGTCTCTGTTCCTCTGTGCGAGCAGTGCCATGGGCAGATGAGGCTGAGCAACAGCTTTCCAGGCTAGCTCTTTCTGCCTGCGAGCTATCTGCAGACATTCGCATTTTTGGAGCAAGGCTGCCGGAGGCGCCCGGCACAGACCACTTAAGCTACGTTTGAAGTTTGAGGGGACAAGACAAGCAAGCAGCCCCAGTCTCTGTGCCTCTGTGCGAGCACTGCCATGGGCAGATGAGGCTGAGCAACAGCTTTCCAGGCTAGCTCTTTCTGCCTGCGAGCTATCTGCAGACGTTCGCATTTTCGGAGCAGCGCTGCCGCAAGCCCTCGGCACAGACCACCTAAGCTACGTTTGAAGTCTGAGGGGACAAGACAAGCAAGCAGCCCCAGTCTCTGTGCCTCTGTGCGAGCAGTGCCATGGGCAGATGAGGCTGAGCAACAGCTTTCCAGGCTAGCTCTTTCTGCCTGCGAGCTATCTGCAGACGTTCGCATTTTCGGAGCAGGGCTGCCGGAAGAGCCCAGCACATAGCACCTTAGCTACGTTTGAAGTTTCAGAGGGCACCACAAGCAAGCAGCCCCAGTCTCTGTGCCTCTGTGCGAGCAGTGCCATGGGCAGATGAGGCTGAGCAACAGCTTTCCAGGCTAGCTCTTTCTGCCTGCGAGCTATCTGCAGACGTTCGCATTTTCGTAGCAGGGCTGCCAAGTGCGCCCGACAGAAACAGCCAAAAGATACGTTTGAAGTTTGAGGGGGCAAGACAACCAAGCAGCCCCAGTCTCTGTGCCTCTGTGCGAGCACTGCCATGGGCAGATGAGGCTGAGCAACAACTTCCCAGGCTAGCTCTTTCTGGCTGCGAGCTATCTGCAGACGTTCGCATTTTCAGAGCAGGACTGCCAGAGGATCCCGGCACGGAATACCAAATTTCTGTTTGAGGTTTGAGGGGGCAAGACAAGCAAGCAGCCCCAGTATCTGTGCCTCTGTGCGAGCAGTGCCATGGGCAGATGAGGGTAAGCAACAGCTTTCCAGGCTAGCTCTTTCTGCCTACGAGCTATTTGCAGATGTTCGCATTTTCAGAGCAGGACTGCCAGAGAATCCCAGCACGGAATACTAAATTTATGTTTGAGGTTTGAGGGGGCAAGACAAGCAAGCAGCCCCAGTCTCTGTGCCTCTGTGCGAGCAGTGCCATGGGCAGATGATGCTGAGCAACAGCTTTCCAGGCTAGCTCTTTCTGCCTGCGAGCTATCTGCAGACATTCGCATTTTTGGAGCAAGGCTGCCGTAGGCGCCCGGCACAGACCACCTAAGCTACGTTTGAAGTTTGAGGAGACAAGACAAGCAAGCAGCCCCAGTCTCTGTGCCTCTGTGCGAGCAGTGCCATGGGCAGATGAGGCTGAGCAACAGCTTTCCAGGCTAGCTCTTTCTGCCTGCGAGCTATCTGCAGACGTTCGCATTTTCAGAGCAGGTCTGCCGGAGGCGCCCGGCACGGACCACCTAAGCTACGTTTGAAGTTTGAGGGGACAAGACAAGCAAGCAGCCCCAGTCTCTGTGCCTCTGTGCGAGCAGTGCCATGGGCAGATGAGGCTGAGCAACAGCTTTCCAGGCTAGCTCTTTCTGCCTGCGAGCTATCTGCAGACGTTTGCATTTTCGGAGCAGGGCTGCCGGAGGCGCCCGGCACGGACCACCTAAGCTACGTTTGAAGTTTGAGGGGGCAAGACAAGCAAGCAGCCCCAGTCTCTGTGCCTCTGTGCGAGCAGTGCCATTGGCAGATGAGGCTGAGCAACAGCTTTCCAGGCTAGCTCTTTCTTCCTGCGAGCTATCTGCAGACGTTCGCATTTTCGGAGCAGGGCTGCCGGAGGCGCCCGGCACAGACCACCTAAGCTACGTTTGAAGTTTGAGGGGACAAGACAAGCAAGCAGCCCCAGTCTCTGTGCCTCTGTGCGAGCAGTGCCATGGGCAGATGAGGCTGAGCAACAGCTTTCCAGGCTAGCTCTTTCTGCCTGCGAGCTATCTGCAGACGTTTGCATTTTCGGAGCAGGGCTGCCGGAGGCGCCTGGCACGGACCACCTAAGATAAGTTTGAAGTTTGAGGGGACAAGACAAGCAAGCAGCCCCAGTCTCTGTGCCTCTGTGCGAGCAGTGCCATTGGCAGATGAGGCTGAGCAACAGCTTTCCAGGCTAGCTCTTTCTGCCTGCGAGCTATCTGCAGACGTTCGCATTTTCAGAGCAGGACTGCCAGAGGATCCCGGCACGGAATACCAAATTTCTGTTTGAGGTTTGAGGGGGCAAGACAAGCAAGCAGCCCCAGTATCTGTGCCTCTGTGCGAGCAGTGCCATGGGCAGATGAGGGTAAGCAACAGCTTTCCAGGCTAGCTCTTTCTGCCTACGAGCTATTTGCAGATGTTCGCATTTTCAGAGCAGGTCTGCCAGAGAATCCCAGCACGGAATACTAAATTTATGTTTGAGGTTTGAGGGGGCAAGACAAGCAAGCAGCCCCAGTCTCTGTGCCTCTGTGCGAGCAGTGCCATGGGCAGATGAGGCTGAGCAACAGCTTTCCAGGCTAGCTCTTTCTGCCTGCGAGCTATCTGCAGACATTCGCATTTTTGGAGCAAGGCTGCCGGAGGCGCCCGGCACAGACCACCTAAGCTACGTTTGAAGTTTGAGGGGACAAGACAAGCAAGCAGCCCGAGTCTCTGTGCCTCTGTGCGAGCAGTGCCATGGGCAGATGAGGCTGAGCAACAGCTTTCCAGGCTAGCTCTTTCTGCCTGCGAGCTATCTGCAGACGTTCGCATTTTCAGAGCAGGGCTGCCAAGTGCGCCCGACAGAAACAGCCAAAAGATACGTTTGAAGTTTGAGGGGGCAAGACAAGCAAGCAGCCCCAGTCTCTGTGCCTCTGTGCGAGCACTGCCATGGGCAGATGAGGCTGAGCAACAACTTCCCAGGCTAGCTCTTTCTGGCTGCGAGCTATCTGCAGACGTTCGCATTTTCAGAGCAGGACTGCCAGAGGATCCCGGCACGGAATACCAAATTTCTGTTTGAGGTTTGAGGGGGCAAGACAAGCAAGCAGCCCCAGTATCTGTGCCTCTGTGCGAGCAGTGCCATGGGCAGATGAGGGTAAGCAACAGCTTTCCAGGCTAGCTCTTTCTGCCTACGAGCTATTTGCAGATGTTCGCATTTTCAGAGCAGGACTGCCAGAGAATCCCAGCACGGAATACTAAATTTATGTTTGAGGTTTGAGGGGGCAAGACAAGCAAGCAGCCCCAGTCTCTGTGCCTCTGTGCGAGCAGTGCCATGGGCAGATGATGCTGAGCAACAGCTTTCCAGGCTAGCTCTTTCTGCCTGCGAGCTATCTGCAGACATTCGCATTTTTGGAGCAAGGCTGCCGTAGGCGCCCGGCACAGACCACCTAAGCTACGTTTGAAGTTTGAGGAGACAAGACAAGCAAGCAGCCCCAGTCTCTGTGCCTCTGTGCGAGCAGTGCCATGGGCAGATGAGGCTGAGCAACAGCTTTCCAGGCTAGCTCTTTCTGCCTGCGAGCTATCTGCAGACGTTCGCATTTTCAGAGCAGGTCTGCCGGAGGCGCCCGGCACGGACCACCTAAGCTACGTTTGAAGTTTGAGGGGACAAGACAAGCAAGCAGCCCCAGTCTCTGTGCCTCTGTGCGAGCAGTGCCATGGGCAGATGAGGCTGAGCAACAGCTTTCCAGGCTAGCTCTTTCTGCCTGCGAGCTATCTGCAGACGTTTGCATTTTCGGAGCAGGGCTGCCGGAGGCGCCCGGCACGGACCACCTAAGCTACGTTTGAAGTTTGAGGGGGCAAGACAAGCAAGCAGCCCCAGTCTCTGTGCCTCTGTGCGAGCAGTGCCATTGGCAGATGAGGCTGAGCAACAGCTTTCCAGGCTAGCTCTTTCTGCCTGCGAGCTATCTGCAGACGTTCGCATTTTCGGAGCAGGGCTGCCGGAGGCGCCCGGCACAGACCACCTAAGCTACGTTTGAAGTTTGAGGGGGCAAGACAAGCAAGCAGCCCCAGTCTCTGTGCCTCTGTGCGAGCAGTGCCATGGGCAGATGAGGCTGAGCAACAGCTTTCCAGGCTAGCTCTTTCTGCCTGCGAGCTATCTGCAGACGTTTGCATTTTCGGAGCAGGGCTGCCGGAGGCGCCTGGCACGGACCACCTAAGATAAGTTTGAAGTTTGAGGGGACAAGACAAGCAAGCAGCCCCAGTCTCTGTGCCTCTGTGCGAGCAGTGCCATTGGCAGATGAGGCTGAGCAACAGCTTTCCAGGCTAGCTCTTTCTGCCTGCGAGCTATCTGCAGACGTTCGCATTTTCAGAGCAGGACTGCCAGAGGATCCCGGCACGGAATACCAAATTTCTGTTTGAGGTTTGAGGGGGCAAGACAAGCAAGCAGCCCCAGTCTCTGTGCCTCTGTGCGAGCAGTGCCATGGGCAGATGAGGCTGAGCAACAGCTTTCCAGGCTAGCTCTTTCTGCCTGCGAGCTATCTGCAGACATTCGCATTTTTGGAGCAAGGCTGCCGGAGGCGCCCGGCACAGACCACCTAAGCTACGTTTGAAGTTTGAGGGGACAAGACAAGCAAGCAGCCCCAGTCTCTGTGCCTCTGTGCGAGCAGTGCCATGGGCAGATGAGGCTGAGCAACAGCTTTCCAGGCTAGCTCTTTCTGCCTGCGAGCTATCTGCAGACGTTCGCATTTTCAGAGCAGGTCTGCCGGAGGCGCCCGGCACGGACCACCTAAGCTACGTTTGAAGTTTGAGGGGACAAGACAAGCAAGCAGCCCCAGTCTCTGTGCCTCTGTGCGAGCAGTGCCATGGGCAGATGAGGCTGAGCAACAGCTTTCCAGGCTAGCTCTTTCTGCCTGCGAGCTATCTGCAGACGTTCGCATTTTCGGAGCAGCGCTGCCGCAAGCCCTCGGCACAGACCACCTAAGCTACGTTTGAAGTCTGAGGGGACAAGACAAGCAAGCAGCCCCAGTCTCTGTGCCTCTGTGCGAGCAGTGCCATGGGCAGATGAGGCTGAGCAACAGCTTTCCAGGCTAGCTCTTTCTGCCTGCGAGCTATCTGCAGACGTTCGCATTTTCGGAGCAGGGCTGCCGGAAGAGCCCAGCACATAGCACCTTAGCTACGTTTGAAGTTTCAGAGGGCACCACAAGCAAGCAGCCCCAGTCTCTGTGCCTCTGTGCGAGCAGTGCCATGGGCAGATGAGGCTGAGCAACAGCTTTCCAGGCTAGCTCTTTCTGCCTGCGAGCTATCTGCAGACGTTCGCATTTTCGTAGCAGGGCTGCCAAGTGCACCCGACAGAAACAGCCAAAAGATACGTTTGAAGTTTGAGGGGGCAAGACAAGCAAGCAGCCCCAGTCTCTGTGCCTCTGTGCGAGCACTGCCATGGGCAGATGAGGCTGAGCAACAACTTCCCAGGCTAGCTCTTTCTGGCTGCGAGCTATCTGCAGACGTTCGCATTTTCAGAGCAGGACTGCCAGAGGATCCCGGCACGGAATACCAAATTTCTGTTTGAGGTTTGAGGGGGCAAGACAAGCAAGCAGCCCCAGTATCTGTGCCTCTGTGCGAGCAGTGCCATGGGCAGATGAGGGTAAGCAACAGCTTTCCAGGCTAGCTCTTTCTGCCTACGAGCTATTTGCAGATGTTCGCATTTTCAGAGCAGGACTGCCAGAGAATCCCAGCACGGAATACTAAATTTATGTTTGAGGTTTGAGGGGGCAAGACAAGCAAGCAGCCCCAGTCTCTGTGCCTCTGTGCGAGCAGTGCCATGGGCAGATGAGGCTGAGCAACAGCTTTCCAGGCTAGCTCTTTCTGCCTGCGAGCTATCTGCAGACGTTCGCATTTTCAGAGCAGGTCTGCCGGAGGCGCCCGGCACGGACCACCTAAGCTACGTTTGAAGTTTGAGGGGACAAGACAAGCAAGCAGCCCCAGTCTCTGTGCCTCTGTGCGAGCAGTGCCATGGGCAGATGAGGCTGAGCAACAGCTTTCCAGGCTAGCTCTTTCTGCCTGCGAGCTATCTGCAGACGTTTGCATTTTCGGAGCAGGGCTGCCGGAGGCGCCCGGCACGGACCACCTAAGCTACGTTTGAAGTTTGAGGGGGCAAGACAAGCAAGCAGCCCCAGTCTCTGTGCCTCTGTGCGAGCAGTGCCATTGGCAGATGAGGCTGAGCAACAGCTTTCCAGGCTAGCTCTTTCTGCCTGCGAGCTATCTGCAGACGTTCGCATTTTCGGAGCAGGGCTGCCGGAGGCGCCCGGCACAGACCACCTAAGCTACGTTTGAAGTTTGAGGGGGCAAGACAAGCAAGCAGCCCCAGTCTCTGTGCCTCTGTGCGAGCAGTGCCATGGGCAGATGAGGCTGAGCAACAGCTTTCCAGGCTAGCTCTTTCTGCCTGCGAGCTATCTGCAGACGTTTGCATTTTCGGAGCAGGGCTGCCGGAGGCGCCTGGCACGGACCACCTAAGATAAGTTTGAAGTTTGAGGGGACAAGACAAGCAAGCAGCCCCAGTCTCTGTGCCTCTGTGCGAGCAGTGCCATTGGCAGATGAGGCTGAGCAACAGCTTTCCAGGCTAGCTCTTTCTGCCTGCGAGCTATCTGCAGACGTTCGCATTTTCAGAGCAGGACTGCCAGAGGATCCCGGCACGGAATACCAAATTTCTGTTTGAGGTTTGAGGGGGCAAGACAAGCAAGCAGCCCCAGTATCTGTGCCTCTGTGCGAGCAGTGCCATGGGCAGATGAGGGTAAGCAACAGCTTTCCAGGCTAGCTCTTTCTGCCTACGAGCTATTTGCAGATGTTCGCATTTTCAGAGCAGGTCTGCCAGAGAATCCCAGCACGGAATACTAAATTTATGTTTGAGGTTTGAGGGGGCAAGACAAGCAAGCAGCCCCAGTCTCTGTGCCTCTGTGCGAGCAGTGCCATGGGCAGATGAGGCTGAGCAACAGCTTTCCAGGCTAGCTCTTTCTGCCTGCGAGCTATCTGCAGACATTCGCATTTTTGGAGCAAGGCTGCCGGAGGCGCCCGGCACAGACCACCTAAGCTACGTTTGAAGTTTGAGGGGACAAGACAAGCAAGCAGCCCCAGTCTCTGTGCCTCTGTGCGAGCAGTGCCATGGGCAGATGAGGCTGAGCAACAGCTTTCCAGGCTAGCTCTTTCTGCCTGCGAGCTATCTGCAGACGTTCGCATTTTCAGAGCAGGTCTGCCGGAGGCGCCCGGCACGGACCACCTAAGCTACGTTTGAAGTTTGAGGGGACAAGACAAGCAAGCAGCCCCAGTCTCTGTGCCTCTGTGCGAGCAGTGCCATGGGCAGATGAGGCTGAGCAACAGCTTTCCAGGCTAGCTCTTTCTGCCTGCGAGCTATCTGCAGACGTTCGCATTTTCGGAGCAGCGCTGCCGCAAGCCCTCGGCACAGACCACCTAAGCTACGTTTGAAGTCTGAGGGGACAAGACAAGCAAGCAGCCCCAGTCTCTGTGCCTCTGTGCGAGCAGTGCCATGGGCAGATGAGGCTGAGCAACAGCTTTCCAGGCTAGCTCTTTCTGCCTGCGAGCTATCTGCAGACGTTCGCATTTTCGGAGCAGGGCTGCCGGAAGAGCCCAGCACATAGCACCTTAGCTACGTTTGAAGTTTCAGAGGGCACCACAAGCAAGCAGCCCCAGTCTCTGTGCCTCTGTGCGAGCAGTGCCATGGGCAGATGAGGCTGAGCAACAGCTTTCCAGGCTAGCTCTTTCTGCCTGCGAGCTATCTGCAGACGTTCGCATTTTCGTAGCAGGGCTGCCAAGTGCACCCGACAGAAACAGCCAAAAGATACGTTTGAAGTTTGAGGAGGCAAGACAACCAAGCAGCCCCAGTCTCTGTGCCTCTGTGCGAGCACTGCCATGGGCAGATGAGGCTGAGCAACAACTTCCCAGGCTAGCTCTTTCTGGCTGCGAGCTATCTGCAGACGTTCGCATTTTCAGAGCAGGACTGCCAGAGGATCCCGGCACGGAATACCAAATTTCTGTTTGAGGTTTGAGGGGGCAAGACAAGCAAGCAGCCCCAGTATCTGTGCCTCTGTGCGAGCAGTGCCATGGGCAGATGAGGGTAAGCAACAGCTTTCCAGGCTAGCTCTTTCTGCCTACGAGCTATTTGCAGATGTTCGCATTTTCAGAGCAGGACTGCCAGAGAA
The DNA here is from genome assembly GCF_030867145.1 of Opisthocomus hoazin. Classification (NCBI taxonomy): domain Eukaryota; kingdom Metazoa; phylum Chordata; class Aves; order Opisthocomiformes; family Opisthocomidae; genus Opisthocomus; species Opisthocomus hoazin. Next base: position 5,698,772 of record NC_134426.1, on the reverse strand, counting down.
TCCCAGCACGGAATACTAAATTTATGTTTGAGGTTTGAGGGGGCAAGACAAGCAAGCAGCCCCAGTCTCTGTGCCTCTGTGCGAGCAGTGCCATGGGCAGATGAGGCTGAGCAACAGCTTTCCAGGCTAGCTCTTTCTGCCTGCGAGCTATCTGCAGACGTTCGCATTTTCAGAGCAGGTCTGCCGGAGGCGCCCGGCACGGACCACCTAAGCTACGTTTGAAGTTTGAGGGGACAAGACAAGCAAGCAGCCCCAGTCTCTGTGCCTCTGTGCGAGCAGTGCCATGGGCAGATGAGGCTGAGCAACAGCTTTCCAGGCTAGCTCTTTCTGCCTGCGAGCTATCTGCAGACGTTCGCATTTTCAGAGCAGGTCTGCTGGAGGCGCCCGGCACGGACCACCTAAGCTACGTTTGAAGTTTGAGGGGACAAGACAAGCAAGCAGCCCCAGTCTCTGTGCCTCTGTGCGAGCAGTGCCATGGGCAGATGAGGCTGAGCAACAGCTTTCCAGGCTAGCTCTTTCTGCCTGCGAGCTATCTGCAGACGTTTGCATTTTCGGAGCAGGGCTGCCGGAGGCGCCCGGCACGGACCACCTAAGCTACGTTTGAAGTTTGAGGGGGCAAGACAAGCAAGCAGCCCCAGTCTCTGTGCCTCTGTGCGAGCAGTGCCATTGGCAGATGAGGCTGAGCAACAGCTTTCCAGGCTAGCTCTTTCTGCCTGCGAGCTATCTGCAGACGTTCGCATTTTCGGAGCAGGGCTGCCGGAGGCGCCCGGCACAGACCACCTAAGCTACGTTTGAAGTTTGAGGGGGCAAGACAAGCAAGCAGCCCCAGTCTCTGTGCCTCTGTGCGAGCAGTGCCATGGGCAGATGAGGCTGAGCAACAGCTTTCCAGGCTAGCTCTTTCTGCCTGCGAGCTATCTGCAGACGTTTGCATTTTCGGAGCAGGGCTGCCGGAGGCGCCTGGCACGGACCACCTAAGATAAGTTTGAAGTTTGAGGGGACAAGACAAGCAAGCAGCCCCAGTCTCTGTGCCTCTGTGCGAGCAGTGCCATTGGCAGATGAGGCTGAGCAACAGCTTTCCAGGCTAGCTCTTTCTGCCTGCGAGCTATCTGCAGACGTTCACATTTTCAGAGCAGGACTGCCAGAGGATCCCGGCACGGAATACCAAATTTCTGTTTGAGGTTTGAGGGGGCAAGACAAGCAAGCAGCCCCAGTATCTGTGCCTCTGTGCGAGCAGTGCCATGGGCAGATGAGGGTAAGCAACAGCTTTCCAGGCTAGCTCTTTCTGCCTACGAGCTATTTGCAGATGTTCGCATTTTCAGAGCAGGTCTGCCAGAGAATCCCAGCACGGAATACTAAATTTATGTTTGAGGTTTGAGGGGGCAAGACAAGCAAGCAGCCCCAGTCTCTGTGCCTCTGTGCGAGCAGTGCCATGGGCAGATGAGGCTGAGCAACAGCTTTCCAGGCTAGCTCTTTCTGCCTGCCAGCTATCTGCAGACGTTCGCATTTTCGGAGCAGGGCTGCCGGAAGCGCCCGGCACGGACTACCTAAGCTACGTTTGAAGTTTGAGGGGACAAAACAAGCAAGCAGCCCCAGTCTCTGTGCCTCTGTGCGAGCAGTGCCATGTGCAGATGAGGCTGAGCAACAGCTTTCCAGGCTAGCTCTTTCTGCCTGCGAGCTATTTGCAGACGTTCGCATTTTCGGAGCAGGGCTGCCGGAGGCTCCCGAGACGGACCACCTAAGCTACGTTTTAAGTTTGAGGGGACAAGACAAGCAAGCAGCCCCAGTCTCTGTGCCTCTGTGCGAGCAGTGCCATGGGCAGATGAGGCTGAGCAACAGCTTTCCAAGCTAGCTCTTTCTGCCTGCGAGCTATCTGCAGACGTTCGCATTTTCAGAGGAGGACTGCCAGAGGATCCCGGCACGGAATACCAAATTTCTGTTTGAGGTTTGAGGGGGCAAGACAAGCAAGCAGCCCCAGTCTCTGTGCCTCTGTGCGAGCAGTGCCATGGGCAGATGAGGCTGAACAACAGCTTTCCAGGCTAGCTCTTTCTGCCTGCCAGGTATCTGCAGACGTTCGCATTTTCGGAGCAGGGCTGCCGGAAACGACCGGCACGGACTACCTAAGCTACGTTTGAAGTTTGAGGGGACAAAACAAGCAAGCAGCCCCAGTCTCTGTGCCTCTGTGCGAGCAGTGCCATGTGCAGATGAGGCTGAGCAACAGCTTTCCAGGCTATCTCTTTCTGCCTGCGAGCTATTTGCAGACGTTCGCATTTTCGGAGCAGGGCTGCCGGAGGCTCCCGAGACGGACCACCTAAGCTACGTTTTAAGTTTGAGGGGACAAGACAAGCAAGCAGCCCCAGTCTCTGTGCCTCTGTGCGAGCAGTGCCATGGGCAGATGAGGCTGAGCAACAGCTTTCCAGGCTAGCTCTTTCTGCCTGCGAGCTATCTGCAGACGTTCGCATTTTCAGAGCAGGACTGCCAGAGGATCCCGGCACGGAATACCAAATTTATGTTTGAGGTTTGAGGGGGCAAGACAAGCAAGCAGCCCCAGTCTCTGTGCCTCTGTGCGAGCAGTGCCATGGGCAGATGAGGCTGAGCAACAGCTTTCCAGGCTAGCTCTTTCTGCCTGCGAGCTCTCTGCAGACGTTCGCATTTTTGCAGCAGCGCTGCCGGAGGCGCCCGGCACAGACCACCTAAGCTACGTTTGAATTTTGAGGGGACATGACAAGCAAGCAGCCCCAGTCTCTGTGCCTCTGTGCGAGCAGTGCCATGGCCAGATAAGGCTGAGCAACAGCTTTCCAGGCTAGCTCTTTCTGCCTGCGAGCTATCTGCAGACGTTCGCATTTTCGGAGCAGGGCTGCCAAAGGCGCCCAGCACAAACATCCAAAAGATTCGTTTGAAGTTTGAGGGGGCAAGACAAGCAAGCAGCCCCAGTCTCTGTGCCTCTGTGTGAGCAGTGCCATGGGCAGATGAGGCTGAGAAACAGCTTTCCAGGCTAGCTCTTTCTGCCTGCGAGCTATCTGCAGACGTTTGCATTTTCGGAGCAGGGCTTTCAGAGGCTCCCGAGACGGATCACCTAAGCTACTTTTGAAGTTTGAGGGGGCAAGACAAGCAAGCAGCCCCAGTCTCTGTGCCTCTGTGCGAGCAGTGCCATGGGCAGATGAGGCTGAGCAACAGCTTTCCAGGCTAGCTCTTTCTGCCTGCGAGCTATCTGCAGACGTCCGCATTTTCAGAGCAGGACTGCCAGAGGATCCCGGCACGGAATACCAAATTTATGTTTGAGGTTTGAGGGGGCAAGACAAGCAAGCAGCCCCAGTCTCTGTGCCTCTGTGCGAGCAGTGCCATGGGCAGATGAGGCTGAGCAACAGCTTTCCAGGTTAGCTCTTTCTGCCTGCGGGCTATCTGCAGACGTTCGCATTTTCAGAGCAGGACTGCCAGAGGATCCCGGCACGGAATAGCAAATTTATGTTTGAGGTTTGAGGGGGCAAGACAAGCAAGCAGCCCCAGTCTCTGTGCCTCTGTGCGAGCAGTGCCATGGGCAGATGAGGCTGAGCAACAGCTTTCCAGGCTAGCTCTTTCTGTCTGCGAGCTATCTGCAGACGTTCGCATTTTCGGAGCAGGGCTGCTGGAGGCGCCCGGCACGGACCACTTAAGCTACGTTTGAAGTTTGAGGGGGCAAGACAAGCAAGCAGCCCCAGTCTCTGTGCCTCTGTGCGAGCAGTGCCATGGGCAGATGAGGCTGAGCAACAGCTTTCCAGGCTAGCTCTTTCTGCCTGCGAGCTATCTGCAGATGTTCGCATTTTCGGAGCAGGGCTGTCGGAGGCGCCCGGCACAGAACACCTAAGCTACGTTTGAAGTTTGAGGGAACAAGGCAAGCAAGCAGCCCCAGTCTCTGTGCCTCTGTGCGAGCAGTGCCATGGGCAGATGAGGCTGAGCAACAGCTTTCCAGGCTAGCTCTTTCTGCCTGCGAGCTATCTGCAGACGTTCGCATTTTCGGAGCAGGGATGCCAAAGGCTCCCGGCACAAACATCCAAAATATACGTTTGAGGTTTGAGGGGGCAAGACAAGCAAGCAGCTGCAGTCTCCTTGCCTCTGTGCGAGCAGTGCCATGGGCAGATGAGGCTGAGCAACAGCTTTCCAGGCTAGCTCTTTCTGCCTGCGAGCTATCTGCAGACGTTCGCATTTTCGGAGCAGGGCTGCCGGAAGCGCCCGGCACGGACCACCTAAGCTACGTTTGAAGTTTGAGGGGACAAGACAAGCAAGCAGCCCCAGTCTCTGTGCCTCTGTGCGAGCAGTGCCATGGGCAGATGAGGCTGAGCAACAGCTTTCCAGGCTAGCTCTTTCTGCCTGCGAGCTATCTGCAGACGTTTGCATTTTTGCAGCAGCGCTGCCGGAGGCGCCCGGCACAGACCACCTAAGCTACGTTTGAAGTTTGAGGGGACAAGGCTAGCAAGCAGCCCCAGTCTCTGTGCCTCTGTGCGAGCAGTGCCATGGCCAGATAAGGCTGAGCAACAGCTTTCCAGGCTAGCTCTTTCTGCCTGCGAGCTATCTGCAGACGTTCGCATTTTCGGAGCAGGGCTGCCAAAGGCGCCCAGCACAAACATCCAAAAGATTCGTTTGAAGTTTGAGGGAACAAGACAAGCAAGCAGCCCCAGTCTCTGTGCCTCTGTGCGAGCAGTGCCATGGGCAGATGAGGCTGAGCAACAGCTTTCCAGGCTAGCTCTTTCTGCCTGCGAGCTATCTGCAGACGTTCGCATTTTCGGAGCAGGGCTGCCGGAAGCGCCCTGCACGGACCACCTAAGATACGTTTGAAGTTTGAGGGGACAAGACAAGCAAGCAGCCCCAGTCTATGTGCCTCTGTGCGAGCAGTGCCATGGGCAGATGAGGCTGAGCAACAGCTTTCCAGGCTAGCTCTTTCTGCCTGCGAGCTATCTGCAGACGTTCGCATTTTCGGAGCAGCGCTGACGGAGGCGCCCGGCACAGAACACCTAAGCTACGTTTGAAGTTTGAGTTGACAAGACAAGCAAGCAGCCCCAGTCTCTGTGCCTCTGTGCGAGCAGTGCCATGGGCAGATGAGGCTGAGCAACAGCTTTCCAGGCTAGCTCTTTCTGGCTGCCAGCTATCTGCAGACATTCGCATTTTCGGAGCAGGGCTACCGGAAGCGCCTGGCACAGACCACCTAAGCTACGTTTGAAGTTTGAGGGGGCAAGACAAGCAAGCAGCCCCAGTCTCTGTGCCTCTGTGCGAACAGTGCCGTGGGCAGATGAGGCTGAGAAACGACTTTACAGGCTAGCTCTTTCTGCCTGCGAGCTATCTGCAGACGTTCCAATTTCGGAGCAGGGCTTCCGGAGGTTCTCGTCACGGACCACCTAAGCTACATTTGATGTTTGAGGGGGCAAGACAAGCAGGCAGCCCCAGTCTCTGTGCCTCTGTGCGAGCAGTGCCATGGGCAGATGAGGCTGAGCAACAGCTTTCCAGGCTAGCTCTTTCTGGCTGCGAGCTACCTGAAGACGTTCGCATTTTCGGAGCAGTGCTGCCGGAGGCACCCGGCACGGACCACCTAAGAAACGTTTGAAGCTTGAGGGGACAAGACAAGCAAGCAGCCCCAGTCTCTGTGCCTCTGTGCGAGCAGTGCCATGGGCAGATGAGGCTGAGCAACAGCTTTCCAGGCTAGCTTTTTCTGCCTGCGAGGTATCTGCAGATGTTCGCATTTTCAGAGCAGGACTGCCAGAGGATCCCGGCACGGAATACCAAATTTATGTTTGAGGTTTGAGGGGGCAAGACAAGCAAGCAGCCCCAGTCTCTGTGCCTCTGTGCGAGCAGTGCCATGGGCAGATGAGGCTAAGCAACAGCTTTCCAGGCTAGCTCTTTCTGCCTACGAGCTATTTGCAGACGTTCGCATTTTCAGAGCAGGACTGCCAGAGGATCCCAGCACGGAATACCAAATTTATGTTTGAGGTTTGAGGGGGCAAGACAAGCAAGCAGCCCCAGTCTCTGTGCCTCTGTGCGAGCAGTGCCATGGGCAGATGAGGCTGAGCAACAGCTTTCCAGGCTAGCTCTTTCTGCCTGCGAGCTATCTGCAGACGTTTGCATTTTCGGAGCAGGGCTGCCGGAGGCGCCCGGCACGGACCACCTAAGCTACGTTTGAAGTTTGAGTTGACAAGACAAGCAAGCAGCCCCAGTCTCTGTGCCTCTGTGCGAGCAGTGCCATGGGCAGATGAGGCTGAGCAACGGCTTTCCAGGCTAGCTCTTTCTGCCTGCGAGCTTATCTGCAGACGTTCCAATTTTCGGAGCAGGGCTTCCGGAGGTTCTCGTCACGGACCACCTAAGCTACATTTGATGTTTGAGGGGGCAAGACAAGCAGGCAGCCCCAGTCTCTGTGCCTCTGTGCGAGCAGTGCCATGGGCAGATGAGGCTGAGCAACAGCTTTCCAGGCTAGCTCTTTCTGCCTGCCTGCTACCTGAAGACGTTCGCATTTTCGGAGCAGTGCTGCCGGAGGCGCCCGGCACGGACCACCTAAGAAACGTTTGAAGCTTGAGGGAAAAAGACAAGCAAGCAGCCCCAGTCTCTGTGCCTCTGTGCGAGCAGTGCCATGGGCAGATGAGGCAGAGCAACAGCTTTCCAGGCTAGCTCTTTCTGCATGCGACCTATCTACAGACGTTCGCATTTTCAGAGCAGGGCTGCCGGAGGATCCCGGCACAGAACACCAAAGCTACGTTTGAAGTTTGAGTTGACAAGACAAGCAAGCAGCCCCAGTCTCTGTGCCTCTGTGCGAGCAGTGCCATGGGCAGATGAGGCTTAGCAACAACTTTCCAGGCTAGCTCTTTCTGGCTGCCAGCTATCTGCAAACGTTCGCATTTTCGGAGCAGGGCTGCCAAAGGCGCCCGGCACAGACCACCTAAGCTACGTTTGAAGTTTGAGGGGGCAAGACAAGCAAGCAGCCCCAGTCTCTGTGCCTCTGTGTGAGAAGTGCCATGGGCAGATGAGGCTGAGCAACAGCTTTCCAGGCTAGCTCTTTCTGCCTGCGAGCTATCTGCAGACGTTCGCATTTTTGGAGCAGGGCTGCCGGAGGCGCCTGGCACAGACCACCTAAGCTACGTTTGAAGTTTGAGGGGGCAAGACAAGCAAGCAGCCCCAGTCTCTGTGCCTCTGTGCGAGCAGTGCCATGGGCAGATGAGGCTGAGCAACATTTTTCCAGGCTAGCTCTTTCTGCCTGCGAGCTATCTGCAGATGTTCGCATTTTCAGAGCAGCGCTGCTGCAAGCACCCGGCACGGACCACCTAAGCTACGTTTGAAGTTTGAGGGGACAAGACAAGCAAGCAGCCCCAGTCTCTGTGCCTCTGTGCGAACAGTGCCATGGGCAGATGAGGCTGAGCAACAGCTTTCCAGGCTAGCTCTTTCTGCCTGCGAGCTATCTGCAGACGTTTGCATTTTCGGAGCAGGGCTGCTGGAGGCGCCCGGCACGGACCACCTAAACTACGTTTGAAGTTTGAGGGGACAAGACAAGCAAGCAGCTCCAGTCTCTGTGCCTCTGTGCGAGCAGTGCCGTGGGCAGATGAGGCTGAGCAACGGCTTTACAGGCTAGCTCTTTCTGCCTGCGAACTATCTGCAGACGTTCCAATTTCGGAGCAGGGCTTCCGGAGGTTCTCGTCACGGACCACCTAAGCTAATTTGATGTTTGAGGGGGCAAGACAAGCAGGCAGCCCCAGTCTCTGTGCCTCTGTGCGAGCAGTGCCAGGGGCAGATGAGGCTAAGCAACAGCTTTCCAGGCTAGCTCTTTCTGCCTACGAGCTATCTGCAGACGTTCGCATTTTCAGAGCAAGACTGCCAGAGGATCCCAGCACGGAATACCAAATATATGTTTGAGGTTTGAGGGGGCAAGACAAGCAAGCAGCCCCAGTCTCTGTGCCTCTGTGCGAGCAGTGCCATGGGCAGATGAGGCTGAGCAACAGCTTTCCAGGCTAGCTCTTTCTGCCTGCGAGCTATCTGCAGATGTTCGCATTTTCAGAGCAGCGCTGCTGCAAGCACCCGGCACGGACCACCTAAGCTACGTTTGAAGTTTGAGGGGACAAGACAAGCAAGCAGCCCCAGTCTCTGTGCCTCTGTGCGAACAGTGCCATGGGCAGATGAGGCTGAGCAACAGCTTTCCAGGCTAGCTCTTTCTGCCTGCGAGCTATCTGCAGACGTTTGCATTTTCGGAGCAGGGCTGCTGGAGGCGCCCGGCACGGACCACCTAAACTACGTTTGAAGTTTGAGGGGACAAGACAAGCAAGCAGCTCCAGTCTCTGTGCCTCTGTGCGAGCAGTGCCGTGGGCAGATGAGGCTGAGCAACGGCTTTACAGGCTAGCTCTTTCTGCCTGCGAACTATCTGCAGACGTTCCAATTTCGGAGCAGGGCTTCCGGAGGTTCTCGTCACGGACCACCTAAGCTAATTTGATGTTTGAGGGGGCAAGACAAGCAGGCAGCCCCAGTCTCTGTGCCTCTGTGCGAGCAGTGCCAGGGGCAGATGAGGCTAAGCAACAGCTTTCCAGGCTAGCTCTTTCTGCCTACGAGCTATCTGCAGACGTTCGCATTTTCAGAGCAAGACTGCCAGAGGATCCCAGCACGGAATACCAAATATATGTTTGAGGTTTGAGGGGGCAAGACAAGCAAGCAGCCCCAGTCTCTGTGCCTCTGTGCGAGCAGTGCCATGGGCAGATGAGGCTGAGCAACAGCTTTCCAGGCTAGCTCTTTCTGCATGCGAGCTATCTACAGACGTTCGCATTTTCAGAGCAGGGCTGCCGGAGGATCCCGGCACAGACCACCAAAGCTACGTTTGAAGTTTGAGGGGACAAGACAAGCAAGCAGCCCCAGTCTCTGTGCCTCTGTGCGAGCAGTGCCATGGGCAGATGAGGCTGAGCAACAGCTTTCCAGGCTAGCTTTTTCTGCCTGCGAGCTATCTGCAGACGTTCGCATTTTCGGAGCAGGGCTGCCGGAGGCGCCCGGCACAGACCACCTAAGCTACGTTTCAAGTTTGAGGGGACAAGACAAGCAAGCAGCCCCAGTCTCTGTGCCTCTGTGCTAGCAGTGCCATGGGCAGATGAGGCTTAGCAACAACTTTCCAGGCTAGATCCTTCTGGCTGCCAGCTCTCTGCAAACGTTTGCATTTTCGGAGCAGGGCTGATGGAGGATCCCGGCACAGAGCACCTAAGATACGTTTGAAGTTTGAGGGGACAAGACAAGCAAGCAGCCCCAGTCTCTGTGCCTCTGTGCGAGCAGTGCCATGGGCAGATGAGGCTGAGCAACAGCTTTCCAGGCTAGCTTTTTCTGCCTGCGAGCTATCTGCAGACGTTCGCATTTTCGGAGCAGGGCTGCCGGAGGCGCCCGGCACAGACCACCTAAGCTACGTTTGAAGTTTGAGGGGGCAAGACAAGCAAGCAGCCCCAGTCTCTGTGCCTCTGTGCGAGCAGTGCCATGGGCAGATGAGGCTGAGTAACAGTTTTCCAGACTAGCTCTTTCTGCCTGCGAGCTATCTGCAGATGTTCGCATTTTCAGAGCAGCGCTGCCGCAAGCACCCGGCACGGACCACCTAAGCTACATTTGAAGTTTGAGGGGACAAGACAAGCAAGCAGCCCCAGTCTCTGTGCCTCTGTGCGAACAGTGCCATGGGCAGATGAGGCTGAGCAACAGCTTTCCAGGCTAGCTCTTTCTGCCTGCGAGCTATCTGCAGACGTTTGCATTTTCGGAGCAGGGCTGCTGGAGGCGCCCGGCACGGACCACCTAAACTACGTTTGAAGTTTGAGGGGACAAGACAAGCAAGCAGCCCCAGTCTCTGTGCCTCTGTGCGAGCAGTGCCGTGGGCAGATGAGGCTGAGCAACGGCTTTACAGGCTAGCTCTTTCTGCCTGCCAGCTACCTGAAGACGTTCGCATTTTCGGAGCAGGGCTGCCGGAGTCGCCCGGCACGGACCACCTAAGAAACGTTTGAAGCTTGAGGGGACAAGACAAGCAAGCAGCCCCAGTCTCTGTGCCTCTGTGCGAGCACTGCCATGGACAGATGAGGCTAAGCAACAGCTTTCCAGGCTAGCTCTTTCTGCCTGCGAGCTATCTGCAGACGTTCGCATTTTCAGAGCAGGACTGCCAGAGGATCCCAGCACGGAATACCAAATTTATGTTTGAGGTTTGAAGGGGCAAGACAAGCAAGCAGCCCCAGTCTCTGTGCCTCTGTGCGAGCAGTGCCATGGGCATATGAGGCTGAGCAACAGCTTTCCAGGCTAGCTCTTTCTGCATGCGACCTATCTACAGACGTTCGCATTTTCAGAGCATGGCTGCCGGAGGATCCCGGCACAGACCACCAAAGCTACGTTTGAAGTTTGAGTTGACAAGACAAGCAAGCAGCCCCAGTCTCTGTGACTCTGTGCGAGCAGTGCCATGGGCAGATGAGGCTTAGCAACAACTTTCCAGGCTAGCTCTTTCTGGCTGCCAGCTATCTGCAAACGTTCGCATTTTCGGAGCAGGGCTGCTGGAGGCGCCCGGCACAGACCACCAAAGCTACGTTTGAAGTTTGAGGGGACAAGACAAGCAAGCAGCCCCAGTCTCTGTGCCTCTGTGCGAGCAGTGCCGTGGGCAGATGAGGCTGAGCAACGGCTTTACAGGCTAGCTCTTTCTGCCTGCCAGCTACCTGAAGACGTTCGCATTTTCGGAGCAGGGCTGCCGGAGGCGCCCGGCACGGACCACCTAAGAAACGTTTGAAGCTTGAGGGGACAAGACAAGCAAGCAGCCCCAGTCTCTGTGCCTCTGTGCGAGCAGTGCCGTGGGCAGATGAGGCTGAGCAACAGCTTTACAGGCTAGCTCTTTCTGCCTGCGAACTATCTGCAGACGTTCCAATTTCGGAGCAGGGCTTCCGGAGGTTCTCGTCACGGACCACCTAAGCTAATTTGATGTTTGAGGGGGCAAGACAAGCAGGCAGCCCCAGTCTCTGTGCCTCTGTGCGAGCAGTGCCAGGGGCAGATGAGGCTAAGCAACAGCTTTCCAGGCTAGCTCTTTCTGCCTACGAGCTATCTGCAGACGTTCGCATTTTCAGAGCAAGACTGCCAGAGGATCCCAGCACGGAATACCAAATATATGTTTGAGGTTTGAGGGGGCAAGACAAGCAAGCAGCCCCAGTCTCTGTGCCTCTGTGCGAGCAGTGCCATGGGCAGATGAGGCTGAGCAACAGCTTTCCAGGCTAGCTCTTTCTGCATGCGACCTATCTACAGACGTTCGCATTTTCAGAGCAGGGCTGCCGGAGGATCCCGGCACAGACCACCAAAGCTACGTTTGAAGTTTGAGGGGACAAGACAAGCAAGCAGCCCCAGTCTCTGTGCCTCTGTGCGAGCAGTGCCATGGGCAGATGAGGCTGAGCAACAGCTTTCCAGGCTAGCTTTTTCTGCCTGCGAGCTATCTGCAGACGTTCGCATTTTTGGAGCAGGGCTGCCGGAGGCGCCCGGCACAGACCACCTAAGCTACGTTTCAAGTTTGAGGGGACAAGACAAGCAAGCAGCCCCAGTCTCTGTGCCTCTGTGCGAGCAGTGCCATGGGCAGATGAGGCTTAGCAACAACTTTCCAGGCTAGATCCTTCTGGCTGCCAGCTCTCTGCAAACGTTTGCATTTTCGGAGCAGGGCTGATGGAGGATCCCGGCACAGAGCACCTAAGATACGTTTGAAGTTTGAGGGGACAAGACAAGCAAGCAGCCCCAGTCTCTGTGCCTCTGTGCGAGCAGTGCCATGGGCAGATGAGGCTGAGCAACAGCTTTCCAGGCTAGCTTTTTCTGCCTGCGAGCTATCTGCAGACGTTCGCATTTTCGGAGCAGGGCTGCCGGAGGCGCCCGGCACAGACCACCTAAGCTACGTTTGAAGTTTGAGGGGGCAAGACAAGCAAGCAGCCCCAGTCTCTGTGCCTCTGTGCGAGCAGTGCCATGGGCAGATGAGGCTGAGTAACAGTTTTCCAGACTAGCTCTTTCTGCCTGCGAGCTATCTGCAGATGTTCGCATTTTCAGAGCAGCGCTGCCGCAAGCACCCGGCACGGACCACCTAAGCTACATTTGAAGTTTGAGGGGACAAGACAAGCAAGCAGCCCCAGTCTCTGTGCCTCTGTGCGAACAGTGCCATGGGCAGATGAGGCTGAGCAACAGCTTTCCAGGCTAGCTCTTTCTGCCTGCGAGCTATCTGCAGACGTTTGCATTTTCGGAGCAGGGCTGCTGGAGGCGCCCGGCACGGACCACCTAAACTACGTTTGAAGTTTGAGGGGACAAGACAAGCAAGCAGCCCCAGTCTCTGTGCCTCTGTGCGAGCAGTGCCGTGGGCAGATGAGGCTGAGCAACGGCTTTACAGGCTAGCTCTTTCTGCCTGCCAGCTACCTGAAGACGTTCGCATTTTCGGAGCAGGGCTGCCGGAGTCGCCCGGCACGGACCACCTAAGAAACGTTTGAAGCTTGAGGGGACAAGACAAGCAAGCAGCCCCAGTCTCTGTGCCTCTGTGCGAGCACTGCCATGGACAGATGAGGCTAAGCAACAGCTTTCCAGGCTAGCTCTTTCTGCCTGCGAGCTATCTGCAGACGTTCGCATTTTCAGAGCAGGACTGCCAGAGGATCCCAGCACGGAATACCAAATTTATGTTTGAGGTTTGAAGGGGCAAGACAAGCAAGCAGCCCCAGTCTCTGTGCCTCTGTGCGAGCAGTGCCATGGGCATATGAGGCTGAGCAACAGCTTTCCAGGCTAGCTCTTTCTGCATGCGACCTATCTACAGACGTTCGCATTTTCAGAGCATGGCTGCCGGAGGATCCCGGCACAGACCACCAAAGCTACGTTTGAAGTTTGAGTTGACAAGACAAGCAAGCAGCCCCAGTCTCTGTGACTCTGTGCGAGCAGTGCCATGGGCAGATGAGGCTTAGCAACAACTTTCCAGGCTAGCTCTTTCTGGCTGCCAGCTATCTGCAAACGTTCGCATTTTCGAAGCAGGGCTCCCAGAGGCACCCAGCACAGACCACCTAAGCTACGTTTGAAGTTTGAGGGGACAAGACAAGCTGGCAGCCCCAGTCTCTGTGCCTCTGTGCGAGCAGTGCCATGGGCAGATGAGGCTGAGCAACAGTTTTCCAGGCTAGCTTTTTCTGCCTGCGAGCTATCTGCAGACGTTCGCATTTTCGGAGCAGGGCTGCCGGAGGCACCCGGCACGGACCACCTAAGCTACGTTTGAAGTTTGAGGCGGCAAGACAAGCAAGCAGCCCCAGTCTCTGTGACTCTGTGCAAGCAGTGCCATGGGCAGATGAGGCTGAGCAACAGATTTCCAGGCTAGCTCTTTCTGCCTGCGAGCTATCTGCAGACGTTCGCATTTTCAGAGCAGGACTGCCAGAGAATCCCAGCACGGAATACCAAATTTATGTTTGAGGTTTGAGGGGGCAAGACAAGCAAGCAGCCCCAGTCTCTGTGCCTCTGTGCGAGCAGTGCCATGGGCAGATGAGGCTAAGCAACAGCTTTCCAGGCGAGCTCTTTCTGCATGCGACCTATCTACAGACGTTCGCATTTTCAGAGCAGGGCTGCCGGAGGATCCCGGCAGAGACCACCAAAGCAACGTTTGAAGTTTGAATTGACAAGACAAGCAAGCAGCCCCAGTCTCTGTGCCTCTGTGCGAGCAGTGCCATGGGCAGATGAGGCTTAGCAACAACTTTCCAGGCTAGCTCTTTCTGGCTGCGAGCTATCTGCAGACGTTCGCATTTTTGGAGCAGGGATGCCGGAGGCGCCTGGCACAGACCACCTAAGCTACGTTTGAAGTTTGAGGGGACAAGACAAGCAAGCAGCCCCAGTCTCTGTGCCTCTGTGCGAGCAGTGCCATGGGCAGATGAGGCTGAGCGACAGCTTTCCAGGCTAGCTCTTTCTAGCTGCGAGCTATCTGCAGACGTTCGCATTTTCGGAGCAGGGCTCCCAGAGGCACCCAGCACAGAGCACCTAAGCTACGTTTGAAGTTTGAGGGGGCAAGACAAGCAAGCAGCCCCAGTCTCTGTGCCTCTGTGCGAGCAGTGCCATGGGCAGATGAGGCTGAGAAACAGCTTTCCAGGCTAGCTCTTTCTGCCTGCGAGCTATCTGCAGACGTTTGCATTTTCGGAGCAGGGCTGCCGGAGGCGCCCAGCACGGACCACGAAAGCTACGTTTGAAGTTTGAGGGGGAGAAGACAAGCAAGCAGCCCCAGTCTCTGTGCCTCTGTGCGAGCAGTGCCGTGGGCAGATGAGGCTGAGCAACGGCTTTCCAGGCTAGCTCTTTCTGCCTGCCAGCTACCTGAAGACGTTCGCATTTTCGGAGCAGGGCTGCCGGAGGTTCTCGTCACGGACCAGCTAAGCTACATTTGAAGTTTGAGGGGGCAAGACAAGCAGGCAGCCCCAGTCTCTGTGCCTCTGTGCGAGCAGTGCCAGGGGCAGATGAGGCTGAGCAACAGCTTTCCAGGCTAGCTCTTTTTTCCTGCCAGCTATCTGCAGACGTTCGCATTTTCGGAGCAGGGCTGCCAAAGGCGCCCGGCACGGACCACCTAAGATATGTTTGAAGTTTGAGGGGACAAGACAAGCAAGCAGCACCAGTCTCTGTGCCTCTGTGCGAGCACTGCCATGGGCAGATGAGGCTAAGCAACAGCTTTCCAGGCTAGCTCTTTCTGCCTACGAGCTATTTGCAGACGTTCGCATTTTCAGAGCAGGACTGCAAGAGGATTCCAGCACGGAATACCAAATTTATGTTTGAGGTTTGAGGGGACAAGACAAGCAAGCAGCCCCAGTCTCTGTGCCTCTGTGCGAGCAGTGCCATGGGCAGATGAGGCTGAGCAACAGCTTTCCAGGCTAGCTCTTTCTGCATGCGACCTATCTACAGACGTTCGCATTTTCAGAGCATGGCTGCCGGAGGATCCCGGCACAGACCACCAAAGCTACGTTTGAAGTTTGAATTGACAAGACAATCAAGCAGCCCCAGTCTCTGTGACTCTGTGCGAGCAGTGCCATGGGCAGATGAGGCTTAGCAACAACTTTCCAGGCTAGCTCTTTCTGGCTGCCAGCTATCTGCAAACGTTCGCATTTTCGGAGCAGGGCTGCTGGAGGCGCCCGGCACAGACCACCTAAGCTACGTTTGAAGTTTGAGGGGACAAGACAAGCAAGCAGCCCCAGTCTCTGTGCCTCTGTGCGAGCAGTGCCATGGGCAGATGAGGCTGAGCAACAGCTTTCCAGGCTAGCTCTTTCTGCCTGCGAGCTATCTGCAGACGTTCGCATTTTTGGAGCAGGGCTGCCGGAGGCGCCTGGCACAGACCACCTAAGCTACGTTTGAAGTTTGAGGGGACAAGACAAGCAAGCAGCCCCAGTCTCTGTGCCTCTGTGCGAGCAGTGCCATGGGCAGATGAGGCTGAGCGACAGCTTTCCAGGCTAGCTCTTTCTAGCTGCGAGCTATCTGCAGACGTTCCCATTTTCGGAGCAGGGCTCCCAGAGGCACCCAGCACAGACCACCTAAGCTACGTTTGAAGTTTGAGGGGACAAGACAAGCAAGCAGCCCCAGTCTCTGTGCCTCTGTGCAAGCAGTGCCATGGGCAGATGAGGCTGAGCAACAGCTTTCCAGGCTAGCTTTTTCTGCCTGCGAGCTATCTGCAGACGTTCGCATTTTCGGAGCAGGGCTGCCGGACGCGCCCGGCACGGACCACCTAAGCTACGTTTGAAGTTTGAGGGGACAAGACAAGCAAGCAGCCCCAGTCTCTGTGCCTCTGTGCGAGCAGTGCCATGGGCAGATGAGGCTGAGCAACAGCTTTCCAGGCTAGCTCTTTCTGCCTGCGAGCTATCTGCAGACGTTCGCATTTTCGGAGCAGGGCTGCCGGAGGCGCCCGGGAAAGGCCAACTAATCTACGTTTGAAGTTTGAGGGGACAAGACAAGCAAGCAGCCCCAGTCTCTGTGCCTCTGTGCGAGCAGTGCCATGGGCAGATGAGGCTGAGCAACAGCTTTCCAGGCTAGCTCTTTCTGCATGCGAGCTATCTGCAGACGTTCGCATTTTCAGAGCAGGACTGCAAGAGGATTCCAGCACGGAATACCAAATTTATGTTTGAGGTTTGGCGGGGCAAGACAAGCAAGCAGCCCCAGTCTCTGTGCCTCTGTGCGAGCAGTACCATGGGCAGATGAGGCTGAGCAACAGCTTTCCAGGCTAGCTCTTTCTGCATGCGACCTCTCTACAGACGTTCGCATTTTCAGAGCATGGCTGCCGGAGCATCCCGGCACAGACCACCAAAGCTACGTTTGAAGTTTGAGTTGACAAGACAAGCAAGCAGCCCCAGTCTCCTTGACTCTGTGCGAGCAGTGCCATGGGCAGATGAGGCTTAGCAACAACTTTCCAGGCTAGCTCTTTCTGGCTGCGAGCTACCTGAAGACGTTCGCATTTTCGGAGCAGGGCTGCCGGAGGTTCTCGTCACGGACCAGCTAAGCTACATTTGAAGTTTGAGGGGGCAAGACAAGCAGGCAGCCCCAGTCTCTGTGCCTCTGTGCGAGCAGTGCCAGGGGCAGATGAGGCTGAGCAACAGCTTTCCAGGCTAGCTCTTTTTTCCTGCCAGCTATCTGCAGACGTTCGCATTTTCAGAGCAGGGCTGCCAAAGGCGCCCGGCACGGACCACCTAAGATATGTTTGAAGTTTGAGGGGACAAGACAAGCAAGCAGCCCCAGTCTCTGTGCCTCTGTGCGAGCACTGCCATGGGCAGATGAGGCTAAGCAACAGCTTTCCAGGCTAGCTCTTTCTGCCTACGAGCTATTTGCAGACGTTCGCATTTTCAGAGCAGGACTGCAAGAGGATTCCAGCACGGAATACCAAATTTATGTTTGAGGTTTGAGGGGACAAGACAAGCAAGCAGCCCCAGTCTCTGTGCCTCTGTGCGAGCAGTGCCATGGGCAGATGAGGCTGAGCAACAGCTTTCCAGGCTAGCTCTTTCTGCATGCGACCTATCTACAGACGTTCGCATTTTCAGAGCATGGCTGCCGGAGGATCCCGGCACAGACCACCAAAGCTACGTTTGAAGTTTGAATTGACAAGACAATCAAGCAGCCCCAGTCTCTGTGACTCTGTGCGAGCAGTGCCATGGGCAGATGAGGCTTAGCAACAACTTTCCAGGCTAGCTCTTTCTGGCTGCCAGCTATCTGCAAACGTTCGCATTTTCGGAGCAGGGCTGCTGGAGGCGCCCGGCACAGACCACCTAAGCTACGTTTGAAGTTTGAGGGGACAAGACAAGCAAGCAGCCCCAGTCTCTGTGCCTCTGTGCGAGCAGTGCCATGGGCAGATGAGGCTGAGCAACAGCTTTCCAGGCTAGCTCTTTCTGCCTGCGAGCTATCTGCAGACGTTCGCATTTTTGGAGCAGGGCTGCCGGAGGCGCCTGGCACAGACCACCTAAGCTACGTTTGAAGTTTGAGGGGACAAGACAAGCAAGCAGCCCCAGTCTCTGTGCCTCTGTGCGAGCAGTGCCATGGGCAGATGAGGCTGAGCGACAGCTTTCCAGGCTAGCTCTTTCTGCCTGCGAGCTATCTGCAGACGTTCCCATTTTCGGAGCAGGGCTCCCAGAGGCACCCAGCACAGACCACCTAAGCTACGTTTGAAGTTTGAGGGGACAAGACAAGCAAGCAGCCCCAGTCTCTGTGCCTCTGTGCAAGCAGTGCCATGGGCAGATGAGGCTGAGCAACAGCTTTCCAGGCTAGCTTTTTCTGCCTGCGAGCTATCTGCAGACGTTCGCATTTTCGGAGCAGGGCTGCCGGACGCGCCCGGCACGGACCACCTAAGCTACGTTTGAAGTTTGAGGGGACAAGACAAGCAAGCAGCCCCAGTCTCTGTGCCTCTGTGCGAGCAGTGCCATGGGCAGATGAGGCTGAGCAACAGCTTTCCAGGCTAGCTCTTTCTGCCTGCGAGCTATCTGCAGACGTTCGCATTTTCGGAGCAGGGCTGCCGGAGGCGCCCGGCAAAGGCCAACTAATCTACGTTTGAAGTTTGAGGGGACAAGACAAGCAAGCAGCCCCAGTCTCTGTGCCTCTGTGCGAGCAGTGCCATGGGCAGATGAGGCTTAGCAACAACTTTCCAGACTAGCTCTTTCTGCCTGCGAGCTATCTGCAGACGTTCGCATTTTCAGAGCAGCGCTGCCGCAAGCACCCGGCACAGACCCCCAAAACTACGTTTGAAGTTTGAGGGGGCAAGACAAGCAAGCAGCCCCAGTCTCTGTGCCTCTGTGCAAGCAGTGCCATGGGCAGATGAGGCTGAGCAACAGCTTTCCAGGCTAGCTTTTTCTGCCTGCGAGCTATCTGCAGACGTTCGCATTTTCGGAGCAGGGCTGCCGGAGCATCCCGGCACAGACCACCAAAGCTACGTTTGAAGTTTGAGTTGACAAGACAAGCAAGCAGCCCCAGTCTCCTTGACTCTGTGCGAGCAGTGCCATGGGCAGATGAGGCTTAGCAACAACTTTCCAGGCTAGCTCTTTCTGGCTGCGAGCTATCTGCAGACGTTCGCATTTTTGGAGCAGGGCTGCCGGAGGCGCCTGGCACAGACCACCTAAGCTACGTTTGAAGTTTGAGGGGACAAGACAAGCAAGCAGCCCCAGTCTCTGTGCCTCTGTGCGAGCAGTGCCATGGGCAGATGAGGCTGAGAAACAGCTTTCCAGGCTAGCTCTTTCTGCCTGCGAGCTATCTGCAGACGTTTGCATTTTCGGAGCAGGGCTGCCGGAGGCGCCCAGCACGGACCACGAAAGCTACGTTTGAAGTTTGAGGGGGAGAAGACAAGCAAGCAGCCCCAGTCTCTGTGCCTCTGTGCGAGCAGTGCCGTGGGCAGATGAGGCTGAGCAACGGCTTTCCAGGCTAGCTCTTTCTGCCTGCCAGCTACCTGAAGACGTTCGCATTTTCGGAGCAGGGCTGCCGGAGGTTCTCGTCACGGACCAGCTAAGCTACATTTGAAGTTTGAGGGGGCAAGACAAGCAGGCAGCCCCAGTCTCTGTGCCTCTGTGCGAGCAGTGCCAGGGGCAGATGAGGCTGAGCAACAGCTTTCCAGGCTAGCTCTTTTTTCCTGCCAGCTATCTGCAGACGTTCGCATTTTCGGAGCAGGGCTGCCAAAGGCGCCCGGCACGGACCACCTAAGATATGTTTGAAGTTTGAGGGGACAAGACAAGCAAGCAGCCCCAGTCTCTGTGCCTCTGTGCGAGCACTGCCATGGGCAGATGAGGCTAAGCAACAGCTTTCCAGGCTAGCTCTTTCTGCCTACGAGCTGTTTGCAGACGTTCGCATTTTCAGAGCAGGACTGCAAGAGGATTCCAGCACGGAATACCAAATTTATGTTTGAGGTTTGAGGGGACAAGACAAGCAAGCAGCCCCAGTCTCTGTGCCTCTGTGCGAGCAGTGCCATGGGCAGATGAGGCTGAGCAACAGCTTTCCAGGCTAGCTCTTTCTGCATGCGACCTATCTACAGACGTTCGCATTTTCAGAGCATGGCTGCCGGAGGATCCCGGCACAGACCACCAAAGCTACGTTTGAAGTTTGAATTGACAAGACAATCAAGCAGCCCCAGTCTCTGTTACCCTGTGCGAGCAGTGCCATGGGCAGATGAGGCTTAGCAACAACTTTCCAGGCTAGCTCTTTCTGGCTGCCAGCTATCTGCAAACGTTCGCATTTTCAGAGCAGGGCTGCCGGAGGCACCCGGCACAGACCACCTAAGCTACGTTTGAAGTTTGAGGGGACAAGACAAGCAAGCAGCCCCAGTCTCTGTGCCTCTGTGCGAGCAGTGCCATGGGCAGATGAGGCTGAGCAACAGCTTTCCAGGCTAGCTCTTTCTGCCTGCGAGCTATCTGCAGATGTTCGCATTTTTGGAGCAGGGCTGCCGGAGGCGCCTGGCACAGACCACCTAAGCTACGTTTGAAGTTTGAGGGGACAAGACAAGCAAGCAGCCTCAGTCTCTGTGCCTCTGTGCGAGCAGTGCCATGGGCAGATGAGGCTGAGCAACAGCTTTCCAGGCTAGCTCTTTCTGCCTGCGAGCTATCTGCAGACGTTCCCATTTTCGGAGCAGGGCTCCCAGAGGCACCCAGCACAGACCACCTAAGCTACGTTTGAAGTTTGAGGGGACAAGACAAGCAAGCAGCCCCAGTCTCTGTGCCTCTGTGCAAGCAGTGCCATGGGCAGATGAGGCTGAGCAACAGCTTTCCAGGCTAGCTTTTTCTGCCTGCGAGCTATCTGCAGACGTTCGCATTTTCGGAGCAGGGCTGCCGGAGCATCCCGGCACAGACCACCAAAGCTACGTTTGAAGTTTGAGTTGACAAGACAAGCAAGCAGCCCCAGTCTCCTTGACTCTGTGCGAGCAGTGCCATGGGCAGATGAGGCTTAGCAACAACTTTCCAGGCTAGCTCTTTCTGGCTGCGAGCTATCTGCAGACGTTCGCATTTTTGGAGCAGGGCTGCCGGAGGCGCCTGGCACAGACCACCTAAGCTACGTTTGAAGTTTGAGGGGACAAGACAAGCAAGCAGCCCCAGTCTCTGTGCCTCTGTGCGAGCAGTGCCATGGGCAGATGAGGCTGAGAAACAGCTTTCCAGGCTAGCTCTTTCTGCCTGCGAGCTATCTGCAGACGTTTGCATTTTCGGAGCAGGGCTGCCGGAGGCGCCCAGCACGGACCACGAAAGCTACGTTTGAAGTTTGAGGGGGAGAAGACAAGCAAGCAGCCCCAGTCTCTGTGCCTCTGTGCGAGCAGTGCCGTGGGCAGATGAGGCTGAGCAACGGCTTTCCAGGCTAGCTCTTTCTGCCTGCCAGCTACCTGAAGACGTTCGCATTTTCGGAGCAGGGCTGCCGGAGGTTCTCGTCACGGACCAGCTAAGCTACATTTGAAGTTTGAAGGGGCAAGACAAGCAGGCAGCCCCAGTCTCTGTGCCTCTGTGCGAGCAGTGCCAGGGGCAGATGAGGCTGAGCAACAGCTTTCCAGGCTAGCTCTTTTTTCCTGCCAGCTATCTGCAGACGTTCGCATTTTCGGAGCAGGGCTGCCAAAGGCGCCCGGCACGGACCACCTAAGATATGTTTGAAGTTTGAGGGGACAAGACAAGCAAGCAGCCCCAGTCTCTGTGCCTCTGTGCTAGCACTGCCATGGGCAGATGAGGCTAAGCAACAGCTTTCCAGGCTAGCTCTTTCTGCCTACGAGCTATTTGCAGACGTTCGCATTTTCAGAGCAGGACTGCAAGAGGATTCCAGCACGGAATACCAAATTTATGTTTGAGGTTTGAGGGGACAAGACAAGCAAGCAGCCCCAGTCTCTGTGCCTCTGTGCGAGCAGTGCCATGGGCAGATGAGGCTGAGCAACAGCTTTCCAGGCTAGCTCTTTCTGCATGCGACCTATCTACAGACGTTCGCATTTTCAGAGCATGGCTGCCGGAGGATCCCGGCACAGACCACCAAAGCTACGTTTGAAGTTTGAATTGACAAGACAATCAAGCAGCCCCAGTCTCTGTGACTCTGTGCGAGCAGTGCCATGGGCAGATGAGGCTTAGCAACAACTTTCCAGGCTAGCTCTTTCTGGCTGCCAGCTATCTGCAAACGTTCGCATTTTCGGAGCAGGGCTGCTGGAGGCGCCCGGCACAGACCACCTAAGCTATGTTTGAAGTTTGAGGGGACAAGACAAGCAAGCAGCCCCAGTCTCTGTGCCTCTGTGCGAGCACTGCCATGGGCAGATGAGGCTGAGCAACAGCTTTCCAGGCTAGCTCTTTCTGCCTGCGAGCTATCTGCAGACGTTCGCATTTTTGGAGCAGGGCTGCCGGAGGCGCCTGGCACAGACCACCTAAGCTACGTTTGAAGTTTGAGGGGACAAGACAAGCAAGCAGCCCCAGTCTCTGTGCCTCTGTGCGAGCAGTGCCATGGGCAGATGAGGCTGAGCGACAGATTTCCAGGCTAGCTCTTTCTGCCTGCGAGCTATCTGCAGACGTTCCCATTTTCGGAGCAGGGCTCCCAGAGGCACCCAGCACAGACCACCTAAGCTACGTTTGAAGTTTGAGGGGACAAGACAAGCAAGCAGCCCCAGTCTCTGTGCCTCTGTGCAAGCAGTGCCATGGGCAGATGAGGCTGAGCAACAGCTTTCCAGGCTAGCTTTTTCTGCCTGCGAGCTATCTGCAGACGTTCGCATTTTCGGAGCAGGGCTGCCGGACGCGCCCGGCACGGACCACCTAAGCTACGTTTGAAGTTTGAGGGGACAAGACAAGCAAGCAGCCCCAGTCTCTGTGCCTCTGTGCGAGCAGTGCCATGGGCAGATGAGGCTGAGCAACAGCTTTCCAGGCTAGCTCTTTCTGCCTGCGAGCTATCTGCAGACGTTCGCATTTTCGGAGCAGGGCTGCCGGAGGCGCCCGGCAAAGGCCAACTAATCTACGTTTGAAGTTTGAGGGGACAAGACAAGCAAGCAGCCCCAGTCTCTGTGCCTCTGTGCGAGCAGTGCCATGGGCAGATGAGGCTTAGCAACAACTTTCCAGGCTAGCTCTTTCTGCCTGCCAGCTATCTGCAGACGTTCGCATTTTCAGAGCAGCGCTGCCGCAATCACCCGGCACAGACCCCCAAAGCTACGTTTGAAGTTTGAGGGGGCAAGACAAGCAAGCAGCCCCAGTCTCTGTGCCTCTGTGCGAGCAGTGCCAGGGGCAGATGAGGCTGAGCAACAGCTTTCCAGGTTAGCTCTTTCTGCCTACGAGCTGTTTGCAGACGTTCGCATTTTCAGAGCAGGACTGCCAGAGAATCCCGGCACGGAATACCAAATTTATGTTTGACGTTTGAGGGGGCAAGACAAGCAAGCAGCCCCAGTCTCTGTGCCTCTGTGCGAGCAGTGCCATGGGCAGATGAGGCTAAGCAACAGCTTTCCAGGCTAGCTCTTTCTGCCTACGAGCTATTTGCAGACGTTCGCATTTTCAGAGCAGGACTGCCAGAGGATTCCAGCACGGAATACCAAATTTATGTTTGAGGTTTGAGGGGGCAAGACAAGCAAGCAGCCCCAGTCTCTGTGCCTCTGTGCTAGCAGTGCCATGGGCAGATGAGGCTAAGCAACCGCTTTCCAGGCTAGCTCTTTCTGCATGCGACCTATCTACAGACGTTCGCATTTTCAGAGCAGGGCTGCCGGAGGATCCCGGCACAGACCACCAAAGCAACGTTTGAAGTTTGAATTGACAAGACAAGCAAGCAGCCCCAGTCTCTGTGACTCTGTGCGAGCAGTGCCATGGGCAGATGAGGCTTAGCAACAACTTTCCAGGCTAGCTCTTTCTGGCTGCCAGCTATCTGCAAACGTTCGCATTTTCGGAGCAGGGCTGCTGGAGGCGCCCGGCACAGACCACCTAAGCTACGTTTGAAGTTTGAGGGTACAAGACAAGCAAGCAGCCCCAGTCTCTGTGCCTCTGTGCGAGCAGTGCCATGGGCAGATGAGGCTGAGCAACAGCTTTCCAGGCTAGCTCTTTCTGGCTGCGAGCTATCTGCAGACGTTCGCATTTTTGGAGCAGGGATGCCGGAGGCGCCTGGCACAGACCACCTAAGCTACGTTTGAAGTTTGAGGGGACAAGACAAGCAAGCAGCCCCAGTCTCTGTGCCTCTGTGCGAGCAGTGCCATGGGCAGATGAGGCTGAGCGACAGCTTTCCAGGCTAGCTCTTTCTGCCTGCGAGCTATCTGCAGACGTTCGCATTTTTGGAGCAGGGATGCCGGAGGCGCCTGGCACAGACCACCTAAGCTACGTTTGAAGTTTGAGGGGACAAGACAAGCAAGCAGCCCCAGTCTCTGTGCCTCTGTGCGAGCAGTGCCATGGGCAGATGAGGCTGAGCGACAGCTTTCCAGGCTAGCTCTTTCTGCCTGCCAGCTACCTGAAGACGTTCGCATTTTCGGAGCAGGGCTGCCGGAGGTTCTCGTCACGGACCAGCTAAGCTACATTTGAAGTTTGAGGGGGCAAGACAAGCAGGCAGCCCCAGTCTCTGTGCCTCTGTGCGAGCAGTGCCACGGGCAGATGAGGCTAAGCAACAGCTTTCCAGGCTAGCTCTTTTTTCCTGCCAGCTATCTGCAGACGTTCGCATTTTCAGAGCAGGACTGCCAGAGGATCCCGGCACGGAATACCAAATTTATGTTTGAGGTTTGAGGGGGCAAGACAAGCAAGCAGCCCCAGTCTCTGTGCCTCTGTGCGAGCAGTGCCATGGGCAGATGAGGCTGAGCAACAGCTTTCCAGGCTAGCTCTTTCTGCATGCGACCTATCTACAGACGTTCGCATTTTCAGAGCAGGGCTGCCGGAGGATCCCGGCACAGACCACCAAATCTACATTTGAAGTTTGAGTTGACAAGACAAGAAAGCAGCCCCAGTCTCTGTGCCTCTGTGCGAGCAGTGCCATGGGCAGATGAGGCTTAGCAACAACTTTCCAGGCTAGCTCTTTCTGCCTGCCAGCTATCTGCAGACGTTCGCATTTTCAGAGCAGCGCTGCCGCAATCACCCGGCACAGACCCCCAAAGCTACGTTTGAAGTTTGAGGGGGCAAGACAAGCAAGCAGCCCCAGTCTCTGTGCCTCTGTGCGAGCAGTGCCAGGGGCAGATGAGGCTGAGCAACAGCTTTCCAGGTTAGCTCTTTCTGCCTACGAGCTGTTTGCAGACGTTCGCATTTTCAGAGCAGGACTGCCAGAGAATCCCGGCACGGAATACCAAATTTATGTTTGACGTTTGAGGGGGCAAGACAAGCAAGCAGCCCCAGTCTCTGTGCCTCTGTGCGAGCAGTGCCATGGGCAGATGAGGCTAAGCAACAGCTTTCCAGGCTAGCTCTTTCTGCCTACGAGCTATTTGCAGACGTTCGCATTTTCAGAGCAGGACTGCCAGAGGATTCCAGCACGGAATACCAAATTTATGTTTGAGGTTTGAGGGGGCAAGACAAGCAAGCAGCCCCAGTCTCTGTGCCTCTGTGCTAGCAGTGCCATGGGCAGATGAGGCTAAGCAACCGCTTTCCAGGCTAGCTCTTTCTGCATGCGACCTATCTACAGACGTTCGCATTTTCAGAGCAGGGCTGCCGGAGGATCCCGGCACAGACCACCAAAGCAACGTTTGAAGTTTGAATTGACAAGACAAGCAAGCAGCCCCAGTCTCTGTGACTCTGTGCGAGCAGTGCCATGGGCAGATGAGGCTTAGCAACAACTTTCCAGGCTAGCTCTTTCTGGCTGCCAGCTATCTGCAAACGTTCGCATTTTCGGAGCAGGGCTGCTGGAGGCGCCCGGCACAGACCACCTAAGCTACGTTTGAAGTTTGAGGGTACAAGACAAGCAAGCAGCCCCAGTCTCTGTGCCTCTGTGCGAGCAGTGCCATGGGCAGATGAGGCTGAGCAACAGCTTTCCAGGCTAGCTCTTTCTGGCTGCGAGCTATCTGCAGACGTTCGCATTTTTGGAGCAGGGATGCCGGAGGCGCCTGGCACAGACCACCTAAGCTACGTTTGAAGTTTGAGGGGACAAGACAAGCAAGCAGCCCCAGTCTCTGTGCCTCTGTGCGAGCAGTGCCATGGGCAGATGAGGCTGAGCGACAGCTTTCCAGGCTAGCTCTTTCTGCCTGCGAGCTATCTGCAGACGTTTGCATTTTCGGAGCAGGGCTGCCGGAGGCGCCCAGCACGGACCACGAAAGCTACGTTTGAAGTTTGAGGGGGAGAAGACAAGCAAGCAGCCCCAGTCTCTGTGCCTCTGTGCGAGCAGTGCCGTGGGCAGATGAGGCTGAGCAACGGCTTTCCAGGCTAGCTCTTTCTGCCTGCCAGCTACCTGAAGACGTTCGCATTTTCGGAGCAGGGCTGCCGGAGGTTCTCGTCACGGACCAGCTAAGCTACATTTGAAGTTTGAAGGGGCAAGACAAGCAGGCAGCCCCAGTCTCTGTGCCTCTGTGCGAGCAGTGCCAGGGGCAGATGAGGCTGAGCAACAGCTTTCCAGGCTAGCTCTTTTTTCCTGCCAGCTATCTGCAGACGTTCGCATTTTCGGAGCAGGGCTGCCAAAGGCGCCCGGCACGGACCACCTAAGATATGTTTGAAGTTTGAGGGGACAAGACAAGCAAGCAGCCCCAGTCTCTGTGCCTCTGTGCTAGCACTGCCATGGGCAGATGAGGCTAAGCAACAGCTTTCCAGGCTAGCTCTTTCTGCCTACGAGCTATTTGCAGACGTTCGCATTTTCAGAGCAGGACTGCAAGAGGATTCCAGCACGGAATACCAAATTTATGTTTGAGGTTTGAGGGGACAAGACAAGCAAGCAGCCCCAGTCTCTGTGCCTCTGTGCGAGCAGTGCCATGGGCAGATGAGGCTGAGCAACAGCTTTCCAGGCTAGCTCTTTCTGCATGCGACCTATCTACAGACGTTCGCATTTTCAGAGCATGGCTGCCGGAGGATCCCGGCACAGACCACCAAAGCTACGTTTGAAGTTTGAATTGACAAGACAATCAAGCAGCCCCAGTCTCTGTGACTCTGTGCGAGCAGTGCCATGGGCAGATGAGGCTTAGCAACAACTTTCCAGGCTAGCTCTTTCTGGCTGCCAGCTATCTGCAAACGTTCGCATTTTCGGAGCAGGGCTGCTGGAGGCGCCCGGCACAGACCACCTAAGCTATGTTTGAAGTTTGAGGGGACAAGACAAGCAAGCAGCCCCAGTCTCTGTGCCTCTGTGCGAGCACTGCCATGGGCAGATGAGGCTGAGCAACAGCTTTCCAGGCTAGCTCTTTCTGCCTGCGAGCTATCTGCAGACGTTCGCATTTTTGGAGCAGGGCTGCCGGAGGCGCCTGGCACAGACCACCTAAGCTACGTTTGAAGTTTGAGGGGACAAGACAAGCAAGCAGCCCCAGTCTCTGTGCCTCTGTGCGAGCAGTGCCATGGGCAGATGAGGCTGAGCGACAGATTTCCAGGCTAGCTCTTTCTGCCTGCGAGCTATCTGCAGACGTTCCCATTTTCGGAGCAGGGCTCCCAGAGGCACCCAGCACAGACCACCTAAGCTACGTTTGAAGTTTGAGGGGACAAGACAAGCAAGCAGCCCCAGTCTCTGTGCCTCTGTGCAAGCAGTGCCATGGGCAGATGAGGCTGAGCAACAGCTTTCCAGGCTAGCTTTTTCTGCCTGCGAGCTATCTGCAGACGTTCGCATTTTCGGAGCAGGGCTGCCGGACGCGCCCGGCACGGACCACCTAAGCTACGTTTGAAGTTTGAGGGGACAAGACAAGCAAGCAGCCCCAGTCTCTGTGCCTCTGTGCGAGCAGTGCCATGGGCAGATGAGGCTGAGCAACAGCTTTCCAGGCTAGCTCTTTCTGCCTGCGAGCTATCTGCAGACGTTCGCATTTTCGGAGCAGGGCTGCCGGAGGCGCCCGGCAAAGGCCAACTAATCTACGTTTGAAGTTTGAGGGGACAAGACAAGCAAGCAGCCCCAGTCTCTGTGCCTCTGTGCGAGCAGTGCCATGGGCAGATGAGGCTTAGCAACAACTTTCCAGGCTAGCTCTTTCTGCCTGCCAGCTATCTGCAGACGTTCGCATTTTCAGAGCAGCGCTGCCGCAATCACCCGGCACAGACCCCCAAAGCTACGTTTGAAGTTTGAGGGGGCAAGACAAGCAAGCAGCCCCAGTCTCTGTGCCTCTGTGCGAGCAGTGCCAGGGGCAGATGAGGCTGAGCAACAGCTTTCCAGGTTAGCTCTTTCTGCCTACGAGCTGTTTGCAGACGTTCGCATTTTCAGAGCAGGACTGCCAGAGAATCCCGGCACGGAATACCAAATTTATGTTTGACGTTTGAGGGGGCAAGACAAGCAAGCAGCCCCAGTCTCTGTGCCTCTGTGCGAGCAGTGCCATGGGCAGATGAGGCTAAGCAACAGCTTTCCAGGCTAGCTCTTTCTGCCTACGAGCTATTTGCAGACGTTCGCATTTTCAGAGCAGGACTGCCAGAGGATTCCAGCACGGAATACCAAATTTATGTTTGAGGTTTGAGGGGGCAAGACAAGCAAGCAGCCCCAGTCTCTGTGCCTCTGTGCTAGCAGTGCCATGGGCAGATGAGGCTAAGCAACCGCTTTCCAGGCTAGCTCTTTCTGCATGCGACCTATCTACAGACGTTCGCATTTTCAGAGCAGGGCTGCCGGAGGATCCCGGCACAGACCACCAAAGCAACGTTTGAAGTTTGAATTGACAAGACAAGCAAGCAGCCCCAGTCTCTGTGACTCTGTGCGAGCAGTGCCATGGGCAGATGAGGCTTAGCAACAACTTTCCAGGCTAGCTCTTTCTGGCTGCCAGCTATCTGCAAACGTTCGCATTTTCGGAGCAGGGCTGCTGGAGGCGCCCGGCACAGACCACCTAAGCTACGTTTGAAGTTTGAGGGTACAAGACAAGCAAGCAGCCCCAGTCTCTGTGCCTCTGTGCGAGCAGTGCCATGGGCAGATGAGGCTGAGCAACAGCTTTCCAGGCTAGCTCTTTCTGGCTGCGAGCTATCTGCAGACGTTCGCATTTTTGGAGCAGGGATGCCGGAGGCGCCTGGCACAGACCACCTAAGCTACGTTTGAAGTTTGAGGGGACAAGACAAGCAAGCAGCCCCAGTCTCTGTGCCTCTGTGCGAGCAGTGCCATGGGCAGATGAGGCTGAGCGACAGCTTTCCAGGCTAGCTCTTTCTGCCTGCGAGCTATCTGCAGACGTTCGCATTTTTGGAGCAGGGATGCCGGAGGCGCCTGGCACAGACCACCTAAGCTACGTTTGAAGTTTGAGGGGACAAGACAAGCAAGCAGCCCCAGTCTCTGTGCCTCTGTGCGAGCAGTGCCATGGGCAGATGAGGCTGAGCGACAGCTTTCCAGGCTAGCTCTTTCTGCCTGCCAGCTACCTGAAGACGTTCGCATTTTCGGAGCAGGGCTGCCGGAGGTTCTCGTCACGGACCAGCTAAGCTACATTTGAAGTTTGAGGGGGCAAGACAAGCAGGCAGCCCCAGTCTCTGTGCCTCTGTGCGAGCAGTGCCACGGGCAGATGAGGCTAAGCAACAGCTTTCCAGGCTAGCTCTTTTTTCCTGCCAGCTATCTGCAGACGTTCGCATTTTCAGAGCAGGACTGCCAGAGGATCCCGGCACGGAATACCAAATTTATGTTTGAGGTTTGAGGGGGCAAGACAAGCAAGCAGCCCCAGTCTCTGTGCCTCTGTGCGAGCAGTGCCATGGGCAGATGAGGCTGAGCAACAGCTTTCCAGGCTAGCTCTTTCTGCATGCGACCTATCTACAGACGTTCGCATTTTCAGAGCAGGGCTGCCGGAGGATCCCGGCACAGACCACCAAATCTACATTTGAAGTTTGAGTTGACAAGACAAGAAAGCAGCCCCAGTCTCTGTGCCTCTGTGCGAGCAGTGCCATGGGCAGATGAGGCTTAGCAACAACTTTCCAGGCTAGCTCTTTCTGCCTGCCAGCTATCTGCAGACGTTCGCATTTTCAGAGCAGCGCTGCCGCAATCACCCGGCACAGACCCCCAAAGCTACGTTTGAAGTTTGAGGGGGCAAGACAAGCAAGCAGCCCCAGTCTCTGTGCCTCTGTGCGAGCAGTGCCAGGGGCAGATGAGGCTGAGCAACAGCTTTCCAGGTTAGCTCTTTCTGCCTACGAGCTGTTTGCAGACGTTCGCATTTTCAGAGCAGGACTGCCAGAGAATCCCGGCACGGAATACCAAATTTATGTTTGACGTTTGAGGGGGCAAGACAAGCAAGCAGCCCCAGTCTCTGTGCCTCTGTGCGAGCAGTGCCATGGGCAGATGAGGCTAAGCAACAGCTTTCCAGGCTAGCTCTTTCTGCCTACGAGCTATTTGCAGACGTTCGCATTTTCAGAGCAGGACTGCCAGAGGATTCCAGCACGGAATACCAAATTTATGTTTGAGGTTTGAGGGGGCAAGACAAGCAAGCAGCCCCAGTCTCTGTGCCTCTGTGCTAGCAGTGCCATGGGCAGATGAGGCTAAGCAACCGCTTTCCAGGCTAGCTCTTTCTGCATGCGACCTATCTACAGACGTTCGCATTTTCAGAGCAGGGCTGCCGGAGGATCCCGGCACAGACCACCAAAGCAACGTTTGAAGTTTGAATTGACAAGACAAGCAAGCAGCCCCAGTCTCTGTGACTCTGTGCGAGCAGTGCCATGGGCAGATGAGGCTTAGCAACAACTTTCCAGGCTAGCTCTTTCTGGCTGCCAGCTATCTGCAAACGTTCGCATTTTCGGAGCAGGGCTGCTGGAGGCGCCCGGCACAGACCACCTAAGCTACGTTTGAAGTTTGAGGGTACAAGACAAGCAAGCAGCCCCAGTCTCTGTGCCTCTGTGCGAGCAGTGCCATGGGCAGATGAGGCTGAGCAACAGCTTTCCAGGCTAGCTCTTTCTGGCTGCGAGCTATCTGCAGACGTTCGCATTTTTGGAGCAGGGATGCCGGAGGCGCCTGGCACAGACCACCTAAGCTACGTTTGAAGTTTGAGGGGACAAGACAAGCAAGCAGCCCCAGTCTCTGTGCCTCTGTGCGAGCAGTGCCATGGGCAGATGAGGCTGAGCGACAGCTTTCCAGGCTAGCTCTTTCTGCCTGCGAGCTATCTGCAGACGTTCGCATTTTTGGAGCAGGGATGCCGGAGGCGCCTGGCACAGACCACCTAAGCTACGTTTGAAGTTTGAGGGGACAAGACAAGCAAGCAGCCCCAGTCTCTGTGCCTCTGTGCGAGCAGTGCCATGGGCAGATGAGGCTGAGCGACAGCTTTCCAGGCTAGCTCTTTCTGCCTGCCAGCTACCTGAAGACGTTCGCATTTTCGGAGCAGGGCTGCCGGAGGTTCTCGTCACGGACCAGCTAAGCTACATTTGAAGTTTGAGGGGGCAAGACAAGCAGGCAGCCCCAGTCTCTGTGCCTCTGTGCGAGCAGTGCCACGGGCAGATGAGGCTAAGCAACAGCTTTCCAGGCTAGCTCTTTTTTCCTGCCAGCTATCTGCAGACGTTCGCATTTTCAGAGCAGGACTGCCAGAGGATCCCGGCACGGAATACCAAATTTATGTTTGAGGTTTGAGGGGGCAAGACAAGCAAGCAGCCCCAGTCTCTGTGCCTCTGTGCGAGCAGTGCCATGGGCAGATGAGGCTGAGCAACAGCTTTCCAGGCTAGCTCTTTCTGCATGCGACCTATCTACAGACGTTCGCATTTTCAGAGCAGGGCTGCCGGAGGATCCCGGCACAGACCACCAAATCTACATTTGAAGTTTCAGTTGACAAGACAAGAAAGCAGCCCCAGTCTCTGTGCCTCTGTGCGAGCAGTGCCATGGGCAGATGAGGCTTAGCAACAACTTTCCAGGCTAGCTCTTTCTGGCTGCCAGCTATCTGCAAACGTTCGCATTTTCGGAGCAGGGCTGCCAAAGGTGCCCGGCACGGACCACCTAAGATATGTTTGAAGTTTGAGGGGACAAGACAAGCAAGCAGCCCCAGTCTCTGTGCCTCTGTGCGAGCAGTGCCAGGGGCAGATGAGGCTGAGCAACAGCTTTCCAGGCTAGCTCTTTCTGTCTGCCAGCTACCTGAAGGCGTTCGCATTTTCGGAGCAGGGCTGCCGGAGGCGCCCGGCACGGACCCCCAAAGCTACGTTTGAAGTTTGAGGTGACAAGACAAGCAAGCAGCCCCAGTCTCTGTGCCTCTGTGCGAGCAGTGCCATGGGCAGATGCGGCTGAGCAACAGCTTTCCAGGCTAGCTCTTTCTGCCTACGAGCTATTTGCAGACGTTCGCATTTTCAGAGCAGGACTGC
Organism: Opisthocomus hoazin; assembly: GCF_030867145.1. Classification (NCBI taxonomy): domain Eukaryota; kingdom Metazoa; phylum Chordata; class Aves; order Opisthocomiformes; family Opisthocomidae; genus Opisthocomus; species Opisthocomus hoazin. The sequence continues at coordinate 5,667,072 of NC_134426.1, read as the reverse complement.
CAGAGGATCCCAGCACGGAATACCAAATATATGTTTGAGGTTTGAGGGGGCAAGACAAGCAAGCAGCCCCAGTCTCTGTGCCTCTGTGCGAGCAGTGCCATGGGCAGATGAGGCTGAGCAACAGCTTTCCAGGCTAGCTCTTTCTGCATGCGACCTATCTACAGACGTTCGCATTTTCAGAGCAGGGCTGCCGGAGGACCCCGGCACAGACCACCAAAGCTACGTTTGAAGTTTGAATTGACAAGACAAGCAAGCAGCCCCAGTCTCTGTGCCTCTGTGCGAGCAGTGCCATGGGCAGATGAGGCTTAGCAACAACTTTCCATGCTAGCTCTTTCTGGCTGCCAGCTATCTGCAGATGTTCGCATTTTTGGAGCAGGGCTGCCGGAGGACCCCGGCACAGACCACCTAAGCTACGTTTGAAGTTTGAGGGGACAAGACAAGCAAGCAGCCCCAGTCTCTGTGCCTCTGTGCGAGCAGTGCCATGGGCAGATGAGGCTGAGCGACAGCTTTCCAGGCTAGCTCTTTCTAGCTGCGAGCTATCTGCAGACGTTCGCATTTTCGGAGCAGGGCTCCCAGAGGCACCCAGCACAGACCACCTAAGCTACGTTTGAAGTTTGAGGGGACAAGACAAGCAAGCAGCCCCAGTCTCTGTGCCTCTGTGCGAGCAGTGCCATGGGCAGATGAGGCTGAGAAACACCTTTCCAGGCTAGCTCTTTCTGCCTGCCAGCTACCTGAAGACGTTCGCATTTTCGGAGCAGGGCTTCTGGAGGTTCTCGTCACGGACCACCTAAGCTACATTTGATGTTTGAGGGGGCAAGACAAGCAGGCAGCCCCAGTCTCTGTGCCTCTGTGCGAGCAGTGCCAGGGGCAGATGAGGCTGAGCAACAGCTTTCCAGGCTAGCTCTTTCTGCCTGCCAGCTATCTGCAGACGTTCGCATTTTCAGAGCAGGACTGCCAGAGGATCCCGGCACGGAATACCAAATTTATGTTTGAGGTTTGAGGGGGCAAGACAAGCAAGCAGCCCCAGTCTCTGTGCCTCTGTGCGAGCAGTGCCATGGGCAGATGAAGCTAAGCAACAGCTTTCCAGGCTAGCTCTTTCTGCCTACGAGCTATTTGCAGACGTTCGCATTTTCAGAGCAGGACTGCCAGAGGATTCCAGCACGGAATACCAAATTTATGTTTGAGGTTTGAGGGGGCAAGACAAGCAAGCAGCCCCAGTCTCTGTGCCTCTGTGCGAGCAGTGCCATGGGCAGATGAGGCTGAGCAACAGCTTTCCAGGCTAGCTCTTTCTGCCTGCGAGCTATCTGCAGATGTTCGCATTTTCAGAGCAGTGCTGCCGGAGGCGCCTGGCAAAGACCACCTAAGCTACGTTTGAAGTTTGAGGGGACAAGACAAGCAAGCAGCCCCAGTCTCTGTGCCTCTGTGCGAGCAGTGCCATGGGCAGATGAGGCTGAGCGACAGCTTTCCAGGCTAGCTCTTTCTAGCTGCGAGCTATCTGCAGACGTTCGCATTTTCGGAGCAGGGCTCCCAGAGGCACCCAGCACAGACCACCTAAGCTATGTTTGAAGTTTGAGGGGACAAGACAAGCAAGCAGCCCCAGTCTCTGTGCCTCTGTGCGAGCAGTGCCATGGGCAGATGAGGCTGAGCAACAGCTTTCCAGGCTAGCTCTTTCTGCCTGCGAGCTATCTGCAGACGTTCGCATTTTCGGAGCAGGGCTGCCGGAGGCGCCCGGCAAGGACCACCTAAACTACGTTTGAAGTTTGAGGGGGCAAGACAAGCAAGCAGCCCCAGTCTCTGTGCCTCTGTGCGAGCAGTGCCATTGGCAGATGAGGCTGAGCAACAGCTTTCCAGGCTAGCTCTTTCTGCCTGGGAGCTATCTGCAGACGTTTGCATTTTCGGAGCAGGGCTGCTGGAGGCGCCCGGCACGGACCACCTAAGCTACGTTTGAAGTTTGAGGGGACAAGACAAGCAAGCAGCCCCAGTTTCTGTGCCTCTGTGCGAGCAGTGCCATGGGCAGATGAGGCTGAGCAACGGCTTTCCAGGCTAGCTCTTTCTGCCTGCGAACTATCTGCAGACGTTCCAATTAAGGAGCCGGGCTTCCGGAGGTTCTCGTCACGGACCACCTAAGCTACATTTGATGTTTGAGGGGGTAAGACAAGCAGGCAACCCCAGTCTCTGTGCCTCTGTGCGAGCAGTGCCAGGGGCAGATGAGGCTGAGCAACAGCTTTCCAGGCTAGCTTTTTCTGCCTGCGAGCTATCTGCAGACGTTTGCATTTTCGGAGCAGGGCTGCCGGAGGCTCCTGAGACGGACCACCTAAGCTACGTTTGAAGTTTGAGGGGGCAAGACAAGCAAGCAGCCCCAGTCTCTGTGCCTCTGTGCGAGCAGTGCCATGGGCAGATGAGGCTGAGCAACAGTTTTCCAGGCTAGCTTCTTCTGCCTGCGAGCTATCTGCAGATGTTCGCATTTTCAGAGCAGAGCTGCCGCAAGCACCCGGCACGGACCACCTAAGCTACGTTTGAAGTTTGAGGGGACAAGACAAGCAAGCAGTCCCAGTCTCTGTGCCTCTGTGCGAGCAGTGCCATGGGCAGATGAGGCTGAGCAACAGCTTTCCAGGCTAGCTCTTTCTGCCTGCGAGCTATTTGCAGACGTTTGCATTTTCGGAGCAGGGCTGCTGGAGGCGCCCGGCACGGACCACCTAAGCTACGTTTGAAGTTTGAGGGGACAAGACAAGCAAGCAGCCCCAGTCTCTGTGCCTCTGTGCGAGCAGTGCCGTGGGCAGATGAGGCTGAGCAACGGCTTTCCAGGCTAGCTCTTTCTGCCTGCGAACTATCTGGAGACGTTCCAATTAAGGAGCCGGGCTTCCGGAGGTTCTCGTCACGGACCACCTAAGCTACATTTGATGTTTGAGGGGGTAAGACAAGCAGGCAACCCCAGTCTCTGTGCCTCTGTGCGAGCAGTGCCATGGGCAGATGAGGCTGAGCAACAGCTTTCCAGGCTAGCTCTTTCTGCCTGCCAGCTACCTGAAGACGTTCGCATTTTCGGAGCAGGGCTGCCGGAGAATCCCGGCACGGAATACCAAATTTATGTTTGAGGTTTGAGGGGGCAAGACAAGCAAGCAGCCCCAGTCTCTGTGCCTCTGTGCGAGCAGTGCCATGGGCAGATGAGGCTGAGCAACAGCTTTCCAGGCTAGCTTTTTCTGCCTGCGAGCTATCTGCAGACGTTTGCATTTTCGGAGCAGGGCTGCCGGAGGCTCCCGAGACGGACCACCTAAGCTAAGTTTGAAGTTTGAGGGGGCAAGACAAGCAAGCAGCCCCAGTCTCTGTGCCTCTGTGCGAGCAGTGCCATGGGCAGATGAGGCTGAGCAACAGTTTTCCATGCTAGCTCTTTCTGCCTGCGAGCTATCTGCAGATGTTCGCATTTTCAGAGCAGAGCTGCCGCAAGCACCCGGCACAGAACACCTAAGCTACGTTTGAAGTTTGAGGGGACAAGACATGCAAGCAGTCCCAGTCTCTGTGACTCTGTGCAAGCAGTGCCAGGGGCAGATGAGGCTGAGCAACAGCTTTCCAGGCTAGCTCTTTCTGCCTGCGAGCTATCTGCAGACGTTCGCATTTTCGGAGCAGGTCTGCCGGAGGCGCTTGGCACAGAACACCTAAGTTACGTTTGAAGTTTGAGGGGGCAAGACAAGCAAGCAGCCCCAGTCTCTGTGCCTCTGTGCGAGCAGTGCCATGGGCAGATGAGGTTGAGCGACAGCTTTCCAGGCTAGCTCTTTCTAGCTGCGAGCTATCTGCAGACGTTCGCATTTTCGGAGCAGGGCTGCCGGAGGCGCCCGGCAAGGACCACCTAAGCTACGTTTGAAGTTTGAGGGGCAAGACAAGCAAGCAGCCCCAGTCTCTGTGCCTCTGTGCGAGCAGTGCCAGGGGCAGATGAGGCTGAGCAACAGCTTTCCAGGCTAGCTCTTTCTGCCTGGGAGCTATCTGCAGACGTTTGCATTTTCGGAGCAGGGCTGCCGGAGGCGCCCGGCACGGACCACCTAAGCTACGTTTGAAGTTTGAGGGGACAAGACAAGCAAGCAGCCCCAGTCTCTGTGCCTCTGTGCGAGCAGTGCCGTGGGCAGATGAGGCTGAGCAACGGCTTTCCAGGCTAGCTCTTTCTGCCTGCGAACTATCTGCAGACGTTCCAATTAAGGAGCCGGGCTTCCGGAGGTTCTCGTCACGGACCACCTAAGCTACATTTGATGTTTGAGGGGGTAAGACAAGCAGGCAACCCCAGTCTCTGTGCCTCTGTGCGAGCAGTGCCAGGGGCAGATGAGGCTGAGCAACAGCTTTCCAGGCTAGCTCTTTCTGCCTGCCAGCTACCTGAAGACGTTCGCATTTTCGGAGCAGGGCTGCCGGAGGCGCCCGGCACGGACCACCTAAGAAACGTTTGAAGCTTGAGGGGACAAGACAAGCAAGCAGCCCCAGTCTCTGTGCCTCTGTGCGAGCAGTGTCATGGGCAGATGAGGCTGAGCAACAGCTTTCCAGGCTAGCTTTTTCTGCCTGCGAGCTATCTGCAGACGTTCGCATTTTCGGAGCAGGGCTGACCGAGGCTCCCGAGACGGACCACCTAAGCTACGTTTGAAGATTGAGGGGGCAAGACAACCAAGCAGCCCCAGTCTCTGTGCCTCTGTGCTAGCAGTGCCATGGGCAGATGAGGCTGAGCAACAGTTTTCCAGGCTAGCTCTTTCTGCCTGCGAGCTATCTGCAGATGTTCGCATTTTCAGAGCAGAGCTGCCGCAAGCACCCGGCACGGACCACCTAAGCTACGTTTGAAGTTTGAGGGGACAAGACAAGCAAGCATCCCCAGTCTCTGTGCCTCTGTGCGAGCAGTGCCAGGGGCAGATGAGGCTGAGCAACAGCTTTCCAGGCTAGCTCTTTCTGCCTGCGAGCTATCTGCAGACGTTCGCATTTTCGGAGCAGGTCTGCCGGAGGCGCCTGGCACAGAACACCTAAGCTACGTTTGAAGTTTGAGGGGGCAAGACAAGCAAGCAGCCCCAGTCTCTGTGCCTCTGTGCGAGCAGTGCCATGGGCAGATGAGGCTGAGCAACAGCTTTCCAGGCTAGCTCTTTCTCCCTGCCAGCTACCTGAAGACGTTCGCATTTTCGGAGCAGGGCTGCCGGAGGCGCCCGGCACGGACCACCTAAGAAACGTTTGAAGCTTGAGGGGACAAGACAAGCTAGCAGCCTTAGTCTCTGTGCCTCTGTGCGAGCAGTGCCATGGGCAGATGAGGCTGAGCAACAGCTTTCCAGGCTAGCTCTTTCAGCCTGCGAGCTATCTGCAGACGTTCGCATTTTCGGAGCAGCGCTGCCGGAGGCGCCCGGCAAAGGCCAACTAATCTACGTTTGAAGTTTGAGGGGACAAGACAAGCAAGCAGCCCCAGTCTCTGTGCCTCTGTGCGAGCAGTGCCATGGGCAGATGAGGCTGAGCAACAGCTTTCCAGGCTAGCTCTTTCTGCATGCGAGCTATCTGCAGACGTTCGCATTTTCAGAGCAGGGCTGCCGGAGGCGCCTGGCACAGAACACCTAAGCTACGTTTGAAGTTTGAGGGGACAAGACAAGCAAGCAGTCCCAGTCTCTGTGCCTCTGTGCAAGCAGTGCCATGGGCAGATGAGGCTGAGAAACACCTTTCCAGGCTAGCTCTTTCTGCCTGCCAGCTACCTGAAGACGTTCGCATTTTCGGAGCAGGGCTTCTGGAGGTTCTCGTCACGGACCACCTAAGCTACATTTGATGTTTGAGGGGGCAAGACAAGCAGGCAGCCCCAGTCTCTGTGCCTCTGTGCGAGCAGTGCCAGGGGCAGATGAGGCTGAGCAACAGCTTTCCAGGCTAGCTCTTTCTGCCTGCCAGCTATCTGCAGACGTTCGCATTTTCAGAGCAGGACTGCCAGAGGATCCCGGCACGGAATACCAAATTTATGTTTGAGGTTTGAGGGGGCAAGACAAGCAAGCAGCCCCAGTCTCTGTGCCTCTGTGCGAGCAGTGCCATGGGCAGATGAGGCTAAGCAACAGCTTTCCAGGCTAGCTCTTTCTGCCTACGAGCTATTTGCAGACGTTCGCATTTTCAGAGCAGGACTGCCAGAGGATTCCAGCACGCAATACCAAATTTATGTTTGAGGTTTGAGGGGGCAAGACAAGCAAGCAGCCCCAGTCTCTGTGCCTCTGTGCGAGCAGTGCCATGGGCAGATGAGGCTGAGCAACAGCTTTCCAGGCTAGCTCTTTCTGCATGCGACCTATCTACAGACGTTCGCATTTTCAGAGCAGGGCTGCCGGAGGATCCCGGCACAGACCACCAAAGCTACGTTTGAAGTTTGAGTTGACAAGACAAGCAAGCAGCCCCAGTCTCTGTGACTCTGTGCGAGCAGTGCCATGGGCAGATGAGGCTTAGCAACAACTTTCCAGGCTAGCTCTTTCTGGCTGCCAGCTATCTGCAAACGTTTGCATTTTCGGAGCAGGGCTGCCGGAGGCGCCCGGCAAAGGCCAACTAATCTACGTTTGAAGTTTGAGGGAACAAGACAAGCAAGCAGCCCCAGTCTCTGTGCCTCTGTGCGAGCAGTGCCATGGGCAGATGAGGCTGAGCAACAGCTTTCCAGGCTAGCTCTTTCTGCCTGCGAGCTATCTGCAGATGTTCGCATTTTCAGAGCAGTGCTGCCGGAGGCGCCTGGCACAGACCACCTAAGCTACGTTTGAAGTTTGAGGGGACAAGACAAGCAAGCAGCCCCAGTCTCTGTGCCTCTGTGCGAGCAGTGCCATGGGCAGATGAGGCTGAGCGACAGCTTTCCAGGCTAGCTCTTTCTAGCTGCGAGCTATCTGCAGACGTTCGCATTTTCGGAGCAGGGCTCCCAGAGGCACCCAGCACAGACCACCTAAGCTATGTTTGAAGTTTGAGGGGACAAGACAAGCAAGCAGCCCCAGTCTCTGTGCCTCTGTGCGAGCAGTGCCATGGGCATATGAGGCTGAGAAACAGCTTTCCAGGCTAGCTCTTTCTGCCTGCGAGCTATCTGCAGACGTTCGCATTTTCGGAGCAGGGCTGCCGGAGGCGCCCGCCAAGGACCACCTAAGCTACGTTTGAAGTTTGAGGGGGCAAGACAAGCAAGCAGCCCCAGTCTCTGTGCCTCTGTGCGAGCAGTGCCATTGGCAGATGAGGCTGAGCAACAGCTTTCCAGGCTAGCTCTTTCTGCCTGGGAGCTATCTGCAGACGTTTGCTTTTTCGGAGCAGGGCTGCTGGAGGCGCCCGACACGGACCACCTAAGCTACGTTTGAAGTTTGAGGGGACAAGACAAGCAAGCAGCCCCAGTCTCTGTGCCTCTGTGCGAGCAGTGCCGTGGGCAGATGAGGCTGAGCAACGGCTTTCCAGGCTAGCTCTTTCTGCCTGCGAACTATCTGCAGACGTTCCAATTAAGGAGCCGGGCTTCCGGAGGTTCTCGTCACGGACCACCTAAGCTACATTTGATGTTTGAGGGGGTAAGACAAGCAGGCAACCCCAGTCTCTGTGCCTCTGTGCGAGCAGTGCCAGGGGCAGATGAGGCTGAGCAACAGCTTTCCAGGCTAGCTTTTTCTGCCTGCGATCTATCTGCAGACGTTTGCATTTTCGGAGCAGGGCTGCCGGAGGCTCCTTAGACGGACCACCTAAGCTACGTTTGAAGTTTGAGGGGGCAAGACAAGCAAGCAGCCCCAGTCTCTGTGACTCTGTGCGAGCAGTGCCATGGGCAGATGAGGCTGAGCAACAGTTTTCCAGGCTAGCTCTTTCTGCCTGCGAGCTATCTGCAGATGTTCGCATTTTCAGAGCAGAGCTGCCGCAAGCACCCGGCACGGACCACCTAAGATACGTTTGAAGTTTAAGGGGACAAGACAAGCAAGCAGTCCCAGTCTCTGTGCCTCTGTGCGAGCAGTGCCATGGGCAGATGAGGCTGAGCAACAGCTTTCCAGGCTAGCTCTTTCTGCCTGCGAGCTATTTGCAGACGTTCGCATTTTCGGAGAGGTCTGCCGGAGGCGCCTGGCACAGAACACCTAAGCTACGTTTGAAGTTTGAGGGGACAAGACAAGCAAGCAGCCCCAGTCTCTGTGCCTCTGTGCGAGCAGTGCCATGGGCAGATGAGGCTGAGTGACAGCTTTCCAGGCTAGCTCTTTCTAGCTGCGAGCTATCTGCAGACGTTCGCATTTTCGGAGCAGGGCTCCCAGAGGCACCCAGCACAGACCACCTAAGCTACGTTTGAAGTTTGAGGGGACAAGACAAGCAAGCAGCCCCAGTCTCTGTGCCTCTGTGCGAGCAGTGCCATGGGCATATGAGGCTGAGCAACAGCTTTCCAGGCTAGCTCTTTCTGCCTGCGAGCTATCTGCAGACGTTCGCATTTTCGGAGCAGGGCTGCCGGAGGCGCAAGGCAAGGACCACCTAAGCTAAGTTTGAAGTTTGAGGGGGCAAGACAAGCAAGCAGCCCCAGTCTCTGTGCCTCTGTGCGAGCAGTGCCAGGGGCAGATGAGGCTGAGCAACAGCTTTCCAGGCTAGCTCTTTCTGCCTGGGAGCTATCTGCAGACGTTTGCATTTTCGGAGCAGGGCTGCTGGAGGCGCCCGGCACGGACCACCTAAGCTACGTTTGAAGTTTGAGGGGACAAGACAAGCAAGCAGCCCCAGTCTCTGTGCCTCTGTGCGAGCAGTGCCGTGGGCAGATGAGGCTGAGCAACGGCTTTCCAGGCTAGCTCTTTCTGCCTGCGAACTATCTGCAGACGTTCCAATTAAGGAGCCGGGCTTCCGGAGGTTCTCGTCACGGACCACCTAAGCTACATTTGATGTTTGAGGGGGTAAGACAAGCAGGCAACCCCAGTCTCTGTGCCTCTGTGCGAGCAGTGCCAGGGGCAGATGAGGCTGAGCAACAGCTTTCCAGGCTAGCTCTTTCTGCCTGCCAGCTACCTGAAGACATTCGCATTTTCGGAGCAGGGCTGCCGGAGGCGCCCGGCACGGACCACCTAAGAAACGTTTGAAGCTTGAGGGGACAAGACAAGCAAGCAGCCCCAGTCTCTGTGCCTCTGTGCGAGCACTGCCATGGGCAGATGAGGCTGAGCAACAGCTTTCCAGGCTAGCTCTTTCTGCCTGCGAGCTATCTGCAGATGTTCGCATTTTCAGAGCAGAGCTGCCGCAAGCACCCGGCACGGACCACCTAAGCTACGTTTGAAGTTTGAGGGGACAAGACAAGCAAGCAGTCCCAGTCTCTGTGCCTCTGTGCAAGCAGTGCCATGGGCAGATGAGGCTGAGCAACAGCTTTCCAGGCTAGCTCTTTCTGCCTGCGAGCTATCTGCAGACGTTCGCATTTTCGGAGCAGGTCTGCCGGAGGCGCCTGGCACAGAACACCTAAGCTACGTTTGAAGTTTGAGGGGACAAGACAAGCAAGCAGCCCCAGTCTCTGTGCCTCTGTGCGAGCACTGCCATGGGCAGATGAGGCTGAGCAACAGCTTTCCAGGCTAGCTCTTTCTGGCTGCGAGCTATCTGCAGACGTTCGCATTTTCAGAGCAGGACTGCCCGAGAATTCCGGCACGGAATACCAAATCTATGTTTGAGGTTTGAGGGGGCAAGACAAGCAAGCAGCCCCAGTCTCTGTGCCTCTGTGCGAGCACTGCCATGGGCAGATGAGGCTGAGCAACAGCTTTCCAGGCTAGCTCTTTCTGCATGCGACCTATCTGCAGACGTTCGCATTTTCAGAGCAGGGCTGCCGGAGGATCCCGGCACAGACCACCAAAGCTACGTTTGAAGTTTGAATTGACAAGACAAGCAAGCAGCCCCAGTCTCTGTGCCTCTGTGCGAGCAGTGCCATGGGCAGATGAGGCTGAGCAACAACTTTCCAGGCTAGCTCTTTCTGGCTGCCAGCTATCTGCAAACGTTCGCATTTTCGGAGCAGGGCTGCCAAAGGCGCCCAGCACAGACCACCTAAGCTACGTTTGAAGTTTGAGGGGACAAGACAAGCAAGCAGCCCCAGTCTCTGTGCCTCTGTGCGAGCAGTGCCATGGGCAGATGAGGCTAAGCAACAGCTTTCCAGGCTAGCTCTTTCTGCCTGCGAGCTATCTGCAGACGTTCGCATTTTCGGAGCAGGGCTCCCAGAGGCACGCAGCACAGACCACCTAAGCTACGTTTGAAGTTTGAGGGGACAAGACAAGCAAGCAGCCCCAGTCTCTGTGCCTCTGTGCGAGCAGTGCCATGGGCAGATGAGGCTGAGCAACAGCTTTCCAGGCTAGCTTTTTCTGCCTGTGAGCTATCTGCAGACGTTCGCATTTTCGGAGCAGGGCTGCCGGACGCGCCCGGCACGGACCACCCAAGATACGTTTGAAGTTTGAGGGGACAAGACAAGCAAGCAGCCCCAGTCTCTGTGCCTCTGTGCGAGCAGTGTCATGGGTAGATGAGGCTGAGCAATAGCTTTCCAGGCTAGCTCTTTCTGCCTGCGAACTATCTGCAGACGTTCGCATTTTCGGAGCAGGGCTGCCGGAGGCGCCCGGCAAAGGCCAACTAAGCTACGTTTGAAGTTTGAGGGGACAAGACAAGCAAGCAGCTCCAGTCTCTGTGCCTCTGTGCGAGCAGTGCCATGGGCAGATGAGGCTGAGCAACAGCTTTCCAGGCTAGCTCTTTCTGCATGCGAGCTATCTGCAGACGTTCGCATTTTCAGAGCAGGGCTGCCGGAGGCGCCTGGCACAGAACACCTAAGCTACGTTTGAAGTTTGAGGGGACAAGACAAGCAAGCAGTCCCAGTCTCTGTGCCTCTGTGCGAGCAGTGCCATGGGCAGATGAGGCTGAGCAACAGCTTTCCAGGCTAGCTCTTTCTGCCTGCGAGCTATCTGCAGACGTTCGCATTTTTGGAGCAGGGCTTCCGGAGGTTCTCGTCACGGACCACCTAAGCTACATTTGATGTTTGAGGGGTCAAGACAAGCAGGCAGCCCCAGTCTCTGTGCCTCTGTGCGAGCAGTGCCAGGGGCAGATGAGGCTGAGTAACAGCTTTCCAGGCTAGCTCTTTATGCCTGCCAGCTATCTGCAGACGTTCGCATTTTGAGAGCAGGACTGCCAGAGGATCCCGGCACGGAATACCAAATTTATGTTTGAGGTTTGGGGGGGCAAGACAAGCAAGCAGCCCCAGTCTCTGTGCCTCTGTGCGAGCAGTGCCATGGGCAGATGAGGATGAGCAACAGCTTTCCAGGCTAGCTCTTTCTGCCTGCGAGCTATCTGCAGACGTTCGCATTTTCAGAGCAGTGCTGCCGGAGGCGCCCGGCACAGACCACCTAAGCTACGTTTGAAGTTTGAGGGGACAAGACAAGCAAGCAGCCCCAGTCTCTGTGCCTCTGTGCGAGCAGTGCCATGGGCAGATGAGGCTGAGCGACAGCTTTCCAGGCTAGCTCTTTCTAGCTGCGAGCTATCTGCAGACGTTCACATTTTCGGAGCAGGGCTCCCAGAGGCACCCAGCACAGACCACCTAAGCTACGTTTGAAGTTTGAGGGGACAAGACAAGCAAGCAGCCCCAGTCTCTGTGCCTCTGTGCGAGCAGTGCCATGGGCAGATGAGGCTGAGCAACAGCTTTCCAGGCTAGCTCTTTCTGCCTGCGAGCTATCTGCAGACGTTCGCATTTTCGGAGCAGGGCTGCCGGAGGCGCCCGGCACGGACCACCTAAGCTACGTTTGAAGTTTGAGGGGGCAAGACAAGCAAGCAGCCCCAGTCTCTGTGCCTCTGTGCGAGCAGTGCCATGGGCAGATGAGGCTGAGCAACAGCTTTCCAGGCTAGCTCTTTCTGCCTGCGAGCTATCTGCAGACGTTCGCATTTTCGGAGTAGGGCTGCCGGAGGCGCCTGGCACAGAACACCTAAGCTACGTTTGAAGTTTGAGGGGACAACACAAGCAAGCAGACCCAGTCTCTGTGCCTCTGTGCGAGCAGTGCCATGGGCAGATGAGGCTGAGCAACAGCTTTCCAGGCTAGCTCTTTCTGCCTGCGAGCTATCTGCAGACGTTTGCATTTTCGGAGCAGGGCTGCCGGAGGCGCCCGGCACGGACCACCTAAGCTACGTTTGAAGTTTGAGGGGGCAAGACAAGCAAGCAGCCCCAGTCTCTGTGCCTCTGTGCGAGCAGTGCCATGGGCAGATGAGGCTGAGCAACAGTTTTCCAGGCTAGCTCTTTCTGCCTGCGAGCTATCTGCAGACGTTCGCATTTTCAGAGCAGGACTGCCAGAGGATCCCGGCACGGAATACCAAATTTACGCTTTGAAGTTTGAGGGGGCAAGACAAGCAAGCAGCCCCAGTCTCTGTGCCTCTGTGCGAGCAGTGCCATGGGCAGATGAGGCTGAGCAACAGCTTTCCAGGCTAGCTCTTTCTGCCTGCGAGCTATCTGCAGATGTTCGCATTTTCAGAGCAGGACTGCCAGAGAATCCCGTCACGGAATACCAAATTTATGTTTGAGGTTTGAGGGGGCAAGACAAGCAAGCAGCCCCAGTCTCTGTGCCTCTGTGCGAGCAGTGCCATGGGCAGATGAGGCTAAGCAACAGCTTTCCAGGCTAGCTCTTTCTGCCTACGAGCTATTTGCAGACGTTCGCATTTTCAGAGCAGGGCTGCCGGAGGATCCCGGCACAGAGCACCTAAGCTACGTTTGAAGTTTGAGTTGACAAGACAAGCAAGCAGCCCCAGTCTCTGTGACTCTGTGCGAGCAGTGCCATGGGCAGATGAGGCTTAGCAACAACTTTCCAGGCTAGCTCTTTCTGGCTGCCAGCTATCTGCAAACGTTCGCATTTTCGGAGCAGGACTGCTGGAGGCGCCTGGCACAGAACACCTAAGCTACGTTTGAAGTTTGAGGGGACAAGACAAGCAAGCAGCCCCAGTCTCTGTGCCTCTGTGCGAGCAGTGCCATGGGCAGATGAGGCTGAGCAACAGCTTTCCAGGCTAGCTCTTTCTGCCTGCGAGCTATCTGCAGACGTTCGCATTTTTGGAGCAGGGCTGCCGGAGGCGCCTGGCACAGACCACCTAAGCTACGTTTGAAGTTTGAGGGGACAAGACAAGCAAGCAGCCCCAGTCTCTGTGCCTCTGTGCGAGCAGTGCCATGGGCAGATGAGGCTGAGCAACAGCTTTCCAGGCTAGCACTTTCTAGCTGCGAGCTATCTGCAGACGTTCGCATTTTCGGAGCAGGGCTCCCCGAGGCACCCAGCACAGACCACCTAAGCTACGTTTGAAGTTTGAGGGGACAAGACAAGCAAGCAGCCCCAGTCTCTGTGCCTCTGTGCGAGCAGTGCCATGGACAGATGAGGCTGAGCAACAGCTTTCCAGGCTAGCTCTTTCTGCCTGCGAGCTATCTGCAGACGTTCGCATTTTCGGAGCAGGGCTGCCGGAGGCGCCCGGCACGGACCACCTAAGCTACGTTTGAAGTTTGAGGGGGCAAGACAAGCAAGCAGCCCCAGTCTCTGTGCCTCTGTGCGAGCACTGCCATGGGCAGATGAGGCCGAGCAACAGTTTTCCAGGCTAGCTCTTTCTGCCTGCGAGCTATCTGCAGACGTTCGCATTTTCAGAGCAGGACTGGCAGAGGATCCCGGCACGGAATACCATATTTACGTTTGAAGTTTGAGGGGGCAAGACAAGCAAGCAGCCCCAGTCTCTGTGCCTCTGTGCGAGCAGTGCCATGGGCAGATGAGGCTAAGCAACAGCTTTCCAGGCTAGCTCTTTCTGTCTACGACCTATCTACAGACATTCGCATTTTCAGAGCAGGGCTGCCGGAGGATCCCGGCACAGACTACCAAAGCTACGTTTGAAGTTTGAGTTTTCAAGACAAGCAAGCAGCCCCAGTCTCTGTGCCTCTGTGCGAGCAGTGCCATGGGCAGATGAGGCTGAGCAACAACTTTCCAGGCTAGCTCTTTCTGGCTGCCAGCTATCTGCAAACGTTCGCATTTTCGGAGCAGGGCTGCCGAAGGCGCCCGGCACAGAACACCTAAGCTACGTTTGAAGTTTGAGGGGACAAGACAAGCAAGCAGCCCCAGTCTCTGTGCCTCTGTGCGAGCAGTGCCATGGGCAGATGAGGCTGAGCAACAGCTTTCCAGGCTAGCTCTTTCTGCCTGCGAGCTATCTGCAGACGTTCGCATTTTTGGAGCAGGGCTGCCGGAGGCGCCTGGCACAGAACACCTAAGCTACGTTTGAAGTTTGAGGGGACAAGACAAGCAAGCAGCCCCAGTCTCTGTGCCTCTGTGCGAGCAGTGCCATGGGCAGATGAGGCTGAGCGACAGCTTTCCAGGCTAGCTCTTTCTAGCTGCGAGCTATCTGCAGACGTTCGCATTTTCGGAGCAGGGCTCCCAGAGGCACCCAGCACAGACCACCTAAGCTACGTTTGAAGTTTGAGGGGACAAGACAAGCAAGCAGCCCCAGTCTCAGTGCCTCTGTGCGAGCAGTGCCATGGGCAGATGAGGCTGAGCAACAGCTTTCCAGGCTAGCTCTTTCTTCCTGCGAGCTATCTGCAGACGTTCGCATTTTCGGAGCAGGGCTGCCGGACGCGCCCGGCACAGACCACCTAAGCTACGTTTGAAGTTTGAGGGGACAAGACAAGCAAGCAGCCCCAGTCTCTGTGCCTCTGTGCGAGCAGTGTCATGGGTAGATGAGGCTGAGCAACAGCTTTCCAGGCTAGCTCTTTCTGCCTGCGAGCTATCTGCAGACGTTCGCATTTTCGGAGCAGGGCTGCCGGAGGCGCCCGGCAAAGGCCAACTAATCTACGTTTGAAGTTTGAGGGGACAAGACAAGCAAGCAGCCCCAGTCTCTGTGCCTCTGTGCGAGCAGTGCCATGGGCAGATGAGGCTGAGCAACAGCTTTCCAGGCTAGCTATTTCTGCATGCGAGCTATCTGCAGACGTTCGCATTTTCAGAGCAGGTCTGCCGGAGGCGCCCGGCACAGAACACCTAAGCTACGTTTGAAGTTTAAGGGGACAAGACAAGCAAGCAGCCCCAGTCTCTGTGCCTCTGTGCGAGCAGTGCCATGGGCAGATGAGGCTGAGAAACAGCTTTCCAGGGTAGCTCTTTCTGCCTGCCAGCTATCTGCAGACGTTTGCATTTTCGGAGCAGGGCTGCTGGAGGCGCTCGGCACGGACCACCTAAGCTACGTTTGAAGTTTGAGGGGACAAGACAAGCAAGCAGCCCCAGTCTCTGTGCCTCTGTGCGAGCAGTGCCGTGCGCAGATGAGGCTGAGCAACGGCTTTCCAGGCTAGCTCTTTCTGCATGCGAGCTACCTGAAGACGTTCCCATTTTCGGAGCCGGGCTTCCGGAGGTTCTCGTCACGGACCACCTAAGCTACATTTGATGTTTGAGGGGGCAAGACAAGCAGGCAGCCCCAGTCTCTGTGCCTCTGTGCGAGCAGTGCCATGGGCAGATGAGGCTGAGCAACAGCTTTCCAGGCTAGCTCTTTCTGCCTGCCAGCTATCTGCAGACGTTCGCATTTTCAGAGCAGGACTGCCAGAGGATCCCGGCACGGAATACCAAATTTATGTTTGAGGTTTGAGGGGGCAAGACAAGCAAGCAGCCCCAGTCTCTGTGCCTCTGTGCGAGCAGTGCCATGGGCAGATGAGGCTAAGCAACAGCTTTCCAGGCTAGCTCTTTCTGCCTACGAGCTATTTGCAGACGTTCGCATTTTCAGAGCAGGACTGCCAGAGGATCCCAGCACGGAATACCAAATTTATGTTTGAGGTTTGAGGGGGCAAGACAAGCAACGAGCCCCAGTCTCTGTGCCTCTGTGCGAGCAGTGCCATGGGCATATGAGGCTGAGCAACAGCTTTCCAGGCTAGCTCTTTCTGCATGCGACCTATCTACAGACGTTCGCATTTTCAGAGCAGGGCTGCCGGAGGCGCCTGGCACAGACCACCTAAGCTACGTTTGAAGTTTGAGGGGACAAGACAAGCAAGCAGCCCCAGTCTCTGTGCCTCTGTGCGAGCAGTGCCATGGGCAGATGAGGCTGAGCAACAGCTTTCCAGGCTAGCTCTTTCTGCCTGCGAGCTATCTGCAGACGTTCGCATTTTCAGAGCAGGACTGCCAGAGAATCCCGGCACGGAATACCAAATTTATGTTTGAGGTTTGAGGGGGCAAGACAAGCAAGCAGCCCCAGTCTCTGTGCCTCTGTGCGAGCAGTGCCATGGGCATATGAGCCTGAGCAACAGCTTTCCAGGCTAGCTCTTTCTGCATGCGACCTATCTACAGACATTCGCATTTTCAGAGCAGGGCTGCCGGAGGATCCCGGCACAGACCACCAAAGCTACGTTTGAAGTTTGAGTTTACAAGACAAGCAAGCAGCCCCAGTCTCTGTGCCTCTGTGCGAGCAGTGCCATGGGCAGATGAGGCTGAGCAACAACTTTCCAGGCTATCTCTTTCTGGCTGCCAGCTATCTGCAAACGTTCGCATTTTCGGAGCAGGGCTGCCGAAGGCGCCCTTCACAGAACACCTAAGCTACGTTTGAAGTTTGAGGGGACAAGACAAGCAAGCAGCCCCAGTCTCTGTGCCTCTGTGCGAGCAGTGCCATGGGCAGATGAGGCTGAGCAACAGCTTTCCAGGCTAGCACTTTCTAGCTGCGAGCTATCTGCAGACGTTCGCATTTTCGGAGCAGGGCTGCCGGAGGCGCCCGGCACGGACCACCTAAGCTACGTTTGAAGTTTGAGGGGGCAAGACAAGCAAGCAGCCCCAGTCTCTGTGCCTCTGTGCGAGCACTGCCATGGGCAGATGAGGCTGAGCAACAGCTTTCCAGGCTAGCACTTTCTAGCTGCGAGCTATCTGCAGACGTTCGCATTTTCGGAGCAGGGCTCCCCGAGGCACCCAGCACAGACCACCTAAGCTACGTTTGAAGTTTGAGGGGACAAGACAAGCAAGCAGCCCCAGTCTCTGTGCGTCTGTGCGAGCAGTGCCATGGACAGATGAGGCTGAGCAACAGCTTTCCAGGCTAGCTTTTTCTGCCTGCGAGCTATCTGCAGACGTTCGCATTTTCGGAGCAGGGCTGCCGGAGGCGCCCGGCACGGACCACCAAAGCTACGTTTGAAGTTTGAGGGGGCAAGACAAGCAAGCAGCCCCAGTCTCTGTGCCTCTGTGCGAGCACTGCCATGGGCAGATGAGGCCGAGCAACAGTTTTCCAGGCTAGCTCTTTCTGCCTGCGAGCTATCTGCAGACGTTCGCATTTTCAGAGCAGGACTGGCAGAGGATCCCGGCACGGAATACCATATTTACGTTTGAAGTTTGAGGGGGCAAGACAAGCAAGCAGCCCCAGTCTCTGTGCCTCTGTGCGAGCAGTGCCATGGGCAGATGAGGCTAAGCAACAGCTTTCCAGGCTAGCTCTTTCTGCCTACGAGCTATTTGCAGACGTTCGCATTTTCAGAGCAGGACCGCCAGAGGATCGCAGCACGGAATACCAAATTTATGTTTGAGGTTTGAGGGGGCAAGACAAGCAAGCAGACCCAGTCTCTGTGCCTCTGTGCGAGCAGTGCCATGGGCAGATGAGGCTGAGCAACAGGTTTCCAGGCTAGCTTTTCCTGCCTGCGAGCTATCTGCAGATGTTCGCATTTTCAGAGCAGGGCTGCCGCAAGCACCCGGCACGGACCTCCTAAGCTACGTTTGAAGTTTAAGGGGACAAGACAAGCAAGCAGTCCCAGTCTCTGTGCCTCTGTGCAAGCAGTACCATGGGCAGATGAGGCTGAGCAACAGCTTTCCAGGCTAGCTCTTTCTGCCTGCCAGCTATCTGCAGACGTTCGCATTTTCAGAGCAGGACTGCCAGAGAATCCCGGCACGGAATACCAAATTTATGTTTGAGGTTTGAGGGGGCAAGACAAGCAAGCAGCCCCAGTCTCTGTGCCTCTGTGCGAGCAGTGCCATGGGCAGATGAGGCTAAGCAACAGCTTTCCAGGCTAGCTCTTTCTGCCTACGAGCTATTTGCAGACGTTCGCATTTTCAGAGCAGGACTGCCAGAGGATCCCAGCACGGAATACCAAATTTATGTTTGAGGTTTGAGGGGGCAAGACAAGCAAGCAGCCCCAGTCTCTGTGCCTCTGTGCGAGCAGTGCCATGGGCATATGAGGCTGAGCAACAGCTTTCCAGGCTAGCTCTTTCTGCATGCGACCTATCTACAGACGTTCGCATTTTCAGAGCAGGGCTGCCGGAGGATCCCGGCACAGACCACCAAAGCTACGTTTGAAGTTTGAGTTTACAAGACAAGCAAGCAGCCCCAGTCTCTGTGACTCTGTGCGAGCAGTGCCATGGGCAGATGAGGCTGAGCAACAACTTTCCAGGCTAGCTCTTTCTGGCTGCCAGCTATCTGCAAACGTTCGCATTTTCGGAGCAGGGCTGCCGAAGGCGCCCGGCACAGAACACCTAAGCTACGTTTGAAGTTTGAGGGGACAAGACAAGCAAGCAGCCCCAGTCTCTGTGCCTCTGTGCGAGCAGTGCCATGGGCAGATGAGGCTGAGCAACAGCTTTCCAGGCTAGCTCTTTCTAGCTGCGAGCTATCTGCAGACGTTCGCATTTTCAGAGCAGGGCTGCCGGAGGCACCCAACACAGACCACCTAAGCTACGTTTGAAGTTTGAGGGGACAAGACAAGCAAGCAGCCCCAGTCTCTGTGCCTCTGTGCGAGCAGTGTCATGGGTAGATGAGGCTGAGCAACAGCTTTCCAGGCTAGCTCTTTCTGCCTGCGAGCTATCTGCAGACGTTCGCATTTTCGGAGCAGGGCTGCCGGAGGCGCCCGGCAAAGGCCAACTAAGCTACGTTTGAAGTTTGAGGGGACAAGACAAGCAAGCAGCCCCAGTCTCTGTGCCTCTGTGCGAGCAGTGCCATGGGCAGATGAGGCTGAGCAACAGCTTTCCAGGCTAGCTATTTCTGCATGCGAGCTATCTGCAGACGTTCGCATTTTCAGAGCAGGTCTGCCGGTGGCGCCCGGCACAGAACACCTAAGCTACGTTTGAAGTTTAAGGGGACAAGACAAGCAAGCAGTCCCAGTCTCTGTGCCTCTGTGCGAGCAGTGCCATGGGCAGATGAGGCTGAGAAACAGCTTTCCAGGGTAGCTCTTTCTGCCTGCCAGCTATCTGCAGACGTTTGCATTTTCGGAGCAGGGCTGCTGGAGGCGCTCGGCACGGACCACCTAAGCTACGTTTGAAGTTTGAGGGGACAAGACAAGCAAGCAGCCCCAGTCTCTGTGCCTCTGTGCGAGCAGTGCCGTGCGCAGATGAGGATGAGCAACGGCTTTCCAGGCTAGCTCTTTCTGCCTGCCAGCTACCTGAAGACGTTTGCATTTTCGGAGCCGGGCTTCCGGAGGTTCTCGTCACGGACCACCTAAGCTACATTTGATGTTTGAGGGGGCAAGACAAGCAGGCAGCCCCAGTCTCTGTGCCTCTGTGCGAGCAGTGCCATGGGCAGATGAGGCTGAGCAACAGCTTTCCAGGCTAGCTCTTTCTGCCTACGAGCTATTTGCAGACGTTCGCATTTTCAGAGCAGGACTGCCAGAGGATCCCAGCACGGAATACCAAATTTATGTTTGAGGTTTGAGGGGGCAAGACAAGCAACGAGCCCCAGTCTCTGTGCCTCTGTGCGAGCAGTGCCATGGGCATATGAGGCTGAGCAACAGCTTTCCAGGCTAGCTCTTTCTGCATGCGACCTATCTACAGACGTTCGCATTTTCAGAGCAGGGCTGCCGGAGGATCCCGGCACAGACCACCAAAGATATATTTGAAGTTTGAGTTTACAAGACAAGCAAGCAGCCCCAGTCTCTGTGCCTCTGTGCGAGCAGTGCCATGGGCAGATGAGGCTTAGCAACAACTTTCCAGGCTAGCTCTTTCTGCCTGCGAGCTATCTGCAGACGTTCGCATTTTTGGAGCAGTGCTGCCGGAGGCGCCTGGCACAGAACACCTAAGCTACGTTTGAAGTTTGAGGGGACAAGACAAGCAAGCAGCCCCAGTCTCTGTGCCTCTGTGCGAGTAGTGCCATGGGCAGATGAGGCTAAGCAACAGCTTTCCAGGCTAGCTCTTTCTGCCTACGAGCTATTTGCAGACGTTCGCATTTTCAGAGCAGGGCTGCCGGAGGATCCCGGCACAGAGCACCTAAGCTACGTTTGAAGTTTGAGTTGACAAGACAAGCAAGCAGCCCCAGTCTCTGTGACTCTGTGCGAGCAGTGCCATGGGCAGATGAGGCTTAGCAACAACTTTCCAGGCTAGCTCTTTCTGGCTGCCAGCTATCTGCAAACGTTCGCATTTTCGGAGCAGGGCTGCTGGAGGCGCCTGGCACAGAACACCTAAGCTACGTTTGAAGTTTGAGGGGACAAGACAAGCAAGCAGCCCCAGTCTCTGTGCCTCTGTGCGAGCAGTGCCATGGGCAGATGAGGCTGAGCAACAGCTTTCCAGGCTAGCTCTTTCTGCCTGCGAGCTATCTGCAGACGTTCGCATTTTTGGAGCAGGGCTGCCGGAGGCGTCCTGCACAGACCACCTAAGCTACGTTTGAAGTTTGAGGGGACAAGACAAGCAAGCAGCCCCAGTCTCTGTGCCTCTGTGCGAGCAGTGCCATGGGCAGATGAGGCTGAGCAACAGCTTTCCAGGCTAGCACTTTCTAGCTGCGAGCTATCTGCAGACGTTCGCATTTTTGGAGCAGGGCTCCCCGAGGCACCCAGCACAGACCACCTAAGCTACGTTTGAAGTTTGAGGGGACAAGACAAGCAAGCAGCCCCAGTCTCTGTGCCTCTGTGCGAGCAGTGCCATGGACAGATGAGGCTGAGCAACAGCTTTCCAGGCTAGCTCTTTCTGCATGCGAGCTATCTGCAGACGTTCGCATTTTCGGAGCAGGGCTGCCGGAGGCGCCCGGCACGGACCACCTAAGCTACGTTTGAAGTTTGAGGGGGCAAGACAAGCAAGCAGCCCCAGTCTCTGTGCCTCTGTGCGAGCACTGCCATGGGCAGATGAGGCCGAGCAACAGTTTTCCAGGCTAGCTCTTTCTGCCTGCGAGCTATCTGCAGACGTTCGCATTTTCAGAGCAGGACTGGCAGAGGATCCCGGCACGGAATACCATATTTACGTTTGAAGTTTGAGGGGGCAAGACAAGCAAGCAGCCCCAGTCTCTGTGCCTCTGTGCGAGCAGTGCCATGGGCAGATGAGGCTAAGCAACAGCTTTCCAGGCTAGCTCTTTCTGTCTACGAGCTATTTGCAGACGTTCGCATTTTCAGAGCAGGACCGCCAGAGTATCGCAGCACGGAATACCAAATTTATGTTTGAGGTTTGAGGGGGCAAGACAAGCAAGCAGACCCAGTCTCTGTGCCTCTGTGCGAGCAGTGCCATGGGCAGATGAGGCTGAGCAACAGGTTTCCAGGCTAGCTTTTCCTGCCTGCGAGCTATCTGCAGATGTTCGCATTTTCAGAGCAGGGCTGCCGCAAGCACCCGGCACAGACCTCCTAAGCTACGTTTGAAGTTTAAGGGGACAAGACAAGCAAGCAGTCCCAGTCTCTGTGCCTCTGTGCAAGCAGTACCATGGGCAGATGAGGCTGAGCAACAGCTTTCCAGGCTAGCTCTTTCTGCCTGCGAGCTATCTGCAGACGTTCGCATTTTCAGAGCAGGACTGCCAGAGAATCCCGGCACGGAATACCAAATTTATGTTTGAGGTTTGAGGGGGCAAGACAAGCAAGCAGCCCCAGTCTCTGTGCCTCTGTGCGAGCAGTGCCATGGGCAGATGAGGCTAAGCAACAGCTTTCCAGGCTAGCTATTTCTGCCTACGAGCTATTTGCAGACGTTCGCATTTTCAGAGCAGGACTGCCAGAGGATCCCAGCACGGAATACAAATTTATGTTTGAGGCTTGAGGGGGCAAGACAAGCAAGCAGCCCCAGTCTCTGTGCCTCTGTGCGAGCAGTGCCATGGGCATATGAGCCTGAGCAACAGCTTTCCAGGCTAGCTCTTTCTGCATGCGACCTATCTACAGACGTTCGCATTTTCAGAGCAGGGCTGCCGGAGGATCCCGGCACAGACCACCAAAGCTACGTTTGAAGTTTGAGTTTACAAGACAAGCAAGCAGCCCCAGTCTCTGTGCCTCTGTGCGAGCAGTGCCATGGGCAGATGAGGCTGAGCAACAACTTTCCAGGCTAGCTCTTTCTGGCTGCCAGCTATCTGCAAACGTTCGCATTTTCGGAGCAGGGCTGCCGAAGTCGCCCGGCACAGAACACCTAAGCTACGTTTGAAGTTTGAGGGGACAAGACAAGCAAGCAGCCCCAGTCTCTGTGCCTCTGTGCGAGCAGTGCCATGGGCAGATGAGGCTGAGCAACAGCTTTCCAGGCTAGCTCTTTCTGCCTGCGAGCTATCTGCAGACGTTCGCATTTTTGGAGCAGGGCTGCCGGAGGCGCCTGGCACAGAACACCTAAGCTACGTTTGAAGTTTGAGGGGACAAGACAAGCAAGCAGCCCCAGTCTCTGTGCCTCTGTGCGAGCAGTGCCATGGGCAGATGAGGCTGAGCGACAGCTTTCCAGGCTAGCTCTTTCTAGCTGCGAGCTATCTGCAGACGTTCGCATTTTCGGAGCAGGGCTCCCAGAGGCACCCAGCACAGACCACCTAAGCTACGTTTGAAGTTTGAGGGGACAAGACAAGCAAGCAGCCCCAGTCTCTGTGCCTCTGTGCGAGCAGTGCCATGGGCAGATGAGGCTGAGCAACAGCTTTCCAGGCTAGCTCTTTCTTCCTGCGAGCTATCTGCAGACGTTCGCATTTTCGGAGCAGGGCTGCCGGACGCGCCCGGCACAGACCACCTAAGCTACGTTTGAAGTTTGAGGGGACAAGACAAGCAAGCAGCCCCAGTCTCTGTGCCTCTGTGCGAGCAGTGTCATGGGTAGATGAGGCTGAGCAACAGCTTTCCAGGCTAGCTCTTTCTGCCTGCGAGCTATCTGCAGACGTTCGCATTTTCGGAGCAGGGCTGCCGGAGGCGCCCGGCAAAGGCCAACTAATCTACGTTTGAAGTTTGAGGGGACAAGACAAGCAAGCAGCCCCAGTCTCTGTGCCTCTGTGCGAGCAGTGCCATGGGCAGATGAGGCTGAGCAACAGCTTTCCAGGCTAGCTATTTCTGCATGCGAGCTATCTGCAGACGTTCGCATTTTCAGAGCAGGTCTGCCGGAGGCGCCCGGCACAGAACACCTAAGCTACGTTTGAAGTTTAAGGGGACAAGACAAGCAAGCAGCCCCAGTCTCTGTGCCTCTGTGCGAGCAGTGCCATGGGCAGATGAGGCTGAGAAACAGCTTTCCAGGGTAGCTCTTTCTGCCTGCCAGCTATCTGCAGACGTTTGCATTTTCGGAGCAGGGCTGCCGGAGGCGCTCGGCACGGACCACCTAAGCTACGTTTGAAGTTTGAGGGGACAAGACAAGCAAGCAGCCCCAGTCTCTGTGCCTCTGTGCGAGCAGTGCCGTGCGCAGATGAGGCTGAGCAACGGCTTTCCAGGCTAGCTCTTTCTTCCTGCCAGCTACCTGAAGACGTTCGCATTTTCGGAGCCGGGCTTCCGGAGGTTCTCGTCACGGACCACCTAAGCTACATTTGATGTTTGAGGGGGCAAGACAAGCAGGCAGCCCCAGTCTCTGTGCCTCTGTGCGAGCAGTGCCATGGGCAGATGAGGCTGAGCAACAGCTTTCCAGGCTAGCTCTTTCTGCCTGCCAGCTATCTGCAGACGTTCGCATTTTCAGAGCAGGACTGCCAGAGGATCCCGGCACGGAATACCAAATTTATGTTTGAGGTTTGAGGGGGCAAGACAAGCAAGCAGCCCCAGTCTCTGTGCCTCTGTGCGAGCAGTGCCATGGGCAGATGAGGCTAAGCAACAGCTTTCCAGGCTAGCTCTTTCTGCCTACGAGCTATTTGCAGACGTTCGCATTTTCAGAGCAGGACTGCCAGAGGATCCCGGCACGGAATACCAAATTTATGTTTGAGGTTTGAGGGGGCAAGACAAGCAACGAGCCCCAGTCTCTGTGCCTCTGTGCGAGCAGTGCCATGGGCATATGAGGCTGAGCAACAGCTTTCCAGGCTAGCTCTTTCTGCATGCGACCTATCTACAGACGTTCGCATTTTCAGAGCAGGGCTGCCGGAGGATCCCGGCACAGACCACCAAAGATATATTTGAAGTTTGAGTTTACAAGACAAGCAAGCAGCCCCAGTCTCTGTGCCTCTGTGCGAGCAGTGCCATGGGCAGATGAGGCTTAGCAACAACTTTCCAGGCTAGCTCTTTCTGCCTGCGAGCTATCTGCAGACGTTCGCATTTTTGGAGCAGTGCTGCCGGAGGCTCCTGGCACAGACCACCTAAGCTACGTTTGAAGTTTGAGGGGACAAGACAAGCAAGCAGCCCCAGTCTCTGTGCCTCTGTGCGAGCAGTGCCATGGGCAGATGAGGCTGAGCGACAGCTTTCCAGGCTAGCTCTTTCTAGCTGCGAGCTATCTGCAGACGTTCGCATTTTCGGAGCAGGGCTCCCAGAGGAACCCAGCACAGACCACCTAAGCTACGTTTGAACTTTGAGGGGACAAGACAAGCAAGCAGCCCCAGTCTCTGTGCCTCTGTGCGAGCAGTGCCATGGGCAGATGAGGCTGAGCAACAGCTTTCCAGGCTAGCTTTTTCTGCCTGCGAGCTATCTGCAGACGTCCGCATTTTCGGAGCAGGGCTGCCGGAGGCGCCCGGCAAAGGCCAACTAAGCTACGTTTGAAGTTTGAGGGGACAAGACAAGCAAGCAGCCCCAGTCTCTGTGCATCTGTGCGAGCAGTGCCGTGCGCAGATGAGGCTGAGCAACGGCTTTCCAGGCTAGCTCTTTCTGCCTGCCAGCTACCTGATGATGTTCACATTTTCGGAGCCTTGCTTCTGGAGGTTCTCGTCACGGACCACCTAAGCTACATTTGATATTTGAGGGGGCAAGACAAGCAGGCAGCCCCAGTCTCTGTGCCTCTGTGCGAGCAGTGCCATGGGCAGATGAGGCTGAGCAACAGCTTTCCAGGCTAGCACTTTCTAGCTGCGAGCTATCTGCAGACGTTCGCATTTTCGGAGCAGGGCTGCCGGAGGCGCCCGGCACGGACCACCTAAGCTACGTTTGAAGTTTGAGGGGGCAAGACAAGCAAGCAGCCCCAGTCTCTGTGCCTCTGTGCGAGCACTGCCATGGGCAGATGAGGCTGAGCAACAGCTTTCCAGGCTAGCACTTTCTAGCTGCGAGCTATCTGCAGACGTTCGCATTTTCGGAGCAGGGCTCCCCGAGGCACCCAGCACAGACCACCTAAGCTACGTTTGAAGTTTGAGGGGACAAGACAAGCAAGCAGCCCCAGTCTCTGTGCCTCTGTGCGAGCAGTGCCATGGACAGATGAGGCTGAGCAACAGCTTTCCAGGCTAGCTCTTTCTGCCTGCGAGCTATCTGCAGACGTTCGCATTTTCGGAGCAGGGCTGCCGGAGGCGCCCGGCACGGACCACCTAAGCTACGTTTGAAGTTTGAGGGGGCAAGACAAGCAAGCAGCCCCAGTCTCTGTGCCTCTGTGCGAGCACTGCCATGGGCAGATGAGGCCGAGCAACAGTTTTCCAGGCTAGCTCTTTCTGCCTGCGAGCTATCTGCAGACGTTCGCATTTTCAGAGCAGGACTGGCAGAGGATCCCGGCACCGAATACCATATTTACGTTTGAAGTTTGAGGGGGCAAGACAAGCAAGCAGCCCCAGTCTCTGTGCCTCTGTGCGAGCAGTGCCATGGGCAGATGAGGCTAAGCAACAGCTTTCCAGGCTAGCTCTTTCTGCCTACGAGCTATTTGCAGACGTTCGCATTTTCAGAGCAGGACCGCCAGAGGATCGCAGCACGGAATACCAAATTTATGTTTGAGGTTTGAGGGGGCAAGACAAGCAAGCAGACCCAGTCTCTGTGCCTCTGTGCGAGCAGTGCCATGGGCAGATGAGGCTGAGCAACAGGTTTCCAGGCTAGCTTTTCCTGCCTGCGAGCTATCTGCAGATGTTCGCATTTTCAGAGCAGGGCTGCCGCAAGCACCCGGCACGGACCTCCTAAGCTACGTTTGAAGTTTAAGGGGACAAGACAAGCAAGCAGTCCCAGTCTCTGTGCCTCTGTGCAAGCAGTACCATGGGCAGATGAGGCTGAGCAACAGCTTTCCAGGCTAGCTCTTTCTGCCTGCCAGCTATCTGCAGACGTTCGCATTTTCAGAGCAGGACTGCCAGAGAATCCCGGCACGGAATACCAAATTTATGTTTGAGGTTTGAGGGGGCAAGACAAGCAAGCAGCCCCAGTCTCTGTGCCTCTGTGCGAGCAGTGCCGTGCGCAGATGAGGATGAGCAACGGCTTTCCAGGCTAGCTCTTTCGGCCTGCCAGCTACCTGAAGACGTTTGCATTTTCGGAGCCGGGCTTCCGGAGGTTCTCGTCACGGACCACCTAAGCTACATTTGATGTTTGAGGGGGCAAGACAAGCAGGCAGCCCCAGTCTCTGTGCCTCTGTGCAAGCAGTGCCATGGGCAGATGAGGCTGAGCAACAGCTTTCCAGGCTAGCTCTTTCTGCCTACGAGCTATTTGCAGACGTTCGCATTTTCAGAGCAGGACTGCCAGAGGATCCCGGCACGGAATACCAAATTTATGTTTGAGGTTTGAGGGGGCAAGACAAGCAACGAGCCCCAGTCTCTGTGCCTCTGTGCGAGCAGTGCCATGGGCAGATGAGGCTTAGCAACAACTTTCCAGGCTAGCTCTTTCTGCCTGCGAGCTATCTGCAGACGTTCGCATTTTTGGAGCAGTGCTGCCGGAGGCGCCTGGCACAGACCACCTAAGCTACGTTTGAAGTTTGAGGGGACAAGACAAGCAAGCAACCCCAGTCTCTGTGCCTCTGTGCGAGCAGTGCCATGGGCAGATGAGGCTGAGCGACAGCTTTCCAGGCTAGCTCTTTCTAGCTGCGAGCTATCTGCAGACGTTCGCATTTTCGGAGCAGGGCTCCCAGAGGAACCCAGCACAGACCACCTAAGCTACGTTTGAACTTTGAGGGGACAAGACAAGCAAGCAGCCCCAGTCTCTGTGCCTCTGTGCGAGCAGTGCCATGGGCAGATGAGGCTGAGCAACAGCTTTCCAGGCTAGCTCTTTCTGCCTGCCAGCTACCTGAAGACGTTCGCATTTTCGGAGCCGGGCTTCCGGAGGTTCTCGTCACGGACCACCTAAGCTACATTTGATGTTTGAGGGGGCAAGACAAGCAGGCAGCCCCAGTCTCTGTGCCTCTGTGCGAGCAGTGCCATGGGCAGATGAGGCTGAGCAACAGCTTTCCAGGCTAGCTCTTTCTGCCTACGAGCTATTTGCAGACGTTCGCATTTTCAGAGCAGGACTGCCAGAGGATCCCAGCACGGAATACCAAATTTATGTTTGAGGTTTGAGGGGGCAAGACAAGCAACGAGCCCCAGTCTCTGTGCCTCTGTGCGAGCAGTGCCATGGGCATATGAGGCTGAGCAACAGCTTTCCAGGCTAGCTCTTTCTGCATGCGACCTATCTACAGACGTTCGCATTTTCAGAGCAGGGCTGCCGGAGGATCCCGGCACAGACCACCAAATATATATTTGAAGTTTGAGTTTACAAGACAAGCAAGCAGCCCCAGTCTCTGTGCCTCTGTGCGAGCAGTGCCATGGGCAGATGAGGCTTAGCAACAACTTTCCAGGCTAGCTCTTTCTGCCTGCGAGCTATCTGCAGACGTTCGCATTTTTGGAGCAGGGCTGCCGGAGGCACCTGGCACAGACCACCTAAGCTACGTTTGAAGTTTGAGGGGACAAGACAAGCAAGCAGCCCCAGTCTCTGTGCCTCTGTGCGAGCAGTGCCATGGGCAGATGAGGCTAAGCAACAGCTTTCCAGGCTAGCTCTTTCTGCCTGCGAGCTATCTGCAGACGTTCGCATTTTCGGAGCAGGGCTCCCAGAGACACGCAGCACAGACCACCTAAGCTACGTTTGAAGTTTGAGGGGACAAGACAAGCAAGCAGCCCCAGTCTCTGTGCCTCTGTGCGAGCAGTGCCATGGGCAGATGAGGCTGAGCAACAGCTTTCCAGGCTAGCTTTTTCTGCCTGTGAGCTATCTGCAGACGTTCGCATTTTCGGAGCAGGGCTGCCGGACGCGCCCGGCACGGACCACCCAAGATACGTTTGAAGTTTGAGGGGACAAGACAAGCAAGCAGCCCCAGTCTCTGTGCCTCTGTGCGAGCAGTGTCATGGGTAGATGAGGCTGAGCAATAGCTTTCCAGGCTAGCTCTTTCTGCCTGCGAACTATCTGCAGACGTTCGCATTTTCGGAGCAGGGCTGCCGGAGGCGCCCGGAAAAGGCCAACTAAGCTACGTTTGAAGTTTGAGGGGACAAGACAAGCAAGCAGCCCCAGTCTCTGTGCCTCTGTGCGAGCAGTGCCATGGGCAGATGAGGCTGAGCAACAGCTTTCCAGGCTAGCTCTTTCTGCATGCGAGCTATCTGCAGACGTTCGCATTTTCAGAGCAGGGCTGCCGGAGGCGCCTGGCACAGAACACCTAAGCTACGTTTGAAGTTTGAGGGGACAAGACAAGCAAGCAGTCCCAGTCTCTGTGCCTCTGTGCGAGCAGTGCCAGGGGCAGATGAGGCTGAGCAACAGCTTTCCAGGCTAGCTCTTTCTGCCTGCGAGCTATCTGCAGACGTTCGCATTTTTGGAGCAGGGCTTCCGGAGGTTCTCGTCACGGACCACCTAAGCTACATTTGATGTTTGAGGGGTCAAGACAAGCAGGCAGCCCCAGTCTCTGTGCCTCTGTGCGAGCAGTGCCAGGGGCAGATGAGGCTGAGTAACAGCTTTCCAGGCTAGCTCTTTATGCCTGCCAGCTATCTGCAGATGTTCGCATTTTGAGAGCAGGACTGCCAGAGGATCCCGGCACGGAATACCAAATTTATGTTTGAGGTTTGAGGGGGCAAGACAAGCAAGCAGCCCCAGTCTCTGTGCCTCTGTGCGAGCAGTGCCATGGGCAGATGAGGATGAGCAACAGGTTTCCAGGCTAGCTCTTTCTGCCTGCGAGCTATCTGCAGACGTTCGCATTTTCAGAGCAGTGCTGCCGGAGGCGCCCGGCACAGACCACCTAAGCTACGTTTGAAGTTTGAGGGGACAAGACAAGCAAGCAGCCCCAGTCTCTGTGCCTCTGTGCGAGCAGTGCCATGGGCAGATGAGGCTGAGCGACAGCTTTCCAGGCTAGCTCTTTCTAGCTGCGAGCTATCTGCAGACGTTCACATTTTCGGAGCAGGGCTCCCAGAGGCACCCAGCACAGACCACCTAAGCTACGTTTGAAGTTTGAGGGGACAAGACAAGCAAGCAGCCCCAGTCTCTGTGCCTCTGTGCGAGCAGTGCCATGGGCAGATGAGGCTGAGCAACAGCTTTCCAGGCTAGCTCTTTCTGCCTGCGAGCTATCTGCAGACGTTCGCATTTTCGGAGCAGGGCTGCCGGAGGCGCCCGGCACGGACCACCTAAGCTACGTTTGAAGTTTGAGGGGGCAAGACAAGCAAGCAGCCCAAGTCTCTGTGCCTCTGTGCGAGCAGTGCCATGGGCAGATGAGGCTGAGCAACAGCTTTCCAGGCTAGCTCTTTCTGCCTGCGAGCTATCTGCAGACGTTCGCATTTTCGGAGTAGGGCTGCCGGAGGCGCCTGGCACAGAACACCTAAGCTACGTTTGAAGTTTGAGGGGACAACACAAGCAAGCAGACCCAGTCTCTGTGCCTCTGTGCGAGCAGTGCCATGGGCAGATGAGGCTGAGCAACAGCTTTCCAGGCTAGCTCTTTCTGCCTGCGAGCTATCTGCAGACGTTTGCATTTTCGGAGCAGGGCTGCCGGAGGCGCCCGGCACGGACCACCAAAGCTACGTTTGAAGTTTGAGGGGGCAAGACAAGCAAGCAGCCCCAGTCTCTGTGCCTCTGTGCGAGCAGTGTCATGGGCAGATGAGGCTGAGCAACAGTTTTCCAGGCTAGCTCTTTCTGCCTGCGAGCTATCTGCAGACGTTCGCATTTTCAGAGCAGGACTGCCAGAGGATCCCGGCACGGAATACCAAATTTACGCTTTGAAGTTTGAGGGGGCAAGACAAGCAAGCAGCCCCAGTCTCTGTGCCTCTGTGCGAGCAGTGCCATGGGCAGATGAGGCTGAGCAACAGCTTTCCAGGCTAGCTCTTTCTGCCTGCGAGCTATCTGCAGACGTTCGCATTTTCGGAGCAGGGCTGCCGGAGGATCCCGGCACAGACCACCAAAGATACGTTTGAAGTTTGAGTTGACAAGACAAGCAAGCAGCCCCAGTCTCTGTGACTCTGTGCGAGCAGTGCCATGGGCAGATGAGGCTGAGCAACAGCTTTCCAGGCTAGCTCTTTCTGCCTGCGAGCTATCTGCAGACGTTCGCATTTTTGGAGCAGTGCTGCCGGAGGCGCCTGGCACAGACCAACTAAGCTACGTTTGAAGTTTGAGGGGACAAGACAAGCAAGCAGCCCCAGTCTCTGTGCCTCTGTGCGAGCAGTGCCATGGGCAGATGAGGCTGAGCAACAGCTTTCCAGGCTAGCTTTTTCTGCCTGCGAGCTATCTGCAGACGTTCGCATTTTCGGAGCAGGGCTGCCGGAGGCGCCCGGCACAGACCACCTAAGCTACGTTTGAAGTTTGAGGGGGCAAGACAAGCAAGCAGCCCCAGTCTCTGTGCCTCTGTGCGAGCACTGCCATGGGCAGATGAGGCTGAGCAACAGTTTTCCAGGCTAGCTTTTTCTGCCTGCGAGCTATCTGCAGATGTTCGCATTTTCAGAGCAGCCCTGCCGCAAGCACCCGGCACGGACCACCTAAGCTACGTTTGAAGTTTGAGGGGACAAGACAAGCAAGCAGCCCCAGTCTCTGTGCCTCTGTGCAAGCAGTGCCATGGGCAGATGAGGCTGAGCAACAGCTTTCCAGGCTAGCTCTTTCTGCCTGCGAGCTATCTGCAGACGTTTGCATTTTCGGAGCAGGGCTGCCGGAGGCGCCCGGCACAGAACACCTAAGCTACGTTTGAAGTTTGAGAGGACAAGACAAGCAAGCAGCCCCAGTCTCTGTGCCCCTGTGCGAGCAGTGCCATGGGCAGATTAGGCTGAGCAACGGCTTTCCAGGCTAGCTCTTTCTACCTGCCAGCTACCTGAAGACGTTCGCATTTTCGGAGCAGGGCTTCCGGAGGTTCTCGTCACGGACCACCTAAGCTACATTTGATGTTTGAGGGGGCAAGACAAGCAGGCAGCCCCTGTCTCTGTGCCTCTGTGCGAGAAGTGCCAGGGGCACGTGACTGAGCAACAGCTTTCCAGGCTAGCTCTTTCTGCCTACGAGCTATTTGCAGACGTTCGCATTTTCAGAGCAGGACTGCAAGAGGATCCCAGCACGGAATACCAAATTTATGTTTGAGGTTTGAGGGGGCAAGACAAGCAAGCAGTCCCAGTCTCTGTGCCTCTGTGCGAGCAGTGCCATGGGCAGATGAGGCTGAGCAACAGCTTTCCAGGCTAGCTCTTTCTGCATGCGACCTATCTACAGACGTTCGCATTTTCGGAGCAGGGCTGCCGGAGGATCCCGGCACAGACCACCAAAGATACGTTTGAAGTTTGAGTTGACAAGACAAGCAAGCAGCCCCAGTCTCTGTGACTCTGTGCGAGCAGTGCCATGGGCAGATGAGGCTGAGCAACAGCTTTCCAGGCTAGCTCTTTCTGCCTGCGAGCTATCTGCAGACGTTCGCATTTTTGGAGCAGTGCTGCCGGAGGCGCCTGGCACAGACCAACTAAGCTACGTTTGAAGTTTGAGGGGACAAGACAAGCAAGCAGCCCCAGTCTCTGTGCCTCTGTGCGAGCAGTGCCATGGGCAGATGAGGCTGAGCGACAGCTTTCCAGGCTAGCTCTTTCTAGCTGCGAGCTATCTGCAGACGTTCGCATTTTCGGAGCAGGGCTGCCAGAGGCACCCAGCACAGACCACCTAAGCTACGTTTGAAGTTTGAGGGGGCAAGACAAGCAAGCAGCCCCAGTCTCTGTGCCTCTGTGCGAGCAGTGCCATGGGCAGATGAGGCTGAGCAACAGCTTTCCAGGCTAGCTCTTTCTGCCTGCGAGCTATCTGCAGACGTTTGCATTTTCGGAGCAGGGCTGCCGGAGGCGCTCGGCACGGACCACCAAAGCTACGTTTGAAGTTTGAGGGGACAAGACAAGCAAGCAGCCCCAGTCTCTGTGCCTCTGTGCGAGCAGTGCCGTGCGCAGATGAGGCTGAGCAACAGCTTTCCAGGCTAGGTCTTTCTGCCTGCCAGCTACCTGAAGACGTTCGCATTTTCGGAGCCGGGCTTCCGGAGGTTCTCGTCACGGACCACCTAAGCTACATTTGATGTTTGAGGGGGCAAGACAAGCAGGCAGCTCCAGTCTCTGTGACTCTGTGCGAGCACTGCCAGGGGCAGATGAGGCTGAGCAACAGCTTTCCAGGCTAGCTCTTTCTGCCTTCCAGCTACCTGAAGACGTTCGCATTTTCGGAGCATGGCTGCCGGAGGCGCCCGGCACGGAACACCTAAGAAACGTTTGAAGCTTGAGGGGACAAGACAAGCAAGCAGCCCCAGTCTCTGTGCCTCTGTGCGAGCAGTGTCATGGGTAGATGAGGCTGAGCGACAGCTTTCCAGGCTAGCTCTTTCTGCCTGCGAGCTATCTGCAGACGTTCGCATTTTCGGAGCAGGGCTGCAGGAGGCTCGCGGCACGGACCACCTAAGCTACGTTTGAAGTTTGAGGGGGCAAGACAAGCAAGCAGCCCCAGTCTCTGTGCCTCTGTGCGAGCAGTGCCATGGGCAGATGAGGCTGAGCAACAGCTTTCCAGGCTAGCTCTTTCTGCCTGCGAGCTATCTGCAGACGTTCGCATTTTCGGAGCAGGACTGCCGAAGGCCCCCTGTACGGACGCCCAAATATACGTTTGAAGTTTGAGGGGGCAAGACAAGCAAGCAGCCCCAGTCTCTGTGCCTCTGTGCGAGCAGTGCCATGGGCAGATGAGGCTGAGCAACAGCTTTCCAGGCTAGCTATTTCTGCCTGCGAGCTATCTGCAGACGTTCGCATTTTCAGAGCAGTACTGCCAGAGAATCCCAGCACGGAATACCAAATTTATGTTTGAGGTTTGAGGGGGCAAGACAAGCAAGCAGCCCCAGTCTCTGTGCCTCTGTGCGAGCAGTGCCATGGGCAGATGAGGCTGAGCAAGAGCTTTCCAGGCTAGCTCTTTCTGCCTGCGAGCTATCTGCAGACGTTCGCATTTTCGGAGCAGGGCTGCCGGAGGCGCCCGGCAAGGACCACCTAAGCTACGTTTGAAGTTTGAGGGGGCAAGACAAGCAAGCAGCCCCAGTCTCTGTGCCTCTGTGCGAGCAGTGCCATGGGCAGATGAGGCTGAGCAACAGCTTTCCAGGCTAGCTCTTTCTGCATGCGAGCTATCTGCAGACGTTCGCATTTTCGGAGCAGGGCTGCCGGAGGCGCCCGGCACGGACCACCTAAGCTACGTTTGAAGTTTGAGGGGGCAAGACAAGCAAGCAGCCCCAGTCTCTGTGCCTCTGTGCGAGCAGTGCCATGGGCAGATGAGGCTGAGCAACAGCTTTCCAGGCTAGCTTTTTCTGCCTGCGAGCTATCTGCAGACGTTCGCATTTTCGGAGCAGGGATGCCGGAGGCGCCCGGCACGGACCCCCCAAAATACGTTTGAAGATTGAGGAGGCAAGACAAGCAAGCAGCCCCAGTCTCTGTGCCTCTGTGCGAGCAGTGCCATGGGCAGATGAGGCTGAGCAACAGCTTTCCAGGCTAGCTCTTTCTGCCTGCGAGTTATCTGCAGACGTTCGCATTTTCGGAGCAGGGCTGCCGGAGGCGCCCGGCACAGACCACCTAAGATACGTTTGAAGTTTGAGAGGGCAAGACAAGCAAGCAGCCCCAGTCTCTGTGCCTCTGTGCGAGCAGTGCCATGGGCAGATGAGGCTGAGCAACAGCTTTCCAGGCTAGCTCTTTCTGCCTGCGAGCTATTTGCAGACGTTCGCATTTTCGGAGCAGGGCTGCCGGAGGCGCCCGGCACAGACCACCTAAGATACGTTTGAAGTTTGAGAGGGCAAGACAAGCAAGCAGCCCCAGTCTCTGTGCCTCTGTGCAAGCAGTGCCATGGGCAGATGAGGCTGAGCAACAGCTTTCCAGGCTAGCTCTTTCTGCTTGCGAGCTATCTGCAGACATTCGCATTTACGGAGCAGGGCTGCCGGAGGCGCCCGGCACAGAACACCTAAGCTACGTTTGAAGTTTGAGGGGACAAGACAAGCAAGCAGCCCCAGTCTCTGTGCCCCTGTGCGAGCAGTGCCATGGGCAGATGAGGCTGAGCAACGGCTTTCCAGGCTAGCTCTTTCTACCTGCCAGCTACCTGAAGACGTTCGCATTTTCGGAGCAGGGCTTCCGGAGGTTCTCGTCACGGACCACCTAAGCTACGTTTGATGTTTGAGAGGGCAAGACAAGCAGGCAGCCCCAGTCTCTGTGCCTCTGTGCGAGCAGTGCCAGGGGCAGATGACTGAGCAACAGCTTTCCAGGCTAGCTCTTTCTGCCTGCCAGCTACCTGAAGACGTTCGCATTTTCGGAGCAGGGCTGCCGGAGGCGCTCGGCACGGACCACCTAAGAAACATTTGAAGCTTGAGGAGACAAGACAAGCAAGCAGCCCCAGTCTCTGTGCCTCTGTGCGAGCAGTGTCATGGGCAGATGAGGCTGAGCAACAGCTTTCCAGGCTAGCTCTTTCTGCCTGCGAGCTATCTGCAGACGTTCGCATTTTCAGAGCAGATCTGCCGGAGGCGCCTGGCACAGAACACCTAAGCTACGTTTGAAGTTTGAGG
Organism: Opisthocomus hoazin; assembly: GCF_030867145.1. Taxonomy (NCBI): domain Eukaryota; kingdom Metazoa; phylum Chordata; class Aves; order Opisthocomiformes; family Opisthocomidae; genus Opisthocomus; species Opisthocomus hoazin. The sequence continues at coordinate 5,632,273 of NC_134426.1, read as the reverse complement.
GGACAAGACAAGCAAGAAGTCCCAGTCTCTGTGCCTCTGTGCGAGCAGTGCCATGGGCAGATGAGGCTGAGCAACAGCTTTCCAGGCTAGCTCTTTCTGCCTGCGAGCTATCTGCAGACGTTCGCATTTTCGGAGCAGGGCTGCCGGAGGCGCCTGGCACAGACCACCTAAGATACGTTTGAAGTTTGAGGGGGCAAGACAAGCAAGCAGCCCCAGTCTCTGTGCCTCTGTGCGAGCAGTGCCATGGGCAGATGAGGCTGAGCAACAGCTTTCCAGGCTAGCTCTTTCTGCCTGCGAGCTACCTGAAGACGTTCACATTTTCGGAGCAGGGCTGCCGGAGGCGCCCGGCACAGACTACCTAAGAAACGTTTGAAGCTTGAGGGGACAAGACAAGCAAGCAGCCCCAGTCTCTGTGCCTCTGTGCGAGCAGTGCCATGGGCAGATGAGGCTGAGCAACAGCTTTCCAGGCTAGCTCTTTCTGCCTACGAGCTATTTGCAGACGTTCGCATTTTCAGAGCAGGACTGCCAGAGGATCCCAGCACGGAATACCAAGTATATGTTTGAGATTTGAGGGGGCAAGACAAGCAAGCAGCCCCAGTCTCTGTGCCTCTGTGCGAGCAGTGCCATGGGCAGATGAGGCTGAGCAACAGCTTTCCAGGCTAGCTCTTTCTGCATGCGACCTATCTGCAGACTTTCGCATTTTCGGAGCAGGGCTCCCAGAGGCACCCAGCACAAACCACCTAAGCTACGTTTGAAGTTTGAGGGGACAAGACAAGCAAGCAGCCCCAGTCTCTGTGCCTCTGTGCGAGCAGTGCCATGGGCAGATGAGGCTGAGCAACAGCTTTCCAGGCTAGCTTTTTCTGCCTGCGAGCTATCTGCAGACGTTCACATTTTCGGAGCAGGGCTGCCGGAGGCGCCCGGCATGGACCCCCCAAAATACGTTTGAAGTTTGAGGAGGCAAGACAAGCAAGCAGCCCCAGTCTCTGTGCCTCTGTGCAAGCAGTGCCATGGGCAGATGAGGCTGAGCAACATCTTTCCAGGCTAGCTCTTTCTGCCTGCGAGCTATCTGCAGATGTTCGCATTTTCGGAGCAGGGCTGCCGGAGGCGCCTGGCACAGACCACCTAAGCTACGTTTGAAGTTTGAGGGGGCAAAACAAGCAAGCAGCCCCAGTCTCTGTGCCTCTGTGCGAGCAGTGCCATGGGCAGATGAGGCTGAGCAACAGCTTTCCAGGCTAGCTCTTTCTGCCTGCGAACTATCTGCAGACGTTCGCATTTTCGGAGCAGGGCTGCCGGAGGCGCCCAGCACGGACAACCTAAGAAACGTTTGAAGCTTGAGGGGACAAGACAAGCAAGCAGCCCCAGTCTCTGTGCCTCTGTGCGAGCAGTGCCATGGGCAGATGAGGCTGAGCAACAGCTTTCCAGGCTAGCTCTTTCTGGCTGCGAGCTATCTGCAGACGTTCGCATTTTCAGAGCAGGACTGCCAGAGTATCCCGGCACGGAATACCAAATTTATGTTTGAGGTTTGAGGGGGCAAGACAAGCAAGCAGCCCCAGTCTCTGTGCCTCTGTGCGAGCAGTGCCATGGGCAGATGAGGCTAAGCAACAGCTTTCCAGGCTAGCTCTTTCTGCCTACGAGCTATTTGCAGACGTTCGCGTTTTCAGAGCAGGACTGCCAGAGGATCCCAGCACGGAATACCAAATTTATGTTTGAGGTTTGAGGGGGCAAGACAAGCAAGCAGCCCCAGTCTCTGTGCCTCTGTGCGAGCAGTGCCATGGGCAGATGAGGCTGAGCAACAGCTTTCCAGGCTAGCTCTTTCTGCCTGCGACCTATCTACAGACGTTCGCATTTTCAGAGCAGGGCTGCCGGAGGATCCCGGCACAGACCACCAAAGCTACGTTTGAAGTTTGAGTTGACAAGACAAGCAAGCAGCCCCAGTCTCTGTGCCTCTGTGCGAGCAGTGCCATGGGCAGATGAGGCTTAGCAACAACTTTCCAGGCTAGCTCTTTCTGGCTGCCAGCTATCTGCAAACGTTCGCATTTTCAGAGAAGGGCTGCTGGAGGCGCCCGGCACAGACCACCTAAGCTACGTTTGAAGTTTGAGTTGACAAGACAAGCAAGCAGCCCCAGTCTCTGTGCCTCTGTGCGAGCAGTGCCATGGGCAGATGAGGCTGAGCAATAGCTTTCCAGGCTAACTTTTTCTGCCTGCGAGCTATCTGCAGACGTTCGCATTTTCGGAGCAGGGCTGCCGGAGGATCCCGGCACGGACCCCCCAAAATACGTTTGAAGTTTGAGGGGGCAAGACAAGCAAGCAGCCCCAGTCTCTGTGCCTCTGTGCGAGCAGTGCCATGGGCAGATGAGGCTGAGCAACAGTTTTCCAGGCTAGCTCTTTCTGCCTGCGAGCTATCTGCAGATGTTCGCATTTTCAGAGCAGTGCTGACGCAAGCACCCGGCACGGACCACCTAAGCTACGTTTGAAGTTTGAGGGGACAAGACAAGCAAGCAGTCCCAGTCTCTGTGCCTCTGTGCAAGCAGTGCCATGGGCAGATGAGGCTGAGCAACAGCTTTCCAGGCTAGCTCTTTCTGCCTGCGAGCTATCTGCAGACGTTCGCATTTTCGGAGCAGGCCTGCCGAAGCCCCCCTGTACGGACCCCCAAATATACGTTTGAAGTTTGAGGGGGCAAGACAAGCAAGCAGCCCCAGTCTCTGTGCCTCTGTGCGAGCAGTGCCATGGGCAGATGAGGCTGAGCAACAGCTTTCCAGGCTAGCTCTTTCTACCTGCGAGCTATCTGCAGATGTTCGCATTTTCAGAGCAGTACTGCCAGAGAATCCCAGCACGGAATACCAAATTTATGTTTGAGGTTTGAGGGGGCAAGACAAGCAAGCAGCCCCAGTCTCTGTGCCTCTGTGCGAGCAGTGCCATGGGCAGATGAGGCTGAGCAACAACTTTCCAGGCTAGCTCTTTCTGCATGCGAGCTATCTGCAGACGTTCGCATTTTCGGAGCAGGGCTGCCGGAGGCGCCCGGCAAGGACCACCTAAGCTACGTTTGCAGTTTGAGGGGGCAAGACAAGCAAGCAGCCCCAGTCTCTGTGCCTCTGTGTGAGCAGTGCCATGGGCAGATGAGGCTGAGCAACAGCTTTCCAGGCTAGCTCTTTCTGCCTGCGAGCTATCTGCAGACGTTCGCATTTTCGGAGCAGGACTGCTGGAGGATCCCGGCACAGACCACCTAAGATACGTTTGAAGTTTGAGGGGGCAAGACAAGCAAGCAGCCCCAGTCTCTGTGCCTCTGTGCGAGCAGTGCCATGGGCAGATGAGGCTGAGCAACAGCTTTCCAGGCTAGCTTTTTCTGCCTGCGAGCTATCTGCAGACGTTCGCATTTTCGGAGCAGGACTGCCAGAGGATCCCGGCACGGACCACCTAAGCTACGTTTGAAGTTTGAGGGGGCAAGACAAGCAAGCAGCCCCAGTCTCTGTGCCTCTGTGCGAGCAGTGCCATGGGCAGATGAGGCTGAGCAACAGTTTTCCAGGCTAGCTCTTTCTGCCTGCGAGCTATCTGCAGATGTTCGCATTTTCAGAGCAGCGCTGCCGCAATCGCCCGGCACGGACCAACTAAGTTACGTTTGAAGTTTGAGGGGACAAGACAAGCAAGCAGTCCCAGTCTCTGTGCCTCTGTGCAAGCAGTGCCATGGGCAGATGAGGCTGAGCAACAGCTTTCCAGCCTAGCTCTTTCTGCCTGCGAGCTATCTGCAGACATTCGAATTTTCGGAGCAGGGCTGCCGGAGGCGCCCGGCACAGAACACCTAAGCTACATTTGAAGTTTGAGGGGACAAGACAAGCAAGCAGCCCCAGTCTCTGTGCCCCTGTGCGAGCAGTGCCATGGGCAGATGAGGCTGAGCAACGGCTTTCCAGGCTAGCTCTTTCTGCCTGCGAGCTACCTGAAGACGTTCGCATTTTCGGAGCAGGGCTTCCGGAGGTTCTCGTCACGGACCACCTAAGCTACGTTTGATGTTTGATAGGGCAAGACAAGCAAGCAGCCCCAGTCTCTGTGCCTCTGTGCGAGCAGTGCCATGGGCAGATGAGGCTGAGCAACAGCTTTCCAGGCTAGCTCTTTCTGCCTGCGAACTACCTGAAGACGTTCGCATTTTCGGAGCAGGGCTGCCGGAGGCGCCTGGCACAGACCACCTAAGCTACGTTTGAAGTTTGAGGGGGCAAAACAAGCAAGCAGCCCCAGTCTCTGTGCCTCTGTGCGAGCAGTGCCATGGGCAGATGAGGCTGAGCAACAGCTTTCCAGGCTAGCTCTTTCTGCCTGCGAGCTATCTGCAGACGTTCGCATTTTCAGAGCAGGACTGCCAGAGGATCCCGGCACGGAATACCAAATTTATGTTTGAGGTTTGAGGGGGCAAGACAAGCAAGCAGCCCCAGTCTCTGTGCCTCTGTGCGAGCAGTGCCATGGGCAGATGAGGCTAAGCAACAGCTTTCCAGGCTAGCTCTTTCTGCCTACGAGCTATTTGCAGACGTTCGCATTTTCAGAGCAGGACTGCCAGAGGATCCCAGCACGGAATACCAAGTTTATGTTTGAGGTTTGAGGGGGCAAGACAAGCAAGCAGCCCCAGTCTCTGTGCCTCTGTGCGAGCAGTGCCATGGGCAGATGAGGCTGAGCAACAGCTTTCCAGGCTAGCTCTTTCTGCATGCGACCTATCTACAGACGTTCGCATTTTCGGAGCAGGGCTGCCGGAGGATCCCGGCACAGACCACCAAATCTACGTTTGAAGTTTGAGTTGACAAGACAAGCAAGCAGCCCCAGTCTCTGTGCCTCTGTGCGAGCAGTGCCATGGGCAGATGAGGCTTAGCAACAACTTTCCAGGATAGCTCTTTCTGGCTGCCAGCTATCTGCAAACGTTCGCATTTTCGGAGCAGGGCTGCTGGAGGCGCCCGGCACAGACCACCTAAGCTACGTTTGAAGTTTGAGGGGACAAGACAAGCAAGCAGCCCCAGTCTCTGTGCCTCTGTGCGAGCAGTGCCATGGGCAGATGAGGCTGAGCGACAGCTTTCCAGACTAGCTCTTTCTAGCTGCGAGCTATCTGCAGACTTTCGCTTTTTCGGAGCAGGGCTCCCAGAGGCACCCAGCACAAACCACCTAAGCTACGTTTGAAGTTTGAGGGGACAAGACAAGCAAGCAGCCCCAGTCTCTGTGCCTCTGTGCGAGCAGTGCCATGGGCAGATGAGGCTGAGCAACAGCTTTCCAGGCTAGCTTTTTCTGCCTGCGAGCTATCTGCAGACGTTCGCATTTTCGGAGCAGGGATGCCGGAGGCGCCCGGCACGGACCCCCCAAAATACGTTTGAAGTTTGAGGAGGCAAGACAAGCAAGCAGCCCCAGTCTCTGTGCCTCTGTGCGAGCAGTGCCATGGGCAGATGAGGCTGAGCAACAGTTTTCCAGGCTAGCTCTTTCTGCCTGCGAGCTATCTGCAGATGTTCGCATTTTCAGAGCAGCGCTGCCGCAAGCACCCGGCACGGACCACCTAAGAAACGTTTGAAGTTTGAGGTGACAAGACAAGCAAGCAGTCCCAGTCTCTGTGCCTCTGTGCAAGCAGTGCCATGGGCAGATGAGGCTGAGCAACAGCTTTCCAGGCTAGCTCTTTCTGCCTGCGAGCTATCTGCAGACGTTCGCATTTTCGGAGCAGGGCTGCCGGAGGCGCCCGGCACAGACCACCTAAGATACGTTTGAAGTTTGAGGGGGCAAGACAAGCAAGCAGCCCCAGTCTCTGTGCCTCTGTGTGAGCAGTGCCATGGGCAGATGAGGCTGAGCAACAGCTTTCCAGGCTAGCTCTTTCTGCCTGCGAGCTATCTGCAGACATTCGCATTTTCAGAGCAGGACTGCCAGAGGATCCCGGCACGGAATACCAAATTTATGTTTGAGGTTTGAGGGGGCAAGACAAGCAAGCAGCCCCAGTCTCTGTGCCTCTGTGCGAGCAGTGCCATGGGCAGATGAGGCTAAGCAACAGCTTTCAAGGCTAGCTCTTTCTGCCTACGAGCTATTTGCAGACGTTCGCTTTTTCAGAGCAGGACTGCCAGAGGATCCCAGCACGGAATACCAAATGTATGTTTGAGGTTTGAGGGGGCAAGACAAGCAAGCAGCCCCAGTCTCTGTGCCTCTGTGCGAGCAGTGCCATGGGCAGATGAGGCTGAGCAACAGTTTTCCAGGTTAGCTCTTTCTAGCTGCGAGCTATCTGCAGACGTTCGCATTTTCGGAGCAGGGCTCCCAGAGGCACCCAGCACAGACCACCTAAGCTACGTTTGAAGTTTGAGGGGACAAGACAAGCAAGCAGCCCCAGTCTCTGTGCCTCTGTGCGAGCAGTGCCATGGGCAGATGAGGCTGAGCAATAGCTTTCCAGGCTAGCTTTTTCTGCCTGCGAGCTATCTGCAGACGTTCGCATTTTCGGAGCAGGGCTGCCGGAGGATCCCGGCACGGACCCCCCAAAATACGTTTGAAGTTTGAGGGGGCAAGACAAGCAAGCAGCCCCAGTCTCTGTGCCTCTGTGCGAGCAGTGCCATGGGCAGATGAGGCTTAGCAACAATTTTCCAGGATAGCTCTTTCTGGCTGCCAGCTATCTGCAAACGTTCGCATTTTCGGAGAAGGGCTGCTGGAGGCGCCCGGCACAGACCACCTAAGCTACGTTTGAAGTTTGAGGGGACAAGACAAGCAAGCAGCCCCAGTCTCTGTGCCTCTGTGCGAGCAGTGCCATGGGCAGATGAGGCTGAGCGACAGCTTTCCAGGCTAGCTCTTTCTAGCTGCGAGCTATCTGCAGACTTTCGCATTTTCGGAGCAGGGCTCCCAGAGGCACCCAGCACAAACCACCTAAGCTACGTTTGAAGTTTGAGGGGACAAGACAAGCAAGCAGCCCCAGTCTCTGTGCCTCTGTGCGAGCAGTGCCATGGGCAGATGAGGCTGAGCAACAGCTTTCCAGGCTAGCTCTTTCTGCATGCGACCTATCTACAGACGTTCGCATTTTCAGAGCAGGGCTGCCGGAGGATCCCGGCACAGACCACCAAATCTACGTTTGAAGTTTGAGTTGACAAGACAAGCAAGCAGCCCCAGTCTCTGTGCCTCTGTGCGAGCAGTGCCATGGGCAGATGAGGCTTAGCAACAACTTTCCAGGATAGCTCTTTCTGGCTGCCAGCTATCTGCAAACGTTCGCATTTTCGGAGCAGGGCTGCTGGAGGCGCCCGGCACAGACCACCTAAGCTACGTTTGAAGTTTGAGGGGACAAGACAAGCAAGCAGCCCCAGTCTCTGTGCCTCTGTGCGAGCAGTGCCATGGGCAGATGAGGCTGAGCGACAGCTTTCCAGACTAGCTCTTTCTAGCTGCGAGCTATCTGCAGACTTTCGCTTTTTCGGAGCAGGGCTCCCAGAGGCACCCAGCACAAACCACCTAAGCTACGTTTGAAGTTTGAGGGGACAAGACAAGCAAGCAGCCCCAGTCTCTGTGCCTCTGTGCGAGCAGTGCCATGGGCAGATGAGGCTGAGCAACAGCTTTCCAGGCTAGCTTTTTCTGCCTGCGAGCTATCTGCAGACGTTCGCATTTTCGGAGCAGGGATGCCGGAGGCGCCCGGCACGGACCCCCCAAAATATGTTTGAAGTTTGAGGAGGCAAGACAAGCAAGCAGCCCCAGTCTCTGTGCCTCTGTGCGAGCAGTGCCATGGGCAGATGAGGCTGAGCAACAGTTTTCCAGGCTAGCTCTTTCTGCCTGCGAGCTATCTGCAGATGTTCGCATTTTCAGAGCAGCGCTGCCGCAAGCACCCGGCACGGACCACCTAAGAAACGTTTGAAGTTTGAGGTGACAAGACAAGCAAGCAGCCCCAGTCTCTGTGCCTCTGTGCAAGCAGTGCCATGGGCAGATGAGGCTGAGCAACAGCTTTCCAGGCTAGCTCTTTCTGCCTGCGAGCTATCTGCAGACGTTCGCATTTTCGGAGCAGGGCTGCCGGAGGCGCCCGGCACAGACCACCTAAGATACGTTTGAAGTTTGAGGGGGCAAGACAAGCAAGCAGCCCCAGTCTCTGTGCCTCTGTGCGAGCAGTGCCATGGGCAGATGAGGCTGAGCAACAGCTTTCCAGGCTAGCTCTTTCTGCCTGCGAGCTATCTGCAGACGTTCGCATTTTCAGAGCAGGACTGCCAGAGGATCCCGGCACGGAATACCAAATTTATGTTTGAGGTTTGAGGGGGCAAGACAAGCAAGCAGCCCCAGTCTCTGTGCCTCTGTGCGAGCAGTGCCATGGGCAGATGAGGCTAAGCAACAGCTTTCAAGGCTAGCTCTTTCTGCCTACGAGCTATTTGCAGACGTTCGCTTTTTCAGAGCAGGACTGCCAGAGGATCCCAGCACGGAATAACAAATGTATGTTTGAGGTTTGAGGGGGCAAGACAAGCAAGCAGCCCCAGTCTCTGTGCCTCTGTGCGAGCAGTGCCATGGGCAGATGAGGCTGAGCAACAGCTTTCCAGGCTAGCTCTTTGTGCATGCGACCTATCTACAGACGTTCGCATTTTCAGAGCAGGGCTGCCGGAGGATCCCGGCACAGACCACCAAAGCTACGTTTGAAGTTTGAGTTGACAAGACAAGCAAGCAGCCCCAGTCTCTGTGCCTCTGTGCGAGCAGTGCCATGGGCAGATGAGGCTGAGCAACAACTTTCCAGGCTAGCTCTTTCTGGCTGCCAGCTATCTGCAAACGTTCGCATTTTCGGAGAAGGGCTGCTGGAGGCGCCCGGCACAGTCCACCTAAGCTACGTTTGAAGTTTGAGGGGACAAGACAAGCAAGCAGCCCCAGTCTCTGTGCCTCTGTGCGAGCAGTGCCATGGGCAGATGAGGCTGAGCAACAGTTTTCCAGGTTAGCTCTTTCTAGCTGCGAGCTATCTGCAGACGTTCGCATTTTCGGAGCAGGGCTCCCAGAGGCACGCGGCACAGACCGCCTAAGCTACGTTTGAAGTTTGAGGGGACAAGACAAGCAAGCAGCCCCAGTCTCTGTGCCTCTGTGCGAGCAGTGCCATGGGCAGATGAGGCTGAGCAATAGCTTTCCAGGCTAGCTTTTTCTGCCTGCGAGCTATCTGCAGACGTTCGCATTTTCGGAGCAGGGCTGCCGGAGGATCTCGGCACGGACCCCCCAAAATACGTTTGAAGTTTGAGGGGGCAAGACAAGCAAGCAGCCCCAGTCTCTGTGCCTCTGTGCGAGCAGTGCCATGGGCAGATGAGGCTTAGCAACAACTTTCCAGGCTAGCTCTTTCTGGCTGCCAGCTATCTGCAAACGTTCGCATTTTCGGAGAAGGGCTGCTGGAGGCGCCCGGCACAGACCACCTAAGCTACGTTTGAAGTTTGAGGGGACAAGACAAGCAAGCAGCCCCAGTCTCTGTGCCTCTGTGCGAGCAGTGCCGTGGGCAGATGAGGCTGAGCGACAGCTTTCCAGGCTAGCTCTTTCTAGCTGCGAGCTATCTGCAGACGTTCGCATTTTCGGAGCAGGGCTCCCAGAGGCACCCAGCACAGACCACCTAAGTTACGTTTGAAGTTTGAGGGGACAAGACAAGCAAGCAGCCCCAGTCTCTGTGCCTCTGTGCGAGCAGTGCCATGGCCAGATGAGGCTGAGCAATAGCTTTCCAGGCTAGCTTTTTCTGCCTGCGAGCTATCTGCAGACGTTCGCATTTTCGGAGCAGGGATGCCGGAGGCGCCCGGCACGGACCCCCCAAAATACGTTTGAAGTTTGAGGAGGCAAGACAAGCAAGCAGCCCCAGTCTCTGTGCCTCTGTGCGAGCAGTGCCATGGGCAGATGAGGCTGAGCAACAGCTTTCCAGGCTAGCTCTTTCTGCCTGCGAGCTATCTGCAGACGTTCGCATTTTCAGAGCAGGACTGCCAGAGGATCCCGGCACGGAATACCAAATTTATGTTTGAGGTTTGAGGGGGCAAGACAAGCAAGCAGCCCCAGTCTCTGTGCCTCTGTGCGAGCAGTGCCATGGGCAGATGAGGCTAAGCAACAGCTTTCAAGGCTAGCTCTTTCTGCCTACGAGCTATTTGCAGACGTTCGCATTTTCAGAGCAGGACTGCCAGAGGATCCCAGCACGGAATACCAAATGTATGTTTGAGGTTTGAGGGGGCAAGACAAGCAAGCAGCCCCAGTCTCTGTGCCTCTGTGCGAGCAGTGCCATGGGCAGATGAGGCTGAGCAACAGCTTTCCAGGCTAGCTCTTTCTGCATGCGACCTATATACAGACGTTCGCATTTTCAGAGCAGGGCTGCCGGAGGATCCCGGCACAGACCACCAAAGATACGTTTGAAGTTTGAGTTGACAAGACAAGCAAGCAGCCCCAGTCTCTGTGCCTCTGTGCGAGCAGTGCCATGGGCAGATGAGGCTTAGCAACAACTTTCCAGGCTAGCTCTTTCTGGCTGCCAGCTATCTGCAAACGTTCGCATTTTCGGAGAAGGGCTGCTGGAGGCGCCCGGCACAGACCACCTAAGCTACGTTTGAAGTTTGAGGGGACAAGACAAGCAAGCAGCCCCAGTCTCTGTGCCTCTGTGCGAGCAGTGCCGTGGGCAGATGAGGCTGAGCGACAGCTTTCCAGGCTAGCTCTTTCTAGCTGCGAGCTATCTGCAGACGTTCGCATTTTCGGAGCAGGGCTCCCAGAGGCACCCAGCACAGACCACCTAAGTTACGTTTGAAGTTTGAGGGGACAAGACAAGCAAGCAGCCCCAGTCTCTGTGCCTCTGTGCGAGCAGTGCCATGGCCAGATGAGGCTGAGCAATAGCTTTCCAGGCTAGCTTTTTCTGCCTGCGAGCTATCTGCAGACGTTCGCATTTTCGGAGCAGGGCTGCCGGAGGATCCCGGCACGGACCCCCCAAAATACGTTTGAAGTTTGAGGGGGCAAGACAAGCAAGCAGTCCCAGTCTCTGTGCCTCTGTGCGAGCAGTGCCATGGGCAGATGAGGCTGAGCAACAGTTTTCCAGGCTAGCTCTTTCTGCCTGCGAGCTATCTGCAGATGTTCGCATTTTCAGAGCAGTGCTGCCGCAAGCACCCGGCATGGACCACCTAAGCTACGTTTGAAGTTTGAGGGGACAAGACAAGCAAGCAGTCCCAGTCTCTGTGCCTCTGTGCAAGCAGTGCCATGGGCAGATGAGGCTGAGCAACAGCTTTCCAGGCTAGCTCTTTCTGCCTGCGAGCTATCTGCAGACATTCGCATTTTCGGAGCAGGGCTGCCGGAGGCGCCCGGCACAGAACACCTAAGCTACATTTGAAGTTTGAGGGGACAAGACAAGCAAGCAGCCCCAGTCTCTGTGCCCCTGTGCGAGTAGTGCAATGGGCAGATGAGGCTGAGCAACGGCTTTCCAGGCTAGCTCTTTCTACCTGCCAGCTACCTGAAGACGTTCGCATTTTCGGAGCAGGGCTTCCGGAGGTTCTCGTCACGGACCACCTAAGCTACGTTTGATGTTTGAGAGGGCAAGACAAGCAGGCAGCCCCAGTCTCTGTGCCTCTGTGCGAGCAGTGCCATGGGCAGATGAGGCTGAGCAACAGCTTTCCAGGCTAGCTCTTTCTGCCTGCCAGCTACCTGAAGACGTTCGCATTTTCGGAGCAGGGCTGCCGGAGGCGCTCGGCACGGACCACCTAAGAAACATTTGAAGCTTGAGGAGACAAGACAAGCAAGCAGCCCCAGTCTCTGTGCCTCTGTGCGAGCAGTGCCATGGGCAGATGAGGCTGAGCAACAGCTTTCCAGGCTAGCTCTTTCTGCCTGCGAGCTATCTGCAGACGTTCGCATTTTCAGAGCAGATCTGCCGTAGGCGCCTGGCACAGAACACCTAAGCTACGTTTGAAGTTTGAGGGGACAAGACAAGCAAGAAGTCCCAGTCTCTGTGCCTCTGTGCGAGCAGTGCCATGGGCAGATGAGGCTGAGCAACAGCTTTCCAGGCTAGCTCTTTCTGCCTGCGAGCTATCTGCAGGCGTTCGCATTTTCGGAGCAGGGCTGCCGGAGGCGCCTGGCACAGACCACCTAAGCTACGTTTGAAGTTTGAGGGGGCAAGACAAGCAAGCAGCCCCAGTCTCTGTGCCTCTGTGCGAGCAGTGCCATGGGCAGATGAGGCTGAGCAACAGCTTTCCAGGCTAGCTCTTTCTGCCTGCGCGCTACCTGAAGACGTTCGCATTTTCGGAGCAGGGCTGCCGGAGGCGCCTGGCACAGACCACCTAAGCTACGTTTGAAGTTTGAGGGGACAAGACAAGCAAGCAGCCCCAGTCTCTGTGCCTCTGTGCAAGCAGTGCCATGGGCAGATGAGGCTGAGCAACAGCTTTCCAGGCTAGCTCTTTCTGGCTGCGAGCTATCTGCAGACGTTCGCATTTTCAGAGCAGGACTGCCAGATTATCCCGGCACGGAATACCAAATTTATGTTTGAGGTTTGAGGGGGCAAGACAAGCAAGCAGCCCCAGTCTCTGTGCCTCTGTGCGAGCAGTGCCATGGGCAGATGAGGCTAAGCAACAGCTTTCCAGGCTAGCTCTTTCTGCCTACGAGCTATTTGCAGACGTTCGCATTTTCAGAGCAGGACTGCCAGAGGATCCCAGCACGGAATACCAAGTTTATGTTTGAGGTTTGAGGGGGCAAGACAAGCAAGCAGCCCCAGTCTCTGTGCCTCTGTGCGAGCAGTGCCATGGGCAGATGAGGCTGAGCAACAGCTTTCCAGGCTAGCTCTTTCTGCATGCGACCTATCTACAGACGTTCGCATTTTCAGAGCAGGGCTGCCGGAGGTTCCCGGCACAGACCACCAAAGCTACGTTTGAAGTTTGAGGGGGCAAGACAAGCAAGCAGCCCCAGTCTCTGTGCCTCTGTGCGAGCAGTGTCATGGGCAGATGAGGCTGAGCAACAGCTTTCCAGGCTAGCTCTTTCTGCCTGCGAGCTATCTGCAGACGTTCACATTTTTGGAGCAGGCCTGCCGGAGGCGCCCGGCAAAGGCCACCTAAGCTACGTTTGAAGTTTGAGGGGACAAGACAAGCAAGCAGCCCCAGTCTCTGTGCCTCTGTGCGAGCAGTGCCATGGGCAGATGAGGCTGAGCAACAGCTTTCCAGGCTAGCTCTTTCTGCATGCGACCTATCTACAGACGTTCGCATTTTCAGAGCAGGGCTGCCGGAGGTTCCCGGCACAGACCACCAAAGCTACGTTTGAAGTTTGAGGGGGCAAGACAAGCAAGCAGCCCCAGTCTCTGTGACTCTGTGCGAGCAGTGCCATGTGCAGATGAGGCTGAGCAACAGCTTTCCAGGCTAGCTCTTTCTGCCTGCCAGCTACCTGAAGACGTTCGCATTTTCGGAGCAGGGCTTCCGGAGGTTCTCGTAACGAACCACGTAAGCTACGTTTGATGTTTGAGGGGGCAAGACAAGCAAGCAGCCCCAGTCTCTGTGCCTCTGTGCGAGCAGTGCCAGGGGCAGATGAGGCTGAGCAACAGCTTTCCAGGCTAGCTCTTTCTGCATGCGACCAATCTACAGACGTTCGCATTTTCAGAGCAGGGCTGCCGGAGGATCCCAGCACGGACCACCTAAGAAACCTTTGAAGTTTGAGGGGACAAGACAAGCAAGCAGCCCCAGTCTCTGTGCCTCTGTGCGAGCAGTGCCATGGGCAGATGAGGCTGAGCAACAGCTTTCCAGGCTAGCTCTTTCTGCATCCGACCAATCTACAGACGTTCGCATTTTCAGAGCAGGGCTGCCGGAGTATCCCGGCACAGACCACCTAAGCTACGTTTGAAGTTTGAGGGGACAAGACAAGCAAGCAGCCCCAGTCTCTGTGCCTCTGTGCGAGCAGTGCCATGGGCAGATGAGGCTTAGCAACAACTTTCCAGGATAGCTCTTTCTGGCTGCCAGCTATCTGCAAACGTTCGCATTTTCGGAGAAGGGCTGCTGGAGGCGCCCGGCACAGACCACCTAAGCTACGTTTGAAGTTTGAGGGGACAAGACAAGCAAGCAGCCCCAGTCTCTGTGCCTCTGTGCGAGCAGTGCCATGGGCAGATGAGGCTGAGCGACAGCTTTCCAGGCTAGCTCTTTCTAGCTGCGAGCTATCTGCAGACTTTCGCATTTTCGGAGCAGGGCTCCCAGAGGCACCCAGCACAAACCACCTAAGCTACGTTTGAAGTTTGAGGGGACAAGACAAGCAAGCAGCCCCAGTCTCTGTGCCTCTGTGCGAGCAGTGCCATGGGCAGATGAGGCTGAGCAACAGCTTTCCAGGCTAGCTCTTTCTGCATGCGACCTATCTACAGACGTTCGCATTTTCAGAGCAGGGCTGCCGGAGGATCCCGGCACAGACCACCAAATCTACGTTTGAAGTTTGAGTTGACAAGACAAGCAAGCAGCCCCAGTCTCTGTGCCTCTGTGCGAGCAGTGCCATGGGCAGATGAGGCTTAGCAACAACTTTCCAGGATAGCTCTTTCTGGCTGCCAGCTATCTGCAAACGTTCGCATTTTCGGAGCAGGGCTGCTGGAGGCGCCCGGCACAGACCACCTAAGCTACGTTTGAAGTTTGAGGGGACAAGACAAGCAAGCAGCCCCAGTCTCTGTGCCTCTGTGCGAGCAGTGCCATGGGCAGATGAGGCTGAGCGACAGCTTTCCAGACTAGCTCTTTCTAGCTGCGAGCTATCTGCAGACTTTCGCTTTTTCGGAGCAGGGCTCCCAGAGGCACCCAGCACAAACCACCTAAGCTACGTTTGAAGTTTGAGGGGACAAGACAAGCAAGCAGCCCCAGTCTCTGTGCCTCTGTGCGAGCAGTGCCATGGGCAGATGAGGCTGAGCAACAGCTTTCCAGGCTAGCTTTTTCTGCCTGCGAGCTATCTGCAGACGTTCGCATTTTCGGAGCAGGGATGCCGGAGGCGCCCGGCACGGACCCCCCAAAATATGTTTGAAGTTTGAGGAGGCAAGACAAGCAAGCAGCCCCAGTCTCTGTGCCTCTGTGCGAGCAGTGCCATGGGCAGATGAGGCTGAGCAACAGTTTTCCAGGCTAGCTCTTTCTGCCTGCGAGCTATCTGCAGATGTTCGCATTTTCAGAGCAGCGCTGCCGCAAGCACCCGGCACGGACCACCTAAGAAACGTTTGAAGTTTGAGGTGACAAGACAAGCAAGCAGCCCCAGTCTCTGTGCCTCTGTGCAAGCAGTGCCATGGGCAGATGAGGCTGAGCAACAGCTTTCCAGGCTAGCTCTTTCTGCCTGCGAGCTATCTGCAGACGTTCGCATTTTCGGAGCAGGGCTGCCGGAGGCGCCCGGCACAGACCACCTAAGATACGTTTGAAGTTTGAGGGGGCAAGACAAGCAAGCAGCCCCAGTCTCTGTGCCTCTGTGCGAGCAGTGCCATGGGCAGATGAGGCTGAGCAACAGCTTTCCAGGCTAGCTCTTTCTGCCTGCGAGCTATCTGCAGACGTTCGCATTTTCAGAGCAGGACTGCCAGAGGATCCCGGCACGGAATACCAAATTTATGTTTGAGGTTTGAGGGGGCAAGACAAGCAAGCAGCCCCAGTCTCTGTGCCTCTGTGCGAGCAGTGCCATGGGCAGATGAGGCTAAGCAACAGCTTTCAAGGCTAGCTCTTTCTGCCTACGAGCTATTTGCAGACGTTCGCTTTTTCAGAGCAGGACTGCCAGAGGATCCCAGCACGGAATAACAAATGTATGTTTGAGGTTTGAGGGGGCAAGACAAGCAAGCAGCCCCAGTCTCTGTGCCTCTGTGCGAGCAGTGCCATGGGCAGATGAGGCTGAGCAACAGCTTTCCAGGCTAGCTCTTTGTGCATGCGACCTATCTACAGACGTTCGCATTTTCAGAGCAGGGCTGCCGGAGGATCCCGGCACAGACCACCAAAGCTACGTTTGAAGTTTGAGTTGACAAGACAAGCAAGCAGCCCCAGTCTCTGTGCCTCTGTGCGAGCAGTGCCATGGGCAGATGAGGCTGAGCAACAACTTTCCAGGCTAGCTCTTTCTGGCTGCCAGCTATCTGCAAACGTTCGCATTTTCGGAGAAGGGCTGCTGGAGGCGCCCGGCACAGTCCACCTAAGCTACGTTTGAAGTTTGAGGGGACAAGACAAGCAAGCAGCCCCAGTCTCTGTGCCTCTGTGCGAGCAGTGCCATGGGCAGATGAGGCTGAGCAACAGTTTTCCAGGTTAGCTCTTTCTAGCTGCGAGCTATCTGCAGACGTTCGCATTTTCGGAGCAGGGCTCCCAGAGGCACGCGGCACAGACCGCCTAAGCTACGTTTGAAGTTTGAGGGGACAAGACAAGCAAGCAGCCCCAGTCTCTGTGCCTCTGTGCGAGCAGTGCCATGGGCAGATGAGGCTGAGCAATAGCTTTCCAGGCTAGCTTTTTCTGCCTGCGAGCTATCTGCAGACGTTCGCATTTTCGGAGCAGGGCTGCCGGAGGATCTCGGCACGGACCCCCCAAAATACGTTTGAAGTTTGAGGGGGCAAGACAAGCAAGCAGCCCCAGTCTCTGTGCCTCTGTGCGAGCAGTGCCATGGGCAGATGAGGCTTAGCAACAACTTTCCAGGCTAGCTCTTTCTGGCTGCCAGCTATCTGCAAACGTTCGCATTTTCGGAGAAGGGCTGCTGGAGGCGCCCGGCACAGACCACCTAAGCTACGTTTGAAGTTTGAGGGGACAAGACAAGCAAGCAGCCCCAGTCTCTGTGCCTCTGTGCGAGCAGTGCCGTGGGCAGATGAGGCTGAGCGACAGCTTTCCAGGCTAGCTCTTTCTAGCTGCGAGCTATCTGCAGACGTTCGCATTTTCGGAGCAGGGCTCCCAGAGGCACCCAGCACAGACCACCTAAGTTACGTTTGAAGTTTGAGGGGACAAGACAAGCAAGCAGCCCCAGTCTCTGTGCCTCTGTGCGAGCAGTGCCATGGCCAGATGAGGCTGAGCAATAGCTTTCCAGGCTAGCTTTTTCTGCCTGCGAGCTATCTGCAGACGTTCGCATTTTCGGAGCAGGGATGCCGGAGGCGCCCGGCACGGACCCCCCAAAATACGTTTGAAGTTTGAGGAGGCAAGACAAGCAAGCAGCCCCAGTCTCTGTGCCTCTGTGCGAGCAGTGCCATGGGCAGATGAGGCTGAGCAACAGCTTTCCAGGCTAGCTCTTTCTGCCTGCGAGCTATCTGCAGACGTTCGCATTTTCAGAGCAGGACTGCCAGAGGATCCCGGCACGGAATACCAAATTTATGTTTGAGGTTTGAGGGGGCAAGACAAGCAAGCAGCCCCAGTCTCTGTGCCTCTGTGCGAGCAGTGCCATGGGCAGATGAGGCTAAGCAACAGCTTTCAAGGCTAGCTCTTTCTGCCTACGAGCTATTTGCAGACGTTCGCATTTTCAGAGCAGGACTGCCAGAGGATCCCAGCACGGAATACCAAATGTATGTTTGAGGTTTGAGGGGGCAAGACAAGCAAGCAGCCCCAGTCTCTGTGCCTCTGTGCGAGCAGTGCCATGGGCAGATGAGGCTGAGCAACAGCTTTCCAGGCTAGCTCTTTCTGCATGCGACCTATATACAGACGTTCGCATTTTCAGAGCAGGGCTGCCGGAGGATCCCGGCACAGACCACCAAAGATACGTTTGAAGTTTGAGTTGACAAGACAAGCAAGCAGCCCCAGTCTCTGTGCCTCTGTGCGAGCAGTGCCATGGGCAGATGAGGCTTAGCAACAACTTTCCAGGCTAGCTCTTTCTGGCTGCCAGCTATCTGCAAACGTTCGCATTTTCGGAGAAGGGCTGCTGGAGGCGCCCGGCACAGACCACCTAAGCTACGTTTGAAGTTTGAGGGGACAAGACAAGCAAGCAGCCCCAGTCTCTGTGCCTCTGTGCGAGCAGTGCCGTGGGCAGATGAGGCTGAGCGACAGCTTTCCAGGCTAGCTCTTTCTAGCTGCGAGCTATCTGCAGACGTTCGCATTTTCGGAGCAGGGCTCCCAGAGGCACCCAGCACAGACCACCTAAGTTACGTTTGAAGTTTGAGGGGACAAGACAAGCAAGCAGCCCCAGTCTCTGTGCCTCTGTGCGAGCAGTGCCATGGCCAGATGAGGCTGAGCAATAGCTTTCCAGGCTAGCTTTTTCTGCCTGCGAGCTATCTGCAGACGTTCGCATTTTCGGAGCAGGGATGCCGGAGGCGCCCGGCACGGACCCCCCAAAATACGTTTGAAGTTTGAGGAGGCAAGACAAGCAAGCAGCCCCAGTCTCTGTGCCTCTGTGCGAGCAGTGCCATGGGCAGATGAGGCTGAGCAACAGCTTTCCAGGCTAGCTCTTTCTGCCTGCGAGCTATCTGCAGACGTTCGCATTTTCAGAGCAGGACTGCCAGAGGATCCCGGCACGGAATACCAAATTTATGTTTGAGGTTTGAGGGGGCAAGACAAGCAAGCAGCCCCAGTCTCTGTGCCTCTGTGCGAGCAGTGCCATGGGCAGATGAGGCTAAGCAACAGCTTTCAAGGCTAGCTCTTTCTGCCTACGAGCTATTTGCAGACGTTCGCATTTTCAGAGCAGGACTGCCAGAGGATCCCAGCACGGAATACCAAATGTATGTTTGAGGTTTGAGGGGGCAAGACAAGCAAGCAGCCCCAGTCTCTGTGCCTCTGTGCGAGCAGTGCCATGGGCAGATGAGGCTGAGCAACAGCTTTCCAGGCTAGCTCTTTCTGCATGCGACCTATATACAGACGTTCGCATTTTCAGAGCAGGGCTGCCGGAGGATCCCGGCACAGACCACCAAAGATACGTTTGAAGTTTGAGTTGACAAGACAAGCAAGCAGCCCCAGTCTCTGTGCCTCTGTGCGAGCAGTGCCATGGGCAGATGAGGCTTAGCAACAACTTTCCAGGCTAGCTCTTTCTGGCTGCCAGCTATCTGCAAACGTTCGCATTTTCGGAGAAGGGCTGCTGGAGGCGCCCGGCACAGACCACCTAAGCTACGTTTGAAGTTTGAGGGGACAAGACAAGCAAGCAGCCCCAGTCTCTGTGCCTCTGTGCGAGCAGTGCCGTGGGCAGATGAGGCTGAGCGACAGCTTTCCAGGCTAGCTCTTTCTAGCTGCGAGCTATCTGCAGACGTTCGCATTTTCGGAGCAGGGCTCCCAGAGGCACCCAGCACAGACCACCTAAGTTACGTTTGAAGTTTGAGGGGACAAGACAAGCAAGCAGCCCCAGTCTCTGTGCCTCTGTGCGAGCAGTGCCATGGCCAGATGAGGCTGAGCAATAGCTTTCCAGGCTAGCTTTTTCTGCCTGCGAGCTATCTGCAGACGTTCGCATTTTCGGAGCAGGGCTGCCGGAGGATCCCGGCACGGACCCCCCAAAATACGTTTGAAGTTTGAGGGGGCAAGACAAGCAAGCAGTCCCAGTCTCTGTGCCTCTGTGCGAGCAGTGCCATGGGCAGATGAGGCTGAGCAACAGTTTTCCAGGCTAGCTCTTTCTGCCTGCGAGCTATCTGCAGATGTTCGCATTTTCAGAGCAGTGCTGCCGCAAGCACCCGGCATGGACCACCTAAGCTACGTTTGAAGTTTGAGGGGACAAGACAAGCAAGCAGTCCCAGTCTCTGTGCCTCTGTGCAAGCAGTGCCATGGGCAGATGAGGCTGAGCAACAGCTTTCCAGGCTAGCTCTTTCTGCCTGCGAGCTATCTGCAGACGTTCGCATTTTCGGAGCAGGGCTGCCGGAGGCGCCCGGCACAGAACACCTAAGCTACATTTGAAGTTTGAGGGGACAAGACAAGCAAGCAGCCCCAGTCTCTGTGCCCCTGTGCGAGTAGTGCAATGGGCAGATGAGGCTGAGCAACGGCTTTCCAGGCTAGCTCTTTCTACCTGCCAGCTACCTGAAGACGTTCGCATTTTCGGAGCAGGGCTTCCGGAGGTTCTCGTCACGGACCACCTAAGCTACGTTTGATGTTTGAGAGGGCAAGACAAGCAGGCAGCCCCAGTCTCTGTGCCTCTGTGCGAGCAGTGCCATGGGCAGATGAGGCTGAGCAACAGCTTTCCAGGCTAGCTCTTTCTGCCTGCCAGCTACCTGAAGACGTTCGCATTTTCGGAGCAGGGCTGCCGGAGGCGCTCGGCACGGACCACCTAAGAAACATTTGAAGCTTGAGGAGACAAGACAAGCAAGCAGCCCCAGTCTCTGTGCCTCTGTGCGAGCAGTGCCATGGGCAGATGAGGCTGAGCAACAGCTTTCCAGGCTAGCTCTTTCTGCCTGCGAGCTATCTGCAGACGTTCGCATTTTCAGAGCAGATCTGCCGGAGGCGCCTGGCACAGAACACCTAAGCTACGTTTGAAGTTTGAGGGGACAAGACAAGCAAGAAGTCCCAGTCTCTGTGCCTCTGTGCGAGCAGTGCCATGGGCAGATGAGGCTGAGCAACAGCTTTCCAGGCTAGCTCTTTCTGCCTGCGAGCTATCTGCAGGCGTTCGCATTTTCGGAGCAGGGCTGCCGGAGGCGCCTGGCACAGACCACCTAAGCTACGTTTGAAGTTTGAGGGGGCAAGACAAGCAAGCAGCCCCAGTCTCTGTGCCTCTGTGCGAGCAGTGCCATGGGCAGATGAGGCTGAGCAACAGCTTTCCAGGCTAGCTCTTTCTGCCTGCGCGCTACCTGAAGACGTTCGCATTTTCGGAGCAGGGCTGCCGGAGGCGCCTGGCACAGACCACCTAAGCTACGTTTGAAGTTTGAGGGGACAAGACAAGCAAGCAGCCCCAGTCTCTGTGCCTCTGTGCAAGCAGTGCCATGGGCAGATGAGGCTGAGCAACAGCTTTCCAGGCTAGCTCTTTCTGGCTGCGAGCTATCTGCAGACGTTCGCATTTTCAGAGCAGGACTGCCAGATTATCCCGGCACGGAATACCAAATTTATGTTTGAGGTTTGAGGGGGCAAGACAAGCAAGCAGCCCCAGTCTCTGTGCCTCTGTGCGAGCAGTGCCATGGGCAGATGAGGCTAAGCAACAGCTTTCCAGGCTAGCTCTTTCTGCCTACGAGCTATTTGCAGACGTTCGCATTTTCAGAGCAGGACTGCCAGAGGATCCCAGCACGGAATACCAAGTTTATGTTTGAGGTTTGAGGGGGCAAGACAAGCAAGCAGCCCCAGTCTCTGTGCCTCTGTGCGAGCAGTGCCATGGGCAGATGAGGCTGAGCAACAGCTTTCCAGGCTAGCTCTTTCTGCATGCGACCTATCTACAGACGTTCGCATTTTCAGAGCAGGGCTGCCGGAGGTTCCCGGCACAGACCACCAAAGCTACGTTTGAAGTTTGAGGGGGCAAGACAAGCAAGCAGCCCCAGTCTCTGTGCCTCTGTGCGAGCAGTGTCATGGGCAGATGAGGCTGAGCAACAGCTTTCCAGGCTAGCTCTTTCTGCCTGCGAGCTATCTGCAGACGTTCACATTTTTGGAGCAGGCCTGCCGGAGGCGCCCGGCAAAGGCCACCTAAGCTACGTTTGAAGTTTGAGGGGACAAGACAAGCAAGCAGCCCCAGTCTCTGTGACTCTGTGCGAGCAGTGCCATGTGCAGATGAGGCTGAGCAACAGCTTTCCAGGCTAGCTCTTTCTGCCTGCCAGCTCCCTGAAGACGTTCGCATTTTCGGAGCAGGGCTTCCGGAGGTTCTCGTAACGAACCACGTAAGCTACGTTTGATGTTTGAGGGGGCAAGACAAGCAAGCAGCCCCAGTCTCTGTGCCTCTGTGCGAGCAGTGCCAGGGGCAGATGAGGCTGAGCAACAGCTTTCCAGGCTAGCTCTTTCTGCATGCGACCAATCTACAGACGTTCGCATTTTCAGAGCAGGGCTGCCGGAGGATCCCAGCACGGACCACCTAAGAAACCTTTGAAGTTTGAGGGGACAAGACAAGCAAGCAGCCCCAGTCTCTGTGCCTCTGTGCGAGCAGTGCCATGGGCAGATGAGGCTGAGCAACAGCTTTCCAGGCTAGCTCTTTCTGCATCCGACCAATCTACAGACGTTCGCATTTTCAGAGCAGGGCTGCCGGAGTATCCCGGCACAGACCACCTAAGCTACGTTTGAAGTTTGAGGGGACAAGACAAGCAAGCAGCCCCAGTCTCTGTGCCTCTGTGCGAGCACTGCCATGGGCAGATGAGGCTGAGCAACAACTTTCCATGCTAGCTCTTTCTGGCTGCCAGCTATCTGCAAACGTTCGCATTTTCGGACCAGGGCTGCTGGAGGCGCCCGGCACAGACCACCTAAGCTACGTTTGAAGTTTGAGGGGACAAGACAAGCAAGCAGCCCCAGTCTCTGTGCCTCTGTGCGAGCAGTGCCATGGGCAGATGAGGCTGAGCAATGGCTTTCCAGGCTAGCTCTTTCTGCCTGCCAGCTACCTGAAGACGTTCGCATTTTCGGAGCAGGGCTTCCAGAGGTTCTCGTCACGGACCACCTAAGCTGCGTTTGATGTTTGAGGGGGCAAGACAAGCAGGCAGCCCCAGTCTCTGTGCCTCTGTGCGAGCAGTGCCAGGGGCAGATGAGGCTGAGCAACAGCTTTCCAGGCTAGCTCTTTCTGCCTGCCAGCTACCTGAAGACGTTCGCATTTTCGGAGCAGGGCTGCCGGAGGCGCCCGGCACGGACCACCTAAGAAACGTCTCAAGCTTGAGGGGACAAGAAAAGCAAGCAGCCCCAGTCTCTGTGCCTCTGTGCGAGCACTGCCATGGGCAGATGAGGCTGAGCAACAGCTTTCCAGGCTAGCTCTTTCTGCCTGCGAGCTATCTGCAGATGTTCGCATTTTCAGAGCAGGACTGCCAGAGGATCCCGGCATGGAATACTAAATTTATGTTTGAGGTTTGAGGGGGCAAGACAAGCAAGCAGCCCCAGTCTCTGTGCCTCTGTGCGAGCAGTGCCATGGGCAGATGAGGCTGAGCAACAGCTTTCCAGGCTAGCTCTTTCTGCCTGCGAGCTATCTGCAGACGTTCGCATTTTCAGAGCAGGACTGCCGGAGGTTCCCGGCACAGACCACCAAAGCTACGTTTGAAGTTTGAGGGGGCAAGACAAGCAAGCAGCCCCAGTCTCTGTGCCTCTGTGCGAGCAGTGTCATGGGCAGATGAGGCTGAGCAACAGCTTTCCAGGCTAGCTCTTTCTGCCTGCGAGCTATCTGCAGACGTTCACATTTTTGGAGCAGGCCTGCCGGAGGCGCCCGGCAAAGGCCACCTAAGCTACGTTTGAAGTTTGAGGGGGCAAGACAAGCAAGCAGCCCCAGTCTCTGTGCCTCTGTGCGAGCAGTGCCATGGGCAGATGAGGCTGAGCAACAGCTTTCCAGGCTAGCTCTTTCTGCATGCGACCTATCTACAGACGTTCGCATTTTCAGAGCAGGGCTGCCGGAGGTTCCCGGCACAGACCACCAAAGCTACGTTTGAAGTTTGAGGGGGCAAGACAAGCAAGCAGCCCCAGTCTCTGTGACTCTGTGCGAGCAGTGCCATGTGCAGATGAGGCTGAGCAACAGCTTTCCAGGCTAGCTCTTTCTGCCTGCCAGCTACCTGAAGACGTTCGCATTTTCGGAGCAGGGCTTCCGGAGGTTCTCGTAACGAACCACGTAAGCTACGTTTGATGTTTGAGGGGGCAAGACAAGCAGGCAGCCCCAGTCTCTGTGCCTCTGTGCGAGCAGTGCCAGGGGCAGATGAGGCTGAGCAACAGCTTTCCAGGCTAGCTCTTTCTGCATGCGACCAATCTACAGACGTTCGCATTTTCAGAGCAGGGCTGCCGGAGGATCCCAGCACGGACCACCTAAGAAACCTTTGAAGTTTGAGGGGACAAGACAAGCAAGCAGCCCCAGTCTCTGTGCCTCTGTGCGAGCAGTGCCATGGGCAGATGAGGCTGAGCAACAGCTTTCCAGGCTAGCTCTTTCTGCATCCGACCAATCTACAGACGTTCGCATTTTCAGAGCAGGGCTGCCGGAGTATCCCGGCACAGACCTCCTAAGCTACGTTTGAAGTTTGAGGGGACAAGACAAGCAAGCAGCCCCAGTCTCTGTGCCTCTGTGCGAGCACTGCCATGGGCAGATGAGGCTGAGCAACAACTTTCCATGCTAGCTCTTTCTGGCTGCCAGCTATCTGCAAACGTTCGCATTTTCGGACCAGGGCTGCTGGAGGCGCCCGGCACAGACCACCTAAGCTACGTTTGAAGTTTGAGGGGACAAGACAAGCAAGCAGCCCCAGTCTCTGTGCCTCTGTGCGAGCAGTGCCATGGGCAGATGAGGCTGAGCAATGGCTTTCCAGGCTAGCTCTTTCTGCCTGCCAGCTACCTGAAGACGTTCGCATTTTCGGAGCAGGGCTTCCAGAGGTTCTCGTCACGGACCACCTAAGCTGCGTTTGATGTTTGAGGGGGCAAGACAAGCAGGCAGCCCCAGTCTCTGTGCCTCTGTGCGAGCAGTGCCAGGGGCAGATGAGGCTGAGCAACAGCTTTCCAGGCTAGCTCTTTCTGCCTGCCAGCTACCTGAAGACGTTCGCATTTTCGGAGCAGGGCTGCCGGAGGCGCCCGGCACGGACCACCTAAGAAACGTCTCAAGCTTGAGGGGACAAGAAAAGCAAGCAGCCCCAGTCTCTGTGCCTCTGTGCGAGCACTGCCATGGGCAGATGAGGCTGAGCAACAGCTTTCCAGGCTAGCTCTTTCTGCCTGCGAGCTATCTGCAGATGTTCGCATTTTCAGAGCAGGACTGCCAGAGGATCCCGGCATGGAATACTAAATTTATGTTTGAGGTTTGAGGGGGCAAGACAAGCAAGCAGCCCCAGTCTCTGTGCCTCTGTGCGAGCAGTGCCATGGGCAGATGAGGCTGAGCAACAGCTTTCCAGGCTAGCTCTTTCTGCCTGCGAGCTATCTGCAGACGTTCGCATTTTCAGAGCAGGACTGCCAGAGGATCCCGGCACGGAATACCAAATATATGTTTGAGGTTTGAGGGGGCAAGACAAGCAAGCAGCCCCAGTCTCTCTGCCTCTGTGCGAGCAGTGTCATGGGCAGATGAGGCTGAGCAACAGCTTTCCAGGCTAGCTCTTTCTGCATGCGACCTATCTACAGACGTTCGCATTTTCAGAGCAGGGCTGCCGGAGGTTCCCGGCACAGACCACCAAAGCTACGTTTGAAGTTTGAGGGGGCAAGACAAGCAAGCAGCCCCAGTCTCTGTGCCTCTGTGCGAGCAGTGTCATGGGCAGATGAGGCTGAGCAACAGCTTTCCAGGCTAGCTCTTTCTGCCTGCGAGCTATCTGCAGACGTTCACATTTTTGGAGCAGGCCTGCCGGAGGCGCCCGGCAAAGGCCACCTAAGCTACGTTTGAAGTTTGAGGGGACAAGACAAGCAAGCAGCCCCAGTCTCTGTGCCTCTGTGCGAGCAGTGCCATGGGCAGATGAGGCTGAGCAACAGCTTTCCAGGCTAGCTCTTTCTGCATGCGACCTATCTACAGACGTTCGCATTTTCAGAGCAGGGCTGCCGGAGGTTCCCGGCACAGACCACCAAAGCTACGTTTGAAGTTTGAGGGGGCAAGACAAGCAAGCAGCCCCAGTCTCTGTGACTCTGTGCGAGCAGTGCCATGTGCAGATGAGGCTGAGCAACAGCTTTCCAGGCTAGCTCTTTCTGCCTGCCAGCTACCTGAAGACGTTCGCATTTTCGGAGCAGGGCTTCCGGAGGTTCTCGTAACGAACCACGTAAGCTACGTTTGATGTTTGAGGGGGCAAGACAAGCAGGCAGCCCCAGTCTCTGTGCCTCTGTGCGAGCAGTGCCAGGGGCAGATGAGGCTGAGCAACAGCTTTCCAGGCTAGCTCTTTCTGCATGCGACCAATCTACAGACGTTCGCATTTTCAGAGCAGGGCTGCCGGAGGATCCCAGCACGGACCACCTAAGAAACCTTTGAAGTTTGAGGGGACAAGACAAGCAAGCAGCCCCAGTCTCTGTGCCTCTGTGCGAGCAGTGCCATGGGCAGATGAGGCTGAGCAACAGCTTTCCAGGCTAGCTCTTTCTGCATCCGACCAATCTACAGACGTTCGCATTTTCAGAGCAGGGCTGCCGGAGTATCCCGGCACAGACCACCTAAGCTACGTTTGAAGTTTGAGGGGACAAGACAAGCAAGCAGCCCCAGTCTCTGTGCCTCTGTGCGAGCACTGCCATGGGCAGATGAGGCTGAGCAACAACTTTACATGCTAGCTCTTTCTGCCTGCGAGCTATCTGCAAACGTTCGCATTTTCGGACCAGGGCTGCTGGAGGCGCCCGGCACAGACCACCTAAGCTACGTTTGAAGTTTGAGGGGACAAGACAAGCAAGCAGCCCCAGTCTCTGTGCCTCTGTGCGAGCAGTGCCATGGGCAGATGAGGCTGAGCAATGGCTTTCCAGGCTAGCTCTTTCTGCCTGCCAGCTACCTGAAGACGTTCGCATTTTCGGAGCAGGGCTTCCAGAGGTTCTCGTCACGGACCACCTAAGCTGCGTTTGATGTTTGAGGGGGCAAGACAAGCAGGCAGCCCCAGTCTCTGTGCCTCTGTGCGAGCAGTGCCAGGGGCAGATGAGGCTGAGCAACAGCTTTCCAGGCTAGCTCTTTCTGCCTGCCAGCTACCTGAAGACGTTCGCATTTTCGGAGCAGGGCTGCCGGAGGCGCCCGGCACGGACCACCTAAGAAACGTCTCAAGCTTGAGGGGACAAGAAAAGCAAGCAGCCCCAGTCTCTGTGCCTCTGTGCGAGCACTGCCATGGGCAGATGAGGCTGAGCAACAGCTTTCCAGGCTAGCTCTTTCTGCCTGCGAGCTATCTGCAGATGTTCGCATTTTCAGAGCAGGACTGCCAGAGGATCCCGGCATGGAATACTAAATTTATGTTTGAGGTTTGAGGGGGCAAGACAAGCAAGCAGCCCCAGTCTCTGTGCCTCTGTGCGAGCAGTGCCATGGGCAGATGAGGCTGAGCAACAGCTTTCCAGGCTAGCTCTTTCTGCCTGCGAGCTATCTGCAGACGTTCGCATTTTCAGAGCAGGACTGCCAGATGATCCCGGCACGGAATACCAAATTTATGTTTGAGGTTTGAGGGGGCAAGACAAGCAAGCAGCCCCAGTCTCTCTGCCTCTGTGCGAGCAGTGTCATGGGCAGATGAGGCTGAGCAACAGCTTTCCAGGCTAGCTCTTTCTGCATGCGACCTATCTACAGACGTTCGCATTTTCAAAGCAGGGCTGCCGGAGGATCCCGGCAAAGACCACCAAAGCTACGTATGAAGTTTGAGGGGACAAGACAAGCAAGCAGCCCCAGTCTCTGTGCCTCTGTGCGAGCAGTGCCATGGGCAGATGAGGCTGAGCAACAACTTTCCAGGCTAGCTCTTTCTGGCTGCCAGCTATCTGCAAACGTTCGCATTTTCGGAGCAGGGCTGCTGAGGCGCCCGGCACAGACCACCTAAGCTACGTTTGAAGTTTGAGGGGACAAGACAAGCAAGCAGCCCCAGTCTCTGTGCCTCTGTGCGAGCAGTGCCATGGGCAGATGAGGCTGAGCAACAGCTTTCCAGGCTAGCTCTTTCTGCCTGCGAGCTATCTGCAGACGTTCGCATTTTCGGAGCAGGGCTGCCGGAGGCGCCCGGCACAGACCACCTAAGCTACGTTTGAAGTTTGAGGGGACAAGACAAGCAAGCAGCCCCAGTCTCTGTGCCTCTGTGCGAGCAGTGCCATGGGCAGATGAGGCTGAGCGACAGCTTTCCAGGCTAGCTCTTTCTAGCTGCGAGCTATCTGCAGATGTTCGCATTTTCGGAGCAGGGCTGCCGGAGGCACCCAGCACAGACCACCTAAGCTACGTTTGAAGTTTGAGGGGACAAGACAAGCAAGCAGCCCCAGTCTCTGTGCCTCTGGGCGAGCAGTGCCAGGGGCAGATGAGGCTGAGCAACAGCTTTCCAGGCTAGCTCTTTCTGCCTGCGAGCTATCTGCAGACGTTCGCATTTTCAGAGCAGGACTGCCAGAGGATCCCGGCACGGAATACCAAATTTATGTTTGAGGTTTGAGGGGGCAAGACAAGCAAGCAGCCCCAGTCTCTCTGCCTCTGTGCGAGCAGTGTCATGGGCAGATGAGGCTGAGCAACAGCTTTCCAGGCTAGCTCTTTCTGCATGCGACCTATCTACAGACGTTCGCATTTTCAAAGCAGGGCTGCCGGAGGATCCCGGCAAAGACCACCAAAGCTACGTTTGAAGTTTGAGGGGACAAGACAAGCAAGCAGCCCCAGTCTCTGTGCCTCTGTGCGAGCAGTGCCATGGGCAGATGAGGCTGAGCAACAACTTTCCAGGCTAGCTCTTTCTGGCTGGCAGCTATCTGCAAACGTTCGCATTTTCGGAGCAGGGCTGCTGAGGCGCCCGGCACAGACCACCTAAGCTACGTTTGAAGTTTGAGGGGACAAGACAAGCAAGCAGCCCCAGTGTCTGTGCCTCTGTGCGAGCAGTGCCATGGGCAGATGAGGCTGAGCAACAGCTTTCCAGGCTAGCTCTTTCTGCCTGCGAGCTATCTGCAGACGTTCGCATTTTCGGAGCAGGGCTGCCGGAGGCGCCCGGCACAGACCACCTAAGCTACGTTTGAAGTTTGAGGGGACAAGACAAGCAAGCAGCCCCAGTCTCTGTGCCTCTGTGCGAGCAGTGCCATGGGCAGATGAGGCTGAGCGACAGCTTTCCAGGCTAGCTCTTTCTAGCTGCGAGCTATCTGCAGATGTTCGCATTTTCGGAGCAGGGCTGCCGGAGGCACCCAGCACAGACCACCTAAGCTACGTTTGAAGTTTGAGGGGACAAGACAAGCAAGCAGCCCCAGTCTCTGTGCCTCTGGGCGAGCAGTGCCAGGGGCAGATGAGGCTGAGCAACAGCTTTCCAGGCTAGCTCTTTCTGCCTGCGAGCTATCTGCAGACGTTCGCATTTTCAGAGCAGGACTGCCAGAGGATTCCGGCACGGAATACCAAATTTATGTTTGAGGTTTGAGGGGGCAAGACAAGCAAGCAGCCCCAGTCTCTGTGCCTCTGTGCGAGCAGTGCCATGGGCAGATGAGGCTGAGCAAAAGCTTTCCAGGCTAGCTCTTTCTGCGTGCGAGCTATCTGCAGACGTTCGCATTTTCAGAGCAGGACTGCCAGAGAATCCCGGCACGGAATACCAAATTTATGTTTGAGGTTTGAGGGGGAAGACAAGCAAGCAGCCCCAGTCTCTGTGCCTCTGTGCGAGCAGTGCCATGGGCAGATGAGGCTGAGCAACAGCTTTCCAGGCTAGCTCTTTCTGCCTGCCAGCTATCTGCAGACGTTCGCATTTTCGGAGCAGGGCTGCCGGAGGATCCCGGCACAGACCACCAAAGCTACGTTTGAAGTTTGAGGGGACAAGACAAGCAAGCAGCCCCAGTCTCTGTGCCTCTGTGCGAGCAGTGCCATGGGCAGATGAGGCTGAGCAACAGCTTTCCAGGCTAGCTCTTTCTGCATGCGACCTATCTACAGACGTTCGCATTTTCAGAGCAGGGCTGCCGGAGTATCCCGGCACAGACCACCTAAGCTACGTTTGAAGTTTGAGGGGACAAGACAAGCAAGCAGCCCCAGTCTCTGTGCCTCTGTGCAAGCAGTGCCATGGGCAGATGAGGCTGAGCAACAGCTTTCCAGGCTAGCTCTTTCTGGCTGCGAGCTATCTGCAGACGTTCGCATTTTCAGAGCAGGACTGCCAGATTATCCCGGCACGGAATACCAAATTTATGTTTGAGGTTTGAGGGGGCAAGACAAGCAAGCAGCCCCAGTCTCTGTGACTCTGTGCGAGCAGTGCCATGTGCAGATGAGGCTGAGCAACAGCTTTCCAGGCTAGCTCTTTCTGCCTGCCAGCTACCTGAAGACGTTCGCATTTTCGGAGCAGGGCTTCCGGAGGTTCTCGTAACGAACCACGTAAGCTACGTTTGATGTTTGAGGGGGCAAGACAAGCAAGCAGCCCCAGTCTCTGTGCCTCTGTGCGAGCAGTGCCAGGGGCAGATGAGGCTGAGCAACAGCTTTCCAGGCTAGCTCTTTCTGCATGCGACCAATCTACAGACGTTCGCATTTTCAGAGCAGGGCTGCCGGAGGATCCCAGCACGGACCACCTAAGAAACCTTTGAAGTTTGAGGGGACAAGACAAGCAAGCAGCCCCAGTCTCTGTGCCTCTGTGCGAGCAGTGCCATGGGCAGATGAGGCTGAGCAACAGCTTTCCAGGCTAGCTCTTTCTGCATCCGACCAATCTACAGACGTTCGCATTTTCAGAGCAGGGCTGCCGGAGTATCCTGGCACAGACCACCTAAGCTACGTTTGAAGTTTGAGGGGACAAGACAAGCAAGCAGCCCCAGTCTCTGTGCCTCTGTGCGAGCACTGCCATGGGCAGATGAGGCTGAGCAACAACTTTCCATGCTAGCTCTTTCTGGCTGCCAGCTATCTGCAAACGTTCGCATTTTCGGACCAGGGCTGCTGGAGGCGCCCGGCACAGACCACCTAAGCTACGTTTGAAGTTTGAGGGGACAAGACAAGCAAGCAGCCCCAGTCTCTGTGCCTCTGTGCGAGCAGTGCCATGGGCAGATGAGGCTGAGCAATGGCTTTCCAGGCTAGCTCTTTCTGCCTGCCAGCTACCTGAAGACGTTCGCATTTTCGGAGCAGGGCTTCCAGAGGTTCTCGTCACGGACCACCTAAGCTGCGTTTGATGTTTGAGGGGGCAAGACAAGCAGGCAGCCCCAGTCTCTGTGCCTCTGTGCGAGCAGTGCCAGGGGCAGATGAGGCTGAGCAACAGCTTTCCAGGCTAGCTCTTTCTGCCTGCCAGCTACCTGAAGACGTTCGCATTTTCGGAGCAGGGCTGCCGGAGGCGCCCGGCACGGACCACCTAAGAAACGTCTCAAGCTTGAGGGGACAAGAAAAGCAAGCAGCCCCAGTCTCTGTGCCTCTGTGCGAGCACTGCCATGGGCAGATGAGGCTGAGCAACAGCTTTCCAGGCTAGCTCTTTCTGCCTGCGAGCTATCTGCAGATGTTAGCATTTTCAGAGCAGGACTGCCAGAGGATCCCGGCATGGAATACTAAATTTATGTTTGAGGTTTGAGGGGGCAAGACAAGCAAGCAGCCCCAGTCTCTGTGCCTCTGTGCGAGCAGTGCCATGGGCAGATGAGGCTGAGCAACAGCTTTCCAGGCTAGCTCTTTCTGCCTGCGAGCTATCTGCAGACGTTCGCATTTTCAGAGCAGGACTGCCGGAGGTTCCCGGCACAGACCACCAAAGCTACGTTTGAAGTTTGAGGGGGCAAGACAAGCAAGCAGCCCCAGTCTCTGTGCCTCTGTGCGAGCAGTGTCATGGGCAGATGAGGCTGAGCAACAGCTTTCCAGGCTAGCTCTTTCTGCCTGCGAGCTATCTGCAGACGTTCACATTTTTGGAGCAGGCCTGCCGGAGGCGCCCGGCAAAGGCCACCTAAGCTACGTTTGAAGTTTGAGGGGGCAAGACAAGCAAGCAGCCCCAGTCTCTGTGCCTCTGTGCGAGCAGTGCCATGGGCAGATGAGGCTGAGCAACAGCTTTCCAGGCTAGCTCTTTCTGCATGCGACCTATCTACAGACGTTCGCATTTTCAGAGCAGGGCTGCCGGAGGTTCCCGGCACAGACCACCAAAGCTACGTTTGAAGTTTGAGGGGGCAAGACAAGCAAGCAGCCCCAGTCTCTGTGACTCTGTGCGAGCAGTGCCATGTGCAGATGAGGCTGAGCAACAGCTTTCCAGGCTAGCTCTTTCTGCCTGCCAGCTACCTGAAGACGTTCGCATTTTCGGAGCAGGGCTTCCGGAGGTTCTCGTAACGAACCACGTAAGCTACGTTTGATGTTTGAGGGGGCAAGACAAGCAGGCAGCCCCAGTCTCTGTGCCTCTGTGCGAGCAGTGCCAGGGGCAGATGAGGCTGAGCAACAGCTTTCCAGGCTAGCTCTTTCTGCATGCGACCAATCTACAGACGTTCGCATTTTCAGAGCAGGGCTGCCGGAGGATCCCAGCACGGACCACCTAAGAAACCTTTGAAGTTTGAGGGGACAAGACAAGCAAGCAGCCCCAGTCTCTGTGCCTCTGTGCGAGCAGTGCCATGGGCAGATGAGGCTGAGCAACAGCTTTCCAGGCTAGCTCTTTCTGCATCCGACCAATCTACAGACGTTCGCATTTTCAGAGCAGGGCTGCCGGAGTATCCCGGCACAGACCTCCTAAGCTACGTTTGAAGTTTGAGGGGACAAGACAAGCAAGCAGCCCCAGTCTCTGTGCCTCTGTGCGAGCACTGCCATGGGCAGATGAGGCTGAGCAACAACTTTCCATGCTAGCTCTTTCTGGCTGCCAGCTATCTGCAAACGTTCGCATTTTCGGACCAGGGCTGCTGGAGGCGCCCGGCACAGACCACCTAAGCTACGTTTGAAGTTTGAGGGGACAAGACAAGCAAGCAGCCCCAGTCTCTGTGCCTCTGTGCGAGCAGTGCCATGGGCAGATGAGGCTGAGCAATGGCTTTCCAGGCTAGCTCTTTCTGCCTGCCAGCTACCTGAAGACGTTCGCATTTTCGGAGCAGGGCTTCCAGAGGTTCTCGTCACGGACCACCTAAGCTGCGTTTGATGTTTGAGGGGGCAAGACAAGCAGGCAGCCCCAGTCTCTGTGCCTCTGTGCGAGCAGTGCCAGGGGCAGATGAGGCTGAGCAACAGCTTTCCAGGCTAGCTCTTTCTGCCTGCCAGCTACCTGAAGACGTTCGCATTTTCGGAGCAGGGCTGCCGGAGGCGCCCGGCACGGACCACCTAAGAAACGTCTCAAGCTTGAGGGGACAAGAAAAGCAAGCAGCCCCAGTCTCTGTGCCTCTGTGCGAGCACTGCCATGGGCAGATGAGGCTGAGCAACAGCTTTCCAGGCTAGCTCTTTCTGCCTGCGAGCTATCTGCAGATGTTCGCATTTTCAGAGCAGGACTGCCAGAGGATCCCGGCATGGAATACTAAATTTATGTTTGAGGTTTGAGGGGGCAAGACAAGCAAGCAGCCCCAGTCTCTGTGCCTCTGTGCGAGCAGTGCCATGGGCAGATGAGGCTGAGCAACAGCTTTCCAGGCTAGCTCTTTCTGCCTGCGAGCTATCTGCAGACGTTCGCATTTTCAGAGCAGGACTGCCAGAGGATCCCGGCACGGAATACCAAATATATGTTTGAGGTTTGAGGGGGCAAGACAAGCAAGCAGCCCCAGTCTCTCTGCCTCTGTGCGAGCAGTGTCATGGGCAGATGAGGCTGAGCAACAGCTTTCCAGGCTAGCTCTTTCTGCATGCGACCTATCTACAGACGTTCGCATTTTCAGAGCAGGGCTGCCGGAGGTTCCCGGCACAGACCACCAAAGCTACGTTTGAAGTTTGAGGGGGCAAGACAAGCAAGCAGCCCCAGTCTCTGTGCCTCTGTGCGAGCAGTGTCATGGGCAGATGAGGCTGAGCAACAGCTTTCCAGGCTAGCTCTTTCTGCCTGCGAGCTATCTGCAGACGTTCACATTTTTGGAGCAGGCCTGCCGGAGGCGCCCGGCAAAGGCCACCTAAGCTACGTTTGAAGTTTGAGGGGACAAGACAAGCAAGCAGCCCCAGTCTCTGTGCCTCTGTGCGAGCAGTGCCATGGGCAGATGAGGCTGAGCAACAGCTTTCCAGGCTAGCTCTTTCTGCATGCGACCTATCTACAGACGTTCGCATTTTCAGAGCAGGGCTGCCGGAGGTTCCCGGCACAGACCACCAAAGCTACGTTTGAAGTTTGAGGGGGCAAGACAAGCAAGCAGCCCCAGTCTCTGTGACTCTGTGCGAGCAGTGCCATGTGCAGATGAGGCTGAGCAACAGCTTTCCAGGCTAGCTCTTTCTGCCTGCCAGCTACCTGAAGACGTTCGCATTTTCGGAGCAGGGCTTCCGGAGGTTCTCGTAACGAACCACGTAAGCTACGTTTGATGTTTGAGGGGGCAAGACAAGCAGGCAGCCCCAGTCTCTGTGCCTCTGTGCGAGCAGTGCCAGGGGCAGATGAGGCTGAGCAACAGCTTTCCAGGCTAGCTCTTTCTGCATGCGACCAATCTACAGACGTTCGCATTTTCAGAGCAGGGCTGCCGGAGGATCCCAGACCGGACCACCTAAGAAACCTTTGAAGTTTGAGGGGACAAGACAAGCAAGCAGCCCCAGTCTCTGTGCCTCTGTGCGAGCAGTGCCATGGGCAGATGAGGCTGAGCAACAGCTTTCCAGGCTAGCTCTTTCTGCATCCGACCAATCTACAGACGTTCGCATTTTCAGAGCAGGGCTGCCGGAGTATCCCGGCACAGACCACCTAAGCTACGTTTGAAGTTTGAGGGGACAAGACAAGCAAGCAGCCCCAGTCTCTGTGCCTCTGTGCGAGCACTGCCATGGGCAGATGAGGCTGAGCAACAACTTTACATGCTAGCTCTTTCTGCCTGCGAGCTATCTGCAAACGTTCGCATTTTCGGACCAGGGCTGCTGGAGGCGCCCGGCACAGACCACCTAAGCTACGTTTGAAGTTTGAGGGGACAAGACAAGCAAGCAGCCCCAGTCTCTGTGCCTCTGTGCGAGCAGTGCCATGGGCAGATGAGGCTGAGCAATGGCTTTCCAGGCTAGCTCTTTCTGCCTGCCAGCTACCTGAAGACGTTCGCATTTTCGGAGCAGGGCTTCCAGAGGTTCTCGTCACGGACCACCTAAGCTGCGTTTGATGTTTGAGGGGGCAAGACAAGCAGGCAGCCCCAGTCTCTGTGCTCTGTGCGAGCAGTGCCAGGGGCAGATGAGGCTGAGCAACAGCTTTCCAGGCTAGCTCTTTCTGCCTGCCAGCTACCTGAAGACGTTCGCATTTTCGGAGCAGGGCTGCCGGAGGCGCCCGGCACGGACCACCTAAGAAACGTCTCAAGCTTGAGGGGACAAGAAAAGCAAGCAGCCCCAGTCTCTGTGCCTCTGTGCGAGCACTGCCATGGGCAGATGAGGCTGAGCAACAGCTTTCCAGGCTAGCTCTTTCTGCCTGCGAGCTATCTGCAGATGTTCGCATTTTCAGAGCAGGACTGCCAGAGGATCCCGGCATGGAATACTAAATTTATGTTTGAGGTTTGAGGGGGCAAGACAAGCAAGCAGCCCCAGTCTCTGTGCCTCTGTGCGAGCAGTGCCATGGGCAGATGAGGCTGAGCAACAGCTTTCCAGGCTAGCTCTTTCTGCCTGCGAGCTATCTGCAGACGTTCGCATTTTCAGAGCAGGACTGCCAGATGATCCCGGCACGGAATACCAAATTTATGTTTGAGGTTTGAGGGGGCAAGACAAGCAAGCAGCCCCAGTCTCTCTGCCTCTGTGCGAGCAGTGTCATGGGCAGATGAGGCTGAGCAACAGCTTTCCAGGCTAGCTCTTTCTGCATGCGACCTATCTACAGACGTTCGCATTTTCAAAGCAGGGCTGCCGGAGGATCCCGGCAAAGACCACCAAAGCTACGTTTGAAGTTTGAGGGGACAAGACAAGCAAGCAGCCCCAGTCTCTGTGCCTCTGTGCGAGCAGTGCCATGGGCAGATGAGGCTGAGCAACAACTTTCCAGGCTAGCTCTTTCTGGCTGCCAGCTATCTGCAAACGTTCGCATTTTCGGAGCAGGGCTGCTGAGGCGCCCGGCACAGACCACCTAAGCTACGTTTGAAGTTTGAGGGGACAAGACAAGCAAGCAGCCCCAGTCTCTGTGCCTCTGTGCGAGCAGTGCCATGGGCAGATGAGGCTGAGCAACAGCTTTCCAGGCTAGCTCTTTCTGCCTGCGAGCTATCTGCAGACGTTCGCATTTTCGGAGCAGGGCTGCCGGAGGCGCCCGGCACAGACCACCTAAGCTACGTTTGAAGTTTGAGGGGACAAGACAAGCAAGCAGCCCCAGTCTCTGTGCCTCTGTGCGAGCAGTGCCATGGGCAGATGAGGCTGAGCGACAGCTTTCCAGGCTAGCTCTTTCTAGCTGCGAGCTATCTGCAGATGTTCGCATTTTCGGAGCAGGGCTGCCGGAGGCACCCAGCACAGACCACCTAAGCTACGTTTGAAGTTTGAGGGGACAAGACAAGCAAGCAGCCCCAGTCTCTGTGCCTCTGGGCGAGCAGTGCCAGGGGCAGATGAGGCTGAGCAACAGCTTTCCAGGCTAGCTCTTTCTGCCTGCGAGCTATCTGCAGACGTTCGCATTTTCAGAGCAGGACTGCCAGAGGATCCCGGCACGGAATACCAAATTTATGTTTGAGGTTTGAGGGGGCAAGACAAGCAAGCAGCCCCAGTCTCTCTGCCTCTGTGCGAGCAGTGTCATGGGCAGATGAGGCTGAGCAACAGCTTTCCAGGCTAGCTCTTTCTGCATGCGACCTATCTACAGACGTTCGCATTTTCAAAGCAGGGCTGCCGGAGGATCCCGGCAAAGACCACCAAAGCTACGTTTGAAGTTTGAGGGGACAAGACAAGCAAGCAGCCCCAGTCTCTGTGCCTCTGTGCGAGCAGTGCCATGGGCAGATGAGGCTGAGCAACAACTTTCCAGGCTAGCTCTTTCTGGCTGGCAGCTATCTGCAAACGTTCGCATTTTCGGAGCAGGGCTGCTGAGGCGCCCGGCACAGACCACCTAAGCTACGTTTGAAGTTTGAGGGGACAAGACAAGCAAGCAGCCCCAGTCTCTGTGCCTCTGTGCGAGCAGTGCCATGGGCAGATGAGGCTGAGCAACAGCTTTCCAGGCTAGCTCTTTCTGCCTGCGAGCTATCTGCAGACGTTCGCATTTTCGGAGCAGGGCTGCCGGAGGCGCCCGGCACAGACCACCTAAGCTACGTTTGAAGTTTGAGGGGACAAGACAAGCAAGCAGCCCCAGTCTCTGTGCCTCTGTGCGAGCAGTGCCATGGGCAGATGAGGCTGAGCGACAGCTTTCCAGGCTAGCTCTTTCTAGCTGCGAGCTATCTGCAGATGTTCGCATTTTCGGAGCAGGGCTGCCGGAGGCACCCAGCACAGACCACCTAAGCTACGTTTGAAGTTTGAGGGGACAAGACAAGCAAGCAGCCCCAGTCTCTGTGCCTCTGGGCGAGCAGTGCCAGGGGCAGATGAGGCTGAGCAACAGCTTTCCAGGCTAGCTCTTTCTGCCTGCGAGCTATCTGCAGACGTTCGCATTTTCAGAGCAGGACTGCCAGAGGATTCCGGCACGGAATACCAAATTTATGTTTGAGGTTTGAGGGGGCAAGACAAGCAAGCAGCCCCAGTCTCTGTGCCTCTGTGCGAGCAGTGCCATGGGCAGATGAGGCTGAGCAAAAGCTTTCCAGGCTAGCTCTTTCTGCGTGCGAGCTATCTGCAGACGTTCGCATTTTCAGAGCAGGACTGCCAGAGAATCCAGGCACGGAATACCAAATTTATGTTTGAGGTTTGAGGGGGAAGACAAGCAAGCAGCCCCAGTCTCTGTGCCTCTGTGCGAGCAGTGCCATGGGCAGATGAGGCTGAGCAACAGCTTTCCAGGCTAGCTCTTTCTGCCTGCCAGCTATCTGCAGACGTTCGCATTTTCGGAGCAGGGCTGCCGGAGGATCCCGGCACAGACCACCAAAGCTACGTTTGAAGTTTGAGGGGACAAGACAAGCAAGCAGCCCCAGTCTCTGTGCCTCTGTGCGAGCAGTGCCATGGGCAGATGAGGCTGAGCAACAGCTTTCCAGGCTAGCTCTTTCTGCATGCGACCTATCTACAGACGTTCGCATTTTCAGAGCAGGGCTGCCGGAGTATCCCGGCACAGACCACCTAAGCTACGTTTGAAGTTTGAGGGGACAAGACAAGCAAGCAGCCCCAGTCTCTGTGCCTCTGTGCGAGCACTGCCATGGGCAGATGAGGCTGAGCAACAACTTTCCATGCTAGCTCTTTCTGGCTGCCAGCTATCAGCAAACGTTCGCATTTTCGGACCAGGGCTGCTGGAGGCGCCCGGCACAGACCACCTAAGCTACGTTTGAAGTTTGAGGGGACAAGACAAGCAAGCAGCCCCAGTCTCTGTGCCTCTGTGCGAGCAGTGCCATGGGCAGATGAGGCTGAGCAATGGCTTTCCAGGCTAGCTCTTTCTGCCTGCCAGCTACCTGAAGACGTTCGCATTTTCGGAGCAGGGCTTCCAGAGGTTCTCGTCACGGACCACCTAAGCTGCGTTTGATGTTTGAGGGGGCAAGACAAGCAGGCAGCCCCAGTCTCTGTGCCTCTGTGCGAGCAGTGCCAGGGGCAGATGAGGCTGAGCAACAGCTTTCCAGGCTAGCTCTTTCTGCCTGCCAGCTACCTGAAGACGTTCGCATTTTCGGAGCAGGGCTGCCGGAGGCGCCCGGCACGGACCACCTAAGAAACGTCTCAAGCTTGAGGGGACAAGAAAAGCAAGCAGCCCCAGTCTCTGTGCCTCTGTGCGAGCACTGCCATGGGCAGATGAGGCTGAGCAACAGCTTTCCAGGCTAGCTCTTTCTGCCTGCGAGCTATCTGCAGATGTTCGCATTTTCAGAGCAGGACTGCCAGAGGATCCCGGCATGGAATACTAAATTTATGTTTGAGGTTTGAGGGGGCAAGACAAGCAAGCAGCCCCAGTCTCTGTGCCTCTGTGCGAGCAGTGCCATGGGCAGATGAGGCTGAGCAACAGCTTTCCAGGCTAGCTCTTTCTGCCTGCGAGCTATCTGCAGACGTTCGCATTTTCAGAGCAGGACTGCCAGAGGATCCCGGCACGGAATACCAAATTTATGTTTGAGGTTTGAGGGGGCAAGACAAGCAAGCAGCCCCAGTCTCTCTGCCTCTGTGCGAGCAGTGTCATGGGCAGATGAGGCTGAGCAACAGCTTTCCAGGCTAGCTCTTTCTGCATGCGACCTATCTACAGACGTTCGCATTTTCAAAGCAGGGCTGCCGGAGGATCCCGGCAAAGACCACCAAAGCTACGTTTGAAGTTTGAGGGGACAAGACAAGCAAGCAGCCCCAGTCTCTGTGCCTCTGTGCGAGCAGTGCCATGGGCAGATGAGGCTGAGCAACAACTTTCCAGGCTAGCTCTTTCTGGCTGGCAGCTATCTGCAAACGTTCGCATTTTCGGAGCAGGGCTGCTGAGGCGCCCGGCACAGACCACCTAAGCTACGTTTGAAGTTTGAGGGGACAAGACAAGCAAGCAGCCCCAGTCTCTGTGCCTCTGTGCGAGCAGTGCCATGGGCAGATGAGGCTGAGCAACAGCTTTCCAGGCTAGCTCTTTCTGCCTGCGAGCTATCTGCAGACGTTCGCATTTTCGGAGCAGGGCTGCCGGAGGCGCCCGGCACAGACCACCTAAGCTACGTTTGAAGTTTGAGGGGACAAGACAAGCAAGCAGCCCCAGTCTCTGTGCCTCTGTGCGAGCAGTGCCATGGGCAGATGAGGCTGAGCAACAGCTTTCCAGGCTAGCTCTTTCTAGCTGCGAGCTATCTGCAGACGTTTGCATTTTCGGAGCAGGGCTGCCGGAGGCGCTCGGCACGGACCACCAAAGCTACGTTTGAAGTTTGAGGGGACAAGACAAGCAAGCAGCCCCAGTCTCTGTGCCTCTGTGCGAGCAGTGCCGTGCGCAGATGAGGCTGAGCAACAGCTTTCCAGGCTAGCTTTTTCTGCCTGCGAGCTATCTGCAGACGTTCGCATTTTCAGAGCAGGACTGCCAGAGGATCCCGGCACGGAATACCAAATTTATGTTTGAGGTTTGAGGGGGCAAGACAAGCAAGCAGCCCCAGTCTCTGTGCCTCTGTGCGAGCAGTGCCATGGGCAGATGAGGCTGAGCAACAGCTTTCCAGGCTAGCTCTTTCTGCCTGCGAGCTATCTGCAGACGTTCGCATTTTCAGAGCAGGACTGCCAGAGGATCCCGGCACGGAATACCAAATTTATGTTTGAGGTTTGAGGGGGCAAGACAAGCAAGCAGCCCCAGTCTCTCTGCCTCTGTGCGAGCAGTGTCATGGGCAGATGAGGCTGAGCAACAGCTTTCCAGGCTAGCTCTTTCTGCATGCGACCTATCTACAGACGTTCGCATTTTCAAAGCAGGGCTGCCGGAGGATCCCGGCAAAGACCACCAAAGCTACGTTTGAAGTTTGAGGGGACAAGACAAGCAAGCAGCCCCAGTCTCTGTGCCTCTGTGCGAGCACAGCCATGGGCAGATGAGGCTGAGCAACAACTTTCCAGGCTAGCTCTTTCTGGCTGGCAGCTATCTGCAAACGTTCGCATTTTCGGAGCAGGGCTGCTGAGGCGCCCGGCACAGACCACCTAAGCTACGTTTGAAGTTTGAGGGGACAAGACAAGCAAGCAGCCCCAGTCTCTGTGCCTCTGTGCGAGCAGTGCCATGGGCAGATGAGGCTGAGCAACAGCTTTCCAGGCTAGCTCTTTCTGCCTGCGAGCTATCTGCAGACGTTCGCATTTTCGGAGCAGGGCTGCCGGAGGCGCCCGGCACAGACCACCTAAGCTACGTTTGAAGTTTGAGGGGACAAGACAAGCAAGCAGCCCCAGTCTCTGTGCCTCTGTGCGAGCAGTGCCATGGGCAGATGAGGCTGAGCGACAGCTTTCCAGGCTAGCTCTTTCTAGCTGCGAGCTATCTGCAGATGTTCGCATTTTCGGAGCAGGGCTGCCGGAGGCACCCAGCACAGACCACCTAAGCTACGTTTGAAGTTTGAGGGGACAAGACAAGCAAGCAGCCCCAGTCTCTGTGCCTCTGGGCGAGCAGTGCCAGGGGCAGATGAGGCTGAGCAACAGCTTTCCAGGCTAGCTCTTTCTGCCTGCGAGCTATCTGCAGACGTTCGCATTTTCAGAGCAGGACTGCCAGAGGATCCCGGCACGGAATACCAAATTTATGTTTGAGGTTTGAGGGGGCAAGACAAGCAAGCAGCCCCAGTCTCTGTGCCTCTGTGCGAGCAGTGCCATGGGCAGATGAGTCTGAGCAAAAGCTTTCCAGGCTAGCTCTTTCTGCGTGCGAGCTATCTGCAGACGTTCGCATTTTCAGAGCAGGACTGCCAGAGAATCCCGGCACGGAATACCAAATTTATGTTTGAGGTTTGAGGGGGCAAGACAAGCAAGCAGCCCCAGTCTCTGTGCCTCTGTGCGAGCAGTGCCATGGGCAGATGAGGCTGAGCAACAGCTTTCCAGGCTAGCTCTTTCTGCATCCGACCAATCTACAGACGTTCGCATTTTCAGAGCAGGGCTGCCGGAGTATCCCGGCACAGACCACCTAAGCTACGTTTGAAGTTTGAGGGGACAAGACAAGCAAGCAGCCCCAGTCTCTGTGCCTCTGTGCGAGCACTGCCATGGGCAGATGAGGCTGAGCAACAACTTTCCATGCTAGCTCTTTCTGGCTGCCAGCTATCTGCAAACGTTCGCATTTTCGGACCAGGGCTGCTGGAGGCGCCCGGCACAGACCACCTAAGCTACGTTTGAAGTTTGAGGGGACAAGACAAGCAAGCAGCCCCAGTCTCTGTGCCTCTGTGCGAGCAGTGCCATGGGCAGATGAGGCTGAGCAATGGCTTTCCAGGCTAGCTCTTTCTGCCTGCCAGCTACCTGAAGACGTTCGCATTTTCGGAGCAGGGCTTCCAGAGGTTCTCGTCACGGACCACCTAAGCTGCGTTTGATGTTTGAGGGGGCAAGACAAGCAGGCAGCCCCAGTCTCTGTGCCTCTGTGCGAGCAGTGCCAGGGGCAGATGAGGCTGAGCAACAGCTTTCCAGGCTAGCTCTTTCTGCCTGCCAGCTACCTGAAGACGTTCGCATTTTCGGAGCAGGGCTGCCGGAGGCGCCCGGCACGGACCACCTAAGAAACGTCTCAAGCTTGAGGGGACAAGAAAAGCAAGCAGCCCCAGTCTCTGTGCCTCTGTGCGAGCACTGCCATGGGCAGATGAGGCTGAGCAACAGCTTTCCAGGCTAGCTCTTTCTGCCTGCGAGCTATCTGCAGATGTTCGCATTTTCAGAGCAGGACTGCCAGAGGATCCCGGCATGGAATACTAAATTTATGTTTGAGGTTTGAGGGGGCAAGACAAGCAAGCAGCCCCAGTCTCTGTGCCTCTGTGCGAGCAGTGCCATGGGCAGATGAGGCTGAGCAACAGCTTTCCAGGCTAGCTCTTTCTGCCTGCGAGCTATCTGCAGACGTTCGCATTTTCAGAGCAGGACTGCCAGAGGATCCCGGCACGGAATACCAAATTTATGTTTGAGGTTTGAGGGGGCAAGACAAGCAAGCAGCCCCAGTCTCTCTGCCTCTGTGCGAGCAGTGTCATGGGCAGATGAGGCTGAGCAACAGCTTTCCAGGCTAGCTCTTTCTGCATGCGACCTATCTACAGACGTTCGCATTTTCAAAGCAGGGCTGCCGGAGGATCCCGGCAAAGACCACCAAAGCTACGTTTGAAGTTTGAGGGGACAAGACAAGCAAGCAGCCCCAGTCTCTGTGCCTCTGTGCGAGCAGTGCCATGGGCAGATGAGGCTGAGCAACAACTTTCCAGGCTAGCTCTTTCTGGCTGGCAGCTATCTGCAAACGTTCGCATTTTCGGAGCAGGGCTGCTGAGGCGCCCGGCACAGACCACCTAAGCTACGTTTGAAGTTTGAGGGGACAAGACAAGCAAGCAGCCCCAGTCTCTGTGCCTCTGTGCGAGCAGTGCCATGGGCAGATGAGGCTGAGCAACAGCTTTCCAGGCTAGCTCTTTCTGCCTGCGAGCTATCTGCAGACGTTCGCATTTTCGGAGCAGGGCTGCCGGAGGCGCCCGGCACAGACCACCTAAGCTACGTTTGAAGTTTGAGGGGACAAGACAAGCAAGCAGCCCCAGTCTCTGTGCCTCTGTGCGAGCAGTGCCATGGGCAGATGAGGCTGAGCGACAGCTTTCCAGGCTAGCTCTTTCTAGCTGCGAGCTATCTGCAGATGTTCGCATTTTCGGAGCAGGGCTGCCGGAGGCACCCAGCACAGACCACCTAAGCTACGTTTGAAGTTTGAGGGGACAAGACAAGCAAGCAGCCCCAGTCTCTGTGCCTCTGGGCGAGCAGTGCCAGGGGCAGATGAGGCTGAGCAACAGCTTTCCAGGCTAGCTCTTTCTGCCTGCGAGCTATCTGCAGACGTTCGCATTTTCAGAGCAGGACTGCCAGAGGATCCCGGCACGGAATACCAAATTTATGTTTGAGGTTTGAGGGGGCAAGACAAGCAAGCAGCCCCAGTCTCTGTGCCTCTGTGCGAGCAGTGCCATGGGCAGATGAGGCTGAGCAAAAGCTTTCCAGGCTAGCTCTTTCTGCGTGCGAGCTATCTGCAGACGTTCGCATTTTCAGAGCAGGACTGCCAGAGAATCCCGGCACGGAATAACAAATTTATGTTTGAGGTTTGAGGGGGCAAGACAAGCAAGCAGCCCCAGTCTCTGTGCCTCTGTGCGAGCAGTGCCATGGGCAGATGAGGCTGAGCAACAGCTTTCCAGGCTAGCTCTTTCTGCCTGCCAGCTATCTGCAGACGTTCGCATTTTCGGAGCAGGGCTGCCGGAGGATCCCGGCACAGACCACCAAAGCTACGTTTGAAGTTTGAGGGGACAAGACAAGCAAGCAGCCCCAGTCTCTGTGCCTCTGTGCGAGCAGTGCCATGGGCAGATGAGGCTGAGCAACAGCTTTCCAGGCTAGCTCTTTCTGCATCCGACCAATCTACAGACGTTCGCATTTTCAGAGCAGGGCTGCCGGAGTATCCCGGCACAGACCACCTAAGCTACGTTTGAAGTTTGAGGGGACAAGACAAGCAAGCAGCCCCAGTCTCTGTGCCTCTGTGCGAGCACTGCCATGGGCAGATGAGGCTGAGCAACAACTTTCCATGCTAGCTCTTTCTGGCTGCCAGCTATCTGCAAACGTTCGCATTTTCGGACCAGGGCTGCTGGAGGCGCCCGGCACAGACCACCTAAGCTACGTTTGAAGTTTGAGGGGACAAGACAAGCAAGCAGCCCCAGTCTCTGTGCCTCTGTGCGAGCAGTGCCATGGGCAGATGAGGCTGAGCAATGGCTTTCCAGGCTAGCTCTTTCTGCCTGCCAGCTACCTGAAGACGTTCGCATTTTCGGAGCAGGGCTTCCAGAGGTTCTCGTCACGGACCACCTAAGCTGCGTTTGATGTTTGAGGGGGCAAGACAAGCAGGCAGCCCCAGTCTCTGTGCCTCTGTGCGAGCAGTGCCATGGGCAGATGAGGCTGAGCAACAGCTTTCCAGGCTAGCTCTTTCTGCCTGCCAGCTACCTGAAGACGTTCGCATTTTCGGAGCAGGGCTGCCGGAGGCGCCCGGCACGGACCACCTAAGAAACGTCTCAAGCTTGAGGGGACAAGAAAAGCAAGCAGCCCCAGTCTCTGTGCCTCTGTGCGAGCACTGCCATGGGCAGATGAGGCTGAGCAACAGCTTTCCAGGCTAGCTCTTTCTGCCTGCGAGCTATCTGCAGATGTTCGCATTTTCAGAGCAGGACTGCCAGAGGATCCCGGCATGGAATACTAAATTTATGTTTGAGGTTTGAGGGGGCAAGACAAGCAAGCAGC
The DNA here is from genome assembly GCF_030867145.1 of Opisthocomus hoazin. Classification (NCBI taxonomy): domain Eukaryota; kingdom Metazoa; phylum Chordata; class Aves; order Opisthocomiformes; family Opisthocomidae; genus Opisthocomus; species Opisthocomus hoazin. The sequence continues at coordinate 5,587,951 of NC_134426.1, read as the reverse complement.
CCCAGTCTCTGTGCCTCTGTGCGAGCACAGCCATGGGCAGATGAGGCTGAGCAACAGCTTTCCAGGCTAGCTCTTTCTGCCTGCGAGCTATCTGCAGACGTTCGCATTTTCAGAGCAGGACTGCCAGAGGATCCCGGCACGGAATACCAAATTTATGTTTGAGGTTTGAGGGGGCAAGACAAGCAAGCAGCCCCAGTCTCTCTGCCTCTGTGCGAGCAGTGTCATGGGCAGATGAGGCTGAGCAACAGCTTTCCAGGCTAGCTCTTTCTGCATGCGACCTATCTACAGACGTTCGCATTTTCAAAGCAGGGCTGCCGGAGGATCCCGGCAAAGACCACCAAAGCTACGTTTGAAGTTTGAGGGGACAAGACAAGCAAGCAGCCCCAGTCTCTGTGCCTCTGTGCGAGCAGTGCCATGGGCAGATGAGGCTGAGCAACAACTTTCCAGGCTAGCTCTTTCTGGCTGGCAGCTATCTGCAAACGTTCGCATTTTCGGAGCAGGGCTGCTGAGGCGCCCGGCACAGACCACCTAAGCTACGTTTGAAGTTTGAGGGGACAAGACAAGCAAGCAGCCCCAGTCTCTGTGCCTCTGTGCGAGCAGTGCCATGGGCAGATGAGGCTGAGCAACAGCTTTCCAGGCTAGCTCTTTCTGCCTGCGAGCTATCTGCAGACGTTCGCATTTTCGGAGCAGGGCTGCCGGAGGCGCCCGGCACAGACCACCTAAGTTACGTTTGAAGTTTGAGGGGACAAGACAAGCAAGCAGCCCCAGTCTCTGTGCCTCTGTGCGAGCAGTGCCATGGGCAGATGAGGCTGAGCAACAGCTTTCCAGGCTAGCTCTTTCTAGCTGCGAGCTATCTGCAGATGTTCGCATTTTCGGAGCAGGGCTGCCGGAGGCACCCAGCACAGACCACCTAAGCTACGTTTGAAGTTTGAGGGGACAAGACAAGCAAGCAGCCCCAGTCTCTGTGCCTCTGGGCGAGCAGTGCCAGGGGCAGATGAGGCTGAGCAACAGCTTTCCAGGCTAGCTCTTTCTGCCTGCGAGCTATCTGCAGACGTTCGCATTTTCAGAGCAGGACTGCCAGAGGATCCCGGCACGGAATACCAAATTTATGTTTGAGGTTTGAGGGGGCAAGACAAGCAAGCAGCCCCAGTCTCTGTGCCTCTGTGCGAGCAGTGCCATGGGCAGATGAGGCTGAGCAACAGCTTTCCAGGCTAGCTCTTTCTGCCTGCGAGCTATCTGCAGACGTTCGCATTTTCAGAGCAGGACTGCCAGAGGATCCCGGCACGGAATACCAAATTTATGTTTGAGGTTTGAGGGGGCAAGACAAGCAAGCAGCCCCAGTCTCTCTGCCTCTGTGCGAGCAGTGCCATGGGCAGATGAGGCTGAGCAACAGCTTTCCAGGCTAGCTCTTTCTGCCTGCCAGCTATCTGCAGACGTTCGCATTTTCGGAGCAGGGCTGCCGGAGGATCCCGGCACAGACCACCAAAGCTACGTTTGAAGTTTGAGGGGACAAGACAAGCAAGCAGCCCCAGTCTCTGTGCCTCTGTGCGAGCAGTGCCATGGGCAGATGAGGCTAAGCAACAGCTTTCCAGGCTAGCTCTTTCTGCATCCGACCAATCTACAGACGTTCGCATTTTCAGAGCAGGGCTGCCGGAGTATCCCGGCACAGACCACCTAAGCTACGTTTGAAGTTTGAGGGGACAAGACAAGCAAGCAGCCCCAGTCTCTGTGCCTCTGTGCGAGCACTGCCATGGGCAGATGAGGCTGAGCAACAACTTTCCATGCTAGCTCTTTCTGGCTGCCAGCTATCTGCAAACGTTCGCATTTTCGGACCAGGGCTGCTGGAGGCGCCCGGCACAGACCACCTAAGCTACGTTTGAAGTTTGAGGGGACAAGACAAGCAAGCAGCCCCAGTCTCTGTGCCTCTGTGCGAGCAGTGCCATGGGCAGATGAGGCTGAGCAATGGCTTTCCAGGCTAGCTCTTTCTGCCTGCCAGCTACCTGAAGACGTTCGCATTTTCGGAGCAGGGCTTCCAGAGGTTCTCGTCACGGACCACCTAAGCTGCGTTTGATGTTTGAGGGGGCAAGACAAGCAGGCAGCCCCAGTCTCTGTGCCTCTGTGCGAGCAGTGCCATGGGCAGATGAGGCTGAGCAACAGCTTTCCAGGCTAGCTCTTTCTGCCTGCCAGCTACCTGAAGACGTTCGCATTTTCGGAGCAGGGCTGACGGAGGCGCCCGGCACGGACCACCTAAGAAACGTCTCAAGCTTGAGGGGACAAGAAAAGCAAGCAGCCCCAGTCTCTGTGCCTCTGTGCGAGCACTGCCATGGGCAGATGAGGCTGAGCAACAGCTTTCCAGGCTAGCTCTTTCTGCCTGCGAGCTATCTGCAGATGTTCGCATTTTCAGAGCAGGACTGCCAGAGGATCCCGGCATGGAATACTAAATTTATGTTTGAGGTTTGAGGGGGCAAGACAAGCAAGCAGCCCCAGTCTCTGTGCCTCTGTGCGAGCACAGCCATGGGCAGATGAGGCTGAGCAACAGCTTTCCAGGCTAGCTCTTTCTGCCTGCGAGCTATCTGCAGACGTTCGCATTTTCAGAGCAGGACTGCCAGAGGATCCCGGCACGGAATACCAAATTTATGTTTGAGGTTTGAGGGGGCAAGACAAGCAAGCAGCCCCAGTCTCTCTGCCTCTGTGCGAGCAGTGTCATGGGCAGATGAGGCTGAGCAACAGCTTTCCAGGCTAGCTCTTTCTGCATGCGACCTATCTACAGACGTTCGCATTTTCAAAGCAGGGCTGCCGGAGGATCCCGGCAAAGACCACCAAAGCTACGTTTGAAGTTTGAGGGGACAAGACAAGCAAGCAGCCCCAGTCTCTGTGCCTCTGTGCGAGCAGTGCCATGGGCAGATGAGGCTGAGCAACAACTTTCCAGGCTAGCTCTTTCTGGCTGGCAGCTATCTGCAAACGTTCGCATTTTCGGAGCAGGGCTGCTGAGGCGCCCGGCACAGACCACCTAAGCTACGTTTGAAGTTTGAGGGGACAAGACAAGCAAGCAGCCCCAGTCTCTGTGCCTCTGTGCGAGCAGTGCCATGGGCAGATGAGGCTGAGCAACAGCTTTCCAGGCTAGCTCTTTCTGCCTGCGAGCTATCTGCAGACGTTCGCATTTTCGGAGCAGGGCTGCCGGAGGCGCCCGGCACAGACCACCTAAGTTACGTTTGAAGTTTGAGGGGACAAGACAAGCAAGCAGCCCCAGTCTCTGTGCCTCTGTGCGAGCAGTGCCATGGGCAGATGAGGCTGAGCAACAGCTTTCCAGGCTAGCTCTTTCTAGCTGCGAGCTATCTGCAGATGTTCGCATTTTCGGAGCAGGGCTGCCGGAGGCACCCAGCACAGACCACCTAAGCTACGTTTGAAGTTTGAGGGGACAAGACAAGCAAGCAGCCCCAGTCTCTGTGCCTCTGGGCGAGCAGTGCCAGGGGCAGATGAGGCTGAGCAACAGCTTTCCAGGCTAGCTCTTTCTGCCTGCGAGCTATCTGCAGACGTTCGCATTTTCAGAGCAGGACTGCCAGAGGATCCCGGCACGGAATACCAAATTTATGTTTGAGGTTTGAGGGGGCAAGACAAGCAAGCAGCCCCAGTCTCTGTGCCTCTGTGCGAGCAGTGCCATGGGCAGATGAGGCTGAGCAACAGCTTTCCAGGCTAGCTCTTTCTGCCTGCGAGCTATCTGCAGACGTTCGCATTTTCAGAGCAGGACTGCCAGAGGATCCCGGCACGGAATACCAAATTTATGTTTGAGGTTTGAGGGGGCAAGACAAGCAAGCAGCCCCAGTCTCTCTGCCTCTGTGCGAGCAGTGTCATGGGCAGATGAGGCTGAGCAACAGCTTTCCAGGCTAGCTCTTTCTGCATGCGACCTATCTACAGACGTTCGCATTTTCAAAGCAGGGCTGCCGGAGGATCCCGGCAAAGACCACCAAAGCTACGTTTGAAGTTTGAGGGGACAAGACAAGCAAGCAGCCCCAGTCTCTGTGCCTCTGTGCGAGCAGTGCCATGGGCAGATGAGGCTGAGCAACAACTTTCCAGGCTAGCTCTTTCTGGCTGGCAGCTATCTGCAAACGTTCGCATTTTCGGAGCAGGGCTGCTGAGGCGCCCGGCACAGACCACCTAAGCTACGTTTGAAGTTTGAGGGGACAAGACAAGCAAGCAGCCCCAGTCTCTGTGCCTCTGTGCGAGCAGTGCCATGGGCAGATGAGGCTGAGCAACAGCTTTCCAGGCTAGCTCTTTCTGCCTGCGAGCTATCTGCAGACGTTCGCATTTTCGGAGCAGGGCTGCCGGAGGCGCCCGGCACAGACCACCTAAGCTACGTTTGAAGTTTGAGGGGACAAGACAAGCAAGCAGCCCCAGTCTCTGTGCCTCTGTGCGAGCAGTGCCATGGGCAGATGAGGCTGAGCGACAGCTTTCCAGGCTAGCTCTTTCTAGCTGCGAGCTATCTGCAGATGTTCGCATTTTCGGAGCAGGGCTGCCGGAGGCACCCAGCACAGACCACCTAAGCTACGTTTGAAGTTTGAGGGGACAAGACAAGCAAGCAGCCCCAGTCTCTGTGCCTCTGGGCGAGCAGTGCCAGGGGCAGATGAGGCTGAGCAACAGCTTTCCAGGCTAGCTCTTTCTGCCTGCGAGCTATCTGCAGACGTTCGCATTTTCAGAGCAGGACTGCCAGAGGATCCCGGCACGGAATACCAAATTTATGTTTGAGGTTTGAGGGGGCAAGACAAGCAAGCAGCCCCAGTCTCTCTGCCTCTGTGCGAGCAGTGTCATGGGCAGATGAGGCTGAGCAACAGCTTTCCAGGCTAGCTCTTTCTGCATGCGACCTATCTACAGACGTTCGCATTTTCAAAGCAGGGCTGCCGGAGGATCCCGGCAAAGACCACCAAAGCTACGTTTGAAGTTTGAGGGGACAAGACAAGCAAGCAGCCCCAGTCTCTGTGCCTCTGTGCGAGCAGTGCCATGGGCAGATGAGGCTGAGCAACAACTTTCCAGGCTAGCTCTTTCTGGCTGGCAGCTATCTGCAAACGTTCGCATTTTCGGAGCAGGGCTGCTGAGGCGCCCGGCACAGACCACCTAAGCTACGTTTGAAGTTTGAGGGGACAAGACAAGCAAGCAGCCCCAGTCTCTGTGCCTCTGTGCGAGCAGTGCCATGGGCAGATGAGGCTGAGCAACAGCTTTCCAGGCTAGCTCTTTCTGCCTGCGAGCTATCTGCAGACGTTCGCATTTTCGGAGCAGGGCTGCCGGAGGCGCCCGGCACAGACCACCTAAGTTACGTTTGAAGTTTGAGGGGACAAGACAAGCAAGCAGCCCCAGTCTCTGTGCCTCTGTGCGAGCAGTGCCATGGGCAGATGAGGCTGAGCAACAGCTTTCCAGGCTAGCTCTTTCTAGCTGCGAGCTATCTGCAGATGTTCGCATTTTCGGAGCAGGGCTGCCGGAGGCACCCAGCACAGACCACCTAAGCTACGTTTGAAGTTTGAGGGGACAAGACAAGCAAGCAGCCCCAGTCTCTGTGCCTCTGGGCGAGCAGTGCCATGGGCAGATGAGGCTGAGCAACAGCTTTCCAGGCTAGCTCTTTCTGGCTGCGAGCTATCTGCAGACGTTCGCATTTTCAGAGCAGGACTGCCAGAGGATCCCGGCACGGAATACCAAATTTATGTTTGAGGTTTGAGGGGGCAAGACAAGCAAGCAGCCCCAGTCTCTCTGCCTCTGTGCGAGCAGTGTCATGGGCAGATGAGGCTGAGCAACAGCTTTCCAGGCTAGCTCTTTCTGCCTGCGAGCTATCTACAGACGTTCGCATTTTCAAAGCAGGGCTGCCGGAGGATCCCGGCAAAGACCACCAAAGCTACGTTTGAAGTTTGAGGGGACAAGACAAGCAAGCAGCCCCAGTCTCTGTGCCTCTGTGCGAGCAGTGCCATGGGCAGATGAGGCTGAGCAACAACTTTCCAGGCTAGCTCTTTCTGGCTGGCAGCTATCTGCAAACGTTCGCATTTTCGGAGCAGGGCTGCTGAGGCGCCCGGCACAGACCACCTAAGCTACGTTTGAAGTTTGAGGGGACAAGACAAGCAAGCAGCCCCAGTCTCTGTGCCTCTGTGCGAGCAGTGCCATGGGCAGATGAGGCTGAGCAACAGCTTTCCAGGCTAGCTCTTTCTGCCTGCGAGCTATCTGCAGACGTTCGCATTTTCGGAGCAGGGCTGCCGGAGGCGCCCGGCACAGACCACCTAAGCTACGTTTGAAGTTTGAGGGGACAAGACAAGCAAGCAGCCCCAGTCTCTGTGCCTCTGTGCGAGCAGTGCCATGGGCAGATGAGGCTGAGCGACAGCTTTCCAGGCTAGCTCTTTCTAGCTGCGAGCTATCTGCAGATGTTCGCATTTTCGGAGCAGTGCTGCCGGAGGCACCCAGCACAGACCACCTAAGCTACGTTTGAAGTTTGAGGGGACAAGACAAGCAAGCAGCCCCAGTCTCTGTGCCTCTGGGCGAGCAGTGCCAGGGGCAGATGAGGCTGAGCAACAGCTTTCCAGGCTAGCTCTTTCTGCCTGCGAGCTATCTGCAGACGTTCGCATTTTCAGAGCAGGACTGCCAGAGGATCCCGGCACGGTATACCAAATTTATGTTTGAGGTTTGAGGGGGCAAGACAAGCAAGCAGCCCCAGTCTCTGTGCCTCTGTGCGAGCAGTGCCATGGGCAGATGAGGCTGAGCAAAAGCTTTCCAGGCTAGCTCTTTCTGCCTGCGAGCTATCTGCAGACGTTCGCATTTTCAGAGCAGGACTGCCAGAGGATCCCAGCACGGAATACCAAATTTATGTTTGAGGTTTGAGGGGGCAAGACAAGCAAGCAGCCCCAGTCTCTGTGCCTCTGTGCGAGCAGTGCCATGGGCAGATGAGGCTGAGCAACAGCTTTCCAGGCTAGCTCTTTCTGCCTGCCAGCTATCTGCAGACGTTCGCATTTTCGGAGCAGGGCTGCCGGAGGATCCCGGCACAGACCACCAAAGCTACGTTTGAAGTTTGAGGGGACAAGACAAGCAAGCAGCCCCAGTCTCTGTGCCTCTGTGCGAGCAGTGCCATGGGCAGATGAGGCTGAGCAACAGCTTTCCAGGCTAGCTCTTTCTGCATCCGACCAATCTACAGACGTTCGCATTTTCAGAGCAGAGCTGCCGGAGTATCCCGGCACAGACCACCTAAGCTACGTTTGAAGTTTGAGGGGACAAGACAAGCAAGCAGCCCCAGTCTCTGTGCCTCTGTGCGAGCACTGCCATGGGCAGATGAGGCTGAGCAACAACTTTCCATGCTAGCTCTTTCTGGCTGCCAGCTATCTGCAAACGTTCGCATTTTCGGACCAGGGCTGCTGGAGGCGCCCGGCACAGACCACCTAAGCTACGTTTGAAGTTTGAGGGGACAAGACAAGCAAGCAGCCCCAGTCTCTGTGCCTCTGTGCGAGCAGTGCCATGGGCAGATGAGGCTGAGCAATGGCTTTCCAGGCTAGCTCTTTCTGCCTGCCAGCTACCTGAAGACGTTCGCATTTTCGGAGCAGGGCTTCCAGAGGTTCTCGTCACGGACCACCTAAGCTGCGTTTGATGTTTGAGGGGGCAAGACAAGCAGGCAGCCCCAGTCTCTGTGCCTCTGTGCGAGCAGTGCCAGGGGCAGATGAGGCTGAGCAACAGCTTTCCAGGCTAGCTCTTTCTGCCTGCCAGCTACCTGAAGACGTTCGCATTTTCGGAGCAGGGCTGCCGGAGGCGCCCGGCACGGACCACCTAAGAAACGTCTCAAGCTTGAGGGGACAAGAAAAGCAAGCAGCCCCAGTCTCTGTGCCTCTGTGCGAGCACTGCCATGGGCAGATGAGGCTGAGCAACAGCTTTCCAGGCTAGCTCTTTCTGCCTGCGAGCTATCTGCAGATGTTCGCATTTTCAGAGCAGGACTGCCAGAGGATCCCGGCATGGAATACTAAATTTATGTTTGAGGTTTGAGGGGGCAAGACAAGCAAGCAGCCCCAGTCTCTGTGCCTCTGTGCGAGCAGTGCCATGGGCAGATGAGGCTGAGCAACAGCTTTCCAGGCTAGCTCTTTCTGCCTGCGAGCTATCTGCAGACGTTCGCATTTTCAGAGCAGGACTGCCAGAGGATCCCGGCACGGAATACCAAATTTATGTTTGAGGTTTGAGGGGGCAAGACAAGCAAGCAGCCCCAGTCTCTCTGCCTCTGTGCGAGCAGTGTCATGGGCAGATGAGGCTGAGCAACAGCTTTCCAGGCTAGCTCTTTCTGCATGCGACCTATCTACAGACGTTCGCATTTTCAAAGCAGGGCTGCCGGAGGATCCCGGCAAAGACCACCAAAGCTACGTTTGAAGTTTGAGGGGACAAGACAAGCAAGCAGCCCCAGTCTCTGTGCCTCTGTGCGAGCAGTGCCATGGGCAGATGAGGCTGAGCAACAACTTTCCAGGCTAGCTCTTTCTGGCTGGCAGCTATCTGCAAACGTTCGCATTTTCGGAGCAGGGCTGCTGAGGCGCCCGGCACAGACCACCTAAGCTACGTTTGAAGTTTGAGGGGACAAGACAAGCAAGCAGCCCCAGTCTCTGTGCCTCTGTGCGAGCAGTGCCATGGGCAGATGAGGCTGAGCAACAGCTTTCCAGGCTAGCTCTTTCTGCCTGCGAGCTATCTGCAGACGTTCGCATTTTCGGAGCAGGGCTGCCGGAGGCGCCCGGCACAGACCACCTAAGCTACGTTTGAAGTTTGAGGGGACAAGACAAGCAAGCAGCCCCAGTCTCTGTGCCTCTGTGCGAGCAGTGCCATGGGCAGATGAGGCTGAGCAACAGCTTTCCAGGCTAGCTCTTTCTAGCTGCGAGCTATCTGCAGATGTTCGCATTTTCGGAGCAGGGCTGCCGGAGGCACCCAGCACAGACCACCTAAGCTACGTTTGAAGTTTGAGGGGACAAGACAAGCAAGCAGCCCCAGTCTCTGTGCCTCTGGGCGAGCAGTGCCAGGGGCAGATGAGGCTGAGCAACAGCTTTCCAGGCTAGCTCTTTCTGCCTGCGAGCTATCTGCAGACGTTCGCATTTTCAGAGCAGGACTGCCAGAGGATCCCGGCACGGAATACCAAATTTATGTTTGAGGTTTGAGGGGGCAAGACAAGCAAGCAGCCCCAGTCTCTGTGCCTCTGTGCGAGCAGTGCCATGGGCAGATGAGGCTGAGCAAAAGCTTTCCAGGCTAGCTCTTTCTGCGTGCGAGCTATCTGCAGACGTTCGCATTTTCAGAGCAGGATTGCCAGAGAATCCCGGCACGGAATACCAAATTTATGTTTGAGGTTTGAGGGGGCAAGACAAGCAAGCAGCCCCAGTCTCTGTGCCTCTGTGCGAGCAGTGCCATGGGCAGATGAGGCTGAGCAACAGCTTTCCAGGCTAGCTCTTTCTGCCTGCCAGCTATCTGCAGACGTTCGCATTTTCGGAGCAGGGCTGCCGGAGGATCCCGGCACAGACCACCAAAGCTACGTTTGAAGTTTGAGGGGACAAGACAAGCAAGCAGCCCCAGTCTCCTTGACTCTGTGCGAGCAGTGCCATGGGCAGATGAGGCGGAGCAACAGTTTTCCAGGCTAGCTCTTTCTGCCTGCGAGCTATCTGCCGATGTTCGCATTTTCAGAGCAGCGCTGCCGCAGGCACCAGGCACGGACCACCTAAGCTACGTCTGAAGTTTGAGGGGACAAGACAAGCAAGCAGTCCCAGTCTCTGTGCCTCTGTGCAAGCAGTGCCATGGGCAGATGAAGCTGAGCAACAGCTTTCCAGGCTAGCTCTTTCTGGCTGCGATCTATCTGCAGACGTTCGCATTTTCAGAGCAGGTCTGCCGGAGGCGCCTGGCACAGAACACCTAAGATACGTTTGAAGATTGAGGGTAGAAGACAGCAAGCAGCCCCAGTCCCTGTGCCTCTGTGCGAGCAGTGCCATGGGCAGATGAGGCTGAGCAACAGCTTTCCAGGCTAGCTCTTTCTGCCTGCGAGCTATCTGCAGACGTTTGCATTTTCAGAGCAGCCCTGCCGGAACCACCCGGCACGGAACACCTAAGGTACATTTGAAATTTGAGGGGGCAAGACAAGCAAGCAGCCCCAGTCTCTGTGCCTCTGTGCGAGCAGTGCCATGGGCAGATGAGGCTGAGCAACAGCTTTCCAGGCTAGCTCTTTCTGGCTGCGACCTATGTGCAGACGTTCGCATTTTCGGAGAATTGCTACCGGAGGCGTCCTGCACGGACCACCTAAGCTACGTTTGAAGTTTGATGTGGCAACACAAGCAAGCAGCCTCAGTCTTTGTGCCTCTGTGCGAGCAGTGCCATGGGCAGTTGAAACTGAGCAACAGCTTTACAGGCCAGCTCTTTCTGGCTGCTAGCTCTCTGTAGACATTCGCATTTTAGGAGCAGGGCTGTGAAAGGAGCCTGCCAGGGATGTCCCTCATTCCCAGGCTACTTCTCAACTTTGATGTGGCAAGACAAGCAAGCAGCCCCAGTCTCTGTGCCTCTGTGCGAGCAGTGCCATGGGCAGATGAGGTTGAGCAACAGCTTTCCAGGCTAGCTCTTTCTGGTTGCAAGTTATCTGCAAATGTTCACATTTTCAGAGAAGCGCTGACAGCGGCCCCCTGCACGGACTCACAAACGTACTTTTTAAGTTTGAGGTGGCAAAATAAGCAAGCAGCCCCAGTGTCTGTGCCTCTGTGCGAGCAGTGCCATGAGCAGATGGGGCTCAGCAACAGCTTTCCAGGCTAGCTCTTTCTGCCTGCGAGCTATCTGCAGACGTTTGCATTTTCAAAGCAGGTCTGCCAGATGCTCCCGGCACGGACCACCTAAGATACATTTGAAGTTTGAGGTGGCAAGACAAGCAAGCAGCCCCAGTCTCTGTGCCTCTGTGCGAGCAGTGCCATGGGCAGATGAGGCTGAGCAACAGCTTTCCAGGGTAGCTTTTTCTGCCTGCGAGCTATCTGCAGACGTTCGCATTTTCGGAGCAGGGCTGCCGGAGGCGTCCTGCACGGACCACCTAAGCTACGTTTGAAGGTTGAGGGGGCAAGACAAGCAAGCAGCCCCAGTCTCTGTGCCTCTGTGCGAGCACTGCCATGGGCAGATGAGGCTGAGCAACAGCTTTCCAGGCTAGCTCTTTCTGCCTGCGAGCTATCTGCAGACGTTCGCATTTTCGGAGCAGGTCTGCCGGAGGCGCCCGGCACAGACCACCTAATCTACGTTTGAAGTTTGAGGGTGCAAGACAAGCAAGCAGCCCCAGTCTCTGTGACTCTGTGCGAGCAGTGCCATGTGCAGATGAGGCTGAGCAACGGCTTTCCAGGCTAGCTCTTTCTGCCTGCGAGCTATCTGCAGACGTTTGCATTTTCGGAGCAGGGCTGCAGGAGGCGTCCTGCACGGACCACCTAAGCTACATTTGATGTTTGAGGGGGCAAGACAAGCAGGCAGCCCCAGTCTCTGTGCCTCTGTGCGAGCAGTGCCAGGGGCAGATAACTGAGCTACAGCTTTCCAGGCTAGCTCTTTCTGCCTGCCAGCTACCTGAAGACGTTCGCATTTTCGGAGCAGGGCTGCCGGAGGATCCCAGCACGGACCACCTAAGAAACGTTTGAAGTTTGAGGGGACAAGACAAGCAAGCAGCCCCAGTCTCTGTGCCTCTGTGCGAGCAGTGCCATGGGCAGATGAGGCTGAGCAACAGCTTTCCAGGCTAGCTCTTTCTGCATGCGACCTATCTACAGACGTTCGCATTTTCAGAGCAGGGCTGTCCGAGGATCCCGGCACAGACCACCAAAGCTACGTTTGAAGTTTGAGGGGACAAGACAAGCAAGCAGCCCCAGTCTCTGTGCCTCTGTGCGAGCAGTGCCATGGGCAGATGAGGCTGAGCAACAGCTTTCCAGGCTAGCTCTTTCTGCCTGCGAGCTATCTGCAGACGTTCGCATTTTCGGAGCAGGGCTGCCGGAGGCGCCCGGTACAGACCACCTAAGCTACGTTTGAAGTTTGAGGGGACAAGACAAGCAAGCAGCCCCAGTCTCTGTGCCTCTGTGCGAGCAGTGCCATGGGCAGATGAGGCTGAGCAACAGCTTTCCAGGCTAGCTCTTTCTGCCTGCGAGCTATCTGCAGACGTTCGCATTTTCGGAGCAGGGCTGCTGGAGGCGCCCGGCACAGACCACCTAAGCTACGTTTGAAGGTTGAGGGGGCAAGACAAGCAAGCAGCCCCAGTCTCTGTGCCTCTGGGCGAGCAGTGCCATGGGCAGATGAGGCTGAGAAACAGCTTTCCGAGCTAGCTCTTTCTGCCTGCGAGCTATCTGCAGACGTTCGCATTTTTGGAGCAGGGCTGCTGGAGGCGTCCGGCACGGACCACCTAAGATACGTTTGAAGTTTGAGGGGACAAGACAAGCAAGCAGCCCCAGTCTCTGTGCCTCTGTGCGAGCAGTGCCATGGGCAGATGAGGCTGAGCAACGGCTTTCCAGGCTAGCTCTTTCTGCCTGCCAGCTACCTGAAGACGTTCACATTTTCGGAGCAGGGCTTCCGGAGGTTCTAGTCACGGACCACCTAAGCTACGTTTGATGTTTGAGGGGGCAAGACAAGCAGGCAGCCCCAGTCTCTGTGCCTCTGTGCGAGCAGTGCCAGGGGCAGATGAGGCTGAGCAACAGCTTTCCAGGCTAGCTCTTTCTGCCTGCCAGCTACCTGAAGACGTTCGCATTTTTGGAGCAGGGCTGCCGGAGGCGCCCGGCACGGAACACCGAAGAAACGTTTGAAGCTTGAGGGGACAAGACAAGCAAGCAGCCCCAGTCTCTGTGCCTCTGTGCGAGCAGTGCCATGGGCAGATGAGGCTGAGCAACAGCTTTCCAGGCTAGCTCTTTCTGCCTGCGAGCTATCTGCAGACGTTCGCATTTTCAGAGCAGGACTGCCAGAGGATCCCGGCACGGAATACCAAATTTATGTTTGAGGTTTGAGGGGGCAAGACAAGCAAGCAGCCCCAGTCTCTGTGCCTCTGTGCGAGCAGTGCCATGGGCAGATGAGGCTGAGCAACGGCTTTCCAGGCTAGCTCTTTCTGCCTGCCAACTATCTGCAGACGTTCGCATTTTCAGAGCAGGGCTGCCGGAGGATCCCGGCACAGACCACCAAAGCTACGTTTGAAGTTTGAGGGGACAAGACAAGCAAGCAGCCCCAGTCTCTGTGCCTCTGTGCGAGCAGTGCCATGTGCAGATGAGGCTGAGCAACAGCTTTCCAGGCTAGCTCTTTCTGCCTGCCAGCTATCTTCAGACGTTCGCATTTTCAGAGCAGGTCTGCCGGAGGCGCCTGGCATAGAACACCTAAGATACGTTTGAAGTTTGAGGGTACAAGACAGCAAGCAGCCCCAGTCCCTGTGCCTCTGTGCGAGCAGTGTCATGGGCAGATGAGGCTGAGCAACAGCTTTCCAGGCTAGCTCTTTCTGCCTGCGAGCTATCTGCAGACGTTTGCATTTTCAGAGCAGCCCTGCCGGAACCACCCGGCACGGAACACCTAAGCTACATTTGAAATTTGAGGGGGCAAGACAAGCAAGCAGCCCCAGTCTCTGTGCCTCTGTGCGAGCAGTGCCATGGGCAGATGAGGCTGAGCAACAGCTTTCCAGGCTAGCTCTTTCTGGCTGCGAGCTATCTGCAGACGTTCGCATTTTGGAGCAGGGCTGCAGGAGCCGCCCAGCACGGAACACCTAAGCTACGTTTGAAGTTTGAGGGGACAAGACAAGCAAGCAGCCCCAGTCTCTGTGCCTCTGTGCGAGCAGTGCCATGGGCAGATGAGGCTGAGCAACAGCTTTCCAGGCTAGCTCTTTCTGCCTGCGAGCTATCTGCAGACGTTCGCATTTTCGGAGCAGGGCTGCCGGAGCCGCCCGGCACGGACCACCTAAGATACATTTGAAGTTTGAGGGGGCAAGACAAGCAAGCAGCCCCAGTCTCTGTGCCTCTGTGCGAGCAGTGCCATGGGCAGATGAGGCTGAGCAACAGCTTTCCAGGCTAGCTCTTTCTGGCTGCGACCTATGTGCAGACGTTCGCATTTTCGGAGAATTGCTACCGGAGGCATCCTGCACGGACCACCTAAGCTACGTTTGAAGTTTGATGTGGCAACACAAGCAAGCAGCCTCAGTCTCTGTGCCTCTGTGCGAGCAGTGCCATGGGCAGTTGAAACTGAGCAAAGGCTTTACAGGCCAGCTCTTTCTGGCTGCTAGCTCTCTGTAGACATTCGCATTTTAGGAGCAGGGCTGTGAAAGGAGCCTGCCAGGGATGTCCCTCATTCCCAGGCTACTTCTCAACTTTGATGTGGCAAGACAAGCAAGCAGCCCCAGTCTCTGTGCCTCTGTGCGAGCAGTGCCATGGGCAGATGAGGCTGAGCAACAGCTTTCCAGGTTAGCTCTTTCTGCCTGCGAGCTATCTGCAGACATTCGCATTTTAAGACCAGGGCTGCTGGAGGCCTCATGCACGGAACTCAAAACTATGTTTGAAGTTTGAGGTGGCAAGACAAGCAAGCAGCCCCAGATTCTGTGCCTCTGTGCGAGCAGTGCCATGGGCAGATGAGGCTGAGCAACAGCTTTCCAGGCTAGCTCTTTCTGCCTGCGAGCTATCTGCAGACGTTCGCATTTTCAGAGAAGGCCTGCCGGACGTCCCCTGCAAGGACGACATAATATCCGTTTGAATTTGAAGGGGGCAAGACAAGCAAGCAGCCCCAGTCTCTGTGCCTCTGTGCGAGCAGTGCCATGGGCAGATGAGGTTGAGCAACAGCTTTCCAGGCTAGCTCTTTCTGGTTGCAAGTTATCTGCAGATGTTCACATTTTCAGAGAAGCGCTGCCAGCGGCCCTCTGCACGGACTCACAAACGTACTTTTTAAGTTTGAGGTGGCAAAATAAGCAAGCAGCCCCAGTGTCTGTGCCTCTGTGCGAGCAGTGCCATGAGCAGATGGGGCTCAGCAACAGCTTTCCAGGCTAGCTCTTTCTGCCTGCGAGCTATCTGCAGACGTTTGCATTTTCAAAGCAGGTCTGCCAGATGCTCCCGGCACGGACCACCTAAGATACATTTGAAGTTTGAGGTGGCAAGACAAGCAAGCAGCCCCAGTCTCTGTGCCTCTGTGCGAGCAGTGCCATGGGCAGATGAGGCTGAGCAACAGCTTTCCAGGGTAGCTTTTTCTGCCTGCGAGCTATCTGCAGACGTTCGCATTTTCGGAGCAGGGCTGCAGGAGGCGTCCTGCACGGACCACCTAAGCTACGTTTGAAGTTTGAGGGGGCAAGACAAGCAGGCAGCCCCAGTCTCTGTGCCTCTGTGCGAGCAGTGTCAGGGGCAGATAACTGAGCTACAGCTTTCCAGGCTAGCTCTTTCTGCCTGCCAGCTATCTGCAAACGTTCGCATTTTCGGAGCAGGGCTGCTGGAGGATCCCAGCACGGACCACCTAAGCTACGTTTGAAGTTTGAGGGGACAAGACAAGCAAGCATCCCCAGTCTCTGTGCCTCTGTGCGAGCAGTGCCATGGGCAGATGAGGCTGAGCAACAGCTTTCCAGGCTAGCTCTTTCTGCCTGCGAGCTATCTGCAGACGTTCGCATTTTCAGAGCAGGACTGCCAGAGGATCCCGGCACGGAATACCAAATTTATGTTTGAGGTTTGAGGGGGCAAGACAAGCAAGCAGCCCCAGTCTCTGTGCCTCTGTGCGAGCACTGCCATGGGCAGATGAGGCTGAGCAACAGCTTTCCAGGCTAGCTCTTTCTGCCTGCGAGCTATCTGCAGACGTTCGCATTTTCAGAGCAGGACTGCCAGAGAATCCCGGCATGGAATACTAAATTTATGTTTGAGGTTTGAGGGTGCAAGACAAGCAAGCAGCCCCAGTCTCTGTGCCTCTGTGCGAGCACTGCCATGGGCAGATGAGGCTGAGCAACAGCTTTCCAGGCTAGCTCTTTCTGGCTGCGAGCTATCTGCAGACGTTCGCATTTTCGGAGCAGGGCTGCTGGAGGCGCCCGGCACAGACCACCTAAGCTACGTTTGAAGTTTGAGGGGACAAGACAAGCAAGCAGCCCCAGTCTCTGTGCCTCTGTGCGAGCAGTGCCATGGGCAGATGAGGCTGAGCGACAGCTTTCCAGGCTAGCTCTTTCTAGCTGCGAGCTATCTGCAGACGTTCGCATTTTCGGAGCAGGGCTCCCAGAGGCACCCAGCACAGACCACCTAAGATACGTTTGAAGTTTGAGGGGACAAGACAAGCAAGCAGCCCCAGTCTCTGTGCCTCTGTGCGAGCAGTGCCATGGGCAGATGAGGCTGAACAACAGTTTTCCAGGCTAGCTCTTTCTGCCTGCGAGCTTTCTGCAGATGTTCGCATTTTCAGAGCAGCGCTGCCGCAAGCACCCGGCACGGACCACCTAAGCTACGTTTGAAGTTTGAGGGGACAAGACAAGCAAGCAGCCCCAGTCTCTGTGCCTCTGTGCGAGCACTGCCATGGGCAGATGAGGCTGAGCAACAGCTTTCCAGGCTAGCTCTTTCTGGCTGCGAGCTATCTGCAGACGTTCGCATTTTCAGAGCAGGACTGCCAGAGGATCCCGGCATGGAATACTAAATATATGTTTGAGGTTTGAGGGTGCAAGACAAGCAAGCAGCCCGAGTCTCTGTGCCTCTGTGCGAGCAGTGCCATGGGCAGATGAGGCTGAGCAACGGCTTTCCAGGCTAGCTCTTTCTGCCTGCCAGCTACCTGAAGACGTTCACATTTTCGGAGCAGGGCTTCCGGAGGTTCTCGTCACAGACCACCTAAGCTACGTTTGATGTTTGAGGGGGCAAGACAAGCAGGCAGCCCCAGTCTCTGTGCCTCTGTGCGAGCAGTGCCAGGGGCAGATGAGGCTGAGCAACAGCTTTCCAGGCTAGCTCTTTCTGCCTGCCAGCTACCTGAAGACGTTCGCATTTTTGGAGCAGGGCTGCCGGAGGCGCCCGGCACGGACCACCTAAGATACGTTTGAAGCTTGAGGGGACAAGATAAGCAAGCAGCCCCAGTCTCTGTGCCTCTGTGCGAGCACTGCCATGGGCAGATGAGGCTGAGCAACAGCTTTCCAGGCTAGCTCTTTCTGCCTGCGAGCTATCTGCAGACGTTCGCATTTTCAGAGCAGGACTGCCAGAGGATCCCGGCACGGAATACCAAATTTATGTTTGAGGTTTGAGGGGGCAAGACAAGCAACCAGCCCCAGTCTCTCTGCCTCTGTGCGAGCACTGCCATGGGCAGATGAGGCTGAGCAACAGCTTTCCAGGCTAGCTCTTTCTGCCTGCGAGCTATCTGCAGACGTTCGCATTTTCAGAGCAGGACTGCCAGAGAATCCCGGCATGGAATACTAAATTTATGTTTGAGGTTTGAGGGTGCAAGACAAGCAAGCAGCCCCAGTCTCTGTGCCTCTGTGCGAGCACAGCCATGGGCAGATGAGGCTGAGCAACAGCTTTCCAGGCTAGGTCTTTCTGCCTGCGAGCTATCTGCAGACGTTCGCATTTTCAGAGCAGGACTGCCAGAGGATCCCGGCACGGAATACCAAATTTATGTTTGAGGTTTGAGGGGGCAAGACAAGCAAGCAGCCCCAGTCTCTGTGCCTCTGTGCGAGCAGTGCCATGGGCAGATGAGGCTGAGCAACTACTTTCCAGGCTAGCTCTTTCTGGCTGGCAGCTATCTGCAAACTTTCGCATTTTCGGAGCAGGGCTGCTAGAGGCGAGCGGCACAGACCACCTAAGCTACGTTTGAAGTTTGAGGGGACAAGACAAGCAAGCAGCCCCAGTCTCTGTGCCTCTGTGCGAGCAGTGCCATGTGCAGATGAGGCGGAGCAACAGTTTTCCAGGCTAGCTCTTTCTGCCTGCGAGCTATCTGCAGATGTTCGCATTTTCAGAGCAGCGCTGCCGCAGGCACCCGGCACGGACCACCTAAGCTACGTTTGAAGTTTGAGGGGACAAGACAAGCAAGCAGTTCCAGTCTCTGTGCCTCTGTGCAAGCAGTGCCATGGGCAGATGAGGCTGAGCAACAGCTTTCCAGGCTAGCTCTTTCTGCCTGCGATCTATCTGCAGACGTTCGCATTTTCAGAGCAGGTCTGCCGGAGGCGCCTGGCACAGAACACCTAAGATAGGTTTGAAGTTTGAGGGTACAAGACAAGCAAGCAGCCCCAGTCCCTGTGCCTCTGTGCGAGCAGTGCCATGGGCAGATGAGGCTGAGCAACAGCTTTCCAGGCTAGCTCTTTCTGCCTGCGAGCTATCTGCAGACGTTTGCATTTTCAGAGCAGAACTGCCGGAAGCACCCGGCACGGAACACCTAAGCTACATTTGAAATTTGAGGGGGCAAGACAAGCAAGCAGCCCCAGTCTCTGTGCCTCTGTGCGAGCAGTGCCATGGGCAGATGAGGCTGAGCAACAGCTTTCCAGGCTAGCTCTTTCTGGCTGCGACCTATGTGCAGACGTTCGCATTTTCGGAGAATTGCTACCGGAGGCGTCCTGCACGGACCACCTAAGCTACGTTTGAAGTTTGATGTGGCAACACAAGCAAGCAGCCTCAGTCTCTGTGCCTCTGTGCGAGAAGTGCCATGGGCAGTTGAGGCTGAGCAACAGCTTTCCAGGTTAGCTCTTTCTGCCTGCGAGCTATCTGCAGACATTCGCATTTTAAGACCAGGGCTGCTGGAGGCCTCATGCACGGAACCCAAAACTATGTTTGAAGTTTGAGGTGGCAAGACAAGCAAGCAGCCCCAGATTCTGTGCCTCTGTGCGAGCAGTGCCATGGGCAGATGAGGCTGAGCAACAGCTTTCCAGGCTAGCTCTTTCTGCCTGCGAGCTATCTGCAGACGTTCGCATTTTCGGAGAAGGCCTGCCGGAGGCCCCCTGCAAGGACCACCTAATATCCGTTTGAATTTGAAGGAGCAAGACAAGCAAGCAGCCCCAGTCTCTGTGCCTCTGTGCGAGCAGTGCCATGGGCAGATGAGGTTGAGCAACAGCTTTCCAGGCTAGCTTTTTCTGGTTGCAAGTTATCTGCAGATGTTCACATTTTCAGAGAAGCGCTGCCAGCGGCCCCCTGCACGGACTCACAAACGTACTTTTTAAGTTTGAGGTGGCAAAATAAGCAAGCAGCCCCAGTGTCTGTGCCTCTGTGCGAGCAGTGCCATGAGCAGAAGGGGCTCAGCAACAGCTTTCCAGGCTAGCTCTTTCTGCCTGCGAGCTATCTGCAGACGTTTGCATTTTCAAAGCAGGTCTGCCGGATGCTCCCGGCACGGACCACCTAAGATACATTTGAAGTTTGAGGTGGCAAGACAAGCAAGCAGCCCCAGTCTCTGTGCCTCTGTGCGAGCAGTGCCATGGGCAGATGAGGCTGAGCAACAGCTTTCCAGGGTAGCTTTTTCTGCCTGCGAGCTATCTGCAGACGTTCGCATTTTCGGAGCAGGGCTGCAGGAGGCGTCCTGCACGGACCACCTAAGCTACGTTTGAAGGTTGAGGGGGCAAGACAAGCAAGCAGCCCCAGTCTCTGTGCCTCTGTGCGAGCACTGCCATGGGCAGATGAGGCTGAGCAACAGCTTTCCAGGCTAGCTCTTTCTGGCTGCGAGCTATCTGCAGACGTTCGCATTTTCGGAGCAGGTCTGCCGGAGGCGCCCGGCACAGACCACCTAATCTACTTTTGAAGTTTGAGGGTGCAAGACAAGCAAGCAGCCCCAGTCTCTGTGACTCTGTGCGAGCAGTGCCATGTGCAGATGAGGCTGAGCAACGGCTTTCCAGGCTAGCTCTTTCTGCCTGCGAGCTATCTGCAGACGTTCGCATTTTCGGAGCAGGGCTGCAGGAGGCGTCCTGCACGGACCACCTAAGCTACGTTTGATGTTTGAGGGGGCAAGACAAGCAGGCAGCCCCAGTCTCTGTGCCTCTGTGCGAGCAGTGCCAGGGGCAGATAACTGAGCTACAGCTTTCCAGGCTAGCTCTTTCTGCCTGCCAGCTACCTGAAGACGTTCGCATATTCAGAGCAGGGCTGCCGGAGGATCCCAGCACGGACCACCTAAGAAACGTTTGAAGTTTGAGGGGACAAGACAAGCAAGCAGCCCCAGTCTCTGTGCCTCTGTGCGAGCAGTGCCATGGGCAGATGAGGCTGAGCAACAGCTTTCCAGGCTAGCTCTTTCTGCATGCGACCTATCTACAGACGTTCGCATTTTCAGAGCAGGGCTGCCGGAGGTTCTCGTCACGGACCACCTAAGCTACGTTTGAAGTTTGAGGGGACAAGACAAGCAAGCAGCCCCAGTCTCTGTGCCTCTGTGCGAGCAGTGCCATGTGCAGATGAGGCTGAGCAACGGCTTTCCAGGCTAGCTCTTTCTGCCTGCGAGCTACCTGAAGACGTTCGCATTTTCGGAGCAGGGCTTCCGGAGGTTCTCGTCACGGACCACCTAAGCTACGTTTGATGTTTGAGGGGGCAAGACAAGCAGGCAGCCCCAGTCTCTGTGCCTCTGTGCGAGCAGTGCCATGGGCAGATGAGGCTGAGCAACAGCTTTCCAGGCTAGCTCTTTCTGCCTGCCAGCTACCTGAAGACGTTCGCATTTTCGGAGCAGGGCTGCTGGAGGCGCCTGGCACGGACCACCTAAGAAACGTCTGAAGCTTGAGGGGACAAGACAAGAAAGCAGCCCCAGTCTCTGTGCCTCTGTGCGAGCACTGCCATGGGCAGATGAGGCTGAGCAACAGCTTTCCAGGCTAGCTCTTTCTGCCTGCGAGCTATCTGCAGACGTTCGCATTTTCAGAGCAGGACTGCCAGAGGATCCCGGCATGGAATACTAAATTTATGTTTGAGGTTTGAGGGTGCAAGACAAGCAAGCAGCCCAAGTCTCTGTGCCTCTGTGCGAGCACTGCCATGGGCAGATGAGGCTGAGCAACAGCTTTCCAGGCTAGCTCTTTCTGCCTGCGAGCTATCTGCAGACGTTCGCATTTTCAGAGCAGGACTGCCAGAGGATCCCGGCACGGAATACCAAATTTATGTTTGAGGTTTGAGGGGGCAAGACAAGCAAGCAGCCCCAGTCTCTGTGCCTCTGTGCGAGCAGTGCCATGGGCAGATGAGGCTGAGCAACAACTTTCCAGGCTAGCTCTTTCTGGCTGGCAGCTATCTGCAAACGTTCGCATTTTCGGAGCAGGGCTGCTAGAGGCGAGAGGCACAGACCACCTAAGCTACGTTTGAAGTTTGAGGGGACAAGACAAGCAAGCAGCCCCAGTCTCTGTGCCTCTGTGCGAGCAGTGCCATGGGCAGATGAGGCTGAGCAACAGCTTTCCAGGCTAGCTCTTTCTGGCTGCGAGCTATCTGCAGACGTTCGCATTTTCAGAGCAGGACTGCCAGAGGATCCCGGCATGGAATACTAAATTTATGTTTGAGGTTTGAGGGTGCAAGACAAGCAAGCAGCCCCAGTCTCTGTGCCTCTGTGCGAGCAGTGCCATGGGCAGATGAGGCTGAGCAACGGCTTTCCAGGCTAGCTCTTTCTGCCTGCCAGCTACCTGAAGACGTTCACATTTTCGGAGCAGGGCTTCCGGAGGTTCTCGTCACAGACCACCTAAGCTACGTTTGATGTTTGAGGGGGCAAGACAAGCAGGCAGCCCCAGTCTCTGTGCCTCTGTGCGAGCAGTGCCAGGGGCAGATGAGGCTGAGCAACAGCTTTCCAGGCTAGCTCTTTCTGCCTGCCAGCTACCTGAAGACGTTCGCATTTTCGGAGCAGGGCTGCCGGAGGCGCCCGGCACGGACCACCTAAGATACGTTTGAAGCTTGAGGGGACAAGATAAGCAAGCAGCCCCAGTCTCTGTGCCTCTGTGCGAGCACTGCCATGGGCAGATGAGGCTGAGCAACAGCTTTCCAGGCTAGCTCTTTCTGCCTGCGAGCTATCTGCAGACGTTCGCATTTTCAGAGCAGGACTGCCAGAGGATCCCGGCACGGAATACCAAATTTATGTTTGAGGTTTGAGGGGGCAAGACAAGCAACCAGCCCCAGTCTCTGTGCCTCTGTGCGAGCACTGCCATGGGCAGATGAGGCTGAGCAACAGCTTTCCAGGCTAGCTCTTTCTGCCTGCGAGCTATCTGCAGACGTTCGCATTTTCAGAGCAGGACTGCCAGAGAATCCCGGCATGGTATACTAAATTTATGTTTGAGGTTTGAGGGTGCAAGACAAGCAAGCAGCCCCAGTCTCTGTGCCTCTGTGCGAGCACTGCCATGGGCAGATGAGGCTGAGCAACAGCTTTCCAGGCTAGCTCTTTCTGGCTGCGAGCTATCTGCAGACGTTCGCATTTTCGGAGCAGGGCTGCTGGAGGCGCCCGGCACAGACCACCTAAGCTACGTTTGAAGTTTGAGGGGACAAGACAAGCAAGCAGCCCCAGTCTCTGTGCCTCTGTGCGAGCAGTGCCATGGGCAGATGAGGCTGAGCGACAGCTTTCCAGGCTAGCTCTTTCTAGCTGCGAGCTATCTGCAGACGTTCGCATTTTCGGAGCAGGGCTCCCAGAGGCACCCAGCACAGACCACCTAAGATACGTTTGAAGTTTGAGGTGACAAGACAAGCAAGCAGCCCCAGTCTCTGTGCCTCTGTGCGAGCAGTGCCATGGGCAGATGAGGCTGAACAACAGTTTTCCAGGCTAGCTCTTTCTGCCTGCGAGCTTTCTGCAGATGTTCGCATTTTCAGAGCAGCGCTGCCGCAAGCACCCGGAACGGACCACCTAAGCTACGTTTGAAGTTTGAGGGGACAAGACAAGCAAGCAGCCCCAGTCTCTGTGCCTCTGTGCGAGCAGTGCCATGGGCAGATGAGGCTGAGCAACAGCTTTCCAGGCTAGCTCTTTCTGGCTGCGAGCTATCTGCAGACGTTCGCATTTTCAGAGCAGGACTGCCAGAGGATCCCGGCATGGAATACTAAATTTATGTTTGAGGTTTGAGGGTGCAAGACAAGCAAGCAGCCCCAGTCTCTGTGCCTCTGTGCGAGCAGTGCCATGGGCAGATGAGGCTGAGCAATGGCTTTCCAGGCTAGCTCTTTCTGCCTGCCAGCTACCTGAAGACGTTCACATTTTCGGAGCAGGGCTTCCGGAGGTTCTCGTCACAGACCACCTAAGCTACGTTTGATGTTTGAGGGGGCAAGACAAGCAGGCAGCCCCAGTCTCTGTGCCTCTGTGCGAGCAGTGCCATGGGCAGATGAGGCTGAGCAACAGCTTTCCAGGCTAGCTCTTTCTGCCTGCCAGCTACCTGAAGACGTTCGCATTTTCGGAGCAGGGCTGCCAGAGGCGCCCGGCACGGACCACCTAAGATACGTTTGAAGCTTGAGGGGACAAGATAAGCAAGCAGCCCCAGTCTCTGTGCCTCTGTGCGAGCACTGCCATGGGCAGATGAGGCTGAGCAACAGCTTTCCAGGCTAGCTCTTTCTGCCTGCGAGCTATCTGCAGACGTTCGCATTTTCAGAGCAGGACTGCCAGAGGATCCCGGCACGGAATACCAAATTTATGTTTGAGGTTTGAGGGGGCAAGACAAGCAACCAGCCCCAGTCTCTGTGCCTCTGTGCGAGCACTGCCATGGGCAGATGAGGCTGAGCAACAGCTTTCCAGGCTAGCTCTTTCTGCCTGCGAGCTATCTGCAGACGTTCGCATTTTCAGAGCAGGACTGCCAGAGAATCCCGGCATGGAATACTAAATTTATGTTTGAGGTTTGAGGGTGCAAGACAAGCAAGTAGCCCCAGTCTCTGTGCCTCTGTGCGAGCACAGCCATGGGCAGATGAGGCTGAGCAACAGCTTTCCAGGCTAGCTCTTTCTGCCTGCGAGCTATCTGCAGACGTTCGCATTTTCAGAGCAGGACTGCCAGAGGATCCCGGCACGGAATACCAAATTTATGTTTGAGGTTTGAGGGGGCAAGACAAGCAAGCAGCCCCAGTCTCTGTGCCTCTGTGCGAGCAGTGCCATGGGCAGATGAGGCTGAGCAACTACTTTCCAGGCTAGCTCTTTCTGGCTGGCAGCTATCTGCAAACTTTCGCATTTTCGGAGCAGTGCTGCTAGAGGCGAGCGGCACAGACCACCTAAGCTACGTTTGAAGTTTGAGGGGACAAGACAAGCAAGCAGCCCCAGTCTCTGTGCCTCTGTGCGAGCAGTGCCATGTGCAGATGAGGCGGAGCAACAGTTTTCCAGGCTAGCTCTTTCTGCCTGCGAGCTATCTGCAGATGTTCGCATTTTCAGAGCAGCGCTGCCGCAGGCACCCGGCACGGACCACCTAAGCTACGTTTGAAGTTTGAGGGGACAAGACAAGCAAGCAGTTCCAGTCTCTGTGCCTCTGTGCAAGCAGTGCCATGGGCAGATGAGGCTGAGCAACAGCTTTCCAGGCTAGCTCTTTCTGGCTGCGAGCTATCTGCAGACGTTCGCATTTTCGGAGCAGGGCTGCTGGAGGCGCCCGGCACAGACCACCTAAGCTACGTTTGAAGTTTGAGGGGACAAGACAAGCAAGCAGCCCCAGTCTCTGTGCCTCTGTGCGAGCAGTGCCATGGGCAGATGAGGCTGAGCGACAGCTTTCCAGGCTAGCTCTTTCTAGCTGCGAGCTATCTGCAGACGTTCGCATTTTCGGAGCAGGGCTCCCAGAGGCACCCAGCACAGACCACCTAAGATACGTTTGAAGTTTGAGGTGACAAGACAAGCAAGCAGCCCCAGTCTCTGTGCCTCTGTGCGAGCAGTGCCATGGGCAGATGAGGCTGAACAACAGTTTTCCAGGCTAGCTCTTTCTGCCTGCGAGCTTTCTGCAGATGTTCGCATTTTCAGAGCAGCGCTGCCGCAAGCACCCGGCACGGACCACCTAAGCTACGTTTGAAGTTTGAGGGGACAAGACAAGCAAGCAGCCCCAGTCTCTGTGCCTCTGTGCGAGCAGTGCCATGGGCAGATGAGGCTGAGCAACAGCTTTCCAGGCTAGCTCTTTCTGGCTGCGAGCTATCTGCAGACGTTCGCATTTTCAGAGCAGGACTGCCAGAGGATCCCGGCACGGAATACCAAATTTATGTTTGAGGTTTGAGGGGGCAAGACAAGCAAGCAGCCCCAGTCTCTGTGCCTCTGTGCGAGCAGTGCCATGGGCAGATGAGGCTGAGCAACTACTTTCCAGGCTAGCTCTTTCTGGCTGGCAGCTATCTGCAAACTTTCGCATTTTCGGAGCAGTGCTGCTAGAGGCGAGCGGCACAGACCACCTAAGCTACGTTTGAAGTTTGAGGGGACAAGACAAGCAAGCAGCCCCAGTCTCTGTGCCTCTGTGCGAGCAGTGCCATGTGCAGATGAGGCGGAGCAACAGTTTTCCAGGCTAGCTCTTTCTGCCTGCGAGCTATCTGCAGATGTTCGCATTTTCAGAGCAGCGCTGCCGCAGGCACCCGGCACGGACCACCTAAGCTACGTTTGAAGTTTGAGGGGACAAGACAAGCAAGCAGTTCCAGTCTCTGTGCCTCTGTGCAAGCAGTGCCATGGGCAGATGAGGCTGAGCAACAGCTTTCCAGGCTAGCTCTTTCTGCCTGCGATCTATCTGCAGACGTTCGCATTTTCAGAGCAGGTCTGCCGGAGGCGCCTGGCACAGAACACCTAAGATAGGTTTGAAGTTTGAGGGTACAAGACAAGCAAGCAGCCCCAGTCCCTGTGCCTCTGTGCGAGCAGTGCCATGGGCAGATGAGGCTGAGCAACAGCTTTCCAGGCTAGCTCTTTCTGGCTGCGAGCTATCTGCAGACGTTTGCATTTTCAGAGCAGAACTGCCGGAAGCACCCGGCACGGAACACCTAAGCTACATTTGAAATTTGAGGGGGCAAGACAAGCAAGCAGCCCCAGTCTCTGTGCCTCTGTGCGAGCAGTGCCATGGGCAGATGAGGCTGAGCAACAGCTTTCCAGGCTAGCTCTTTCTGGCTGCGACCTATGTGCAGACGTTCGCATTTTCGGAGAATTGCTACCGGAGGCGTCCTGCACGGACCACCTAAGCTACGTTTGAAGTTTGATGTGGCAACACAAGCAAGCAGCCTCAGTCTCTGTGCCTCTGTGCGAGAAGTGCCATGGGCAGTTGAGGCTGAGCAACAGCTTTCCAGGTTAGCTCTTTCTGCCTGCGAGCTATCTGCAGACATTCGCATTTTAAGACCAGGGCTGCTGGAGGCCTCATGCACGGAACCCAAAACTATGTTTGAAGTTTGAGGTGGCAAGACAAGCAAGCAGCCCCAGATTCTGTGCCTCTGTGCGAGCAGTGCCATGGGCAGATGAGGCTGAGCAACAGCTTTCCAGGCTAGCTCTTTCTGCCTGCGAGCTATCTGCAGACGTTCGCATTTTCGGAGAAGGCCTGCCGGAGGCCCCCTGCAAGGACCACCTAATATCCGTTTGAATTTGAAGGAGCAAGACAAGCAAGCAGCCCCAGTCTCTGTGCCTCTGTGCGAGCAGTGCCATGGGCAGATGAGGTTGAGCAACAGCTTTCCAGGCTAGCTTTTTCTGGTTGCAAGTTATCTGCAGATGTTCACATTTTCAGAGAAGCGCTGCCAGCGGCCCCCTGCACGGACTCACAAACGTACTTTTTAAGTTTGAGGTGGCAAAATAAGCAAGCAGCCCCAGTGTCTGTGCCTCTGTGCGAGCAGTGCCATGAGCAGAAGGGGCTCAGCAACAGCTTTCCAGGCTAGCTCTTTCTGCCTGCGAGCTATCTGCAGACGTTTGCATTTTCAAAGCAGGTCTGCCGGATGCTCCCGGCACGGACCACCTAAGATACATTTGAAGTTTGAGGTGGCAAGACAAGCAAGCAGCCCCAGTCTCTGTGCCTCTGTGCGAGCAGTGCCATGGGCAGATGAGGCTGAGCAACAGCTTTCCAGGGTAGCTTTTTCTGCCTGCGAGCTATCTGCAGACGTTCGCATTTTCGGAGCAGGGCTGCAGGAGGCGTCCTGCACGGACCACCTAAGCTACGTTTGAAGGTTGAGGGGGCAAGACAAGCAAGCAGCCCCAGTCTCTGTGCCTCTGTGCGAGCACTGCCATGGGCAGATGAGGCTGAGCAACAGCTTTCCAGGCTAGCTCTTTCTGGCTGCGAGCTATCTGCAGACGTTCGCATTTTCGGAGCAGGTCTGCCGGAGGCGCCCGGCACAGACCACCTAATCTACGTTTGAAGTTTGAGGGTGCAAGACAAGCAAGCAGCCCCAGTCTCTGTGACTCTGTGCGAGCAGTGCCATGTGCAGATGAGGCTGAGCAACGGCTTTCCAGGCTAGCTCTTTCTGCCTGCGAGCTATCTGCAGACGTTCGCATTTTCGGAGCAGGGCTGCAGGAGGCGTCCTGCACGGACCACCTAAGCTACGTTTGATGTTTGAGGGGGCAAGACAAGCAGGCAGCCCCAGTCTCTGTGCCTCTGTGCGAGCAGTGCCAGGGGCAGATAACTGAGCTACAGCTTTCCAGGCTAGCTCTTTCTGCCTGCCAGCTACCTGAAGACGTTCGCATATTCAGAGCAGGGCTGCCGGAGGATCCCAGCACGGACCACCTAAGAAACGTTTGAAGTTTGAGGGGACAAGACAAGCAAGCAGCCCCAGTCTCTGTGCCTCTGTGCGAGCAGTGCCATGGGCAGATGAGGCTGAGCAACAGCTTTCCAGGCTAGCTCTTTCTGCATGCGACCTATCTACAGACGTTCGCATTTTCAGAGCAGGGCTGCCGGAGGTTCTCGTCACGGACCACCTAAGCTACGTTTGAAGTTTGAGGGGACAAGACAAGCAAGCAGCCCCAGTCTCTGTGCCTCTGTGCGAGCAGTGCCATGTGCAGATGAGGCTGAGCAACGGCTTTCCAGGCTAGCTCTTTCTGCCTGCGAGCTACCTGAAGACGTTCGCATTTTCGGAGCAGGGCTTCCGGAGGTTCTCGTCACGGACCACCTAAGCTACGTTTGATGTTTGAGGGGGCAAGACAAGCAGGCAGCCCCAGTCTCTGTGCCTCTGTGCGAGCAGTGCCATGGGCAGATGAGGCTGAGCAACAGCTTTCCAGGCTAGCTCTTTCTGCCTGCCAGCTACCTGAAGACGTTCGCATTTTCGGAGCAGGGCTGCTGGAGGCGCCCGGCACGGACCACCTAAGAAACGTCTGAAGCTTGAGGGGACAAGACAAGCAAGCAGCCCCAGTCTCTGTGCCTCTGTGCGAGCACTGCCATGGGCAGATGAGGCTGAGCAACAGCTTTCCAGGCTAGCTCTTTCTGCCTGCGAGCTATCTGCAGACGTTCGCATTTTCAGAGCAGGACTGCCAGAGGATCCCGGCATGGAATACTAAATTTATGTTTGAGGTTTGAGGGTGCAAGACAAGCAAGCAGCCCAAGTCTCTGTGCCTCTGTGCGAGCACTGCCATGGGCAGATGAGGCTGAGCAACAGCTTTCCAGGCTAGCTCTTTCTGCATGCGACCTATCTACAGACGTTCGCATTTTCAGAGCAGGACTGCAAGAGGATCCCGGCACGGAATACCAAATTTATGTTTGAGGTTTGAGGGGGCAAGACAAGCAAGCAGCCCCAGTCTCTGTGCCTCTGTGCGAGCAGTGCCATGGGCAGATGAGGCTGAGCAACAACTTTCCAGGCTAGCTCTTTCTGGCTGGCAGCTATCTGCAGATGTTTGCATTTTCGGAGCAGGGCTGCTGCAGGCGAGCGGCACAGACCACCTAAGCTACGTTTGAAGTTTGAGGGGACAAGACAAGCAAGCAGCCCCAGTCTCTGTGCCTCTGTGCGAGCAGTGCCATGGGCAGATGAGGCTGAGCAACAGCTTTCCAGGCTAGCTCTTTCTGGCTGCGAGCTATCTGCAGACGTTCGCATTTTCGGAGCAGGGCTGCTGGAGGCGCCCGGCACAGACCACCTAAGCTACGTTTGAAGTTTGAGGGGACAAGACAAGCAAGCAGCCCCAGTCTCTGTGCCTCTGTGCGAGCAGTGCCATGGGCAGATGAGGCTGAGTGACAGCTTTCCAGGCTAGCTTTTCTAGCTGCGAGCTATCTGCAGACGTTCGCATTTTCGGAGGAGGGCTCCCAGAGGCACCCAGCACAGACCACCTAAGCTACGTTTGAAGTTTGAGGTGACAAGACAAGCAAGCAGCCCCAGTCTCTGTGCCTCTGGGCGAGCAGTGCCATGGGCAGATGAGTCTGAGAAACAGCTTTCAGGGCTAGCTCTTTCTTCCTGCGAGCTATCTGCAGACGTTCGCATTTTCAGAGCAGGACTGCCAGAGGATCCCGGCATGGAATACCAAATTTATGTTTGAAGTTTGAGGGGGCAAGACAAGCAACCAGCCCCAGTCTCTCTGCCTCTGTGCGAGCACTGCCATGGGCAGATGAGGCTGAGCAACAGCTTTCCAGGCTAGCTCTTTCTGCCTGCGAGCTACCTGAAGACGTTCGCATTTTCGGAGCAGGGCTGCCGGAGGATCCCGGCACAGACCACCAAAGCTACGTTTCAAGTTTGAGGGGACAAGACAAGCAAGCAGCCCCAGTCTCTGTGCCTCTGTGTGAGCAGTGCCATGTGCAGATGAGGCGGAGCAACAGTTTTCCAGGCTAGCTCTTTCTGCCTGCGAGCTATCTGCAGATGTTCGCATTTTCAGAGCAGCGCTGCTGCAGGCACCCGGCACGGACCACCTAAGCTACGTTTGAAGTTTGAGGGGACAAGACAAGCAAGCAGTTCCAGTCTCTGTGCCTCTGTGCGAGCAGTGCCATGGGCAGATGAGGCTGAGCAACAGCTTTCCAGGCTAGCTCTTTCTGGCTGCGACCTATGTGCAGACGTTCGCATTTTCGGAGAATTGCTACCGGAGGCGTCCTGCACGGACCACCTAAGCTACGTTTGAAGTTTGATGTGGCAACACAAGCAAGCAGCCTCAGTCTCTGTGCCTCTGTGCGAGCAGTGCCATGGGCAGATGAGGCTGAGCAACGGCTTTCCAGGCTAGCTCTTTCTGCCTGCCAGCTACCTGAAGACCTTCGCATTTTCGAAGCAGGGCTTCCGGAGGTTTTCGTCACGGACCACCTAAGCTACGTTTGATGTTTGAGGGGGCAAGACAAGCAGGCAGCCCCAGTCTCTGTGCCTCTGTGCGAGCAGTGCCATGGGCAGATGAGGCTGAGCAACAGCTTTCCAGGCTAGCTCTTTCTGCCTGCCAGCTACCTGAAGACGTTCGCATTTTCGGAGCAGGGCTGCCGAAGGCGCCCGGCACGGACCACCTAAGAAACGTCTGAAGCTTGAGGGGACAAGACAAGCAAGCAGCCCCAGTCTCTGTGCCTCTGTGCGAGCAGTGCCATGGGCAGATGAGGCTGAGCAACAGCTTTCCAGGCTAGCTCTTTCTGCCTGCGAGCTATCTGCAGACGTTCGCATTTTCAGAGCAGGACTGCCAGAGGATCCCGGCATGGAATACTAAATTTATGTTTGAGGTTTGAGGGGGCAAGACAAGCAAGCAGCCCCAGTCTCTGTGCCTCTGTGCGAGCAGTGCCATGGGCAGATGAGGCTGAGCAACAGCTTTCCAGGCTAGCTCTTTCTGCCTGCGAGCTATCTGCAGACGTTCGCATTTTCAGAGCAGGGCTGCCGGAGGATCCCGGCACAGACCACCAAAGCTACGTTTGAAGTTTGAGGGGACAAGACAAGCAAGCAGCCCCAGTCTCTGTGCCTCTGTGCGAGCAGTGCCATGGGCAGATGAGGCTGAGCAACAACTTTCCAGGCTAGCTCTTTCTGCCTGGCAGCTATCTGCAGACGTTCGCATTTTCAGAGCAGGGCTGCCGGAGGATCCCGGCAGAGACCACCTAAGATACGTTTGAAGTTTGAGGGGACAAGACAAGCAAGCAGCCCCAGTCTCTGTGCCTCTGTGCGAGCAGTGCCATGTACAGATGAGGCTGAGCAACAGCTTTCCAGGCTAGCTCTTTCTGGCTGCGAGCTATCTGCAGATGTTCGCATTTTCGGAGCAGGGTTGCTGGAGGCGCCCGGCACAGACCACCTAAGCTACGTTTGAAGTTTGAGGGGACAAGACAAGCAAGCAGCACCAGTCTCTGTGCCTCTGTGCAAGCAGTGCCATGGGCAGATGAGGCTGAGCAACAGCTTTCCAGGCTAGCTCTTTCTGCATGCGAGCTATCTGCAGACGTTTGCATATTCAGAGCAGCCCTGCCGGAAGCACCCGGCACAGAACACCTAAGATACGTTTGAAGTTTGAGGGTACAAGACAAGCAAGCAGCCCCAGTCCCTGCGCCTCTGTGCGAGCAGTGCCATGGGCAGATGAGGCTGAGCAACAGCTTTCCAGGCTAGCTCTTTCTGCATGCGACCTATCTACAGACGTTCGCATTTTGGAGCAGGGCTGCAGGAGCCGCCCAGCACGGAACACCTAAGATACGTTTGAAGTTTGAGGGGGCAAGACAAGCAAGCAGCCCCAGTCTCTGTGCCTGTGTGCGAGCAGTGCCATGGGCAGATGAGGCTGAGCAACAGCTTTCCAGGCTAGCTCTTTCTGCCTGCGAGCTATCTGCAGACGTTCGCATTTTCGGAGCAGGGCTGCCGGAGGCGCCCGGCACGGACCACCTAAGATACATTTGAAGTTTGAGGGGGCAAGACAAGCAAACAGCCCCAGTCTCTGTGCCTCTGTGCGAGCAGTGCCATGGGCAGATGAGGCTGAGCAACAGCTTTCCAGGTTAGCTCTTTCTGCCTGCGAGCTATCTGCAGACATTCGCATTTTAAGACCAGGGCTGCTGGAGGCCTCATGCACGGAACCCAAAACTATGTTTGAAGTTTGAGGTGGCAAGACAAGCAAGCAGCCCCAGATTCTGTGCCTCTGTGCGAGCAGTGCCATGGGCAGATGAGGCTGAGCAACAGCTTTCCAGGCTAGCTCTTTCTGCCTGCGAGCTATCTGCAGACGTTCGCATTTTCGGAGAAGGCCTGCCGGAGGCCCCCTGCAAGGACCACCTAATATACGTTTGAATTTGAAGGGGGCAAGACAAGCAAGCAGCCCCAGTCTCTGTGCCTCTGTGTGAGCAGTGCCATGGGCAGATGAGGTTGAGCAACAGCTTTCCAGGCTAGCTCTTTCTGGTTGCAAGTTATCTGCAGATGTTCACATTTTCAGAGAAGCGCTGCCAGCGGCCCCCTGCACGGACTCACAAACGTACTTTTTAAGTTTGAGGTGGCAAAATAAGCAAGCAGCCCCAGTCTCTGTGCCTCTGTGCGAGCAGTGCCATGAGCAGATGGGGCTCAGCAACAGCTTTCCAGGCTAGCTCTTTCTGCCTGCGAGCTATCTGCAGACGTTTGCATTTTCAAAGCAGGTCTGCCGGATGCTCCCGGCACGGACCACCTAAAATACATTTGAAGTTTGAGGTGGCAAGACAAGCAAGCAGCCCCAGTCTCTGTGCCTCTGTGCGAGCAGTGCCATGGGCAGATGAGGCTGAGCAACAGCTTTCCAGGATAGCTTTTTCTGCCTGCGAGCTATCTGCAGACGTTCGCATTTTCAGAGCAGGGCTGCAGGAGTCGTCCTGCACGGACCACCTAAGCTACGTTTGAAGTTTGATGTGGCAAGACAAGCAAGCAGCCTCAGTCTCTGTGCCTCTGTGCTAGCAGTGCCATGGGCAGATGAGGCTCAGCAACAGCTTTCCAGGCTAGCTCTTTCTGCCTGCGAGCTATCTGCAGACGTTTGCATTTTCAAAGCAGGGCTGCCGGAGGCTCCCGACACGGACCCCCAGAGGTACGTTTGAAGTTTGAGGGGGCAAGACAAGTAAGCAGCCCCAGTCTCTGTGCCTCTGTGCGAGCAGTGCCATGGGCAGTTGAAACTGAGCAACAGCTTTACAGGCCAGCTCTTTCTGGCTGCTAGCTCTCCGTAGACATTCGCATTTTAGGAGCAGGGCTGTGAAACGAGCCTGCCAGGAATGTCCCTCATTCCCAGGCTACTTGTCAACTTTTATGTGGCAAGACAAGCAAGCAGCCCCAGTCTCTGTGCCTCTGTGCGAGCAGTGCCATGGGCAGATGAGGCTGAGCAACAGCTTTGCAGGCTAGCTTTTTCTGGATGCGAGCTATCTGCAGACGTTCGCATTTTCAGAGCTGGGCTGCCGGAGACCCCCTGCACGGACCACCTAAGATACGTTTGAATTTTGAGGGTGCCAAACGAGCAGTCAGCCCTAGTCTCTCTGCCTCTGTGCGAGCAGTGCCATGAGCAGTTGAGGCTGAGCAACAGCTTTCCAGGCTAGCTCTTTCTGGCTGCGAGCTATCTGCAGACGTTCGCATTTTGGAAGCAGAGCTGCCAGAGGTGCCCGGCATGGAACACGTAAGCT
Organism: Opisthocomus hoazin; assembly: GCF_030867145.1. NCBI lineage: Eukaryota > Metazoa > Chordata > Aves > Opisthocomiformes > Opisthocomidae > Opisthocomus > Opisthocomus hoazin. Next base: position 5,554,755 of record NC_134426.1, on the reverse strand, counting down.
AAGTTTGAAGTTTAAGAGGGCAAGACAAGCAAGCAGCCCCAGTCTCTGTGCCTCTGTGCGAGCAGTGCCATGGGCAGATGAGGCTGAGCAACAGCTTTCCAGGCTAGCTCTTTCTGCCTGCGAGCTATCTGCAGACGTTCGCATTTTCGGAGAATTGCTACCGGAGGCATCCTGCACGGACCACCTAAGTTATGTTTGAAGTTTGATGTGGCAAGACAAGCAAGCAGCCCCCGTCTCTGTGCCTCTGTGCGAGCTGTGCCATGAGCACATGAGGCTGAGCAACAGCTTTCCGAGCTAGCGTCTTCTGGCTGTGATCTACTTGAAGATGTTTGCATTTTTGGAGCAGGTCTGCGAAATGCTCCTGGCAGAGAGCCCGTAAGGTACGTTTGAATTTTGAGGTGGCAAGACAGGCAAGCTGCCCCAGTCTCTGTGCTCCTATGTGAGCAGTGCCATAGCCAGATGAGGCTGAGCAACAGCTTTCCAGGCTAGCCTCTTCTGGCTGTGAGCTACATGCTCTAATACTAGAAGCATATGTGGTTAGCACAGAATACAGTTTGTTTAGGGGTAACTACTGAAGAAGGAAACATCAGATATACATTTTCTGTAATGACATGTAACACTATTTGAATTAATTATTTGTTTGGACATAGGAAAAGTTTACATAGGTAAGAACCTATCCCTCAGGGAATATGTATATATTTTTTTTGCAACCTGTCCAAGCAATTAATTCTGTTTTCTTTCTTTCTTCTGTTCTGTTGTGTTCACATGTAGTATTCTCTTGCGTTCTGTAATATTGTGTTGTGTTCTCCTGTGTTCTGATCTGTACTCATTTTTAGTGTTCTGTTGTTTTTTGTTGTGTTCTGTTGTGTTCTGTTGGGTTCTGCTGTGTTCTGATGTGTTCTTTTGTGTTCTGATATATTGTGTTCTTTTTTGTTCTGTTCTGTTTTTTTCTGTTTTGTTCTGATGTGTTCTATTGTGTTCTGATGTGTAGTGTTCTATTGTGTTCTGATATGTTTTCTTGTGTTCTCATTTATAGTATTCTCCTGTGTTCTGATGTGTTCTGCTGTGTTATGTTGTGTTCTGTTGTGTTCTCTGATGTTCTGATGTATTCTCATGTGTACTGTTCTGTTGTGTTCTTTTGTGTTCTGTTGTGTTCTGTTGTGTTCTCATGTGTAGTGTTCTGTTCTGTTCTCTTCTGTTTTGTTCTGTTGTGTTCTATTGTGTTCAATTCTGTTCACATGTGTAGTGTTCTCATGTTCTGTTGTGTTCTTGTGTGTTCTGTTGTGTTCTGATGTGTTCTCATGTGTAGTATTGTGTTGTGTTCTATTGTGTTCTTTTGTGTTCTGTTGTGTCTTCATGTGTTGTGTTGTGTTCTGTTTTGTTCTGATGTGTTCTCGTGTAGTGTTCTTTTGTGTTCTGTTGTGTTCTGTTGTGTTCTGATGTGTTCTCAGGTGCAGTGTTCTTTTGTGTTCTGTTGTGTTCTGTTGTGTTCTATTGTGTTCTCATGTGCAGTGTTCTGTGGTGTTCTGTTGTGTTCTCTTGTGTTCTGTTGTGTTCTGATGTGTACTCATGTGTAGTGTTCTGTTGTGTTCTGTTGTGTTCTGATTACTTCACATGTAGCATTTTGTAGTGGTGTGTAGTGTTCCGTTGTGTTCTGCTGTGTTATGATGTGTTCTGATGTGTTCTGTTGTGTTCTGATGTGTTGTATTCTCTTGTGTTCTCTTGTGTTCTGATGTGTTCTCGTGTGCAGTGTTCTTTTGTGTTCTGTTGTGTTCTGTTGTGTTCTGTTGTGTTCAGTGGTGTTCTGTTGTGTTCTGTGTGTTCTGTTGTGTTCTGATGTGTTCTCATGTGTAGTGTTCTGTTGTTTTCTGTTGTCTTTTCTGTTGTGTTCTGCTGTGTTCTGATGTGTTCTGTTGTGGTCTGTTGTGTTCTCATGTGTAGTGTTCTGTTGTGTTGTGTTGTGATCTCTTGTGCTCTGTTGTGTTTACGTGTAGTGTTCTGTGATGTGTAATATTGTGTTGTGTTCTGTTGTGTTCTGTTGTGTTCTGCTGTGTTCTGCTGTGTTCTGTTGTGTTTTAATGTGTTCTGTTCTGTTCTGTTCTGTTGTGTTCTGTTGTGTTCTGTTTTGTTCTGTTGTGTTCTGATGTGTACTCATGTGTAGTGTTCTGTTGTCTTCTGTTGTGTTCTGATGTGTAGTGTTCTGTTGTGTTCTGATGTGTTCTCTTGTGTTCTCATGTGTATTTTTCTGTTCTGTTGTGTTCTGTTGTGTTCTACTGTGTTCTGTTCACATATGTAGTGTTGAGTTGTGTTCAGTGATGTTCTTATGTGTTCTGTTGTGTTCTGATGTGTTCTCATGTGTACTATTGCATTGTCTTCTGTTGTGTTTTCAAGTGTAGTGTTCTGTTGTGTTCTGTTTTGTTATGATGTGTTCTCCTGTGTAGTGTTCTACTGTGTTCCGTAGTCTTCTGTTGTGTTCTGTTGTATTCTCTTGGGTTCTGTGATGTTCTGATGTGTAGTGTTCTGTTTCGTTCTATTGTGTTCTGATGTGTTCACATGTGAAGTGTTCTGTTGTGTTCTCTTGTCTTCACATGTGTAGTGTTCTGCTGTGTTCTGTTTTGTTCTGATGTGTTCTGATGTGTTCTCATTTTTAGTGTTCAATTGTTATTTGCTGTGTTGTTGTGTTCTGTTGTTTTCTGTTGTGTTCTGTTGTGTTCTGTTGTGTTCTGCTGTGTTCTGATGTGTTCTCATGTGTAGTGTTCTGTTGTGTTGTGTTGTGATCTCTTGTGCTCTGTTGTGTTTACGTGTAGTGTTCTCCTGTGTTGTGTAATATTGTGTTGTGTTCTGCTGTGTTCTCTTGTGTTCTGATGTGTTCTCATATGTTCTCATGTTTGGTGTTCTGTTGCTTTTTGTTCTGTTCTGTTGTGCTCTGTTGTGTTCTGTTTTGTTCTGTTGTGTTCTGCTGTGTTCTCATTTTTAGTGTTCTGTCGTTTTTTGTTGTGTTATGATGTATTCTATTATATTCTGATGTGCAGTGTTCTGTTGTGTTCTGTTGTGTTCTGTTGTGTTCTCATGTGTTCTCATGTGTAGTGTTCTGTTGTGTTCTGATGTGTTCTCTTGTGTTCTCATGTGTATTTTTCTGTTCTGTTGTGTTCTGTTGTGTTCTACTGTGTTCTGTTCACATATGTAGTGTTGAGTTGTGTTCAGTGATGTTCTTATGTGTTCTGTTGTGTTCTGATGTGTTCTCATGTGTACTATTGCGTTGTCTTCTGTTGTGTTTTCAAGTGTAGTGTTCTGTTGTGTTCTGTTTTGTTATGATGTGCTCTCCTGTGTAGTGTTCTACTGTGTTCCGTAGTCTTCTGTTGTGTTCTGTTGTATTCTCTTGGGTTCTGTGATGTTCTGATGTGTAGTGTTCTGTTTCGTTCTATTGTGTTCTGATGTGTTCACATGTGAAGTGTTCTGTTGTGTTCTGTTCTCTTCAAGTGTGTAGTGTTCTGTTTTGTTCTGTTGTGTTCTCCTGTCTTCACATGTGTAGTGTTCTGCTGTGTTCTGTTTTGTTCTGATGTGTTCTGATGTGTTCTCATTTTCACCGCACTCCAGGAAGGGGCGCAGCCGGGGGGTGGGGGCTGACCCCACCTGGCCGAACAGAGCCCGGTGTTCCATACCCTGTGACGTCACGCTGGGTTCCGGTGGGGGGGGCGGGGCAGCGGGAAGGCACTCGCGGCTTGAGGGGGCGCAGCACCGGTCCTGTTTCGGGAGAGCGGCTGTCTGGGTTGTACGGTTCGTTGTTGTGTTTTCTCCTTATTTGTATCGTTGTTGTTCCTGTTTTCCCTCTGTTTGCTGTTCTGTTAAACTGCCCTTATGCCGTCCCATCAGTTTCTGCCTCTTTCTTTTCATTCTCCTCCGCACGCCGGCGGGGGGAGGGGCGGCCGCGTGGCGCTTTTGTTGCCGGCGGCAGCCGAAACCGAAACAGTTTTTCAGCAATTTAAGTCACAGATATGATCTGTAATGGGACAGATGACACTAACTGCATCTGACCATCCTAATATACTCCACATGTTTATCTTTGCAAATATTGTTAGCTTGCAGTAGACTTTGTGCAAAGGTAGCAAGAGGAAGAGAAGTCTGCCTTTGAATTTTAAAGCTTTCTTTGCAGGTGTCATTTTGTGTCCTTCTGTCTATGTGACTCGCAGCACTACACTGCACGTTCTGCGGAGCCCCTGATCTGCTAGTGACATTAAGGGCTAGCTGGGTGGTGGTGGAAGGGTGCCAGTACTCGCAGTGCGATTTCAGTAAGGAATTTCAAACTAGTTAGACTTCCCTAAAATCCAGAAACTCATTTACCAGTTCAGGAAGAGGTGGTGGTGTTGCCTTGTCCTGCCAGTGCTGAGTGCTGTATGTCCTGGGTTCGGCCAGGACAGGGTTAATTTTCACCGGACTCCAGGAAGGGGCACAGCCGGGGGGTGGGGGCTGACCCCACCTGGCCGAACAGAGCCCGGTGTTCCATACCCTGTGACGTCACGCTGGGTTCCGCTGGGGGGGCGGCTCGGCGAGAACCCTCTCGTGGCTCGGGAGCATGCGGCGCCGGTGCGGTCCGAGAGAGCGGCTGTCTGTTTTTTGTCGTGTTTTCTCCTTATCTGTATCGTTGTTGTTCCTGTTCCATCTGTTTGTTGTTCTGTTAAACTGCCCTTATCCCGACCCACCGGTTTTCTGCCTGTTTTCTTTCCATTCTCCTCCGCAGCGCGGCGGGGGGGAGGGGCGGCCACGTGGCGCTTTTGTTGCAGGCGGCAACCGAAACCAAAACACTGTAGCTGTCACAAGATGTGCAGATGTTCAAACCTGCCTGACAATAAGAAAAGCAAATGTTTTGCTACCGTTTTCCTTTAGAACAGCGTCTTTCCCAGGCAGGCGTTTGACCTGTTCGTGGAATAACAACTGCCATTAGAAGTGGGCCGCATGGGAAGAGCATGCTGTTCTCCTGGAAGTCAGAAGACTGGCTTCCGTTCCTGCGTGTTGCTGATTTGCTTTATGACCTGCGAGTCCTCTCCCGCTATGTTTGCTTTACTTGTTTTCTCGATGGCGATCTGTTCAGCAGAGGAAATGCCTTTTACTTCTGTGCAAGATCTGGGCTCAAGTTGCTTGGGGGGGAAATTGCAGCTGGTTGAGAAGTCAGTCACTAATTTTTGCTAACCAAAGTGTAGCTGAGATAAATTTGCCTGAAAAGTACTTTCCTTTATTGGAAAGGACTCTATAGATTTACACGCAATGAATTTAAAACCATGTAGAAACTTCAAAGTGCTTATGCCAGCTGAGCTTTTTGTATTTTAAATGTGTTTGAAGCTGCTTCAGAGCAGAAGCTTTTGCTGCTCTAGGGAAAAAAGCTTTAATTCTAGATACTGCATCAATTTACCAGTGACTGTCAGACTTTCCTTGACCTGTCTCTGTAACGTAGTTTGTAATGGAGAGATCCTTCAGTTAATTGATGGAATAACCTTGTACCTCCAGCTTGAGGCTATTGCTAAGGACGGTTTGCTTGCTTGGATGCGCTGTTTGCCGTAGCCCCTGGCTGGAGTTGATACAGCATTTGAATTCGGGCTGGTAAGGTTTTGTTTCTACTGGTAGTGGAATTGAGACTGAAATAAAGCAGGTGAAATTACGACCTTACTGAAGTCATTAGCAAAGCTGCCATTGACTGAAGTAAGGCTAGGATCTCAGCCAAGCGTTTTGGTTGTTTAATTTATGGTAACATATTAATTGAGTTTTATTAAAACAAGGTTTTGAAAAAGTTAATCTTTAGCTTCGTGATACAATCTCCATTCCATAAATATTGTACATAGTGTTACTAAAAGTTTACCTTTTTTTGGCAGGTTGATAGAGGTAGATTTTAATTTATTTTTATAATCTGTGTGTTTGCACTCCTAGGAAAGAACTAAAGTGCGCAGATGTCATTATTTCTGTAAATGAAAAGGACTTAATCCTAAATCTTCTAATTGTTTTATAGTATATGGCAGCAGAGCTATCTAACACTCTGTCCTGCAGGAAATATTTGGCATACTTGTAAGCTCCAGGGAGAGGAGAACTAGGATGATAATATCCATTAACGTTGTTTTTGAATGAGAACTTGCATAAAGACTTTCTCAAGGAAAAAAAAGAAAATCACTATTAGATTTAAAGGCTTTTTAGCAAAAGGAATGTATTGCAAGCTTTCGACCTTCCTGTGCTGTATGAAGCTTTACTGGTGCGTATGCCAGAAAATCCTGTTGATTACTGGACTCTTCCAATGTGTGCTGCCCTTCTAGAAAGTCGACATCTGGACTGTATTTATTCTACTATTTTCTCGTCACTGGATGAGTCAGAGTAGATTTTCCTCCTTTAAATTTTGATAAACTTTGTTTCTATGATTTGGCAGAAAAGATTTTGTGCAATTTTAAAGGCACGACTAATAATGCGTTCCCATGCTCTGATGACAGTTAGAACAAACGGTATTGTTTTAAAACGTAAATGTATATTTTGCTGTACTACTCTTCTTGCTTCTCTTATCTGCTAGAATAGTTTTAGCATTGAGCATATTTTAATACACATCTAGAAACAGGCAAGACTGCTTTTATTATATTATTATATTGCTTGAAGTCATGAATTATGTTAATGTAAACACTGTAGTAAAAGGGAGACTGTATTGGCACCTGAGGTCTTTTATTCCTGCTTGTCAGTCTTCACGTTTGTCTTGTATGTGGAGACTCTGGCCTGGGTAGAAATGGGATTGTTCATTAAGAGTCAAAGTGTGTTCTTCCACTTGTAGCAGTCCCAAAGTACACCCAGTTTGTGTTGCACATCGATGGTATCTTGGCAAAAAGGAAACCGAGTTATCCATTAGCTAATTCTCAGAGTAATCTTCTTTGTAACCAGCTCTTCAAGTAATACCTTCCAAGTTTTCCCATGCAATGAGTAAAGCTAGCATAGTCAACAAGTTTCAAGGAACTACTCTCTCAATCACTGGAAAGTTTTGACTAATTGAGCACAGTGATTTTTAATCTCTGGTATTCTGTATTATTTTTCAGTGATGTTTGTCTTATGAGGAACAATGGAACAAAATGGTTTTGGACAGGTTGATGTAGTTGCTTCTGAGAATTCGGGAGCGTGCGGCGCCGGTGCGGTCCGAGAAAGCGGGTCTGTTTTATTGATGTATGCCATCAATAAAATCAGGTGCCTTGATTAATCCTCTAGTATTGCAGGCCACAACTTGGTAACTGAGGCTGTGATAAATATCCCACAGCTTGTCTGCAGAATCAACTTTTTTTTTTAGTGTTTTCTGTTAAAAGTTTTCTCCTGCAAAACCTAGGGACTGATACTGTTCTGTCAGGTCAAACAGATAAGCTGTTTCACCTGAAGTTTGTACCTAGCTCTTGTAGGCTACTTTTCCGTGATGGGTTTGCTAAGCTGCTGTGAGTGCACTTCCTCAGTCTCCATTGCTGCTTGCTCATGGGTGGAGGAGTGCACGTATGGCCACCTCATAGCGAGAGGTCACCTCTGCTAGCGCAGCTGTCCCGTGGGCTTTCCGTTATTTGAGAGGGTTGGAAGGTAAGAAGAAATGAGATTGTTTTAGAGTCCATTCTCTTTGAACATCTGGGGTGATATCCTTTCTGGGGTGATATCCTTTCTGGGGTGATATCCTTTCTGTATATGCAAAGTTAAAATTTCAAGTGCTATATTGTCTCATTTTTGCAGAGGTTAAGTGTAATGTGAGGATAGGGATGCTTCTAAGCTGCCTATCTGATCAAGAAGTGCAGGTCTGAAGTTACTAAATACCCAAGTGAATGCAGACTAGCTGCAAAACTGACGTATGCAGCATGGTGGAGGAAGGTGAAGACTGTAAGAATGTGCTTAAACTCCCCCTGCTAAATTAACATTGCTGTTCTGAGTATCTTAGCTGAGAAATATACAAGCATGCAAAATGTACACTTGTCATTCTTAAAGTAGTTGGTTTCCAGCCTTTAATTTCTGAAGGACTGTTGAATGACGGAACTACTTTGACTTTTTCCACACAAATCCCTCTAATGAAATGCGTTTCTGGTTCACACCCGTCAGAGTTGCTAGTGGCAGTCACTGTCTCGCTTGAAATGGGATCTTTCTCCAGTAATTTACTGCCAGTTAATCATGGCTAAGTGAGACCTGGTAATCCCATTGATGTGCCTGGACTTATCTGAAGACAAGACCTAATTTTTATTTTTTTAAAAAGAGCTGTAGTAACATCATTCGTAATTATAGTGATATGAACTTGGTCACGCTTCCTGCCTACAATATCATGTATGTAAAAACTACAATAAATTCTGTCTAAACACGTTCTGCTTTAACTCTACCTCTGTCTTAAGAAGTAAATGTGCATTTGCTGTCTTTATTTATCTCTGTACTGTACCACTCTGCACTAATAAATTCATTTCTTAATGAATTCATGTAGCCGTATGGCCAGAAATATATTTTTTAACTAGCTAAGAGTCTGTGATAAGCAGTGCAAAGAATCTGTTTCTTTAAAATATGTTTTACTGTACTTTGAAACTGGCTTCTAAAGATACTGAATGTTTCCATCAACTTGGTAATACTCATAACCAGCTCCTGGTATATACAATATATTAAAATGATGCTAAATATAAAAGTGTGTGTGTATAATGATTTTAAGAAAACTAATATATATGTCTCTGCACTCTGAATAAATCTGTCTCTGGACTTGTGATCAAGGCAGAGGACAGGGCTGTTTCTTGTTACTTAAGGTAACACAGGAATTCAGGCACATAGCAAAAAGCTTTTAATCACACTAATGTGATGCATTGTATCGACATCTTAATGCTAAGCTGATCTTTAGGATGAAGAAAGTATTTTAAACAAACACCATGTAGTTCCCTGCAACATCAGTGCTTTTTGTTCTAGACAGTGAAGGTCTGTTGTGTAGTCAAAGCCGTAAATGGAATGAAATGAGGTTGCTTTAAACAAAGGTTTCATAAGTTGTTGAAAATCAGTTTTGAGGAAAATGTCTGAAATGTTTTGCAGAGGTGAATCGGGTGCTGGGAAGACTGAAAACATGAAGAAGGTTATTCCATACCTTGCTCATGTTGCTTCCTCCCATAAAGGAAGAAAGGACCATAATATTCCCGTAAGTTGGGATATTTTATCATTTGTTTATTGTTCTTTTTGAAAACTACCATCTTTGCATTTAAAAAAACCATAATATTTTTATTAAAGATAAGCTGTAATGTAATCCACATAATTTTCTCAACCATTATTTTCTCTTTAGTAGGGGCTGAAATGAGCAGTTCCATTAAAATTTCCAGTTGATGTTAGCTGTTTAACTTCTCTTCTGAAATTAAAGGTTTTATGCAACCATTGTAACTAGGAACGGTATCAAAGCTTTCTGATGCAGTGTATGCCAGTTTCCCAAAAATTTAATTAACTTGGGCAAGTCTTAGTAAATTTAGTTCCCACAGATGCAGTTTTCAGTACTATATTTGTGAACAAGCTTTCTGTTCTTTCAAAAATTATCTTGTAGATAAGAAAAATCATCAAGCTTCAAAACTGCTGTAGACTTGATATGTCTACAAGCGAGCACCTAATAAAAAGCTCTACTTTTAGTACATTACAGACAAAAGCATATGCACTTATGTCAGAGTCTTGGGTTTTTTGGTAACTTGTCACTAACTGATTTATGTAGAACTTTCTTCAGATTTACTGCTAGACTTCAAAATTCACAATGAGTTTTTAACAATATTTTGCTTTACAAGATATGGATGGGTTTGAATATCTGTTGCTATGAGCACTTGGATCTCTTTGCAGTGGAATATTAATTCAACTTGCTAGAAGCAAGTGGCTTGCTATATTCGATACTGGCGTATGTGGTTGGAAGTTTTCAAACTATATCAGACTCAGAAGCATCAGCTTCTGTAATTTCTAGTGTATAACACTTAATATTAAGATATTCTGGAATGTGTCAAGACTCAAACTCCTAGAAAACCAGGAGAGGACTTTTGACCAGTCTGTGAAGAAAAAAAAGCAAGAATTTGAAGTTGGAGAGAGGGAAAGATTGCTCCGCAGATAGATTTGGAGGCCTTAGGAGGATGCTGTGACTGGAGTGTCGGCAGCATTAGCATTGTCATGTGCTAGGGGAATACATGGCTCTGCAGAATGCTATTTAGAAAGTCATCCTTCAGAACTTGTTTTCTGTGTGGGTTTTGATTTATAAATATTCTTGGATTTATGGCTGTGCAGCCTTGAACAAAACTAGTGTTTTTAAAATTTCTACAGGAGTATAATTGCCTACAACTTTTTTGGGGGGAAGGGAATTATGCAGAGAATGGAACTGCACAGAGTTTGTATACCAAGTACTTCTAAACACACTATTGACAGCTTGGAATGCACCAGGTTGAAGAGACTTCTGTGAGCCTCTTGTCGAGCCTCCTTTCAAAATATGTTTCCCTTTAAAGCTGAGTTTTGAAAACCTTGTGTGATGAAGATTATACAACCTTTCTGCAAAACTTTTCCTGTGCTTAACCACTTAAACAGTCAAAAACAGGGGTTTAAAAAGTACTCCTTGTTTGTTTGGCTGTGTTTCCATAAGCACTTTGTACCAGTACCTGTGCTAAAAGTAGTCCCCTTTTTGAGTTTTGTCATCGTAACAATTCCTGTGGCCACTCACTGGGCTTGGAGACTGCAGGCTCAAACTACTGTTCTGAAAGTCATAGAATCATAGAATGGTTTGGGTTGGAAAGGGCCTTAAAGATCATCTGGTTCCAACCCCCCTGCCATCAGCAGGGACATCTTCCACCAGACCAGGTTGCTCACAGCTCCATCCAACCTGGCCTTGAACCCTGCCAGGGAGGGGGCAGCCACAGCTTCTCTGGGCAACCTGGACCAGTGTTTCATCACCCTCATGGGGAAGAAATGAAGTCCATCTGGCTTTAGATGAAACAAGTTTCCTCTGTTTGTTGCGTGGATGCATAACTGATATGAAGTGAAGGCACAGAAAAAAGCTGGGGTGGAAGATGTTGGTGAAGGGAAGGATGAGCTGCTCAGTCTAATGCAGTGCTGGCTAATTCTGTTTAAGTTGCTGGTTGAACTGGAATCTAATTCTCTACTTAGCAGCGTGATCAAATGGGACAGGAGTTTAAGGTGGTGGGTGTAATCAGCTGCTTCGTGAGCCATCGAAGACTGTCACGATGAAGACTGGAAAAGTTTTTATTCTTTGTAAAACATAGTTCAGACACAGTAAAAAGAATAGGGTAGTGTCCTGAATAGAAGTTTGATACTTTGATTGTGCGCTTCATTCAATGCACTGCTATAGTAAGCACTGAATTAAGTATGTGTTTATGAAAAATGCAAAATGTTCATGTAACCTAAACCGTTTTGAAAACACAAATGAGTCTCGCTTCTGTAACAATTAATTTTTATTTATATACTGCAGATGAAGAATGTCTAATCTACACACCTAACACTCAAAAGTTAGGAAGTGTCAGAATTGGTTATATTTAAGCAGCCCTAACTTGTTCCTGTTCACATATACATTAGAAAACTGTAGAGGGCTGGTGGTGATCCGTAGTATCCATCTGTACAGCCTTTGCACTGACCTGTGCACAAAGATGATGCTAAACAGGCTTGTTAAATAGACAGCAAGTCATGGATTTACTTTTATCCATCCTGTAACGAATAATTATCAGTGCTATGCATATTACTGAGACTTCTGAAAGTTGCATGGATTTTTTTTTATGAACAATTTGTATGCTGATGAAGGAATAATTATCTTCCCGACACCATTCTGAAGTGTAGGGTTAACTTTGTCTCTTTTGCCTGACAGGCAAACCTTTACAGGGTGCTGTAGAAGTATTACAAACAAACGCAGCCCCCAGTTTGACACCTCAGGCCATGGCCAGAGTAACAGTAATGGTCTGCCATGCCACAAATGCTCACCATGTACATTCTCCAGTGGCACTGGCTGTGAAATGTTTGGCTTACGCAAGGAGCATCACATAGGAGCTCTACTCATCCCTTCAACAGCCTTCTTGTGTCTGGCATTCAGCTGTTTGTCTGTTTTCTTTCCCAGCCGCCCTGTTTCATCACAGCTGGTGGCTGTGTGCCTGCAGAGGAGTCCTGCGTAGCCCTTGGCACGTCATCCCCAGGCACAGGGGTCCTGTGGGGAATGGAGCCAGTAACACAGTGTAACCACGGAGGGTGGAATTACAGCGCCGAACAGCCTGAATACTAACGTTTCCTAGTTTTTGAGTGTTTGAATCTGTAGCCACACTGTCTCATTTCTGTTTAATCACAAAGAATGTTAAAGGTATTGTCTTGGGCACAGTGCTAGGAAGCGTGGGTGGGTGGTGGTGGTAAAAAGGTAGAAGAGAAGCTTTAGTGCTTGTGGGACTTGGCAGAGCTAGGTGAGACTAGGGTAGTCCCTTAAATTAGGAATTGAGTCTGGGCTTTCTAGAGCCAGGTGATGGAGAGCAGGGAGAAGCGCATGGCAGTGAGTTATGAACAGGCTCATCTATAGATTGAAGGTGGAATGAAAGTGAGCCTGAATCCTTGTCTGCAGTGTGCTTGGTTGAGCATCAGAACTAACACGTGTACAGTTCTAGTTGGTGCGTAGCAAGGGAGAAAAGATGGAAGATATCTGTTGTAAATAACTGGAAGCTTTAGCTTCACATCCAACACATCTGCGCTCTAATGAATTTGGGGGGAGTGAGGTGGTAGTGTTAAGAACTTTACCAGTAAATCTGCATATTTTATCTGCACCAGGCATATTGTGGTTTATTCGGTTGTTAACCAGGTCATACATGGACCAGCTTTCTAAAGGCAACCATTGTGCTTTAGCCTGGGCATCTCAGACCAAAGGTGACCCACACTAGTGTCTGTTGGTCTGGTCAGCTATCCCATGCTCCTAGGCCAGCATAGGAGCCTCTCTTGCCTTTGCTCTCAATTATTCCTCTGTAGACTCAGGTGGTGTGGAGAAAAGGTTATTTAGAATGAAAGGGTGAGGAAGAGAACAAGGACAGGTAACTGGTGAGTGGAGGGGGGGGCTCATGTGTCCAGAGAGGGTTTTTGACAGATTAAGCAAGGAGGGTAGGGAGTAAACAGAGTCTTCTAAACTACTTGGCTTTGTGGCTCATCAATCCTGTGTGCACGAAGTGGCATGGGAAAGAGAGAAAAGAATGAAATCGTGTTAATGCATGTGTTAGAGCTGCTTTAATATGGTTAAGTAATGAGTCCTAATTCTGACTCTTGGGCTCTGCTTTAGTTTAGAAACTTTGTGTTTTTGAATGGGGAGGGAAGTCAGTGCAAAATGTAGAAATAACTAAAAAAAAGTTTGCATACACAGCTTTCCAAAAGAAGGAAAAGTGCTGGTTGTCACTCACTGCCTGGGGGCTGCCATGAACTTGCAGGTTCTCCAGGCTGCGTGAGGTTAAGGGGGTACTCTAAGCTGGACTGTGGCCATACCTGGACCCTATTCATGGTCAGATACCTGAAATGGGCAGGTGTGTTCCATCGTGGTAGTGTGTGAAGTAAAGTTCTATAAATAACTGCATCCATCTACCACCGCTGTATCCACTTCTAGGCATTCTGGTACTGTGTACCTCTGGTTCAGGTGAATGGAATTAGACTTTTGTTCACTTCCCTGCTCCTCAAAGCCTTCACATCCCAAACCCACTCTTATTGTCACTAAAATTCAGGTTTCTAGGTGATGCCGTTTTAAGCTTCAGAAATAGAAGCATGGAATCACTTAAGCTGGAAAAGACCTTTAAGGTCATCGAGTTCAACCGTAACATAATTACTGGTACTTGCAGGTTAATGATGGCTTTCAGTGACTGCATTTGCCTTTGTAACTGAAATACTAAATTGTTTAATCTGTTTTATGAATGTCAGAAGAAATATAATTGGCTTTGAAGTACAGGATCATGGGTAGGCTCATTCAGACTGAAGCTCCCCTTGGTGAGGATTTCCCAGATGAGCTTTAACTGCCCTAATTGAAACACAGAAGTTAAGTGTGTGTCTGATTATGTTCCGTTCTGTTTCTAAGTGAGGACAGAAATGGACACCCTGAGGAAGCAGTCTATCCTGTCTGAAGATAAGCAAAAGAAATGCCTCTTAAGTTCCCAGGTGTACCTATCCTTCTCCAGTGATTTCGGAAGGAGCAGTAGCTTCATACTGAAACATCTAACCTTATTTTTAGATCCTGAGTTGTTTTCTGAGCAGGTATGATGCAGCTTTGCAAAATTCACATCACTTAGCTGAGTAAACTAAACCTTTGCTAGCTGCTTTACAGAACTCTGTCAAAACCTGTTATTCTTCACTAAAACAGTGCTAGTTGCTAGTTATTTAAATTAGTAGACATAAACGGAAGAAGTGTGCGTCTCTCTTGGTGTGAAAATTTCTTGTGGTCTGAGTTTCACCACCGTGTTTTCTCCCTAGGCTCTCTGGTGTGAAGCTCAAGATTGTTAAATTTACTGACTGAGACAAGGGAATAGGGGAATTGAAAATTTCTGCGTTTCTGCAGAAACTGCAAATTTGGATTTTGGGGATTTTTTTGTTTTGCTTTATTACACTCATGTTCCATTTACCCTTTTTTCTGGCAAAAGTTAAAGGTATTCCAGTTTTTTAAGACTTTGCTTCTCATGTGGACGGTAATTCTTGAAAGAAAGCTTCTGTCTCGATTGTAGGATTGCCTTTCTTAAGTACTTGAAGTACAGGGCAAAAACAAAGCCACAGGCTCTGTAAGTATTGCTTTCCTCTTGGTTCTTTCATAACCTTTTTGATTTTTGAAAAATAGTGATGATCTTATCCATACAAAAACACCTTGCAGTGACTAAGGCTGTCGAGACAGTTACTTGGTGTTGTGGGTTTATTTTTGTTGTTGTCAAAACTGTGGAAAGCAGGGCTGCCGGAGGCCCGGCCAGTCTGACTAATTGAAGTCTTGCTTGTCTTGCAAGCCCCCCTTTCTGTTTGTTGGAGGACCAAAATTCCAAATTTCTGAAGGTGAGACCAGTATGCGTGGTGGAGATTCTGCTCTTAAGTGATGGTAGTACCAAGTGATAGCTCTCAAAGCATTTCAGGCTGCTGTTGCGTTATCTATAGAGTTTGCGCCTGAAGACTTGTGGGTTTGACCAAGTGGAAGCTGAGACACTGAGAGCTTTAAAAGGGAGATATTTGCCATGCATTCTTTCCAATTCCATGGGTCTTCCAAACCTAAGAGCTGGAAACAGTGTCTATCATAGCTACTGTTGTTCATTGCAAACAGAGTTCCAAAAGTGTAAAACAAATGCTGTGCTAAAACCAGACCTCCTTTGTGTTTAATTACAAGTCTCGCTTTCTTGGAAAACAAGTGTTCATGTCGCTGTACGGTTCCAGTTGATCCGTAGTATTGACAGGTCAGTCACTTGAAATGAAATCTGTATTATATCTGGTGTATGAGACATTTGGAATAAAATTTTCCATGGACTTTCTCAATTGCCATAGTGACCAGTACAACTAACTGCAGTGGACAGGACTTTCCCCTACTTGGACTTCTGTTAGCTCATAATTTTTGTGTTACTCTAGCTAGCAATAACACCTAGTTTTGTATTTTTGACTTGTTGCCTTTCTTTCCTTTTCATGATGTACCAAGGAACATTATTTTCTTTTATTTAATTTCAGTTGGCTGATGCTAAGAAAAAGGTAGATGATGACTTGGGAACCATTGAAGGCTTGGAGGAAAACAAAAAGAAATTACTGAAGGACGCGGAGTCCTTAAGCGAACGCCTAGAGGAGAAGGCAATGGCTTATGACAAACTGGAAAAGACAAAGAATCGCCCGCAGCAAGAGCTGGATGACTTGATGGTAGACCTAGATCATCAGCGCCAGATTGTTTCTAATCTGGAGAAAAAGCAGAAGAAGTTTGATCAGGTAGTCTAGTTTCCTGTCATCTTGCTGATTTCTATGATTTTTAAATGGCATCTTGTTTGTGTTGATTGATAAATCTTTTGGGAGCAGCTTGGCCTTTGTTAGGAGTAACTTGTTTCTTCTAATTTCAGTGAGCTAAATGCCATCTTGGAGACTTGTTAGATCAAGTAAAAAGCTCTTTACATACAAAAAAGAAATTCTATTGGAACAAAAACTTCAGACTATTATTGTAATCCCTCAGGATAGACTAAGAAAGGGTGTGAAGACTGAACGATGGAAATAATAGGAAAATTATTTCATCTTTATTAGTAGCTTGCTTTCCTCACCTCATTCCAGAGTAGCTGTAGCTGTTTTCTTACTAGCCTTTGGATCAAGACTGAGAGACTAGACAGCTTCTGAATGCCAGTTAAACTTAGAGCATTAACCACTTCAGTGACTAAAACACCTCTGAGGCAGGAAGGACCTGATTATAGAACTGATGAGATGGATTAATTATTACTTATATTCAGATGCTGGCAGAAGAAAAGAACATTTCTGCCAGATATGCAGAGGAAAGAGATCGTGCTGAAGCAGAGGCAAGGGAGAAGGAAACCAAAGCACTGTCTCTGGCTCGGGCTTTGGAAGAAGCCCTGGAAGCTAAGGAAGAGTCTGAAAGACAGAACGAACAGTTGCGGGCAGATATGGAAGACTTAATGAGCTCGAAAGATGATGTGGGCAAAAATGTAAGTAACTTTCCACACCCTATTTTGTTATGAACTGCACAGGGAACAACACAGGAAAATTCCCTGGTTGGAGAAGTGTTTTTGACACAAATATGGAACGTTTTGAGGCTGATTTGTAACCCAAAATTCTGGAGGAATTAATGCTCAGAACAAGAGGGTGGTCTCTATTAAGATGGGGCCTGTTCAAAAGATGTGAAGACTTGGAGAGCAGCAGTTGCTGGCCAAATGCCTAATGGCACTTGTGCTGGATTTAAGAGCTTGTCTTACTACTCCTACTTTTTCTCTGTGAATATTGCACAGCTCATCTCTCCATTCATCTGCACGGATGTTTGTTTGGTTCTCTAATCTGTATCTTAGAGATGCTGCTCTCCCTGTTCTGATTGTCCAGTTTGGAGCATCACAAAGTGTAGTGTACTGAGTTCATATAATGTCTGCTTTTGCTGTTAACTGCTGATTTTGAGAGGGTCTGATTAATGTTTGTGGCTTAGGTCCATGAACTGGAGAAATCAAAAAGAACTTTAGAGCAACAGGTTGAAGAGATGAGGACTCAGCTTGAGGAACTGGAAGATGAACTGCACGCCACAGAAGATGCTAAACTTCGTTTGGAGGTGAACATGCAAGCTATGAAAGCCCAGTTTGAGAGAGATCTGCAAGCCAGAGATGAACAGAATGAAGAGAAAAAGAGGATGCTGGTTAAACAAGTGTGTATCTTACTGTGCTTCATAGTGGGAAGGGCGTGATGATCTTTTGACAAAGCTCTATGGCTTTGAGAACTTGCTACCAGGAAAATAAAACTCTGTGCTTAAAGATCCCATCCTATAGAAGTCCCAAGCACGGATCTCTACCAACAATACAATAGGTCTTGTTGTGGATTAGCCACTATTCATGTTAGTCTGCCAGTGATGGTCCTCCAATTCAACTGTACCTTGCCTCAAAAGCACTCAACATGCAAGTAGATTTGGCTGTTGCTGCATGGGTGTCCTTCAAGCCTGTCCTGTTTGGTGTACAGCAACAAATCCATGGATGCCGACATAGACTGAAAGACTGCAATTAAGTGAACAGTTTCTTAAATGAAAAACGTAGCAAAGATTCCAGATTTGCCAGACTTGAGTCTCTTCAGATCTGCTTTATGATAATACAATTCTAAAGAAATGCCTTTAAAATTTCGTGCTTGTAGGAGAAGATAGATCTAAATTAACATTTCTAAAGCTTTAAGGAAAAAGCACCTAATATTTGAAGATTTATCACAAGAAAACAAAAACTTACTGAGAATTACCTGTATAGAGATCTCCTAGAAATAAATAAAAGCATTGACCTGGAAGGCTTTTGAAGTTCCCTGCAATGATGAATTGCTATTGTCTTGCACTGGACAAGAGCTCCTGACCTGGCATGAGGAGGGAGGCTTGATTCAAAAGAAACATATTCCTTCATGTTGGTAACCTGTGGCACTTCTGGCTCACTTTTATTGTTGTATGAGTTCATCTTAGTTCTTGTTCGTTGCTTTCTTAGATACTTTGCTTCTCTGTTCTCTTTTGAAAAAAAGAAAAGTTGTTGGTGTATACATTCTAGTAGCACACCTGTTTCAAAGAGAATTATTTCTTTTTTTTTTTTTCTTGAGAATGTGTGGTGATTCTATGTCGTATTTTCCTCTTAGTGGTTCGATCAGAATTAGCAACATCTGCCCCCAAGTCATACCTAAATGTAGACAGATGTACTGGGCCAGAAGCTGATCATGAAGTAGCTGAACAGATGAAATGGAAATGCTTCAGACGCTGAGCTCTTTTCTTTATTTTCCTTTTGTCAGTTCAGAGATCTCTGCTTCCAGTTTGTGGATTTTTTTGCCGTCTGCAGTGTCTTCCCATGTAGCTTGAGTTCTGTAGGCTCTTTGAATCGAGTAATGCTAATTCTGATCTGCAAAGGCCTTTTGGATTCATCAGCCATTTTGTTAGGATTTTGTGTTTGCTCTGTTCCTGGAGCTTGAGCCTGTTAAATCCCTTGATTTCACAGGTGCGAGAGCTGGAGGCAGAACTGGAAGATGAGCGCAAACAGAGGGCTCTTGCTGTGGCAGCCAAGAAGGAAATGGAGATGTATATGAAAGACCTGGAAGGTCAGATAGAAGCTGCACACAAGGCTCAAGATGAAGCAATCAAACAGCTACTTAAGCTCCAGGTAGGCACAGCAAATCAGCTGAGCTGCTTTCCCTCCTGCTGACAGTCTGTCAAGGGTGCTGCTTTTCGTTACATGCATTTGTAGTGTGAAGGCAAGAAGGAGTATCAGACTCAGCTATGCTGGCATACGTCACAGTATCTGGCCTGAACTTATCAGCCGCTCAAAACTCCTCTCATCCTTTTGTTGCTAAGGAGTTAAGATTGTGATTCAAATTCTATTGTAGAAGTTATTCTTTCTCCCCTTTCTCATGGCTAGGAAATGAAGCTGATGGAGGATCGAACTGCTGAATGTACTTCTCAGCTGGCTGAAGAAGAAGAAAAGGCCAAAAACTTGGCCAAACTCAAGAACAAACAGGAAATGATGATCACTGATTTGGAAGGTTTGTTCTTGCTACATTTGCCTGTTAACAGGTTGTACATCATGAGAGAAAGGAGTGGATCACTTATTACAGTGTATGCAGTATCTGGTCCAGTCCGCTAAGTGTAACCTTATATGTAGATACCTTAATAGCTGTTGCTTTTATCTAAATCTTGAAAGAATAATTTACTGCTTGCAAGCCTTGTTGTATTTGGCTGCTCAGTCTTTCTCGTGTTTAATTTGTTAGCTTTTCATTTTTGAGAATCCATTTTATTTAATGATACACTCCAGAAATTCATGTTGTTGCATGCATCCCTTAGTAACTAAAACATCTGTCTCTTGGGAAGGCGCTACACTTTTCTATAATAACACATTAGAACAACATATTTCTGGAAAAATGTTAGTAGGCATTCCTTAGTCTTCTAATATTTTTTGAATAAGCAAATCTGAATTGTTCTGCCTTTCTTGATGCTTTGTTTGTCTAAAATGGTTCAATTTCTTTGGCCATTTATTTCTGATTGTTTTGCCTGTGTTGTCACGACTGAATTAGCCCTATATGTAACCTTTCATGATGTTATGGTGGGTTTTTTAATTACTTATGGTTGTAAATAGGTATTGTGCAACATTAATAAACTGCCAAGCGAAAGTTGCAAAATATAAGGCAATGTTGCTATCTGCCCTAATTTGGAAATATTTTTTTCACTTACTGTTATGGGCTGTCTTGCTACATATTTTAATACTGATGCGGTTATGGAAAAATACCAAAGTTTAGTCTTATCTGTGTAGGAAGGTATTGAAGTAATACGAATAATAGATGATTGATGTACCTTTTATTTCAAAAGCCTATTCAGGGACTTTAAGATGGGCATAAGTAAGCTGTACTCATTGGAAAATAATGCTTGAGTAGTTAAATGAGTGTACTTAAATTGGGACTAGTGTTTCTGAAGATACTTGACAGATGTGGTTGGTTATGGTGCTGTTCCCAGAGTGATGACCTTAGAAATGGAAATTAAAGCTTAAATATAAGGCATGCAACTGCTTGGCTAGTAAAGAACAGTAAAATGACACTCTTTGAGACAATTCAAGAAGCCATGAAGGTCACTCTGCTAGGGTCTTGACACTGGTAAGTACTGAAATTTGGGGGGGGGGGGCAACAAAAACCCACAAAACCGAAAAAAACCCCCACTAATTCAGTTTACTGTGAGTTTTCCCCATTGCGAAATTGTGTCTTATGACACTCTTCTGTCACCTGCCAGAAATATAATGTAAAAACAGAGAAAAGTGCTATTTTTTTTTTTGAATGAGGAGCTGTTTAGAGAAAAACAATGTCACTTCAGATTGTCTGGAAAATCCCAAATACCCCTCGGTAGCTCTAAGATATGATTCTTGAACATGGCTCCGTTTCCATGTAGAAGATGTCCTGATCTTGTAGCAGGCTTAGGAGGGGTGTGAGAAACCCCTGCACTGAGAACCCACAAAGTATTGAACAAGTCTAATAACTTACATTTATTCTAATAGATGTTGAATTGTGCTAATGCTATGCTAAGCAAAACCTTCCTGTGACTTCAATATATTACATACCTGGTCATTAGCTAACTGTAGACAATGCAGCCAATAACTATCTTAATCAGACCACAGGCAGATCATCTAAATGTATTTTATTGCTAGGGCACTGATAACTGGATGGTTTTCACAAAGAAATACCTTAGGGCAGGAGTATCTTGGCTACACAAGGAAATTACTGGAGGCTATCAGGGTTGCAAAGTCTTGCTAAATATCAATGGGATGTGAGTTAGTGGTACAGATACTTGCAAAAATTGTTTATCCAAGTTTTCTTTAAGTTACACTATTTTCCAGTAGACCTTTTGGAGTCTAGCCTAGCCCTTCCACAACTATGCAAGCCATAATTTTTTCCAGTCTGTAGTTCTTCATTTTTGAATCCTGATGTCTGCGATCACCTGGCCGAGCAGCTCAAACTGCTCTTCTGTTAGATTCTATTCCTTATTTTTCTGTCAACACGTGATTATGTTTGTTACCTTACTTCAAACTTTTTTCTCCAGTCATTGACTTTTTCTTGACTTTCTATCTGAATCATGCAGTTCTACTTTGCTATTTCATCTTTCCCAGTCACCCTTCCAGCTGCAGTCTGGAGAAAGAATTGACACAGTGTATATTAAACTTTCCACCCTTCTTGCTGTCCCATTGCCCTGCCCCTGAACCTTCTGAGGATAACAACAGGAAAAAATTGCTTATAAATATAATCCTTTACTTCCATAGAGCGCTTAAAAAAGGAGGAGAAGACCCGTCAAGAATTAGAAAAAGCTAAAAGAAAACTTGATGGTGAAACAACAGACCTACAGGACCAAATAGCTGAGCTGCAAGCCCAGATTGAAGAACTGAAGATCCAGCTGGCCAAGAAAGAGGAAGAACTGCAGGCTGCTCTTGCTAGGTCAGATCATGATGGAGCTTTATGACTACAGAAGTGTGGTAGAAACCTACTTTCCCAGACAGAATTTCAGCTGACTGCAAACTGATGAGTTAAAACTGGGAGTGTTCAAGCAGAAGCCAGTTCATGTTTGTACTACAGCATCTCTAGACACCTGTGTGTTTTGCGTAGACAGGGCAAAAAAGGAACTCAATCTTTCATCACCATCCTTGCTCTATAAAGCTCCAAAACCAATGTTTCATCAGGGCTTAATAGCACTTTGGCTCTGGAAGCTTTTTAGTCTCCCAGAGTTCAGCCTCAGGAGGGGGAAAAAACATGTAATCGTCGAGAGTGTTCTTAGTTGGTCCAAATACTGGATAATGTCTGTCCAACTCAATCAAAGATCTGTGTGGTAGTCTCGCAGCCACATGTTATAAACTAAACACCACCTGAGTTTTCTGAGTAATGATCTCTAACTTTGCAGGAAGAGACAGTCCTACAGACAAGGGTGCATTTTTGGGAGTGTCGAGGTCTACAAAACTGGAATACCTGAATGCAAACTGGAAAGCTTGATCATTCCAGTAGTGCATCTGTAGTACCTGGGGCACTGCGCTCATTAGGATCTTGAGAATAACAGTGCAGTAGCGGCTTTGTCTATGAAATTTTAGGAGGTGGATTTTGTTCAAGTGGGAAAGATGAGTTATTTTTTGAGTACATAACTTATACTAGACTTATGAGAAGAGATCTGAAGCTATGAAATATCATTAACTGTTGTGATTCTGTTTAACAGAGGTGATGAAGAAGCAGTTCAGAAAAACAACGGACTGAAAGTGATAAGAGAGTTGCAGGCTCAAATTGCAGAACTGCAGGAGGATCTTGAATCTGAGAAGGCATCTCGCAACAAGGCGGAAAAGCAGAAAAGAGATTTAAGTGAAGAGCTGGAGGCTTTAAAAACTGAACTAGAAGATACCTTGGATACCACTGCAGCACAGCAAGAGCTGAGGTAGGATCATGTGTCTGTATAAGCAGGCACCATTAAAATTCACCTTGAATTTACAAAAGACTAAAATGTTGATTTTTGATAACTATTGATGCTTCCTCTAGGACAAAGCGAGAGCAGGAGGTGGCTGAACTGAAGAAAGCAATTGAAGAGGAAACCAAAAACCATGAAGCACAGATCCAGGAAATCAGGCAGAGGCATGCTACTGCCCTGGAAGAGCTCTCTGAACAACTGGAACAGGCCAAAATGGTGAGCAGAAAATCAATTACAAAAATACATTTTTCAGCTTCAGGACTTTTATAAGTAACATAAGTGGCGTGGTCACTTCCAGTGATATCTGCAGATCTAAATTGTCCTCTGTACATACTTAACTACTGCAGTTGAATCAAATATATCCTGCTGGTTTGAACATATAGCAACTTTTCAGATAGATGCCAAGACTATCTAAAAGTGTTTGTTAGACCTGGAAACAGTGCACCTAGAGATAAGTTGATGTAGTACTTTTGTGGGAATTCTCGAGCAGCCTATGTGCTTATTTGGTGAAAAGCAGTTCTGTGCCTAAGCGAACTGCGGAATGGTTCCAAATAAGGTAATTGTAATGTCGACACTCACAAATAACAAACTGTGAGTACGGGTAGCGTAAAAGTTCTTCCAGCCACTCTTCACTTTATGCTTGTACCGTGACCTCCAGTGCTAGATATCTGTGGAGTATCTTGCTTGATTTGCAGAGTTCTGTTTTGTCTCTGGTAACCCCTGCCAGAGCAGAGGAAGCGGCACACCTGGACAACGTGGTTCCTACTAGTGCAGCTTCAGTGTCTTTGTTCAGAAGTAGAATTAATCCAACACTGCCAAAAAAAAAGAAAAGTATCTCTAGCTTGTAAAACTTTACTTCTAGTCATTCACAGATATATGTGTGGACAGTTCATATACTGTAGTAATATTTTTGTGTAGGAATATTTCAGAAGCCTCCTTAGTTTAAAATACTACGTGAGAAATATAGTAGTTAAATCTGATGGAAATTATAGTTTATTCACCTGAAAATCTTACGTGTTTCCTGTGCTCCTTATTCATTAAATATTCTCAATAAGAGCATAAAAAGAGAGAAAAATACCCTACAATCTTAAACAAAGATCCTGTGATAAGATTGTCAGTTCTGGCAATATAGTAAGAATGGCACTTAAACATCCCTTATGGCAATTACTACCTTTTTAAAAAGGTTTTTGACAAATGTCAGTGCAGTGGTGAAAAGTGCTTTATTATGCACCTCCAGGCTGTTATGCCTACTAAAATCAGGGCAGCTGTAGCTGATATCTTTCCTTTTATTTCTGTGAGATGAGCCATGCTGATCTGTTAATGGGCACATTCCTTCCTGCTCAGTGCTACTCACATGGTCCTTTTACAGCACTGACATCCCAGATCTTACTGAATTCATAGAAATATCTTCTGGTCCTCGCTGTTACCTGTGATATCTGAGAGTGGATTAACTTGCATTACCTTAATTTTTTTGGCTAACATATGCAAAATGTTACACAGCAGGATTTTAAATGCTCCCTACTTACAACTTGCTGAGCAGTTGTTTTATCTTTGAGCTTATAATCCTGATTTGCTGGACTGAATATTTTTAGCAGAAAACTTTATTGATATGTAAAAAAGTGTTGAAGTTCTTCCCTTTTGTTTTTCCTAGTTCAAAGCAAATCTTGAAAAAAACAAGCAAGGCCTAGAGTCCGACAACAAGGAGTTGGCCTGTGAAGTGAGGGTACTGCAGCAGGTCAAGGCAGAGTCTGAACATGAGAGGAAGAAGCTCGATGCTCAGGTGCAAGAGCTAACTGCTAGGGTCACAGAAGGAGAAAGACTGAGGGTGGAGCTGGCGGAGAAAGCTAACAAGCTGCAGGTAAGGCTGTATGGAATTCCTAAACTGCTGAACTATACACAAGAAAGTAAAAGCTTTAACCATATACAGAAGTGGCTAGGAGGAATGACTATCAAAGATGCAGCTAGGTCTACAGGAATGGGGACTGTAGTTGATGTGGGAGGCAATCTCAGTCATGTACTCGTGTACTTGAGGGGCTTGAAAGTGGTGACACACCTCAGATAGCTGGAGAGCCATGACATGAATCCTGAACTTTTTGGACTATGTAAGAATCACAGTGGCTTTGAAGTACATGGCTTCCCATTTTGGAGACCAAATCCTGTAGGAGGCTCTGCTGACAGCTAGCCTACAGGTTTTTGGCTTGGATGTGGAGTTGAGTAGAGTGGGCTGAGCTCATTTGTAGGCTTGAGCAAAAACGTACTGATTGATGATGGCCACACGTTTCCTTTTGTGCTTCAATAGGAACTTGACAGATAGGGATTGCAAGTAAAGGGCTGTTCCTCTGCGAAATGAAGAAAACAGACAAAATGCAGTCAGAGCTGACTTCTTAGCCACAGCAAAGAGTATTATGAGTAAATCAAGCTAAAGTGCTTGAAAAAGGGAATGGCCCCATTCTTTTTGGGGGAAGCGTTTTGGCAGTCTCTCACTGTATATACAAGTAGCATAGCCTAAAATAGCAAGAATTGGCACCTGGCATTGACCTTTTCTCTTGCAGTGATGCTTTAAACCCAGCTGCCACCCTGATAATCCTTGAATTAATGGTACTGTAAAATACACGGTCCTATAAAATACATGATCCTATAATGAAAAATAGCTTTAAATATGACTGTACATGTTGGAATGACATGCTCTGCTAAATATCATGGCTAAGTCTTATTATGTTCTGTCTTAAGTTCAGGACTGACACGTTTCTAACCAAACTTCAGTATTCTTAGCTTGTTGTACCTGGGATGTGTTGTTGTCTTGCCTTCCATGGAATTTGTTGAGGTTTTGTGTTTCGTGTCAGATGTAGGCTTTGCCATGGATCTGCCGCGCGTTATTACCTTTAGATTGCTTGCTTTGCAGAACGAGTTGGATAATGTCTCAAGTCTCCTGGAGGAAGCAGAGAAGAAAGGCATTAAGTTTGCCAAGGATGCGGCTAGTTTGGAATCTCAGCTTCAGGATACACAGGTGTGTGTGCAGTGAAGCTTGAACTTAGCGCTGAAGCTTTGTTCCTCATTGAAATGCTAACTGCATAACAGAAAATACATTTTCATTCGTGGTTTGGAAAGACCCACGGGTAGAAGCTGTATTTCCTATTGAAGTCTAGTGAAATGCGATGTATGATGATTGCTCAGCTACATGTGGAGCCAGATTTTCATTATCTAAGATTTACTGCTTGATAGACTGTAGCCTTTCAGTTTCTCTTTTTTATTTCTTAGTCTCTGTGGGAGATAAGTATTAAGTCAAAAAAACCTTTCCAAGTAGGATGTTAATGCAAATAAGGTCCTTGGGGTGTGGGAAAGGCACGAGGGACAATACCCTGTCTTTTACTGACTTAGGCTGAAGTTCTTTACTGACTTCAGCTTAAGTTGTTGAAACTGCCAGTGTTTGCTTTTTGGGTTAAATAGTGCAGCTCGATACATGTATTCATCACTTAAATATACTCTTTTTTTTTTTCCCCCTGTATAAAAATGCTAATGGTGACTATTTGAGTAATGTTCAATACAGTTGGAGAGTTCTGTGAGGTACAGGGTGGGGGAAGAGAGGGCTGGTGGTTACACTTTTCATTAGTCTCGGTTGTGACAGAAGTTTCCACTGCCAAATTACAGCTGTCTTTAAACTGACCTTTACATTTAAGCAATGCAGTGAATCTTGAAAGCATGCTGTCATTGCAGGATTGGTTGCTATATATTTGTCTCAGGTGGTTTAAAATAGGGACTCTATATGCTTGTCGGAAAAGAAAGATATATTTTGAAGACAACTGCTGTGCTTGTCCCTTTGAAGATCGAAAAGTATCATCCATTGGCTTCTATGAACAGACAGTGGCATGGATTCTCTGAGAAATACGCTTCATAAAGGCTTAAGTGTGCCCCAAATGACTGAGCAGTACCTTTTTGAAAACCCAAATTGCGGATGGCTTCATAAGCATGTCGTTGTACAAAACTGCTGAGAGAAAAATAATCAAACCTGAACCTCCAAGTAGAGTAATGGAGGGTGGTGGGCCAAGGCCACACTTAACACGCTATGAACCAAACTGAACTTTGAATATGCCTGTTTGTGTAACAGGAGCTGCTTCAGGAAGAAACCCGCCAGAAACTCAACCTGAGCAGTAGGATTAGGCAGCTGGAAGAGGAGAAGAACAACCTGCAAGAGCAGCAGGAAGAGGAAGAGGAGGCCAGAAAGAATTTGGAGAAACAGATGCTTGCCTTACAATCACAGGTAAGCTGTTGTACATGGCAAGACTTCTGTAAGGGCTGCACGTTCCAGGTGAGATGAATTGGTGTCCTAAACCTCTTGGAAAAATGTCATGTAACTTGCACGTATGCTCGACCACACTTTGGAATAAAATTTTCCATGGACTTTCTCAATTGCCATAGTGACCAGTACAACTAACTGCAGTGGACAGGACTTTCCCCTACTTGGACTCCTGTTAGCTCATAATTTTTGTGTTACTCTAGCTAGCAATAACACCTAGTTTTGTATTTTTGACTTGTTGCCTTTCTTTCCTTTTCATGATGTACCAAGAACATTATTTTCTTTTATTTAATTTCAGTTGGCTGATGCTAAGAAGAAGGTAGATGATGACTTGGGAACCATTGAAGGCTTGGAGGAAAACAAAAAGAAATTACTGAAGGAAGCGGAGTCCTTAAGCCAACGCCTAGAGGAGAAGGCAATGGCTTATGACAAACTGGAAAAGACAAAGAATCGCCCGCAGCAAGAGCTGGATGACTTGATGGTAGACCTAGATCATCAGCGCCAGATTGTTTCTAATCTGGAGAAAAAGCAGAAGAAGTTTGATCAGGTAGTCTAGTTTCCTGTCATCTTGCTGATTTCTATGATTTTTAAATGGCATCTTGTTTGTGTTGATTGATAAATCTTTTGGGAGCAGCTTGGCCTTTGTTAGGAGTAACTTGTTGCTTCTAATTTCAGTGAGCTAAATGCCATCTTGGAGACTTGTTAGATCAAGTAATAAGCTCTTTACATACAAAAAAGAAATTCTATCGTAACAAAAAATTCAGACTGTTATTGTAATCCCTCAGGATAGACTAAGAAAGGGTGTGAAGACTGAACGATGGAAATAATAGGAAAATTATTTCATCTTTATTAGTAGCTTGCTTTCCTCACCTCATTCCAGAGTAGCTGTAGCTGTTTTCTTACTAGCCTTTGGATCAAGACTGAGAGACTAGACAGCTTCTGAATGCCAGTTAAACTTAGAGCATTAACCACTTCAGTGACTAAAACACCTCTGAGGCAGGAAGGACCTGATTATAGAACTGATGAGATGGATTAATTATTACTTATATTCAGATGCTGGCAGAAGAAAAGAACATTTCTGCCAGATATGCAGAGGAAAGAGATCGTGCTGAAGCAGAGGCAAGGGAGAAGGAAACCAAAGCACTGTCTCTGGCTCGGGCTTTGGAAGAAGCCCTGGAAGCTAAGGAAGAGTCTGAAAGACAGAACGAACAGTTGCGGGCAGATATGGAAGACTTAATGAGCTCGAAAGATGATGTGGGCAAAAATGTAAGTAACTTTCCACACCCTATTTTGTTATGAACTGCACAGGGAACAACACAGGAAAATTCCCTGGTTGGAGAAGTGTTTTTGACACAAATATGGAACGTTTTGAGGCTGATTTGTAACCCAAAATTCTGGAGGAATTAATGCTCAGAACAAGAGGGTGGTCTCTATTAAGATGGGGCCTGTTCAAAAGATGTGAAGACTTGGAGAGCAGCAGTTGCTGGCCAAATGCCTAATGGCACTTGTGCTGGATTTAAGAGCTTGTCTTACTACTCCTACTTTTTCTCTGTGAATATTGCACAGCTCATCTCTCCATTCATCTGCACGGATGTTTGTTTGGTTCTCTAATCTGTATCTTAGAGATGCTGCTCTCCCTGTTCTGATTGTCCAGTTTGGAGCATCACAAAGTGTAGTGTACTGAGTTCATATAATGTCTGCTTTTGCTGTTAACTGCTGATTTTGAGAGGGTCTGATTAATGTTTGTGGCTTAGGTCCATGAACTGGAGAAATCAAAAAGAACTTTAGAGCAACAGGTTGAAGAGATGAGGACTCAGCTTGAGGAACTGGAAGATGAACTGCACGCCACAGAAGATGCTAAACTTCGTTTGGAGGTGAACATGCAAGCTATGAAAGCCCAGTTTGAGAGAGATCTGCAAGCCAGAGATGAACAGAATGAAGAGAAAAAGAGGATGCTGGTTAAACAAGTATGTATCTTACTGTGCTTCATAGTGGGAAGGGCGTGATGATCTTTTGACAAAGCTCTATGGCTTTGAGAACTTGCTACCAGGAAAATAAAACTCTGTGCTTAAAGATCCCATCCTATAGAAGTCCCAAGCACGGATCTTTACCAACAATACAATAGGTCTTGTTGTGGATTAGCCACTGTTCATGTTAGTCTGCCAGTGATGGTCCTCCAATTCAACTGTACCTTGCCTCAAAAGCACTCAACATGCAAGTAGATTTGGCTGTTGCTGCATGGGTGTCCTTCAAGCCCGTCCTGTTTGGTGTACAGCAACAAATCCATGGATGCCGACATAGACTGAAAGACTGCAATTAAGTGAACAGTTTCTTAAATGAAAAACGTAGCAAAGATTCCAGATTTGCCAGACTTGAGTCTCTTCAGATCTGCTTTATGATAATACAATTCTAAAGAAATGCCTTTAAAATTTCATGCTTGTAGGAGAAGATAGATCTAAACTAACATTTCTAAAGCTTTAAGGAAAAAGCACCTAATATTTCAAGATTTATCACAAGAAAACAAAAACTTACTGAGAATCACCTGTATAGAGATCTCCTAGAAATAAATAAAAGCATTGACCTGGAAGGCTTTTGAAGTTCCCTGCAATGCTGAATTGCTATTGTCTTGCACTGGACAAGAGCTCCTGACCTGGCATGAGGAGGGAGGCTTGATTCAAAAGAAACATATTCCTTCATGTTGGTAACCTGTGGCACTTCTGGCTCACTTTTATTGTTGTATGAGTTCATCTTAGTTCTTGTTCGTTGCTTTCTTAGATACTTTGCTTCTCTGTTCTCTTTTGAAAAAAAGAAAAGTTGTTGGTGTATACATTCTAGTAGCACATCTGTTTCAAAGAGAATTATTTCTTTTTTTTTTCTTGAGAATGTGTGGTGATTCTATGTCGTATTTTCCTCTTAGTGGTTCGATCAGAATTAGCAACATCTGCCCCCAAGTCATACCTAAATGTAGACAGATGTACTGGGCCAGAAGCTGATCATGAAGTAGCTGAACAGATGAAATGGAAATGCTTCAGACGCTGAGCTCTTTTCTTTATTTTCCTTTTGTCAGTTCAGAGATCTCTGCTTCCAGTTTGTGGATTTTTTTGCCGTCTGCTGTGTCTTCCCATGTAGCTTGAGTTCTGTAGGCTCTTTGAATCGAGTAATGCTAATTCTGATCTGCAAAGGCCTTTTGGATTCATCAGCCATTTTGTTAGGATTTTGTGTTTGCTCTGTTCCTGGAGCTTGAGCCTGTTAAATCCCTTGATTTCACAGGTGCGAGAGCTGGAGGCAGAACTGGAAGATGAGCGCAAACAGAGGGCTCTTGCTGTGGCAGCCAAGAAGAAAATGGAGATGGATATGAAAGACCTGGAAGGTCAGATAGAAGCTGCACACAAGGCTCAAGATGAAGCAATCAAACAGCTACTTAAGCTCCAGGTAGGCACAGCAAATCAGCTGAGCTGCTTTCCCTCCTGCTGACAGTCTGTCAAGGGTGCTGCTTTTCGTTACATGCATTTGTAGTGTGAAGGCAAGAAGGAGTATCAGACTCAGCTATGCTGGCATACGTCACAGTATCTGGCCTGAACTTATCAGCCGCTCAAAACTCCTCTCATCCTTTTGTTGCTAAGGAGTTAAGATTGTGATTCAAATTCTATTGTAGAAGTTATTCTTTCTCCCCTTTCTCATGGCTAGGAAATGAAGCTGATGGAGGATCGAACTGCTGAATGTACTTCTCAGCTGGCTGAAGAAGAAGAAAAGGCCAAAAACTTGGCCAAACTCAAGAACAAACAGGAAATGATGATCACTGATTTGGAAGGTTTGTTCTTGCTACATTTGCCTGTTAACAGGTTGTACATCATGAGAGAAAGGAGTGGATCACTTATTACAGTGTATGCAGTATCTGGTCCAGTCCGCTAAGTGTAACCTTATATGTAGATACCTTAATAGCTGTTGCTTTTATCTAAATCTTGAAAGAATAATTTACTGCTTGCAAGCCTTGTTGCATTTGGCTGCTCAGTCTTTCTCGTGTTTAATTTGTTAGCTTTTCATTTTTGAGAATCCATTTTATTTAATGATACACTCCAGAAATTCATGTTGTTGCATGCATCCCTTAGTAACTAAAACATCTGTCTCTTGGGAAGGCGCTACACTTTTCTATAATAACACATTAGAACAACATATTTCTGGAAAAATGTTAGTAGGCATTCCTTAGTCTTCTAATATTTTTTGAATAAGCAAATCTGAATTGTTCTGCCTTTCTTGATGCTTTGTTTGTCTAAAATGGTTCAATTTCTTTGGCCATTTATTTCTGATTGTTTTGCCTGTGTTGTCACGACTGAATTAGCCCTATATGTAACCTTTCATGATGTTATGGTGGGTTTTTTAATTACTTATGGTTGTAAATAGGTATTGTGCAACATTAATAAACTGCCAAGCGAAAGTTGCAAAATATAAGGCAATGTTGCTATCTGCCCTAATTTGGAAATATTTTTTTCACTTACTGTTATGGGCTGTCTTGCTACATATTTTAATACTGATGCGGTTATGGAAAAATACCAAAGTTTAGTCTTATCTGTGTAGGAAGGTATTGAAGTAATACGAATAATAGATGATTGATGTACCTTTTATTTCAAAAGCCTATTCAGGGACTTTAAGATGGGCATAAGTAAGCTGTACTCATTGGAAAATAATGCTTGAGTAGTTAAATGAGTGTACTTAAATTGGGACTAGTGTTTCTGAAGATACTTGACAGATGTGGTTGGTTATGGTGCTGTTCCCAGAGTGATGACCTTAGAAATGGAAATTAAAGCTTAAATATAAGGCATGCAACTGCTTGGCTAGTAAAGAACAGTAAAATGACACTCTTTGAGACAATTCAAGAAGCCATGAAGGTCACTCTGCTAGGGTCTTGACACTGGTAAGTACTGAAATTTGGGGGGGGGGGGCAACATAAACCCACAAAACCGAAAAAAACCCCCACTAATTCAGTTTACTGTGAGTTTTCCCCATTGCGAAATTGTGTCTTATGACACTCTTCTGTCACCTGCCAGAAATATAATGTAAAAACAGAGAAAAGTGCTATTTTTTTTTTTGAATGAGGAGCTGTTTAGAGAAAAACAATGTTACTTTAGATTGTCTGGAAAATCCCAAATACCCCTCGGTAGCTCTAAGATATGATTCTTGAACATGGCTCCGTTTCCATGTAGAAGATGTCCTGATCTTGTAGCAGGCTTAGGAGGGGTGTGAGAAACCCCTGCACTGAGAACCCACAAAGTATTGAACAAGTCTAATAACTTACATTTATTCTAATAGATGTTGAATTGTGCTAATGCTATGCTAAGCAAAACCTTCCTGTGACTTCAATATATTACATACCTGGTCATTAGCTAACTGTAGACAATGCAGCCAATAACTATCTTAATCAGACCACAGGCAGATCATCTAAATGTATTTTATTGCTAGGGCACTGATAACTGGATGGTTTTCACAAAGAAATACCTTAGGGCAGGAGTATCTTGGCTACACAAGGAAATTACTGGAGGCTATCAGGGTTGCAAAGTCTTGCTAAATATCAATGGGATGTGAGTTAGTGGTACAGATACTTGCAAAAATTGTTTATCCAAGTTTTCTTTAAGTTACACTATTTTCCAGTAGACCTTTTGGAGTCTAGCCTAGCCCTTCCACAACTATGCAAGCCATAATTTTTTCCAGTCTGTAGTTCTTCATTTTTGAATCCTGATGTCTGCGATCACCTGGCCGAGCAGCTCAAACTGCTCTTCTGTTAGATTCTATTCCTTATTTTTCTGTCAACACGTGATTATGTTTGTTACCTTACTTCAAACTTTTTTCTCCAGTCATTGACTTTTTCTTGACTTTCTATCTGAATCATGCAGTTCTACTTTGCTATTTCATCTTTCCCAGTCACCCTTCCAGCTGCAGTCTGGAGAAAGAATTGACACAGTGTATATTAAACTTTCCACCCTTCTTGCTGTCCCATTGCCCTGCCCCTGAACCTTCTGAGGATAACAACAGGAAAAAATTGCTTATAAATATAATCCTTTACTTCCATAGAGCGCTTAAAAAAGGAGGAGAAGACCCGTCAAGAATTAGAAAAAGCTAAAAGAAAACTTGATGGTGAAACAACAGACCTACAGGACCAAATAGCTGAGCTGCAAGCCCAGATTGAAGAACTGAAGATCCAGCTGGCCAAGAAAGAGGAAGAACTGCAGGCTGCTCTTGCTAGGTCAGATCATGATGGAGCTTTATGACTACAGAAGTGTGGTAGAAACCTACTTTCCCAGACAGAATTTCAGCTGACTGCAAACTGATGAGTTAAAACTGGGAGTGTTCAAGCAGAAGCCAGTTCATGTTTGTACTACAGCATCTCTAGACACCTGTGTGTTTTGCGTAGACAGGGCAAAAAAGGAACTCAATCTTTCATCACCATCCTTGCTCTATAAAGCTCCAAAACCAATGTTTCATCAGGGCTTAATAGCACTTTGGCTCTGGAAGCTTTTTAGTCTCCCAGAGTTCAGCCTCAGGAGGGGGAAAAAACATGTAATCGTCGAGAGTGTTCTTAGTTGGTCCAAATACTGGATAATGTCTGTCCAACTCAATCAAAGATCTGTGTGGTAGTCTCGCAGCCACATGTTATAAACTAAACACCACCTGAGTTTTCTGAGTAATGATCTCTAACTTTGCAGGAAGAGACAGTCCTACAGACAAGGGTGCATTTTTGGGAGTGTCGAGGTCTACAAAACTGGAATACCTGAATGCAAACTGGAAAGCTTGATCATTCCAGTAGTGCATCTGTAGTACCTGGGGCACTGCGCTCATTAGGATCTTGAGAATAACAGTGCAGTAGCGGCTTTGTCTATGAAATTTTAGGAGGTGGATTTTGTTCAAGTGGGAAAGATGAGTTATTTTTTGAGTACATAACTTATACTAGACTTATGAGAAGAGATCTGAAGCTATGAAATATCATTAACTGTTGTGATTCTGTTTAACAGAGGTGATGAAGAAGCAGTTCAGAAAAACAACGGACTGAAAGTGATAAGAGAGTTGCAGGCTCAAATTGCAGAACTGCAGGAGGATCTTGAATCTGAGAAGGCATCTCGCAACAAGGCGGAAAAGCAGAAAAGAGATTTAAGTGAAGAGCTGGAGGCTTTAAAAACTGAACTAGAAGATACCTTGGATACCACTGCAGCACAGCAAGAGCTGAGGTAGGATCATGTGTCTGTATAAGCAGGCACCATTAAAATTCACCTTGAATTTACAAAAGACTAAAATGTTGATTTTTGATAACTATTGATGCTTCCTCTAGGACAAAGCGAGAGCAGGAGGTGGCTGAACTGAAGAAAGCAATTGAAGAGGAAACCAAAAACCATGAAGCACAGATCCAGGAAATCAGGCAGAGGCATGCTACTGCCCTGGAAGAGCTCTCTGAACAACTGGAACAGGCCAAAATGGTGAGCAGAAAATCAATTACAAAAATACATTTTTCAGCTTCAGGACTTTTATAAGTAACATAAGTGGCGTGGTCACTTCCAGTGATATCTGCAGATCTAAATTGTCCTCTGTACATACTTAACTACTGCAGTTGAATCAAATATATCCTGCTGGTTTGAACATATAGCAACTTTTCAGATAGATGCCAAGACTATCTAAAAGTGTTTGTTAGACCTGGAAACAGTGCACCTAGAGATAAGTTGATGTAGTACTTTTGTGGGAATTCTCGAGCAGCCTATGTGCTTATTTGGTGAAAAGCAGTTCTGTGCCTAAGCGAACTGCGGAATGGTTCCAAATAAGGTAATTGTAATGTCGACACTCACAAATAACAAACTGTGAGTACGGGTAGCGTAAAAGTTCTTCCAGCCACTCTTCACTTTATGCTTGTACCGTGACCTCCAGTGCTAGATATCTGTGGAGTATCTTGCTTGATTTGCAGAGTTCTGTTTTGTCTCTGGTAACCCCTGCCAGAGCAGAGGAAGCGGCACACCTGGACAACGTGGTTCCTACTAGTGCAGCTTCAGTGTCTTTGTTCAGAAGTAGAATTAATCCAACACTGCCAAAAAAAAAGAAAAGCATCTCTAGCTTGTAAAACTTTACTTCTAGTCATTCACAGATATATGTGTGGACAGTTCATATACTGTAGTAATATTTTTGTGTAGGAATATTTCAGAAGCCTCCTTAGTTTAAAATACTACGTGAGAAATATAGTAGTTAAATCTGATGGAAATTATAGTTTATTCACCTGAAAATCTTACGTGTTTCCTGTGCTCCTTATTCATTAAATATTCTCAATAAGAGCATAAAAAGAGAGAAAAATACCCTACAATCTTAAACAAAGATCCTGTGATAAGATTGTCAGTTCTGGCAATATAGTAAGAATGGCACTTAAACATCCCTTATGGCAATTACTACCTTTTTAAAA
Organism: Opisthocomus hoazin; assembly: GCF_030867145.1. Taxonomy (NCBI): domain Eukaryota; kingdom Metazoa; phylum Chordata; class Aves; order Opisthocomiformes; family Opisthocomidae; genus Opisthocomus; species Opisthocomus hoazin. Next base: position 5,519,418 of record NC_134426.1, on the reverse strand, counting down.
AGGTTTTTGACAAATGTCAGTGCAGTGGTGAAAAGTGCTTTATTATGCACCTCCAGGCTGTTATGCCTACTAAAATCAGGGCAGCTGTAGCTGATATCTTTCCTTTTATTTCTGTGAGATGAGCCATGCTGATCTGTTAATGGGCACATTCCTTCCTGCTCAGTGCTACTCACATGGTCCTTTTACAGCACTGACATCCCAGATCTTACTGAATTCATAGAAATATCTTCTGGTCCTCGCTGTTACCTGTGATATCTGAGAGTGGATTAACTTGCATTACCTTAATTTTTTTGGCTAACATATGCAAAATGTTACACAGCAGGATTTTAAATGCTCCCTACTTACAACTTGCTGAGCAGTTGTTTTATCTTTGAGCTTATAATCCTGATTTGCTGGACTGAATATTTTTAGCAGAAAACTTTATTGATATGTAAAAAAGTGTTGAAGTTCTTCCCTTTTGTTTTTCCTAGTTCAAAGCAAATCTTGAAAAAAACAAGCAAGGCCTAGAGTCCGACAACAAGGAGTTGGCCTGTGAAGTGAGGGTACTGCAGCAGGTCAAGGCAGAGTCTGAACATGAGAGGAAGAAGCTCGATGCTCAGGTGCAAGAGCTAACTGCTAGGGTCACAGAAGGAGAAAGACTGAGGGTGGAGCTGGCGGAGAAAGCTAACAAGCTGCAGGTAAGGCTGTATGGAATTCCTAAACTGCTGAACTATACACAAGAAAGTAAAAGCTTTAACCATATACAGAAGTGGCTAGGAGGAATGACTATCAAAGATGCAGCTAGGTCTACAGGAATGGGGACTGTAGTTGATGTGGGAGGCAATCTCAGTCATGTACTCGTGTACTTGAGGGGCTTGAAAGTGGTGACACACCTCAGATAGCTGGAGAGCCATGACATGAATCCTGAACTTTTTGGACTATGTAAGAATCACAGTGGCTTTGAAGTACATGGCTTCCCATTTTGGAGACCAAATCCTGTAGGAGGCTCTGCTGACAGCTAGCCTACAGGTTTTTGGCTTGGATGTGGAGTTGAGTAGAGTGGGCTGAGCTCATTTGTAGGCTTGAGCAAAAATGTACTGATTGATGATGGCCACACGTTTCCTTTTGTGCTTCAAAAGGAACTTGACAGATAGGGATTGCAAGTAAAGGGCTGTTCCTCTGCGAAATGGAGAAAACAGACAAAATGCAGTCAGAGCTGACTTCTTAGCCACAGCAAAGAGTATTATGAGTAAATCAAGCTAAAGTGCTTGAAAAAGGGAATGGCCCCATTCGTTTTGGGGGAAGCGTTTTGGCAGTCTCTCACTGTATATACAAGTAGCATAGCCTAAAATAGCAAGAATTGGCACCTGGCATTGACCTTTTCTCTTGCAGTGATGCTTTAAACCCAGCTGCCACCCTGATAATCCTTGAATTAATGGTACTGTAAAATACACGGTCCTATAAAATACATGATCCTATAATGAAAAATAGCTTTAAATATGACTGTACATGTTGGAATGACATGCTCTGCTAAATATCATGGCTAAGTCTTATTATGTTCTGTCTTAAGTTCAGGACTGACACGTTTCTAACCAAACTTCAGTATTCTTAGCTTGTTGTACCTGGGATGTGTTGTTGTCTTGCCTTCCATGGAATTTGTTGAGGTTTTGTGTTTCGTGTCAGATGTAGGCTTTGCCATGGATCTGCCGCGCGTTATTACCTTTAGATTGCTTGCTTTGCAGAACGAGTTGGATAATGTCTCAAGTCTCCTGGAGGAAGCAGAGAAGAAAGGCATTAAGTTTGCCAAGGATGCGGCTAGTTTGGAATCTCAGCTTCAGGATACACAGGTGTGTGTGCAGTGAAGCTTGAACTTAGCGCTGAAGCTTTGTTCCTCATTGAAATGCTAACTGCATAACAGAAAATACATTTTCATTCGTGGTTTGGAAAGACCCACGGGTAGAAGCTGTATTTCCTATTGAAGTCTAGTGAAATGCGATGTATGATGATTGCTCAGCTACATGTGGAGCCAGATTTTCATTATCTAAGATTTACTGCTTGATAGACTGTAGCCTTTCAGTTTCTCTTTTTTATTTCTTAGTCTCTGTGGGAGATAAGTATTAAGTCAAAAAAACCTTTCCAAGTAGGATGTTAATGCAAATAAGGTCCTTGGGGTGTGGGAAAGGCACGAGGGACAATACCCTGTCTTTTACTGACTTAGGCTGAAGTTCTTTACTGACTTCAGCTTAAGTTGTTGAAACTGCCAGTGTTTGCTTTTTGGGTTAAATAGTGCAGCTCGATACATGTATTCATCACTTAAATATACTCTTTTTTTTTTCCCCCTGTATAAAAATGCTAATGGTGACTATTTGAGTAATGTTCAATACAGTTGGAGAGTTCTGTGAGGTACAGGGTGGGGGAAGAGAGGGCTGGTGGTTACACTTTTCATTAGTCTCGGTTGTGACAGAAGTTTCCACTGCCAAATTACAGCTGTCTTTAAACTGACCTTTACATTTAAGCAATGCAGTGAATCTTGAAAGCATGCTGTCATTGCAGGATTGGTTGCTATATATTTGTCTCAGGTGGTTTAAAATAGGGACTCTATATGCTTGTCGGAAAAGAAAGATATATTTTGAAGACAACTGCTGTGCTTGTCCCTTTGAAGATCGAAAAGTATCATCCATTGGCTTCTATGAACAGACAGTGGCATGGATTCTCTGAGAAATACGCTTCATAAAGGCTTAAGTGTGCCCCAAATGACTGAGCAGTACCTTTTTGAAAACCCAAATTGCGGATGGCTTCATAAGCATGTCGTTGTACAAAACTGCTGAGAGAAAAATAATCAAACCTGAACCTCCAAGTAGAGTAATGGAGGGTGGTGGGCCAAGGCCACACTTAACACGCTATGAACCAAACTGAACTTTGAATATGCCTGTTTGTGTAACAGGAGCTGCTTCAGGAAGAAACCCGCCAGAAACTCAACCTGAGCAGTAGGATTAGGCAGCTGGAAGAGGAGAAGAACAACCTGCAAGAGCAGCAGGAAGAGGAAGAGGAGGCCAGAAAGAATTTGGAGAAACAGATGCTTGCCTTACAATCACAGGTAAGCTGTTGTACATGGCAAGACTTCTGTAAGGGCTGCACGTTCCAGGTGAGATGAATTGGTGTCCTAAACCTCTTGGAAAAATGTCATGTAACTTGCACGTATGCTCGACCACACTTTGGAATAAAATTTTCCATGGACTTTCTCAATTGCCATAGTGACCAGTACAACTAACTGCAGTGGACAGGACTTTCCCCTACTTGGACTCCTGTTAGCTCATAATTTTTGTGTTACTCTAGCTAGCAATAACACCTAGTTTTGTATTTTTGACTTGTTGCCTTTCTTTCCTTTTCATGATGTACCAAGAACATTATTTTCTTTTATTTAATTTCAGTTGGCTGATGCTAAGAAGAAGGTAGATGATGACTTGGGAACCATTGAAGGCTTGGAGGAAAACAAAAAGAAATTACTGAAGGAAGCGGAGTCCTTAAGCCAACGCCTAGAGGAGAAGGCAATGGCTTATGACAAACTGGAAAAGACAAAGAATCGCCCGCAGCAAGAGCTGGATGACTTGATGGTAGACCTAGATCATCAGCGCCAGATTGTTTCTAATCTGGAGAAAAAGCAGAAGAAGTTTGATCAGGTAGTCTAGTTTCCTGTCATCTTGCTGATTTCTATGATTTTTAAATGGCATCTTGTTTGTGTTGATTGATAAATCTTTTGGGAGCAGCTTGGCCTTTGTTAGGAGTAACTTGTTGCTTCTAATTTCAGTGAGCTAAATGCCATCTTGGAGACTTGTTAGATCAAGTAATAAGCTCTTTACATACAAAAAAGAAATTCTATCGTAACAAAAAATTCAGACTGTTATTGTAATCCCTCAGGATAGACTAAGAAAGGGTGTGAAGACTGAACGATGGAAATAATAGGAAAATTATTTCATCTTTATTAGTAGCTTGCTTTCCTCACCTCATTCCAGAGTAGCTGTAGCTGTTTTCTTACTAGCCTTTGGATCAAGACTGAGAGACTAGACAGCTTCTGAATGCCAGTTAAACTTAGAGCATTAACCACTTCAGTGACTAAAACACCTCTGAGGCAGGAAGGACCTGATTATAGAACTGATGAGATGGATTAATTATTACTTATATTCAGATGCTGGCAGAAGAAAAGAACATTTCTGCCAGATATGCAGAGGAAAGAGATCGTGCTGAAGCAGAGGCAAGGGAGAAGGAAACCAAAGCACTGTCTCTGGCTCGGGCTTTGGAAGAAGCCCTGGAAGCTAAGGAAGAGTCTGAAAGACAGAACGAACAGTTGCGGGCAGATATGGAAGACTTAATGAGCTCGAAAGATGATGTGGGCAAAAATGTAAGTAACTTTCCACACCCTATTTTGTTATGAACTGCACAGGGAACAACACAGGAAAATTCCCTGGTTGGAGAAGTGTTTTTGACACAAATATGGAACGTTTTGAGGCTGATTTGTAACCCAAAATTCTGGAGGAATTAATGCTCAGAACAAGAGGGTGGTCTCTATTAAGATGGGGCCTGTTCAAAAGATGTGAAGACTTGGAGAGCAGCAGTTGCTGGCCAAATGCCTAATGGCACTTGTGCTGGATTTAAGAGCTTGTCTTACTACTCCTACTTTTTCTCTGTGAATATTGCACAGCTCATCTCTCCATTCATCTGCACGGATGTTTGTTTGGTTCTCTAATCTGTATCTTAGAGATGCTGCTCTCCCTGTTCTGATTGTCCAGTTTGGAGCATCACAAAGTGTAGTGTACTGAGTTCATATAATGTCTGCTTTTGCTGTTAACTGCTGATTTTGAGAGGGTCTGATTAATGTTTGTGGCTTAGGTCCATGAACTGGAGAAATCAAAAAGAACTTTAGAGCAACAGGTTGAAGAGATGAGGACTCAGCTTGAGGAACTGGAAGATGAACTGCACGCCACAGAAGATGCTAAACTTCGTTTGGAGGTGAACATGCAAGCTATGAAAGCCCAGTTTGAGAGAGATCTGCAAGCCAGAGATGAACAGAATGAAGAGAAAAAGAGGATGCTGGTTAAACAAGTATGTATCTTACTGTGCTTCATAGTGGGAAGGGCGTGATGATCTTTTGACAAAGCTCTATGGCTTTGAGAACTTGCTACCAGGAAAATAAAACTCTGTGCTTAAAGATCCCATCCTATAGAAGTCCCAAGCACGGATCTTTACCAACAATACAATAGGTCTTGTTGTGGATTAGCCACTGTTCATGTTAGTCTGCCAGTGATGGTCCTCCAATTCAACTGTACCTTGCCTCAAAAGCACTCAACATGCAAGTAGATTTGGCTGTTGCTGCATGGGTGTCCTTCAAGCCCGTCCTGTTTGGTGTACAGCAACAAATCCATGGATGCCGACATAGACTGAAAGACTGCAATTAAGTGAACAGTTTCTTAAATGAAAAACGTAGCAAAGATTCCAGATTTGCCAGACTTGAGTCTCTTCAGATCTGCTTTATGATAATACAATTCTAAAGAAATGCCTTTAAAATTTCATGCTTGTAGGAGAAGATAGATCTAAACTAACATTTCTAAAGCTTTAAGGAAAAAGCACCTAATATTTCAAGATTTATCACAAGAAAACAAAAACTTACTGAGAATCACCTGTATAGAGATCTCCTAGAAATAAATAAAAGCATTGACCTGGAAGGCTTTTGAAGTTCCCTGCAATGCTGAATTGCTATTGTCTTGCACTGGACAAGAGCTCCTGACCTGGCATGAGGAGGGAGGCTTGATTCAAAAGAAACATATTCCTTCATGTTGGTAACCTGTGGCACTTCTGGCTCACTTTTATTGTTGTATGAGTTCATCTTAGTTCTTGTTCGTTGCTTTCTTAGATACTTTGCTTCTCTGTTCTCTTTTGAAAAAAAGAAAAGTTGTTGGTGTATACATTCTAGTAGCACATCTGTTTCAAAGAGAATTATTTCTTTTTTTTTTCTTGAGAATGTGTGGTGATTCTATGTCGTATTTTCCTCTTAGTGGTTCGATCAGAATTAGCAACATCTGCCCCCAAGTCATACCTAAATGTAGACAGATGTACTGGGCCAGAAGCTGATCATGAAGTAGCTGAACAGATGAAATGGAAATGCTTCAGACGCTGAGCTCTTTTCTTTATTTTCCTTTTGTCAGTTCAGAGATCTCTGCTTCCAGTTTGTGGATTTTTTTGCCGTCTGCTGTGTCTTCCCATGTAGCTTGAGTTCTGTAGGCTCTTTGAATCGAGTAATGCTAATTCTGATCTGCAAAGGCCTTTTGGATTCATCAGCCATTTTGTTAGGATTTTGTGTTTGCTCTGTTCCTGGAGCTTGAGCCTGTTAAATCCCTTGATTTCACAGGTGCGAGAGCTGGAGGCAGAACTGGAAGATGAGTGCAAACAGAGGGCTCTTGCTGTGGCAGCCAAGAAGAAAATGGAGATGGATATGAAAGACCTGGAAGGTCAGATAGAAGCTGCACACAAGGCTCAAGATGAAGCAATCAAACAGCTACTTAAGCTCCAGGTAGGCACAGCAAATCAGCTGAGCTGCTTTCCCTCCTGCTGACAGTCTGTCAAGGGTGCTGCTTTTCGTTACATGCATTTGTAGTGTGAAGGCAAGAAGGAGTATCAGACTCAGCTATGCTGGCACACGTCACAGTATCTGGCCTGAACTTATCAACCGCTCAAAACTCCTCTCATCCTTTTGTTGCTAAGGAGTTAAGATTGTCCCCCACATACTTGTATTCAATAGTCATAATTTTCAACGCTTTGCATAAGGATTTACTGAGGATTGCTTTTGAGGCTGAATCTTTAAAATTTATGGTTGTTTGTATCTTTGAATTTACTGATTTCAGCTCAGCTCTTGCTGATTGCTACTTCCTCTAGTTGAGGAAGCCAAAAATGCTCCAGAGAAATAGGAGGAGTAAATTTTAGTTGCTTTGAAAAAGCTCCAAGATGCCTATTCTTTTTAGATTGGCAAGAAGAATCCAGTACTTGTGTCAAGGATTTATTTCCCATTCCCACAGAAACACTCCATCTTTAGTAGAGGTCAGTTTTCCCAAGGCTTTCAGTGCCATGGCCCAAAGCTGCAGGAATGTGAGGCCGTGGCAAGACCACGTAAAGCATAGAGCAAACTGCATTGCCTTTCTGCCCTGTCCACTCTATTCCTTGGCAATCCTACTTCAACTGAATGAGGGCAATTCTGGAACTTGGTCCAGGCGCTGGATGAGAAGGGAATGGAGATTAAAGCAAGAAATGCTGGTACCTAGCAGTAGCGGCTTCTCTATTCCCAGAGGCTGAGTCAGTTACAGAGTTCATACCTGATCTCTGTACACTTTCATGCAAGCACCTGAAATAAGTGGTCTCATGACTGGTGGTATTGCGAAGATGCAGGTACAACTTCAACGCAGTTTCTCCAGCTTTATTCTTTTAGCATCTGAAGTCAAACTTGTGTGAATTAAGATATCAGTCTGTGTTAAGTGTCTTACGGGAAGGATAAGTATGTGCTTCTACGTTATATGTGCAAAATGGTGAATCGTGGTACTTCTACACTGAGAAGTTTCTTACCTTGAGTACTTGTAATAGGTTTTATCAGTCAATTTAAGTAAATAGGTTTGTTTTTTTCCAAGACAATTGCAAGAGCATTACCTATCTACTACAAAGGTATCTCTACTACCTCTACTAGAGGTTTTTTCCTACAAGAAATATACTAATAAATGAAGTGAAGTCTTCTAATGGGATATTTCTGATGAGGAGTGAGTGATGGAAAGATGAGAAAATGAAGGGTTTAGACTGAAAGAGGGTAGAATTACGTTGGATATAAGAAAGAAATTCTTCACTCTGAGGGTGATGAGGCACTGGCCCAGGTTGCCCAGAGAAGCTGTGGCTGCCCCCTCCCTGGCAGTGTTCAAGGCCAGGTTGGATGGGGCTTTGAGCAGCCTGGAAGGTGTCTCTGCCCGTGGCAGAGGGATAGAACTCTGATCTTTAAAGGTCCTGTCCAACCCAAACCATTCTATAATTCTATGAAAATAAGAACTGAAAATAAATATATTTAAGTGGAATGAAGCCACTTTAGGAGGAAGGTCTTGCCTCCTAAGGGCAAAAAAGCTTCAGAGCTACTAATAAATCTTGTGGTTGTCCTGCTGTATCATGGCTTATTCTTTCCTCTGCTCTCCAACTGCAGGCTCAAATGAAAGACTACCAGCGGGAGCTAGAAGAAGCCCGTGCATCCAGAGATGAGATCTTTGCACAGTCCAATGAAAGTGAAAAGAAGCTCAAAGGTCTTGAAGCAGAAATACTCCAGCTCCAAGAGATGAGATTGAAATCCAAGAAATCTGTTTTTCTTTCTAGAGAAAAGGGGAAGACCAGAGGGTGTTTGTTTTTTTTTAAAAAAAGAAAAAGTAAAAAGCCATCCAGTGAGTTGAACAGAAAAGTGGGAGCCTGGAGATGTTTCTCTTCCTCACTGCCCCAGGTCATTAGTGAGCTTCTTATAGCTTTGTAGGAATCCTTCTAGTAGTCTGGACTTCCTTTCCCTGCCTGGGTAGCAGGGAAGCCTTACTACTGCTTAAACAGATTTCAATCCTCACTAAAATTTGCAAGGTGGTTTGAGAGTCTCTGGAAGCTGTGGTGCACAGTGTCAGTACTAAAACTGGTCACTGGAAGTATATAAAAACCTAACAATCTCTCCAGTACCTCAGTGGACCATGTAAGTCTGTGGAGGTTTATCTCTCTGCTATCTGAGGTCCTCATCCCTTTCTTTTACGGGCATCTGTTCCCTCATTGTTGGCAATTTATGTAAGAGCTCCAAGTCGTGCTACATATCGCTGTCACTTATCTCCGATTATCTCCGTTGTCTGCCACAAGGTTAAATGTTTGAGGTTTGAAGGCAACAGAATTGCCTTGTGTGAGAGACGGCCTCTTTTTACCCTGTTAGCTGCAAAGGTTGAAGCAATCACTCAGCTTACACTGCACTTAATGTTTGAGACTTTTACCTACAACTTACTAGAGCTTCTCCATGTCATTCTTTCACAGACTTCAAACTTGTCAGTCTTGCACTTGCAGTGCATTAGATTGTGTCCTTCTTGGTGAATGTCTGGGTGTTTCTACCACTCAATACAATTTCACAATACAAGATTCAGCGCTGTTATATTTTTGTGCTAAAAATTCATTTTCTATACTTTGCTTTCAGTCATGCTACGTACTCTGTAGGAACCTAAAAAATTTGCTTAATTTAGTGCCCACATTATACTTAATGAATAAGAGCATGTGACAGAACGGTTTTCTCCTCCTGCTTAGGGCTTGAATGTTACTGGCCTTTTCAGGGGACGGGGAGAAGTAAATTCATAGTAGTCATGTGGCAGTTACGGGAGGGAAAGATCAAGGTGATGCGTCCTGCTAGCTTTTACAGCTGTTGGTTCTGTTTATCCATTAAAAGACCTCGGCGATATCACACTTCACAGCATCTCCCAGAAGTTATTAGAAGGCATAGTTGTTTGCAGAAATTTTGAGATTCCTAATGCTGTAATGAATATTTCCTAAAACTTCACAGGAGTTTGCTGCGTCTGAAAGAGCTCGTCGTCATGCTGAGCAAGAAAGGGATGAGTTGGCTGATGAGATTGCAAACAGCGCTTCGGGAAAGTGAGTCATCAAATGTATTAATTGTGCATCTGAAGAACTTCAGGCACCAGCAGCTGCAGTTCTTGGTAGCCTGCTTGCAATTTCTGTATTGACCTGTTGTCCCGATAAAAATTCCTTCTTGTTACGAAGAGAATTGCTTACACAGTAGCTTCTCGTTACAGTTTGGAATGTCTAAAGTATCAAAAGCAAAATAGCCAGTTGCTTCGTATCAGATCTGAGTGTGTCTTGACCCAAATACTTCTTTTCTAGGTCAGCGCTGCTGGATGAGAAGCACCGGCTGGAAGCTTGGATTGCACAATTGGAGGAAGAGCTCGAGGAAGAGCAGAGCAACATGGAGCTTCTCAATGAGCGGTTCCGAAAGACCACGTTGCAGGTGAGTCCGTTGGTGGCAATGCTGTAGGGGCAATCTATGTTTCAGTGTGCAGATAAGTGGAGGATCTGAATAGCACCAAATTATCTTCTATCCTTCTCCTCTGAAAGGTTGACACGCTGAATTCTGAGCTAGCTGGGGAGCGGAGTGCTGCCCAGAAGAGTGAAAATGCACGGCAGCAGCTAGAAAGGCAGAACAAAGAGCTGAAAGCCAAGTTGCAGGAACTGGAGCGATCTGTGAAGTCGAAGTTCAAGGCAACAATTTCTACTCTAGAATCCAAGATTGTGCAGCTAGAAGAACAGCTTGAGCAGGAAGCCAAGTAAGGAGAAAAAGAAAAAAAAAAATCTGTTTGCTTGTGTTTGCCATGTCTGAAACCTCTGTGCCTTAGGTTTTTGTAGGGCTGAGATATGAGCTTCCGGCAAAGGCATTGGGGTTTCTGATCAGGAAACCTACTGTTTGGGGGACACATTTTGACAAGAGAGCTGCAAAGTAACTGGGGTTGAAACTTTCAGAAACTATTGCTCCGTAACTAAAGCTGCTGAATTAACTCTGGACATTAACCAGGTGAATATGTTGACTGGTAGTCCCAGGATGCACAAGGTGATGCAGAAGTTTCTTGAGACAAGATGAAACATCGCCTTGAGACACCTGGTCTCTTTGGTTAGAGGAAGCCAGTTGAAGAGCTTAGGTGTGACAGCTTTAGCTGGTTGAGATGAATCGTGTACTCTGCAGAAGTCTTTCTGCAGTGAGCTCTTCCTGTCTATCCTTGTCATCTTGGTCCTCCAAATATATGTATTTGTTTTAAGCTAGTTCCTCCCAGAATCTGAAGGTCTTATAACAATCTTTGTTCTTTTTGTGCTTTTGGCTCTATGGGAGGAACATGTTACTGGTTAGCAATAACTCTGTAAGAAGCACCTTTATATCCCTCCTTTGAGCCTGCATACCATACTGGTATTGCTCCAGTGCTAAGGCTTCATGTTTTCAAAGCTGCATCCCAGCCAAGCACCAGCACGCTAAAACTGTTGCTGCTGTTGATGGTGGCAGGCGTGTTAGGAGAACTCAAGTATCAGTTACACCATGAGGCGAGAGCCTTTCAGAAGGAACAGATTTTGTCTTCCTGGCCTTCAAGTACTGGGACAAATGACGGCTTTTGATTATTCTAGGGAAAGAGCAGCTGCTAACAAACTGGTCCGTCGTACGGAGAAGAAATTGAAGGAAGTCTTCATGCAGGTGGAGGATGAGCGTCGACACGCAGACCAGTACAAGGAGCAGGTAGGTGGAAGGGCTTAGCTTTTGAGGCCTATTTCTCAGAAAAGGTAAATAAAACCATACTTTGAAGCATGTTAATGAAAAGATGTTGGGGAATCTATCTTGATGACTAAACCACTAGAGTAGTTCCCAGTGGTCAAAACCTTCCCGTGATAGCTCTGATTTGATGGTCTGTTACGCATCCTGGTCTCCCAGACTCAGGAGCTCTGCAGTGTTTCCGGGAGCCCGGGCTGGAGTCTGCGGTGAGGCTGTGTTGGTTCATCTCCAGCTGGAGTGCTAGGTGGACAGGACGTTGGCTAACTCCTGGTCGTGGCGTTGCAGCTGTCTAGTTTGATCCTGAGTCCCTGGGTTTATATTTCAGATGGAAAAGGCAAATGCCAGAATGAAGCAGCTCAAACGCCAGCTGGAGGAGGCTGAAGAGGAAGCCACACGTGCAAATGCTTCCCGACGTAAACTTCAGCGTGAGCTGGACGATGCCACAGAGGCTAACGAGGGCCTGAGCCGGGAGGTCAGCACCCTGAAGAACAGGCTAAGGTTGGTGGTGCCAGTGGCGGTGGGCAGGGTTTGTCTGAGCCCTCGTGTGCCCACAGACTCTCCACAGTGCATCCTTGGAGAATATCCAGCTGTGGCGCTGCTGGTGTTAGGGATGTTCAGCTCAGGAAGTGTGGGCTGGATGAGTGCTCGGTGCGGTGGATTGAGAACTGGCTGAATGGCAGAGCTCAGAGGGCTGTCATCAGCGGCGCCGAGTCTGGTTGGAGGCCGGTAACTAGTGGTGTGCCTCAGGGGTCAGTACTGGGCCCAGTCTTGTTTAACTTCATCAGTGACCTGGATGAAGAGACGGAGTGTACCCTCAGCAAGTTTGCTGATGACACCAACCTGGGAGGAGTGGTAGATACACCAGCAGGCTGTGCTGCCATTCAGCGAGACCTGGACAGGCTGGAGAGTTGGGCAGAGGGGAACCTGACTCATCAGGTTCAACAAGGGCAAGTGCAGGGTCCTGCACCTGGGGAGGAACAACCCCAGGCACCAGTACAGGCTGGGGTGAACCTGCTGGAGAGCAGCTCTGCAGAGAGGGACCTGGGTGTTCTGGCGGATGACAGGTTGACCATGAGCCAGCAGCGTGCCCTGGCTGCCAAGAAGGCCAATGGGATCCTGGGGTGCATTAGGAGGAGTGTGGGCAGCAGGTCAAGGGAGGTTCTCCTTCCCCTCTACACTGCCCTAGTAAGGCCCCATCTGGAGTGCTGTGTCCAGTTCTGGGCTCCCCAGTTCAAGAAAGATGAGGAGCTACTGGAGAGAGTCCAGCGGAGGGCTATGAGGATGGTGAGGGGACTGAAGCATCTCTCCTACGAGGAGAGGCTGAGGGAGCTGGGCTTGTTCAGCCTGAAGAAGAGAAGGCTGCGAGGGGACCTTAGAAATGCTGATAAATATCTGCAGGGTGGGTGTCAGGAGGACGGGGCCAGACTATTTCCAGTGGTGCCCAATGACAGGACAAGGGGCAACGGGCACAAACCGAAGCTGAGGAAGTTCCAGATGAACACGAGGAAGAACTTCTTCCCTCTGAGGCTGACGGAGCCCTGGCCCAGGCTGCCCAGGGAGGCTGTGGAGTCTCCTTCTCTGGAGATATTCCAGCCCCGCCTGGACGCGGTGCTGTGCAGCCTGCTCTGGGTGACCCTGCTTGGGCAGGGGGTTGGGCTGGGTGACCCACAGAGGTCCCTTCCAACCCCCACCATTCTGTGATTCTGTGATTTTTCCAGTGGCTGGTACCAATCCCTTTTTTTCCCATACCCACTCCAGTGGGAATGTCTCAGCATTTTCCTTGAGAGCAGCTCTTGGAGATCAAGGTCTCTACCGAGTACAGATGGGAGACAGCAGTGGTGAGGTTGCTGCAGAACAAAATCATCTCAGGGGTAGAGAGAGAGTCTTATAGGAGCGGCAGGAGGGGTGCAGCGCAGCGCTGCACAAACGAGTAGTTGGTATTATTTTAGAGACCCTGCTCTGTTTAGGACTTGGTCTGTGCTCGGTGCTTGTACAGAGGCAACATTTTCGGTTGCTTGGGACTTGCAAAATTAAGATGATGGTACGCGCTAAGCAGGAATACCAGAATACCGGAATGTTTGCGCACAGCCTGTCTTCTCCTTGGTCAGAGAAGGGGTTTCAAGACCCTGTGTGTGAAATTTGCCCCGTGGCTGGGGGCAAACTCTTCCTCCATGGTTCAGTGCGGAGGTCTTCCCAGAGCAGCCACCAGCATCGGGCCGTGGGCTGTGGGCGAGCCACGACCCTTCATGGACTGTCTGGTTGCTGTTCGCAGGAGGGGGGGCCCCATCACCTTCTCCTCGAGCCGATCCGGGAGACGCCAGCTGCACTTCGAAGGGGCCTCGCTGGAGCTCTCGGACGACGACGCGGAGAGCAAAGGCAGCGATGTGAACGAAGCGCAGCCGGCGCCCGCCGAGTAGAGCCCCGTCTGTACCCTGCTTCAGATATAGTTACAACTGCTTTTTTTCTGTAGTAAATAAAATGGAGTTGTCTCTGTTCAGTGCATCTATTTTCCAGATACTCATTGTATAGCCATTTTATAAAGCATCATGTGAAGGATGGAACTTTTTTTTTTATCAACACGGAAACTTCATTCCCAGAGGGTAGGTGGTTGGGGCAGACCCGTCGTCATGACTATGCATGCTTTGTTGTACAGACAGCATCCTTCCGTTTCTCCTGTGCTCAGGCGGCCCGTGGCTGTATCGAGTCTGGTGGATCATTGAAGACCAAACTGCACCTGTATTTTTTTTTTTCTTTTCTCCTAATTGTTGTGATCAGCACACAATCAGCGAGTGAACTGTGAAAAGGCCTTGGGAAGTGTTAGAGGGAGATGTAGGGATGAATGAGTAGCGTCCATTTTTAACCTGCAATACCCTTTTGAAGTGTTCTCAGCACCTGCTTCATCAGTTAGCGTTCCTGCAGTACAGGCAAACTGAAACAGCGTCGCCGTTCCTCATCTGTACAGTACTTCTGCGTTTGTAGAGACCCGCTATCACCACGCCCGACAGATCTGTGTATATATTAAGGTTACTATAATGTGAACACCAGTGGAAAATAAACAGACAACGCAGGCGAAATTAATTTATTAATTTAGGGCCGAGTGAGTTAGCCTTCAAGCCACAGAGCCGAGGGGCTGCACGGTGCGTGGAGGCCGAGGTGGTGCGGCGGCTCCGGCGGGAGCGGCTTCGGGGCCGCGCGGGGCGGGTGCGGAGCCGGCGGTGACAGAGGTTCAGGGACGGATGTTGCCTGCCTAGGAGTTGACATGCCAGGGGATGTGAATCCTTTTTGTTGTTGTTGTGTTTTGTTTTTTTTTTTATTTTGAACAGTATTACAGCGAGTAGTTAGCATTCTTTTTGTTTAAATAGCTGAAAAACTGACATTACAGAAAGTGCCTTAGACACTACAGTACTAAGACAACGTTACATATATAATTTGCCTATATAACAATGATTTAATGTATTAATTTTGACTGTGCTTCATATCACGTACCTCTCTAGTCCAAGTGGTATTATTGATATTAGTGACAATGAATCAGTGTTAACTAGGAACCTTCCTCTGCCACATACTCAAAAACCGTGGATTTCCTTTTTTGGTTAAAAGCTTTAACATCTGTCACAAAGATTTTGTTGTGTGTGTTTGGATACTTTTAATCAAACTGGCTGTTGACCACCAGGCATCTGACTGCAAATATCTTGTTTTCTTGCATACCCATATTTCTAGACAATGATTTTTGTAAGACAATAAATTTATTCATTATAGATGTGGCCGCCTGCTCTGTTTACTTACAGGAAGAGCTATCTCCTGAGGCTGGCGTAGACCTTAATAAACAAGAATATGACTGGAAGCTGCATTTACCCTTCTTCCTCTTTTGTTTGCTCAGGGTTTTTTTTCTCTTTTGACCTCAACACAGTGTAAATGGCCTGGTCAGGGCTGAGCCTTTGTGTTGCCATTAGAGTCCAAAGTCCCCTCCTGCTGACCTGCAGGGCTGGGACCCAGGCAGAGGCCCCATGGCTGCCTTCAGGGGGGTCTGGGCTTTCTGCTGGGCGGTGGAATCTCCTGTTTCAGAGGTCCCAGTGTGCAGTACCTGCTCCCCTGGCACAAGGCAGTGATGGCGTTGGGTAAGGCCAAGGCTGGCACTGGTGCCCTGGGGCTGGTCCCTGCACAGAGAAGGTGGACCAGCGTGGGGAGCTGATAGGAGCAGGGAGATGGTGGGCTTAAAACTGGAGTGAGAGGAGAGGGGTGGGGGAGAGCAGGAAGCCCCTGCCTGGGCTCTACAGTCCAGGGCTTCTGTCAGTGGTCCCTCTGGTCCCAGCAAGCCTGGGCTGAGGGAGCCTCCAGCACCGAATGGCTGCTGGGGACCAGAGCTGATCCCAGGCACCAACTCCTGGAACCACCGACTCTGCACCTCCAAGCACCGAGTTAAAACGCATGCAGCTTATCATTGCAAATGAATTCATTTACCCATGACCAAGGTGGGGAATACGACCTTTTCACGCCTAGTGGAGAAAAATTGAAACAGTTTATGCACACGATAAAGACATTCTTGGCCATAGCCCTGGACGCAAGGAATGGGGCAAAGCAAAGGTGTTCAGCTGAACCTCACCAGACCTCTCCCCTTCCACCTCTGCCCAGGCAGACGAGGGGTCCTATTTCAGCGACAACCAGCACTCCCACCATACTCCACGGCCGCAAGCGCGTGACCCAGATAAAAGCCTGGAGCATTGCAAAGCACGTTACAGGACATGGGATTACTCACCTGCATCCGAGGTACCCACACGTCCCTCTTTTCCAGGAAAACTTTTTCATAAGGCGGACTAGGGAACGGGAAGACCGCCCTGCTTTCACTGCCTGATGTATTACGATCAGGGTTGGGGTAACTGTGTGCACTGTGTAAATATCCCTACGTGCTTCACGGGACTGCTACAAGTGTGCAAGCAGAGGTGCTTCTCACATTCAAACCTGAGCTTGTTTGAATAAAACAAAGCCCAGCAGATTGACCAAAATAACCTAAGCATAAACACCATCTACAAGGACTTTGATAAGAGTGCAGGCAGGGGAGTGGGGGAGCAGTGAACACGGAGTTCATGCCTCAAGCAACAAACACTACATGCTGGCTCACATGCTGCCTCAGCTCTGCGGTTCAAGTGCCAAGGCTCTGTAGAGCCCATCAAAGTCAGAGCCATGTTGTTCCCCAACTGGATCGAAGTTAATAACCAATTAAGAAATATTACAACACCAAAAAAAACAAGTATCTATTCGAGAACATCCTCAGGTGCTGTTCTGCCATGCCCGGGCATCCGAACAGTAACAGCACATTCCTGAAGGAACAGGTCTGCAGGAATCTAATCTCACAGCAGACATTGAGTTTGGAAAAAGTAGGCAAGTCCTGACTCTTCCAATTCCCCAGCAAAGCCTCGCTGCGGGCCCAGCTGTCCTCCAGGCCTCTGCTAAAGTGACGCTCCCCTGTGTCAGCTCCTGCCCATCGCTGTCTTCGGCTGCCTGCTCAGCTCCGCTCAGCAAGCAAAGAGCAGATGTTTGACAGGAGATGGAGACTGGCCAAACACTTTAACCAACAAAATGGCAGAGGAAGGAAAGTAAGGGGAAATGTAATGCTGCAGCTGAGTTACCTCTGTCCCATTCCCACCACCCAACAACGGGCTGCTCTTTAGGCAGCGGCTGCAGATGGGATGGCATCTACAATCACATGTGGCTGTTTCAGGTTCCAGCAACAATGAGGGGCAGGGAGGAGAGTACAGGGGCTGGGGAGAGAGGAGGAGAGGGGATAAGCAAGGCATGCCTTGCCTCAGCCCCTCGTACCCAGCCACCGCCGCATGCTCCAGGTCCGACTCCTGCCAGCGCGGCTGGAGCTGAGCGGCTGCTGCAGCGTGCGGGCGTGATGGGGCTGACCACATTGCGGTTCAGAGCTCGGTTCAGCTTACAAGTGCAAAGTTGTACAGGTTTTACACGGCAGCCACGGAGACGCGTGCCCAGCACAGACACTGCGATCAGCCCCAGCACTCAGAGACCTCCACAGGGGCAGCAAGATTGAGCAGGAGCCGATGCGGGGAAGAGGCACGGGCCATCCGCTGTCAACAGCATGTGGGCGCGCAGAGGAGGAGGACAGGACAGCAGGGATCTCTAACAACCTGCCGATAAGGACGTCAGTCATTTCCACCCCCTTTTCTAGCCCACTAACATCCTCCAGCTCTGCTGTAGAAGTTAGTTTTCAGGAGGGTGGGTTTCTAAATCTTTTTCAGCTACCACCTGCTGGTAACTCCAGGCAGCCAGCCCAGATAGCAAGTGTGATGACAATCCAGATAATTAAAAGTGACCCCACCCCACACAGCAATCAGCTTATTTGTCACACCACAACTCGATATAGCCATGCTGCCTCCTAAGAACAGCTATAATCTCTCCCTAGCAACTACCCTGACAGCTTGTACCTGAAATATCGCCCGTGCCCTGCAAGTGTGAGCTGCCGTGGTGATGCACAGACCCCAGCCAGCCTTGCAGTGCACAGACGACCCAAAAGTCTGTCCCATTTGCACAGGACACTGACTTTGTTATGTCTCCAAACTCTTCTTTTCCAAAACCAGCAAACAACAGTGACTCTAAAAAAACTCTGAATACCAGTTTCTAAGATGCAACTTGCCCCGCTACCCACGTAGCAACACAATTCAGCTCAAACGAGGATGATTGTAGGAAGCTCAGCTTGTCTGCTCTGTATACGGCACTCTTCAGGTCGGCAACTGCTCATTTACTTCTCCAAAATAAATTCTGTATTGAGGATGTGCGGAAAGCCCTGACCACGGGCGAGTCACGGGAGACACACGGGGTCGTTTCTCCTGTGAAAGCAGTTTCTGGCTTCACGGCTGACGCACAGCACAGACAGCATGGAAGCAGTTGCTCCCTCGATCAGCCAGAACTATGCCCTTCATGACGTTTTCTTTTTCCCCTCATAGAGGGGGAAGTAGAGCAAACAGGGCACCACCCTCCAAGCGAGCATTTGCTGCCTGCACTCAGCTGTTCTCACCAAGGGAACCTCCAGATTTGCCATCACGTACTTCCCCCGTGTGAGCACACCAGTAGCTATGGCAACTCCACCGCTACTTACTTGAGATCCTTTCGAAGGGCACATTCACTTCACCAGCAGGTTTGCTGCCTCGGTTGATTTTTTTATTACCTGAGATGCAGCTGCCAAGAGATTCGGCAGCAGAGGGACAGGACAGGCACTGACACCCTGCCAGCTACGAGACAATCACGCATGCTTTGCTCTGTGCTTTACAGAAATCAGCACTGTCACCCTCCCCATCCCCTTGAGACTGGCTCCACAATTTATTTGTCCTATAGGATGAAAGCTGTGGTGGGCTAAAGACAAACCAAGAATAACTTCTGCTCCAAGTAGCATCCTGAAACACACTCCCTTTCAGGATAAAAGCATATCCTTACTTACCCTTTGTCAAAGAAAGAAGTATGTCCCGGATGAGGGTACTTTGTGCCATTGCTGTTCATCACGCCGCTGTTAACTTTCCCTGAAATGTAGGATTTCCATGATGCCTGGTCCTTTGCAAAATTTCTGCAAACAGCTAATTTGGATTCTAAGACCTGTGAAGGGGAAAAAAAAAATGACGTCAAAAAAGTAATACCATTAAGAGGAAGTATTTTGCTGCTCAAGTTCAGGCTTTGTCATGACCCCAAGATCACCACGATCAGGAACCCAGTGTGATCACCTTTGGCGAAAGCTGAACTGAATGGGAACAAAGCTGTCATTTTCTCTGTCATCCAACCACAAAGGAAACCCACACAACGAGATGCTGACGCAGACCGCCACGCGTGACTCAGTTCCATCAGGGCTCAGATTTTACAACATATCAACACTCAATTAATTACCTAAAATAAGGAAGCCAATTCCTAGCAGAAGTTACCAAAACTTCCTGCTTCAGCAACTGCAGTAAGGCTGGCATAAGCTAATCAGAAGTCTAAGACAGAGCCTAAAGCAGAATCCTCAAGTTTTGCGAGGGACTTTGTATTTGGGAGTTTGTATTTGGAAATTCGAATTTTTTTCTCCAGGGCAATGCCTTCTAGCATTTCTTTCTTAATCTTGGCCTGCAAAACAAAGCCAGTTTCTTAAGTGCCATTGGTATGCTTCAGAACAAGAAGTGCTACAGCATCAGATGAGGAACCCAAGGCAGCAACTAAGCCTGTCTCTGTGGTCTGTACCTCATCTGTACTACTTCGCAGCAAGCCTGGTGAGATCTTGTTCCCCTGTACAAGGTGACAGTCTCTGCCTCATCTGCTGACTCCTGCCAGAAGGGAGGCCAAAATCCTGATTCTCTCCTTCACTGCAGCACACCCCCTGCCCTTTCTGCTGTCTGTCACAAACTGAGGCTTTGCTTCAATAGCAGTCTGGTCTAGCAGAAAGTCCTTGCAACAATTTATTACATCCACCCTGCGCATGGGAGCATTCATACACTTGCAAATGCATACAGCGGAGACAAAACCTCATCTACCCAAACACGGGGCTTGGTCCCATTCCACGTAGAAAAATATTCCACTGATAAGACACTGGCATGCTATCACAAGTAAATGAACACTACACAGTGTTCTAGAAATCCATGCAAGCTTACTCAGTGGCTATATAGGCAGATATATTGTGGTCAGCAGGTCGAGGGAGGTTCTCCTTCCCCTCTACTTGGTCCTAGTGAGGCCCCATCTGCAGTACTCTGTCCAGTTCTGGGCTCCCCAGTTCAAGAAAGATGAAGAGCTACTGGAGAGAGTCCAGCGGAGGGCTCCAAAGATGGTGAGGGGACTGGAGCATCTCTCCTACAAGGAAAGGCTAAGGGAGCTGGGCTTGTTCAGCCTGGAGAAGAGAAGGCAGAGAGGGGCGTGTGTCTCGGAGCAGGCTGGGAACAACCATGCTTATTTGGCATTTCCTGTCATTGCAGAGTAATCACACGGGATTGTGCTTAAGCTCTCTAAATCCCCTGCAGACTCTTACTCACAATGATCCCATTTTAAACATGTCACTCCATAACCCCGAGTTATCCTGCTGCCCTTTCAAACCAGCTACGAGCTCACCGACTCCAAACATGAACAATGAGTTAATTTTTAATTTCAAACTTTGCTAAAACAACTGTCTGTACTGCAGCTATTGCTGTTCTCTGTGCTAACCACAAGAGACAGAGGGAAGCCAGCACCGGCGGCGAGACACGGAGGCTACCCATGCTTCCACTCAGAACACCAGCCACTGAGGCACGTCAACAAGCTTCTCATAACTCAAGAGTCACCTTCATTCAACTGGAAAGCCTGGCATCCTAAACAACACTGTCACAGATGTTTAAACCACTTCTTCCTTGCTTATTGTGGTAATCCCTTTAAAGGCTCACGCATTTCACTTCCCCATCAACTACAGATGGGAACATTTGGCTTTCTCCTGATTTATTTTCTCACTTTCTTATCACAGGCTTCTACTTTTTTTTTCTGTTTTCAGCACCTGTTGCAGATCTCCCCAGGCATGATCTCAGCTCCCCTCCCATGACACACAGTTACTGTGCAGCAGGCACCCAGAGTCTGAGTGCCAGTTCTGCACCTGGGTCTCACTAGAGAGGAAGCCACAGGCCACACCTGAGGTAAGAACAAGTGGCTGACAGTGTCTAACCCCATACACCAAAGTGCTTGAGAAACTTCTTACTCCAAATATGAATTTCATCACCCAAAGTTGGAATCAGAACCTTAGTAATATGCTTTACAAATCAAGATCATTAAAAAAAATACATTATCACATACTAAACACTGAATATGGATGCTTTGGAAACTACAGCACAGGCCAAGACCTTGTGATTGTGCACAAGAATGAAAGCTCAGTGACAACCCCACCGAGACAGGAATACTTCAGTTCAGAGCACTCACCCCCACTTTCCGCAACAGATCTCCCACAATGTTGAGCGCAGATATTCTAGCCGAAGGAGAAAGGGGGCTGGTACCAAATCCATTTGGTATAGCTGCAGACACAGACACATTTTATTACCTGCTCCACTTCTCCACAGGTTTTTTTTTTTGGTTTATTTTTGTTTGTTTCAATTTCAATAAATCAACTCCAACGTAAAAAAGTAAATCTAAAATCCTACTGCAGGCTATTCACACAATTACCCCACAATAACACGCAGACTACATGATCACTAGCCATGGAAAAACGAAAAAGCTTAATTCCTGTCCACTGCCCTCTTTCCCGTTAGAACTGCACACAGAGTTCTCGCACTCTACATCTGCAAGGCTATTGCCCGCAATCCATCTAATCCAGCCAGAGCTTCCCCTGGAATCTATTCTTTCTAATTTGAAAAATAACGTATTAATCCTTGCAGTTGTCCAGAGCCTTCCAGACAGGGAAGCGGACTGGACTAACACCCTGCTGCCTCATAGAGAAAACAAGACCCCCAAAAAGTATGTGTTGTAACAGGGGCAGTCTAGACTGTTTGAATTACTGCCCACCATTTACTCACCACTGCTGCTCCACATTTAAGCAGAAATATCAGCCACTGCACTTCCCTGCGATCTCAAAGGTCTTCAGAGCTCTGCTGCAGGCATCCACTGCAGAGCACAAACCCTTGCCCCAGTAAAAGCAGTATCTAAGCTTCACCGTCCTGCTTCTCCATGCTGTTTACTGATTATACTCCTTAAGTGCACCTGATGCTGCCCCAGGATTTAAACACACCTGATCCAATGCAGGTGGGATCCACACCTACCTACACTTACTTCAAGTTCACCAACAAGCACCTGGCCTGAAATTGTTTGTTAACAAGCTGCAGGTACTGCCTAACAACTAGACACAGTTTCTACAAATTATACATTTTGGGGAAGGAAAACTATTTTCCGATCCTTTTCCAGCAGGTGTAGCTGGCAAGGAGAGAGATGCCTGGACAGCCAAATCCATCTTTTCACAGTCTAGAGTCGGAGAACTGGGCGCTGACTTTCGGGTGACTTCTTGTTGCCTCTCCCGTACTGCTAGCTCTTGCCGTAAGTCTGAGGGTTGAAAGAATAAAAAACCCACACGTCTTGGTGACCGAGTTCCCTAATAAACACTGTCTCTATTCATTTGGGAGGGATGAGGAGGAAACACTTTGCAACAACTCTGTATTAACTGCCTGCTGCTGGCTTTCTGCAGCAGCGAGAACCCCCACCTCAGGGCAGTCACAGCCCCAGACCATCACTGCCTGTCACGTGTAAGCACAGCAGGTGACTTTTCCGCAGTATCTTCCCCATCTGTGGTGCGAGTCACATGGAAAGTGCGTTAAGCGAACTGCAGCTGGTCACAAATGCCTGCAGAATTACACTCCGCTCCTGCTCAAACAGCAGTGGGGAAAAGGGAGGAATGACCCATTCTTACGTTTCCAACTCCCCACATCATTCTTCCTGTTAAGCTGTGAGCTATCTGCAGACGTTCGCATTTTCAGAGCAGGGCTGCGGGAGGCCCCCGGCACAGAAAAACTAAGCTACGTTTGAAGTTTGAGGTGGAAAGACAAGCAAGCGGCCCCAGTCTCTGTGCCTCTGTGCGAGCAGTGCCATGGGCAGATGAGGCTGAGCAACAGCTTTCCAGGCTAGCTCTTTCTGCCTGCCAGCTACCTGAAGACGTTCGCATTTTCGGAGCAGGGCTTCTGGAGGTTCTCGTCACAGACCACCTAAGCTACATTTGATGTTTGAGGGGGCAAGACAAGCAGGCAGCCCCAGTCTCTGTGCCTCTGTGCGAGCAGTGCCAGGGGCAGATGAGGCTGAGCAACAGCTTTCCAGGCTAGCTCTTTCTGCCTGCCAGCTATCTGCAGACGTTCGCATTTTTGAAGCACGGCTGCCGGAGGCGTCCTGCACGGACCACCTAAGATAAGTTTGAAGTTGGAGGGGGCAAGACAAGCAAGCAGCCCCAGTCTCTGTGCCTCTGTGTGAGCAGTGCCATGGGCAGATGAGGCTGAGCAACAGCTTTCCAGGCTAACTCTTTCTGCCTGCGAGCTATCTGCAGACGTTCGCATTTTCGGAGCAGGGCTGCCGGAGGCGCCCAGAATGGAGCACCAAAGTTGCGTTTGAAGTTTGAGGGGGCAAGACAAGCAAGCAGCCCCACTCTCTGTGTTTCTGTGCGAGCAGTGCCATGGGCAGATGAGGCTGAGCAACAGCTTTCCAGGCTAGCTCTTTCTGCCTGCGAGCTGTCTGCAGACGTTCGCATTTTCAGAGCAGGGCTGTAGATAGTGTCCGACATCGAACCCCAACGCTACGTTTGAAGTTCGACGGGGCAAGACAAGCAAGCAGCCCCAGTCTCTGTGCCTCTGTGCGAGCAGTGCCATGGGAAGATGAGGCTGAGAAACAGCTTTCCAGGCTAGCTCTTTCTGGCTGCGAGCTATCTGCAGACGTTCGCATTTTCGGAGCAGGGCTGTCGGAGGCGCCCGGAATGGACCACCTAAGATACGTTTGAAGTTTGAGGGGGCAAGACAAGCAAGCAGCCCCAGTCTCTGTGCCTCTGTGCGAGCAGTTCAATGGGCAGATGGGGCTGAGAAACAGCTTTCCAGGCTAGCCCCTTCTGGCTGCCAGCTATCTGCAGACGTTCGCACTTTCGGAGCAGGGCTGACGAAGGGCCCCTGCACGGACCCCCAAAGATACGTTTGAAGTTTGGGGTGGCATGTTAAGCAAGCAGCCCCAGTCTCTGTGCCTCTGTGTGAGCAGTGCCATGGGCAGATGAGGCTGAGCAACAGCTTTCCAGGCTAGCTCTTTATGGCTCCGAGCTCTATTCAGACGTTCACCTTTTGGGAGCAGGGCTGCCGGAGGCCCACTGAACAGACCCCCAAATCTACGTTTGAAGTTTGAGGTGGCATGTTAAGCAAGCAGCCCCAGTCTCTGTGCCTCTGTGTGAGCAGTGCCATGGGCAGATGAGGCTGAGCAACAGCTTTCCAGGCTAGCTCTTTATGGCTCCGAGCTCTATTCAGACGTTCACCTTTTGGGAGCAGGGCTGCCGGAGGCCCACTGCACAGACCCCCAAAATTACATTTGAAGTTTGAGGTGGCAAGTTAAGCAAGCAGCCCCAGTCTCTGTGCCTCTGTGCGAGCAGTGCCATGGGCAGATGAGGCTGAGCAAGAGCTTTCCAGGCTAGCTCTTTCTGCCTGCGAGCTATCTGCAGACGTTCGCATTTTCAGAGCAGGGCTGCCGGAGGCGCCCGGCACGGAACACTTAAGCTACGTTTGAATTTTCAGGTGGCAAGTCAAGCAAGCAGCCCCAGTCTCTGTGCCTCTGTGCGAGCAGTGTCATGGGCAGATGAGGCTGAGCAACAGCTTTCCAGGCTAGCTCTTTCTGGCTGCGAGCTATCTGCAGACGTTCTCATTTTCAGAGCAGGGCTGCCGGAGGCGCCCTGCACGGACCCCCAAAGATACGTTTGAAGTTTGGGGTGGCAAGACAAGCAAGCAGCCCCAGTCTCTGTGCCTCTGTGCGAGCAGTGTCGTGGGCAGATGAGGCTGAGCAACAGCTTTCCAGGCTAGCTCTTTCTGCCTGCACGCTATCTGCAGACGTTCGCATTTTCAGAGCAGGTCTGCTGGAGGTGCCGACCACGGACCACTAAATATACGTTTGAAGTTTGATGTGGCAAGACAAGCAAGCAGCCCCAGTCTCTGTGCCTCTGTGCGAGCAGTGCCATGGGCAGATGAGGCTGAGCAACAGCTTTCCTGGCTAGCTCTTTCTGGCTGCGAGCTATCTGCAGACGTTCGCATTTTCGGAGCTTGCCTGCCGAGACCCATGCACTGACACCCAGAGGAACGTTTGAAGTTTGAGGGAGCAAGACAAGCAAGCAGCCCCAGTCTCTGTGCCTCTGTGCGAGCAGTGCCATGGGCAGATGAGGCTGAGCAACAGCTTTGCAGGCTAGCTCTTTCTGGCTGCCAGCTATCTGCAGACGTTCGCAATTTCAGAGCAGGTCTGCTGGAGGACTTCTGCACGGACCCCCAAAGATACGTTTGAAGTTTGGAGAGGGCAAGACAAGCAAGCAGCCCCAGTCTCTGTGTCTCTGTGCGAGAAGTGCCATGGGCAGATGAGGCTGAGCAACAGCTTTCCAGGCTAGCTCTTTCTGGCTGTGATCTATCTGCAGACGTTTGCATTTTCGGAGCAGGGCTACCGGATGCCCCTGCACAGACCCCCAGTGCTACGTTTGAAATTTGAGGGAGCAAGACAAGCAAGCCGCTTCAGTCTCTGTGCCTTTGTGCGAGCAGTGCCATGGGCAGATGAGGCTGAGCAACAGCTTTCCAGGCTAGCTCTTTCTGGCTTTGAGCTATCTGCAGACATTCGCATTTTGGGAGCAGGGCTGCCGGAGGAGGCCTTCACGAACCCCTAACGCTACGTTTGAAGTTGGAGGTGACAAGACAAGCAAGAAGCCCCAGTCTATGTGCCTCTGTGCGAGCAGTGCCATGGGCAGATGAGGCTGAGCAACAGCTTTCCAGGCTAGCTCTTTCTGTCTTCGAGCTATCTGCAGACGTTGTCATTTTCAGAGCAGGGCTGCTGCAGGAACCCTGCACGGACCCCCAAAGATACGTTTGAAGTTTGGGGTGGCAAGACAAGCAAGCAGCCCCAGTCTCTGTGCCTCTGTGCGAGCAGTGCCATGGGCAGATGAGGCTGAGCAACACCTTTCCAGGCTAGCTCTTTCTGCCTGCGAGCTATCTCCAGACGTTCGCATTTTAAGAGCAGGGCTGCCGGAGTCCCCCTGCACGGACCACCTAAGCTACGTTTGAAGTTTGAGGGGGCAAGACAAGCAAGCAGCCCCAGTCTCTGTGCCTCTGTGCGAGCAGTGCCATGGGCAGATGAGGCTGAGCAACAGCTTTCCAGGCTAGCTCTTTCTGGCTGCGAGCTATCTGCAGACATTCTCATTTTCAGAGCAGGTCTGCTGGAGGCGCCGACCACAGACCACTAAAGATACGTTTCAAGTTTGAGGTTGCAAGACAAGCAAGCAGCCCCAGTCTCTGTGCCTCTGTGCGAGCAGTGCCAGGGGCAGATGAGGCTGAGCAACAGCTTTCCAGGCTAGCTCTTTCTGCCTGCCAGCTATCTGCAGACGTTCGCATTTTTGAAGCACGGCTGCCGGAGGCGTCCTGCACGGACCACCTAAGATAAGTTTGAAGTTGGAGGGGGCAAGACAAGCAAGCAGCCCCAGTCTCTGTGCCTCTGTGTGAGCAGTGCCATGGGCAGATGAGGCTGAGCAACAGCTTTCCAGGCTAACTCTTTCTGCCTGCGAGCTATCTGCAGACGTTCGCATTTTCGGAGCAGGGCTGCCGGAGGCGCCCAGAATGGAGCACCAAAGTTGCGTTTGAAGTTTGAGGGGGCAAGACAAGCAAGCAGCCCCACTCTCTGTGTTTCTGTGCGAGCAGTGCCATGGGCAGATGAGGCTGAGCAACAGCTTTCCAGGCTAGCTCTTTCTGGCTGCGAGCTGTCTGCAGACGTTCGCATTTTCAGAGCAGGGCTGTAGATAGTGTCCGACATCGAACCCCAACGCTACGTTTGAAGTTCGACGGGGCAAGACAAGCAAGCAGCCCCAGTCTCTGTGCCTCTGTGCGAGCAGTGCCATGGGAAGATGAGGCTGAGAAACAGCTTTCCAGGCTAGCTCTTTCTGGCTGCGAGCTATCTGCAGACGTTCGCATTTTCGGAGCAGGGCTGTCGGAGGCGCCCGGAATGGACCACCTAAGATACGTTTGAAGTTTGAGGGGGCAAGACAAGCAAGCAGCCCCAGTCTCTGTGCCTCTGTGCGAGCAGTTCAATGGGCAGATGGGGCTGAGAAACAGCTTTCCAGGCTAGCCCCTTCTGGCTGCCAGCTATCTGCAGACGTTCGCACTTTCGGAGCAGGGCTGACGAAGGGCCCCTGCACGAACCCCCAAAGATACGTTTGAAGTTTGGGGTGGCATGTTAAGCAAGCAGCCCCAGTCTCTGTGCCTCTGTGTGAGCAGTGCCATGGGCAGATGAGGCTGAGCAACAGCTTTCCAGGCTAGCTCTTTATGGCTCCGAGCTCTATTCAGACGTTCACCTTTTGGGAGCAGGGCTGCCGGAGGCCCACTGCACAGACCCCCAAAATTACATTTGAAGTTTGAGGTGGCATGTTAAGCAAGCAGCCCCAGTCTCTGTGCCTCTGTGCGAGCAGTGCCATGGGCAGATGAGGCTGAGCAAGAGCTTTCCAGGCTAGCTCTTTCTGCCTGCGAGCTATCTGCAGACGTTCGCATTTTCAGAGCAGGGCTGCCGGAGGCGCCCGGCACGGAACACTTAAGCTACGTTTGAATTTTCAGGTGGCAAGTCAAGCAAGCAGCCCCAGTCTCTGTGCCTCTGTGCGAGCAGTGTCATGGGCAGATGAGGCTGAGCAACAGCTTTCCAGGCTAGCTCTTTCTGGCTGCGAGCTATCTGCAGACGTTCTCATTTTCAGAGCAGGGCTGCCGGAGGCGCCCTGCACGGACCCCCAAAGATACGTTTGAAGTTTGGGGTGGCAAGACAAGCAAGCAGCCCCAGTCTCTGTGCCTCTGTGCGAGCAGTGTCGTGGGCAGATGAGGCTGAGCAACAGCTTTCCAGGCTAGCTCTTTCTGCCTGCGCGCTATCTGCAGACGTTCGCATTTTCAGAGCAGGTCTGCTGGAGGTGCCGACCACGGACCACTAAATATACGTTTGAAGTTTGATGTGGCAAGACAAGCAAGCAGCCCCAGTCTCTGTGCCTCTGTGCGAGCAGTGCCATGGGCAGATGAGGCTGAGCAACAGCTTTCCTGGCTAGCTCTTTCTGGCTGCGAGCTATCTGCAGACGTTCGCATTTTCGGAGCTTGCCTGCCGAGACCCATGCACTGACACCCAGAGGAACGTTTGAAGTTTGAGGGAGCAAGACAAGCAAGCAGCCCCAGTCTCTGTGCCTCTGTGCGAGCAGTGCCATGGGCAGATGAGGCTGAGCAACAGCTTTGCAGGCTAGCTCTTTCTGGCTGCCAGCTATCTGCAGACGTTCGCAATTTCAGAGCAGGTCTGCTGGAGGACTTCTGCACGGACCCCCAAAGATACGTTTGAAGTTTGGAGAGGGCAAGACAAGCAAGCAGCCCCAGTCTCTGTGTCTCTGTGCGAGAAGTGCCATGGGCAGATGAGGCTGAGCAACAGCTTTCCAGGCTAGCTCTTTCTGGCTGTGATCTATCTGCAGACGTTTGCATTTTCGGAGCAGGGCTACCGGATGCCCCTGCACAGACCCCCAGTGCTACGTTTGAAATTTGAGGGAGCAAGACAAGCAAGCCGCTTCAGTCTCTGTGCCTTTGTGCGAGCAGTGCCATGGGCAGATGAGGCTGAGCAACAGCTTTCCAGGCTAGCTCTTTCTGGCTTTGAGCTATCTGCAGACATTCGCATTTTGGGAGCAGGGCTGCCGGAGGAGGCCTTCACGAACCCCTAACGCTACGTTTGAAGTTGGAGGTGACAAGACAAGCAAGAAGCCCCAGTCTATGTGCCTCTGTGCGAGCAGTGCCATGGGCAGATGAGGCTGAGCAACAGCTTTCCAGGCTAGCTCTTTCTGTCTTCGAGCTATCTGCAGACGTTGTCATTTTCAGAGCAGGGCTGCTGCAGGACCCCTGCACGGACCCCCAAAGATACGTTTGAAGTTTGGGGTGGCAAGACAAGCAAGCAGCCCCAGTCTCTGTGCCTCTGTGCGAGCAGTGCCATGGGCAGATGAGGCTGAGCAACACCTTTCCAGGCTAGCTCTTTCTGCCTGCGAGCTATCTCCAGACGTTCGCATTTTAAGAGCAGGGCTGCCGGAGTCCCCCTGCACGGACCACCTAAGCTACGTTTGAAGTTTGAGGGGGCAAGACAAGCAAGCAGCCCCAGTCTCTGTGCCTCTGTGCGAGCAGTGCCATGGGCAGATGAGGCTGAGCAACAGCTTTGCAGGCTAGCTCTTCCTGGCTGCGAGCTATCTGCAGACGTTCGCATTTTGGGAGCATGGCTGCCGGAGGCCCCCTCAACGGACCCCTAATACTACGTTTGAAGTTTGAGGTAACAAGACAAGCAAGCAGCCCCAGTCTCTGTGCCTCTGCGCGAGCAGTGCCATGGGCAGATGAGACTGAGCAACAGCTTTCCAGGCTAGCTCTTTCTGCCTGCGAGCTATCTGAAGACTTTCGCATTTTCACAGCAGGGATGCCGCAGGCGCCCGTCATGGACCATATAACCTACGTTTGATGTTTGAGGTGACAAGACAAGCATCAGTTCCAGTCTCTGTGCCTCTGTGCAAGCAGTGTCATGGGCAGATGAGGCTGAGCAACAGCTTTCCAGGCTAGCTCTTTCTGGCTGCGAGCTATCTGCAGACGTTCTCATTTTCAGAGCAGGGCTGCCGGAGGCCCTCTGCAAGGACCTCCAAAGCTACGTTTGAAGTTTGAGGTGGCAAGACAAGCAAGCAGCCCCAGTCTCTGTGCCTCTGTGCGAGCAGTGCCATGGGCAGATGAGGCTGAGCAATATCTTTCCAGGCTAGCTCTTTCTAGCTGCGATCTATCTGCAGACGTTCGCATTTTCAGAGCAGGGCTGCCGGAACCCCCCTGCATGGATCCCCTAAGATACATTTGACGTTTGAGTGTGCAAGACAAGCAAGCAGCCCCAGTCTCTGTGCCTCTGTGCGAGCAGTGCCATGGGCAGATGAGGCTGAGCAACAGCTTTCCTGGCTAGCTCTTTCTGGCTGCGAGCTATCTGCAGACGTTCGCATTTTCGGAGCTTGCCTGCCGAGACCCATGAACTGACACCCAGACGAACGTCTGAAGTTTCAGGGGTCAAGACAAGCAAGCAGTCCCAGTCTCTGTGCCTCTATGCAAGCAGTGCCATAGGCAGATGAGGCTGAGCAACAGCTTTCCAGGCTACCTCTTTCTGGTTGCAAGCTATCTGCAGATATACGGATTTTTGGAGCAGGGCTTCCGGAGGCGCCATGCATGGAGCCCCCAAGATACGTCTGAAATTTGAGGGGTCAAGACAAGCAAGCAGCCTCAGTCTCTGTGCCTCTGTGCGAGCAGTGCCATGGGCACATGAGGCTGGGCAACAGCTTTCCAGGCTAGGTCTTTCTGGCTGCGAGCTATCTGCAGACGTTCGCATTTTTACAACAGGGCTGCGGGAGGTGCCCAACCAGGTCCACCTATGCTACTTTTGAAGTTTGAGGGGGCAAGACAAGCAAGCAGCCCCAGTCTCTGTGCCTCTGTGCGAGCAGTGCCATGGGCAGATGAGGCTGAGCAACAGCTTTCCAGGATAGCTCTTTCTGCCTGCGAGCTATCTGCAGACGTTCGCAATTTCAGAGCGGGTCTGCAGGACGCCCCTGTACAGATCCCCAAATCTACGTTTGAAGTTTGAGGTGGCATGTTAAGCAAGCAGCCCCAGTCTCTGTGCCTCTGTGCGAGCAGTGCCATGGGCAGATGAGGCTGAGCAACAGCTTTCCAGGCTATCTCTTTCTGGCTGCGACCTATCTGCAGACGTTCGCATTTTCAGAGCAGGCCTGCCGAAGACCCCCTGCCCAGACCCCTAAAGCTACGTTTGAAGCTTGAGGTGGCAAGACAAGGAAGCAGCCCCAGTCTCTGTGCCTCTGTGTGAGCAGTGCCATGGGCAGATGAGGCTGAGCAAGAGCTTTCAAGGCTAGCTCTTTCTGGCTGCGAGCTATCTGCAGACGTTCCCATTTTCGGAGCAGGCCTGCCGAAGGCCCCCTGCAGAGACCGCAAAACTACGTTTGACGTTTGAGGGGGCAAGACAAGCAAGCAGCCCCAGTCTCTGTGCCTCTATGTGAGCAGTGCCATGGGCAGATGAGGCTGAGCAACAGCTTTCCAGGATAGCTCTTTCTGCCTGCGAGCTATCTGCAGACGTTCGCATTTTTGGAGCGGGCCTGCAGGACGCCCCCTGTACAGACCCCCAAATCTACGTCTGAAGTTTGAGGTGGCATGTTAAGCAAGCAGCCCCAGTCTCTGTGCCTCTGTGTGAGCAGTGCCATGGCCAGATGAGGCTGAGCAACAGCTTTCCAGGCTATCTCTTTCTGGCTGCGACCTATCTGCAGACATTCCCATTTGCGGACCAGACCTGCCGAAAACCCCCTGCCCAGACACCCAAAGCTACGTTTGAAGTTTGAGGGGACAAGACAAGCAAACAGCACCAGTCTCTGTGCCTCTGTGCGAGCAGTGCCATGGACAAATCAGGCTGAGCAACAGCTTTCCAGGCTAGCTCTTTCTAGCTGCGAGCTATCTGCAGACGTTCGCATTTTCAGAGCAGGCCTGCCGAAGGCCCCCTGTACGGACCCCCAAATATACGTTTGAAGTTTGAGGTGGCAAGACAAGCAAGCAGCCCCAGTCTCTGTGCCTCTGTGCGAGCAGTGCCATGGGCAGATGAGGCTGAGCAAGAGCTTTCCAGGCTAGCTCTTTCTGGCTGCGAGCTATCTGCAGACGTTCGCATTTTCGGAGCAGGGCTGCCGGAAACCCCCTGGACAGACCACCTAATATACATTTGAAGTTTCAGGTGGCAAGACAAGCAAGCAGCCCCAGTCTCTGTGCGTCTGTGCGAGCAGTGCCATGGGGAGATGAGGCTGAGCAACAGCTTTCCAGGCTAGCTCTTTCTACCTGCGAGCTATCTGCAGACGTTCGCATTTTCGAAGCAGGGCTGCCGGAACCCCCCTGCATGGACCCCTAATACTACGTTTGAAGTTTGAGGTGACAAGACAAGCAAGCAGCCCCAGTCTGTGTGCGTCTGCGCGAGCAGTGCCATGGGCAGATGAGGCTGAGCAACAGCTTTCCAGGCTAGCTCTTTCTGCCTGCGAGCTATCTGCAGACGTTCGCATTTTCACAGCAGGGATGCCGCAGGCGCCCGTCATGTACCATATAACCTACGTTTGATGTTTGAGGTGGCAAAACAAGCAAGCAGCCCCAGTCTCTGTGCCTCTGTGCGAGCAGTGCCATGGGCACATGAGGCTGAGCAACACCTTTCCAGGCTAGCTCTTTCTGGCTGCGAGCTATCTGCAGACGTTCGCATTTTTACAACAGGGCTGCCGGAGGCGCCCGACACGGTCCACCTAAGCTACGTTTGAAGTTTGAGGGGGCAAGACAAGCAAGCAGCCCCAGTCTCTGTGCCTCTGTGCGAGCACTGCATGGGCAGTTGAGGCTGAGCAACAGCTTTCCAGGCTAGCCCCTTCTGGCTGCCAGCTATCTGCAGACGTTCGCACTTTCGGAGCAGGGCTGTGATAGGAGCCTGGCAGGGACACCACCATTCCCAGCATGCGTTTGAAGTTTCAAGTGGCAAGATAAGCAAGCAGCCCCAGTCTCTGTGCCTCTATGCGAACAGTGCCATGGGCAGATGAGGCTGAGCAACAGATTTCAAGGCTAGCTCTTTCTGGTGCTAGCTATCTGCAGACGTTCGCATTTTCAGAGCAGGGCTGCTGGAGGCCCCCTTCATGGACACCCAAAGATACGTTTGAAGTTTGAGGTGGCAAGACAAGTAAGCAGCCCCAGTCTCTGTGCCTCTATGTGAGCAGTGCCATGGCCAGATGAGGCTGAGCAACACCTTTCCAGGGTAGCTCTTTCTGTCTGCGATCTGTCTGCAGACGTTCGCATTTTCAGAGCAGGGCTGCTGGAGACGCCCGGCACGGACCACCTAAGCTACGTTAGAAGTTTAGAGGGGGCAAGAGAAGGAAGCAGCCCCAGTCTCTGTGCCTCTGTGCGAGCAGTGCCATGGGCAGATGAGGCTGAGCAACAGCTTTCCAGGCTAGCTCTTTCTGCCTGCCAGCTATCTGCAGACGTTCGCATTTTCAGAGCGGGACTGCAGGACGCCCCCTGTGCAGACCCCCAAATCTACGTCTGAAGTTTGAGGTGGCATGTTAAGCAAGCAGCCCCAGTCTCTGTGCATCTGTGCGAGCAGTTCCTTGGGCAGATGAGGCTGAGAAACAGCTTTCCAGGCTAGCTCTTTCTGGCTGCGACCTAACTGCAGACGTTCCCGTTTTCGGAGCAGGCCTGCCGAAGACCCCCTGCCCAGACCCCCAAATACACGTTTGAAGTTTGAGGTGGCAAGACAAGCAAGCAGCCCCAGTCTCTGTGCCTCTGTGCGAGCAGTGCCATGGGCAGATGAGGCTGAGCAACAGATTTCCAGGCTACCTCTTTCTGCCTGCCAGCTATCTGCAGACGTTCGCATTTTCAGAGCAGGGCTGCTTGAGGCCCCCTTCATGGACACCCAAAGATACGTTTGAAGTTTGAGGTGGCAAGACAAGCAAGCAGCCCCAGTCTCTGTGCCTCTATGTGAGCAGTGCCATGGGCAGATGAGGCTGAGCAACAGCTTTCCAGGCTAGCTCTTTCTGGCTGCGATCTGTCTGCAGACGTTCGCATTTTCAGAGCAGGGCTGCTGGAGACGCGCGGCACGGACCACCTAAGCTACGTTAGAAGTTTAGAGGGGGCAAGACAAGGAAGCAGCCCCAGTCTCTGTGCCTCTGTGCGAGCAGTGCCATGGGCAGATGAGGCTGAGCAACAGCTTTCCAGGCTAGCTCTTTCTGCCTGCCAGCTATCTGCAGACGTTCGCATTTTCGGACCAGGCCTGCCGGAGGCGCCCGGCACAAAGAGCCAAAAGATACGTTTGAAGTTTGAGGGGGCAAGACAAGCAAGCAGCCCCAGTCTCTGTGCCTCTGTGCGAGCAGTGCCATGGGCAGATGAGGCTGAGCAACAGCTTTCCAGGCTAGCCCCTTCTGGCTGCCATCTATCTGCAGACGTTCGCATTTTCGGAGCAGCGCTGCCGCAAGCACCGAGCACGGACCACCTAAGCTACGTTAGAAGTTTGAGGGGACAAGACAAGCAAGCAGCCCCAGTCTCTGTGCCTCTGTGCCAGCAGTGCCATGGGCAGATGAGGCTGAGCAAGAGCTTTCCAGGCTAGCTCTTTCTGCCTGCGAGCAATCTGCAGACGTTCCCATTTTCAGAGCGGGACTGCAGGACGCCCCCTGTACAGACCCCCAAAGCTACTTTTGAAGTTTGAGGGGACAAGACTAACAAGCAGCCCCAGTCTCTGTGCCTCTGTGCGAGCAGTGCCATGGGCAGATGAGACTGAGCAACAGCTTTCCAGGCTAGCTCTTTCTGCCTGCGAGCTATCTGCAGACGTTTATATTTTCGGAGCAGAGCTGCCGGAGGCGCCCGGCACGGACCACCTAAGCTACGTTTGAAGTTTGAGGGGACAAGACAAACAAGCAGCCCCAGTCTCTGTGCCTCTGTGCGAGCAGTGCCATGGGCAGATGAGGCTGAGCAACAGCTTTCCAGGCTAGCTCTTTCTGGCTGCGAGCTATCTGCAGACGTTCGCATTTTTGGAGCAGGGCTGCCAGAGGCGCCCGGCACGGACCACCTAAGCTACGTTTGAAGTTTGAGGTGGCAAGACAAGCAAGCAGCCCCAGTCTCTGTGCCTCTGTGCGAGCAGTGCCATGGGCAGATGAGGCTGAGCAACAGCTTTCCAGGCTAGCTCTTTCTGCCTGTGAGCTATCTGCAGACGTTCGCATTTTCAGAGCTGGGCTGCCGGAAGCGCCCGGCACGGACCACCTAAGCTACGTTTGAAGTTTGAGGGGGCAAGACAAGCAAGCAGCCCCAGTCTCTGTGCCTCTGTGCGAGCAGTGCCATGGGCAGATGAGGCTGAGCAACAGCTTACAAGGCTAGCTCTTTCTGCCTGCGAGCTATCTGCAGACGTTCGCATTTTCGGAGCTGGGCTGCCGGAGGCGCCCGGCACAAACAGCCAAAAGATACGTTTGAAGTTTGAGGGGGCAAGACAAGCAAGCAGCCCCAGTCTCTGTGCCTCTGTGCGAGCAGTGCCATGGGCAGATGAGGCTGACCAACAGCTTTTCAGGCTAGCTCTTTCTGGCTGCGAGCTATCTGCAGACATTCCCATTTTCGGACCTGGCCTGCCGAAGGCCCCCTGCCCAGACACCCAAAGCTACGTTTGAAGTTTGAGGGGACAAGACAAGCAAACAGCACCAGTCTCTGTGCCTCTGTGCGAGCAGTGCCATGGACAAATGAGGCTGAGCAACAGCTTTCCAGGCTAGCTCTATCTGCCTGCGAGCTATCTGCAGACGTTCGCATTTTCAGAGCAGGGCTGCCGGATGCCCACTACACGGACCCCCAAAGCTGCATTTGAAGTTTGGGGGGGCAAGACAAGCAAGCAGTCCCAGTCTCTGTGCCTCTGTGCGAGCAGTGCCATGGGCAGATGAGGCTGAGCAACAGGTTTCCAGGATAGCTCTTTCTGGCTGCGAGCTATCTGCAGACGTTCGCATTTTCGTAGCGGGCCTGCTGGAGGCCCCATCTAAGGACCCCACAATCTACGTTTGAAGTTTGAGGTGGCAAGACAAGCAAGCAGCCCCAGTCTCTGTGCCTCTGTGTGAGCAGTGCCATGGGCAGATGAGGCTGAGCAACAGCTTTCCAGGCTAGCTCTTTCTGCCTTCGAGCTATCTGCAGACGTTTATATTTTCGGAGCAGAGCTTCCGGAGGCGCCCGGCACGGACCACCTAAGCTACGTTTGAAGTTTGAGGGGACAAGACAAGCAAGCAGCCAAAGTCTCTGTGCCTCTGTGCGAGCAGTGCCATGGGCAGATGAGGCTGAGCAACAGCTTTCCCGGCTAGCTCTTTCTGCCTGCGAGCTATCTGCAGACGTTCGCATTTTTGGAGCAGGGCTGACGGAGGCGACCGGCACAGAACACCTAAGCTACTTTTCAAGTTTGAGGTGACAAGACAAGCAAGCAGCCCCAGTCTCTGTGCCTCTGTGCGAGCAGTGCCATGGGCACATGAGGCTGAGCAACAGCTTTCCAGGCTAGCTCTTTCTGGTGCTAGCTATCTGCAGACGTTCGCATTTTCAGAGCAGGGCTGCTGGAGGCCCCCTTCATGGACACCCAAAGATACGTTTGAAGTTTGAGGTGGCAAGACAAGTAAGCAGCCCCAGTCTCTGTGCCTCTATGTGAGCAGTGCCATGGCCAGATGAGGCTGAGCAACACCTTTCCAGGGTAGCTCTTTCTGTCTGCGATCTGTCTGCAGACGTTCGCATTTTCAGAGCAGGGCTGCTGGAGACGCCCGGCACGGACCACCTAAGCTACGTTAGAAGTTTAGAGGGGGCAAGAGAAGGAAGCAGCCCCAGTCTCTGTGCCTCTGTGCGAGCAGTGCCATGGGCAGATGAGGCTGAGCAACAGCTTTCCAGGCTAGCTCTTTCTGCCTGCCAGCTATCTGCAGACGTTCGCATTTTCAGAGCGGGACTGCAGGACGCCCCCTGTGCAGACCCCCAAATCTACGTCTGAAGTTTGAGGTGGCATGTTAAGCAAGCAGCCCCAGTCTCTGTGCATCTGTGCGAGCAGTGCCTTGGGCAGATGAGGCTGAGAAACAGCTTTCCAGGCTAGCTCTTTCTGGCTGCGACCTAACTGCAGACGTTCCCGTTTTCGGAGCAGGCCTGCCGAAGACCCCCTGCCCAGACCCCCAAATACACGTTTGAAGTTTGAGGTGGCAAGACAAGCAAGCAGCCCCAGTCTCTGTGCCTCTGTGCGAGCAGTGCCATGGGCAGATGAGGCTGAGCAACAGATTTCCAGGCTACCTCTTTCTGCCTGCCAGCTATCTGCAGACGTTCGCATTTTCAGAGCAGGGCTGCTTGAGGCCCCCTTCATGGACACCCAAAGATACGTTTGAAGTTTGAGGTGGCAAGACAAGCAAGCAGCCCCAGTCTCTGTGCCTCTATGTGAGCAGTGCCATGGGCAGATGAGGCTGAGCAACAGCTTTCCAGGCTAGCTCTTTCTGGCTGCGATCTGTCTGCAGACGTTCGCATTTTCAGAGCAGGGCTGCTGGAGACGCGCGGCACGGACCACCTAAGCTACGTTAGAAGTTTAGAGGGGGCAAGACAAGGAAGCAGCCCCAGTCTCTGTGCCTCTGTGCGAGCAGTGCCATGGGCAGATGAGGCTGAGCAACAGCTTTCCAGGCTAGCTCTTTCTGCCTGCGAGCTATCTGCAGACGTTCGCATTTTCGGACCAGGCCTGCCGGAGGCGCCCGGCACAAAGAGCCAAAAGATACGTTTGAAGTTTGAGGGGGCAAGACAAGCAAGCAGCCCCAGTCTCTGTGCCTCTGTGCGAGCAGTGCCATGGGCAGATGAGGCTGAGCAACAGCTTTCCAGGCTAGCCCCTTCTGGCTGCCATCTATCTGCAGACGTTCGCATTTTCGGAGCAGCGCTGCCGCAAGCACCGAGCACGGACCACCTAAGCTACGTTAGAAGTTTGAGGGGACAAGACAAGCAAGCAGCCCCAGTCTCTGTGCCTCTGTGCCAGCAGTGCCATGGGCAGATGAGGCTGAGCAAGAGCTTTCCAGGCTAGCTCTTTCTGCCTGCGAGCAATCTGCAGACGTTCCCATTTTCAGAGCGGGACTGCAGGACGCCCCCTGTACAGACCCCCAAAGCTACTTTTGAAGTTTGAGGGGACAAGACTAACAAGCAGCCCCAGTCTCTGTGCCTCTGTGCGAGCAGTGCCATGGGCAGATGAGACTGAGCAACAGCTTTCCAGGATAGCTCTTTCTGCCTGCGAGCTATCTGCAGACGTTCGCATTTTTGGAGCAGGGCTGCCAGAGGCGCCCGGCACGGACCACCTAAGCTACGTTTGAAGTTTGAGGGGACAAGACAAGCAAGCAGCCCCAGTCTCTGTGCCTCTGTGCGAGCAGTGCCATGGGCAGATGAGGCTGAGCAACAGCTTTCCAGGCTAGCTCTTTCTGGCTGCGAGCTATCTGCAGACGTTCGCATTTTTGGAGCAGGGCTGCCAGAGGCGCCCGGCACGGACCACCTAAGCTACGTTTGAAGTTTGAGGGGACAAGACAAGCAAGCAGCCCCAGTCTCTGTGCCTCTGTGCGAGCAGTGCCATGGGCAGATGAGGCTGAGCAACAGCTTTCCAGGCTAGCTCTTTCTGCCTGTGAGCTATCTGCAGACGTTCGCATTTTCAGAGCTGGGCTGCCGGAAGCGCCCGGCACGGACCACCTAAGCTACGTTTGAAGTTTGAGGGGGCAAGACAAGCAAGCAGCCCCAGTCTCTGTGCCTCTGTGCGAGCAGTGCCATGGGCAGATGAGGCTGAGCAACAGCTTACAAGGCTAGCTCTTTCTGCCTGCGAGCTATCTGCAGACGTTCGCATTTTCGGAGCTGGGCTCCCGGAGGCGCCCGGCACAAACAGCCAAAAGATACGTTTGAAGTTTGAGGGGGCAAGACAAGCAAGCAGCCCCAGTCTCTCTGCCTCTGTGCGAGCAGTGCCATGGGCAGATGAGGCTGAGCAACAGCTTTCCAGGCTAGCTCTTTCTGCCTGCGAGCTATCTGCAGACGTTTATATTTTCGGAGCAGAGCTGCCGGAGGCGCCTGGCACGTACCACTTAAGATACGTTTGAATTTTCAGGGGGCAAGACAAGCAAGCAGCCCCAGTCTCTGTGCCTCTGTGCGAGCAGTGCCATGGGCAGATGAGGCTGAGCAACAGCTTTCCAGGCTAGCTCTTTCTGCCTGCGAGCTATCTGCAGACGTTTATATTTTCGGAGCAGAGCTGCCGGAGGCGCCTGGCACGTACCACTTAAGCTACGTTTGAATTTTCAGGGGGCAAGACAAGCAAGCAGCCCCAGTCTCTGTGCCTCTGTGCGAGCAGTGCCATGGGCAGATGAGGCTGAGCAACAGCTTTCCAGGCTAGCTCTTTCTGCCTGCGAGCTATCTGCAGACGTTTATATTTTCGGAGCAGAGCTGCCGGAGGCGCCTGGCACGTACCACTTAAGCTACGTTTTAATTTTCAGGGGGCAAGACAAGCAAGCAGCCCCAGTCTCTGTGCCTCTGTGCGAGCAGTGCCATGGGCAGATGAGGCTGAGCAACAGCTTTCCAGGCTAGCTCTTTCTGCCTCCGAGCTATCTGCAGACGTTTATATTTTCGGAGCTGGGCTGCTGGAGGCGCCCGGCACAAACAGCCAAAAGATACGTTTGAGGTTTGAGGGGGCAAGACAAGCAAGCAGCCCCAGTCTCTGTGCCTCTGTGCGAGCAGTGCCATGGGCACATGAGGCTGAGCAAGAGCTTTCCAGGCTAGCTCTTTCTGGCTGCGAGCTATCTGCAGACGTTCACATTTTCGGAGCAGGGCTGCCTGAGGCTCCATGCACAGACCCCAAATCTACTTTTGAAGTTTGAGGTGGCAAGACAAGCAAGCAGCCCCAGTCTCTCTGCCTCTGTGCGAGCGGTGTCATGGGCAGATGAGACCAAGCAACAGCTTTCCAGGCTAGCTCTTTCTGCCTGCAAGCTATCTACAGACGTTCGCATTCTGGGAGGAGGCCTGCCAGAGGCGCAGGGCACGAAGCACCTAAGCTACGTTTGAAGTTTGAGGTGGTAAGACAAGCAAGCAGTCCCAGTCTCTGTGCCTCTGTGCGAGCAGTGCCATGGGCAGATGAGGCTGAGCAACAGCTTTCCAGGCTAGCTCTTTCTGGCTGCGAGCTATCTGCAGACGTTCGCATTTTCGGAGCAGGGCTGTTGGAGGCCCCATGCACAGACCGCAAAATTACGTTTGAAGTTTGAAGTGGCAAGACAAGCAAGCAGCCCCAGTCTCTGTGCCTCTGTGCAAGCAGTGGCATGGGCAGATGAGGCTGAGCAACAGCTTTCCAGGATAGCTCTTTCTGTCTGTGATCTATCTGCAGACGTTCGCGTTTTTGGAGCAGGGCTGCTGGAGACCCCATACACTGACCCCATAAACTACTTTTGAAGTTTGAGGTGCCAAGACAAGCAAGCAGCCTCAGTCTCTGTGCCTCCGTGCGAGCAGTGCCATGGGCAGATGAGGCTGAGCAACAGCTTTCCAATCTATATGATTCTGCCTGCGAGCTATCTGCAGACGTTCGCATTGTCGTACAAGGCCTGCCGGAGGCGCCTGCTACGGACCACCTAAGCTATGTTTGAAGTTTGAGGTGGTAAGACAAGCAAGCAGCCCCAGTCTCTGTGCCTCCGTGCGAGCAGTGCCATGGGCAGATGAGGCTGAGCAACAGCTTTCCAATCTAAATGTTTCTGCCTGCGAGCTATCTGCAGACGTTCGCATTGTCGGACCAGGCCTGCCGGAGGCGCCGGGTACGGACCACCTAAGCTATGTTTGAAGTTTGAGGTGGTAAGACAAGCAAGCAGCCCCAGTCTCTGTGCCTCTGTGCGAGCAGTGCCATGGGCACAAGAGGCTGAGCAAGAGCTTTCCAGGCTAGCTCTTTCTGGCTGCGAGCTATCTGCAGACGTTCACATTTTAAGAGCAGGACTGGCGGAGGAGCCCGGCACCAAACACCAAAGCTACGTTTGAAGATTGAGGGGGCAAGACAAGCAAGCAGCCCCAGTCTCTGTGCCTCTGTGCGAGCAGTGTCATGGGCAGATGAGGCTGAGCAACAGCTTTGCAGGCCAGCTATTTCTGCCTGTGAGCTATCTGCAGACGCTCGCATTTTCGAAACAGCACTGCCCTAAGCCCCCGGCACGGACCACCTAGTTTACATTTGAAGTTTGAGGTGTCAAGATAAGCAAGCAGCCCCAGTCTCTGTACCTATGTGCGAGCAGTGCCATGGGCAGATGAGGCTGAGCAACAGCTTTCCAGGCTAGCTCTTTCTGCCTGGGAGCTATCTGCAGACGTTCGCATTTTCAAAGCAGGGCTGCCGTTGGCGATTGGAAAGGACCACCAAAGATACGTTTGAAGTTTGAGGTGGCAAGACAACCAAGCAGCCCCAGTCTCTGTGCCTCTGTGCGAGCAGTGTCATGGGTAGATGAGGCTGAGCAACAGCTTTGCAGGCTAGCTCTTTCTTCCTGCAAGCTATCTGCAGACGTTCGCATTTTCAAAGCAGGGCTGCCGGAGGCGATCGGCAAGGACCACCTAAGATACGTTTGAACTTTGAGGTATCAAAAAAAGCAAGCAGCCCCAGTCTCTGTGCCTCTGTGCGAGCAGTGCCATGGGCAGATGAGGCTGAGAAACAGCTTTCTAGGCTAGCTCTTTCTGCCTGCAAGCTATCTGCAGACGTTCGCATTTTCAGAGCAAGGCTGTCGTATGTGTCCGGCACGCAGCACCTAAGATACGTTTGAAGTTTGAGGGGGCAAGACAAGCAAGCAGCCCCAGTCTCTGTGCCTCTATGCGAGCAGTGCCATGTGCAGACAAGGCTGAGGAACAGCTTTTCTGGAGAGCTCTTTCTGGCTGCAAGCTATCTGCAGATGTTCGCATTTTCGGAGCAGGGCTGCCGGAGGACCCCGACACAAAAAACCTACTTTATATTTGAAGTTTGATGGGACAAGACAAGCAAGCAGCCCTAGTCTCTGTGCCTCTGTGCGAGCAGTGCCATGGGCAGATGAGGCTGAGCAACAGATTTTCAGGATACCTTTTTGTGGCTGAGAGCTATCTGCAGACGTTCGCATTTTCAGAGCAGGGCTGCTGGAGGCCCCAGGCACGGACACCCAAATTTACTTTTCAAGTTTAAGATGGCAAGACAACCAAGCAGCCCCAGTCTCTGTGCCTCTGTGCGAGCAGTGGCATGGGCAGATGAGGCTGAGCAACAGCTTTCCAGGCTAGCTCTTTCTGGCTGCGGGCTATCTGCAGACGTTCGCATTTTCAGAGCAAGGCTCCAGGAGGTCCCCTGCACGGACCACCTAAGCTATGTTTTAAGTTTGATGTGGCAAGACAAGCAAGCAGGCCCGGTCTCTGTTGAAAGCTTGTGGCTTAGAATTAAGGGACAGGCTCACACGGGTGACTTTACGGTGGGTGTATACTACAGGCCACCTGATCAGGAGGAGGAGGTTGATGAGGCCTTCTACAGACAGCTGCAAGCAGCCTCAGAGTCACAGGCCCTGGTTCTCATGGGGGACTTCAACCACCCTGACGTCAGCTGGGAAGACCACACAGCTAGGCAGGCGCAATCCAGGAGGTTCCTACAGAGCATCGATGATAACTTTCTGATGCAAGTGGTGTAGGAACCAACAAGGAAAGGTGCGCTGCTGGACCTCGTGTTAACAAACAAGGAGGGACTGGTGGAGGATGTGAAGGCTGGAAGTGGACTCGGCTGCAGTGACCATGAAATGGTCGAGTTCAGGATCCTGCGTGGAGGAAGCAGGGCGAAAAGCAGGATCAAAACCCTGGACCTCAGGAGGGCTGACTTTGCCCTCTTCAAGGAGCTACTCGGAGGAATCCCGTGGGCCAGGGCTCTTGAAGGCAGGGGGGTCCATGAGTGCTGGTCGCTTTTTAAACAACACTTCTTCCATGCACAGGAGCAATGCATCCCCCTGAGAAAGAAACCGAGCAAAGGAGGAAGGAGACCTGCATGGTTAAATAAGGAGCTTCTAGCGGAGATCAGGCAGAAGAGAAATGTCCATGGAATGTGGAAAGAGGGGCAGGCCACTTGGGAAGAGTACAGAAACGTGGTGAGAGCATGCAGGGATGCAACGAGGAAGGCCAAGGCTCACCTGGAATTGAAGCTGGCAAGGGATGTCAAAAACAACACGAAGGGCTTCTTCAACTACATCAGCAGCAAAAGGAAGGCCAGGGACAACGTGGGGCCGCTGCTGAATGAGGCGGGTGTCCTGGTGACGGAGGATGCGGAGAAGGCAGAGCTACTGAATGCCTTCTTTGCTTCAGTCTTCAGTGCTAAGACTGGCCCTCAGGAATCCCAGGCCCCGGAGGGAAGAGATGAAGCCTACAAAGAGGACGACTTTCCCTTGGTTGAGGAGGACTGTGTGAGCGATCGCTTAAGCAATCTGGATGTCCACA
The DNA here is from genome assembly GCF_030867145.1 of Opisthocomus hoazin. Taxonomy (NCBI): domain Eukaryota; kingdom Metazoa; phylum Chordata; class Aves; order Opisthocomiformes; family Opisthocomidae; genus Opisthocomus; species Opisthocomus hoazin. The sequence goes on along the minus strand of NC_134426.1, from coordinate 5,476,389 downwards.
AATCCATGGGCCCCGATGGAACGCACCCACGAGTGCTGAGGGAGCTGGCGGATGTCATTGCTGAGCCACTCTCCATTATCTTTGAGAGGTCCCGGAGGACAGGAGAGGTGCCCGAGGACTGGAGAAAGGCCAATGTCACTCCAATCTTCAAAAAGGGCAAGAAGGAGGACCCAGGGAACTACAGGCCGGTCAGCCTCACCTCCATCCCGGGAAAGGTGATGGAGCAGCTTATCCTGGAGGCCATCATGAAGCAAGTGGAAGAAAAGAAGGTTATCAGGAGTAGTCAGCATGGATTCACCAAAGGGAAATCATGCCTGACCAATCTGATAGCTTTCTACGATGACATGACTGGCTGGGTAGACGAAGGGAGAGCCGTGGATGTTGTCTACCTAGACTTCAGCAAGGCTTTCGACACAGTCTCCAATGATATCCTCCTAGGGATGCTCAGGAAGTGTGGGCTGGATGAGTGGTCGGTGAAGTGGATTGAGAACTGGCTGAATGGCAGAACTCAGAGGGTTGTCACCAGCGGCGCTGAGTCTAGTTGGAGGCTGGTAACTAGTGGTGTCCCCCAGGGGTCAGTACTGGGACCAGTCTTGTTTAACTTCTTCATCAACGACCTGGATGAAGAGTTAGAATGTACCCTCAGCAAGTTTGCTGATGACACCAAACTGGAAGGTGTGCTGGACACAGCGGAAGGCTGTGCTGCCATTCAGCGTGACCTGGATAGGCTGGAAAGCTGGGCAGAGAGGAACCTGATGAGGTTCAACAAGGGCAAGTGCAGGGTCCTGCACCTGGGGAGGAACAACCTCATGCACCAGTACAGGCTTGGGGTGGACCTGCTGGAGAGCAGCTCTGCGGAGAGGGACCTGGGTGTCCTGGTGGATGACAGGTTAACCATGAGCCAGCAGTGTGCCCTGGCTGCCAAGAAAGCCAATGGGATCCTGGGGTGCATCAAGAAGAGTGTGGCCAGCAGGACAAGGGAGGTTCTCCTTCCCCTCTACACTGCCCTGGTGAGGCCTCATCTGGAGTACTGTGTCCAGTTCTGGGCTCCCCAGTTCAAGAAAGATGAAGAGCTACTGGAGAGAGTCCAGCGGAGGGCTACGAGGATGGTGAGGGGACTGGAGCATCTCCCCTACGAGGAGAGGTTGAGGGAACTGGGCTTGTTCAGCCTGAAGAAGAGAAGGCTGGGAGGGGACCTTATAAATGCTGATAAATATCTGAAGGGTGGGTGTCAGGAGGATGGGGCCAAGCTCTTGTCAGTGGTGCCCAGTGACAGGACAAGGGGCAATGGGCACAAACTGAGGCACAGGAAGTTCCACCTGAACATGAGGAAGAACTTCGTCCCTCTGAGGGTGACGGAACCCTGGAACAGGCTGCCCAGGGAGGTTGTGGAGTTTCCTTCTCTGGAGATATTTAAGACCCGCCTGGACGGGGTCCTGTGCGGCCTGCTGTAGGTGATCCTGCTTCAGCAGGGGGGTTGGACTAGATGACCCACAGAGGTCCCTTCCAACCCCTACTATTCTGTGATTCTGTGTTTCTGTGATTCTGTGCCTCTGTGCGAGCAGTGCCATGGGCAGATGAGGCTGAGCAACAGCTTTCCAGGCTAGCTCTTTCTGCCTGCAAGCTATCTGCAGACGTTCGCATTTTCAGAGCAGGGCTGTCAGAGGTCCCCTGCACGGACCCCCAAATATACATTTGAAGTTTGAGGGAGCAAGACAAGCAAACAGCCCCAGTCTCTGTGCCTCTGTGCGAGCAGTGCCATGGGCAGATGAGGCTGAGCAATAGCTTTCCAGGCTAGCTCTTTCTGGCTGCGAGCTATCTGCAGACGTTTGCATTTTCAGAGTAGCGCTTCCGGAGGCCCCCTGCATGTACCACCTAGGCAACGTGTGAAGTTTCAGGGGGCAAGACAAGCAAGCAGCCCCAGTCTCTGTGCCTCTGTGCGAGCAGTGCCATAGGCAGACGAGTCTGATCAACAGCTTTCCAGGCTAGCCTCTTCTGGCTGTGATCTACATGAAGATGTTCGTATTTTTCTAGCAGGTCTGCTGGAAGTGCCCAGCAGAGACCCCCTAACATACCTTTGAATTTTGAGGTGGCAAGACAAGCAAGCAGCCCCACTCTCTTTGCCTCTGTGCGAGCAGTGCCATGAGCAAATGAGGCTGAGCAACAGCTTTCCGAGCTCGCGTCTTGTGGCTGTGATCTACATGAAGATGTTTGCATTTTTGGAGCAGGTCTGCGAAATGCTCCTAGCAGAGACCCCGTAATGTACGTTTGAAGTTTGAGGTGGCAAGACAGGCAAGCTGCCCCAGTCTCTGTGCTCCTATGTGAGCAGTGCCATAGCCAGATGAGGCTGAGCAACAGCTTTCCAGGCTAGCCTCTTCTGGCTGCGAGCTACATGCTCTAATACTAGAAGCATATGTGGTTAGCACAGAATACAGTTTGTTTAGGGATAACTACTGAAGAAGGAAACATCAGATATACAGTTTCTTTAATGACATGTAACACTATTTGAATTAATTATTTGTTTGAACATAGGAAAAGTTTACATAGCTAAGAACCTATCCCTCAGGGAATATGTATATATATTTTTTTGCAACCTGTCCAAGCAATTAGTTCTGTTTTCTTTCTTTCTTCTGTTCTGTTGTGTTCACATGTAGTATTCTCTTGCGTTCTGTAATATTGTGTTGTGTTCTCCTGTGTTCTGATGTGTACTCATTTTTCGTGTTCTGTTGTTTTTTGTTGTGTTCTGTTGTGTTCTGCTGTGTTCTGATGTGTTCTTTTGTGTTCTGATGTATTGTGTTCTTTTTTGTTCTGTGTTCTGTTTTTTTCTGTTTTATTCTGATGTGTTCTATTGTGTTCTGATATGTTTTCTTGTGTTCTCATCTATAGTATTCTCCTGTGTTCTGATGTGTTCTTCTGTGTTATGTTGTGTTCTGTTGTGTTCTCTGATGTTCTGATGTATTCTCATGTGTACTGTTCTGTTGTGTTCTTTTGTGTTCTGTTGTGTTCTGTTGTGTTCTCATGTGTAGTGTTCTGTTCTGTTCTCTTCTGTTTTGTTCTGTTGTGTTCTATTGTGTTCAATTCTGTTCACATGTGTAGTGTTCTCATGTTCTGTTGTGTTCTTGTGTGTTCTGTTGTGTTCTGATGTGTTCTCATGTGTAGTATTGTGTTGTGTTCTATTGTGTTCTTTTGTGTTCTGTTGTGTCTTCATGTGTAGTGTTGTGTTGTGTTCTGTTTTGTTCTGATGTGTTCTCATGTGTAGTGTTCTTTTGTGTTCTGTTGTGTTCTGTTGTGTTCTATTGTGTTCTCATGTGTAGTGTTCTGCGGTGTTCTGTTGTGTTCTCTTGTGTTCTGTTGTGTTCTGATGTGTACTCATGTATAGTGTTCTGTTGTGTTCTGTTGTGTTCTGATTTGTTCACATGTAGCATTTTGTAGTGGTGTGTAGTGTTCTGTTGTGTTCTGCTGTGTTATGATGTGTTCTGATGTGTTCTGTTGTGTTCTGATGTGTTGTATTCTCTTGTGTTCTCTTGTGTTCTGATGTGTTCTCGTGTGCAGTGTTCTTTTGTGTTCTGTTGTGTTCTGTTGTGTTCTGTTGTATTCTCTTGGGTTCTGTGATGTTCTGATGTGTAGTGTTCTGTTTCGTTCTATTGTGTTCTGATGTGTTCACATGTGAAGTGTTCTGTTGTGTTCTGTTCTCTTCAAGTGTGTAGTGTTCTGTTTTGTTCTGTTGTGTTCTCTTGTCTTCACATGTGTAGTGTTCTGCTGTGTTCTGTTTTGTTCTGATGTGTTCTGATGTGTTCTCATTTTTAGTGTTCAATTGTTATTTGCTGTGTTCTGTTGTGTTCTGTTGTGTTCTGTTGTGTTGTGTTGTGTTCTGCTGTGTTCTGATGTATTCTTATGTGTAGTGTTCTGTTGTGTTCTGTTGTGTTCTGTGTGTTCTGTTGTGTTCTGATGTGTTCTCCTGTGTAGTGTTCTGTTGTGTTCTGTTGTGATCTCTTGTGCTCTGTTGTGTTCTGCTGTGTTCAGATGTGTTCTGATGTGTTCTCATATGTTCTCATGTTTAGTGTTCTGTTGTTTTTTGTTGTGTTCTGTTGTGCTCTGTTGTGTTCTGTTTTGTTCTGATGTGTTCTGCTGTGTTCTGTTGTGTTCTAATGTGTTGTGTTCTGTTGTGTTCTGTTGTTTTCTGTTTTGTTCTGATGTGTTCTGCTGTGTTCTGTTGTGTTCTGATGTGTAGTGATCTTTTGTGTTCTGTTGTGATGTGTTCTCATCTGTACTGTTCTGTGGTGTTCTGTTGTGTTCGGTTGTGTTCTGTTGTGTTCTCATGTGTAGTGTTCTGTTCTGTTATGTACTTTTGTGTTCTGTTGTGGTCTTTTGTGTTCTGTTGTGTTCTGATGTGTTCTCATGTGTAGTGTTCTGCTGTGTTCTGTTGTGTTCTGTTCTGTTGTGACGTGTTCTGATATTTTCTCATGTGTTGTTTTTTGTTGTGTTCTGTTGCGTTCTGATGTGTTCTCACGTGTTGTGTTCTGTTGTGTTGACTTGACTTCAGCAAGGCTTTCGACGCTGTCTCCCATAATATCCTCCTAGGGATGCTCAGGAATTGTGGGCTGGATGAGTGGTCGGTGAAGTGGATTGAGAACTGGCTGAATGGCAGAACTCAGAGGGTTGTCATCAGTGGCGCTGAGTCTAGTTGGAGACTGGTAACCAGTGGTGTCCCTCAGGGGTCAGTGCTGGGACCAGTCTTGTTTAGCTTCTTCATCAACGACCTGGATGAAGAGTTAGAATGTACCCTCAGCAAGTTTGCTGATGACACCAAACTGGAAGGTGTGGTGGACACAGCGGAAGGCTGTGCTGCCATTCAGCGTGACCTGGATAGGCTGGAAATTTGGGCAGAGAGGAACCTGATGAGGTTTAACAAGGGCAAATGCAGGGTCCTGCACCTGGGGAGGAACATCAGTACAAGCTTGGGGTGCACCTGCTGGAGAGTAGCTCTGCAGAGAGGGACCTGGGTGTCCTGGTGGACGACAGGTTAACCATGAGCCAGCAGTGTGCCCTGGCTGCCAAGAAAGCCAATGGGATCCTAGGGTGCATCAAGAAGAGTGTGGGCAGCAGGACGAGGGAGGTTCTGCTTCCCCTCTACACTGCCCTGGTGAGGTCTCATCTGGAGTACGCTGTCCAGTTCTGGGCTCCCCAGTTCAAGAAAGATGAGGAGCTACTGGAAAGAGTCCAGCGGAGGGCTACGAGGATGGTGAGGGGACTGGAACATGTTCCTTACGAGGAGAGGTTGAGGGAACTGGGCTTGTTCAGCCTGAAGAAGAGAAGGCTGGGAGGGGACCTAATAAATGCTGATAAATATCTGAAGGGTGGGTGTCAGGAGGATGGGGACAAGCTCTTTTCAGTGGTGCCCAGTGACAGGACAAGGGGCAATGGGCACAAACTGAGGCACAGGAAGTTCCACCTGAACATGAGGAAGAACTTCGTCCCTCTGAGGGTGACGGAACCCTGGAACAGGCTGCCCAGGGAGGTTGTGGAGTTTCCTTCTCTGGACATGTTCAAGACCCACCTGGACAAGGTCCTGTGCAGCCTGCTCTAGGTTTCCCGGTGTCCTGGGTTTGGCCAGGACAGGGTTAATTTTCACCGGACTCAAGGAAGGGGCACAGCCGGGGGGTGGGGGCTGACCCCACCTGGCCGAACAGAGCCCGGTGTTCCATACCCTGTGACATCACGCTGGGTTCCGGTGGGGAGGGCGGGGGGGCAGGAAGGCACTCGCGGCTTGGGGGGACGCAGCACCGGTCCTGTTTCGGGAGAGTGGCTGTCTGGGTTGTACGGTTCGTTGTTGTGTTTTCTCCTTATTTGTATCGTTGTTGTTCCTGTTTTCCCTCTGTTTGCTGTTCTGTTAAACTGCCCTTATCCCGACCCACCTGTTTCTGCATCCTTCTTTTCATTCTCCTCCGCACGTCGGCGGGGGGAGGGGCGGCTGCGTGGCGCTTTTGTTGCAGGCGGCAGCCGAAACCGAAACAGTTTTTCAGCAATTTAAGTCACAGATACGATCTGTAATGGGACAGATGACACTAACTGCATCTGACCATCCTAATATACTCCAGATGTTTATCTTTGCAAATATTGTTAGCTTGCAGTAGACTTTGTGCAAAGGTAGCAAGAGGAAGAGAAGTCTGTCTTTGAATTTTAAAGCTTTCTTTGCATGTGTCATTTTGTGTCCTTCTGTCTACGTGACTCGCAGCACTACACTGCACGTTCTGCGGAGCCCCTGATCTGCTAGTGACATTAAGGGCTAGCTGGGTGGTGGTGGAAGGGTGCCAGTTCTCGCAGTGCGATTTCAGTAAGGAATTTCAAACTAGTTAGACTTCCCTAAAATCCGGAAACTCATTTACCAGTTCAGGAAGAGGTGGTGGTGTTGCCTTGTCCTGCCAGTGCTGAGTGCTGTATGTCCTGGGTTCGGCCAGAACACGGTTAATTTTCACCGGACTCCAGGAAGGGGCACAGCCGGGGGGTGGGGGCTGACCCCACCTGGCCGAACAGAGCCCGGTGTTCCATACCCTGTGACGTCACGCTGGGTTCCGGTGGGGGGGGCGGAGCGGCGGGAAGGCACTCGTGGCTTGGGCGGGGACGCAGCGCTGGTCCTGTTTCGGGAGAGCGGCTGTCTGGGTTGTACGGTTCGTTGTTGTGTTTTCTCCTTATTTGTATCGTTGTTGTTCCTGTTTTCCCTCTGTTTGCTGTTCTGTTAAACTGCCCTTATCCCGACCCACCTGTTTCTGCCTCTTTCTTTTCATTCTCCTCCGCATGCCGGCGGGGAGAGGGGCGGCCGCGTGGCGCTTTTGTTGCCGGCGGCAGCCGAAACCGAAAGAGTTTTTCAGCAATTTAAGTCACAGATATGATCTGTAATGAGACAAATGGCACTAACTGCATCTGACCATCCTAATATACTCCAGATGTTTATCTTTGCAAATATTGTTAGCTTGCAGTAGACTTTGTGCAAAGGTAGCAAGAGGAAGAGAAGTCTGTCTTTGAATTTTAAAGCTTTCTTTGCATGTGTCATTTTGTGTCCTTCTGTCTACGTGACTCGCAGCACTACACTGCACGTTCTGCGGAGCCCCTGATCTGCTAGTGACATTAAGGGCTAGCTGGGTGGTGGTGGAAGGGTGCCAGTTCTCGCAGTGCGATTTCAGTAAGGAATTTCAAACTAGACTTCGCTAAAATCCAGAAACTCATTTACCAGTTCAGGAAGAGGTGGTGGTGTTGCCTTGTCCTGCCAGTGCTGAGTGCTGTATGTCCTGGGTTCAGCCAGGACAGGGTTAATTTTCACCGGACTCCAGGAAGGGGCACAGCCGGGGGGTGGGGGCTGACCCCACCTGGCCGAACAGAGCCCGGTGTTCCATACCCTGTGACGTCACGCTGGGTTCCGGTGGGGAGGGCGGGGCGGCGAGAACCCTCTCGCGGCTTGGGAGTGTGCGGCGCCGGTGCGGTCCGAGAGAGCGTGTCTGTTTTTTGTCGTGTTTTCTCCTTATCTGTATCGTTGTTGTTCCTGTTCCCTCTGTTTGCTGTTCTGTTAAACTGCCCTTATCCCGACCCACCAGTTTTCCTCCTGTTTTCTTTCCATTCTCCTCCGCAGCGCGGCGGGGGGGAGGGGGGGTCGCGTGGCGCTTTTGTTGCCGGCGGCAGCTGAAACCAAAACACTGTAGCTGTCACAAGAAGATGTGCAGATGTTGCAAACCTGCCTGACAATAAGAAAAGCAACTGTTTTGCTACCGTTTTCCTTTAGAACAGCGTCTTTCCCAGGCAGGCGTTTGACCTGTTCGTGGAATAACAACTGCCATTAGAAGTGGGCCGCATGGGAAGAGCATGCTGTTCTCCTGGAAGTCAGAAGACTGGCTTCCGTTCCTGCGTGTTGCTGATTTGCTTTATGACCTGCGAGTCCTCTCCCGCTATGTTTGCTTTACTTGTTTTCTCGATGGCGATCTGTTCAGCAGAGGAAATGCCTTTTACTTCTGTGCAAGATCTGGGCTCAAGTTGCTTGGGGGGGAAATTGCAGCTGGTTGAGAAGTCAGTCACTAATTTTTGCTAACCAAAGTGTAGCTGAGATAAATTTGCCTGAAAAGTACTTTCCTTTATTAGAAAGGACTCTATAGCTTTACACGCAATGAATTTAAAACCATGTAGAAACTTCAAAGTGCTTATGCCAGCTGAGCTTTTTGTATTTTAAATGTGTTTGAAGCTGCTTCAGAGCAGAAGCTTTTGCTGCTCTAGGGAAAAAGCTTTAATTCTAGATACTGCATCAATTTACCAGCGACTGTCAGACTTTCCTTGACCTGTCTCTGTAACGTAGTTTGTAATGGAGAGATCCTTCAGTTAATTGATGGAATAACCTTGTACCTCCAGCTTGAGGCTATTGCTAAGGACGGTTTGCTTGCTTGGATGCGCTGTTTGCCGTAGCCCCTGGCTGGAGTTGATGCAGCATTTGAATTCGGGCTAGTAAGGTTTTGTTTCTACTGGTAGTGGAATTGAGACTGAAATAAAGCAGGTGAAATTACGACCTTACTGAAGTCATTAGCAAAGCTGCCATTGGCTGAAGTAAGGCTAGGATCTCAGCCAAGGGTTTGGGTTGTTTAATTTATGGTAACATATTAATTGAGTTGTATTAAAACAAGGTTTTGAAAAAGTTAATCTTTAGCTTCGTGATACAATCTCCATTCCATAAATATTGTACATAGTGTTACTAAAAGTTTACCTTTTTTTGGCAGGTTGATAGAGGTAGATTTTAATTTATTTTTATAATCTGTGTGTTTGCACTCCTAGGAAAGAACTAAAGTACGCAGATGTCATTATTTCTGTAAATGAAAAGGACTTAATCCTAAATCTTCTAATTGTTTTATAGTATATGGCAGCAGAGCTATCTAACACTCTGTCCTGCAGGAAATATTTGGCATACTTGTAAGCTCCAGGGAGAGGAGAACTAGGATGATAACATCCATTAGCGTTGCTTTTGAATGAGAACTTGCATAAAGACTTTCTCGAGGAAAAAAAAAAATCACTATTAGATTTAAAGGCTTTTCAGCAAAAGGAATGTATTGCAAGCTTTCGACCTTCCTGTGCTGTATGAAGCTTTACTGGTGCGTATGCCAGAAAATCCTGTTGATTACTGGACTCTTCCAATGTGTGCTGCCCTTTTAGAAAGTCGACATCTGGACTGTATTTATTCTACTATTTTCTCGTCACTGGATGTGTCAGAGTAGATTTTCCTCCTTTAAATTTTGATAAACTTTGTTTCTATGATTTGGCAGAAAAGATTTTGTGCAATTTTAAAGGCACGACTAATAATGCGTTCCCAAGCTCTGATGACAGTTAGAACAAACGGTATTGTTTTAAAACGTAAATGTATATTTTGCTGTACTACTCTTCTTGCTTCTCTTATCTGCTAGAATAGTTTTAGCATTAAGCATATTTTAATACACATCTAGAAACAGGCAAGACTGCTTTTATTATATTATTATATTGCTTGAAGTCATGAATTATGTTAATGTAAACACTGTAGTAAAAGGGAGACTGTATTGGCACCTGAGGTCTTTTATTCCTGCTTGTCAGTCTTCACATTTGTCTTGTATGTGGAGACTGTGGCCTGGGTAGAAATGGGATTGTTCATTAAGAGTCCAAGTGTGTTATTCCACTTGTAGCTGTCCCAAAGTACACCCAGTTTGTGTTGCACATCGATGGTATCTTGGCAAAAAGGAAACCGAGTTATCCATTAGCTAATTCTCAGAGTAATCTTCTTTGTAACCAGCTCTTCAAGTAATACCTTCCAAGTTTTCCCATGCAATGAGTAAAGCTAGCATAGTCAACAAGTTTCAAGGAACTACTCTCTCAATCACTGGAAAGTTTTGACTAATTGAGCACAGAGATTTTTAATCTCTGAGGTTGAGGGAACTGGGCTTGTTCAGCCTGAAGAAGAGAAGGCTGCGAGGGGACCTTATAAATGCTTACAAATATCTGAAGGGTGGCTGTCAGGAGGATGGGGCCAAGCTCTTTTCAGTGGTGCCCAGTGACAGGACAAGGGGCAATGGGCACAAACTGAGGCACAGGAAGTTCCGTCTGAACATGAGGAAGAACTTCTTCCCTCTGAGGGTGACGGAGCACTGGAACAGGCTGCCCAGGGAGGTTGTGGAGTCTCCTTCTCTGGAGATATTCAAGACCCGCCTGGACGGGGTCCTGTGCAGCCTACTGTAGGTGACCCTGCTTCGGCAGGGGGGTTGGACTAGATGACCCACACAGGTCCCTTCCAACCCCTACTATTCTGTGATTCTGTGATTCTGTGATTCTGTAATTTTCTCAACTGTTACTTTCTCTTTAGTAGGGGCTGAAATGAGCAGTTACATTAAAATTTCCAGTTGATGTTAGCTGTTTAACTTCTCTTCTGAAATTAAAGGCTTTATGCAACCATTGTAACTAGGAACGGTATCAAAGCTTTCTGATGCAGTGTATGCCAGTTTCCCAAAAATTTAATTAACTTGGGCAAGTCTTAGTAAATTTAGTTCCCACAGATGCAGTTTTCAGTACTATATTTGTGAACAAGCTTTCTGTTCTTTCAAAAATTATCTTGTAGATAAGAAAAATCATCAAGCTTCAAAACTGCTGTAGACTTGATATGTCTACAAGCGAGCACCTAATAAAAAGCTCTACTTTTAGTACATTACAGACAAAAGCATATGCACTTATGTCAGAGTCTTGGGTTTTTTGGTAACTTGTCACTAATTGATTTATGTAGAACTTTCTTCAGATTTACTGCTAGACTTCAAAATTCACAATGAGTTTTTAACAATATTTTGCTTTACGAGATATGGATGGGTTTGAATATCTGTTGCTATGAGCACTTGGATCTCTTTGCAGTGGAATATTAATTCAACTTGCTAGAAGCAAGTGGCTTGCTATATTCGATACTGGCATATGTGGTTGGAAGTTTTCAAACCATATCAGACTCAGAAGCATTAACTTCTGTAATTTCTAGTGTATAACACTTAATATTAAGATATTCTGGAATGTGTCAAGACTCAAACTCCTAGAAAACCAGGAGAGGACTTTTGACCAGTCTGTGAAGAAAAAAAAGCAAGAATTTGAAGTTGGAGAGAGGGAAAGATTGCTCCGCAGATAGATTTGGAGGCCTTAGGAGGATGCTGTGACTGGAGTGTCGGCAGCATTAGCATTGTCATGTGCTAGGGGAATACATGGCTCTGCAGAATGCTATTTAGAAAGTCATCCTTCAGAACTTGTTTTCTGTGTGGGTTTTGATTTATAAATATTCTTGGATTTATGGCTGTGCAGCCTTGAACAAAACTAGTGTTTTTAAAATTTCTACAGGAGTATAATTGCCTACAACTTTTTTTGGGGGGAAGGCAATTATGCAGAGAAAGGAACTGCACAGAGTTTGTATACCAAGTACTTCTAAACACACTATTGACAGCTTGGAATGCACCAGGTTGAAGAGACTTCTGTGAGCCTCTTGTCGAGCCTCCTTTCAAAATATGCTTCCCTTTAAAGCTGAGTTTTGAAAACCTTGTGTGACGAAGATTATACAAACTTTCTGCAAAACTTTTCCTGTGCTTAACCACTTAAACAGTCAAAAACAGGGGTTTAAAAAGTACTCCTTGTTTGTTTGGCTGTGTTTCCATAAGCACTTTGTGCCAGTACCTGTGCTAAAAGTAGTCCCCTTTTTGAGTTTTGTCATCGTAACAATTCCTGTGGCCACTCACTGGGCTTGGAGACTGCAGGCTCAAACTACTGTTCTGAAAGTCATAGAATCATAGAATGGTTTGGGTTGGAAAGGACCTTCAAGATCATCTGGTTCCAACCCCCCTGCCATCAGCAGGGACATCTTCCACCAGACCAGGTTGCTCACAGCTCCATCCAACCTGGCCTTGAACCCTGCCAGGGAGGGGGCAGCCACAGCTTCTCTGGGCAACCTGGACCAGTGTTTCATCACCCTCATGGGGAAGAAATGAAGTCCATCTGGCTTTAGATGAAACAAGTTTCCTCTGTTTGTTGCGTGGCTGCATAACTGATATGAAGTGAAGGCACAGAAAAAAGCTGGGGTGGAAGATGTTGGTGAAGGGAAGGATGAGTTGCTCAGTCTAATGCAGTGCTGGCTAATTCTGTTTAAGTTGCTGGTTGAACTGGAATCTAATTCTCTACTTAGCAGCGTGATCAAATGGGACAGGAGTTTAAGATGGTGGGTGTAATCAGCTGCTTCGTGAGCCATCGAAGACTGTCACGATGAAGACTGGAAAAGTTTTTATTCTTTGTAAAACATAGTTCAGACACAGTAAAAAGAATAGGGTAGTGTCCTGAATAGAAGTTTGATACTTTGATTGTGCGCTTCATTCAATGCACTGCTATAGTAAGCACTGAATTAAGTATGTGTTTATGAAAAATGCAAAATGTTCATGTAACCTAAACCGTTTTGAAAATACAAATGAGTCTCGCTTCTGTAACAATTAATTTTTATTAATATACTGCAGATGAAGAATGTCTAATCTACACACCTAACACTCAAAAGTTAGGAAGTGTCAGAATTGGTTATATTTAAGCAGCCCTAACTTGTTCCTGTTCACATATACATTAGAAAACTGTAGAGGGCTGGTGGTGATCCGTAGTATCCATCTGTACAGCCTTTGCACTGACCTGTGCACAAAGATGATGCTAAACAGGCTTGTTAAATAGACAGCAAGTCATGGATTTACTTTTATCCATCCTGTAACGAATAATTATCAGTGCTATGCATATTACTGAGACTTCTGAAAGTTGCATGGATTTTTTTTTATGAACAATTTGTATGCTGATGAAGGAATAATTATCTTCCCGACACCATTCTGAAGTGTAGGGTTAACTTTGTCTCTTTTGCCTGACAGGCAAACCTTTACAGGGTGCTGTAGAAGTATTACAAACAAACGCAGCCCCCAGTTTGACACCTCAGGCCATGGCCAGAGTAACAGTAATGGTCTGCCATGCCACAAATGCTCACCATGTACGTTCTCCAGCGGCACTGGCTGTGAAATGTTTGGCTTACGCAAGGAGCATCACATAGGAGCTCTACTCAACAGCCTTCTTGTGTCTGGCATTCAGCTGTTTGTCTGTGACACTTTTCTTTCCCAGCCGCCCTGTTTCATCACAGCTGGTGGCTGTGTGCCTGCAGAGGAGTCCTGCGTACCCCTTGGCACGTCATCCCCAGGCAGCGGTCCTGTGGGGAATGGAGCCAGTAACACAGTGTAACCACGGAGGGTGGAATTACAGCGCCGAACAGCCTGAATACTAACGTTTCCTAGTTTTTGAGTGTTTCAATCTGTAGCCACACTGTCTCATTTCTGTTTAATCACAAAGAATGTTAAAGGTATTGTCTTGGGCACAGTGCTAGGAAGCGTGGGTGGGTGGTGGTGGTAAAAAGGTAGAAGAGAAGCTTTAGTGCTTGTGGGACTTGGCAGAGCTAGGTGAGACTAGGGTAGTCCCTTAAATTAGGAATTGAGTCTGGGCTTTCTAGAGCCAGGTGATGGAGAGCAGGGAGAAGCGCATGGCAGTGAGTTATGAACAGGCTCATCTATAGATTGAAGGTGGAATGAAAGTGAGCCTGAATCCTTGTCTGCAGTGTGCTCGGTTGAGCATCAGAACTAACACGTGTACAGTTCTAGTTGGTGCGTAGCAAGGGAGAAAAGATGGAAGATATCTGTTGTAAATAACTGGAAGCTTTAGCTTCACATCCAACACATCTGCGCTCTAATGAATTTGGGGGGAGTGGGGTGGTAGTGTTAAAAACTTTACCAGTAAATCTGAATATTTTATCTGCACCAGGCATATTGTGGTTTATTCGGTTGTTAACCAGGTCATACATGGACCAGCTTTCTAAAGGCAACCATTGTGCTTTAGCCTGGGCATCTCAGACCAAAGGTGACCCACACTGGTGTCTGTTGGTCTGGTCAGCTATCCCATGCTCCTAGGCCAGCGTAGGAGCCTCTCTTGCCTTTGCTCTCAATTATTCCTCTGTAGACTCAGGTGGTGTGGAGAAAAGGTTATTTAGAATGAAAGGGTGAGGAAGAGAACAAGGACAGGTAACTGGTGAGTGGAGGGGGGGGCTCATGTGTCCAGAGAGGGTTTTTGACAGATTAAGCAAGGAGGGTAGGGAGTAAACAGAGTCTTCTAAACTACTTGGCTTTGTGGCTCATCAATCCTGTGTGCACGAAGTGGCATGGGAAAGAGAGAAAAGAATGAAATCGTGTTAATGCATGTGTTAGAGCTGCTTTAATATGGTTAAGTAATGAGTCCTAATTCTGACTCTTGGGCTCTGCTTTAGTTTAGAAACTTTGTGTTTTTGAATGGGGAGGGAAGTCAGTGCAAAATGTAGAAATAACTAAAAAAAAGTTTGCATACACAGCTTTCCAAAAGAAGGAAAAGTGCTGGTTGTCACTCACTGCCTGGGGGCTGCCATGAACTTGCAGGTTCTCCAGGCTGCGTGAGGTTAAGGGGGTACTCTAAGCTGGACTGTGGCCATACCTGGACCCTATTCATGGTCAGATACCTGAAATGGGCAGGTGTGTTCCATCGTGGTAGTGTGTGAAGTAAAGTTCTATAAATAACTGCATCCATCTACCACCGCTGTATCCACTTCTAGGCATTCTGGTACTGTGTACCTCTGGTTCAGGTGAATGGAATTAGACTTTTGTTCACTTCCCTGCTCCTCAAAGCCTTCACATCCCAAACCCACTCTTATTGTCACGAAAATTCAGGTTTCTAGGTGGTGCCGTTTTAAGCTTCAGAAATAGAAGCATGGAATCACTTAAGCTGGAAAAGACCTTTAAGGTCATCGAGTTCAACCGTAACATAATTACTGGTACTTGCAGGTTAATGATGGCTTTCAGTGACTGCATTTGCCTTTGTAGCTGAAATACTAAATTGTTTAATCTGTTTTATGAATTTCAGAAGAAATATAATTGGCTTTGAAGTACAGGATCATGGGTAGGCTCATTCAGACTGAAGCTCCCCTTGGTGAGGATTTCCCAGATGAGCTTTAACTGCCCTAATTGAAACACAGAAGTTAAGTGTGTGTCTGATTATGTTCCGTTCTGTTTCTAAGTGAGGACAGAAATGGACACCCTGAGGAAGCAGTCTATCCTGTCTGAAGATAAGCAAAAGAAATGCCTCTTAAGTTCCCAGGTGTACCTATCCTTCTCCAGTGATTTCGGAAGGAGCGGTAGCTTCATACTGAAACATCTAACCTTATTTTTAGATCCTGAGTTGTTTTCTGAGCAGGTATGATGCAGCTTTGCAAAATTCACATCACTTAGCTGAGTAAACTAGACCTTTGCTAGCTGCTTTACAGAATTCTGTCAAAACCTGTTATTCTTCACTAAAACAGTGCTAGTTGCTAGTTATTTAAATTAGTAGACATAAACGGAAGAAGTGTGCGTCTGTCTTGGTGTGAAAATTTCTTGTGGTCTGAGTTTCACCACCGTGTTTTCTCCCTAGGCTCTCTGGTGTGAAGCTCAAGATTGTTAAATTTGCTGACTGAGACGAGGGAATAGGGGAATTGAAAATTTCTGCGTTTCTGCAGAAACTGCAAATTTGGATTTTGGGGATTTTTTTGTTTTGCTTTATTACACTCATGTTCCATTTACCCTTTTTTCTGGCAAAAGTTAAAGGTATTCCAGTTTTTTAAGACTTTGCTTCTCATGTGGACGGTAATTCTTGAAAGCAAGCTTCTGTCTCGATTGTAGGATTGCCTTTCTTAAGTACTTGAAGTACAGGGCAAAAACAAAGCCACAGGCTCTGTAAGTATTGCTTTCCTCTTGGTTCTTTCATAACCTTTTTGATTTTTGAAAAATAGTGATGATCTTATCCATACAAAAACACCTTGCAGTGACTAAGGCTGTCGAGACAGTTACTTGGTGTTGTGGGTTTATTTTTGTTGTTGTTTGTCAAAACTGTGGAAAGCAGGGCTGCCGGAGGCCCGGCCAGTCTGACTAACTGAAGTCTTGCTTGTCTTGCAAGCCCCCCTTTCTGTTTGTTGGAGGACCAAAATTCCAAATTTCTGAAGGTGAGACCAGTATGCGTGGTGGAGATTCTGCTCTTAAGTGATGGTAGTACCACGTGATAGCTCTCAAAACATTTCAGGCTGCTGTTGCGTTATCTATAGAGTTTGCGCCTGAAGACTTGTGGGGTTTGACCAAGTGGAAGCTGAGACACTGAGAGCTTTAAAAGGGAGATATTTGCCATGCATTCTTTCCAATTCCATGGGTCTTCCAAACCTAAGAGCTGGAAACAGTGTTTATCATAGCTACTGTTGTTCATTGCAAACAGAGTTCCAAAAGTGTAAAACAAATGCTGTGCTAAAACCAGACCTCCTGTGTGTTCAATTCCAAGCCTCGCTTTCTTGGAAAACAAGTGTTCATGTCTCTGTACGGTTCCAGTTGATCCGTAGTATTGACAAGTCAGTCACTTGAAATGAAATCTGTATTATATCTGGTGTATGAGACCTCTGTATGGATTTTGTATATTCAGTTATTTGTGTTGCTTAGAGACTATTCTTGTGGAGTCTCCTTCTCTGGAGATATTCAAGACCTGCCTAGACGTGGTCCTGTGCAGCCTGGTCTGGGTGACCCTGCTTCGGCAGGGTTGTTGGACTGGGTGACCCACAGAGGTCCCTTCTAACCCCTACAATTCTGTGATTCTGTGATTCAAATTCTATTGTAGAAGTTATTCTTTCTCCCCTTTCTCATGGCTAGGAAAAGAAGCTGATGGAGGATGGAATTGCTGAATGTACTTCTCAGCTGGCTGAAGAAGAAGAAAAGGCCAAAAACTTGGCCAAACTCAAGAACAAACAGGAAATGATGATCACTGATTTGGAAGGTTTGTTCTTGCTACATTTGCCTGTTAACAGGTTGTACATCATGCGAGAAAGGAGTGGATCACTTATTACAGAGTATGCAGTATCTGGTCCAGTCTGCTAAGTGTAACCTTATATGTAGATACCTTAATAGCTGTTGCTTTTATCTAAATCTTGAAAGAATAATTTATTGCTTGCAAGCCTTGTTGCATTTGGCTGCTCAGTCTTTCTCGTGTTTAATTTGTTAGCTTTTCATTTTTGAGAATCCATTTTATTTAATGATACACTCCAGAAATTCATGTTGTTGCATGCATCCCTTAGTAACAAGGTAAAACATCTGTCTCTTGGGAAGGCACTACACTTTTCTATAATAACACATTAGAACAACATATTTCTGGAAAAATGTTAGTAGGCATTCATTAGCCTTCTAATATTTTTTGAATAAGCAAATCTGAATTGTTCTGCCTTTCTTGATGCTTTGTTTATCTAAAATGGTTCAATTTCTTTGGCCATTTATTTCTGATTGTTTTGCCTGTGTTGTCACGACTGAATTAGCCCTATATGTAACCTTTCATGATGTTATGGTGGGTTTTTTAATTACTTATGGTTGTAAATAGGTATTGTGCAACATTAATAAACTGCCAAGCGAAAGTTGCAAAATATAAGGCAATGTTGCTATCTGCCCTAATTTGGAAATATTTTTTTCACTTACTGTTATGGGCTGTCTTGCTACATATTTTAATACTGATGCGGTTATGGAAAAATACCAAAGTTTAGTCTTATCTGTGTAGGAAGGTATTGAAGTAATACGAATAATAGATGATTGATGTACCTTTTATTTCAAAAGCCTATTCAGGGACTTTAAGATGGGCATAAGTAAGCTGTACTCATTGGAAAATAATGCTTGAGTAGTTAAATGAGCGTACTTAAATTGGGACTAGTGTTTCTGAAGATACTTGACAGATGTGGTTGGTTATGGTGCTGTTCCCAGAGTGATGACCTTAGAAATGGAAATTAAAGCTTAAATATAAGGCATGCAACTGCTTGGCTAGTAAAGCACAGTAAAATGATACTCTTTGAGACAATTCAAGAAGCCATGAAGGTCACTCTGCTAGGGTCTTGACACTGGTAAGTACTGAAATTTGGGGGGGGGGGGCAACAAAAACCCACAAAACCCCCAAAAAACCCCACTAATTCAGTTTACTGTGAGTTTTCCCCATTGCGAAATTGTGTCTTATGACACTCTTCTGTCACCTGCCAGAAATATAATGTAAAAACAGAGAAAAGTGCTTTTTTTTTTTTTTTTTTTTTTGAATGAGGAGCTGTTTAGAGAAAAACAATGTTACTTTAGATTGTCTGGAAAATCCCAAATACCCCTCGGTAGCTCTAAGATATGATTCTTGAACATGGCTCCGTTTCCATGTAGAAGATGTCCTGATCTTGTAGCAGGCTTAGGAGGGGTGTGAGAAACCCCTGCACTGAGAACCCACAAAGTATTGAACAAGTCCAATAACTTACATTTATTCTAATAGATGTTGAATTGTGCTAATGCTATGCTAAGCAAAACCTTCCTGTGACTTCAATATACTACATACCTGGTCATTAGTTAACTGTAGACAATGCAGTCAATAACTATCTTAATCAGACCACAGGCAGATCATCTAAATGTATTTTATTGCTAGGGCACTGATAACTGGATGGTTTTCACAAAGAAATACCTTAGGGCAGGAGTATCTTGGCTACACAAGGAAATTACTGGAGGCTATCAGGGTTGCAAAGTCTTGCTAAATATCAATGGGATGTGAGTTAGTGGTACAGATACTTGCAAAAATTGTTTATCCAAGTTTTCTTTAAGTTACACTATTTTCCAGTAGACCTTTTGGAGTCTAGCCTAGCCCTTCCACAACTATGCAAGCCATAATTTTTTCCAGTCTGTAGTTCTTCATTTTTGAATCCTGATGTCTGCGATCACCTGGCCGAGCAGCTCAAACTGCTCTTCTGTTAGATTCTATTCCTTATTTTTCTGTCAACATGTGATTATGTTTGTTACCTTACTTCAAACTTTTTTCTCCAGTCATTGACTTTTTCTTGACTTTCTATCTGAATCATGCAGTTCTACTTTGCTATTTCATCTTTCCCAGTCACCCTTCCAGCTGCAGTCTGGAGAAAGAATTGACACAGTGTATATTAAACTTCCCACCCTTCTTGCTGTCCCATTGCCCTGCCCCTGAACCTTTTGAGGATAACAACAGGAAAAAATTGCTTATAAATATAATCCTTTACTTCCATAGAGTGCTTAAAAAAGGAGGAGAAGACCCGTCAAGAATTAGAAAAAGCTAAAAGAAAACTTGATGGTGAAACAACAGACCTACAGGACCAAATAACTGAGCTGCAAGCCCAGATTGAAGAACAGAAGATCCAGCTGGCCAAGAAAGAGGAAGAACTGCAGGCTGCTCTTGCTAGGTCAGATCATGATGGAGCTTTATGACTACAGAAGTGTGGTAGAAACCTACTTTTCCAGACAGAATTTCAGCTGACTGCAAACTGATGAGTTAAAACTGGGAGTGTTCAAGCAGAAGCCAGTTCATGTTTGTACTACAGCATCTCTAGACACCTGTGTGTTTTGCGTAGACAGGGCAAAAAAGGAACTCAATCTTTCATCACCATCCTTGCTCTATAAACCTCCAAAACCAATGTTTCATCAGGGCTTAACAGCACTTTGGCTCTGGAAGCTTTTTAGTCTCCCAGAGTTCAGCCTCAGGAGGGGGAAAAAACATGTAATCGTCGAGAGTGTTCTTAGTTGGTCCAAATACTGGATAATGTCTGTCCAACTCAATCAAAGATCTGTGTGGTAGTCTCGCAGCCACATGTTATAAACTAAACACCACCTGAGTTTTCTGAGTAATGATCTCTAACTTTGCAGGAAGAGAAAGTCCTACAGACAAGGGTGCATTTTTGGGAGTGTTGAGGTCTACAAAACTGGAATACCTGAATGCAAACTGGAAAGCTTGATCATTCCAGTAGTGCATCTGTAGTACCTGGGGCACTGCGCTCATTAGGATCTTGAGAATAACAGTGCAGTAGTGGCTTTGTCTATGAAATTTTAGGAAGTGGATTTTGTTCAAGTGGGAAAGATGAGTTATTTTTTGAGTACATAACTTATAGTAGACTTATGAGAAGAGATCTGAAGCTATGAAATATCATTAACTGTTGTGGTTCTGTTTAACAGAGGTGATGAAGAAGCAGTTCAGAAAAACAACGCACCGAAGGTGATGAGAGAGTTGCAGGCTCAAATTGCAGAACTGCAGGAGGATCTTGAATCTGAGAAGGCATCTCGCAACAAGGCGGAAAAGCAGAAAAGAGATTTAAGCGAAGAGCTGGAGGCTTTAAAAACTGAACTAGAAGATACCTTGGATACCACTGCAGCACAGCAAGAGCTGAGGTAGGATCATGTGTCTGTATAAGCAGGCACCATTAAAATTCACCTTGAATTTACAAAAGACTAAAATGTTGATTTTTGATAACTATTGATGCTTCCTCTAGGACAAAGCGAGAGCAGGAGGTGGCTGAACTGAAGAAAGCAATTGAAGAGGAAACCAAAAACCATGAAGCACAGATCCAGGAAATCAGGCAGAGGCATGCTACTGCCCTGGAAGAGCTCTCTGAACAACTGGAAGAGGCCAAAAGGGTGAGCAGAAAATTAATTACAGCAATACATTTTTCAGCTTCAGGACTTTTAGAAGTAACATAAGTGGCGTGGTCACTTCCAGTGATATCTGCAGATCTAAATTGTCCTCTGTACATGCTTAACTACTGCAGTTGAATCAAATATATCCTGCTGGTTTGAACATATAGCAACTTTTCAGATAGATGCCAAGACTATCTAAAAGTGTTTGTTAGACCTGGAAACAGTGCACCTAGAGATAAATTGATGTAGTACTTTTGTGGGAATTCTCGAGCAGCCTATGTGCTTATTTGGTGAAAAGCAGTTCTCTGCCTAAGCGAACTGCGGAATGGTTCCAAATAAGGTAATTGTAATGTCGACACTCACAAATAACAAACTGTGAGTACGGGTAGCGTAAAAGTTCTTCCAGCCACTCTTCACTTTATGCTTGTACCGTGACCTCCAGTGCTAGATATCTGTGGAGTATCTTGCTGATTTGCAGAGTTCTATTGTGTCTCTGGTAACCCCTGCAGAGCAGAGGAAGCGACACACCTGGACAACATGGTTCCTACTAGTGCAGCTTCAGTGTCTTTGTTCAGAAGTAGAATTAATCCAACACTGCCGAAAAAGAAAAAAAGTATCTCTAGCTTGTAAAATTTTATTTCTAGTCATTCACAGATATATGTGTGGACAGTTCATATACTGTAGTAATATTTTTGTGTAGGAATATTTCAGAAGCCTCCTTAGTTTAAAATACTACGTGAGAAATATAGTAGTTAAATCTGATGGAAATTATAGTTTATTCACCTGAAAATCTTACGTGTTTCCTGTGGTCCTTATTCATTACATATTCTCAATAAGAGCATAAAAAGACAGAAAAATACCCTACAATCTTAAACAAAGGTCCTGTGATAAGACTGTCAGTTCTGGCAACATAGTAAGAATGGCACTTAGACATCTCTTATGGCAATTACTACCTTTTTAAAAAGGTGTTTGACAAATGTCAGTGCAGTGGTGAAAAGTGCTTTATTATGCACTTCCAGGCTGCTATGCCTACTAAAATCAGGGCAGCTGTAGCTGATATCTTTCCTTTTATTTCTGTGAGATGAGGCATGCTGATCTGTTAATGGGCACATTCCTTCCTGCTCAGTGCTACTCACATGGTCCTTTTACAGCACTGACATCCCAGATCTTACTGAATTCATAGAAATATCTTCTGGTCCTCGCTGTTACCTGTGATATCTGAGAGTGGATTAACTTGCATTACCTTAATTTTTTTGGCTAACATATGCAAAATGTTACACAGCAGGATTTTAAATGCTCCCTACTTAAAACTTGCTGAGCAGTTGTTTTATCTTTGAGCTTATAATCCTGATTTGCTGGACTGAATATTTTTAGCAGAAAACTTTATTGATATGTAAAAAAGTGTTGAAGTTCTTCCCTTTTGTTTTTCCTAGTTCAAAGCAAATCTTGAACAAAACAAGCAAGGCCTAGAGTCCGACAACAAGGAGTTGGCCTGTGAAGTGAAGGTACTGCAGCAGGTCAAGGCAGAGTCTGAACATAAGAGGAAGCAGCTCGATGCTCAGGTGCAAGAGCTAACTGCTAGGGTCACAGAAGGAGAAAGACTGAGGGTGGAGCTGGCGGAGAAAGCTAACAAGCTGCAGGTAAGGCTGTATGGAATTCCTAAACTGCTGAACTATACACAAGAAAGTAAAAGCTTTAACCATATACAGAAGTGGCTAGGAGGAATGACTATCAAAGATGCAGCTAGGTCTACAGGAATGGGGACTGTAGTTGATGTGGGAGGCGATCTCAGTCATGTACTCGTGTACTTGAGGGGCTTGAAAGTGGTGACACACCTCAGATAGCTGGAGAGCCATGACATGAATCCTGAACTTTTTGGACTATGTAAGAATCACAGTGGCTTTGAAGTACATGGCTTCCCATTTTGGAGACCAAATCCTGTAGGAGGCTCTGCTGACAGCTGGCCTACAGGGTTTTGGCTTGGATGTGCAGTTGAGTAGAGTGGGCTGAGCTCATTTGTAGGCTTGAGCAAAAATGTACTGATTGATGATGGCCACACATTTCCTTTTGTGCTTCAAAAGGAACTTGACAGATAGGGATTGCAAGTAAAGGGCTGTTCCTCTGCAAAATGGAGAAAATAGACAAAATGCAGTCAGAGCTGACTTCTTAGTCACAGCAAAGAGTATTATGAGTAAATCAAGCTAAAGTGCTTGAAAAAGGGAATGGCCCCATTCTTTTTGGGGGAAGCGTTTTGGCAGTCTCTCACTGTATATACAAGTAGCATAGCCTAAAATAGCAAGAATTGGCACCTGGCATTGACCTTTTCTCTTGCAGTGATGCTTTAAACCCAGCTGCCACCCTGATAATCCTTGAATTAATGGTACTGTAAAATACACAGTCCTATAAAATACATGATCCTATAATGAAAAATAGCTTTAAATATGACTGTACATGTTGGAATGACATGCTCTGCTAAATATCATGGCTAAGTCTTATTATGTTCTGTCTTAAGTTCAGGACTGACACGTTTCTAACCAAACTTCAGTATTCTTAGCTTGTTGTACCTGGGATGTGTTGTTGTCTTGCCTTCCATGGAATTTGTGGAGGTTTTGTGTTCCGTGTCAGATGTAGGCTTTGCCATGGATCTGCTGCGCGTTATTACCTTTAGACTGCTTGCTTTGCAGAACGAGTTGGATAATGTCTCAAGTCTCCTGGAGGAAGCAGAGAAGAAAGGCATTAAGTTTGCCAAGGATGCGGCTAGTTTGGAATCTCAGCTTCAGGATACACAGATGTGTGTGCAGTGAAGCTTGAACTTAGCGCTGAAGCTTTGTTCCTCATTGAAATGCTAACTGCATAACAGAAAATACATTTTCATTCATGGTTTGGAAAGCCCCACGGGTAGAAGCTGTATTTCCTATTGAAGTCTAGTGAAATGCGATGTATGATGATTGCTCAGCTACATGTGGAGCCAGATTTTCATTATCTAAGATTTACTGCTTGATAGACTTGTAGCCTTTCCGTTTCTCTTTTTTATTTCTTAGTCTCTGTGGGAGATAAGTATTAAGTCAAAAAAACCTTTCCAAGTAGGATGTTAATGCAAATAAGGTCCTTGGGGTGTGTGAAAGGCACGAGGGACAATACACTGTCTTTTACTGACTTAGGCTGAAGTCCTTTACTGACTTCAGCTTAAGTTGTTGAAACTGCCAGTGTTTGCTTTTTGGGTTAAATAATGCAGCTTGATACATGTATTCATCACTTAAATCTACTCTTTTTTTTTTTCCCCCTGTATAAAAATGCTAATGGTGACTATGTGAGTAATGTTCATTACAGTTGGAGAGTTCTGTGAGGAACAGGGTGGGGGAAGAGAGGGCTGGTGGTTACACTTTTCATTAGTCTCGGTTATGACAGAAGTTTCCACTGCCAAATTACAGCTCTCTTTAAACTGACCTTTACATTTAAGCAATGCAGTGAATCTTGAAAGCATGCTGTCATTGCAGGATTTGTTGCTATATATTTGTCTCAGGTGGTTTAAAATAGGGACTCTATATGCTTGTCGGAAAAGAAAGATATATTTTGAAGACAACTGCTGTGCTTGTCCCTTTGAAGATCGAAAAGTATCATCCATTGGCTTCTATGAACAGACAGTGGCATGGATTCTCTGAGAAATACGCTTCATAAAGGCTTAAGTGTGCCCCAAATGACTGAGCAGTACCTTTTTGAAAACCCAAATTACGGATGGCTTCATAAGCATGTCGTTGTACAAAACTGCTGAGAGAAAAATAATCAAACCTGAACCTCCAAGTAGAGTAATGGAGGGTGGTGGGCCAAGGCCACACTTAACACGCTATGAACCAAACGGAACTTTGAATATGCCTGTTTGTGTAACAGGAGCTGCTTCAGGAAGAAACCCGCCAGAAACTCAACCTGAGCAGTAGGATTAGGCAGCTGGAAGAGGAGAAGAACAACCTGCAAGAGCGGCAGGAAGAGGAAGAGGAGGCCAGAAAGAATTTGGAGAAACAGATGCTTGCCTTACAATCACAGGTAAGCTGTTGTACATGGCAAGACTTCTGTAAGGGCTGCACGTTCCAGGTGAGATGAATTGGTGTCCTAAACCTCTTGGAAAAATGTCATGTAACTTGCACGTATGCTCGACCACACTTTGGAATAAAATTTTCCATGGACTTTCTCAATTGCCATAGTGACCAGTACAACTAACTGCAGTGGACAGGACTTTCCCCTACTTGGACTCCTGTTAGCTCATAATTTTTGTGTTACTCTAGCTAGCAATAACACCTAGTTTTGTATTTTTGACTTGTTGCTTTTCTTTCCTTTTCATGATGTACCAAGGAACATTATTTTCTTTTATTTAATTTCAGTTGGCTGATGCTAAGAAGAAGGTAGATGATGACTTGGGAACCATTGAAGGCTTGGAGGAAAACAAAAAGAAATTACTGAAGGACACGGAGTCCTTAAGCCAACGCCTAGAGGAGAAGGCAATGGCTTATGACAAACTGGAAAAGACAAAGAATCGCCTGCAGCAAGAGCTGGATGACTTGATGGTAGACCTAGATCATCAGCGCCAGATTGTTTCTAACCTGGAGAAAAAGCAGAAGAAGTTTGATCAGGTAGTCTAGTTTCCTGTCATCTTGCTGATTTCTATGATTTTTAAATGGCATCTTGTTTGTGTTGATTGATAAATCTTTTGGAAGCAGCTTGGCCTTTGTTAGGAGTAACTTGTTGCTTCTAATTTCAGTGAGCTAAATGCCATCTTGGAGTCTTGTTAGATCAAGTAATAAGCTCTTTCTATACAAAAAAGAAATTCTATTGGAACAAAAACTTCAGACTATTATTGTAATCCCTCAGGATAGACTAAGAAAGGGTGTGAAGACTGAACGATGGAAATAATAGGAAAATTATTTCATCTTTATTAGTAGCTTGCTTTCCTCACCTCATTCCGGAGTAGCTGTAGCTGTTTTCTTACTAGCCTTTGGATCAAGACTGAGAGACTAGACAGCTTCTGAATGTCAGTTAAACTTAGAGCATTAATCACTTCAGTGACTAAAACACCTCTGAGGCAGGAAGGACCTGATTATAGAACTGATGAGATGGATTAATTATTTCTTATATTCAGATGCTGGCAGAAGAAAAGAACATTTCTGCCAGATATGCAGAGGAAAGAGATCGTGCTGAAGCAGAGGCAAGGGAGAAGGAAACCAAAGCACTGTCTCTGGCTCGGGCTTTGGAAGAAGCCCTGGAAGCTAAGGAAGAGTTTGAAAGACAGAACAAACAGTTGCGGGCAGATATGGAAGACTTAATGAGCTCGAAAGATGATGTGG
Source organism: Opisthocomus hoazin (assembly GCF_030867145.1). Classification (NCBI taxonomy): domain Eukaryota; kingdom Metazoa; phylum Chordata; class Aves; order Opisthocomiformes; family Opisthocomidae; genus Opisthocomus; species Opisthocomus hoazin. The sequence goes on along the minus strand of NC_134426.1, from coordinate 5,450,495 downwards.
GCAAAAATGTAAGTAACTTTCCACACCCTATTTTGTTATGAACTGCACAGGGAACAACACAGGAAAATTCCCTGGTTGGAGAAGTGTTTTTGACGCAAATATGGAACGTTTTGAGGCTGATTTGTAACCCAAAATTCTGGAGGAATTAATGCTCAGAACAAGAGGGTGGTCTCTTTTAAGATGAGGCCTGTTCAAAAGATGTGAAGACTTGGAGAGCAGCAGTTGCTGGCCAAATGCCTAATGGCACTTGTGCTGGATTTAAGAGTTTGTCTTACTACTACTACTTTTTCTCTGTGAATATTGCACAGCTCATCTCTCCATTCATCTGCACGGATGTTTGTTTGGTTCTCTAATCTGTATCTTAGAGATGCTGCTCTCCCTGTTCTGATTGTCCAGTTTGGAGCATCACAAAGTGTAGTGTACTGAGTTCATATAATGTCTGCTTTTGCTGTTAACTGCTGATTTTGAGAGGGTCTGATTAATGTTTGTGGCTTAGGTCCATGAACTGGAGAAATCAAAAAGAACTTTAGAGCTACAGGTTGAAGAGATGAGGACTCAGCTTGAGGAACTGGAAGATGAACTGCAGGCCACAGAAGATGCTAAACTTTGTTTGGAGGTGAACATGCAAGCTATGAAAGCCCAGTTTGAGAGAGATCTGCAAGCCAGAGATGAACAGAATGAAGCGAAAAAGAGGATGCTGGTTAAACAAGTATGTATCTTACTGTGCTTCATAGTGGGAAGGGCGTGATGATCTTTTGACAAAGCTCTATGGCTTTGAGAACTTGCTACCAGGAAAATAAAACTCTGTGCTTAAAGATCCCATCCTATAGAAGTCCCAAGCACGGATCTTTACCAACAAGCAATAGGTCTTGTTGTGGATTAGCCACTATTCATGTTAGTCTGCCAGTGATGGTCCTCCAATTCAACTGTACCTTGCCTCCAAAGCACTCAACATGCAAGTAGATTTGGCTGTTGCTGCATGGGTGTCCTTCAAACCCGTCCTGTTTGGTGTACAGCAACAAATCCATGGATGCCGACATAGACTGAAAGACTGTAATTAAGTGAACAGTTTCTTAAATGAAAAACGTAGCAGAGATTCCAGATTTGCCAGACTTGAGTCTCTTCAGATCTGCCTTATGATACTAGAATTCTAAAGAAATGCCTTTAAAATTTCATGCTTGTAGGAGAAGATAGATCTAAATTAACATTTCTAAAGCTTTAAGGAAAAAGCACCTATATTTCAAGATTTATCACAAGAAAACAAAAACTTACTGAGAATTACCTGTACAGAGATCTCCTAGAAATAAATAAAAACATTGACCTGGAAGGCTTTTGAAGTTCCCTACAACGCTGAATTGCTATTGTCTTGCACTGGACAAGAGCTCCTGACCTGGCATGAGGAGGGAGGCTTGATTCAAAAGAAACATATTCCTTCATGTTGGTAACCTGTGGCACTTCTGGCTCACTTTTATTGTTGTATGAGTTCATCTTAGTTCTTGTTAGCTGCTTTCTTAGATACTTTGCTTCTCTGTTTTCTTTTGAAAAAAAGAAAAGTTGTTGGTGTATACATTCTAGTAGCACATCTGTTTCAAAGAGAATTATTTCTTTTTTTTTTTCTTGAGAATGTGTGGTGATTCTATGTCGTATTTTCCTCTTAGTGGTTCGATCAGAATTAGCAACATCTGCCCCCAAGTCATACCTAAATGTAGACAGATGTACTGGGCCAGAAGCTGATCATGAAGCAGCTGAACAGATGAAATGGAAATGCTTCAGACGCTGAGCTCTTTTCTTTATTTTCCTTTTGTCAGTTCAGAGATCTCTGCTTCCAGTTTGTGGATTTTTTTGCCGTCTGCAGTGTCTTCCCATGTAGCTTGAGTTCTGTAGGCTCTTCGAATCGAGTAATGCTAATTCTGATCTGCAAAGGCCTTTCGGATTCATCAGCCATTTTGTTAGGATTTTGTGTTTGCTCTGTTCCTGGAGCTTGAGCCTGTTAAATCCCTTGATTTCACAGGTGCGAGAGCTGGAGGCAGAACTGGAAGATGAGCGCAAACAGAGGGCTCTTGTTGTGGCAGCCAAGAAGAAAATGGAGATGGATATGAAAGACCTGGAAGGTCAGATAGAAGCTGCAAACAAGGCTCGAGATGAAGCAAGCAAACAGCTACTTAAGCTCCAGGTAGGCACAGCAAATCAGCTGAGCTACTTTCCCTCCTGCTGACAGTCTGTCAAGGGTGCTGCTTTTCGTTACATGCATTTGTAGTGTGAAGGCAAGAAGGAGTATCAGACTCAGCTATGCTGGCACACGTCACAGTATCTGGCCTGAACTTATCAGCCGCTCAAAACTCCTCTCATCCTTTTGTTGATAAGGAGTTAAGATTGTCCCCCACGTACTTCTATTCAATAGTCATCATTTTCAACGCTTTGCATAAGGATTTACTGAGGATTGCTTTTGAGGCTGAATCTTTAAAATTTATGGTTGTATCTTTGAATTTACTGATTTCAGCTCAGCTCTTGCTGATTGCTACTTCCTCTAGTTGAGGAAGCCAAAAATGTTCCAGAGAAATAGGAGGAGTAAATTTTAGTTGCTTTGAAAAAGCTCCAAGATGCCTATTCTTTTTAGATTGGCAAGAAGAATCCAGTACTTGTGTCAAGGATTTATTTCCCATTCCCAGAGAAATACTCCGTCTTTAGTAGAGGTCAGTTTTCTCAAGGCTTTCAGTGCCATGGCCCAAAGCTGCAGGAGTATGAGGCCATGGCAAGACCATGTAAAGCATAGAGCAAACTGCATTGCCTTTCTGCCCTGTCCACTCTATTCCTTGGCAATCCTACTTCAACTGAATGAGGGCAATTCTGGAACTTGGTCCAGGCGCTGGATGAGAAGGGAATGGAGATTAAAGCAAGAAATGCTGGTACCTAGCAGTAGCGGCTTCTCTATTCCCAGAGGCTGAGTCAGTTACAGAGTTCATACCTGATCTCTGTACACTTTCATGCAAGCACCTGAAATAAGTGGTCTCATGACTAGTGGTATTGCGAAGATGCAGGTACAACTTAAATGCAGTTTCTCCAGCTTTATTCTTTTAGCATCTGAAGTCAAACTTGTGTGAATTAAGATATCAGTCTGTGTTAAGTGTCTTACGGGAAGGATAAGTATGTGCTTCTACGTTATATGTGCAAAATGGTGAATTGTGGTACTTCTACACTGAGAAGTTTCTTACCTTGAGTACTTGTAATAGGTTTTATCAGTCAATTTAAGTAAATAGGTTTGTTTTTTTCCAAGACAATTGCAAGAGCATTACCTATCTACTACAAAGGTATCTCTACTACCTCTACTAGAGGTTTTTTCCTACAAGAAATATACTAATAAATGAAGTCTTCTAATGGGATATTTCTGATGAGGAGTGAGTGATGGAAAGATGAGAAAATGAAGGGTTTAGACTGAAAGAGGGTAGATTTAAATTGGATATAAGAAAGAAATTCTTCACTCTGAGGGTGATGAGGCACTGGCCCAGGTTGCCCAGAGAAGCTGTGGCTGCCCCCTCCCTGGCAGTGTTCAAGGCCAGGTTGGATGGGGCTTTGAGCAGCCTGGAAGGTGTCTCTGCCCGTGGCAGAGGGATAGAACTCTGATCTTTAAAGGTCCTGTCCAACCCAAACCATTCTATAATTCTATGAAAATAAGAACTGAAAATAAATATATTTAAGTGGAATGAAGCCACTTTAGGAGGAAGGTCTTGCCTCCTAAGGGCAAAAAAGCTTCAGAGCTACTAATAAATCTTGTGGTTGTCCTGCTGTATCATGGCTTATTCTTTCCTCTGCTCTCCAATTGCAGGCTGAAATGAAAGACTACCAGCGGGAGCTAGAAGAAGCCCGTGCATCCAGAGATGAGATCTTTGCACAGTCCAAAGAAAGTGAAAAGAAACTCAAAGGTCTTGAAGCAGAAATACTCCAGCTCCAAGAGGTGAGATTGAAATCCAAGAAATCTGTTTTTCTTTCTAGAGAAAAGGGGAAGGCCAGAGTGTGTTTGTTTTTTTTTAAAAAAAAAAAAAGTAAAAAGCCATCCAGTGAGTTGAACAGAAAAGTGGGAGCCTGGAGATGTTTCTCTTCCTCACTGCCCCAGGTCATTAGTGAGCTTCTTATAGCTTTGTAGGAATCCTTCTAGTAGTCTGGACTTCCTTTCCCTGCCTGGCTAGCAGGGAAGCCTTACTACTGCTTAAACAGATTTCAAGCCTCACTAAAATTTGCAAGGTGGTTTGAGAGTCTCTGGAAGCTGTGGTGCACAGTGTCAGTACTAAAACTGGTCACTGGAAGTATATAAAAACCTAACAATCTCTCCAGTACCTCAGTGGACCATGTAAGTCTGTGGAGGTTTATCTCTCTGCTATCTGAGGTCCTCATCCCTTTCTTTTACGGGCATCTGTTCCCTCATTGTTGGCAATTCATGTAAGAGCTCCAAGTCGTGCTACATATCGCTGTCACTTATCTCCGATTATCTCCGTTGTCTGCCACGAGGTTAAACGTTTGAGGTTTGAAGGCAACAGAATTGCCTTGTGTGAGAGACGGCCTCTTTTTACCCTGTTAGCTGCAAAGGTTGAAGCAATCACTCAGCTTACACTGCACTTAATGTTTGAGACTTTTACCTACAACTTACTAGAGCTTCTCCATGTCATTCTTTCACAGACTTCAAACTTGTCAGTCTTGCACTTGCAGTGCATTAGATTGTGTCCTTCTTGGTGAATGTCTGGGTGTTTCTACCACTCAATACAATTTCACAATACAAGATTCAGCGCTGTTATATTTTTGTGCTAAAAATTCATTTTCTATACTTTGCTTTCAGTCATGCTACGTACTCTGTAGGAACCTAAAAAATTTGCTTAATTTAGTGCCCACGTTATACTTAATGAACTAGAGCATGTGACAGAACGGTTTTCTCCTCCTGCTTAGGGCTTGAATGTTACTGGCCTTTTCAGGGGACGGGGAGAAGTAAATTCATAGTAGTCATGTGGCAGTTACGGGAGGGAAAGATCAAGGTGATGCGTCCTGCTAGCTTTTACAGCTGTTGGTTCTGTTTATCCATTAAAAGACCTCGGCGATATCACACTTCACAGCATCTCCCAGAAGTTATTAGAAGGCATAGTTGTTTGCAGAAGTTTTGAGATTCCTAATGCTGTAATGAATATTTCCTAAACCTTCACAGGAGTTTGCTGCGTCTGAAAGAGCTCGTCGTCATGCTGAGCAAGAAAGGGATGAGTTGGCTGATGAGATTGCAAACAGCGCTTCGGGAAAGTGAGTCATCAAATGTATTAATTGTGCATCTGAGGAACTTCAGGCACCAGCAGCTGCAGTTCTTGGTAGCCTGCTTGCAATTTCTGTATTGACCTGTTGTCCCGATAAAAATTCCTTCTTGTTACGAAGAGAATTGCTTACACAGTAGCTTCTCGTTACAGTTTGGAATGTCTAAAGTATCAAAAGCAAAATAGCAAGTTGCTTTGTATCAGATCTGAGCGTGTCTTGACCCAAATACTTCTTTTCTAGGTCAGCGCTGCTGGATGAGATGCGCCGGCTGGAAGCTTGGATTGCACAATTGGAGGAAGAGCTCGAGGAAGAGCAGAGCAACATGGAGCTTCTCAATGAGCGGTTCCGAAAGACCACGTTGCAGGTGAGTCCGTTGGTGGCAATGCTGTAGGGGCAATCTATGTTTCAGTGTGCGGATAAGTGGAGGATCTGAATAGCACCAAATTATCTTCTATCCTTCTCCTCTGAAAGGTTGACACGCTGAATTCTGAGCTAGCTGGGGAGCGGAGTGCTGCCCAGAAGAGTGAAAATGCACGGCAGCAGCTAGAAAGGCAGAACAAAGAGCTGAAAGCCAAGCTGCAGGAACTGGAGGGATCTGTGAAGTCGAAGTTCAAGGCAACAATTTCTACTCTAGAAGCCAAGATTGTGCAGCTAGAAGAACAGCTTGAGCAGGAAGCCAAGTAAGGAGAAAAAGAAAAAAAAAATCTGTTTGCTTGTGTTTGCCATGTCTGAAACCTCTGTGCCTTAGGTTTTTGTAGGGCTGAGATATGAGCTTCCGGCAAAGGCATTGGGGTTTCTGATCAGGAAACCTACTGTTTGGGGGACACATTTTGACAAGACAGCTGCAAAGTAACTGGGGTTGAAATTTTCAGAAACTATTTACTCCGTAACTGAAGCTGCTGAATTAACTCTGGACATTAACCAGGTGAATATGTTGACTGGTAGTCCCAGGATGCACAAGGTAATGCAGAAGTTTCTTGAGACAAGATGAAACATCGCCTTGAGACACCTGGTCTCTTCGGTTAGAGGAAGCCAGTTGAAGAGCTTAGGTGTGACAGCTTTAGTTGGTTGAGATGAATCCTGTACTCTGCAGAAGTCTTTCTGCAGTGAGCTCTTCCTGTCTATCCTTGTCATCTTGGTCCTCCAAATATATGTATTTGTTTTAAGCTAGTTCCTCCCAGAATCTGAAGGTCTTATAACAATCTTTGTTCTTTTTGTGCTTTTGGCTCCATGGGAGGAACATGTTACTGGTTAGCAATAACTCTGTAAGAAGCACCTTTATATCCCTCTTTTGAGCCTGCATACCATACTGGTATTGCTCCAGTGCTAAGGCTTCATGTTTTCAAAGCTGCATCCCAGCCAACCACCAGCACGCTAAAACTGTTGCTGCTGTTGATGGTGGCAGCCGTTTTAGGAGAACTCAAGTATCAGTTACACCATGAGGCGAGAGCCTTTCAGAAGGAACAGATTTTGTCTTCCTGGCCTTCAAGTACTGGGACAAATGACGGCTTTTGATTATTCTAGGGAAAGAGCAGCTGCTAACAAACTGGTCCGTCGTACGGAGAAGAAATTGAAGGAAGTCTTCATGCAGGTGGAGGATGAGCGTCGACACGCAGACCAGTACAAGGAGCAGGTAGGTGGAAGGGCTTAGCTTTTGAGGCCTATTTCTCAGAAAAGGTAAATAAAACCATACTTTGAAGCATGTTAATGAAAAGATGTTGGGGAATCTATCTTGATGACTAAACCACTAGAGTAGTTCCCAGTGGTCAAAACCTTCCCGTGATAGCTCTGATTTGATGGTCTGTTACGCATCCTGGTCTCCCAGACCCAGGAGCTCTGCAGTGTTTCCAGGAGCCCAGGCGGGAATCTGCAGTGAGGCTGTGCTGGTTCATCTCCAGCTGGAGTGGTTGGGTGGACAGGACGTTGGCTAACTCCTGGTCGTGGCGTTGCAGCTGTCTAGTTTGATCCTGAGTCCCTGGGTTTATATTTCAGATGGAAAAGGCAAATGCCAGAATGAAGCAGCTCAAACGCCAGCTGGAGGAGGCTGAAGAGGAAGCCACAAGTGCAAATGCTTCCCGACGTAAACTTCAGCGTGAGCTGGACGATGCCACAGAGGCTAACGAGGGCCTGAGCCGGGAGGTCAGCACCCTGAAGAACAGCCTAAGGTAGGTGGTGCCAGTGGCGGTGGGCAGGGTTTGTCTGAGCCCTCGTGTGCCCACAGACTCTCCGCAGTGCATCCTTGGGGAGTATCCAGCTGTGGCGCTGCTGGTGTTAGGGATGTTCAGCTCAGGAAGTGTGGGCTGGATGAGTGCTCGGTGCAGTGGATTGAGAACTGGCTGAATGGCAGAGCTCAGAGGGCTGTCATCAGCAGCGCCGAGTCTGGTTGAAGGCTGGTAACTAGTGGTGTGCCTCAGGGGTCAGTACTGGGCCCAGTCTTGTTTAACTTCATCAGTGACCTGGATGAAGAGACGGAGTGTACCCTCAGCAAGTTTGCTGATGACACCAACCTGGGAGGAGTGGTAGATACACCAGCAGGCTGTGCTGCCATTCAGCGAGACCTGGACAGGCTGGAGAGTTGGGCAGAAAGGAACCTGATGAGGTTCAGCAAGGGCAAGTGCAGGGTCCTGCACCTGGGGAGGAACAACCCCAGGCACCAGTACAGGCTGGGGCGGACCTGCTGGAGAGCAGCTCTGCAGAGAGGGACCTGGGTGTTGTGGTGGACAACAGGTTGACCACGAGCCAGCAGTGTACCCTGGGTGCCAAGAAGGCCAATGGGATCCTGGGGTGCATCAAGAGGAGTGTGGGCAGCAGGGCGAGGGAGGTTCTCCTTCCCCTCTACACTGCCCTAGTGAGGCCCCATCTGGAGTACTGTGTCCAGTGCTGGGCTCCCCAGTTCAAGAAAGATGAGGAGCTACTGGAGAGAGTCCAGCGGAGGGCTACGAGGATGGTGAGGGGACTGGAGCATCTCTCCTACGAGGAGAGGCTGAGGGAGCTGGGCTTGTTCAGCCTGAAGAAGAGAAGGCAGAGAGGGGACCTTAGAAATGCTGATAAATATCTGAAGGGTGGGTGTCAGGAGGACGGGGCCAGACTCTTTCCAGTGGTGCCCAGCGACAGGACAAGGGGCAACGGGCACAAACTGAAGCTGAGGAAGTTCCAGCTGAACACGAGGAAGATCTTCTTCCCTCTGAGGGTGACGGAGCACTGGCCCAGGCTGCCCAGGGAGGCTGTGGAGTCTCCTTCTCTGGAGATATTCCAGCCCCGCCTGGACGCGGTGCTGTGCAGCCTGCTCTGGGTGACCCTGCTTGGGCAGGGGGTTGGGCTGGGTGACCCACAGAGGTCCCTTCCAACCCGCACCATTCTGTGATTCTGTGATTTTTCCAGTGGCTGCTACCAATCCCCTTTTTTTCCCATACCCACTCCAGTGGGAATGTCTCAGCATTTTCCTTGAGAGCAGCTCTTGGAGATCAAGGTCTCTACCGAGTACAGATGGGAGACAGCAGTGGTGAGGTTGCTGCAGAACAAAACCATCTCGGGGGCAGAGAGAGGCTTATAGGAGCGGCAGGAGGGGTGCAGCGCAGTGCTGCACAAATGAGTAATTGGTATTATTTTAGAGACCCTGCTGTGTTTAGGACTTGGTCTGTGCTCGGTGCTTGTACAGAGGCAATATTTTAGGTTGCTTGGGACTTGCAAAATTAAGATGATGATACGCGCTAAGCAGGAATACCAGAATACCGGAATGTTTGCGCACATCCTGTCTTCTCCTTGGTCAGAGAAGGGGTTTCAAGACCCTGTGTGTGAAATTTGCCCCGTGGCTGGGGGCAAACTGTTCCCCCATGGTTCAGTGCGGAGGTCTTCCTGGAGCAGCCACCAGCATGGGGCCGTGGGCTGTGGGCAAGCCACGACCCTTCATGGATTGTCTGGTTGCTGTTGGCAGGAGGGGGGGCCCCATCACCTTCTCCTCGAGCCGATCTGGGAGACGCCAGCTGCACATCGAAGGGGCCTCGCTGGAGCTCTCAGACGACGACGTGGAGAGCAAAGGCAGCGACGTGAACGAAGCGCAGCCGGCACCCGCCGAGTAGAGCCCCGTCTGTACCCTGCTTCAGATATAGTTACAACTGCTTTTTTCCTGTAGTAAATAAAATGGAATTGTCTCTGTTCAGTGCATCTATTTTCCAGATACTCATTGTATAGCCATTTTATAAAGCATCATGTGAAGGATGGAACTTTTTTTTTTATCAATACGGAAACTTCATTCCCAGAGGGTAGGTGGTTGGGGCAGACCCGTCGTCATGACTATGCATGCTTTGTTGTACAGACAGCATCCTTCCGTTTCTCCTGTGCTCAGGCGGCCCGTGGCTCTATCGAGTCCGGTGGATCATTGAAGACCAAACTGCACCTGTATTTTTTTTTTTCTTTTCTCCTAATTGTTGTGATCAGCACACAATCAGCGAGTGAACTGTGAAAAGGCCTTGGGAAGTGTTAGAGGGAGATGTAGGGATGAACGAGTAGCGTCCATTTTTAACCTGCAATACCCTTTTGAAGTGTCCTCAGCACCTGCTTCATCAGTTAGCGTTCCTGCAGTACAGGCAAACTGAAACAGCGTCGCCGTTCCTAATCTGTACAGTACTTCTGCGTTTGTAGAGACCCGCTATCACCACGCCCGACAGATCTGTGTATATATTAAGGCTACTATAATGTGAACACCAGTGGAAAATAAACAGACAACGCAGGCGAAATTAATTTATTAATTTAGGGCCGAGTGAGTTAGCCTTCAAGCCACAGAGCAGAGCGGCTGCACGGTGCGTGGAGGCCGAGGCGGTGCGGCGGCTCCGGCGGGAGCGGCTCCGGGGCCGTGCGGGGCAGGTGCGGAGCCGGCGGTGACAGGGGTTCAGCGACGGATGTTGCCTGCCTAGGAGTTGACATGCCAGTGGATGTGAATCCTTTTTGTTGTTGTTGTGTTTTGTTTTTTTTTTTTATTTTGAACAGTATTACAGCGAGTAGTTAGCATTCTTTTTGTTTAAATAGCTGAAAAACTGACATTACAGAAAGTGCCTTAGACACTACAGTACTAAGACAACGTTACATATATAATTTGCCTATATAACAATGATTTAATGTATTAATTTTGACTGTGCTTCATATCACGTACCTCTCTAGTCCAAGTGGTATTATTGATATTAGTGACAATGAATCAGTGTTAACTAGGAACCTTCCTCTGCCACATAATCAAAAACCGTGGATTTCCTTTTTGGGTTAAAAGCTTTAACATCTGTCACAAAGGTTTTGTTGTGTGTGTTTGGATACTTTTAATCAAAGTGGCTGTTGACCACCAGGCATCTGACTGCAAATATCTTGTTTTCTTGTATACCCATATTTCTAGACAATGATTTTTGTAAGACAATAAATTTATTCATTATAGATGTGGCCGCCTGCTCTGTTTACTTACAGGAAGAGCTATCTCCTGAGGCTGGCGTAGACCTTAATAAACAAGAATATGACTGGAAGCTGCATTTACCCTTCTTCCTCTTTTGTTTGCTCAGGGTTTTTTTTCTCTTTTGACCTCAACACAGTGTAAATGGCCTGGTCAGGGCTGAGCCTTTGTGTTGCCATTAGAGTCCAAAGTCGCCTCCTGCTGACCTGCAGGGCTGGGACCCAGGCAGAGGCCCCATGGCTGCCTTCAGCGGGGTCTGGGCTTTCTGCTGGGCGGTGGAATCTCCTGTTTCGGAGGTCCCAGTGTGCAATACCTGCTCCCCTGGCCCAAGGTAGTGATGGCGTTGGGTAAGGCCAAGGCTGTCACTGGTGCCCTGGGGCTGGTCCCTGCACAGAGAAGGTGGACCAGCGTGGGGAGCTGATAGGAGCAGGGAGATGGTGGGCTTAAAACTGGAGTGAGAGGAGAGGGGTGGGGGAGAGCAGGAAGCCCCTGCCTGGGCTCTACAGTCCAGGGCTGCTGTCAGTGGTCCCTCTGGTCCCAGCAAGCCTGGGCTGAGGGAGCCTCCAGCACCGAAGGGCTGCTGGGGACCAGAGCTGATCCCAGGCACCCGCTCCTGGAACCCAGTTCAGTCAGGGGTACCGTTACCTCAGGTGTCTCCTTCAAGGCAGTGGCTGCTGCTCCTCCTGCTGTGAGGACCATACTGGGGAGGGGACAGGGGCTGCTGAAGGGCTTTTCCCTGCCTCTCTCATGGCTTCCATACCTCAGGGCAGGGGTTGGGCCACTACCAGGCACAAACACAGGCTGGGCAGAGAATGGGAGCGAGAGCGGCCCTGAGGAGAAAGGCTTGGGGTGCTGCTGGGTGAGAAGCTGGACACGACCCAGCCGTGTGTGCTCACAGGGCAAGGGGGGGATTCTGCCTCTCTGCCCCACGCTGGTGAGACTCCCCGGGGTACGGGGCTTGGGAATGTGAGGGCCCGGCTGATGAGGATGCGGGTGAAGCTCCAACCAGGAGGTTGCCCAGGATGAGTCGGTCAGCCCCATGCATTACGGCTGCCTCAGCTAAGAAAAAAAAGGAGGGTAACTGTCACAGGTGATTCCCTGCGGAGGGGAACAGAGGGCCCGATCTGCTGACAGGACCCATCCCAAGGGAAGTCTGCTGCCTCCCTGGGGTCCGGGTCAGGGATGTTGCTTGGAAACTCCCTGGTCTGGTGTGGTCCTCTGACTGTTACCCCCTCTTGGTAATGCAGGTTGGCGGGGACAAGATCGCGGAGAGAAGTCCCAAGGCCATCAAAGGGGACTTCAGGGCACTGGTCGAGGGATCGGGGGCACAGGTGGTGTTTTCCTCCATCCCATCAGTGGCAGGGAACAGCACTGAAAGGGGAGGAAAGCTCACCTGGTTAATAGGTGGCTCAGGGACTGGTGCCATCAGTTGAATTTTGGCTTCTTTGATCATGGGGAGGTGCACACAGCACCGGGCCTGCTGGGGACAGACGGAGTACAGCTGTCTCAAAGGGGAAAAAGGATTCACTGTGAGGGCTTTAAACAAGGTTCCAAGGGGGATCACATCACTAGGGATGAGCCCAGGTGTGTCATGGCAGGGTCAGGGGGAGATCGACAGCCCAGCTCAAGTGCATCTACACTAATGCACGTAGCATGGGCAATAAACAGGAGGAGCTGGAAGCCATTGTACAGCAGGAGAGCTAGGTTGTCATCACAGAAATGTGGTGGGACAGCTCGCATGACTGGCATGCTGTCATGGATGGCTTCAGACCCTGCTTCGGCGGCGGGGGGGGGGGGGGTGGACGTGGACCAGATGACCCACAGAGGTCCCTTCCAACCCCCACCACTCTGTGATTCCGTGGGAGCCCTGCATCCAGCTCTGGAGCCCTCGGCACAGGACAGACCTGGAGCTGGTGGAGCGGGGCCAGAGGAGGCCCCAGCAACAATCTGAGGGCTGGAACCCCTCTGCTGGGAGGAAAGGCTGGGAGAGCTGGGGCTGTTTAGCCTGGGGAAGGGAAGGCTCCGGGGACACCTTAGAGCAGCCTGAAGGGACCTGCGAGAGAGCTGGAGAGGGTCTTGTGACAAGGGCATGGAGTGATAGGCCAAGGAGTGATGGCTTCAAGCTGCAAGAAGGGAGGGTTTGATTGAACGTGAGAAAGAAATTCTCCACTCTGTGGGTTGTGAGGCCCTGGCCCAGGCTGCCCAGAGAAGCTGTGGCTGCCTCCTCCCTGGCAGGGTTCAAGGCCAGGTTGGAAGGGGCTTGGAGCACCCCAGGCTGGTGGAAGGGATCCCTGCCCATGACATGGGGGGCTGGACCTGGATGACCTGTAAGGCCCCTTCCAACCCAGACCATCCTATGGTTCCATGAACATGCAGAAGGCCCAGGCTTTGTGCAAGAGCAGCATCCTCTTACTGGGGATTTTTTAAGGGGAGGGTGTTCCTGCTCCCCCGAGGAGCGAGCTGGTCCCAGGGTGGGGGGAGCTGTGTGACCTCCCCCTGCATGGGACTGGGGCTCTGGCGGGAGCTGGAGGCCTCCGTCGCTTTGCAGGCTCTTCCCAAAAATCAGATCTTGAGGTCCAAGACAGTCGGTGCCATGGAGGGAAGGCGCTTGCTCAGCCGCCGCTCCCCTCTCTGCGCAGAGGGAAGGAGGAGGCAACACTGCAAGGGAAAGGCAGCAAGCGCTTCGCAGCAGCGCACAGCAGCATCGCTACGTGACAAAAACACGGCCACTGCCACTGGTTCTGCAAAATCCACTGATTTCACATTAAAAGACCTTTATTTTTGGAAGATGACGGTAATTTGGGTTTGGGTTTTTTTTTGAAAACCCCTTCACGATCTGTGTCACCACGGTGGTATGGTACACTGTCCTACTGCAACATGCCATATAGATTTCGAATAAATAAAGCTACAAAGCCCAAGTTATGTACAAAGACCTTCGGCAAAGATAATTATGTTTACAAACCTATGTACAATAAAACAAATGGAAACAGTCAAATGCAGCAGAGGATGCACAGGAAAGGACGACCATACAAACCCTGACGGCGAGGGGGGGGCTTCCCGCCTCCCCTCTGCTGGGGCCGATGGTTTTTTTCTCAGCACTTGTAAATAAACCAGCTTGGAGCTGCAGAGCCAAGTGAACGCGACGGCCCCAAGCGGGAATGAAGATTTCTAAACCCACAGATCAAACCCCGGCTGGGTTTGCTGGTTCTTTGTATAAAATCCACCGACTCCGAGGCACACGGACAGAGAACTCGCACAAACACGTTGCTCGAAAGACCCACGAGGTACACGCAGTCGCCCAACACTGTCTCAGAAGCGCGCAGGTGACACTGTGAGATCCAGTCCTATATTACACGGATCGGAACAGGGGTGGGGTGGTGGCGGGGTCCCAGGAGGGGGCTTTGTGGATTTGTGGCTTCCTAACACTCTGGCGGACTTCCCAGTGTGGCGGTGTGTGGATGTTTGCCTGACGAAGGCACTGGGAGCACGCTCCAGCCACTCGCTGCGTTGCTGCATGTGTGGGGGAACGCCGAGGGGCCGCTTCAGCACGGCTCAGCCACGCCAGCACCCAGCAAGGCAGGCGATGTTCTGACTGACGAGTGCTGGGCACGGGACTGTCACCCCCGTGCCCCCAGCCCCTCCATCCCTCCCCCCGTAGGGCCACGCAGCTCAGCCTCCCATGCCCACTTCAACCCACGGCCACGCACTGGCCCCGCAGTGATTTATTAAGCTGCGGTAACTGAGTCATGGACCTGATTCCTGTTCAAAGAGCCGCGGCGCAGCCTCAGCCAGGGGTCTGAGGTCTGAGCCTTACCGGGAGGGCAGCAGCTGCCCGTCCTGAGCAGCAGGATGCTGGAGCAGGCAGGGAGAAACGCTGCCAAACCTAAGTTAGAGAAGAGATACGGTGAGGGGCTGAGGACCGCCAGGCCGAGCAAGACTCCTGCAGCCCGTGAAACAGAGCACTGCGGGTGGCAGCTTGAGCAGCGCGGGGTGTGGGGCCAAGGCAGAGAACGTCCGCTACAGCGACAGGAGAAAACAAACTGTATTAATGTGACATGGAGGGCCATGAGCTCAGGGTCTCCTCAGGCAGCAGGGTGCAGGTCGTGTTCCAGCGGGGCAGGAATGGGCAGCAATCGGGAGCAGTTCTTCTCGTGGTGGGCTGAGAAAAGCATCCGCAAGTCCGAACACGACCTCCTGCGGGCTCATATGCTCAGGGGGACCATGCCAGGCGCCGAGGACGGTCGAGAGGCTTCCAGTCCGGGGGGACCTTGATCAAAGCCGTTTACTGCCCTGAGGAGCAAGAAGAGACAGGCCGGTAAGTGATGAGCTCCAGGAGATGGCACCGCTCACCCCTCCCGGCCCCAGCAGCTGGAGAACAGACCCCTCTCCTCCCCTCTCACCTCACCCTGGCTGTACGATGGCTACAAGGCCACTGTGACCACAACAGGGCTCCCATGGCTGCGCCCACCCGCAGCCAGGGACAGGCGCAGGTGGGTGCTCACTCCGCTGCCTGGAGGTGGTGGGTGCTGCCTGATGACCACCCCAGGAGGACAAGCAGCTCCTGCGTAGACCCCAGGCCCCCACGCCGGGCTCTGGGCAGCTGAGGGGCCGGGCACAGCAGCGCTGCATGCTCGCTCCCCACAGCCAGCTCCCCTCCCCTCTTCACGGGTGCTGGTGGGCTGCGAGAGGAGAACATGGGTCTGACAGCTTTTCCATCTCTACTCCGTTCTGGCTTTGGCAGATCTTCTGTGATCAGACTCAACACACAGCGTCTGCCCAGGCTCACCATCTGCTGATCATCACCACCACCACAGCCTTGACAACCAGAAGCTATGGCATCCCCATATCAGGACAGCACGTCCACCCCCACTGTTGTCCCAGAACCAGCACCCTGCCCTCACAGTCGGGTTTGTAATAACAAAGGCGAGGGAGAACTCCCCCAGCCCTGCAAGGTCCCTACCTCGACTTCTGCTGGCTGCCAAGTGCTGCTTCTGCAGTCCTTCACCAGCTTCGCCCGAACCACCTGCACCCCAGAAGATGCCATTGAGATCCCTCCTGGCAGAGCTACTTTTGGGAGAGGGGACACCTGAGGAGACAGCCTCTGCTGCCCAGAGCTGTGAGCTGCAGTGAGTAGAAGCAAGAAGGAAGAGAAGCCGAGGGCTCTCCTGACGAGCTCGAAGCCAAGCCAGGAGCCGGCATCTCCGGGGTCTCAGGCTGCGCCTACTCCGCGGAGCACATACCGCTCGCTGCCGTCACTGCCCACGGGACCGAGATGCCACCAGCCCACGCGCGGTGGCTCACGACTGCATCCCCGGGCAGAGCAGCGCGGTTTCCGCACTCCTGTTCCTGTGCTGCGCACATTCACCGGTGACCTTGCAGCTCCTGCATCAGGGATGAAAAAACCCCGCCAGCAACCCCAGAGGCTGCTGCCGTTGCACTGGGCAGTCGCAAGCTCCTTCCATGAAGAGCTAAAATCCCGACAGTCGCTAACAAGAACAGATTCCCATGGTAATGCAGCTCGCTGCCGCAGGGAGTCAGGCTGTTTCCTTTCCCCATAGAATCTCAGAATGGTGGGGGTTGGAAGGGACCTCTGTGGGTCTCCAGCCCCTACCCCCTGCCCAAGCAGGGTCACCCAGAGCAGGCTGCACAGCACTGCATCCAGGTGGGGCTGGAATATCTCCAGAGAAGGAGACTCCACAGCCTCCCTGGGCAGCCTGGGCCAGGGCTCCGTCACCCTCAGAGGGAAGAAGTTCTTCCTCATATTCAGACGGAACTTCCTCAGCTTCAGTTTGTGCCCATTGCCCCTTGTCCTATCGCTGGGCACCACTGGAAAGAGTCTGGCCCCGTCCTCCTGACACCCACCCTGCAGATATTTATCAGCATTTCTAAGGTCCCCTCGCAGCCTTCTCTTCTTCAGGCTGAACAAGCCCAGCTCACTCAGCCTTTCCTCGTAGGAGAGATGCTCCAGTCCCCTCACCATCCTCGTAGCCCTGCGCTGGACTCTTTCCAGTAGCTCTTCATCTTTCTTGAACTGGGGTGCCCAGAACTGGACACAGTACTGCAGATGGGGCCTCACCAGGGCAGAGTAGAGGGGAAGGAGAACCTCCCTTGTCCTGCTGGCCACACTCCTCTTGATGCACCCCAGGATCCCATTGGCCTTCTTGGCACCCAGGGCACACTGCTGGCTCATGGTCACCCTGTCATCCACCAGGACACCCAGGTCCCTCTCCACAGAGCTGCTCTCCAGCAGGTCCGCCCCAGCCTGTACTGGTGCCTGGGGTTGTTCCTCCCCAGGTGCAGGACCCTGCACTTGCCCTTGTTGAACCTCATCAGGTTCCTCTCTGCCCAACTCTTCAGCCTGTCCAGGTCACGCTGAATGGCAGCACAGCCTTCCGGTGTGTCTATCACACCTCCCAGTTTGGTGTCATCAGCAAACTTGCTGAGGGTACACTCAGTCTCTTCATACAGGTCGTTGATGAAGAAGTTGAACAAGGCTGGGCCCAGTACTGACCCCTGGGAGACACCACTAGTTACCGGCCTCCAACTAGACTCAGCACCACTGATGACAACCCGCTGAGCTCTGCCATTCAGCCACTTCTCAATCCACCGCACCGAGCACTCCTCCAGTCCACACTTCCTGAGCTTCCCTAGAAGGATGTTATGGGAAACCGTGTCGAAAGCCTCGCTGTTAAACACCCACACTAGCACAGCCTGGCTCAGAGCAGGGAGAAACCACCTTTCCCACCTCCTCCCCATAGAGCTGGAAACTTCAACTCCCGTTCGAGCATTGCCTTGATACAGGGAGGTGCCTCCCTGGCTGCACGCAGTAAAAAGCTGCTGGAAGAAGCTCAGGGGCAGACGTATCTCACTGTCTACATTTGGATGACGGGCCATGAAGCCAACCTGATCCCGACACGACTCTGCAAATTAGTTAACTAACAAATTAGTGCTCGGAAGAACCTCTGACAAGTAGGACGGGGGGGGAAACAAAACCAAACAACAACAAAAAAAAAACCAACCCAAACTGGATTAAAACGTGGTACTTTGCTCCCTTCTGAAAGGATCAGAGAAAAGTGGCATTCCACGTCAGCAGCCTGGGTGTGCTCAGGTCTGATGAGCTGCGTTCAAGCCCACCTCTACAGCTCTGTCACGTTTCCTGCACTAAACTACGGGCTGCTCTTTCACAGAATCTTTTGGGTTGTAAGTAACCTTCAGAGGCCATCTAGCCCAACCCCCTGCAGTAAGTAGGTGCCCAGCAACAGGACAAGGGGCAATGGGCACAGACTGAAGCAGAGGAAGCTCCATCTGAACAGGAGGAAGAACTTCTTCCCTCTGAGGGTGACGGAGCCCTGGCCCAGGCTGCCCAGGGAGGCTGTGGAGTCTCCTTCTCTGGAGATATTCCAGACCCGCCTGGATGCGGTGCTGTGCAGCCTGCTCTGGGTGACCCTGCTTGGGCAGGGGGTTGGGCTGGAGACCCACAGAGGTCCCTTGCAACCCCTACCATTCTGTGATTCTCTGAAATTAAAATACATTAAACAGAGGAACTGTGAAAAATAACAAATAAAGTATGCTGGATGACTCCTGGCTAACCTCCCAGAGGAGAGCGGGGAAGAGAAGTCCTTGCGCCCGGTCTCCAAGGTCTCCGACAGTGCCGGGAGGAGCACACGCATCGCTCCAGCCTTCAGCCGCTCTGCCCAGGCCTGACACAGGCGCGGGGCTCCTGCATGCAGCTGACGCTGCCCGACAGCCTGGAGACCTGCCCACAGCCATTAATCCCAGCCAGATCACTTGCCTGCTGCTTCTGCCTCATTTCGCCATCCCTCAGACCCGACCCACTCTGTGGGGCCCGCGCTGCGCCCTTGCTCTGGGCTTCCTAAGAAACTGGGCTCAGGGGTGCTTCACAGGGAGCCGAAGCCCCAGTCCCTGCTGGGAACAGCCCCAGCAGTGGTTTCTGATGGATGTTCCTGACTGCCTGCCCCTGCAGTGGCGTGGACCTTGTGCCCGTTTCCAACTGCTCTCTCTGCCCTGTGATTGCTAAAGACAGATTTTTACATATGAATCTTTATTCCAAGCTGTATTTTGTGCTTGGCACCTTATCTCCAAGACTCTCTCAACTCTAAGTATCCAACAAAGCCTCAGCAGAAAATTCTCCTGTTGCTGAATAGCCCAGGCTGAGGAGTAAATGGATGGGCTCAAAGCATGCTTGCAGACCAGCCCCCCAATAAAACAAGAGGAAAAGGGAGTTTTCAGTCAGGGCAGTGCTTTGAAACACACCCAAGCAGCAGTAACAGCACAAGGAGGCAGAGGAACGCCCAGCACGGAGATGCAAGGAGGAAGATGGGGACAAGGCTGTGGCAGATGAAGCTGGCAGGGACCTGCACCTTTCGACAGCACAGGGAACCCTCCGCGCTCCCTCGAGAGGCAGATGAGGGAGACGAGCCAGACCCTTGGATGCTGGAGGTGGTGCCTGCACCGAGCCCCTGTGCTCAGGATCCCACCACAGAGCCTGGGACCCCGGGGTCTGCGCAGGCTGCTTCCAGCTGGCACGGCTGTGGCGGGCAGGGACGGTGGCACCGAGCCGGAGCACTGCTGTCTCGACGCGCACGCTGCTGATCACACCGTCCTCCGCCCCTGCTCTGCAACCCTGGCCGGCTCCCAGCACATCTGTGCCTTTGTTTGCTTTCCCATCGGCCAGAACCACGGCAACCGAGCATCGACAAGACGACAGCAACGAAACGTCGAAGGAAAAACACGACCAAAGGGCAAACTAACTTTCAAAATTCACTAAATTAACAGCAGGGATACTTCATCCTGTATCTCTGATGTGACTGATTCAATCAGAACCATGCATGTATTTGAAGAACTATTGATTAGATCAAGAAAGCAAGCAGCACTCAATCTTATGTTTGCAACAGGTCACAGCAGCAGAGGAGTTTATCTAAAGTAAGGAGAAAGAGAGGGATTGCGGCCTCAGGCTTTGATCATGGACCATTAGTTTGTAACGCTGAGAGAACTACCCCATGCAGTTAGCACAACCACCGACTCTGCACCTCCAAGCACCGAGTTAAAAGGCATGCAGCTTATCATTGCAAATGAATTCATTTACCCATGACCAAGGTGGGGAATACGACCTTTTCACGCCTAGTGGAGAAAAATTGAAACAGTTTATGCACACGATAAAGACATTCTTGGCCATAACCCTGGACGCAAGGAATGGGGCAAAGCAAAGGTGTTCAGCTGAACCTCACCAGACCTCTCCCCTTCCACCTCTGCCCAGGCAGACGAGGGGTCCTATTTCAGTGACAACCAGCACTCCCACCATACTCCACGGCCGCAAGCGCGTGACCCAGATAAAAGCCTGGAGCATTGCAAAGCACGTTACAGGACATGGGATTACTCACCTGCATCCGAGGTACCCACACGTCCCTCTTTTCCAGGAAAACTTTTTCATAAGGCGGACTAGGGAACGGGAAGACCGCCCTGCTTTCACTGCCTGATGTATTACGATCAGGGTTGGGGTAACTGTGTGCACTGTGTAAATATCCCTACGTGCTTCATGGGACTGCTACAAGTGTGCAAGCAGAGGTGCTTCTCACATTCAAACCTGAGCTTGTTTGAATAAAACAAAGCCCAGCAGACTGACCAAAATAACCTAAGCATAAACACCATCTACAAGGACTTTGATAAGAGTGCAGGCAGGGGAGTGGGGGAGCAGTGAACACAGAGTTCATGCCTCAAGCAACAAACACTACATGCTGGCTCACATGCTGCCTCAGCTCTGCTGTTCAAGTGCCAAGGCTCTGCAGAGCCCATCAAAGTCAGAGCCATTTTGTTCCCCAACTGGATCGAAGTTAATAACCAATTAAGAAATATTACAACACCAAAAAAAGCAAGTATCTATTCGAGAACATCCTCAGGTGCTGTTCGGCCATGCCCGGGCATCCGAACAGTAACAGCACATTCCTGAAGGAACAAGTCTGCAGGAATCTAATCTCACAGCAGACATTGAGTTTTGAAAGAGTAGGCAAGTCCTGACTCTTCCAATTCCCCAGCAAAGCCTCGCTGCGGGCCCAGCTGTCCTCCAGGCCTCTGCTAAAGTGATACTCCCCTATGTCAGCTCCTGCCCATCGCTGTCTTCGGCTGCCTGCTCAGCTCCGCTCAGCAAGCAAAGAGCAGATGTTTGACAGGAGATGGAGACTGGCCAAACACTTTAACCAACAAAATGGCAGAGGAAGGAAAGTAAGTGGAAATGTAATGCTGCAGCTGAGTTACCTCTGTCCCATTCCCACCACCCAACAACGGGCTGCTCTTTAGGCAGCGGCTGCAGATGGGATGGCATCTACAATCACATGTGGCTGTTTCAGGCTCCAGCAACAATGAGGGGCAGGGAGGAGAGTACAGGGGCTGGGGAGAGAGGAAGAGAGGGGATAAGCAAGGCATGCCTTGCCTCAGCCCCTCGTACCCAGCCACCGCCGCATGCTCCAGGTCCGACTCCTGCCAGTGCGGCTGGAGCTGGGCGGCTGCTGCAGCGTGCGGGCGTGATGGGGCTGACCACATTGCGGTTCAGAGCTCGGTTCAGCTTACACGTGCAAAGTTGTACAGGTTTTACACGGCAGCCACGGAGACGCGTGCCCAGCACAGACACTGCGATCAGCCTCAGCACTCAGAGACCTCCACAGGGGCAGCAAGATTGAGCAGGAGCCGATGCGGGGAAGAGGCACGGGCCATCCGCTGTCAACAGCATGTGGGCGCGCAGAGGAGGAGGACAGGACAGCAGGGATCTCTAACAACCTGCCGATAAGGACGTCAGTCATTTCCACCCCCTTTTCTAGCCCACTAACATCCTCCAGCTCTGCTGTAGAAGTTAGTTTTCAGGAGGGTGGGTTTCTAAATCTTTTTCAGCTACCACCTGCTGGTAACTCCAGGTAGCCAGCCCAGATAGCAAGTGTGATGACAATCCAGATAATTAAAAGTGACCCCACCCCACACAGCAATCAGCTTATTTGTCACACCACAACTCGATATAGACATGCTGCCTCCTAAGAACAGCTATAATCTCTCCCTAGCAACTACCCTGACAGCTTGTACCTGAAATATCGCCCGTGCCCTGCAAGTGTGAGCTGCCGTGGTGATGCACAGACCCCAGCCAGCCTTGCAGTGCACAGACGACCCAAAAGTCTGTCCCATTTGCACAGGACACTGACTTTGTTATGTCTCCAAACTCTTCTTTTCCAAAACCAGCAAACAACAGTGACTCTAAAAAAACTCTGAATACCAGTTTCTAAGATGCAACTTGCCCCACTACCCACGTAGCAACACAATTCAGCTCAAACGAGGATGATTGTAGGAAGCTCAGCTTGTCTGCTCTGTATACGGCACTCTTCAGGTCGGCAACTGCTCATTTACTTCTCCAAAATAAATTCTGTATTGAGGATGTGCGGAAAGCCCTGACCACGGGCGAGTCACGGGAGACACACGGGGTCGTTTCTCCTGTGAAAGCAGTTTCTGGCTTCACGGCTGACGCACAGCACAGACAGCATGGAAGCAGTTGCTCCCTCGATCAGCCAGAACTATGCCCTTCATGACGTTTTCTTTTTCCCCTCATAGAGGGGGAAGTAGAGCAAACAGGGCACCACCCTCCAAGCGAGCATTTGCTGCCTGCACTCAGCTGTTCTCACCAAGGGAACCTCCAGATTTGCCATCACGTACTTCCCCCGTGTGAGCACACCAGTAGCTATGGCAACTCCACCGCTACTTACTTGAGATCCTTTCGAAGTGCACATTCACTTCACCAGCAGGTTTGCTGCCTCGGTTGATTTTTTAATTACCTGAGATGCAGCTGCCAAGAGATTCGGCAGCAGAGGGACAGGACAGGCACTGACACCCTGCCAGCTACGAGACAATCACGCATGCTTTCCTCTGTGCTTTACAGAAATCAGCACTGTCACCCTCCCCATCCCCTTGAGACTGGCTCCACAATTTATTTGTCCTATAGGATGAAAGCTGTGGTGGGTAAAGACAAACCAAGAATAACTTCTGCTCCAAGTAGCATCCTGAAACACACTCCCTTTCAGGATAAAAGCATATCCTTACTTACCCTTTGTCAAAGAAAGAAGTATGTCCCGGATGAGGGTACTTTGTGCCATTGCTGTTCATCACGCCGCTGTTAACATTCCCTGAAATGTAGGATTTCCGTGATGCCTGGTCCTTTGCAAAATTTCTGCAAGCAGCTAATTTGGATTCTAAGGCCTGTGAAAGGGGAAAAAAAAAATGACGTCAAAAAAGTAATACCTTTAAGAGGAAGTATTTTGCTGCTCAAGTTCAGGCTTTGTCATGACCCCAAGATCACCACGATCAGGAACTCAGTGTGATCACCTTTAGCGAAAGCTGAACTGAATGGGAACAAAGCTGTCATTTTCTCTGTCATCCAACCACAAAGGAAACCCACACAACGAGACGCTGACGCAGACTGCCACACGTGACTCAGTTCCATCAGGGCTCAGATTTTACAACATATCACAGAATCACAGAATCACAGAATCACAGAATAGTAGGGGTTGGAAGGGACCTCTGTGGGTCATCTAGTCCAACCCCACTGCCCAAGCAGGGTCACCTACAGTAGGCTGCACAGGATCTTGTCCAGGCGGGTCTTGAATATCTCCAGAGAAGGAGACTCCACAACCTCCCTGGGCGGCCTGTTCCACTGCTCCGTCACCCTCAGAGGGAAGAAGTTCTTCCTCATATTCAGACGGAACTTCCTGTGCCTCAGTTTGTGCCCATTGCCCCTTGTCCTGTCACTGGGCACCACTGAAAAGAGCTTGGCCCCATCCTCCTGACACCCACCCTTCAGATATTTGTAGGCATTTCTAAGGTCCCCTCACAGCCTTCTCTTCTTCAGGCTGAACAAGCCCAGCTCCCTCAACCTCTCCTCGCAGTGGAGATGCTCCAGTCCCCTCACCATCCTTGTAGCCCTCCGCTGGACTCTCTCCAGTAGCTCTTCATTCTTCTTGAAGTGGGGAGACCAGAACTGGACACAGTACTCCAGATGAGGCCTCACCAGGGCAGTGTAGAGGGGAAGGAGAACCTCCCTTGTCCTGCTGGGCACACTCTTCTTGATGCACCCCAGGATCCCACTGGTTTTCTTGGCACCCAAGGCATGCTGCTGGCTCATGGTTAACCTGTCGTCCACCAGGACACCCAGGTCCCTCTCCGCAGAGCTGCTCTCCAGCAGGTCCACCCCAAGCCTGTACAGGTGCATGAGGTTGTTCCTCCCCAGGTGCAGGACCCTGCATTTGCCCTTGTTGAACCTCATCAGGTGCCTCTCTGCCCAGCTTTCCAGCCTATCCAGGTCACGCTGAATGGCAGCACAGCCTTCTGGTGTGTCTACCACACCTCCCAGTTTGGTGTCATCAGCAAACTTGCTGAGGGTACCTTCTAACTCTTCATCCAGGTTGTTGATGAAGAAGTTAAACAAGACTTGGCCCAGTACTGACCCCTGGGGGACACCACTTGTCACCAGCCTCCAACTAGACTCAGCGCCGCTGGTGACAACCCTCTGAGTTCTGCCATTCAGCCAGTTCTCTATCCACTTCACCGACCACTCATCCAGCCCACATTTCCTGACCTTCCTTAGGAGGATATCATGGGAGACTGTGTCGAAAGCCTTGCTGAAGTCCAGGTAGACAACATCCACGGCTCTCGCTTCGTCTACCCAGCCAGTCATGTCATCATTTCATAACACTCTGTTTCTGAAATTCTCCACTGTGGGTCCTTCCCACCGGCTGCAGTTCTCCACAAACTGCTCTATAGTGGATCTTTTCCACAGGGTACAGTCCTTCAGGAATGGACTGCTCCAGCATGGGTCCACCCCCAAAGGCCACAGGTCCTGCCAGAAAACCTGCTCCTGCGTCGGCTTCTCTCCATGGGCAGCAGTTCCTGCCAGGACCCTGCTCCACCGTGATCCTTCTTGGGCTGCAGCTCTCACTATCCTAAGGGATAAAGGCCAGCCCAGCATGGCTTGTCTTCTGGACCAGACCACCAGATGTCCTGGAGGATGGCTGTTTCCTGTGCTGGTGGGAGTTGTTTAATGTTGTTTAATGCTTCTAACACACCAGTGTCTTGGCTATTGCTCATCCATGTCTGCCCAGTGTCAAGGCCGCCTATGTTTCTCACTCTGCTCCCTTCCAGTGAGTAAGTGGGTGGTGGGAAAGAAGTTGAGAGGGAACACAGCCAGGACAGCTGATCCAAACTGACCAGAGAGATATTCCATACCATATGACCTCATGCTCACGAATAAAAAGGTGGAACAGAGGAAGAAGGATGTGGAGGTTTTGATTGTTGATGGATTCTGCTGCTTGGAGAGTGGCTGGGCATCAGTCTGCTTGTGGGAGGTGGTCAGTGATGGTCTTTGTTTCGCTTGGTGAGGCTTTTAAAATGTCTTCTCTTCACCTATTAAACTGTTCTTATCTTGACCTGAAACTTTTCACACTTTATCTCTTACTGTTCTCTGCCCTGTCCCCCTGGGGAAGGGAAGGGAAGAGTGAGAAGCTGCTGGGTTATTGCCCAGAGTCTACTCACCACAGCAGGGAATTTGTTGATGACTGATAATGAGTTTGGTGAACGGCCGCCAAGATGCTCAGAGGCTGAAGCACTTGTCTGGCTGGAGAAACTGAGGGGAAAGGCCTTGTTTAGCCTGGAGAGTGGAAGATCTCAAGAATCTCTTGACAGCCTGTCTGTCCCTGTGTGGAAGTCTTTGTAAAGATGGAGCCAGTCTTGTCACCTCGGTGCTTGGCAGGAGGATCATAGAAAATAGTAAGATGTGGAACCAAGGAAGACTCTGGATAGAGATAAGGAAAGTATTTTTGTCCATGAGGGCATCCAAGCATTGTCCTTGGAAGCTTTCCAGCCACCACTGGATCAAGCCTTGAGCAACGTGGTCTGACTCTATAGCTGGCCCCAATGTGAAGGCAAGACCCAGATGCCAGGCTGCTTGACAAGTATTGCAAAAAGAGCCTCGACAATTACTTTGCTTCCCCTTTTGTTAATTTACAGTAATGTTAGAAGCACCATAACTCAGGATGACCATTGGTACACATACTTTAAAAGCTGGATTGCTGCAGGTCTTGTCCATGGGACCTTGACACAGCTGGGGATTTGGCCAACAGGAACTTGAAGACTTAGAAGAAACAGAACAAGTCCATGTAGCAGAATGGGGAAGGATCTGACTGGCAAAGGAGTGCCCTGAGGAGAAGGGCCTGGGCATCATGATGGCAGGTGCCCTAGGAGCCAGTGGGCCTCACATTTCAAAAGGAAGGGGAAGAAACTAAAGAAGGTCCAGACAAGGTCTGTCAAGATGAAACGAGGTGGTCTAAAGTATGAACTGTGAGGAGAGTCTGAGGGATTTATGCATCTCTGGCCTCCTGAAAGGGAGGCACAGGTTGCCATGCTACAAGCCTACAGCTACCTGCAGAGTTGACCTAGCCAAGCTCTCGTCTGCAGTGACAAGTGGTCGTAGGAATCATAGGAATCATAGAATCACAGGTTGGAAAAGACCTCTAAGATCATCAAACCCAACCATCCGCCCAACACCACCATGCTTACTAAACTGTATCCCAAAGTGCCTTATCTACAGGTTTTTTGAACACCTCAAAAAACAACATGTAGTTATGACACTTTGGGATACGCTTTAGGAAGATATGACAGAAGCAACAACCATAAAGTGTCTCTTGGGAGCTTTAGGCTGAGCTTTAAGCAAAATCAAATGAACTAGGAGGAGCATTGCTGTGATCTCTACCTTTGGTGCTCTTCACCTTTTAGCTCCACAATGTCACAGCCAGACTGGAGGCAGCCCTAGAGATCCCCAACAGTCTCTTCCCCACCAAACCTTGCATGAGCCTGTGCCTTCCTACACATTGTGCAAGAAGAGATGAAGGTGGTGATGTGAGCCTCTACATTATAAGACAACTCAGGGTGGAATGGAGTTCAGAAGGTCTCAACTCCAGCGTCCATCTCAAAGAGAGGCCAGCTCTGAGGTCAGACCTGCTTGGACAATAAATGTCTTCAGTCACAGAAAGAGGTTACACATGAACCAGGCATCGAAGCCTCCGTTACACAAATGGAGACGATGCATTTGATCAGCTCCCTGAACACAGCTATTGGTATTCCAGGCCTCCTGAGATTCCTGGGAACATTCACCTTCTACAAGCTTCCTGGGATGTCTTCCCACCATGGGGTGCTTTAGGCTGTAAACAAAATTGAAAGCAAGGCTCTGACTTGGGTACTCTCAACTTCTGTGCTAAAAGACAGCGAGGTGGAAGGAGCAAAATTGGAAGCCTCTGAGAAATGAGCTTAAGATAAGAGTTTGGAACTAGCACAGCCTTTAGATCACTCCACATGTGATGGCTCTGTTCTCAATTTTCAGTCACTGGCACTCAGAAACCTCACCTGTTCCTGGTGGATGACAGGTTGACCATGAGCCAGTCATCATGCCCTGGTTGCCAAGAAGGCCAATGGGATCCTGGGGTGCATCAAGAAGAGTGTGGCCAGTAGGTCGAGGGAGGTTCTCCTTCCCCTCTACACTGCCCTAGTGAGGCCCCATCTGCAGTACTCTGTATAGTTCTGGGCTCCCCAGTTCAAGAAAGATGAGGAGCTACTGGAGAGAGTCCAGCTGAGGGCAACGAGGATGATGAGGGGATTGGAGCATCTCTGCTATGAGGAGAGGCTGAGGGAGCTGGGCTTGTTCAGCCTGAAGAAGAGAAGGCTGAGAGGGGACCTAATAAGTATTTATAAATATCTCAAGGGTGGGTGTCAGGAGGATGGGGCCAGGCTCTTATCTGTGGTGTCCAGGGACAGGACAAGGGGTAATGGGCACAAACGGAAGCATAGGAAGTTCCGTCTGAACGTGAGGAAGAACTTCTTCACTCTGAAGTTAATGGAGTCCTGGAACAGGCTGCCCAGGGAGGTTGTGGAGTCTCCTTCTGTGGAAATATTCGAGACCCTCCTGGACATGGTCCTGTGCAGCCTGCTGTAGGTGACCCTGCTTCGGCAGGAGGGCTGGACTAGATGACCCACAGAGGTCCCTTCCAAGCCCGAACATAATGTGATTCTGTGATTCTGTGATATAATGAATAATGATTAATTGTATTATTGCAGAATTTGATCATTATTAGCAATAGATATTGAATCAATGTGTAATGAAATGTAATTTGATTTAAAATGGAAGTATTGAAAGTAATCATTATTTCAAAACTTCCAAAAGGGGGAAATGCATCCAAGGTGATAGAATCAGTTGACCATAAACATGAACACTGCTGCTGTGTTCCTGGTACAGCCCGACCCACCTGGACATTAGGTCTGGGAACAGAGGTCTATTCTCTAGGTAACCACTAACGCTAACCATAGTGGGTAATTGTGTTTCTGTTAAGAGAAATGATGGAGTGTGGTTCTGTGAAACGGACTGAAGAAACTGACCAGGTTTGCCAAGATTGCGAGCCTAGTGGGCAAAAGGTGATTCCGACAGGGGGAGACCGCGACCACCGACTCAGTGACCCCCTACTCAAGTAATACCACCGACCCAAAAAGAAATAATAGAAGAGGGTGACTGAGTCTGCGCAACAATTTATGTAGGAAGCGAGAAAATTTTACACCAGTCGCCAAAGAGAATAATATTGAATATTCATGAATAAAATAAATATGTATATTTTTGATCTATATGAACTGCATGGAAAAGGTATGAGGTATGCACGTTTGGTGGAATTATCCCCCATGCATCCAGTACTGCAATAAAGAATGCCTGCCTTTGGTGTTACGAGGTAACACATTGGTGTTACGAGGTTTTATTCCTGGATTTTCGGTGACAGTAGAGGTGTCTCAGCTCAGTCATCCACATGAGCTGACCTTGCTGACCAGCACCCTTGGATGTAACCTCTCCAATCCCAAGGTCAGCTAAGGGGGTAATTTGCTGAAGTAACCCCTGGCTTGGTCCCCCCCCCAACACTGTTCTTTTCCGCAGTCCTGCCTCAAAGCTCAAAGGCCTGGGAGACCTTGGTGGTAGTAACGGAGGCAAAGAGGTTATAGACTATTTGAGATCTATCTAGACCTCCTCTTACTAAATTCAGCAGTGGTCCCACACTCTCTGTTTCTTCTTTACCTCTTCCTAATGTGGCACAGCTCATTTTGGTGCCCGTTGCATTACCTTTTCAGTTGGAATTCAGTTAAGGATTAAAGCTTTAAAGTATGAGTATTCTAGCTGGGCCTGGAGGAGGCTGTCCTTGAGGACAAGCTGTATCCAGGCACACTGCAAAAAGGATTGTGCTGTTCCTCGACTGTGTCATCATGGGTGTGAGTAACGAGCCCAGTTCTTTGTGCTTTTTGTTCACACAGTACCTGTAGCTACTGGGTAGAGGAGGGACAGACCTTGCCTCTCTAATGGCACCTGATGGCTGATAGCTCTGACTGAAGGCATCAGTCAATGGCACAGAGGCACCAAGTCGCACTCTTTGTGATGCTATCTGGGGGGACCCATCACACGCACCCCAAATGGAAATTGCTTTTCTGTAGGTCCTCTGCTGTCCCTGCAAGCCCTGGCATCACATGTAGATCTGTGGATCCAGATTTGAACATGAAATTGAAAAGCTGCCCTGAATTCTCCAAGTCAACATGGGGATAAACATGAAACAACTGCCAATGCAGTCAGTGGTGATCTAGTAAATACAGCAGAAGCATGAGAGACTGAGCTCTTCCTGTGGCACATGACTCGAATTATTCAGATAAATGCGTCTGTAGGACACCTTGCACATAACGAGTAGGGACAGGTTCAATTGCCCTTATTTTGGGCATCAGCTGTCACTTCCATTGGCCAAGAAAATGGCCAGCAGCCTCTAAGAGAATGCGAACAGATGTTGCCCTGTCTCTACAAACTGCTCCTATTTTTACCACCTCTGGCATCTCACTTGCCACCAGACATTTGCATCTGAACCCCTCAGTCCTGGCCTCCATCTCCATAAATTAGCATGGGACCTGAGAACAGGATCTCACCTGCAGGTGCCCATTTAATGCCCACCTGAAGGGAGGCAAGAGGAATCCCACCTCCTGTGGGTTTGTGGCAGGCATGGGATGGAGCTGAGTCCCCTTTGAGTCCCAGGACTACAGACCCAGGATGAGATACCTCAATTGACTCATGTGAATCCCTTCCCTCAACAGGGGTGAAGGAGATCCCTGCCTGTCCTACTCTGGTTGTCCTGCCTAAAGATGGGACAAGAAAAAGGGATACTTGGAGCCAACTCTTTTGGTGATAGGAGAAGTATCACTGCTGAAATTGAGTCTCTGGAGCTGAGGGAGAAAATATCAGTGATTGCTTCAGTTTGTTTCACAGCAAGTTGTCCTGGAGACCTCGAGGGAGGCCAGAGTGGGTAGACATGATGCTGCCTTGGGCTGGTCCTGTGCTGCTGAGCTGGGCTGGGCTTCTGGGATGGAGGGAGCTCATGGCAACCAGGCAGCTCTGCAGAGAGACAGCTGTGCCCAGGAGCAGCTCCTCTGCAAAGCACAGCAGGGCTGAGGGCACTGCCTGCAGGCAGCAAGGGGGAAGAATTGAGGCAGAGAGAGGTTAAAGGCAGTCTGAAGCAGGCGGGTGCTTTGCGCTCAGTGAGGGAACGATGCTCAAAGTCCATAACATGGTAAGTCTCTGGCTGTTGGACAATGCAGGTGCCATTCCTGGAGGGGTCTCCTCAAGCTGGTACATCCCACAGTTTACAGGATCTGTCAGGATGTCTCTCACAGTATCTCCAGAGCAGGGCTTCCCTGCTGTACTGTCAGAGGAAAAGGCTATTATGGCTGCCTTCTGCTGGGGATGAATGCAGGACCATGCAGCCAGGGGTGCCCAGGGCTGTCCTTTAGAGGGGTCTCCCTGTACTTCAGGGGTCTTTGTGCTGTCTTCCAGAGTCAGCATTCAGCCTGCACTGCAGGGATCCCCACAGAGCGGTGAGGAGAAGCTGTGGATGGAAGGAGTGACCCTGACAGAGCAGGATCCTTTGGCTGTCCAGAGGGTGCTGTGTGGGTCAGGGCTGCTCAGGGCACCAGATCAGCACTGGGAGCTTTCAAGGGGAAGGTCAACAGAGTGTCTACTAAAAAGATATGAAGTTTTCCAGAGTCTGTGTTTTTTGTTCCTACTCTGAGGGCAGGGCACAGGGGGGGATGTGGAGGGGGAGAGGAAAGAGAGATAAAAAATTTTTCCAGATTGAACAAGTCACTGAGATGCCTGAGCTGTATCTTTGAGTTGTCAGTAGGTCTGCTAGGACACTCCTAAAGTGCCTTCAGCCACTCTTCTGCCTATGGACAGCAGCAGCTTCACCTTTGTTGTACCCATCAGGTTTTTCTACCCTTTTGAAGCTCCAAACAGGAAAACATGCCCAGGCAGTGCCCTGCAAACAGGCAGGATTCTGTAGGGCCAGGGTGAGTGCACAGGGGTTGGGATGGGGTCTGTGAGTGCTGACAGGGAGTAGAGATGGAACAGAGAAACACCTCCCAGGAGGAAGATCTCCAGGCAGCAGGAATATGATCAGGGAGTGAGAGGAAAGAAAAACCAGAAAGGTTGTAGGAGGAAGAATTCAGTAAATTCTATATAATCTTCTCCAGTGCAGAGCCCTTCCTCTGAGCAAGCCCCCTTGCCCGCTCTCCCACCCACCAAAGCCTCTGCCCTCAGGGCTGTGGGCTCCAAGCCATGAACCACCTCCTCTGCAGCAGAGCTCCAGCAGAGCCAGGGGGCAGCTCTCCAGCCACGTCTCCATTTCTCTGCTGCAGATCACAGGGGCTCAGAGCACAACTGCCCGGCAATGTTTGTGTCTGGGAGGTGGTGTGATATTACACTCCACCTCAGAAAGGTCCAAGCACAAGGCAGATGGGAACAAGACGCAGGGACAAACCAGCTCCCCTCACTCTGCATTAAACCACAGGCAATCCTCTTGCCTTGCAGGACTTGCTCTGTGCTCCCCAGCTGCTGCAGAAGTGCTGAGGATTTCTGAGATCCAAGCACATCACAGAGCTGAGATAAAGGGAGTTGTAAAAAAACCCCAAACCTTTTGAAATGCCTTCTGCTATCGCGGTCCTTAACAGTGGGAGTGCAGAGGCGGACAAGCACTGCTGCATTAGGAGCAGTTTCATTTGACAATGTCGAACACCAGGACTGACCCCTACCCTCCATCTTTCCCATGAACCCACTGCTGCAGTGCAGGACTGGCTCCTCGGCAGACGGTCGACAGAGGTCCTGCCCCTTATAGCACATTGAGACAGAACCAACCACAGCTCTGGCCTCAGAGCTGAGCAAGGTCTCCTATGAAAGGAAATGTGTGTGTGTTTAGGAGGGAGAGGGATACTGGGATATGTATTTGATTTTTCTCAGAGAAGTCTCCACTAACTTGTCACTGTTCTTTCCTTCTTGGACAGTGCTCCTTACCCAGAGGCAGCAAATGTCCAACAGCAGCTCCAGCAGCCAGTTCCTCCTCCTGGCATTTGCAGACATACGGGAGATGCAGCTCTTGCACTTCTGGCTCTTTCTGGCCATCTACCTGGCTGCCCTCCTCAGCAATGGCCTCATCATCACCACCATAGCCCGCGACCACCGCCTCCAAAACCCCATGTACTTCTTCCTCCTCGGCCTCTCCCTCATTGACCTTGGCTCCATCTCCACCACTGTCCCCAAAGCCATGGCCAATTCCCTCTGGAACAACAGGGCCATCTCCTATGCAGGATGTGCTGCCCAGCTCTTTCTGTTTTCCTTCTTCATTGCAGCAGAGTGTTGTCTTCTCACCATCATGGCCTATGACCGCTACATTGCCATCTGCAAACCCCTGCACTACGGGACCCTCCTGTGCAGCAGAGCTTGTGTCCACATGGCAGCAGCTGCCTGGGGCAGTGCTTTGCTCAATGCTCTCCTGCACACTGTCAATACATTTTCCATCCCCCTCTGCAAGGGCAATGCTGTGGACCAGTTCTTCTGTGAAGTGCCCCATATCCTCAAGCTCTCTTGTTCAGAATCCTACCTCAGGGAACTTGGGTTTGTGGCAGTTAGTTCTTCTTTATCTTTCGGGTGTTTTGTTTGCATTGTGCTGTCCTATGTGCAGATCTTCAGGGCTGTGCTGAGGATCCCCTCTGAGCAGGGACGGCACAAAGCCTTTTCCACGTGCCTCCCTCACCTGGCTGTGGTCTCCCTGTTCATCAGCACTGGCATTTTTGCCTACCTGAAACCTTCCTCCTTCTGTTCCCGATTTCTGGATGTGGTGATGACATTTGTGTAATCGGTTGTTCCTCCAGCTGTGAACGCTCTCATCTACAGCATGAGGAATCAGGAGCTCAAAGACGGCTTAAAGAAGCTCATTCAATCAGCAGTCTTTCAGCAGCAATAAGTTTGTCATGTCTGTTTGCAAGGATACAGTGTGGAAATTGGTGGCTGGATGTTCTTACGCAGCAATAAACTGCCCGTCTTCTGTACATCACTCAAATTGTAATGAACTGCTTCATCAGGCTGTCCTTGGGTCGTTGCATTTGTTTTGTTTGGTTTGATTTCCTTGGTTCTAACTGCATTCTTTACAAGGAATCACCATTATTCCTCCCACTGCTATGTTAGTATCTACCTGCTTTTGTGACCCAGAGACTGTGTAAAAGAGGAGCCATGCTCTCAGTGTGTTTAAAGAAAATAAAGAACACTGCAGCCACAAGTTTGTCCAAGGTCCTTCCTCCAAGACTCTCTCCAGAGTTTCAGATGTACCTCCAGAGCTGTAGGGGAAAAGAGTCCCAGCATGGCAGCACCGTCACGGAGCACCAGTACTTGGTCTTTGCTGAGCTGCTCTCTTCCCACCCCCGTAAACTCCTTCTGATCCCTTGTGTGAGTGCAAGGCCTGAGTGCTCTGGCTGCTTGGTCACAGGGCTGCGGCATGACAGGCCCGTGACAGCAGGCAGTGACAAGCACTGGGCACTCCTGTGACGAAGCTGACGCCCATAGCAGTGTTCCAGTCACAAAAGGTGTTCTCCTCAAGGCAGTGCCTGTAGTCTTAGGACCCCTTCTAACAGTGTTTTTCCAAGAACATGCCCAGGAAAGTGCTCTGTAGAGGAAAACTCATGGAATAGCTAAACTGTGTGAATGGGAAGGCTGGGGGCATAAATCGGTTTCCTCATATAGACAAGTCTGCTGTTATTTGCCCACAAGACATGAAGGACCAGCAGAGAAGGCTCTGGTTTCTGCCTGTGATCACAACAGGGAAGAGGCCCCAGGGCACTTATCACAGACCAGCAATAGCAACCACCATTGACAGCACTGACTGCTCACTACATCTTGGAGACATTTTTCCCTCCATGGAGGGACACCAAATGACTAGGTCAGAAGTTCATGTTTGCTTTGTATGGACCAGACATATGCATGCACCTTGTGCCATCCAGAGGGACCTTGAAAAGCTTGAGAGGTGGGCCTCTGCAAACATCTTGGAGTTTAGAAAGGCAGGAAGGAGGACTGGAAGAATTACAGCCTCACCAGAGGAGGCCCTTTTTCTACACCATGCTTGCCCATACTCAGTCTTCTCATCTATGGCCTCACGACCAGAAAGTTTTGGGGCAGAAATCACTGAAATAAATGTTCAGGAAATCCATGAACTGCACTGACAGTTCGTTAAAGTTCTGGGCCCGTATGAAGAAATCACTTCTGGTTCTCTTCTGAACAGGCCCCCAGGACATGGACAAGCTTGTGTTGTGTCCTGGGCACTCCTCGGGAAGTCTGGCATATGTAGAAAGCTTCTGGTGTCAGGGATATTGAGAAGGCTTTTGGTATCAGGGATATTGAGAAGGCTGGCTAGTGTCATTGTGAGACCTCTGTCAAACATCTTGAAAAGGCCAGAGCCATCACAGAGGTTCCTGGGGACTTGGAAAATGCAGATGTGACACCAGTGTTGAAAAAGGGCAGGAAGGAGGACTGGGAGAATTACAGCCTGGTCAGCCTCACCAGGGAAGGCCATACAGCAAGTCCTGCTGCCGCTATCTCCAGCCATGTGAAGGACAGGGATTACAGAACTCATAACGTAGGGAAAAGAAGCATAGAATCATAGAATCATTCAGGGTGGAAAACACCCCTAAGATCATCAAGTCAACCCAACACAACCATGCCTACTAAACCATGTCCCGAAGTGCCACAGCTACATATTTTTTGTAACCCCTCCAGGGATGGTGACTCCACCACTGCCCTGGGCAGCCTATTCCAATGCCTGACCACTCTTCCAGTAAAGAAATTTTTTCCTAATATTCAATCTACACCTCCCCCGATGAAACTGGAGGCCATTGCCTATTGTCCTATCACTTGGGAGAAGAGACCAACACCTGCCTCACTACAACCTCCTTTCAGGTAGTTATAGAGAGCAATAAGGTCTCCCCTCAGCCTCCTCTTCTTCAGACTAAACAGCCCCAGCTCTCTCAGTCGCTCCTTGTAAGACTTGTGCTCTAGGCCCCTCACTAGCCTCTTTGCCCTTCTCTGGACACGCTCCAGCACCTCGATGTCTTTCTTATACCGAGGATCCCAAAACTGCACACAGTACTCGAGGTGCAGCCTCACCAGTGCTGTGTACAGGGGCATGATCACCTCCCTGCTCCTGCTGGCCACACTATTCCTGATACAAGCCAGGATGCTGTTGGCCTTCTTGGCCACCTGGGCACACTGCTGGCTCAGGTTCAGCTGGCTGTCGACCAATACCCCCAGATACTTTTCTGCCGGGCAGCTCTCCAGCCACTCCGAACCAAGCCTGTAGCATTGTATAGGATTGTTATGCCCAAAGTGTAGGATGTGGCACTTGGCCTTGTTGAACCTCATACAATTGACCTCAGCCCATCGATCCAGTCTGTCCTGATCCAGAATCCCCTCTGAAGAGGAAAGGCACATAATCTTTACCACGTGCCTCTCTCACTTGGCTGTGGTCTCTCTGTTTTTGAGCACCACCATATCTATTTATCTGAAGCCCCCTTCCATCTCCTTGCCATCCCTGAATCTAGTGGTGACTGGGCTGTACCCAGTGGTGCCTCCAGCAGTGAACCCCCTCATTTACAGCATGAGGAACCAGGAGCTCAGGAATGCAGTGTGGAAACTGGTGACTGAATGATTTCCAGAAGGTATACAGTGCCTATCGTCTTCAACGTATGACTAGTAATGTAACTCCTTACAGGCCCAGCCTGCCTTTATTTGGCTGCTTTTGTTGTCATTGTTGTTGGCTGGGATTTTTCTTTTGATGCTTTTTCTGCCTGTGATAACACTGCCCACAAAGAAAGGTGGTCACCTCACTTCTACTTTATTTTCTGCCTCACTACTATGACCCAGCGACTGTGTGAACGAGGAGCTATATTCTATCTTTAATTAAACAAAATGAATGTACTTGCAGTGACTTGTCTGTCTGATCCCCAAGCAACTAAAAATGCACCAGTGTTCTTGCTCATAGGTTCCCTGCCATGTTAGACTGGAAAAGCTGGACCAAGAACCTTCCATGGAAAAGGGGCAATGGGGAGTCATGAAGGTCTCTATACTAGGGATAGGGAATGATAGACAAATCTCTTCCTCTTTTCTCTCATGCCCTGCATTGTATCTGTACTTGGGAAAACCCTCATCATTGTGCAGGTGGTGGCAAAGCAGCATCTGCACATCCCCACAGGCTGCTTCTTAGGGCATTTGTTCTCTCTGGAGACCTGTAGATCCAGAATTCTGCCCCAGCTGATGGCCAGATTTGTGGCTGGGAACAGCACCATCTCTGCTCATCACAGTGTTACTACTGTTTCCCGCACTTTTTGCTTGTACAGAGCATTTACTGGTGACCACATCCTCCAATCAGTAGTAGGCTGTGTGCCACCCCACGCCCTCTGCGAGGGTTGAGAACGGGGACACCTGTCTCTAGAGGGCAGCTGTGCTTTAGCTAGGGGGATTTCTGTCATCTACAGTAGTGGTTTAGGTCTTGTCTCAGATACAGTTCTGTGGCCCCAGTGGAGCAGACCACTTCTTCTGTCATTTCACCCCATTGCTGGAGCTCTCATGCCATGACACCATGACACTCACACTCTTTCCTTTCCTAACCTGCATTTTAGAGCTCATCCTTTTTCCTGTTCACATGGTTATCCTGCATGGGCATAAAATTTCTGTGGGCAGGCAGAAGGCCTTCTGCAGCTGCTCCTCTCACCTCACCGGTGGCACTGCTTTCTATGACACCCTCATTCCTGTCGGTGTGATGCCTAGAACAGCCTTCCTGAGACAGTATGACAAAACTCTGTTTCCACACCATCCTCACTCTCCTGCACCATCCCCTCATCCACAATCTGAAGACCAGAAAGGTTGCAGGGAGGCAGATGCTGAAAAAATGCTCAGGAAAGCTGAGAGCTGCAGAGAGATCCCACCGGAGTCTTGTCCCTGCAGGAAGAAATAATTTCTGCTTCTTCTGAACAGACCCTGAGGACTTGAGAGGTGTTTGCTGTTTGCACTCCTCTGGAAGCGTGGGATATGGAGAAGGCTTTTGGAGTGGGAAGGGGCAGAGAGGTGATGTCGGAGTTAGCTGGTGTCATCGTGAGACCTCTCTCTAGCACCTACGAAAAGATAGAGAGATCAGGGAAGTTCCAAGGTCCTCAGAAAAGACAAACATAAAATCCAACTTCAAGAAGGGCAAGAAGGAGGATTGGGAGAACTAGAGGCTGGTCAGCTTCACCCGAGCCCCTGGGAAGGCAATGGGGCCAATGCTCTTGCAAGCATCCCCAGGCACTTGCAGGACAAGAAAGGGACTTCTGAACCCATGTGGGAGGGGAAAGAAGGGCACGTTGTATTCCTGGACTTTTGCAAGTTCTTAGATATGGTCTCTTTAGAGCATATTATTTTCATCGGGGCTGATGAAGTGGAAGATGCATTGGGGTGGGAAGATGGCTGGGTGATCACGAAAAAATGCCATCTGTGGTACAAAGTTCTCTGAGGGGCCAGATACTTTCAGCACTCCTCAGTGATCAGCAAAATTTCATTAAAAAACATTAATAGCCTAGCTTTGCTGGAAATTAAGATTTTTTTCAGCTGCTCTCTAAAGTTCTTTTTCTGCATAGGTTTCAAATTTTTTTAAAATTTGGATTCTGGGCTTGATTCATTTGTTCACACAGAGGTCATCTCTGCTGAGGCAACTGGGGCGGTTTAGTCTGAAGAAGAGGAGGCTGAGGGGAGACCTTATCACAACTACCTGAAAGGATGTTGTAGTGAGGCAGATGTTGGTCTCTTCTCCCAAGAAATTAGCAATAGGACAAGAGGAAATGGCCTCAATCATAGAGTCATTCAGGTTGGAAAAGACCTCTAAGATCATCGTACAACTGTCAAACCAACACCACCATGCCTACTAAACCTTATCCCGAAGTGCCACGTCTACAGGATTTTTGAACACCTCCAGGGATGGTGACTCCACCACTGCACTGGGCAGCCTGTTCTAATGCCTGACCACTCTTTCAGTAAAGAAATTTTTCCTAATATCCAGTCTGAATCTCCTCTGATGCAACTTGAGGCCATTGCCTCTTGTCCTGTCACTAGATCTGTGGGAAGGAAGGGAGGCTTGGCCAACAAACACTAAAGAAAATGTGAAAGGGGTTATGGAGATGTTGCTGTGAAAACCCAGACAGTGAAAACTTTCATGTTTAGCCCTTATGCTATCCGTAACCAGTAACCTCAATCCTTAACCCTACCCTAAATGCTACTCCTCATCCTGGCAGTAATCCACAGTTACTAACCTAGCTGAGCTTAGCCTATCACTGACCTCAGACCTTACATCAAAGACATATCCCAAACCCTCAACTCCTTACCCATACTCTTACCCTATTACTGACCCTAGCCCCTAGCCTTTATCCTTAGCTTTAATTGAGAGCATTAATCGTTGCCCTCACCACAGCCCTAAACCAAACCCTAAACCACCAAGATAGCCCACAGCCTTAACACTAAGCAGGCACCCTCAGAAGAACACCAAACCCTCCCCTGATGTTTTTGCCTAACCCCCAACACTGAAAGGTGAGCTCTGATCCCTGAGACCTCAGCTGAACACCCAACCCTCCAAAGCCCTCATTCCTCAGCTCTAACTCGCTCCCCTTCAACCCTTCTCTTACGGTCCAGGAAGACCTGATCCATAAATATTCGTTGTTATTCCCAGAGTAAGATTAAGACACAAACGAGGTCAGATGCCACCAGTTAAAGAGGTTTATTGATCAGCTATTAAAATGAGGGCATGAGGAACCAGTGACAGGAAAGAGAGGAAAAGACAAGAAAGAAAGAAACCTAGCAAGCAGTCGGGATGACAGAATTGCAAGAGACAGTCACCACCATGGATCCAGTGGCGTCCCGTTGATCCATAATTTCCTTTTGCATCAGTGGTGAGGGTCCATCTGTTGTTTGGTCACACGACCTTTTCCAATGTGTTTGGGGAAATTGTTCCCTAGGCGATGGTGCATACCCTACCTTCCCCCAGTCCCGTGCATGTGCTTTTTTCTCAGTCCTGGCTCCAGCAGGTCGGGGAGGGGGTCGGTGCCTAGACACATTTTCCACAACGAGGTACCTGTCCTCCAACTCCCTTCAAAGCTGGTTTCAGGTGGCTGATTTCTATTTGGCTGGCCCACCAGGAGGTTCAGCTGGGCTGCAAACAAGATTTGCTGGCCTGCCAGGAGGTCCTGCAGCAAGCTTTGCAACAAAGCTTTGAGGCAACTGTCTTAATATATGGTGTCAGACGCCTTCTTAATCCTAACTTATGCTCTTCGGCCTCTTGGGCTAGGGCAGGGATCATGAGGCCCCAGAAGAGTCACATGGCATTGGAAGAGGAGTGTGAGGTGACCTGTGTCTGATCAGCTCAGAGGTCACAAGAGGAGATGGATAGGAATGTTATGGTGAGGTCAGCTGTGTCTCAGGTTCTCACAGTCCAGCAGGAGGCACATGGCTGTGAAGGTGGCTGTGAGGTCACTTCTATCTTTAGAGTTGAAAAGGCAGCAGCAGGAGCATGGCTGGGAAAGGGCTGGTGAGGTCACCTCTCTCTGCAGTAGCTGGTCGGTCAGCCCTTGACTCATGGCTGGGTTATGAGCTTTTCGGTTCACGTCTGCCAGCACCCCAAACAGGCCAGCAGAAGGCCTGGGGTTGTCAAGGGAATTGTGT
This sequence comes from Opisthocomus hoazin, assembly GCF_030867145.1. Classification (NCBI taxonomy): domain Eukaryota; kingdom Metazoa; phylum Chordata; class Aves; order Opisthocomiformes; family Opisthocomidae; genus Opisthocomus; species Opisthocomus hoazin. Next base: position 5,410,617 of record NC_134426.1, on the reverse strand, counting down.
GAATCCCTTTCCTTGGGTACCTGGTAGGGCCATCCAGGAAGAAGGCTTGGATATGGGTTGTCACAGCCCTTCCACCTGGGTACCTCATGGGACAGCAACAGGCCCATGGCTTGGTTGTGTCTGCCTGAGAAGCTGGCTTGGAAGATTATGGTGTTTGCTTCCCTCTGGTCAGTTTATAGGCTGCAAGAAGGCTGACGGGTTGCAATATCATTATGACATCAACTGTGTCTGAGAAGCTCATAGATGAGTAGGAAACACATGATCATGAAGGTGAGTGAGAGGTCACTTCAGTCTCCAATCTTCTTAGGTGACTGGCCACCAGCAGACACATGGCTGGGGTGCTGACTATGACATCACTTCTGCCTGAGAACCTGACAGCCAGCAGCAGGCACGTTACTGGGTTGTAGTCTTGTACCTAGAGGTTCTGGATTGTTACGTGCCAATGAAGAAAGGCGCACTGACTCTGTGAAGTATCATTTGAAAGGCCATTTGACAGAGCAAACACTACCAACCAAGAATGAAGATGCCAACGACTTCCTTTCTTGTTTACTTCTTTCTGTACTTTTCCACAGTCCTTGATTATTCCATCGGGGCATCCTTTGATCACTGACTTTGGTCAAGTAAGGCCTAGAAGCCTTGCTCCACAGCAGCGAACCCCACACCTGACCACCAGCAGAGACCATGGCCGGATCCAAGGGTGGTGAGATATTTTCTTGTATTTCTTCCTTTTGTTTTCCTCTCTTTCTCTACCTCTGACTTTCTAGGCACATAAAGGTAATGTTGTTGTAGGTTTGTCAGTCTGCTATGTTCTGTGGTTTCATAAAATCAGACATAGTGTTGTGGTAAGCCTTGCCAAGTCAGTATCTGTTCTAACCCCACTGTGCTCAAATTAATGTTATGAAGTTACTAAGTAATCATACTTTGTAATCTTACTGAATTTCAAATAAAGCATCGGTTTTAGTCAAGCCTCTTGATCATTGTTATGACTTCAGGGTATCACAAAGAGAATTAAAAAAAAAACCCCTTTCCTTAACCCACTGAGTGGAACAGAGCACCCTCACACCCCACTACCCTCAAGAAGAGCCCTGAGCCACACGTGAGGGACAGCATCTGCCTTTCCAGGGCCAGGGCCTTGCTGCTGCATAAAGCAGACCAAGGGTTTTCTCAGCGTTGCAGCCACCTGCACAGTGCCCTTGCCTACCTGCAATCATGGCCTCCAGTTCTCTGCTCTAAGGAGGCCCTGGAGAGGCTTTGTCAGTAATGGCCCCCAGTGGGGCCAATCAATGCTTCCAGGTACTTTCAGTTTTACTGCTGACTTCCTGAGCATTTTTTTAGATTTCCTCTCAGTATCTGAGGTTCATGGACTCAAAACCAAATACCCCATGGGGCTCATTAAAATACAGGAAGTGCTAACAAGCTGACGTGTAATTATCTTTGAGTCTTCAACTTTTGCAGCTAATTGGAGTTTTTTCATAGTGTAGTTAAGGAGGAAGATGTCCTACTGCAACTAAATTTTTTTTTTTTTTTTCATTTTAAGGGATATTTTTAATTGCTTTTCAGTTTACAGAAGAAGTGTTAGAAGCATTCTCCAAATGCTAATAGTCCAATGTGTCTCCTCTGGAGGTCTGGACAGGTAGGAAAAGCAGTCCCTTCAGGTCCGACAACTTTGCTCCTCACCTCCCCAACCCCAATGTTTCTCTCATCGGCCACTTGGGACTTGTGTCACTGTTCCTTGCATCAGACTTCTCCAGTGATCTCTGCAGCTGGATGTTACAGTACCATTGCACCATCTCCCATCTACTGTCCTTAGATAACTGCCTGCTCACAGACACAAAATGAGTTTTCCTATTTGTAAGGAAGGAAAATTAAAGCATGACCAATTTTCATAAACAACGAAACTCACTCTGTAACCATATGTGAAGTAGAAGATGCCTCTAATGAGGCTGGTTCTCTATAAGGGATATACTTCTCAGAAATGTTGGAGAGAGACACAAGAAGATAGAAATGAACATAATTAAAGAGGTGGGAAAAGAGACAATTAGACTACTGAAAGACAGGCAAGATTTTAACTACCTGAAACTCGAAGCAGATGCATGGGTGAGAGGTATCTGAATGAACAAGGAGTAGGAAGATGAAATTGGAGAGCAATGGAAATGGCCTTTGTGTGGACAGTCTGTGTCTGAAGAGATGACATTAGCAATGGTCATTGTTTCAGGACAGGTGAAAGACTAGAGAAACTAAATACACTGTAGAAGGGACAGAATAGTGGTATTAAACTTCTAAGGGAAGACCAATATTTCTTTGGAATATCCCTTTTCAAAGGTCATGGGATTGCAGAGGGCTCTTGTGAGTAAGGACAAGCCAATGTTGTGCCTATCGTTGAAAGAGGTCGAAACGGCAACCCAGGGAACCCCAGGCTTTACAAGGTTGCATTGGTGAGGAGTGGGCCATCAAGTAGGGTCCTCTTGGGTGACATTTCTGGGCACCTGAAATAGAAGACTGTGTCCAAGAATCATCAGCATGTACTTACCAAGGGTCAGTCATGCCTCACTGACCTGATTGCCTTCATGAAGGAGTAACGGCATTTGTGAATGAGGGGAGAGCAGTGGCTGTTATATCTCTCAGCTTCAGTGAGACATTTGACGTGGTCTCCCTCCATATCCTTGTACCCAGGATAGGCCATTACAGTCTGGATGGGGAGACAGACAGGCAAAACACGAGTTGGAAGATGAGGCTGAGAGGGCAGTGGTGAAGGGGTCATACACTACCTGGAGGTGACTGGGACATACTGGGGTGTTGTGGGGCAGTACTGGGAACTCTCCTGGGCCCAAAGCAATGTAAGACCTGTATCCCTTGTACAGAGGAGGCAACTCTCACATGTGTTAGTAGCAACCAATTGGGGTATATTCCTTCAGGAGTGGACTGCTCTAGCATGGGTCCACCCCCACAGGACACAGGTCCTGCCAGAAAACCTGCTCCTGCGTCGGCTTCTCTCCATGGGCAGCAGTTCCTGCCAGGAGCCTGCTCCACCATGGTCTTCCATGGGCTGCAGGTCTCACTATCCTAAGGGATAAAGGCCAGCCCTGCAGGGCTTCTCTTCTGGACCAGACCACCAGAAGTCCTGGAGGATGGCTGTTTCCTATGCCTGTGGCAGTCAAGAAAACTCAATGCTTGTAACACACCAGTGTCTTGGCTACTGCTCATCCATGTCTGACCCAGTGACAAGACCTTCTCTGTTTCCCACTCTGCTCCCTTCCAGTGAGTAAGTGGGCAGTGGGAAAGAAGTTGTGAGAGGACACAGCCAAGACAGCTGATCCAAACTGACCACAGGAATATTCCGTACCATATGAACTCATGCTAAGAAATAAAAGCTTGGAACAGAGGAGGAAGGATGTGGAGGTTTTTATCGTTTAAGGAATTTGAAGGCTGGAGAGTGGCTGGGTATCAGTCTGCTTGTGGGAGATGGTGAAGGATGGTCTTTGTTTCACTTGGTGAGGTTTTTTTATAAATCTCTTTTCTTCACCTATAAAACTGTTCTGATTATCTCGAGTAGAAACTTTTCACACTTTCTTTCTTCCTGTCCTCTAGCCTGTCACACTGGGGAAGAGGAGGAAAGAGTGAACAGCTGCTAGGCTACTGACCAGAGTCAACACACAACAGCAAGGAAGTTCTTGATAGCTGGGAGTGAGACCAGTGCAGGGTCGCCTGTTCAGAGGCTGATGCACTTTTCTGGCAGGAGAAACTAGATAAGGGCCTTGTTTAGCCTGAGGAATGGAGGTCTCAAGAGCCTTGTCGTAGCCTGTCTGTCACTCTGGGGAAGTTTTCATGAAGATGGAGGCAGTTTTGTCAGCATGGTGCTTGGCAGGAGGATAACAGACAACAGTAAGATATTGAAATAAGAAAGGATCAAGATAGAGATAAGGACAAAATATTTTTCTCCATGAGGACATCCAAGCATTGCAGCAGGTCTTCTAGAGATGTTGTGCTGTCTCTGTCCTTGGCAGTTCTCCAGCCACCACTGGATTACACCCTGAGCAATGTGGTCTGACTCTCCATTGCTGGTCCTAATATGAGCACAAGGTAAGAGCACAGACTTCCTCAAGTCCCATTAAGGAGATGGGAAACTTAAATGATGCTGGGATTCCTTTCCCCTCTTGGTCTTCCCTTGAGGACAGTAGGGAAAGTTCCCAAGTTCCCCATGGCCATGGAACTAAGTCAGATGTTAGTACAGTCAGAACAGCTGCAGCCTTCTTGTGCAGCTCCAGGCAGTGTTGCGCAGATGCAAGGCTGCTTGACAGGTATCCACAAAACAGTTTCAATCATTTCCCTTGCTTCTCCTTCTATTTTCATTTTCACTCTTCCCGCCTCTCCAGTCCTGCTCTTTAACCGTCTTTATCCACTCCAACGCAAAAAAATAAAAACACAAAGTCTTCTTTACCATTTCCCCACTGGGACTGCGTTTGCTCACTTTGTACCCGCATTTCTGAGATGATTACCACGGTGCTTACTACCTCGCTTAGCAACTCGATGAACAATGGCACTCTTTGCTTATCTGCAGCTACTTAATTCTTGGTCATATTAGTAGCAGCATGGCACAGGATGACCATGAGTACACATACTTTCAAAACTGGATGTTTGGAGGTTCTGACCATGGGGACCTTGAGACCTGGGGATTTGGCCAACAGGAGAGACCAGGTTTCTGCTGGCTCCAAAAGGGACCAGCCACTGCTCAAAGCTGAGCCAATAAGCCACTGTAGTGGCCCTCCTCTCATAACCCATTGGAAAAAAATATAAAAGAGAGTGTGCAGCAGCTGCAAAAGAGAAGAATGAGAGTAACAACCCTGCAGACACCAAGGCGAGCGAAGCAGGAGATGGAGTGAGAGAGAGGCGTGGTGGGCAGGTGGTGGCCAAGAGTCAACCGACCAGAGACAGGAACCTGATGAGGTTCAACAAGGGCAAGTGCAGGGTCCTGCACCTGGGGAGGAACAACCTCATGCACCAGCACAGGCTTGGGGTGGACCTGCTGGAGAGCAGCTCTGCGGAGAGGGACCTGGGTGTCCTGGTGGACGACAGGTTGATCATGAGCCAGTCATCTTGCCCTGGTTGCCAAGAAGGCTAATGGGAACCTCAGGTGCATCAAGAGGAGTGTGACCAGCAGGTCGAGGGAGATTCTCCTTCCCCTCTACACTGCCCTAGTGAGGCCCCATCTGGAGACTCTGTCCAGTTCTGGTCTCCCCACTTCAAGAAAGATGAGGAGCTACTGGAGAGAGCCCAGTGGAGGGCTACCAGGATGGTGAGGGGACTGGAGCATCTCTCCTACGAGGAGAGGCTGAGGGAACTGTGCTTGTTCAGCCTGAAGAAGAGAAGGCTGAGAGGGGACCTAATAAATGCCTATAAATATCTCAAGTGTAGGTGTCAGGAGGATGGGGCCAGACTCTTTTCAGTGGTGCCCAGTGACAGGACAAGGGGCAATGGGCACAAACTGAAGCAGAGGAAGCTCCGTCTGAACATGAGGAAGAACTTCTTCAATCTGTGGGTGACGGAGCCCTGGCCCAGGCTGCCCGGGGAGGTTGTGGAGTCTCCTTCTCTGGAGATATTGAAGACCCACCTGGACGCGGTGCTGTGCACCCTGCTGTAGGTGACCCTGCTTCGGCAGGGGGGTTGGACTAGATGACCCACAGAGGTCTCTACCAATCTCTACCATTCTGTGATTCTGTGACCCCAAGGCATTTACAGGACAACAGAGTGAAAATTATCCTTTAGGTGTCTGGAGGTTCTTTGCATCAGCTCTTTAGCACAGATGGGCCTATAAATGTGATGGGCATCGGGATCTGAAAACCTGTGTCATCATTGTAAGTCTTGGCTCCAGTAGCAAAGCCACAGTGAAGTCTCCGCTCCCAAGGGGAGTGTGGAAGGAGAGCAGCAGGGTGCAGATGCCAGGTCTCAGAGTGTCAGACTTTGGCCGAGGCCGGAAACTTCCGCTGGGCAGTGTCACTGAAGAGCAGCAGAATTCATCTCAACTGCTTTTCAGGGACAGCAACCTCTAAGCCCATACAGTGTCCATGGTGATACTCCAGCAACCAAGGGGACCTCTCAGGACACCAGCTTGGCTGAACAGGCTACACATCAGGAAGCTCCATGGAAAAAGAGAAGCAGAGAGGTTGTGGCTTGAGGACCTCACTTCCAAGGAGGAATGTAGAGATAAGGAGGGTTTCAGCAAAGCCAAACCTCCCCAGGAGTTAACATTTGCAAGGGGGTCCAAGGGCATCAGAATGATGAAGAGCAGGTGTAGATCTGTCTGAGGAACTCTTTGTCCTCTTTGCCTCTGTCTTCACCCATAAGGTCTCCCAGCCCTTGGTGCCTCAAAGCCGGATTCTGGAGGGGAACAACCAGCAGTGGATATGGTTCACGTCACAGGATACTTGAGCAAGGTGAGATATTAACAGTCTACAGAACTGGTGCGGCTGCCTCCAAGGGTGCTGAGAGAGAAAGCTGATGTCATGGTGAGGTCGCTCTGTCTTGTCTTTGCAAGTTCATGGAGGTCAGGGAAAGTCCCTAACCACTTGGCAAACTATGGTGCATGCATCTTTCAAAAAGGCGCAGAGGATGAGCTGGGGAACGAGAGGCTGTTAAGCCTCACTTTGGTGAGGTGTGTGTCACAGAACGTCTCTTAGGGGTTCCATTTCTGTGTGTCTGAAAGAGAAGTTGATGGATGAACTCAGTGTAGTTCATGACTGACCATCCTCACTGCTTTCTAAGGTGAAAAGACTGCATTTATTGATAAGACAGGAGCAGTGGATTTCATTTCTCTGGACTTCTCTAGGGTTTTCAACACCATTCCCCACCATATCTTTGTCTCCATGTCAGGACATCACTGACTGGATGAGTAGACGAGTAGAGGAGTGAAAAAACAGCTGATGGCCATGCCCATTCCAACGCCCATTCAGTTCATTTAGTCCACGACTTGGGCTCCTTGTGTTGTGATGTTCATTCAGCACAGGAGAGATGGTGTGTTCCTTCATATTATTTGGAGGTGTTACACTCCTTAATTAATTGTCTTCAGGAGTAAAATTCACCTCTTCTCCACAGAAGTCTACAGTGCAGATCTCTATGTTTGATGATGCTTTTCTAGCCAGGCTTTAGTCCTTTTAAAATAGAAGCAGAAATTATTCAAAAACGTCCCCAAAATCACATCTGGTAGCAAAATTAACCTCAATTAAAAATTACATATTAGGATTAAATTAAGTTGTGTATGGATTGAAACAGCAGTGATGACCACTTCTCATTTCATCCTTTTTTTCCCATCCCTTGCTCAGGCTTTGGGAAGACAGGAAATTAATAAAGGTGAAATTCTGGGGTGCCAATGCTTGAATTCTCAGCCTCAGACCTCTTCTCCTTGGGCAACACTGCAAGGCACAGGCTGAGATGTTTCAGCGTGTGGGCAGATGCCTGACCCTCTACCAAGATGACAATGCGAGAAAGGGCATGATGCTACAGGTAATGAAAGGGGGCACTTCTTTCAAGAAAAAGTTCATGAAAGATGTGGAGCTACTGGAGAGAGTCCAGCGGAGGGCTACCAGGATGGCGAGGGGACTGGAGCATCTCTCCTACGAGGAGAGGCTGAGGGAACTGGGCTTGTTCAGCCTGAAGAAGAGAAGGCTGAGAGGGGACCTTAGAAATGCCAATAAATATCTGCAGGGTGGGTGTCAGGAGGATGGGGCCAGACTCTTTTCAGTGGTGCCCAGTGACAGGACAAGGGGCAATGGGCACAAACTGAGGCACAGGAAGTTCCGTCTGAACATGAGGAAGAACTTCCTCCCTCTGAGGGTGACAGAGCCTTGGCCCAGGCTGCCCAGGGAGGGGTTGTGGAGTCTCCTTCTCTGGAGATATTCAAGACCCACCTGGACGCGGTGCTGTGCAGCCTGCTCTGGGTGACCCTGCTTCGGCAGGGGGGTTGGGTTGGGTGACCCACAGAGGTCCCTTCCAACCCTGAATGTTCTGTGATTCTCTGATAGCCTACTGGAGAAAGGACAAAAGAGAGTGTGCAGCAGCTGTAAGAGAGAAGAATGAGAGAAACAACCCTGCAGACACCAAGGTGAGCGAAGCAGGAGATGGAGTGAGAGAGAGGCTTGGTGGACAGCTGGTGGACAGTTCTTTCATGGATTTGCTGCCCAAGGTAGAAAATACCCCAGACACCATCTCAGAAACACCAAAGGAGGGTACAAAAAAAGAAAAGTATTGCCAAAGGAAAAGCGATGAATGGGTGTGGTAGGTAAACCCCAGCCAGCAACTAAGCCCCCAGACAGTCCTTGCTCACACTGCCCAACAGCAAGATGGTGGATACAATCAGAAGGGTAAAAGTGAAAAAACCCTTTGGAAGAGACAAATATGGTTTAATAAGTGAAGCAAAGCCACATATCCAAGGAAAGCAAATGAGGCAGGAGTATGATACTTCCCACTGACAGGCAGAAGATCAACCGCTTCCAGGAACATAGGGCTCCATCACACAGAGCAATTGTTTGGGAAGACAAACACCACAACTCTGAACGTTCCCCCCTTCCTCCTTCCTCCCCCAGCTTTTATTGCTGAGCGCAATGTCCTGTGGTATGGAATGTCCCCTTCATCAGCCGGGGTCAGCTGTCCCAGCTGTGTCCCCTCCCCACTTCTTGTGCAACCCAGCCTACTCACTGGCAGGGCAGCATGAGAAGCAGAAAAGGCCTTGGCGCTGTGCAAGCACTGTTCAGCAATGACTCAAACACTGGTGTGTTATCAATACTGTTTTCATCAGAAATCTAAAACACAGCGCCATACAAGTTGTTATGAAGTGGTGGAGTCCCAATCCCTGGAGGTGTTCAAAAAACGTGTAGATATTGCACTTCAGGACATGGTGGTGTGAAATGTGTTCGTCTGATTCAAGTCAATACGGAACAATGCTAGGGCTGCATGATGAAATGTGACTTTCTTTCTTACATACCCTTGTATAGTCACAAGCCTAAGGAAAACAGAGTGATTAATGTATGTAGTTCCTGTATCGTGCAAAGTCGCCTGACAAGCCCCCGGTATACCAGTTTTGTTGCTAACCACATGGTGTTATGTAAGAGAAGCCTATAGGGCATCTGGGTGAAATCTAGAATCTTCTCTATGAATATGTATTAGGGGCGGGAGGAATCCATAGGGCGCATGTGTAAAGTCTAAAACCTTCTCTATGAATATGTATTAGCAGACGATATATAAACCGGAAACGGGGACTGTACGGTGTGTGTCTTGGTGGAGCAGAGACTCCTGGCGCACCTAGCGCTGTTTGCTTGCCTTTATTTGCCTAATAAATTAGATACATTAATTGAAACCTTGCTTGGGACTAAATCATTTAGCACATCCACATCCCCCAAAAACTTCCCTGCCCAGGACGTGACAGTCGTTGCCCAGAGCAAGTCACACTGAGGTGTGGACTTCTCTTCACCGGTTTAGATGTGGGTTTACACAGTCCCTTATAGCACAGGAAGATTTATGGCCCACAAACATCTGCTCTGCTCCAGTTAGAAATAGGGCCCAGAATAACAGGATCATAATAGAACCAAGGCTGGAAGGTTTGTTTTGGTTGTTTTCAAGGCTGGATTCAGTCTGAGTTTGAAAATCCCCAAGGACAGAGACTGCCCAGCCTCTCTGGGTGACCTGTACCATCACTCGGCTGAGCTCCTGGAGACAAAAGCTCCTTCTTTTCTGGCTGAACCTCTCCACTTTCAGTTTTCTCTCATTGTCTTTTGTCCTCCCACCATGCACCATGGAGAAGAGATGGGCTCTGTATTCTCCATGACCTCCTTGTAGGTACTGACAGGTTGGGATGAGGTCCCTCTCAGCCTTTCCCTCTTTGGGCTCAGCAAGCCCAGCTCCCTCAGCCTCTCCTCACAGGCAAAGTGCTCCAGTCCCTGGATGTCCTGAGGGCCCTTTGATAAACCTGCTCACTTGCTAACTTCATTCCTGAACTGGAGATCTGAAATCTGGATGGAGTATTCCAGAGAATTCCTTCCCTCGATCTCCTGGCCGTGCTCCTGGTCATGCAGCCCAAGATGCTGGTGGCCTCCCTGGCTGCCAGGGCACACAATTAGCTCTGGTCCAGCTCCCTGACCATCAAGACCTTTCCCACAGGGCTGCTCCCACCCAGGCAGCCCTCAGCCTATGCCATTGCTGGGTGAGTCCTCTGTAGGGGCAGAAACTGGCATTTGTCGTGCCATTTCATAAGGTTCCTGACAATTCCTGTTTTCCTCCTGCTTGAATCCCCTCTTTGAGCAGAGAGGCCTGGGAGACCTTGTCAGGAATGACTCAGGCAAACAAGGCATACAGTCCGTCAGCCTCATTACTGTCTGCTATTGTTAACTTCCTCTCCCCACTCAAAAGCAGCCCTGCATTTCCCTTGTTTAGCTTTGGTCTCTACCACAGCAATTCCAGCACTTTGCTCTTGACATTTCTTGCAGCCACAAACTCTGAGAGAGCTTTGCTTCTCCCAAAGTCACACTTGCTCAGTGGAGGCTATGTACAGATATATTGCTTGTCTGTACTTACCCTTGATGTCTGCTTTTGGGAGCTGCTTCATGGCTGCGCCCTGTCTTGTGACAACCCCAGCCCTGCTGCCTCTTCTATTGTCCCTCAGCCCCACTGTGTAGAAACATTCAGGGATAGGCTGCTTTTGGGTGGGGAATGGTGCCTCTGACATGGTGCCCACAGCAGTCCTTGTGCTTTGTCACCCCATGGCTGTTAGGCAGCCTCTCCAAGACACTGGAGTGGCCATGCCACATGTGGGGCTTCACAGGCAGCCCTGCTCCAGGATCTGCCAGGGCCTGGGCCACAAGAGAAGCCAGGCAGGACTGGACTTTACCCTGACATGAGCACTGAGCCCAGCAGGAAGGTGGAGGTGACCTCACAGCAAACTCAACCAGAAACCTGGGATGAGCAACCAGTGCTGGAAACGGCCAATAAGAGGGGCTGGGGGGTGACAGACACCCTGGGTCACCTTCCTGCTCTGTCCATGTCACCAAAGGTGCAGACCAATTCCTCTCTCCTCTGCTTTCATGTTTCGAATGCCTTTCATGAGTCCTGGCTTTGTACCACAAACCCAATGGAGTGTATCCTCACTCTGCATGGTCACACAGCTCATCTAACTTCTGTATTTTCTGGGAATTTTTCAGCCCAGACCAGACCCTCCTTAGATCTCTCCAACGCCTCTGCCTTGTCCCCAGCACAGCAGAACACGGTAGCCCAGGCTGCCCTGGCCTCATGGTGCTGCAGAGCTCTGAGCACTCACCCCACAGCCCAAGCCTCTCTGAAGGGCAAAGCAGCTCTTGGAGGGCAGAGAGAGGGCTCAGACTCCCCTTCAGCCCTATGGCTGGTGGCATGAGGAGACACAGGCCAGTGCCTCCATGTTTCCCCTCTTGTTGTCTCCGAGAGTTCCTTATGTGTCCATGCAGGCAGCCCCTCTGTGCCAGACCCTCTCCCCAGCACAAGGCTCCTGGCCCTGGGACTCCTTTGGCTGCTCCTGCTGCTTCCAGTGACAGAGCAGCCTGCCCCAAGACAGAGTCTCAAGAAGAGAGTTTTTCCTTTCATCATCAGATGCTTCTGCCCCCTTCCCATGCTTGCTGCAGGGCCCCAAGCTCAAGGCTCTCCTCTGCAGAGCCATCAGGCTGTGCTGCTTGGGAGCCACGGCGAGACTATTGCAGGCAGATGCCAGCTGCTTGTCACCATCTCCAGGAGCACTGGGCAGCAACAAGTGAAAGCTCAGTCCAAGTCTCATTATCCAATGCATCACCCTATACACACCTCACCCCACAAAGAAGCCCTGCTCAGCAGCAAGGCCTCGTGGTAGCAGTTTCCTCAGTCTGTTCCTGATTTCAGCTTTGGAAGAAGAGCCCAACCTGCAGAAACTGCCACTGAGGAAATCCCCTTTTATTACAGAGATGTGACATGGGAGGCAACCTCTACCGTTGTGCCAGATACATGTGTTAAAGCCTTTCGGTCAGAAAGATTAAGTTCACGTCTTTGGAGAAGTGGAGGGGATGCAGATATTCCTGGAGAAATGGAATTGTCACAGATAAAATGCCCAAGGCACAGGAGGTCTCGGTAAACATTGGAAAAGACTTTGGAAGAGACATGAGGAGCTTACTGCTGCTGAAAGACTGCTGATTGAATGAGCTTCTTCAGGGCATCTTTGAGCTCCTGGTTCCTCATGCTGTAGATGAGGGGGTTCACTGCTGGAGGAACCACTGAGTACAGAACAGCCACCACCACATCCAGGGATGGGGAAGAGAAAGAGGGGGGCTTCAGATATGCAAACACTGCAGTGCTGATAAACAGGGATACCACAGCCAGGTGAGGGAGGCACGTGGAAAAGGCTTTGTGCCGTCCCTGCTCAGAGGGGATCCTCAGCACGGCCCTGAAGATCTGCACATAGGACAGCACAATGAAAACAAAACACCCAAAAACTAAAGAAACACTAACCACAAGCAGCCCAACTTCCCTGAGGTAGGAGTGTGAGCAGCAGAGCTTGAGGATCTGGGGGATTTCACAGAAGAACTGGTCCACAGCATTGCCCTTGCAGAGGGGTATGGAAAAAGTATTGGCAGTGTGCAGCAGAGAATTGAGCAAAGCACTGCCCCAGGCAGCTGCTGCCATGTGGACACAAGCTCTGTTGCCCAGGAGGGTCCCATAGTGCAGAGGTCTGCAGATGGCAACATAGCGGTCATAGGCCATGACGGTGAGGAGAGAATAATCTGCTGTCATCAAGAAGAGAAAGAAAAAGACCTGGGCAGCACATCCTGCATAGGAGATGGTCCTGGTGTCCCAGAGGGAATTGGCCATGGATTTAGGGACAGTGGTAGAGATGGAGGCCAGGTCAAAGATGGAGAGGTTGAGGAGGAAGAAGTACATGGGTGTGTGGAGGCGGTGGTCGCAGGCTATGATGGTGATGATGAGGACGTTTCCCAGGAAGGCAGCCAGGTAGATGCCCAGGAAGAGCCAGAAGTGCAAGAGCTGCAGCTCCCTTGTGTCTGCAAATGCCAGGAGGAGGAACTGTGTGATGAAGCTGTTGTTGAGCATTTGCTTCCCCTGAGCATGGAGCACTGTCTGAGGAGTAAAAACAAGTTGGAGTAGACTTTTCTGAGAAAAAATCAAAGCCATTTCCCAGTATAACAGTCTCCCTGGTACGCATACACACACTAAGAGTTTTTCCTGTCCTACAAGACCTTCCTTTGGCTCTGTGGCTTGGACCCATGTTTGTGCTGTCTCAGTGTTCCATGAGGAGCAGGACCTCTGCACACTGCCTCCCAAGGAGCCAGCCCTGCTCTGCAGTGGTGGGTTCAAGGGAAGGGTAAAGACAGGGGTCAGTCCTGGTGTTCAACCTTGTCACATGAAACTGCTCCTGATGCAGCAGGGCTTGTCTGCCTCTGCACTCCCAGCAGTAAGAAATCTGGGGTAGCAGAAGGCAGTTTGATAGATTTGAGGTTTCTTTATGACTCCCTTTATCTCATCTCTGTTGCGTGCTTGGATCTCAGAAATGCACAGCATTTCTGCAGCAGCTGGGGAGAACAGAGCGAGTCCTGCAAGGCAAGAGGACTGCCTGCGGCTTAGTGCAGAGTGAGGGGAGCTGGTCTGTCCCTCGTCTTGTGCCCAGCAGAGGTGGGCATGCACCTTTCTGATTTGAAGAGCGGTCGCACGCCACCTCCCACACACAAGCGTTGCCAGACAGCTGCTCGCAGCCCCTGTGCTCTGGACAGAAAAATGGCCAGAGGGGTGGAGAGCTGCACCAAAAGTCTGCTGGAGCTCTGGCTTCACAGGAGGTGGCTCGTGCCTTGGACCCCACAGCCCCAAGGACAGAGGCTTTGGTGGGTGGGAGAGGAGGCAAGGCGTCTTGCTCAGAGGAAGGGCTCTGCACAAGAGGAGTTCGTATGGAGATTTCTGAAATTCTCTTCCCGACACATTGCTGCTTTTCATTTCCTCTCATTCCCTGATCACATCCCTGCTGCCTGGAGATTTTCCTCCTGGGAGATGTTTCCCTGTCCCAACCTCTGTGCACTCACTCTGGCCCTACGGAAGTCTGTCTGTTTGCAGGGCACTGGTTGCCTGCATGTTCCTATTTGGAGGCTCAGAAGTGCAGAATACACTGATGAGTCCAGAAAAGTTGATGATGCTGCTGTCCGTAGGAAGAGGAGTGACTGAAGGCACTTTAGGAGAATCCTAGCAGACGTACTGATTACTCAAAGATACAGCTGAGCTGTCTCAGTGACTTCCTCAAGCCCGAAAGGTCCTTTTCTACATCTCTTTCCTCCCCCCCCACCCCTCCTCCTGTCCCCTGCCCTCAGGGTAGGAAACTGAAAACACGAAGTTGGAAAATTTCTTGATGCTTATAGTAGATCCTACCCTGAACTTCCTCTTGAAACACCCCCTCGGAAGTTTCCTAGTGCTAATCCAGATCTGGGAGCAGCCCTGACCCACACAACACCCTCTCGACAGCAGAAGGACCCTGCCCTGTCGAGGTCACTCCTTCCACCCACAGCTTCTCCCAGAAGTGGCATGGGGAGCTCCTGGGCAGCCTGAGGGTTGACCCTGGAAGGCAGCGCAAAGATCCCTGAAGTGAAGGGATTCTGCTCTGAGGGACAGCCCTGGGCACCTCTGGCTGCACAATCCCTGTTGTCATCACCAGCAGAAGGCAGCCGTCATGCCCTGTCCCCCTGACAGGACAGCAGGGAAGCCCTGCTCTGGAACACAATCTCCTGCTCTGAAACAGAGATACTGTGGGAGACATCCTGACAGACCCTGTAAACCGTGAGATGCAGCAGCTTTAGGAGATCCCTCCAGGAATGGCACCTGCTTTGTCCTACAGCCAGAGACTTACCATGTTATGGACTGTGAACCTTCTCTGTCAGAGAGCTCTCAGCATCGTCTCACGACAGACTTCCTTTAACCTCTCTCTGCCTCGCTCCTCTCCCCTCGCTGCCTGCAGGCAGTGCCCTCAGCCCTGCTCTGCTTTG
Organism: Opisthocomus hoazin; assembly: GCF_030867145.1. Lineage (NCBI taxonomy): Eukaryota > Metazoa > Chordata > Aves > Opisthocomiformes > Opisthocomidae > Opisthocomus > Opisthocomus hoazin. Next base: position 5,395,600 of record NC_134426.1, on the reverse strand, counting down.
CAGAGGAGCGGCTCCTGGGCACAGCTGTCTCTCTGCAGTGCTGCCCACTTGCCATGAGCTCTCTCCATCCCAGGAGCCCAGCCCAGCTCAGCAGAAGAGGACCTGCCCCCATGGCAGCACTTTCTTTACCCACTCTGGGCTCCCTCGAGGTGTCCTTTGGTCTCCAGGACAACTTGCTGTGAAACAGGCTGAAGCAATCACTGCTGTTTGCTCTCTCAGCTCTCTCAGCTGCTCTCTCAGTTGGGAGAGACACTTAGTTTCAGTAGTGGCATTTCTCCTGTCGCCACCAGAAGTGCCTTCGCTTCCAGAAGTCCACGTGAGAAATGAATCCCAAAGTACCCTCAAGTATTAATGGATCTCACTGAGGGCCACTACTGACACAGACTCTTCAGAGCAGATAACTGGAGGCCACGATCACAGGTTGTTAAAGGCAAAGCACAGGCACCTCTGATGCTGAGAAAACTGCTGGGTTTTTTTGAATATAATTGATGGCCAAGCCTTCACACTCGTCTCTAGGGAAGGGAGATCCTGTCCCTCACTTGTGACTCAGGACTCTTCCTGGGGTTGTGGGAAGTCCATGACAAGTGAAGTCAAATGGTATGACATCCCCTGGCCTCCCCAGCGTGGGTGCAAGGAGGCAATGAGGTCCTGTTGCCACAAGCACGATTTATCTCCTCCTAGGCCTGGGCTGCAGAGAAACCTGCCTTAGTCAGGGAGACAAAGACCTGGGTTCTGTCATTGCCTCTCAGCCTTGCCAGCGCCCTTGGCCATCTCTACCGCAGGCCGCTCTATGCTGTCCCATGCCTGTGCCTGTTTCCCTGCAGGCTGCAGACATCCAATGCCCCTTGTTCTCACCCTAGTATGTCACTACCTGTACTGATGTCACTCCATCCTCACCAGATGGTCCTTGAAACACAAAGCCATGGGCTGATCGAGACTCCCTCTCGGTGAGTTTTTGCACTAGAGCACTATCATCAGAGTGACATCTCTTTATCCTTAGGTCCACTCTGGACCTCTTAGGCTGCAGTTTCTGATGGCTGTCCTTTGTCATGTTGTTTCACACTACCCAAAGAAACAATTCTATATCTCAGAAAGAGACTTTGAAGTTGTCTTAACCTCCTACTATTCTTCCCTCAGCCTCCACATCACCAGGTTAATGAAGCTCAGGTCTCTCAGCCTTTCTGATATCCGGCAGAAATATTTAGGGTATAATAATGTTTAGGTCCTAGTGACACTGTTTAATTTTAGTCCTGACTACTTTGTATAGACAGTGCATGCCTTGCCAACAATAATGCCCTTGAAGAGGAGCTAACAGACAGATAAAAGGGGAACATCCAGCCCAGAAGGCGCCAAAAGCTGGATGACTGCTGAAGAAGCATGAATTTAACAAAGATCGAGGGTGACTACGAAAAAGGTAGTAGTGGCAGGGGGAGATCGCGACCACCGACTCAATTCAGAACCAAAAAGACTGCACCCCCCCAGAGTAAGAGCGTGCATAGTTTAGTAAGGAAGGAGTATACTTCTAAGATAAGCATGTAACGGAATGAACCAGTCAGAATGTAACAAGTAATTCCTTTGGTTTTGTAAAAGTATATAGTCGTTGTGACTCTGCTAAGCAGTGTGCTAGCTTTGTGGATTTGTCACCCAGCACCGGTATCTGCGCAAACATGCGATAAAGACAATACCTCTGCTCTGTGTCTAAATTGATGTACTGCACACCGGGTAAACAATCCCATTTTTGAGACAACATCTCCACACATGACCCCTAAGCCTATCTCGGCAGACTTTCTCTGGCCATGTCACAGTTTCTCCCCATTCCTCCAGAATGCAGAGCCCCACACTGGGACACACTAGTCCAGAAGTGGCCACAGCAGTGCGGAGTCAAGATGGACAAGAACTGCCCTTGTCTTGGTGGCCACACTCCTCCCTGTTTAGCACCACTGGCTGCTATGGTATCCCTTGTAATGTCCAAAGCCTCCTCCTTGAGGTTGCTCCTCAACCAGTCATGTCTGAGCCTGCCACGATGGACGGATGTTGTGGTTTAACATTGGTGGAGAGCTAAGTCCCATGCAGTCCCTCGCTGACTCATGACGTCAAAAGGTATGGAATACCCCTCTGGTCACCTGGGGACAGCTGTCCCAGCTACGTCCCTTCCCAGCTTCTGGGGAACCCCCGATCTACTTGCTCATAGGGCAGCATCAGAAGCCAAAAAGCCTTGATGCTGTGCAAGCACTGCTCAGCCGTAACTGCTCAGCTGACTGTCTCAGGCAGATACTGTAGAGACACCGCGTCCTCGGGATGGAGCACTCCATGCTTATGGTCAGACAGCAGAGCACTGCCTGAAAACCTGAGAAATTTTTCCATGTGTTTCAAAGTATAGGTATGACCTCATCAACTGAAACAGGTGAGTTTTTTTAATAAAATATCAGTGTTATCTGATGAGATGAAAATGAGAAGTTTCCAGGATGTGCATGAATAGCAAGAGGAGACCTGTTCACCTTCCACAACATTTGCATTGTCAGAGCTCTCTCTATAAGGCTGTGCATTTAATATCCGTCATCTATCACGTATTTCCACCATTCCAAACTACATTGACCATGGCTGAAGTCACCTTTCCAGCAGCACATCTGCATATATACACTTGTAATTGCCCGCTAGATTTCCATTCCCCTTGCTTTTTGGTCATTCAGACATCTCTCCACAATCCAGTTGCTGATTTGAACTTTGGAGAGTTAAAAGCTTGCCCATGTTTAAGTAGTTGGCCTAATTCTGCCTTTGCCCAACTCTTTAAGTGTGTTTATTTTATAATTGTCTTTCTGTGTAAAACATTTCATGTGTGATTTTGATTTGAGGAAGGTGAAAGTCTATGGTGGTAGCTTGTACTTGGCATAGAGTGGAGGAGGGTGTTTTATGCAAAATGATGGATTTCTCAGTATTATATTTTTTGTTCAAAAAAAGAAAGTATCCCTCTGTGCCTGTGTGCAGCCAGTTCTCTAAGGAAAGCAGGTGGGAGCTGGTACAAAGGAGCTGGAACAGGCAGCTGCAGAGCTCAGTGGAGAAGGCTGACGTGAGGAAAACGGATGCGAGTCCCAGGGTGCTGATGAGAGAAATGGTGTGGTTGGGGAGGTGTGGAGCAAGGTTGTCCATACTGTGTCAGACCTCAAGGGACAGCTTCTGCAACCAGGCCAGACCTCCTGAGGAGAGACATTCAGCCAATATCAGTCAGAGAATGATGCTGTCACCTCTTACCAAAATTAAAAAAAGATAAACTACAGCCCTTTAAAGTAAAGAAGTAATTTTTGTTAGAAGATTTTCAAGATCGTTCTCCCCATCTACACTAGGAAACATTACCAGAGGAAAGTTATAGGAAGAGACATTACTTGTTACGGCTTTCTTCACTGTAATGAGCCCGAGGGTGTACTTGGTGCTGAGTCCTTGAAGCTCAGGTACTGAAAGCAGACTGCACAAAACTTTCCACAAGTGAAAATGAGAAGAAAAAATCATCCTGAGTACCCTGAAGCATTGCTGAGTCCCACTGAGGACCATTACCAGCAAAGCCTCCCCAGGGGCTCGTTAGAGCAGAGAACTGGAGGCCATGACGGCAGGTAGCAAAGGGAAGGTGCAGACAGCTCAGATGCTGAGAAAACCCTGGGTGTGTGTGGTGAAGCAGAAAGGCCAAGGACTGAGCCCCAGCCCCTGGCAAGGCAGATCCTGTCCCTCAGGCCTTGCTCAGGGCTCTTGCTGGGGCAGTGGGAGGTAAGGTGGGTGATGCTGGGGGAAGGCCAACGGGGTGACAGTTCCCAGACTTCCTAGGGCTGTGCAAGGAGGCAATGAGCCCTCCCTCAGTGCCTTAGGACAACAGGTCTCCTCAGAGGCCTTGGAGGCAGAGATGCCTGTCATAGCCAGGGGGACAAAGCCTTGGGTTCTCTTGGCAAGTGACAGCCTTGCCAGGGCCCTTTGCCATCTCCACCACAGCTTGTCCTACGCTGTCCCACAGCTGCTTGTGTTTCCCTGCAGGCTGCAGACACCCATCTCTCTTCCTGACCTTGCTCTCAGCCTGCTATTTCCATCCAGTCACTGGTGTCTGTCCACCCTCATGCTCTGTTCCTTGAAACACAGGGATGGACTGATCTCACCATCCTTCAGGATGGCTTCTTGTACCACTGCACTACACTTTGAGTGTCATTCCTTCCTCCTCATGTCTAGATTTCACCTGCCAAGCTGCCCTGTGTGGTAGCTTTTTGTCTGCCCTGCTGTTTCCTACCTCCAAGGAATGCTCCATCATCTCAGAATCAACCCTTCAAGCAAGCATCCCAACCCACCAGCCTTCTTTTGGCCTTTGAACAGACCACCAAGGAGTAGCCTCCCCATCATCTCCCAAGGCTGCCAGCCTTTCAGCTTCTTGGGTAGACAAGCCAAGCTCTGTGTCAGCTGCTGTCCCATCATGTGCTCAGCAGATGAGACACGACATCCAAAATGTCAGCCCCCTTCCTGCAGTGAGCCTGGGTCCTTCGGCAGAGGGGATCTCCCAGTCCATGTGCCAGCCAGGTGCCTGCTGCTGCCTGTCACAGACACTGGCAGAGGGGAGCTTCAAAGCACATATCCCCGGCATCAGCCAAGGGTTGACCTATCAGCTGCTTCAGAGAAATGACCTCATGGTCCCTTTTGTCAGCCATGTGCCTGCTGTTGGCCTATGACCTCCAGAGACAGAAGTGACCTCATAGCCCCCTTCACAGCATTTGGTTTCCTACTGGATTGTGAGTTCCCAAGACACAACTGACCTCTTGGTACTATACCCGACCATGACCCTCCTTTGGGCCCAGTACCTGTGCAGATAACAGATATCTTGCTTCATCAAGTTTATCTAATAGCTTTCCTAGCAACAGTATGAGTGGAGAAATGTTTCTCAGAGGTACTGCCGTATTTATACTTGCATATCTTCTATCTCTACTTCTGCCTGTCTGCTTTTTCTTCCCACTCTTCTTCCTCTGTCATTTTCAAAGATTTCTCCAAGGAATAGGTTCATTCAGTCACAGAATAACACAGGCTGGAAGAGACCCCTGAACACCATGGTACTGGGTCAGGCTGGGATGGAGTTCACTTTCCCCACAGCAGCCCACATGCTACTGTGCTTTGGACTCCTGGCTAGAATGGTGTTGGACACGCAGCAGTGTTTTGGTTCTTATTAAGCAGTGCTCACATCACATGCAGGCTGTCTCTCCAAACCCTCCCAAAGCTGGCTGGCTCAGGGTTGGCCAGTGGTTGGGAGGGGACAGAGTTTGGGCAGCTTACCTGATTTGAACAATAGGATATTCCATACCATATGACAGCATGCTCAGGGAGGACATGACATTTGTTAAGACATTTGTCTTTCTAAGCAACCACTATGTGTATTGAGTCCATGCCTCCAGGAGGTGGCTGGGCATTGTCTGCTGATGTGAAACAGAGAAAAAAATGCCCTTTGGTTTTGCTTGCCTTCTATTTGTGGCCTTTGCTTTTGCTTTCTTTTCTAGCCCTGCTCCTCACCCCACATTCAACTGCCTTTATTTTGACCCAAAATATTTGTCACCTTATTTTATCCCTTTGTCCTGTTGATGAGGCACAGTGAGAGAGTGGCTTGGTGAGCACCTGATGGTCAGCCAAGTGTAACCCACCACAGCCATCTTGCCCAACTCTCCTGCTCAAGGCAGTGTTACCTAGATGAGTTTGCTCAAGGGCTGCGCGTACCTTGTCATCATCCACAAAGGCGCTGAAAGTGCATTTCATCCCATCATACAGAGAGATACTAAAAACGTTCCAGAGTGGTGGTAAAGGACTGGTCACTGAGGGACGCACTACTAATTGGCTGCCAGCAGCACTTTGTACCACAGATAACACTTGGCCCTCATCAGTCAGCCAACTTCCCACCCACCACAACATCTACTTACTCAGCCCAGCTGCAAACAAGCTTGTTCTAAGGACACTGCAGGACACCTTGTCAAAAGCCTTGCTATAGTCCAGGCACAAACATCCCCTGCTTTTCCCTCCCACATGTGTTCTCCAGTCCCTTTCCTCTTCTTCAGATGGCTGGAGATTGATGCAGGAGGACTTGCCATGTGGCTTTCCCTGGTGAGGCTGACCAGGTAATTCTCTCAGTCCTTCTTCCTGCACTTTTTGAAGACTGATTTCATGTCTGTCTTTTGCAAGTTCACAGGAATCTTTCTGATGCCTCTGGCTTTTCAAAGGTGTTTGACAGGGGCCTCACAATGACTCTGTCACTGTTTAAAGCATGGTGTCAATAAACTACGTGACAGACACTCTCTGTTAACCTCCACCCTCCCATCAGAGGAAGAGAAAAGGAACAAAAGGGAGAGAGACTTACAAATTGAATATAAAAAGCTTTACGAATAACACTAATAATACTAAAAATAAGATAAATAATGCATATTATACAAAGCTGATACTGAGTTTCCCGGAGCTGGGTGCCGGGGTGCTGGTGTCCCACCAGCAGCTGTGAGGCAGCACCAGGCAGTCCCAGACTGGCCTTGGCAGTAGGCAGGAACTGGACTCAGGGATGCACTGATTGGATCTGGATCAGGATCGCAGGTAGAACCACGAGTGGGGTCCTCTTCAGAAGGTGGCCATGGACAAAGAGAACGAGACCCTTGTGACTCCCCAGCTTTAAACTGCGTATGATGTGCATGATATGGAGTACCTTGTCGGTCAATATCGGGTCACCTGTCCTGTCCGCCCCTCCCTGCAAGTATGACCCCTTCTGACTCTTCACCTGTGGGACCTAAGAGATCTGTGGGTGACCTTGGCTGCTATAGCAATAATTATGAACAGGGGCTTTTTTCTGCATTACTTTCCTACCCTCAGCTCAGTGTAACTATAAACATTAGATGTTATCAGCTATGGAGCGGACAGTGTCTGTAAAATATTCAGCCAGCTTCATCAAAATGCAGTTACTTAGAAGGACTTCACTGTAAGGAAGATTCACTAAAAGAGAATCGGTTCTGTGTTAACCAAAACCAGGACACAGGGCTTGGTGTTTTGCTTGATAAACACATCAAGGCTTGACAAAGCATCAGGGGGATTTGCACTCTGCCTTTGCCTGCCTCTTCTCATCTCCTCTCATTGTCTGCTGGAACGGTTCTGTGTGGAGGCTTTGTCAGGAATGGCCCTAAGTGGGTCCCCGTTAATGCTTCAAGGTACTTTAGGTTTTGCTTCTGACTTTGACTTCTGGAAAGGTTTGTGCAATCTTCGCTCAGTATCTATGGTTCACGGACTCATCATCAAATGCCTCGTGGGACTCCTTCCAAAGCAGAAAGCGCTCATGTGCCTTTCTCTTCCTACACTTTTTTCCAAATCTTCATTCCTTGTACAGATAAATGGAGCTGGATTTTTTTCGGGGGGCGGAGGTAAAGAGGAAGAGTTCTGTGAGTACTTAACGAAAAATCAGTTTTGCTTCTTCAAGATATTTTTTCCTAACTTCTCTGTCTACTGAAGCAGACATAACAGCACTCTCCAATGGATGTTGATCCAGGCTGTCTCCTAAGGAGGTCTGGCAAGGAAGGAGAAGCAGTCCCTTGAGGACTGTATGGACAACCTTGGTCCTCATCTCCCCAAGCACCTCAGCTCCCTCAGCGACCTCCTGGGAATTGCATCACTTCTCAAATCAGGCGTCCCCGCAGAGGTCTGCAGCTGCCACTCCTTTACAGTACTGAATCATAGAATAGTTTGTGCTGGAAGGGACATTTGAAGATCATCTAGTCTAACCCCTCTGCAATCAGTAGGGACATCTTCAACTAGATAAGGTTGCTCAGAATCCCATTCAAAATGAATTTCAGAATTTCAAGGAATGGGGCATCTACCATCTCTCTGGGCAACCTTATCCAGTGTTTCACCACCCCCATTGTAAAAAATTTCTTCCTTATACTAGTTTAATCCAGCCTCTTAAATTTAATGCTGTTGCCCCTTGTCCTATAGCAACAGGCCTTGCTAAAATGCGTGTCCCCATCTTTCTCATAAACCCTGTGTAAGTACTGAAAGGCTGCAATAAGGCCTGCCCAGAGCCTTTTCTTCTCCAGGCTGAACAACCCCAGCTCTCTCAGCCTTTCCTCACAGGAGAGGCGTTCTATCAATCTAATCATTTTTGTAGCCCTTCTCTGGACGTGATCAAAGAGGTCCACTAGCTCCCACCTGCTTGTTTTAAAGAACTGAGTTGTACACAGGTACAGAAAGATTTCTCTACATTGCCAATAATGAAAAAAAAGGTAAACAGGACACAATTTCATCAACTTGAAAACTCTCTCTTCAGCTGTATCACCTCTCCTCAGCATCTAACGTGGTCAACCTTTCACCAGGGATTTCTGTACAAGACCTGTTTTAGACAGAGAAAGAAAGGAGAGATATAAAAAAAGGGAAGACATCACCCCACGCTTTCCTCCCCTCATCACATAGAGAACTCCAGGCACTGAGACCTGCAGAAAGAGGGAAGTGGCTGTGCAGAACAATATACTCATAAGCCTATGGTGAGTGGCCAGTGCTACAAGTGGTTGAATAGAGAGCACTCCAGGCTAAACAAAATCCTGTTCCGTTCTCTAACACATCACCCCCTGCCCTCCACCCCTCATCTCACAGAGAACCCCAGAACAGCAGCACTGCCTCACAGAGACAATCTCTTCAGTCTGTGCTTAACCTCAGCTTTGGCAGAAAAGACTTATCTCAAGACACCGGCACTGGGAAAATACACTTTTATTAGACAGATTTTACACTGGAAGCCAGCTGTACCCTTGTGAAAGACACATGCGCAAAGACCACTGGGTCAGACAGACAGGGTTCATGTCTCTGGAGAAGTGGAGTGGATGCAGACATTCCTGGAGCAAGAGAATTATCACAGATAAAATGCCCAAAGAACAGGAGGTTCCCCAACAACATTGCAAATCTCTTGTGAAGAGACATGGGCAGCTTATTGTAGCGGAAGAATTGCTGATTGAATGAGCTTCTTCAGGGCGTCTTTGAGCTCCTGGTTCCTCATGCTGTAGATGAGAGGGTTCACTGCTGGAGGAACCACTGAATACAGAATAGCCACCACCACATCCAGGGAAGGGGAGGAGATGGAGGGAGTCTTCAGGTAGGCAAACACTGCAGTGCTGATAAACAGGGAGACCACAGCCAGGTGAGGGAGGCACGTGGAAAAGGCTTTGTGCCATCCCTCCTCAGAGGGGATCCTCAGCACGGCCCTGAAGATCTGCACATAGGACAGCACAATGAAAACAGAACACCCAAAAACTAAAGAAACACTAAGCATAACAACCCCAGCTTCCCTGAGGTAGGAGTGTGAGCAGGAGAGCTTGAGGATCTGGGGGATTTCGCAGAAGAACTGCTCCACAGCGTTGCCCTTGCAGAGGGGTATGGAAAATGTATTGGCAGTGTGCAGGAGAGCATTGATAAAAGCACTGCCCCAGGCAGCTGCTGCCATGTGGACACAAGCTCTGCTGCCCAGGAGGGTCCCGTAGTGCAGGGGTCTGCAGATGGCAACATAGCGGTCGTAGGCCATGATGGTGAGAAGACAATACTCTGCTCCAACCAAGAGGACAAACAGAAAGACTTGTGCAGCACATCCTGCGTAGGAGATGTCCCTGGAGTCCCAGAGGGAATTGGCCATGGCTTTGGGGAGAACATTGGAGATGGATCCCAGGTCAAAGATGGAGAGGTTGAGGAGGAAGAAGTACATAGGGGTGTGGAGGCGGTGGTCGCAGGCTATGGCGGTGATGATGAGGCCGTTGTTCAGGAGGGCAGCCAGGTAGATGCCCAGGAAGAGACAGAAGTGCAAGAGCTGCAGCTGCCACGAATCCGTGAAGGCAAGGAGCATAAACTTCGTGGTGGAGCTGCCATTGGACATTTTATTCCTCTGGGAACAGAAACACTGTCCAAGGAGCTAAAAACAGTGAGAATTTAGGGAATTATTCTCTGAGACATTTCTCAGACTCTATCCATGATAAACCCCCCACCCCTGCATTTCTTTTTCTGGGAGACCTTCCTTCACATTTCTGCATGGAGATTTGGTTGCTGCTGGTTGAAAGTGCTATGAGGAGCAGAACCTCTGCCAACGGGCTGCCGAGGGGTCAGCCCTGCTCTGTAGCAGTGCGTTCAAGGGCATGGTGGGACAGGGACCTCTCTTGGTGTTCGACTGTGTCAGATGAAAGTGCTCCTGATGCAAAATGGCATGTCATCTAAGCAATCATGTAAACAGAAGTGAGCTTGAAGGATCTGGGGGTTTTTGACAGCTCTCCTCATCTCACCTGGGAAGTGCTCTTGGATGTCAGAAACCCTCAGCATTTCTGCTGCACTCAGGGAGAAGAGAACGAGTCCTGCAAGCCAAAAGGATTGCCTGTGGCTTAGTGCAGAGTGAGGGAAGCTGGTCTGTCCCTCGTCTTGTTCGCAGCTGACCCAGGCTTGCACCTTTCTGATGTGGAGAGTGATCGCACAGCACCTCCCAGACACCAATGTTGCCGGGCAGCTGCTTTAAGCCACTGTGCTCTGCAGAGGGAAATGGATACAGTGTGGGAGAGCTGCACCATGGCTATGATGGAGCTCTGGCTTTAAAGGGGTTGGTTTGTGCCTGCAGCTCCACAGCCCTGAGGGATCTTTGCTAAGTGCAAGAAAAGTGAAGAGGCCTTGCTCAGAGTAAGTGTTCTGCGTTGGAGGGGATGACATAGAGTTTTCTGAATCTTTCCTCCCACAACTTTTCTTATTCTGTTTTCCCCTCATTCCCTGATCATAGCCCCGCTTTGAGGGAAACTCCTCCTGGGAGGTGTTTCCCTGTCCCATGTATTTCCCTGTCAGTGCTCACAGACCCCATCCAAAACTCTGTGCACTCACCTACAGAAATCTGCCTATACGCAGGGCACTGGCTGTGTGCATTATCCGATTTGAAGGTTCAAAAGGACAAAACACCCTTATGAGTCCAGCAGAGATGATGATAATTCTGTCCGCAGGCAGCACAATGGTGGCTGAAGGCAGCTTCGGAGGCTCCAGGCAGACCTACTGACAACTCAAAGATACAGCTCAGGCATCTCAATGTCTTGTTCAAACTAGAGAATTCCTTTTCTATTTCTCTTTCCTTCCCTCCTAATTCCCCCTCTTGTCACTTGCCCTCACAGGAGGAAACTGAAAACACAGACTTGGGAAATCTCTTTATAGTAGACCCTGCCTTGGCCTTCCTCTTGAAACACCCCCTTGGAAGTTTTCTAGTGCTTATCCAGTGCTGTGAGCAGCCCTGACCCACACAGCACCCTCTTGACAGCAGAATGACCCTGCCCTACTGGAGTCACTCCTTCCACCCACAGCTTCTCCCTGCAACTCCATGGGAGCTTCTAGGCAGGCTGAGTGCTGACCCTGAGAAGCAGCACAAAGACCCCAGGAGTGAAAAGACTCTGCTCGAAAGGACAGCCCTGGGCACCCCTGGCTTTAGGGCCCTGTAGTCATCTCCATCAGCAGCCAGTCAGCATGCCCTGTCCCTCTGCAGGACAGCAGGGAAGCCCTGCTCTGGAGCATGTTCTTCTTCACAACAGACATAGTGTGAGAGACATCCTGAGAGCTCCAGTAAAGAGTGGGATGTACCAGCATTAGGAGATCTCTCCAGGAACCACACCTGCATTGTCCTACAGCCAGAGACTTACCATGTGAATGACTGTGAAGATTTCTTCCCCGGTCAACTCTCAGAATCTTGCTGCTCCAGACTGCCTTTATCTCTCTCTGCCTCAGTTCTTACCCCTCACTGTCTGAAGGTAGTGCCCTCAGCCCTGCTTCAATTTGCAGAGGTTCTGCTCCTGGGTAGAGCTGTCTCTCGGCAGTGCTCCCAACTTGGTATTTTATCTACTCTGGGCTCCCTTGAGGTGTCTCTTGGTCTCCAGGACAACTTGCTGTGAAACAGGATGAAGTAATCGCTGATGTTTCCTCCATCAGCTGGGGAGAGACACTCAGTTTCAGCAGTGGAATTTCTCTTATCACCAAAAGAATTAGCTGCAAGTGTCACCTTTCCTTGTCCCACCTTTAGGCAGGACAGCCAGAGTAGGACAGGCAGGGATCTCCTTCACCCCTGCTAAGAGAAGGCATTCAGCTGATTTAACTGAGGTATCTCACCTTGGGTCTGTAGTCCTGGGGCTCAAAGGGGATTCAGCCCCTCCCAGTGCCTGCCACAGCCCCACAGGAGGTGGGACTCCTCTTGCCTCCCTTCAGGTGGCCATTAAATGGGCACCTGCAGGTGAGCTCCATTTCTAAGTTCCCATTCTAATTAATGGGGAGGGAGGCCATGAGTGAAGGGTTCAGATGCAAATGTCTGGTGGCATGTGAGATGGTAGAGGTGGTCTAAGATATGTGCAAGTACAAAAGGAGCAGTTTGTAGAGACAGGGCCACATCTGTTCACATGCTCTTAGAGGCTTCTGGTCATTCCCTTTTACCAAAGGAAAAGACAGCTGATGCCCAAAATAAGGGCAACTGAATCTGTCCCTACTCTTTATGTTCGTGGTGGCCTACAGAGGCATCCATCTGAATGATTTGAGTCGTGTGCCACAGGGAGAGTTCAGTCTCTCTCATCCTTCTGCTCCGTTTCCTAGATCACCACTGAATACATTGGCAGTTGTTTCATGTTTATCCCCATGTTGACTTGGAGAATTCAGGGCAGCTATGTATTTTCATGTTCATAACTGTCATCGAAAATCCGGGAACAAAACCTCGTAACACCAAGGTAGTGTTAAAAGACAGCATTCTTTATTGCAGCGCTGGATGCATGGGGGATAATTCCACCAAACGTGCATACCTCATACCTTTTCCATGCAGTTTATATAGATCAAAAATACACATATTTATGCTATTCATGCATATTCAATATTATTCTCTTTGGCGACTGGTGTAAACTTTTCTCGCTTCTTATGTAAATTGTTGCTCAGACTCAGTCACCTTCTTCCATTTCCTTTTTGAGTAGGTGGTATTACTTGAGTAGGGGGTCAGTGAGTCGGTGGTCGCCGTCTCCCCCTGCCGGAATCACCTTTTAACTGTTCGGCTCGCAATCTTGGCAGTCCTGGTCAGTTTCTTCAGTCCGTTTCACAGAAGCACACTCCATCATTTGTCTTGATAAAAGCACAATTACCCACTATGGTTAGCGTTAGTGGTTACCTGGAGAATAGACCTCTGTTCCCAGACCTAATGTCCAGGTGGGTCGGGCTGTACCAGGAACACAGCAGCAGTGTTCATGTTTATGGTCAACTCTTTCTATCACCCTGGTTACATTTCCCCCCTTTGGAAGTTTTGAAATAATAATTTTGTTTCAATACTTCCATCCTAAATTAAATTATATTTTAGTTACACACTGATTCAATACTGTAATGTCAATAATGATTCTATAACAATGCAATTATCTGCCATCCACTATATGATGGTGGGAGCGTCATGACCGAATCACTTAAAACTTGCCTTTTGGTTACTGCCTGAAAAATCATTCGATTGAAGGCTGGTTTGTTGGCGAGTTACTTTTTTAAACAATAATAAAAAATATCACTAAAAATATGATTAACAAATGTAGCCCAGTACTAATTAAGGATTTTACTCAGGAACTCAGATTCTACCCCAATCCACTAAAAATTTTGTCAAGCCAATTTTCTTCCATAGTTCATGGGAAGTATACTAACTGTTCTGCATTTATTGACAGCCGATCCTTACTTCTTACTGCTCCCCAATGTGACTGCGCATGCTTTTCTTTCGCAAGTTCTAACATAACTTGCGGGGCTACTATTGCCTGCTTTTCTGGCGTTACCCACCACCCTTCTGTATTTTGTGATGCTTTTAATTGTTCTGCCAATTGATCATCCAATTTACTGTATTTTGGTTTCAGATTCGGGATTTTTATCTGTTTTAGTGGTACTAGTGCAAGGATACCCCGTTCCACAGCTTCTTTTGCCATTTTATTTGCCAATCTATTACCTGTGTTTACAGCTGCCTGACCAAATTGATGAGCCTTGCAATGCATTACCGCCACTTCCTTTGGCTCATGCGCCTCTTCTAGGAGCTGGAGGATTTCTTCTTTATGCTTTATCGATGATCCTTGGGCTGAAAGCAGTCCTCTTTCTTTCCAGATGGCTCCATGACCATAAATCACACCAAATGCATATTTGGAATCAGTCTGTATATTTACCCTCTTTCCTTCTGCCATTCGCAAGGCTTACTTCAAAGCCACCAGTTCTGCTTTCTGTGACGAGGTATTTGCAGGCAGCATTCCTGACTCCAGTACCTTGGTGGTGGTGACAGCAGCATATCCGGCCGTTCGTCTTCCTTCTTTCACAAAGCTGCTTCCATCCATAAATAACTCCAAATCAGGATTTTCCAGAGGTTCATCTTTCAGGTCCGATCTGCTGGAATAGACTTGTTCAACAGTTAGCAAGCAGTCATGTTCTAGACTTCCTGTCGGATTTTCCATCGACAGAAACATTGCTGGATATACGATGGTTGTGGTTTTCAATTCCACATCATATTGTTCCAGCAAGACAGCCTGATATTTCAGGATTCTGCTGGGGGATAGCCAATGACCCTCCTTCTGTTCTAAAACAGTTACCACCATGTGTGGTACATACACCACCATCTTTTGGCCCATAGTCAATTCTCGAGCTTCCTGAATCAGCAATACCGTTGCTGCCACAGCGCGCAAACATCCCGGCCATCCTTTACTCACGTTGTCGAGTTGTTTAGAGAAGTATCCTACTGGCCACTTCCAGGATCCCAGACGTTGTGCCAGCACTCCAAGGGCCAGATGTTGCCTCTCATGTACAAACAGCTCCAAAGTTTTGGTTAGATCAGGTAAACCCAAAGCAGGGGCCATCATCAATGCCTTTTTAAGTTCCCTAAATGATTTTTGGCATTTAGGCCATCCTGTAGCAAGGCTCTCCCATTCAAAAGCAAATATGCTTTGACTTTGTATATCCAGAGGTGTGCAAAAAAAGGCATCCTTTAAATCTAGTACAGTAAACCATTTATGTTCCTCTTTAGAGACGTCAGCAAAGTATAAGGATTGGCTACTACTGGATGTATATGTTGAACTATCTGGTTTATAGCTCTTAAATCCTGGACTAGCCGATATTCCTTTCCTCCAGATTTTCTTACCGGTAATATAGGAGTGTTATATTCTGACTCGCATTCTACCAAAAGTCCACATTCCAAAAATTTCGTGATTAACCCCTCCAATCCTTTTTGAGCCTCCCACTTAATAGGATATTGTTTTTGTCTTACCGGTTTGGATCCAGGTTTTAAGGTCACTTTTACCGGTTCTGCTGATTTGGACCGTCCCGGAACTTCATTTGCCCAAACCAAGGGGATTACTGCCTTTTCCACCTCTTCTGGAATTTGTTCCTCCTTAAAAGAATCCTGTAACATAAACACCCTTGCCTCTACGGCTTTTGATTCTGGTATCAATAATTCAATTTCCTCATTTTTAAAAGTTAATTGTGCCTCCAATTTGCTTAATAAATCTCTTCCTAACAAAGGCAATGGACATTCAGGCATATATAGAAACTGGTGAGTTACCCACTGTTTTCTCAATCTAAATTTCAACAGCTCTAAGAAAGGTTAATTTTCTTTTTACCCTGTCGCACCAACAACATCTACAGATTTATGACTACATTTCCCTTTACATGTGTTTAATACCAAATAAGTGGTCCTTGTATTTATTAAAAATTTTACTTCCTCATTCCCTAGCTTCTCAGAGAGGGGCTTGGAGGGGAGAAGCCGATTCTGCTACCCGCCCCCGTCCTTCCCCGTATGCTTCCCGAAACCGGCCTAAATCTCCATGCCCCCCCCCCCCCCAGGAGAAACAGAAGGACTGTCTGTCTCAGATTTTCGGTCCTCCTGATCACCTCCCCATCACCGACAAGGTGCAACCATTAATTCAACATCATCCTCCTCAGGATCATATTTCAAACACTCTTTGCCAATACTACAAGCGACGCAACATTTCTTTGAACCCTTTTCGCAGTTTCCTTTCTTTAAAGCCATTACCGTAGAACCGCGCGGATGTATCCCACACTGCCTGTGCCATTCCGAATGATTTGTGAATGAGAAAAACAAATCTACATATGTCATTTCTTCCTATTTACCTTCCCTTTTTACAAAACAACATTAATTGCAAAACGGTATTATAACACAGTGTCCCGTCCTCCGGCCACTTCTCCCCATCATCCAGAGTATATAACGGCCACCAATGATTACAATACTCAATTAACTGTTTCCGAGTTAAAGGGTCCCCCCGCAGCTCTTTCCAGTGTTTTAAAATACATCCCAAAGTCGTGTCCCGTGGGATGGGTCTTTTACTTGGAAAGGTGCCCATCCTTCAAACGGCCAATGGTAGTGATTGTGCACTATATCACAGACACTAGCCAGAGGGATCCCACCCTCTGTAAGATCTCCCTCTCAGATCCCAGCCCCCTGCTGAGATCCTGGAGACTTCAACCCCCTGTTGAAGACCTCCCCCTTGGGCCCCGCTCCACCGGCTTTCACCGAGCAGAGACTTTCCACAAAGGTACCTTTTAGCCCAACTCTACGAGGTTTTCACCGCGATTTACGAGCAGGCATATATTATACCTAAAGAATGCCTTCATTAAATTCCAGGGGACTTACTTGGAATCCTTCAGTCCGGGGATCAGAGGTTCTCCTCGAGAATCCCTCGATGCCGGCTGGAGGTCCCGTGATCCTGCAGATCCGTCGGTATTCACAAGCAGGGTCCCATCTGGGTCACCAGAAACTGTCACCGAAAATCCAGGAATAAAACCTCGTCACACCAATGTAGTGTTAACAGCCAGGCATTCTTTATTGCGACATCGGATGCACGGGGGATAATTCCACCAAACATGCATACCCCGTACCCCTTCCGTGCAGTTTATATATCACAAAATATACATATTCATCTGATTACATAAGCCCTTCCTTTCATGGTCAATTCAGTCCATTTTCATACACTCCTCCCACCCGCGCTTGCGCAGTGCCTCCTAGTGGTGGTCGTCGGGGGTCCCAAGATGAAGGCTTATCCTCTTCATCACAGTTTCTGCGCAAACTCAGTCCTCTTCTGGCTCTTGTTGTTGTGGCACGGGTTGTCTTGACCAGTTCTAGGCACCTGCTGGTTTGAATTAAAACTAACTTCTTTTGGGGGGAGATGTATGACTTTTTGCTTCAATTAATTCACACAATAGATAGGTACCACAAATGTACCTGCAACCATTTGGTAATGCTATTTCTATTAAAAATCCCCCTCCACCACTATTGTTTAAGATTAATGATTACCTAGGGACTAAACCCTCTGTTCCCAGACCTAATGTCCAGATGGGCAGGGCTGTAGCAGGGACATAGCAGCATTGTTCATGCTTTATGATTAACTAATTCCATCACCTTGGTTACAGGCCCACATTACACCTCTCCATTCTTTTACTCCTGATGAAGCAGTATCAGCTTATCTTGCAGCCCTTACCATCCTCTGCAAGTATCAAGACTGCAGGAGCTTTGGCTTTGTCATCATTCCCGCATCCACGGACGAGGTTTCTAAATTCCCCCTTTGCAGCTTCCCCTGTTTCCAGCTCCTGTGTGCTGCCTTTTTGCCGTGGAACTCAGACAGGTCATGTCATCAGCCTCCTGAGAAGAATGCTTCTCTTCATGGGTGTTCAGACAGATCATTCTTGTGCTCTGAGGAGGCTGTAAGCTTTATCAGATTTCCTGAGTTCCTTCCCCCTGCAGAGCTGCTTCCCATGACACCACCAGTATCAGTATCCCAGGTATGTCAAAGTCTTCTTCTCTGGACTTCACCCGTCTGTACTCCACTGCTGGCCTTCCTCACTCCTGGCACCTGGGACCCCACCATTCTCTGGTCACTACAGCCAAGGCAGACACTGATGATCACATCCCTGATCAGCTCTTCCTTGATGGCCAGGGCCAGGTCCTGGTGAGCATCGCCCTTTTCAGCCCACTTGGCAGCTGTGTTAACAAGTTGTCCCAAGATCCTCCAGACTGCTGACACCCTGTTTCCTTGCCTGGCTGGGAAATGCCAGGGCAGTTACTGTCCCCCATGGGAACCTGCTCATTGACCTGAGACTTCCTCGGGTTGCACACAGAAGACTTCTTCTGCTTCCTCACCCTGATCAAGCAGTTTGTAACTGCCAAAACAAAGTCACTCTTGCTGACTTCTCCTCTCATCCTCACTCACAAAAGCTAACCAAACATGTTACCCAGGTCTTAGAGGAGCTCCATATATCTGAGGTGCTCCTTCACGCAGAGAGCATCCCCCTGGTACTCATCCTCCCTGCGGCAGAGCCTGTATCCTTCTACTGCATCACCCAAGCTCAGAAATCTGTCCCACCACATCTCAAGTAATCTAAAAACTTCACAGTACTGTGACAAGTCATGGGGCTTCAGCTCCTCCTGCCCGTGCTCCAGCTCCTCCTGTTCATGCACATTCGGGTTGCAACATCTCAGCTGTCGCACCAAGGTAGAGCACAGACTGCTCACAGGGAAAACTGAGCTCTGCTCCTGACCAGAAGACCACTGTAGATTGAGCAGTTCGTGCTGCGCTGCATAGATCGCTCAGCAGCAGGACAACCTCAGCAGCTCATTGTCACAGTGGAGCCTGCAGGCAGCTCCCACCCGGTACTGACCATTCCACCACCTGCGTGGCCTTGTCTCCATCTAGCCATGTAGCATGAAGTTCTCATGAGAACATCCTTTCTGTTGGATTTAGAGATGATGAACAGAGTTGTTACCTTGCAGGGAAATACAAGAAGAGGTTGAATGACTGAAGTAAGACACTTTTTTTCTGTGGAGAGGGTCTGCAAGGCATTCTGCATGTGGATAGGATTACCATTTGATGCTACACCACCCAGGCATCCCACCACCTAAAAGGAAGAAAGACTATCGATACTTTTCTCTCCTTACAATCTTAGTCCTAACAGCATTTTACCTCACAGAATCAGAGTACCTTTCTTAACTAGGATCATAACAGACCAGCACCTCCTGGTAAAAAAGCTCTCTAGGTATACATAGATGCAGTTCCTCTGCTCCCATGGACTGGTAAGGCCGTAGTCTGCAAAAGTAACCCCTGGCCGGATCCCCATCCACCACTGGCTGTTGTGCTCCTGAGTCCTGCCTCAAAGCTCAAAGGCCTGGGAGACCTTGGTGGCGGTAACGGAGGCAAAGAGGTCATAGACTATGTGAGATCTATCTAGACCTCCTCTTACTAAATTCAGCAGTGGCCCCACACTCTCTGTTTCTTCTTTACCTCTTCCTAATGTGTCACAGCTCATTTTGGTGCCTGTTGCATTACCTTTTCAGTTGCAATTCAGTTAAGGATTAATACTTTAAAGAATAAGGATTCTAGCTGGGCCTGGAGGAGGCTGTGGTTGAGGACAAGATGTACCCAGGCACACTGTGATAATGATTGTTCTGTTCCTTGACTGTGTCATCGTAGGTGTGAGTAACGAGCCCAGTTCTTTGTGCTTCGTGTTCAGGCAATGCCTGCAGCTATTGGGTAGAGGAGGGACAGACCTTGCCTCTCTGATGGCATCTGATGGCTGATAGCTCTGACTGAAGTCATCAGTCAGTGGCACAGAGGTACCAAGTCACACTCTTTGTGATGCCATCTGGAGGGACCTGTCACACACACCCCAAAGGGAAACTGATTTCCTGTAGGTCCTCTGCTGTCCCTGCCAGCCCTGGCATCACATATAGCTTTGTGGGCCTGGTTATGAACATGAAACTGTGTAGCTACCCTGAATTCTCTAAGTCAACATGGAGATAAACATGAAACAACTGCCAATGTAGTCAGTGGTGATCTAGTAAATATAGCAGAAGCAGAAGAGAGAGACTGAGCTCTCCCTGTGGGACATGACACGAACTATTCAGATGAATGCCTCTGTAGGCCACCGTGAACATGATGAGTAGGGACAGGTTCAATTGCCCTTATTTTGGGCATCAGCTGTCATTCCTTTGGCGAAAGGAAATGGCTTGCAGCCTCTAAGAGCATGTGAACAGATGTGGCCCTGTCTCTGCAAACTGCTCCATTCGTACCTGCATGTATCTTAGACCACCTCTGGCATCTCACATGCCAGCAGACAGTTGCATCTGAACCCCTCAGTCGTGGCCTCCATCTCCATTAATCAGAATTGGAGCTTAGAAAAAAGAACTTACCTGCAGGTGCCCATTCAATGCCCCCCTGAAGGGAGGAAAGAGGAATCCCACCTCCTGTGGGGTTATGGCAGGCATTGAGGGGAGCTGAGTCCCCTTTGAGCCCCAGGACTACAGACCCAGGGTGAGATGCCTCAACTGATTCATCTGATTCCCTTCCCTCAGCAGGGGTAGAGGAGATCCCTGCCTGTCCTGCACTGGCTGTCCTGCCTAAAGATGGGACAAGAAAATGTGATCCTTGGAGCTAGCTCTTCTGGTGGTAGGAGAAATGACACTTTGGAAATGAAAAGATTTCCTCTCTCTTCCTAGTTGAGGGAGGAAACATCAGTAATTGCTTCAACTTGTTTCAAAGCAAATTGTCCTGAAGACCAAAAGACATCTCGAGGGAGCCCAGAGTAGGGAGAAGTGGTGCCTTGGGCTGGTCCTGTGCTGCTGAGCTGGGCTGGGCTCCTGGGATGGAGGGAGATCACGGCTGGTGAGGAGCACTGCAGAGAGACAGCTCTGCCCAGGAGCAGCTCCTCTGTAAAGCACAGCAGGGCTGAGGGCACTGCCTGCAGGCAGCGAGGGGAGAGGAGTGAGGCAGAGAGAGGTTAAAGGCAGTGTGGGGTGAGAGGATGCTGAGAGCTCACTGCGGGCAGGAATATTTTCAGCCTTTGACATGGTAAGTCTCTGCATGAAGGACAATGTGTCTGCACTTTGTGGAAAGATCTCCTCAAGCTGGAACACCCCACAGCCTACAGCATGATGTACCATGAGGAATATCACAGTTTGTGTCTTATTGAAGATGAGAATGTGCTGCAAAGCAGGGACTGCTTGCTGCACCCTCAGAGGGACAGGCCATGACAGCTGCCTTCTCTCAATGATGACTGCATGGTTGGGAAGGTGGAAGTGCAGCCTGGACTGCCCCAAGCTGTCCTTCAGAGCAGGGTCTTTGCACCCCAGGGGCTGTGTGCTGGGGCACGGACTCTGCTGCCTGTCAGGGACAGTGCTCAGCCTGCCTGGGAAGTTTCTCAGGTTATTGTAAGGAGAAGGTCTGGGTGGAAGGATGAACTCCCAGTAGGGCAGGACAGGGTCCTACTGCTTTCAAGAAACAGCTGCATGGGCCAGGGCTGCTCACATATCCAGATCTCCCCAGGATATTTTCCAAGGGATATGTGAAGGGGAAGGTCAAAGCAGGGGTGACTATCAAGCACTCAAGTCACTTGGCCAGTTCCCTCTGAGGATCTGAGTGGCTGAGAGCAACTGCCTGGCTATGTTGGAGTCTGGGAAGTGCACAGCTGGGTGAGGGTAGCGGTGTCCTGAGTGCCCAGCTGCTTCCAACTCTTTCATGTAGAACTTCACTGTGTTTCTCCTTTTTACTCCACTTGCCTGTGTTACTGAAGTTGTTCCCTTGTTGTGTCAGTCAGGCTCTCTGGGAATGGGAGTTTCAGCTGCAGTCAGACACTGATCGTGTGGGTCCTTCTGTGCAGGTGTGTCCATGGGCATAAGGTGTGCCAGTTGTGTCTAAGCTGTTGGGCCGGGAGCAGTGCGGTCTGTGAGCCCAGAGAACAAGCTAGTTTTCCCTTAATCAGACGCCATCTTTAGGCCACATGGCTATCTTCCTAAGGTGTCCATCCAAGCTGTGAGCTGCCCACAGAATGCAAATCTGTCTCATAGCAAAACTGTGTTTCCTGCAAGTCCCAGTGGAGAAACGCAGATATGCCACGCACAATGGATGAACTACTCTTGGGTTGGAGATGCAATCCACATGTGTCATGGATTAGAAGTGGCGTGCTGGGACCTTGAGTAAGGGTGAGTCATTTAGTGGTCTGCATTGGATCCCTCTGCTTTCAGCAGTGTTTGGTGACTTCTGAAGAAAACATGGGAGTGTGACGACTCTCCATCTAAGAAAAATTCTAGCCTAGGGCAGCTGGGAATAAGAAGGGGGGACAGATCAGCTCCCCTCACTCTGCACTAAGACACAGGCAAGCCTCTTGCCTTGCAGGACTCACTGCTCTGCCTGAGTTCAGCAGAATTACTGAGGGTTTCTGACAACCAAGAGCACTCCCCAAGTGAGATGAGGAGAGCTGTCAGAAAACCCGAGACCGTATAAACTACCTTCTGCTATCCAGGTTTCTTAGCACTGGGAGTACAGTTGCTGACAAGCCCTTTTGCAATAACAGCAGTTTCATCTGACAAAGTGAAACACCAGGATGGGTCCCCAGCCCACCATGTACATGATCCAAATACCGAAGAGGAGGGCAGACACCTCAGCAGTTTGTGGGCAGAGGTCCTGCTCCTCATGGCACATTTCAGCCAGCACCTACTAGAGCTCCAACTATGGATCTGAAGGAAGGTCTCCTAGAAAAAGAAAGAAGGGTATGTGCAGCAGGGGAAGGATCTATAGAAAACAGATCAGAACTGAATCCCCTAACTTCTCACTGTCTCTTCCTTCTTAGACGGTGTTTCTATTCCCAGAGGCCGGAAATTTCCAACAGCAGCTCCATCACCCAGTTCCTCCTCCTGGCATTTGCAGACACACGGGAGCTGCAGCTCTTGCACTTCTGGCTATTCCTGGGCATCTACCTAGCTGCCCTCCTCAGCAACGGCCTCATCATCATCACCGTAGCCTGTGACCACCGCCTCCACACCCCCATGTACTTCTTCCTCCTCAACCTCTCCCTCCTCGACCTGGCCTCCATCTCCACCACTATCCCCAAAGCCGTGGCAAATGCCCTCTGGGACATCTCCTACGCAGGATGTGCTGTCCAGCTCTTTCTGTTTTCCTTTTTGATTGCAGCAGAGTGTTGTCTTCTCACCATCATGGCCTATGACCGCTATGTTGCCATCTGCAGACCCCTACACTGTGGGACCCTCCTGTGCAGCAGAGCTTGTGTCCACATGGCAGCAGGTGCCTGGGGCAGTGCTTTGCTCAATTCTCTCCTGCACACTGCCAATACATTTTCAATCCCTCTCTGCCTGGGCAATGCTCTGGACCAGTTCTTCCGTGAAATCCCCCAGATCCTCAAGCTCTCCTGCTCACACTCCTACCTCAGGGAAGCTGGGCTTGTTGTGGTTAGTATTTTTTTAGTTTTGGGGTGTTTTGTTTTCATTGTGCTGTCCTATGTGCAGATCTTCAGGGCTGTGCTGAGGATCCCCTCTGAGCAGGGACGGCAGAAAACATTTTCCACGTGCCTTCCTCACCTGGCAGTAGTCTTCCTGTTTATCAGCACTGCAGTGTTTGCATACCTGAACCCCCCCTCCATATCGTGCCCATTTCTTGATCTGGTGGTAACAGTGTTGTACTCGGTGGTACCCCCAGCAGTGAACCCCATCATCTACAGCATGAGGAACCAGGAGCTCAGGGATGCGGTGCGGAAACTGGTGGCTGGATCTTCTTAAGCAGCAATAAACTGCCCATCTTCTTCTGCCCATCACTCACATTGTAGTGAACTGTTGTCCCAGGCTGTTCTTGTGTCGTTGAATTTGTTTTGTTTGGTTTGATTTTTAGATTTCCTTGGTTTTCATAATGTTCTTTATAAAGAACTTCCATTATTCCTCACACTGCTATTTCAATATCTGCCTGTCTTTGTGACTTTTGAGACTGTGTAAAAGAGGAGCCATGCTCCTGGTGTTTTTCAGGAAAAGAAGGAACACTGTAGCCACAAGTTTGTCCAAGATCCTTTCTCCAAGACTCTCTCCAGAGCTTCAGGAATACCTCCAGAGGTGGAGGGGAAAAGAGTCCCAGCGCAGCAGCAGTGTCACGGAGCACCAGCTCTTGGTCTTTCCTGAGCTGCTCTCTTTACACCCCTATAGCCTCCTTCTGAGCCCTTGTGTGACTGTAACTCCTGAATGCTCAGGCAGCTTGGTCACAGTGCTGCGGTGTGGCAGGCCGGTAACAGCAGGAACAATCTTGAAGGGACAAGCACTGGGCAGTCCTGTGACAGGGCTTACACCCATAGCAGTGTTCCAGTTGTGAAAAGTGTTCTCCTCAAGTTAGTGCCTGAAGTCTTAGGACTCTTTCTAACAGTAGTCTCAAGAACATGCCCAGGAAATTGTCCTGTAGAGGAAAACTCAAGGAACCGCAAAACTGTGTGAATCGGAAGGCTGGGAGCATAAAGCAGTGTCCTTGCATAGAATAAATCTCCTGCTACTTGCCCAGGAGACGTGAAGGACCAGTAGAGAAGGGTCTGGTCTCTGCCTGCACTCACTGGACACAATACGGAAGAAGTCCCAGGGCAGTTGTCAGAGACCAGCCAATTGCAACCACCACTTCCAGCAGTGACCATTCACTACATTTTGGACATGTTTTTCCCTCCATGGAGGGACACCAAATGACTAGGTCAGAAGTTTATGTTTGCGTTGTACGTAGAAAATATAAGCATGCACATTGTGCCCTCAAGAGGGACCTTGAAAGGCTAGAGAGGTGGGCCTCTGCAAACATCATGAAGTTCAAAAAGGCAGGGAGGAGTATTAGAAGAATTATGGCCTGGTCAGCCTCACCAGAGAAGTCCCTTTTCCTACACCATTCTTGCCCCTAATAAGTTCTCTCATCTATGCCCTCATGATCAGAAAGTTTGGGGCAGGATATCACTGAAATAAATGGTCATGTGAAGTACAAGATCTGCCCACCCAGGTCATGGGCTGAGGCCTTGGCCTTTCTGCTTCATAAACCAGACCAAGGGTTTTCTCAGCATTGCAGCCACCTGCACAGTGCCTTTGCCTACCTACATTCGAGGCCTCCAATTCTCTGCTCTAAGGAGTCCCTGGGGAGGCTTGGTCAGTAATGGCCCGCAGTGGGGCCAATCAATGTTTCAAGGTACTTGGAGTATTGCTTCTGACTTCTTGAGCAGTTTTTTCTATCTCCTCTCAATATCTGAGGTTCATGGACTCAACACCAAATACACCATGGGGCTCATTAAAATACAAAAAGTGCTAAGCTAACAAGCTTATGTAGCTTTCTTCAATTCTTTCAGACTTTTACTGATAACTGGAGTTTTTTCATAGTGTAGATAAGGAGGAAGATGTCAGACTGTGCCTAATAAAAATATTTAATTATTTTAAAGGATATTTTAAATTGCTTTTCAGTTTACAGAAGAAGTGGTATTGTTCCAGGGTGACTCCTCAGGAGATATGGACAGGTAGGAAAAGCAGTCCCTTGAGGTCTGACACTCTATGGACAACTTTGCTCCTCACCTCCCAAACCTCAACATTTCTCTCCTCAGCGACCTGGGACTTGTGTCACTGTTCCTTGCAGCATCAGACTTCTCCACTGATCTCTGCAGCTGGATGTTACAGCTCCATTGCACCATCTCCCACCTCCTCTCCACAGAGAGCTGGCTGCACACAGGCACAGCAGGAGCTTGGCTATTTGCAAGAAAGGAAAAATTAAAGCACAATCAAGTTCCATAAACAAAACACACAGTGCAAACATGCGGTAATTACAACTTACTTCTAATGAGGTTTCTTTCCTGTAAGGCATAATCTTCTGAGAAATATTGTAGCTAGGTAGAGGAAAAAAAAATTAGTTATAAACCTAATTAAAGAGTTGGCTAAGGAGACAATTAGACTACTGAAAGGCAGGCAAACTTTTAACTTCCTGATGTGAAAACAGTGGCTCAGTATGTGCCAGGAATCTGAATGAACAAAGAGTAAAGGGAGGAGAAAACTGGACAATAATGGAAAGGGCCTTTGTCTAGGCAGCCTGCCTCTGAAAAAATTACTTTGGAAATAGTCCAGACAGGTGAAAATATATGAAAAATTAGAGAAATTAGAGAATATTTGTTATGAAGTTATCAGTGAAGATCGACATTCCTTTGGAATATCCCTTTCCAAACTTCCTGGCATTGGTCCAGGGCTCTTGTGAATGAGGACAAGGCAATGTTGCGCCTGATGTTGAAAGAGGTCAGAAAGTCAACCCAGGGAACCCTAGGCTGTACAAGGTCACTTTGGCATTTCTGTGCACCTAAAAAAGAAGAACACGTCCAAAAGCAGTCAGCATGGATTGATGATGGGTCAGTCATGCCTCTGAAAACTGATTGCTGTCTGTTTTGATTTGGCTTGGATAAAAACCAGGAGCCCACCGAAAACCTCTCTATCACTCCCCCTCCTCGACTGGACAAAGGAGAGGAAATATGATGAAGGGCTCGAGGGTCAAGACAAGGACAGGGAGACATCACTCACCAATTACTGTCACAGACAGAACAGACTGAACATGGGGCGAAAGTGGAGTGGATTAACTGAGTCACACTGATCGCACAGCGGGCCCACGTGGGAAACCCCAGTCACCCAGGAATTCTTGAAGTCATAATGCACTGTCCAGAAGGCAAAGATTTTGGAGTATCACCAAAGGAGGAGATGATACATGCTGAAGAGGCCCCACTGTATAACCAGCTGCCAGAAGATAAGAAACAGTATGCCCTGTTCATGGATGGGTCCTGTCGCATTGTGGGGAAGCAGCGGAGGTGGAAGGCTGCTGTATGGAGCCCTACACGACAACTCGCAGAAACTGCCGAGGGAGAAGGTGAGTCCAGCCAGTTTGCAGAGGTGAAAGCCATCCAGCTTTCTTTAGACATTGCCAGTCGAGAGAAGTGGCCAGTGCTCTGTCTTTACACCGACTCTTGGATGGTGGCCAATGCCTTGTGGGGGTGGCTGCAGCAGTGGAAGAAGAACAACTGGCAGCGCAGAGGCAAACCTGTGTGGGCTGCCCCATTGTGGCAAGATATTGCTGCCCGTCTGGAGCAGTTGGTTGTAAAAGTCCGTCACGTGGACACCCACGTCCCTGAAAGCCGGGCCACTGAGGAACATCAAAACAACCACCAGGTAGATCCGGCTGCCAAGATTGAAGTGGCTCAGGTGGATCTGGACTGGCAACAGAAGGGTGAACTGTTTATAGCTCGGTGGGCCCATGACACCTCGGGCCACCAAGGAAGAGACGCGACATACAGATGGGCTCGTGACCGAGGGGTGGACTTGAGCATGGACACCATCGCACAGGTTATCCATGAATGTGAGACATGCGCTGCAATCAAGCAAGCCAAGCGGGTAAAGCCTCAGTGGTATGGAGGATGATGGCTAAAATATAAATATGGGGAGGCTTGGCAGATTGACTACATCACACTGCCACAAACCCGCCAAGGCAAGTGCTGTGTGCTCACAATGGTGGAGGCCACCACCAGATGGCTGGAAACCTACCCTGTGCCCCATGCCACCACCCGGAATACCATCCTGGGCCTGGAAAAACAAGTCCTGTGGCGACAGGGCACTCCCGAAAGAATTGAGTCGGACAACGGGACTCACTTTTGTAACAGTCTCATAGACACCTGGGCCAAAGAACACGGTATCGAGTGGGTGTATCACATCCCCTACCATGCACCAGCCTTGGGAAAGATGGAACGGTACAATGGGCTGCTAAAAACCACTTTGAGGGCAATGGGGGGTGGGACTTTCAAAAATTGGGACACTCATTTAGCAAAGGCCACCTGGTTGTTTAACACCAGAGGGTCCACCAACCGGGCTAGTCCTGCCCAGTCAAAACCTCAGCGCCCCGTAGAAGGTGATAAAGTCCCTGTAGTGCACTTGCAGAGCATGTTAGGGAAGACAATTTTGGTTAGTCCTGCCTCGGGCAATGGCAAGCCCGTCGGCAGGGTTGCTTTTCCTCTAGGTCCTGGGTGTACCTGGTGGGTAATGCGGAGGAATGGGGAATTCCGATGGGTACCTCATGGGGATCTGATTTTGGGTGAGAATAGTCCATAAATAAATAAATTGTCTAAAGTTAATTGTTAAATAACCCTGTCACAGTCTGTTATCACTGTTATAATTGTCATGTTTTGTACCAGTAATATTGTAGTAAGAATTGTCCAGACTAAAGAAGGATAAACTTTTTGATTAAAACCTAGCCATTCTCTCAAGTACTGAACACCCCTCTCCATATTGGTCCACTTGCCAGGATAGCATACAAAATCGTCACTGAAGGGGTACCTCTCCCTCACGCCTGACAGAAGTCTCCTCCAGAGGCTGAGGACTTGGTCTTTCTTCCCAATGGCCTTGTCAATGCCCCCATCCCTGGTCAGGGATCCCAGCTGCTTGGCTTCCTTGCCTTCTCATTCCAAGCTGCTGGCCCCGTTATCCCAGCACCGCAGCAGCCAGGTGACAATGTGCTTGCCTGGCTGGCGGCTGAAATCTTTCCGCATGTCTGGCAGCTCGCCCAGGGACAGGGACTGGGTGATGATCTCTGTCTCTATCTCCCGCGATGACCCTGGCTCATCGTCATCCCTCCCGGAGCGATCTGCTCTCTTTGCATCTTTCTTTAGTTTTACGGGGGCGACTGCTGCCGGCACAGGTTGGTCATTGAGCTCCGCTGCGATGCCTGCAGCTGGAACTGGGGCTGGAGAAGCTGTCGTGCCTGCTGGGGAAACTGAGGCAGACCCTGCGGCTGTGGCAGTGGCAGCGGTGGTGCCGGTCGGGGGGGCTGTGACTGCCTGCTGGGCTGGAGGGGCTGCAGGGCCGGCTGGGGGAGCAGTGCCAGTCACAGTGCCTGCTGCTTCGTTTCCTCCCCTTTTCCCTTTAGGGCACTGAATCAGGTTGAACAGGGCTCGGTAGGCGTGGGCCAGACCCCAGCACATTGCGGTGATTTGTGTCTCTCTGGAGTTCCCAGGGTGGCAGCACACTTTTTGCAGATATTTTACTAGTTTTTCTGGATTCTGGTCTTGCTCAGGGGTGAGTTTAAAACACACTGGGGGTGCCCACTGCCCTAGACACCTGCCCATGCTGTCCCACACACCCAGCCACTCACAGCTATCCGGCCCTGGGGCAGGTCTCTGCACGATGTTCTTTACTTGTTTAACTCTAAACAAGACCCAAAACTCATTCAGGAGGCAGAACAATAGGAGAGTGCTGGCCTGAGCATCCCACGAGTACTCAAAATTCTCAAAAGCTGTTAGGACCAGTCTGAAGGGGGGGGGGGGGCAAAAGAGTGGGGGAAGGTATCCCCTCTGCTTTTCCCCACAGACTAGGTTTGATTATTCACAAATTCTAAGACATAGGATCCGAGGTACGGAAACGACCGCAGTGCCGCATGAAAATACAAGCCTGATTTCATGCACAGTGTTGTTATCATGTCATAAGTCGATATCGTACAGTACAGCAAAATCCTCATCCTGATCTTTTTCCCCGAGGTAACAAACAGCACGGCGAAGAACACATACAGCAAGTAAGGATTTACTTTGCAAAGTCATTTGATCAAAGTCAGAAACATTTTTATCGGCGACTTTAACTGACACAGTAAATGCGTATAATAAATTTTACCAAAATCTAAGAAAGCTGTTTTAACACACACTGCTCAGCCCTGCCGTTATCCCCGCCCCACGCCTGGGCACCATATTTAATGTTATAGTTTGGCTGCTACCGTTAACAAAAGCGCCACGCGGCCGCCCCTCCCCTCACCGGGTTGCGTAGGAGAATGGAAAGAAACAGGCAGAAACTGGTGGGTTGGGATAAGGGCAGTTTAACAGAACAGCAAACAAAAGGAACAACAACAACAAAGATACAGATAAGGAGAAAACACAACACAAACCGCACAGCCCACAGAGCCGCTCTCCTTCACTGCTGCCACTGTGCGCTCCCGAGCCGCGAGTGAGTTCCCGCCGCCCCGCACCCCCCCACCGGAAGCCCGCATGACGGCACATGGTATGGAATACCCGGCTCTGTTTGGC
Organism: Opisthocomus hoazin; assembly: GCF_030867145.1. NCBI lineage: Eukaryota > Metazoa > Chordata > Aves > Opisthocomiformes > Opisthocomidae > Opisthocomus > Opisthocomus hoazin. The sequence goes on along the minus strand of NC_134426.1, from coordinate 5,365,714 downwards.
CAGGTTGGGGTTGGGTCAGCCCACCTGGCTGTGCCCCTTCCTGGATTCCGGTGAAAATTAACCCTGTCCTGGCCAAACCCAGGACAGAGGCGCAGAGTTAAGCAAAGCCAAAGTGTTTGGGCTGTTGCTTGTTAGGTCACTTCATGACAGCAAAGTGGTTTAACAGGAACAGACAAACGTTGCGAGGTCATCAAGGACACCAGATGGGAAGGCTGCAGAGCAATGACTGTGTCCCTGGGGAGGCCCTGCTCTCGGGTGAAGCCACCTGTATGTGTCACGGGCAAATATGGAACATGGTGTGGGAAACTGCAGGATGTGACAGAGACCTGTGTGAGAAGGGACTAGAAGTGCAAGCAGAACCATGTGTCCCAGCTGGATCTCATAACTGGTTGAAGAGCAGAGACCTGAGAAAAGGCCAAACTGCATGGACAACTGGAGGGGAGCACTGGGGAGCTTCTGCGTCGTCAAGTCTTGCAAGGCCAGTGGTGCCAGGGTAGCCCAGCAGTGATGCCATTTGAGGCCCAGATGACCTAGGCAATGGTATCCCAACTATCAAATGATGGTACCAGCAGAACAAACCAGAGACTGTTGGGGAAAACATAATTGGTGAGAGTTGTTAACTGCGGAGGGGACTGCAGCAGAGAAAGGGATAGATCCAAGTGGAGTGGAACAATGAATCCTGTGGATGATAATAGGAGAGGGATCCAAGGGTCCAGCTGCAGTGTGCAAGGGGCTGCTCATCCTGAGCTGTCCAAACCCTGTGTGTGTCCTGCCTTCTGATTTAACTCTGCTCCTGGTTATTTGCTGTGTGAGCTTGCTTGTGTGTGTGTGCAAATGAAATTCTGTACATGCGTTGCCGGCCAAATTTATGCGGGGCTGGCTGGAAGAGGAGGACACCAGGATGTGGAGATACCCAAGGCTGAAGTTGCCAAAACGGTAGTGGCTCCAAGACTGGACAGGACACCTGGGCAGACCCAAAACTCAGACCCACATTGGAGGGATCATGGGGGTGTGTGCCCATGGGTAAAGGCTGCAGAGGATGAAGAGACCACTCATGACCTTTACACCAGGTCAGACTGAGAAGGGAGCAGCATGGGGACCGTTGTGTACTCCATGGTTGTATGTGCTCTGTTGTTGGAGTGGTGGCTGCAAAGGTGCTGTTCCCTGTTAGAGTTGGTCTGTGTGTGGTCAAGTATGTCCATCTTTTTTTGCTTGCAGATATTGGTATTTTGCACTTTCTGTTTGAGTGACTCCACCTTGGGTGATCGCTCCCTTAGCGGGGCTTCAGCCAGGACTTAGTCCAGGCGCATGCTGTCCCCGTAAAACCTCAAGGCTCCCAGGAAGCTCCAGATTACCTTCCTGGAGAATTTGTTCTGCACAGTCGTATCAAAGAAAGCCCTGGGTACACCTCACTGACCATTCCCCATCTCCACGGTCACCACGCACCAACGGGTGAGTTCAGACTCCAACCCTTGGTCTCTAACAGCTTCCAATGGGACCAGAAGATTTACTCTTCCAATTCCAAGGAGAAATAGGCCCTTTGGTGTGACATTTCTTGGGCCTGTTATTGGCATCAGCCTTGGAAGAAGAGCCCAAATTTCAGTCAGTGCACTGGTGTGGTCACATTTTATTTCGGAAATGTTAGGAGAGCGTCAGCTCTGTCCCAGTTAAACACACAACTTTATATTACATCCAGGTTAGAAAAGGTCCATTCCTCAAGAGAATTAAGATTCATTCAGACATTTATGCAGGAAAATATTAAAAATTATTAATAATAGAGATAATAATAAAAATATAAGACAAAACAGCAAACAAAGTTTAGGCCTACAGTGGGGCACCATGAGAGTCATTCCCAAAGAGTGATGGAAAATTTATGGCAAATGAGAAGCATCTCTGAAATAACTTTTCTGATGGATGCCTTCAGCTCCTGATTCCTCATGCTGTAGATGAGGGGGTTCACTGCTGGAGGAACCACCGAGTACAGAACAGCCACCACCACATCCAGGGATGGGGAGGAGATGGAGGGGGGCTTCAGGTAGGCAAATGTGCCAGTGCTGATAAACAGGGAGAACACGGCCAGGTGAGGGAGGCACGTGGAAAAGGCTTTGTGCTGTCCCTGCTCAGAGGGGATCCTCAGCACAGCCCTGAAGATCTGCACATAGGACAGCACAATGAAAACAAAACAGCACCAAAATACAAATGCATTAAACATGACAAGACCAGTTTCCCTGAGGTAGGCATCTGAGCAGGAGAGCTTGAGGATCTGGGGGATTTCACAGAAGAACTGGTCCACAGCATTGCCTTGGCAGAAAGGTATAGAAAATGTGTTGGCAGTGTGCAGCACAGCATAGAGGAATCCAGTGCCCCAGGCAGCTGCTGCCATGTGGACACAAGCTCTGATTCCCAGGAGGGTCCCATAGTGCAGGGGTTTGCAAATGGCAACATAGCGGTCATAGGCCATGATGGTGAGAAGAAAAAATTCTGCTGATATCAAAAGGGAAAAGAAAAAAAACTGTGTAGAACATCCTGAGTAGGAAACGGCTCTGGTGTCCCGGAGAGAGTTGGCCATGGATTTGGGCACAGTGGTGGAGATGGAGGCCAGGTCGAGGAGGGAGAGGTTGAGGAGGAAGAAGTACATGGGTGTGTGGAGACGGTGGTCACAGGCTATAGCGGTGATGATGAGGCCGTTGCTGAGGAGGGCAGCCAGGTAGATGCCCAGGAAGAGCCAGAAGTGCAAGAGCTGCAGCTCCCGTGTGTCTGCGAATGCTAGGAGGAGGAACTCAGTGACAGAAGTTTCATTGGCCATTTACCACCTCTGGGCATGGGGACCTGTCCAAGGAGAAAAAGACGATGACAGTTTAGGGGGAGATTTCTCTCAGCAGAAAAACATACCATTATGCACAGTAACCCCCCTCACCGAGCAGAGAGAGGAATGAGTCAGTTCCTTGTCTGTTGCTACCAATTGAGTGGTATTGTTCATCAGAGTTTTAAGTGCAACTTGGGCACCTGCTGTCCATGAGAATTTCTCTGGGTTAGGGCCACCAGCATCGGTGTCAGAACAAAAACTGACCCACATTCCCAGCCCTGCCCCAGAGAGCAGGAGCACCACAGACAAGTGGAGAAACAGGGAAGAACACTGCAATGCTCCAGAAAGAATGAAGCAAGGACAGAGGCATATGGACTTGCTGTGAATTCTTCTCCTTATGCAATTGTCTTCGCTGCCACTCGGATGATGACACTGTAGGGCAAGTGTTTTGAGCATCTCTTTTTGTGTCCCATTTCCCAGGAATCTTTCATCTGAAGGTCTAGCTAGCGAGGCGCTGTCTCATGACCTGGACCCCACAGCTCTGGGGACAAAGTTTCTGTTGGGTAGCAGAGGAGACCAGGGGTTTGTGTTGGGTAATGTGTCTGCACTGCAAAGGATGGCAGGGAGGTGCTCGAATCCCCACTTCCACGACATCTCTGGTAGCAGCTCCCTCTCTCTCCCTGCCCGTGTCTCTGCTGCCTGCCGCTCTCCCTTGTGAGAGCTGTTTCTCTGTCCCTGGATCTGCTCCCTGTCAATGCTCACAGAATCCAACTCACCGGCTGTGTGCTCAGCTCTGCCCTGCAGACATCTCCTGGCAGTGGGGCACTGCCCAGGGACATCTCTGTGTTTGGGGGGTGTCTAAGAAGCAGCTCAGAAAGATGCTAACAAGAACTAGGGTTTCAGTGCCTTCTCCAAAACAGAAAAATAAATTTGCATCTCACAGAACCACGGAGTCACAGAATGGTGGGGGCTGGAAGGGACCTCTGGAGATCAGCTTGTCCAACCCCCCTTGCCAAAGCAGGGTCACCTAAAGCAGGTTGCACAGGACCACATCCAGGCAGGTTTTGAATATCTCCAGAGAAGGAGACTCCACAACCCCTCTGGACAGCCTGTTCCAGGGCTCCATCACCCTCAGAGTAAAACAGCTCTTCCTGATGTTCAGCTGGAACTTCCTATGCTTCAGTTTGTGCCCAGTGCTCCAATCTCCCACTGCCCACCCAGTCAACCAAGAGCAGAAAACTGAAAGCACAGAATCCTTTCCTAGAAGGTGAATGGTGCCTCAATGTCCTTCAAAAGCACCCTCTACAAATGTCCTCAGGGGGGTTTGGAGTGGAGAGCAGCCCTCACCGACACAGGTCCCACTCTACAGCAGAAGACGCTCCCCTTCCCTGCCTGGGGTCATTCCTTCTACCAACAGCTTCTCCCTGTAGCGTCATGATGAGCTCCCTAGGCAGGATGAGTGCTGGCCCTGGCAGGAGGCAGTCCCTGCCCCAGCACACAGACCCCATGGGTTGCAGGGACCCTGCTCTGAAGGACAGCCCCGGGCACCCCTGGCTGCACACCAGAATTCACAGCCCTGCAGCCGGGAGGAGGCAGCTGTGGTGCCCTGTCCCTCTGACCATGCAGAAAGGAGGCCCTGCTGAGGAGCACATCCTTCTCCTCACACCAGCCAGCTCTGTCAGGTAATTGCAGGCTACTCACCTACACTGCCCTTCAGCCAGAGACTGACTGTGTTAAGGACTGGGAAGATTTCTCCACCAGTGAGCTCTCAGCTGTCTTCCAAGCCCAGACTGCCTTTAAGGTCTCTCTGTCTGGCTCTTCTCCACTTGCCACCTGCAGGCAGTGCCCTCAGCCCTGCTGTGCTTTGCAGAGGAGCTGCTCCTGGGCACAGCTGTGTCTGTTCTGTGTTACCTGGTTGCCATGAGCTCCCTCCATCCCAGGAGCCCAACCCAGCTCAGCAGCAGAGAACCAGCCAAGGTGGTACTTCCTCTGCCCACTCCGGGCTCCCTCGAGGTATCCTTGGGGCTCCAAAGGCTGGCAGCTCCCAATAGTCAGCAAGGTCCTTCCAGGGGATTATGTCTTGAAGTCAATTCAAGTAATCATGGACAATCCCTCACTAAACCGTGGAGAGAGACTGGTTGCAGCAGCATGGTTTGTCCTGCCAGAGCCTGGCTGACTGCAAGATGTGGAAATGTTCCTCTCTGGACATGTCCATTCCTGTACCATAAGAAAAAGACACACAGACAGGGAAAGGGAGCGGTTGGCTTCCCCTGTGCAAGGCACGGATTCAGCCGGTGAGACACAGACATCTCACCCCATGTTGGAACCCCTTGGGCTGAAGCGCGATCCAGCTCCTCCCATGCACCCCACACTCCCAAGCAAACCTCTTGGTTCAGTTCAGAAGCGCACAAAAGAGTGGCCTGCGTGCGAGCTCCTGCTCTGCGCCCTGTGTTTGTATTCAGATGGGCCTCAGGTGCTCGCACACAGACACATGGTGACGTCGGACGTGACAGTGGTGGTCCAAAAGGTGCGTAAGTGTTTGCAAGCTCTGATGGAAAAACTCTGAGAATGTCCGCATTCTTTGTGAGCATCAGCTGAGGGCCAGAGGGGAAAGGGGACAGAGGGGGATATCCTTTGCCACCCACAAAGAGAGCAGCCACCTATGTGCTTTTGTCAGAGATCTCCCTGAAGCATGCAGAGCTGTTGAGCAGAACAAATGGAGGACTGCTCCAGACGGAGAGCCAGGTCTCCATCCACAGTACTCACAAGGGCTGCAGTCACTGCAAGGACATGTCACATCCACATCCCTGCACTGAATACGTCAGGGCTCTCATTTGAACGGCATAAAAAAAGCCTCTAGTGCCATGCCAGGTGCCTGGGGTGCCAAACATGACTGCACTGAGCTGGCAAACAGAGCTCAGCACCTCCTTAAAGCTGTGCCCTCTCAGAGCTGGTTTGGGGCAGACAGCCCAGGACCCACCAGACAGGTCTGGCACCTGAGTGCCACCTGAACACCAGAAACATGGCATAGATGCAAGGTCTGTCCCGTCTACACCCAGGGCCACTGCAGGGCTGGGAGGCAGATCACATCAGGACGCCCTCCCCTGTACCTCTGTTCTCAGGCCTTGGCCGTTCTCTCTCTGAATGTCTGCTCAGCTGCCTGGTGCTTTGAAGATGGAAGATGACAATAATGTTCACCGAGTGGATGGACTAAAGTCTCTTCTGCCCAGAGATTTTCTCTGAATCTCCCCTTTCCTGGACCATACTGGACCCTCACAGCAATGTGACTTTTGGATTAAATGAGATGTGTTGGGACATCTTGCTCGCCTTGGGCTGTTTCTCTCTTCTTCTCACTCCTCTCTCCCACTTGCTGTTGCACAGCGTGTTTTACCCCTACTCAAATATGTTACCAAAGAGGTGCTGCCAACGTCACCGAGTGGCTCAGATTTGGCAAGTGGTGGGCCCATCTTGGAGCAGGCTGAAACTAACTCTGTCTGACAAGGGTCCAACTCCTGGTGTCTTCTCACAGAAGCCACCCCTGTAGCACGTGCAACTCCATTACCGTCTCTTTACCATGTAAACCTAATACAGGGTGAATTAATGTTAGATCTTACTAACTACTTGATCAAGGAGAAGACATGGAAAAGGTCTTCTGTTAGCAATCCAAGGAAGCCTCAGGTCAATGAGTCGGTTCCTATGGGAACCTGGCAACCTGGCATTCACTGGCCAGGCAAAGCGGTGGGGTGCCAGCATTCTGAGGGATCTTGGGACAGGCTCTTAACACAGCTGCCAGGTGGGTCAGCAGAGGTAGTGCTCACCTGGACCTGGTCCTGACAAACAAGGAAGAGCTGGTCAGAATGAGACCATCAGTGTCTGCCATGGCTGTTGTGACCAGGAAATAGTGGGGTCCCAGGCACCAGAGCAGAGTGAGGAGGAGAGCAACAGAACACAGGCTGGCGGACTCCAGAGGAGAAGACATTGACGTGCTTGGGGGGAAGATACAGGTAGTGCCACAGGAAGCAGCTCTGAAGGGTAAAGGAACTCAAGAAATCTGATAGGCCTCGCAGGACGGCCTCCTCCAAGCACAACGATGATCTCTCTTAATGCCCATGAAGAGAAGCATTCTTCTGGTGAGGCTGCTTGTCTGAACTGACGGAGCTCCAGGGAAAAGGACCAGAACACAGGAGGTGGAAGCAGGGGCAGCTGCAAAGGAGGAATTTAGAAACCTTGTTCGTGGATGCAGGGATGACGGCAAAGACAAAGCTCCCCTGGACTTGATACTTGCAGGGGAGGGTAAAGGCAGCAAGATGAGCTGATCCTGCTTCCTTCACAACAAAAGAATAGACAGGGCAAACATGGGCCTGCTGCTGAACTTTGGAAGAGTAGAAACAGGCAGGACTGAGGTACTTAATGGCTGCTTTGTCTCCGTCTTCACCAGCAAGGTCTCCCAGGCCTTTGTTCCTGAAGGCAGGAGTCTGGAGAACAACCAGGAGTGGAGGGGGCTCATGAGGGGTTACTTGATCAAACTCAGACATCATTAGAGAAGTGGAAATGGGTCAGCTGAGCAGCTACTTCCACACAAGTATCTCGGTCTGCCATGGCACCAGAGGTTCCCACCAGCCCCCACCATTTGGTCCAGAGAGGTGTGGTTCCTCTTGAAGTGGCCTGGCCTGTCTCCTCACCCAAGTCATGCTTTGGGCACCCACGTTTCTGACATACTCAGACTTCATCAGGAGATGCTCCAGATCAATATGAATTAGAGAATGCTGATACCACCGCTGCTCTACGCGGAGGCAAAGGGGAAGTGGAAGTTATAGAAGAAATACTGCATCATTGCTGTTTGTTACTGAAGTGTTTTCTGTTTGGCTACACTCCTGAAATCTCTCTGATCACCCACAGCAGACTTGAAACCTTCAGGAAAATGATGCAGAGAGGCTTGGCTTGGAAGGGCATTTTGCGTGTGCAAGGAGCCCTCTGGTGCCGAGTTCCTGAACTGCAGACACGGAAAAGCAGACGCAAACCCCAAGTTTCTGAGGGTGTTTGAGACCCCACGAAGGGCCATCACTGACAAAGCTGTGAAGGAAACAAGCCGTCAAGGTGCCTGTCCCTGGAGGCTGCTGAAGCAAAAACTTGGAGACACTGGCTACAGGTGGCAAAGGCAATGTGGAGGTGACTCTGAAGCCATGGAAGCCCTTGATGTTTGTTTATCACCAGAATGGCCAAGCCCTGACCCTCCACTCCTTTACCATAGCCTGGTAAATGAGAATCTTTCTCTCAAATATATCTCAGGGCTCTGCCTGTGGTGTGTGTGAGTGTGTTTGTGTTTCAGGGTGGGGATTTGGTAAGAAGTGATGTTGCTTTAACCACAAGGCTATGGTCTTCTGAGGATTTGGCATTGTCTGTGAGTTCCCCACAACCCATCCAGCTTCTTTCATAGCTTGGCTAATGGTCCTTAATCACCTAAGAGGTCCCAGTCCCAAACTTGCATTTATCCTCCATTTGGATCCATACCCAGAATCATAATCACAGAACAGTAAAGGTTGCAAAGGACCTCTGGGGATCATCTAGTCCAACCCCCTCTGCTGAAGCAGGGTCATCTACAGCAGGCTGCACAGGACCTCATCCAGGCGGGTCTTGAATATCTCCAGACAAGGAGAATTCACAACCCCTCTGGTCAAACTGTTCCAGGGCTCTGTCACTCGGAGAGTGAAGAAGTTCTTCTTCCTGTTCAGACGGAACTTCCTCTGCTTCAGTTTGTGCCCATTGCCCCTTGTCCTGTTGCTGGGCACCACTGAAAAGAGTTTGGCTCCATCCTCCTGACACACACCCTTAAGATATTACTAGACATTTATAATGTCCCCTCGCAGCCTTCTCCAGGCTAAACAAGCCCAGCTCCTTCAGCCTCTCCTCATAGGACAGGTACTCTGGTCCCTTCATCATCGTCGTAGTCCTGTGCTGGACTCTCTCCAGTAGCTCTTCATCTTTCTTGAACTGGAGAACCTAGAACTTGACATAGTACTGCAAATGGGACATCACTTGGGCAGAGTAGAGGGGGAGGAGTACCTCCCTTGACCTGCTGGCCACAACTCTTCTTAAGGCACCCAAGGACACCATCAGCCTTCCTGGCAACCAGGGCACACTGCTGGCTCATGGTCAACTTGTCATCCACCGGCACTCCCAGGTCCCTCTCCATAGAGCTGCTCTCCAGCAGGTCAGCCCTGAGCCTGTACTGGTGTATTGGGTTATTCCGGCCCAGGTGCAGGACCCTGCATTTGCTCTTGTTGACGTTCATCAGTTTTCTTTGAGCCCAACTCTCCAGCCAGTCCAGGTCTTGCTGACTGGCAGCACAGCCTGCTGGTGTACTCACCACTCCTCCAACTTTTAAGTCATCAGCAAACCTGCTGAGGGCACTCTTTGTTCATTCATAGAGGTCATTGATGAATAAGCTGAACAAACCTGCCCTGAGTACTGACCCCTGGGAAACACCACTAGTTGCCAGCCTCCAACTAGACTCAGCGCCGCTGACAACAGCCCTCTGAGTTCTGCCATTCAGCTAGTTCTCAATCCACCTCACCAACCACTCATCCAGCCCACAATTCCTGAGCTTCCCTAGGAGGAGGTTATGGGAGACTGTGTCGAAAGCCTTGCTGAAGTCGAGGTAGACAACATCCACGGCTCCCCCTTCTTCTACCCAGCCAGTCATGCCAGCGTAGAAAGCTATCAGATTGGTCAGGTATGATTTCCCTTTGGTGAATCCATGCTGACTACTCCTGATAACCTGCTTTTTCTCCACTTGCTTGAAGATGACCTCTAGAATGAGCTGCTCCATCATCTTTCCAGGATGGAATTGGGGCTGACCAGCCTGTAGTTCCCTGGGTCCTCCTTTTTGCCCTTTTTGAAGATTGGAGTGACATTGGCTTTTCTCCAGTCCTCGGGCATCTCTGCTGTCCTCCAGGACCTCTCAAGGATGGTGGAGAGCGGCTCAGCAATGACATCCGCCAGCTCCCTCAGCACTCGTGGGTGCATTCTACCGGGGCCCATGGATTTGTGGGTGTCCAGATCACTTAAGCAATTACTCATGCAGTCCTCCTCGACCAAGGGAAAGTCATCCTCTCTGTAGGCTTCTTCTCTTACATCTAGGGCCTGGGATTCTTGAGGGCCTGCCTTGGCACTGAAGACTGAAGCAAAGAAGGCAATCAGTAGCTCTGCCTTCTCTGCATCGTCCATCACCAGGACACCCACCTCTTTCAGCAGCGGCCCCACATTGCCCCTAGTCTTCTGTTTGCTGCTGACGTACTTCAAGAAGCCCCTCTTATTGTCTTTGACTTCCCTTGTCAGATTCAATTCCAGACGAACCTTAGCCTTCCTCATTGCATCGCTGCATGCTCTGACCACATTCCTGTACTCCTCCCAAGTGGCCTGTCTCTCTTTCCACATTCCATAAACCTTTCTCTCGCACCTGAGCTCAGCTAGAAGCTCCTTGCTCATCCATGCGGGTCTCCTGCCTCCTTTGCTAGAACTCTTTCTCGAAGGGATGCACCGATCCTGAGCATGGAGGAAGCATGTCACATGACCAGAGAAAGTCTGTCAAGAGAGGGTTAGGGCTTGTGTGGAGAGGCTGACAGAACTGGGCTTTCTATTGTGGTAAAGTGGAGGCTGAGGGAAAAATACTAGGAGTTCGAGAGAGATTGAAAATTTCTCCCCAAGAAGATGGCACTTTTTGATGGGTAGTGGGAAATGGTGTGAGAATGGACAGCCATCAGAAAGTGCAGCTTTGGAGGTCCCGAGAGGACCTGAGGATAAAGAGATGTCATTCCGAGGGCAGTGCTGTGGTGCAAAAGGTCACTTAGAGGCAGTTTGGATCAGCCCATGATTTTCAAGTTTCAAGGACCTTCTGGCAAGGATGGAGAGACACCAGTACAGGCAGGGACACAGTGAGGTGAGAACAAGCTGGGGAAGCGCATTGGATGTCTGCAGCCTGCAGGGAAACAGGTACAGGCATGGGACAGTGTAGAACGGCCTGTGGTGGAGATGGCCAACGGCACTGGCAGGGCTGAAAGACCATGACAGAGCCGGGGTCTTTGTCTCCTTGACTCTGGCAGGTTTCTCTGCAGCTGAGGCCTAGAAGGAGAGAAATGGTCCTCATGGCAATGGGATCTCATTGCCTCCTTGCATCCACCCTGGGGAAAGCAGGAGGTGTCACAGCATTGTCCTTCACTTGTCATCACACTCCCCCCAACTCCAAGAAAAGCCTGGAGCCACGAGTGAGGGACAGGATCTCCCTTCCTTTGAGCTTGGTGTCAGGGCCTGGCCATCTTCCTTCATTGAAAAGCCAAAGGGTTATCTCAGTGTAAGGGTTGCCTGAAATTTGCCTTTGCCTCTGTGGAATCATGGCCTCCAATTATCTGCTCTAACATGTCCAAGAAGAGCCTGTGTCAGGAATGGCCCTCAGTGGAACACACTGAGGCTTCAAGATACCTTGGGGTTTTCTTCTCATTTTGACTTCTGGAAAAGTTAGTGCAAAAATCCTCTTTGAATTTCAGATTCATGGACTCAGCACAGAATGCACCCTGGGAGACCTTACAATGCAGGAAGCCCTCCTGTGCCTTTCTCTTCCTACACTATTTTCAAGACTTCACGCCTTGTACAGCTAATTTAAGCTGCCTTCGAGGTAGGTAAAGAAAAAGAGTACGATGAGTACTTAATAAAAAACTAGGTTTGCTTCTTAAGGGTATTTTTCCTGTTTTTTCAGTCTATTGAGGAACAGTACCAGCACTCTCCAATGGACATATCCCTACCCATTACACTCAGGCTTCCTCCTGTGCTTGTTCTTTGGTCACTCAGATGCCTCTCCACTATCTGGTTTGTGCTTCAAGGTTCAGGAAGAGAGACAGTTGCCTCATCTTTCTTAAGGCTAATGAACAGTCAAGACCTTCATTACCTTTGTATCTCTCCTTTCTTCTGTCTCTGTCTAAAACTGTTCTTTCATGGAAATCCCTTGTGAAACATGGACCACATTAGATGCTGCTTGGACTTAGCATAGAGCTGAGGAGAGAGTTTTAAAGTTGATTAAATTGTATCCTGTTTCACTTTTGTTTGTTGGAAAGGAAGAGAAACCTTTCTGTGCCTGTGTGCAGCCCAGTTCTTGACGGAGAGCAGGTGGGAGCTGGTGCAAAGCAGCTGCACCATGCAGCTGCAGAGATCAGTGGAGAAGTCTGATGTGAGGAGAAGTGATGCAAGTCCCAGGAGACTTATGAGGGAACTGGTGGGCTTGGGGAGGTGAGGAGCAAGGTTGTCCACATAGACCCCAAGGGACTACTTTTCCTTTCTTGCCACTTCACTCGATTAGATATTGGTTTAGATGGTCACTTACAGCACAGGAGGATTCATGCCCCACAAACATCCTCTATGTCCAGGGCTCAGCATCATAGGATCACAAGGGAACCGAGGTTGAAGGGCCTTCAGGAAGTCTGCAGTGCAACCTGTCAGAAACACAGTCAGACCAACTTATTCAAGGCTTGATTCAGCCTGGGTTTGAAAAGCACCAAGGAGGGTGACTGCCCGACCTCTCTGGGTGACCTGTTCCAGTACTGGGCTGAGATCGTGGGGAAAAAAGTTCTCCTTCTGTCCTGGCTGTACCTCTCCTCTTTCACCTTCCACCCATTGTCTTTTGGACAAGCCCAGTTCCCTCAGCCTACCCTCCTCAAAGGTAAAGTTCGCCAGTCCCTAGCTCTCCTAAGGGCCCTCCACTTTGCAAAAATTGCTCCTGAATTGGAGATCTGAAATCTGGATGGAGCATTGCAGAGTATCCCTTCCCTGGATCTCCTGGCCACGCTCCTGGTTGTGCAACCCAGGATCTGGGTGGCCTCCCTTGCTGCCAGGCCACATGGCTGCCTCCTGTCCAGCTCCCTGACCACCACAAAATTTCCCAGAGGGCTGCCCCCAGCCACGCAGCCCCCAGCCTATTGCATTGCTGAGGTGAATCCCCTGCAGGGGTAGAAACTGGCATTTATGCTGCTGGCATTTCCTGAGCTTCATGCCAATAGGTTCTCTCGTCCTTCAGCTCCTTCCGTGAGCATAGAGGCCTGGGAGACCTTTTCAGGAAAGACTCAGGCAAAGAAGGCATTGAGTCCATCATGCCCATTGTTGTCTTCTGTTACTAACTTCCCGTCCCCATCCAGCAGGAGCCCTGCATTTCCCTTATTCAGCCTTGGTTTCTAACACGGCAATTTAAGCTCTTCTCTTTGCTCTTTACCTGTCTTGCAGCCAATAACTCCAGGTGACCACTCCATGGGAGCTTCTTTGTGATCCCTGTCACTGCCCTGGCCTGTTCCAGCCCAGCCCTCTGTACAACACACGGTTCCCCAGTCCCACTCTTCAGGCACAGTATGGGAAAAGGTGCATTCAGAAAGCAGAACAGTTTCTCTTGCACGATCCCCAAGACAACCCTCTGTGCTTTGTGCCCTTGCTGTTCCTCCTACAGGAGACAGCCTCCACTTAGTCCTGCAACCTACCCAGCTCTATCGGCATCCCATGTGGTGTTTCTAACACATCCCTGTTTGGGGTCTACTAGCGACTGGACAAAGAGAGAGGTTGAGCAGCGCTGGCCATTCCCTTCCTGCAGTCATGAAGCACAGTAGCAGGAGGAGGGAAACGGCCACGCAGCAAAACTCACCCAAAAACCTGTGGTGGTGAGTGGCCAGTGCTGGAATTGGCCGAATAGGGAGGCCACCAGTGAAAGCTCACTCCGGTCCCATTCTTTACCATATTGTCCCATGCCCTCCTCATCCCATGGAGAACCCAAGTAAGGCTTTGTGGGTTCAATTTCTTCAGCCTGTTCCTGACCTCAGCTTCAGAATAGCCCAGCTTCTGGACATCAGCAATGAGGATGTGCCCTTTTATCAAAGAGAGGTGACACGGAAGGCCAGCTGTACTGTGGTGCCAGACACATGGGCAAAGACCTTTGAGTCAAACAGACTGTGTTCATGCCTCTGGAAAAGCTGAGTGCATGCTGGCATTCCTGAAATAAACAGAATTACCAAAGATTGAATACCAATCCACAGGTGTTTGTTATGAATAGGAATTTGTTACACCGCTTTAATTTAGCAGCAATTTAGGATTTATTCATATTTTTGAGGTAGATCACAAGATTACATTGTAGAATTATTAACAACACTTAATCATCAGCCAAATTAACAGAGTGATTCAATGAAAGCACAGCTGTAATAGTGATTTAGGGTTGTACACACAGATGAAAGTTAAATCACGCGTACGAGCAGACACATAATTCTGAACGATATTGCACACAGACAGGGAAATGGTTCTGAACCAAATCACGTACACAGTTCCACACGCAGAGCGAGAGGTTAACCTGTGGTTAAAGCTGCCCTTCTTGTGACTTTCATGGATATACTCGGACTTATGTGCTGGCATTCATCACAGGACAGTCAGTGAAGTGTGCCAAATCAGGTCTTTGAGTCCTTGTGAAATCATCGACGGACAATCGTTCAATCCTCGTTAAATCTACCCTGAGAGATGTCCCAGCTCATGGGGAGATACTGGGTCACACAGCCTGCTGTGGACCCAGAGAGCTCAAAGGGTCTCACCTTTGGATATTGGTTTATGGGATCTTGAGATGATTTTCTTCGGTCAATACTCGCCATTCTGGCCAGAATTCGTGCTGAGTCATTCTGGCAGAGAGATGAGGCAGCGGATGGCCAAAGTGTGACCAGGGGGTGTCTGGCCACCCCATCTCCAGGCTACTGCTCTAGTGACCAAGATAACAACACAGTGGCAGTTGTTTCCAGAGCACTCAGAACTTCTCCTGGTGTGTCATTCAAACAGCAGATGATCTAGGTGTGACCAAAGAGTGCCTGATACTCTCATCACAGCACTTGTATGTAATATAACTACACAATGGATCTTAATCTCCTGTGTCCTAGAGATCTTGGTGGTGGCAGGACCACAGAGACTCCCAGATACAAAGAAAACCAGTTATAAATAGACATGGGCAGCTTATTGTTGCTGAAAGACTACTGACTGAATAAGTTTCTTCAGTGCATCTTTGAGCTCTTGATTCCTCATGCTATAGATGAGAGGGTTCAATATTGATGGAACCTCCGAGTACAGAACAGCCAACAACATGTCCAAGGATGGGGAAGAGAAGGATGAGAGCTTCAGATAGCAAATCATGACAGTGCTAAGAAACCG
This sequence comes from Opisthocomus hoazin, assembly GCF_030867145.1. Taxonomy (NCBI): domain Eukaryota; kingdom Metazoa; phylum Chordata; class Aves; order Opisthocomiformes; family Opisthocomidae; genus Opisthocomus; species Opisthocomus hoazin. Next base: position 5,350,698 of record NC_134426.1, on the reverse strand, counting down.
GGAGACCACGACCAGGTGAGGGAGGCACGTGGAAAAGGCTTTGTGCTGTCCCTGCTCAGAGGGGATCCTCAGCACAGCCCTGAAGATCTGCACATAGGACAGCACCATGAAAACAAAACACCTAAAAGCTATAGAAAGGCTAACCCCAAGAAGCCCAACTTCCCTGAGGTAGGAATGTGAGCAGGAGAGCTTGAGGATCTGGGGGTTTTCACAGAAGAAGTGGTCCAGAGCATTGCCCTTGCAGAGGGGTATGGAAAATGTATTGGCAGTGTGCAGGAGAGCATTGATAAAAGCACTGCCCCAGGCAGCTGCTGCCATGTGGACACAAGCTCTGCTACCCAGGAGGGTCCCGTAGTGCAGGGGTTTGCAGATGGCTACATAGTGGTATTAGGCCATGATGGTCAGAAGACAATGCTCTACTACTATCAAGAAAGAAAACAGAAAGAGCTGGGCAGCACATCCTGCATAGGAGATGTCCCTGGAGTCTGAGAGGGAACTGGACATGGATTTGGGGACAGTGGTGGAGATGGAGCCCAAGTCTGTGAGGGAGAGGTTGAGGAGGAAGAAGTACATGGGGATGTGGAGGTGGTGGTCACAGGCTATGGTGGTGATGATGAGGCCGTTGACGAGGACAGCAGCCAGGTAGATGCCAAGGAAGAGCCAGAAGTACAAGAGCTGCAGCTCCCGTGTGTCTGCTAACGCCAGGAGGAGGAAGCGGATGATGGAGCTGCTGTTGGACAGATGTTTCCTTTGGGCGTGGGATCCTGTCCTTAGAGGAAGAATCAATAAAGTGTTAGGGGAGAATTCTCATTGGAAATGCAAAGCCATACTCCTAGAACTTTAACCCTGCTAAACTTCTGAGCACTTTCCATTCATTGTCAATGAGAACATTCTTCAGCTCCCTTGTTTGAGTTCTGGTTGGTGCTGGCTGAAGGTACTGTAAGGAGCAGGACCTTTGTCCTCTGCCTCTCAAGGAGTCTGCCCTGCTGTGCAGTAAGGAGTTCATGGGAGTACTGGTGTTAGGGGTCCATCCTGGTGTCCGACTTGGTCAGATGAAACCACTCCACACAGAAAATCACCTTGTCAGCCTCTGCACTCTCAGTGCTAAGGAACGGCAATAACAGAGAACAGTTGGAGAGGTTTGGGGTTAATAAAGCTCCCCCAGCTTACCTGGGGAGTTTTCTTGGAGTTCAGACACCTTCAGCATTTCTGCTGTACTCAGGGAGAAGAGAGGGATGCTGGTGAGGCATATGGCTTCTTCCACCCACAGATTCTCCCCACAGCACCATCGGGAGCTCCCCAGGCAGGCTGAGCACTGACCCCGGCACACAGACTCCTGCAGTAAAGGGACCTGATCTGAAGGATAGCCCTGGGCACCCCTGGCTGCACACCTGGCTTAAAGTCCTACCAGGAATTACCAGAGAAAGCAGTCAGCATGTCCTGCTCCTCTGATGGTACGGCAGGGAAAAAACTTCTCTGGAACCAGATTTCCTCCTCTAGGCTTGAGAAGCTGTGACAATCCTCTTTTGGAGATCCCTCCAGCAGCTGCCAATTTACTGCCCTGCCTACAGGGACTGACCATTTCATGGGTTGTGAGCATTCCTCCTGTAGTGAGCTCTCGGCATCCTCCCACCCCATGCTGCCTTTAACCTCTCTCTGCCTCGCTCCTCTCCCCTCGCTGCCTGCAGGCAGTGCCCTCAGCCCTGCTGGGCTTTGCAGAGGAGCTGCTCCTGGGCACAGCTGTCTCTGAAGCGCTGCCTGGTTGCTCTCAGCTCCCTCCCTGCGAGGAGCCCAGCCCAGCTCAGCAGCAGAGGACCAGCACAAGGCAGCTCTTTCTCTGTCGCCTCTGGGCTCTCTTGAGGTGTCCTTTGCTCTCCAGGACAACTTGCTGTGAAACAGGCTGAAGCAATCTCTGATGTTGCCTCTCTCAGCTGGGGAGAGACACTTAGTTTCAACAGCGTCAATTCTCCTCTCAGAGAAAGAGTTAGAAACAAAAATCACCTTTCCTTGCCCCATCACAAGACAGGACAACCAGAAAGCTACAGGGAGGAATCTCCTTTGCCCCTGCTGAGGGAAAGTATTCAGCCTAGTCATTCGAGGCATCTCATCCTGAGTTTGAAGTCCTGAGGACTCAGGCCTCTCTCATGCACACCATAAAACACACTGGAGGTGGGATTCCTCTTGCCTCTGTTCAGATGGGCACCAAAGAATTCTCCTGCGTGGCAGCTGCTTGTCTCAGCTCCCTTGCTAATTATACGAGGTGGAGGGCAGGAAGATGTTCAGACACAGACACCTGGTGACAGGTTTGGTTCCAGAGGTGACCAAGATGCGTGCTGGTAACTGCAAGCTCTAATGGAGCAGTTCATAGAGACAGGGCAGTGTCTGAGGGCACCTTCCTGGAGGCTGGTGGGAAATGTTTTTGACAGGCTGAAATGACAGAAAACGCCCACATTGAAGACAACTGATCCTGTAACTATTCCTTATGTTCAGGGCTGCTGGTGGATGTAATCAGCCTGACCAAACGGAGTCCCGTGGCACAGGAAGAGCTACATCTCTCGCTTTCTGTTCTCCATCAGCTGTATTGTCCACATGGCCTTAACAGTATGACAGCATTTGTCTCCTGCGCATCCCTTCAATGCCTAACCTCATTCAGGGCAGCTGAATCTTCATTTGTTTTACATTTGCAGACATCTATGACTATGGAAGGTGCCAGGGCTTTCCAGGAAAACTGCGTGCACCTGGCATGGACAGCACAGGTCCTGTACAGGAACCCCATCCCCACTCAGACTCGTTGTGTGACAGGCACCACCCAGGGCATCTCACACAGATTTGGTGCCTTTGGGCAGTGACGGAATCCCACCACTGCAGGGACGCCAAGCTGTCCATTCTCTACCCAGTAGACACAGGGCAGAGTGTGAATACCAAGCATATCACAGCAGGGTCTCCTCTTGAGGGCTGTCCTGGGTTTAGCCAGGACAGGGTTACTTTTCACCAGAATCCAGGAAGGGGCACAGCCGGGTGGGCTGACCCAACCCCAACCTGGCCAAACAGAGCCACATATTCTGTACCATGTGCCGTCATGCTGGGTTCCAGTGGGGGGGGCGGCGCGGTAGGAACTCTCTCGCGGCTCGGGAGTGCGCGGCGCCGGTCCTGTGCAGGAGAGAGGGTCTGTTGTGCGAGTTTGTGTCATATTTTCTCCTTATCTGTGTCGTTGTTGTTTCTGTTCCCTTTGTTTGCTGTTCTGTTAGACTGCCCTTATCCCGACCCACCAGTTTCTGCCTCTTTCTTTTCATTCTCCTCCGCACCCCGGTGGGGGGAGGGGCGGCCATGTGGCGCTTTTGTTGCCGGCGGCAGCCGAAACCAAAACAGGGCATTCCCTCTTAAACTGTGCTGGTTCTTCTCCCCCCGTCATTTAACTATTTGCTTGATCATACAGTCGTGGATCAGGTCAATGATTTTCACAGTGTGCCTGGATCACAATATGTCCACACCCAAGGACAATTTCAACATCACCTCCTCCTTCCTCAGATCAGCTTCCACTCCACCTCAGGCCTTCAGGGCTGCAGAGACACAGCAGACAGCAAAACCTTCTCCTGGCCTTGACAAAAGTTGTCTTGCTGTCTTGGTGGGTAGCTCATTTCTCCTTTACATTGCCACCTGCCACCCCCTCCAGCATGTCTCTGCTCTGAAGCAAAGCCTTTGCACACACAAGGCCTTGGGCACTTGGTAGCAGGTTTCTTTTTGCCAGTCTGCTCTCAGCCCAGATGGGCCACAGCTGAGGTGCTGCAGCCCAGCCATGCACCAATGGCCTCAGCCTCAGACATAGAGAGGAGGAGCTGGAGTCCCCCAGGGCATCTCTTCATCCCACTTGGAGGGAAGAACAGCTGAGGCATGTAGGGACAGCTGACATGATTGGGGTGCTGTGATGGGTGGATACAGATGAGAAGGAGAGACAGGCCAGAAAGATCAGGAGGGAGCTGCCTTGAGTGTGAAGGAGCTGCTCAGATGTGTGGAGCTCCTCTATGGGATGAACAAGCTCTGTGAGCCCTTACGGGTCCGGTTCAGAGGAGAGACTGGTGAGGGTGACATTGTGGTGGGAGACAGAGAATGAATGATTGTCTCTTTGCTGACTTTAATCACCTTGGCATTCCCTGGAAGGGGACCACAACAGCGTGCAATCAGTCCAGGACGTTTCTCGAGGCTCTTGCTCAAGACCCAGCTTGGGACACAGCTCTTTATAGGTCAACTTACTGATCGCTCAACAATTGTGCTGTTGATATGCATCTGCTGCGCACAAAGAAGGGAGAGTTAATCATGGATGTTAAAACCAGTGTCAGTCTTGACTGTTGTGACCATGAAATAGTGGGGTCTGACCTCCCAAGGGGATCAACAATAAAAGAGTGTAAATGTTAGACCTCAGATTGTTCTCCCAAAAGTGTGGTCATTTACCCAGTGCACAGTACGCCAATACACACACAGAGCAGAGCTGTTGTCTTTCTTGCAGATTTGCGCAGATGTGGGTGCTAGGTGGTAATTCCACAAAGCTAGCATGCTGCTTAGCAGAGTCACAAAGCTAGCACACTGCTTAGCAGAGTCACGAGTTATGCACCATCAGTGCATAACTCGTGCTGCGTGACCATGCAGGGGGAAGACTGACACCAGGGGGGTTGAGGTGCAGAGCCAGGGCTTATGGCAGGGCTCAAAGCCATGCAGGTACAGGAGAGAGGAGACTGGTCTGTGCCCTTGGTGGCACAGACAGACTAGGAAGGTGGCCCAGGGGCCTTTGTCACCACTCAGCCACTGGCCATTTCTCACTGGCCATTTCAATCACTGGCCGCTCAGCACAGGTTTCTAGGTAAGTTTTGCTGTAAAGACGTTTCCACCCTCCTGCTGGGCCTCTCTTTTGGCCTACATCCTGGCAGACCCTGGAGCAAGGCTGCCTGTGAAGCCCTACATAGAACACAGCCTCTCCTGGAGCTTGGAGCAGCTGCCTAACAGCAAGGCCATGGGACAACAAACACCGAGGACTGCTGTGGGCTTCGTTTCAGGGGACTTGTTCCCCACTCTGAATGCACACTGTCCTGTGCGGTGCCTGCTCAGTGGGTCTGTGGAACCATATGTAGAGATCAGTCCTTGCTAGAGAAAAAGTGGGAGCTACTGAACCTGCTGCTTTTGCCCTAATATTTCAGGGATTCACCCAGACATAACTTTCCACTGTGCTTTGATCCTTCCTGCATCAGGGCAGGAATCTCAGGTGTGTTCGACAGATAGCCTTGGAGTCTATCACAGGCCTATGTTATCCAAACACAGACCTTCTACTTGCTGAGCACACAAGACTAAACAATGATTAGTATGCTATATGTCTTTTTCACACGCCAGATGCAAGTCATTTGAGAGTGTTTACAATCCTCCTTGCCAATCTTCTATTATCATCCCACAAGCAGCATGTGACCATCCAACAGCACACACCATCTCTCCTGCCCTGAAAGATTGTTACTGACAGACAGAGACCAAAGTCCTGGGCTAAGTGAACTCAACTACCACTTTAGAGGCATGCCCCATCTGGTAAGGAACGCTATCTCTGTGTGTAAATCAGAAGACAGGAAAAGTGCTGGTAATAAATTGGAAAGTATGGGATCTGAGCGTGATGTAGATTTTATACTATTTGTATTTTATACAAAAAGGGGTGATACTGTCCTGGCTTCAGCTGTGTCTCACTCACACCTTCTTCTCCTTGACCATCCTTGTACGCTCCCACACAAACAGCCCATCTCTATTTACCCCTTCCTCCCTGGCCTTAGTTTGGCTTCCTTTGCACCTTCATTTGGTGTTTCCAATCTTGTCAACATGGCAATTCCTCCCTTGGTCAACAATTCCATTGAAGAGCTATCTCCTTCTTTTATCAGTAGCGTCCCGCAATTCCTCATTCTTCTGTCTTCTCAGAGGCACCACAAATCTGGTACACACACATTAAAAGTTTTTAAATTAGAGTTTCACTCTGAGGACGATTTTGAGAATCTTTTAGATTTGGCAGTAGAAGCCTGATGAAGTTGTACAAGAAGTTGCAAACCATTTGAAAGGGGAGAATACATCAAAATATTGTGGGCAGGTGGGGACCTGAACAGCTCAGGAGTGACCCTGAGGAGAAGGGCCTGGGCATTCCTAGGGATGCCATATGAGCGAGTGGTGTGTGCTCGGAGTGAGTAAGGCCAACAGCGTACAGGGCTGCATTAGGAGGAGCGTCGCCAACGAGAGCGGGGACTTCTCACCGCTCTTGACTCAATACTGGTGTAGCCATATCTGGACCAGTATGTCTGCATGTGAGGCTCCCTATTCTCGAATAATGGGGAGGAACAACAAAGGTTCTAGAGGAGATCTGCCAGGATGGGTTTTACAGCCTCTGTGGAGAGGCTGAGAGACCTGGGCTTCTTTAGTCTTGTGGAGGCTGAGGGCACTAAAGTAGTAGCTTGCATTTGCCTGAAGGGTTGTTTCAGAGATAATGGATCTTTTCCTGGTAGTAAGAAGGCAAGGAAACCTTCACCAAATGCTGCTTGGAAGGTTCAGACTAGAGGTGAAGACTACGAAGTCTCCCTCTAAGGGTATCCTTGTTGTGGAGGGAGACTGAATCAGACCATGTATTCGAAATTCAGAGAAAAGCCAGTGAGCGTAGAGAGATATCAGTGAAGGCGTGGAAATGCTGGGGTGAGCACTGGGTAGGAAGTAAAGATGTGTGACTACAGGCTGAATGGAAAGAAGTGTGGGCATGGGACAGTGTAGGACAGCCTGCAGTAAAGGTGGCTAAGGACTCTGGCAGGGTTAACAGTTTCAACAGGAGCAAGGGCTTTGTCCCCTTGGCTACGATATGGCAGTTGCCTCTAACACTGATCACTACCAGAAGAAATTTTCTTTAAAGGCTCTGAACTGTGTTCCATCATCGCCTCTTCTTAGGGAGGCTAAGAAGTGTCGCAGAATTTTCCTGCAATTGTCATTGCTCACCCACACATTCAACTGTCCCCAAGAAGAGCCCTGAGCCATGTGTGAGGGACAGGGTCTGCCTTCCCAGGGCCTGGGGCTCAGGCCTTGGCCTTTCTGCTTCATAAATCAGGCCAAGGGTTTTCTCAGCATTGCAGCCACCTGCACAGTGCCTTTGCCTACCTACAATCATGGCCTCCAATTCTCTGCTCTAAGGAGTCCCTGGGGAGGCTTTGTCAGTAATGGCCCTCAGTGGGGCCAATCAATGCTTCCAGGTACATTCAGTTTTGCTGCTGACTTCTTGAGTAGGTCTTTATATCTCCTCTCATCATCTGAGGTTCATGGACTGCACACGAAATACCCCGTGGGACTCATTAAAATACAGAAAGTGCTAAGCTAACAAGCTCCTGTAAATTTCTTCAGTTCTTCAAGACTTGTACAGTTAATTGGATTTTTTTCATGTGTAGGTAAGGAGAAAGATGTCATACTGTGCCTAAATATAATCTTGTTTCTATTTTAAGGGATATTTTCAACTGCTCTTCAGTCTACAGAATTAGTGGTAGAAAAATTTTCCAATTGATACTGATACATGGTGCCTCCTCAGGAGGGCTGGACAGGTAGGAGAAGAAGTCCCTTGAGGTCTGACACTGTGTGGACAAGTTTGCTCCTCACCTCCCCAATCCTATTGTTTCTCTCATTGGCCACCTGGGACTTGTGTCACTGCTCTTTGCATCAGACTTCTCCACTGATCTCTGCAGCTGGATGTTACAGCTCCATTGCACCATCTCCCACCTACTCTCCATAGAGAGCTGGCCTCACACAGGCACAGCAGGAGCTTTGCTATTTGCAAGAAAAGAAAAAATTAAAGCAAAATCAAGTTCAACAAACAAAACGCACAGTGCAAACAAACGGTAATTACAACCTACTTCTAATGAGGTTTCCTTCCTGTAAGGCATAATCTTATGAGAAATATTGTAACTAGGTAGAGGAAAAAAAATAGTTATAAATATAATTAAAGTGTTGGCTAAGGAGACAATTAGACTGTTGAAAGGCAGGCAAACTTTTAACTCCCTGATGTCAAAACAGCGGCTCAGTAGGTGACAGGAATCTGAATGCACAAAGAGTAAAGGGAGGAGAAAACAGGACAAAAATGGAAAGGGCCTTTGTCTAGGCAGCCTCCATCTTCAAAAAATTACTTTAGAAATAGTCAAGACAGATGAAATTTTATGAAATTTAGAGAAATTCAATACACTATTTAGCAGGTAAAATAGCTGTAATGAAGATATAGTGAGAGATCGACATTTCTTTGGAATATCCCTTTCAAAGCTTCCTGGCATTGGTCGAGGGCTCTTGTGAGTGAGTACAAGGCAATGTAGCGCCTGTTGTTGAAAGAGCTCAGAAAGTCAACCCAGGGAACCCCAGGCTGTACAAGGTCACTTTGGCATTTCTGTGCACCTAAAAATGAAGAATGTGTCCGAAAGCAGTCAGCATGGATTGATGATGGGTCAATCATGCCTCTGAAACCTGATTACCGTCATGATGAATTATCGACATTTGTGCATAAGTAAAGAACAGTGGATGCCATTTTTGACCCTTCTGACATGGTCTCCCTCAATGTGCTTTTTCCCAGGTTAGGCCATTACAGTCTGGATGGGTTTACAAAGAAAGGGTTAAAAAACAGTTGAACCATCAGGCTGAGAGAGCAGTGGTGAAGGAGTCATGCCCTACCTGGAGGTCACTGGAACATACTGGGGCATTGTGGGGCAGCAGAGGGAATTATCCTTGACTCCTCACGGTTTTCTTCCCAAGCTCAACTTCACTCCTAACTGCTAACACCCAAGTGTCATAGGGAGAATGTGGAATGGGAGGTGCAGTCAGTTCATAACACTCTGTTTCTGAAATTCTCCATTGTGGGTCCTTCCCACCGGCTGAAGTTCTCCACAAACTGCTCCAGAGTGGATCCTTTCCACAGGGTACACTCCTTCAGGAATGACTGCTCCAGCGTGGGTCCCCTGCCAGAAAACCTGGTCCTTCATGGGCTTTTTCCTGCCAGAAAACCTGCTCCTGCATGGGCTTTTCTCCATGGGCAGCAGTTCCTGCCAGGAGCCTGCTCCACTGTGGTCCTCCATGGGCTGCAGGTCTTACTATCCTAAGATATAAAGGCCAGCCCACCATGGCTTCTCTTCTGGACCAGACAACCAGATGTCCTGAAGGATGGCCATTTCCTACACCTGTTGGAGTCAAGAAAATTCAATGCTCATACCACACCAGTGTCTTGGCTATTGCTCTTCCATGTCTGCCCAGTGTCAAGGCCTGCTCGGTTTCTCATTCTGCTCCCTCCCAGTGAGTAAGTGGGCAGCTGGAAAGAAGTTGAGAGGGGACACAGCAAGGACCACTGATCAAAACTGACCATAAGGATATTCCATACTGTATGGCCTCACGCTGAGGAATAAAAACTTGGGACAGAGGAAGAAGGATGTGGAGGTTTTTAGTGTTCAAGGAATCTGCTGCTCGGAGAGTGGTAGAGCATCAGTCTGCTTGTGGGAGGTGGTGAAGGATGGTCTTTGTTTCACTTGGTGAGGTCTTTTTAGGCTCTTTCCTCCCCCTATTAAAGTATTATTATCTTGACCTGAAACATTTCACACTTTATTTCTTCCTGTTCTCTGGCCTGTCGCACTGGGGAAGGGAAGGAAAGAGTGAGCAACTGAGTGGCTGCTAGGCTATTGGCCAGAGTCAACCCACCACAGCAGGGAAGTTCTTGATAGCTGGGAGTGAGTTCAGTGCACGGCCGCCAAGGTGCTCAGGGGCTGAAGCACATTTCTGGGAGGAGAAAATGAGGATGAGGGCCTTTTTTAGCCTGGGGAGTGGAAGGTCTCAAGAATTTCAGAGCGACCTGTCTGTCACCATGGGGAAGATTTCAGTAAGATGGAGCCAGTCTTGTCATGGTGGTGCTTGGCAGGAGGATAACAGACAATAGTAACTTGTGGAACTACGGCAGGTTCAGGATAAAGATAAGGATAATATTTATCTCCATGAGGGCATCCAAGCATTGCAGCAGGTCTTCCAGAGGCGTTGTGCCATCTCTGTCCTTGGAAGCTATCCAGCTACCACTTAATCAAGCCTTGAGCAACATGGTCTGACTCCACAGCTGGTTCAGATGTGAGCATGAAGTCAGAGCATGGAGCTCCTCAACTCCCATGAAGGAGATGGGAAACCTAAATGATGCTGGGGTTCCTTCCCCTATTGGTCTTCTCTTAAGAACAGTAGGGAAAGTTCTCAGGTTCCCACGACTAAGTCAGAAGTTAGTCTATTCACACCAGCTGCAGCTTTCTTGTCCTGCTGCTCAGATGAAAGGCTGCTTGACAGGTAACCTCAAAACAGTCCTGATGATTTCCTTTGCTTCCCCTTTCATTCCCTTTTCACTCTTCCCACCTCTCCAGTCCTACTCTTTAACCATCATTTAGCTTTCTATGCTAAAAGAAAAGAAAAACACCCAAGTCTTCTTTACAATTTCCCAACTGAGATGATTGCTTTTGCTGAGTTTGGACCCTTCTTTCTCCAATGATTGCCATGGTGCTTTCTACCTTGATTAGAACTCCGTGAATGCTGGCACTCTTTTCTTATCTGCTACTGCTTAATGACGGTCATATTAGAAGGACCGTGACTCAGCATGACCGTCAGTACACGTACTTTCAAAGCTGGACTGTTGTAAATTCTGTCCATGGGGACCCTGAGACACCTAGGGATATGGCCACATGGCTCCCTGGAGAGATGATAGAGCCAAGCTCTCTTCTGCAGCGGCCAATGATATGACAGAAGCAACAGCCACAAAGTGCCTCTTGGGAGATTTAGCTTGAGCCTTAGGAAAAAAAGAATAGACTAGGAGGAGCATTGCTATGATCCCTACCTTTCGAGCTCTTCATGTTTCAGCTCTGCAATGTCACAGCCCGACTGGAGGCTGCACTAGAGGCCCCCAACAGTCTCTTCCCCACCAACACTTCCATGACTGTGCCTTTCTACATGCTCTAAAAGAAGGGATTAAACTGGTGGTTGGGGCCTCTATGTCACAGGACTACTCAGAGTGGAACGGAGTTAAGGACATAAGGACATCTCAAATCCAGTGCTCAGCTCAAAGCAGGGCCAGCTCTGAGTTCAGAGCAGCTTGCGCAGCAACTCTCAGCATCCACAGAGGGAGTTTCTACATGAACCAGGCATTTAAAACCCCATTACAGAAATGGAGATGATGCATTTGAGCAGCTCCCTGAACACAGCTATTGGTATGGCAGGCCTCCTGGGATTCTGGGAACATTCACCTTCTACAAGCTTCCTGGGATCTCCTCACCATGGCATGCTTTAGGCTGATACCAGAAATGAAAACAAGGCTCTTCCTTGGGTGCCTGCAACTTAATTGCAAAAGGAGAACAAGGCGGAAGGGGCTTTTGTGGAAGATTTAAGGCATCAAAGAAAGGAACTGAAGATGAGAGTTTGGAACTAGCACAGCCTTTAGGTCACTTCACGTGTGATGGTTGTGCCCTCAACTTTCAATCATTGGCACCCAGAAAGCTCACCTGTTCCTCTCCTCCCAAAAGCAGACCAAGCAGTGGGAAGAAAGGAAGCAGAAAGGCCTGAGGCCTCTGTGAATCATCTGGAATCTGGCACTTGGAGGGCCACAGTGTCATTTCCCTGTATATCTGATCAAGAATGAAGCCGGGAAGTGAGTCTGCAAGCCCAAGTCAAGGAAGTCCATGGACAGGCAAAGCTGTGTCTATGGCTGTGTTTGGAGGCCAGTACACATGTTGAGGCTGGTCAGGGCCATGAAGGCCTACGGATGTTCTCAGGGCCCTGACACTGCACGCATGGGATCCCACTTGCCAGTGCGCTCAGTAGGCCTACATCTCATTCCTTGATGTGCAGGGTCTGTGCTCTTCTGCTCTCTTCCACCTAGCTGGGGATCCGAGAGACCACAATTTCATGGTCACTATGGCCAAGGCTGATGCTGGTCTTCACACCCCTGACCAGCTCATCGTCTTTTGGCAGTACCACGTGCAGGTGAGCATCAGACTTTGTGGCCCATTTTGGAGCTGTGCTAAGAACTTTTCCACAAAGATCACAAGAAACCTCCTGGATTGTTTGCATCCTGCTGTCTCACTTGGCCAGTGAATACTGAGGAGACTGAGTCCCCCATCAGAGCTAGTAGCTGAGATTCACAGATTTCCTCAGGTTATTTAAATATGACATTGCTAACTCCTCACCCTGGATCCGACTGGAATGCAGTTAGTTCTCTTCACAGCAGACCATGTGGTGATCAGCTTTGGATTTGTAACTAAAGCAGCACTGATAACACACCCATGCTTCAGACACTGCTGAGCAGTCGCTGCAGAGCATGAAAGCTTCCTCTTCCTCACACTCTGCCCGCCCAGCAAGTAGGCTGGAGGTACACAAGAAGTTGGCAGGGGCACAGCTGGGACAGCTGACCCCAAAAGACCAAAGGGATATTCCATTCCACATGATGTCATGCTTAGCCAAAAAACCTCATGGAAAGACGGAGGAAGGGGGAACATTTATGATCATGGTGTTTGTCGTCCCGAGTCCCTGACACACATGATGAAGCCCTGCTTTCCTGGCAATGGCTAAACCACTGCCTACCCATGGCAGTGAGGGAATGAATTTCTCATTTTCCTTTGCTGGCACGCTCAGATTTTGCTTCTCCTTTTCAACTTTTTTTACTTTTGTGCTTCTTATTTTCTTCCCTGCCCTGCTGGGGATGCAGAGGGAGAGTGGGCAAGTGAATTTGTGGGTGCTCTGTTTCTGGGTTGGGTCAAAGCATACAGAACTCCTACCACAGTCGTCTTGTTTCTAGCCTCTCCTTAGACCCACACAGCAGCTTCCACCTAACCTGTTGCCTGTCCCATGGAGGAGCTGCATGTATCTGAACTGCCCTGAAATCACCCAGCGCATCCCTGGCTCCTCATTTCCCCTGACGGTCTCTCCTAAGGATGTTGTATCTCCATCCACCACAAGAGCCATGGGAGCTGTCCTTCCCCACCTCAGCTCTTGTTCCACTAAGGTCACACCTCTGTGATGGCTCTTCTTACACCCCAGGCTGTGGGCTTTGGTGTGCATCTGGGCTGCAGCTTTGCAGCTGTTGCACCAGGGGCAAAGGTAGATTTTCACATGGAAACCTGGTACCCAGAGATGTGACCCCTTGTGTGAAAGGTTTTGTTCCACAGCAGAGGCACACTGGGTTGGATGGCAGGTGGCAACACAATGAAGAATGAGGTTCCCACAACAAGAGCAAAAGCTGTGGTCCCCAAGGCCAGAGAGAAACAGGCCTGGGCTGGGCAGCCCTGGCAGGAGCTGGCTTTGTTGTCCCAGGTGACTCTGCAGCACTGTGGGACCTGTGAGAGAGATGGAGCTGATCTCCATGGATCAGCTGCCACTGAGGCAGTCCCTGGGGGAGGACAGCCTGTGACCCAGCCACACTGTCCACATCATGCTGGGGGCTGAGTGGTGAGATAGCAGCTCAGAGAAGGACCTTTGGATCCAGGAGAACACCAACATGAGCAGGAGTCACCAGTGCACCCTTCTGGCAGAGGCCAATACCCTCCTGTGCTGCATTAGAAAAAACATTGCAAACAGATGGAGTGGAGTGACCCTTCCCCTCTAGTCAGCACTGGTGAGGACATCTCTGGAGTGATGTGTCCAGTGCTAGGCTTCTTAGTTCAATAAAGTTGTTGACCTAAAAAAGCAAGTCCAGCAAAAAGCCACAAAGGTGCATTAAGGGACAGCAGCATCTTTCATAGAGGGAAAGGCTGAGAGAACTGGGACCGCTGATTCTGGAGCAAAAATTGCTCTGGGGGATCTTACTAGTGTGCATAAACACCTGATGGGAAGGAATGAAGACAAGGGAGCCAAACTCTTCTCGGTAGTTCCCTCTGAGAAGACAAGGGGTGATGGACACAGAAAAAAACACATGACATTCCATCTGAAGTCCAGAAAACACTTTATCACTGTGAGGGTGACCAAAGACTGGAAGAGGTTTCTCAGAGAGGTTGCGGAGCCTCCAGCCATGGAGGTACACCAAACCCACCTAGACAAGATGCTGAGAAACCTGCTTTAGCTTACCTTGCCTGAGCTGGGGAGTTGAACTCCAGAGGTCCCTTCCAACCACAACGTGTCTGCAATTTTGTGAGTTTAAATGAGAAAAGTAAGATTGGAAGAAATGCACAACACATAGCCTTGACCTGAAATCCAGTGGGATCCTGTGCAGAGGATCCGTGCTTCAGAATGGAAAAAATGTGAGGAAGAAAAAGTGGCAGAGATGCTCTGCACTGACAGTAACCCCCCATTCACCATCCTGCCTGCACCTCTCACAGTCACCGTGGGTTGAAGCATTGGGAACGGTGGAGTAAATTGAGCTGGCGAAAAAAGACTGGGGATGGGACATTGTTTGTAGTGTTGTTGAGGTTAAAATATGACACATAATTTCTCACCATCCAAATCTATTTTAACTGGCTATAAATGAAATTTCCCTTCCCCAGGTTAACTCTTCATTGCCAGTGACAGTAAGTGATGACTCACCTCTCTGTCTCTATCTTGACCCGTGAGCTATTCCATGTTATTTTCTCCCTTTTATCCTTTTGATTTGGGAGTGTGAGTGAGCAGCTGGGTGGGTGTCTGGCTGCTGGCCAAGGCTAACCCGCTACAGGAGCACCATGTCAGGACTGCTGCATCCAGTCTGGGAATACACAGCACAAGAAAGACTCTGACAGACAGGAGTAAGTCCTGCAAAGGCCAGAAAGATTGTTGGGTCCTGCAGCACATTAGGGATAAGGAAAGGCTGAGAAAGCTATGTTTTTCTGAGAAATCCCTCAGAGTCAAACACTGCAGCAAGGACCCAGGCCTCTCAGTGGGATCTCAAACAATGGACATTTTCAATATCTCTCAAGACAGGGCCATAAGCACCTGATGCAGCATCTGATCAGAGCTATCTGAGAAGAGACTTGGCTCAGAGACCAACCGTGGCAAGGGCTACAAGACTTGTTGTGGAATGAGTGCCAGGAGGAAAGTGGTTTCTTTTTTATTAATAGTTGCTCTGGAGCTGGGTATCAAAAAGCTCTGGAGAAGGACTGGTGTGACCATGCAGCAAAGGTCCCATCTCAGGACTGGGGTGTGTGACCAGAGATGGGAAGTGCCAGTGTTGGGGATGATCAGGGAAAATTGTGCTGTGACAGCTTCCCTGGGTTGTCCAGGGAACATGGCACAGATCAGGCCTCTCTCTTCTGCACCCTTCATGCCTTTGACAAAATCCCCTTTTATTAGAGAGGTTTGAACAGGGAAGCCACCTGTACCTACATGCCACACCAATGTGTAAAGACCTTTGGGTCAGACAGACTTCATTCATGCCTCTGGAGAAGTGGGGAGGATGCAGACATTCCTGGAGAAATAGAATTGTCACAGATAAAATACCCAAAGAACAGGAGGTCTCCTAGATACACTGGAAATCACTTGTGAAGAGACATGGGGAGCTTATTGCTTCTGAAAGAATCCTGATTGAATTTGCTTCTTCAGTGCGTCTTTGAGCTCCTGGTTCCCTAGGCTGTAGATGAGGGGGTTCACTGCTGGAGGAACCACAGAGTAGAACAATGAAACCACTAGGTCCAGGGATGGGGAAGAGATGGAGGGAGGCTTCAGGTAGGCAAACACTGCAGTGCTGATAAACAGAGAGACCACAGCCAGGTGAGGGAGGCACGTGGAAAAGGCTTTGTGCCGTCCCTGCTCAGAGGGGATCTGCAGCACGGCCCTGAAGATCTCCACATAGGACAGCACGATGAGAACAAAACACCCAAAACCTATAGAAACACTAACCCCAAAAAGGCCACCTTCCCTGAGGTAGGAGTCTGAGCAGGAGAGCTTGAGGATCTGGGGGATTTCACAGAAGAAGTGTCCCAAAGCATTGCCCTTGCAGATTGGTATGGAAAATGTATTGGCAGTGTGCAGGAGAGCACTGAGCAAAGCACTGCCCCAGGCAGCTGCTGCCATGTGGACACAAGCTCTGCTGCCCAGGAGGATCCCGTAGTGCAGGGGTTTGCAGATGGCAACATAGCGGTCATAGGCCATGGCCGTGAGCAGATAAAACTCTGCTGAAATGAAAAAGACAAACAGAAAGAGCTGGGCAGCACACCCTGCATAGGAGATGGCCCTGGTATCCCAGAGGGAATTGACCATGGATTTGGGGAGAGTGGTGGAGATGGAGCCCAAGTCTATGAGGGAGAGGTTGAGGAGGAAGAAGTACATGGGGGTGTGGAGGTGGTGGTTGCAGCCAATGGCGGTGATGATGAGACCATTGCTGAGGAGGGCAGCCAGGTAGATGGCCAGGAAGAGCCAGAAGTGCAAGAGCTGCAGCTCCCGTGTGTCTTCAAATGCCAGGAGGAGGAAGTAGGTGATGAAGCTGCTGTTGGACTGTTGCTGTCTCTGTGGATGGGATCCTGTTCTTAGAGGAAGAACTGTGAAGAGTTAGAGAACACTTTTCAGAGGAAAAGCAAAGCCTTTACCCTCACCGTGTAAACACTCCCCAGCTTTCTCCATTCATTTTCTAGGAGACCTTCCTTCAGGCCCCTGGCTCGGGCTCTGGTTTGTGCTGGCTGCACGTGCTATGAGGAGCAGGACCTCTGCCCACTGGCTGCTGGGGAGTGTGCCCTGCTCTGCAACAATGGGTTCATGGGCACCTTGGGTGCAGTGGTCAGTCCTACTGATCATCAGATGAAAGCACTCTTCATGCACCAGGGCTTGAAACAAATCAACTCCCAGTGCTAAGGAATGGGGATATCAGAAGGCAGTTGGAGAGGTTTGGGGTTTTTAAAGCTCTCCCATCTTACCTGGAGAGTTGTCTTGGGTTTCACAAACCCTCAGCATTTGTGCTTGCACAGCGAGAAGTGACAAAGTCTTGCAAGGCATGTGAAAATTTTTGTGGTTCTCAGTGCACAGACGGCAGCTGTTCTGTCCCTCTGACTTCTTCTGAGATGCCCTGAGCTTGATCTGAATGAGATAGAGGGTGATGGCTGCCCTTTGTCACACTGGAAAACAACCAGATGTTACTGAAAATAGAAGGATTCAGTGCAGACCGCTGAATGTCTTGTCCTTTCTCAAAGTCTCAGCACCTCACTTCTAGCCAAGGACACGCATGGCTCATTTCATCAACCCAACAGCATTTCCTCCCTTGCAGCATCTCTAAGCTTCTCCATGGGGCTTTCAGATTAAAAATAAATGGGTGTGAGGAGACAAGCTGGTGTCCTGGAGGGCAACTCACAGCTTGGAAGGACACTTCAAGAAGAGAGCCAAGTGTCCTAAGGCTAGTCTGATTAAGGGAAAACCAGCCCCACAGACTGCAATGCCCACAGCCCCACAGGGGAGATGAAAGCTGGGACACTTATTCGCATGGACACACCTGCAGGAAAGGACCCACAATTTCAGTCTGTGACCCTACAGCTGAAACTCCACCTCCCCAGAGAGCCTGACAGCAAGAATGAAGGAACAATAGCAAGAACACAGACAAGTGAAGAAATAAGCAAATATCCAGAGAGGGTCTGGCTGAGAGAAGCCAGGGCAGAGGCAGCCGGGACCTCAGCACACCGTCACCCTTCCCCAGCTGTGCACGCCGCCTCCCAGACACCAACATTGCCGGGCAGTTGAGCTCTGAGCCCCTGTGATCTGCAGCAGAGAAATGGAGACGTGGCTGGAGAGCTGCCCCCTGGCTCTGCTGGAGCTCTGCTGCAGAGGAGGTGGTTCATGGCTTGGAGCCCACAGCCCTGAGGGCAGAGGCTTTGGTGGGTGGGAGAGGAGGCAAGGGGGCTTGCTCAGAGGAAGGGGTCTGCAATATGTGGAATTGGTCACAATTTTCTGATTTCTCCCTCCCATCACATTTCTGGTTTTCCTTTCTACTCCTTCCCTGATCACATGCCCGCTTCCTGTACATTTTCCTCCTGCAAGATGTTTCCATTCCCATGTCTTTCCCTGTCAGCACTCAGACCCCATCCCAACCCCTGTGCACTCACCCTGACCCTACAGAAACCTGCGTGTTTGCAGGGCACTGCCTGGGTGCGTGTTCCTGTTTGCAGGATGGAAAAAGCACAGGTCAGACTCAGTCTGATGGGTCCAGCAAAGGTGATGCTTCTTCTGTCCATAAGCAGAGGAGTGGCTGAAAGCACATTAGGAAACTCCTGGAAGATAGACTGACCACTCCAAGCTGCAGTTCTGGAGTCTCAGTTGTCAAAATTAAGAACTCCTTCATCATTTATCCTTTCCCATGCACCAAGTGAAGGAAATTGAAAAGCAAAGAGCCAGGAAAATCCTTATCTTTATAGCAAACCTCGTCCTGATCTTCTCTTTGAAACCCCCTGTTGGAAATACTCTGAGAGTGAGCTGAAGCTCTGAGCAGCCCTGATGCACACAGCACCCTCTCACCAGCAGAAGAACCCCACCTTGCTGGGGGTCACTCCTTCCACCCAGAGCTTCTCCCCGCAGCACCACAGGAGCTGCCTGGGCAGGCTGAGCACTGACCCTGGCAGGCGGCAGAGTCCCGGCCCCAGCACACAGCCCCAGGATGATGCAGCAGGCAATCCCTGCTCTGCAGCACGTCCTCCTCCCCTACACCAGAGTATCTCTGAGAGTTGTACTTACAGATCCCGCAGGCTGTGCGATGTGCCAGCTTGAGAAGATCCCCCCAGGATCTGCAGATGCTATGTCCTGCAGCCACAGACTGACTGGCTGGGAAGGTTCCTCCCAAGAGTGAGCTCTCAGCGTCCTCCAACGCCAGACAGATGTTAACCTCTGTCTGCCTCGCTCCTCTGCCCTTGCTGCCTGCAGGCAGTGCCTTCAGCCCTGCTAGGCTTTGCAGAGGAGCTGCACCTAGGCACAGCTGTCTCTCTGCAGTGCTTCTTGGTTGTCATGAGCTCCATGCTTCCCAGGAGCCCAGCTCTGCTCAGCAGCAGAGGACCAGCCCAAGGCATCACTTTCTCTAGCCACTTGCGACTCCCTCGAGGTGTCTTTTGGTCTCCAGCACAACTTGCTCTGAAACAGGCTGAAGCAATCACTGAAGTTGCCTCCCTCAGCTGGGGAGAGACAATTAGTTTCAGCAGTGGCATTTCTCCTGTCATCAAAAGAGTTAGCTCCAAGAATCAGTTTGTCTTTTCCCATCATTATGTAGCACAGCAAAACCAGGACAGGCATATCTTTATAAAATTAAGAGGCACCAAGTTGAACTGTTGCTACATCGGGAACTGTTAAAGAAGAAAGGGATAGGGTGTGGAACCACTTCTGAGTTTAGTAAGAGGAAGTGTAGTTAGATCTGAGATACTCTGTGTCCTCTTTGCCTCTGTTAACACCAGCAAGGTCTCCCAGGCCTCGGAGCTTTAAGGCAGGACTCTGGAGAAGAACAGCCAGCAGTAGATGAGGATCAAGTCAGGGGTTACTTAGCAAATTACCCCCTTATCAGTTCATTGAATTGGATAGTCTGCAGCCAAGGGTGCTGGTCAGCAAGGTCAGCTCATGTGGATGACTGAGCACAGCCACCCCCAGCAGTGGGCATTCCCCATCTCCTGGGCTGAGGCATGCACACCAGATGGAAATGTCTGTATCATCCTTGATGGGCACAGGAGGGAACTTCCTTCCTGCTGTGTTGTCAGAACAATCCTCTTCCTCCTCCTCTACCTGAAGGCATCATCTACTTGTTTACGATTTCTAGGCTCAGACATGGTTGTAAGGATTTGCTAAGGCCAGCAGCCAGCCAACCTCTGCCACTCTCTGGAGAGGGAAACCAGCAGCGGCCACGCCTCCTGGGGACACAAAGAGTGACTTTTCCAAGATCACCTTTCATCTGAACCCCTTCAGAAATGTACTTTTAGATTGGATATCACGCCTTGTATTGCAAATTCTGATCCCATTGGCATTGCCCAGAGGGGCTGTCACAGATGCAGATTGCTCCCCTGCAGATATTTATACCTCGGCAGATTAATGTTTTCCTTGTTGGTGTTGTTCTTGTACATATTGCCACTCTTAGGGAAATCACACAAATACTTGAAGGGTAACTGGAGGATTACCACCCTAGTGGCCCTCCAGTGAATCGGTTCCTCTTTGCCATTGTCTCACTGTCATTGTGCAAGATGTGGTGTGAAAGGTACTGAGCAGAGGGTGGTAATCACTGCTTTTGGCTGGGCTCCTGCTCATACTGCCCAGGATGCTGTTGGCTGCCATTGCTGCTGGCTCCTGTTTTGCCTAAGGAAAATCAAGGACCATGAGGACCATTTCCACAGAGCTGCTGTCCAGCCACAGAGCTCCTGGCCTCTGTCACCGCAGCCTGCAAATCCTTTGATCAGTCCTTGGGTCTCTGCAGAAGATGTATGCAAGAGTTGCTTTCTGTTTTTTCCAGTCACGATGATCTTCCAAAATGTATCAGAGTAGCGCTGCTATGACATCGGCCTGGTCTCTCAACATCCTTGGATGCATCTCCTCTGGTCCAATGAGCTGATAAGGTTTGACCTTATCTAAAGTATCCCTGATCTGATCTTCATCCACTGCTGGGTCTCGCCTAGTGTTCGTCCTCTTAGACACCTGGAACTGGGAGACCTTGCTTGTGGAGTCAGAGGCAAAGAAGACAGAAAGAATCTCAGACCTATCAACATCTGCTCTTCCTGAATTCAGAAGTGGCCACACAAAATCTTTGTTTCTTCTTTAACTCTTTCTGGAGAAGTAACAGCTCATCGTTATGGCCTTGAACTCCCATGCAAGTGTCAACTCTGCCAGAGCTCTGTTTTTTCTAAAACCAAGCACATTTCTGAATTCCTCCTTTGTTTCAGTCCTTATTATCAGCTCTCGTATGCTTCCTTTTTTCTGTGGAGCTTTCCCATAAGTCTTCTGTTTCCCCAAGATTCTCTCCTGATAGCTCTGCTTATTGTCCTGACTACTGACATGCACAGTCTCCTGCTTCAAAGACATTGTCCTGGAAGACCAGCTGTGCTGAGCTCTGCTGCCCTTCTATGCTGGTCACATGGGGTCCTCCAACAGAAGTCACAAGACTACGCCAAAATCTGATACTTTGAAGCACAGCATCTGCATTCTTCTGCTCTCATTCTCCTTGGGAGATTAGACTCCACTATTTCACGGTCATGACAGTCAAGGTTGATACTGGTTTTTTTCACCCTTGAAGCAGCTTTTCCTTCTTTTTGAGTAACAGATGAATATGAACATCACCATTGTTGTCAGCCTGACAGGGGAGCTACAAAGATTGGTGTCCCAAGCTGTGTTTGAACAAGACCCCCCAGAAACCTCTAGGACAATTTGCATGCTGTTGTGGTTCCCTTCCAGTAAATGCCAAGGCAATTAAAGTCAGCGAAGGGACATTAACTCGTTCTTTATCACCACCAGAGTGTCACCCTTACCAGTCTCTCCTCTAACCCTCAACCACAAGTGCTCACCCAGCCTCTTCATCCCATAGAGGAGCTCCACACATCTAAGAATCTCCTTCACACATGGAACACCTCCTTCCTGATCTTTCTGACCTGTCTCTCCTGATCAACCTGTAGCCACCCATCACAGTCCCCAGTCATGTCAGCTGTCTCAACATTCTTCAGCTGTTCTTCCCTCCAAGTGCAACAAAGAGATGGCCTGCAGGTCTCCAGCTCCTCCTCTCTGTGCCCCAGGCTGAGGCCATTGGTTCATGGCTGGGCTGCAGCACCTCAGCTGTGGCATGTCTGAGTGGAGAGCAGACTTACAGAAAGAAACCTGCTACCAAGTTCCCAAGGACTTGTGTGTGCAAAGGCTTTGCTTCAGAGCAGAGACATGCTGGAGGGGATGGCAGCTGGCAATGTAAAGGAGAAAGGAGGTGTCCACAAAGAGAGCAAACCCTGCTTTTGGCAGGGCCAGGAGAGGGGTATGCTCTCTGCTGTGTCTCTGCAGCCTTGAGGGACTGTGGTGGAGGTAAAGCTGATCTCAGGAAGGAAGAAGTGATGTTGAAAATGTCCTTGGGTGTGGACATCCTGCAATCCAGGCACACTGTGAAAATCACAGAATCATTGGTTGGAAAAGACCTCTAAGATCATCAAGTCCAACCATCAACCCAACAGCACCATGCCTGCTAAACCATGTCCCAGACTGCAATATCTACATGTTTTCTTGAACATGTCCAGGGATGGTGACTCAATCACCTCTCTGTGCAGCCTATTCCAATGTCTGACCACTCTTTCAGTGAAGAAATTATTCCTAATATCTAATATAAACCTTCCCTGATGCAACTTGATGCCATTGCCTCTCATCCTATCGCTTGTTACTTGGGAAAAGAGACCAGCATCTGCCTCAATACAACCTCCGTTCAGGCAGTTGTAGAGAACAATAAGTTCTCCCCTCAGCCTCCTCCAGACTAAACAGCCCCAGTTCTCTCAGTCGCTCCTCATCAGACTTGTTCTCTAGACCCTTCACCAGCCTCATTGCTCTTCTCTGCACACACTCTGGCAACTCAATGTCCTGCTTGCAGTGAGGGGCCCAAAACTGAACATAGTACTCGAGGTGTGGCCTCACCAGTGCTGAGTACAGGGCACGATCCTCTCCCTGCTCCTGCTGGCCACACTATTCCTGATCCAACCAGGATGCCGTTGGCCCTCTTGGCCACCTGAGCACACTGCTGGCTCATGTTCAGCCAGCTGTCGACCAAGACCCCAAGGTCTTTTTTTCTGGGCAGCTTTCCAGCCACTCCTCCCCAAGCCTGTAGTGTTGCATGGGGTTGTTGTGACCCAAGTGCAGGACTCGGTACTTGGTCTTGCTGAACCTCATACAGCTGGCCTCGGCCCATTGATCCAGTCTGTCCACATCCCTCTGCAGAGCCTTCATAGTCTGAAGCAGATCAACACTCCCACCCAGCTTGGTGTCATCTGGAAACTTGCTGAGGGAGCACTCAGTCCCCTCATTCAGCTCATTGATAAAGATTTTAAACAAGACCGGACCCGAAAATGAGCCCTGGGAGACATCACTTGTGACTGGTCGCCAGCTGGATTTGGCACCATTCACCACCACTCTCTGCGCTCGGCTATTCAGCCAGTTCTTTATCCAGCAAAGAGTACACCCATCAAAACCATGGGCAGCTGTTTTCTCCAGGAGGATGCTGTGGGGAACAGTGTCAAAAGCGTTACTAAAGTCCAGGTAGACGACAGCCACAGCCTTTCCCTCATCCACTGGGTGGGTCGCCTGGTCATAGAAGGAGATCAGGTTGGGGCCTGATCCCCTGGTTGTCACTCACATGCTCGGTGAGAGCACTCGGGATGAATGACTCCGTGATCTTCACTAGCACCGAGGTCAGGCTGACAAGCCTATAGTTCCCAGGATCCTCCTTCTGGCCCTTCTTGTAAATGGGTGTTACAATGACAATCCTCCAGTCACCTGGGACCTCCCCTGTTTGCCAGGACATCATCAAGAGCCCGATCCATGATTGTACCATCGAGGGGATGGTTAAACAATGGGTGAGAGAAGATCCAGCAGAGTTTGAGAGGGAATGTCCTCAAGAGCAGACCCTGCTGTGATGTTCTTGATGGTCATGCACTGCCCTGTGTCCACTGGGTAGAGAAGGGACAGAAGTGTGTCACTGCAGTTGTGGTGTTCAGTCACTGGTCATCAGGCACCAAATCTGTGTGAGATGCCCTGGGTGGTGCCTGTCACACAACGAGTCTGAATGGAGATGGGGTTCCTGTGTAGGACCTGTGCTGTCCATGACAGGTGCATGCTGTTATCCTAGAGAGCTCTGGCATTTCAGATAGCACTGAAGGCCTGGATTTGTAAATGAAATGAAGATTCAGGTGCCCTGAATGAGGTTAGGCAATGAAAGGATGCACCTTAGACAAATGCAATTATACTTTTAAGATCATGTAGAAAATACAGCTCATAGAGAACACTTATCTCTCCCTGTACCACAGGACTCCATTTCATCATCTGATTACATCCTTAGGCAGCCTTGGACATAAGGAATAGTTACAGGTTCAGTTGTCTTAAATGTGGGCACCTTCTGTCATCTTTGCTGGCCAAAGGCCTATCCCACCAGCCTCCAGGAAGTTGCCCTCAGATGCTGCCCTGTCTCTATGAACTGCTCCATTAGAGCTTGCAGTTACCAGAATGCATCTTGATCACCTCTGGAACCAAACGTGTCACTAGGTGACTGTGTCTGAACATCTTCCTCCTGCCCTCCACCTCAAATAATTAGCAAGGGAACTGAGAAAAGGAGCTGCCATGCAGGTGCCTGTTTTTGTGCCCATCTGAACTGAGGCAAGAGGAATCCCACCTCCTGTGGGTTTTGTAGTGAGCATGAGAGAGACCTGAGTCCTTTTGTGGCCCCAGGACTTCAAACCCAGGATGAGATGCCTTGAATTATGAGGTTGAATCCATTCCCTCATTAGGCTTAAAGGAGATCCCTCCCTGTCACTTTCTGGTTTTCCTGTTCAATGATGGGGAAAGGAAAGATGACTTCTGTTTCTAACTTTCTCTAAGAGTTGTAATGACATTGCAGGAATGAAGTGTCTCTCCCCAGCTGAGGGAGGGAACACCAGTGATTGCTTCAGCCTGTTTCAATGCAAGTTGTCCTGGAGACCAAGAGACACCTCAAGGGAGCGACCCCAGAGTGGTTAAAGAAAGTGCTGCCTTGTGCTGGTGCTCTGCTGCTGAGCTGGGCTGGGCTCCTGGGATGGAGGGAGCTCAAGGCAAGTGGGCAGCACTGCAGAGAGACAGCTGTGCCCAGGAGCAGCTCCTCTGCAAAGCACAACAGGGCTGAGGGCACTGCCTGCAGGCAGCGAGAGGAGAGGAGCGAGGCAGAGAGAGGTTAAACGCAGTGTGGTGTGGGAGGATGCTGAGAGCTCACTGGGGGAGAAATCTTGTGAGCCTTTGACATGGTAAGTCTCTGCATGAAGGGTAATGTCTCTGCAGTTTGTGGAAAGATCTCCTCAAGCTGGCACACCCCACATCCTACGGGATGGACCATGAGGAGTATCACAATTTACCGCATGTAGAAGATGAGGATGTGCTGCAAAGCAGGAACTGCCTGCTGCACCCTCAGAGGGACAGGCCATGACAGCTGCCTTCTCCCAGGGACGGCTGCAGGGTTGGGAAGGTGGATGTGCAGCCTGGACTGCCCCAAGCTGTCCTTCCGAGAAGGGTGTCTGCACCAACATGGGGCTGTGTGCTGGGGCAGGAACTCTGCTGCCTGCCAGGGCCAGCACTCACCCTGCCCGGGGAGCTCCTCATGCGGTTTTGAGGAGAAGCTCTGGGTGGAATGATTGACCCCAGCAGGACAGGGTAGGATCCTTCTGCTGTTGAGAAAGAGCTGCATGGGTCAGGGCTGCTCACAGATCCAGATTAGCCCAGGATATTGAACAGGGGATAAGCGAAGAGGAAAGTCAAAGCAAGGATGACAATCCAGCTCTACAGCTACATGTCTAGTTCCCTCTGAGGATCTCAGGGACAGAGAGCAACTACCTGGCTATGTTTGAGTCTGGGATGTGTGCAGCTGGAGAAGTGTAGCAGTGTCCTGAGTGCCCGGCTGCCTCTGCCTCTTTCATATGGAACCTCACTGTGTTTCTCCTTCTTGCTCTACTTGTCTGTGTTACTGAAGCTGTTCCCTTGCTCTCTCAGTCAGGCTCTCTGGGGATGGGAGTTTCAGCTGCAGAGTCAAGCTCTGATCTTGTGGGTCATCCTGTGCAGGCGAATGAGGTGTGTCAGCTGTGTCTAAGCTGTGGGGCTGTGGGCAGTGAAGTCTGTGAGCCCAGAGAACAAGTAATTTTTCCCATAATCTGAATCCACCATTAGGACACATGGCTATCTTCTTGATGTGTCGTTTCAAGATCTGAGCTGTCCTCAAGAATGCAAATCTTTCTCGTAACACAACTGCGTTATCTGAAAGCCCCAAAGGAGAGGTGCAGAGATGCTATGCCTGACCGAGGAAATGTTCTTGGGTTGGTGAACTGAGCTGCAGGTGTCCTTGATTAGAAGTGATGTGCTGAGATGTCAGGAAAGGGTGACATGTTAGATGGTCTGCTGTGGATCCCTCTGCTCTCAGCTGTCTGGTGGCTTTTCAAGATAACGTGGGAGTGCGATCACTCTCCATCTCAGAACAGTGCAAGCCCAGGGCAGCTGGGCAGCCCTGTTCTCCCTGAGTGCAGCTGAAATGCTGAGGGTTTCTGACATCCGAGAACATTCCCAAGGTGAGATGAGGGGAGCTGTTAAAAAATCACAAACCTTTCAAACTTTCTTCTACTATCTCAGTTCCTTAGGGCAGGGAGTGCAGGTGCTGGCCAGCCCTTTTGAGTAAGGAGCAGTTTCATCTGACAAACACCCATACAGGTCCCTTCCTTCACCACGCCCATGAAACCCCATCTGTAGAGCAAGGCTGACTCCTTAACAGCCCATGGGAAGAGGTCCTTCTCCTCACAGCACAGTCAGGGAGCAGCAACCAGAGATTCAGTCACAGAGCTGAAGTAAATTCTCACAGAAAGAGAAAAGAAGGTGTGTGTGTAGCAGGGGGAGGGTCTAATAGCAATGACTCATAGAAGAACCACCTGAACTGTCACTGCCTTTTACTCCTTGGACTGTGTTTCTATTTCCAGAGGGACAAAATGTCCAATGGCAGCACTGTCACTGATCTCACGCTCCTGGCATTTGCAGACACGTCGGAGATGCAGCTTCATCACCTACTTCCTCCTCCTGGCATTTGAAGACACACGGGAGCTGCAGCTCTTGCACTTCTGGCTCTTCCTGGCCATCTACCTGGCTGCCCTCCTCAGCAATGGCCTCATCATCACTGTCATAGCCTGCGACCAACACCTCCACACCCCCATGTACTACTTCCTCCTCAACCTCTCTGTTCTTGACCTGGCCTCCATCTCTACCACTGTGCCCAAATCCATGGCCAATTCCATCTGGGACAACAGGGCCATTTCCTACTTGGGATGTGCTGCCCAGCTTTTTCTGTTTTCCTTCTTGCTCACAGCAGAGTGTTGTCTTCTGACCGTCATGGCCTATGACCGCTACGTTGCCATCTGCAGACCCCTGCACTATGGGACCCTCCTGGGCAGCAGAGCTTGTGTCCACATGGCAGCAGCTACCTGGGGCAGTGCTTTGCTCAATTCTCTCCTGCACACTGTCAATACATTTTCCATACCCCTCTGCAAGGGCAATGCTGTGGACCAGTTCTTCTGTGAAATCCCACAGATCCTCAAGCTCTCCTGCTCACACTCCTACCTCAGGGAAGTTGGGCTTCTTGGGGTTAGTGTTTCCATAGCTTTTGGGTGTTTTGTTTTCATTGTGCTGTCCTATGTGCAGATCTTCAGGGCTGTGCTGAGGATCTCCTCCGAGCAGGGACGGCACAAAGTCTTTTCCACGTGCCTCCCTCACCTGGTCGTGGTCTTTCTGTTTAACAGCACTGCAGTGTTTGCCTACCTGAAGCCTCCTTCCATCTCCTCGCCATCCCTGAACCTGGTAGTGTCATTTCTCTACTCAGTGGTTCCTCCGGCAGTGAACCCCCTCATCTACAGCATGAGGAACCAGGAGCTCAAAGATGCCCTGAAGAAGCTCATTCAATCAGGATCCTTTCAGAAGCAATAAGCTCCCCATGTCTCTTCACAAGTGATTTCCAATGTATCTAGGAGACCTCCTGTTCTTTGGGCATTTTATCTGTGACTATTCTATTTCTCCAGGAATGTCTGCATTCTCCCCACTTCTCCTGAGGCATGAATGAAGTCTGTCTGACCCAAGGGTCTTTACACATTGGTGTGGCATGTAGGTACAGGTGGCCTCCCTGTTCAAACCTCTCTAATAAAAGGGGATTTTGTCAATGCCAGTGTCTGGAGGTTGGGCTCTTTTCCGAAAGCTGAGATCAGGGAGATGCTACATAATTTTCTTCCCAAGGCCGTGCTACTGTGCAAGGGTTCTCCATGGGATGAGGGGAGGTGGGCATGGGGCGATGTTTGTGGAAATGGCCTGTCCTGTGTCTCCAACGGTGAGTACCCAGTTCCAATGGAAATGGTGAATGACAAGTAGGGAACTCCCTGGACAGTCTCCTCGTGGCTTTCAGGTGCCACAACACACTTGCCCTGCAGAGTAGCATTGCCACTTCATGGTCTGGCGGGGAGCATGGGGAGCGAGAAAGAGAGACCAGACAGGCCAGCATGGCTGGGGCAGCAGGAGCAGCCTGAGGAGCCCCTTGGCCAGGAGTCTTGTGCTGGGGAGAGGGGCTGGCTCAGAGGGACATGCAATAGTTTTCAATAAGCATCTCTTAGAGACAAGAGGAGGGGACCGTGGGAGACACTGGTCTCTGTCTCCTCATGCTGTGGCTGGCCCTCAGCCCTGGGGCTGATGGGGAAGGCTGAGACCTCTCTCTGCTCCCCAGGAGCTCCGGTGCCCTTCATAGGGTCTGGGGCTGTGGGATGAGTGTTCAGAGTTCTAAAGCAGCCAATGGAGGGCACTTCTGTGGGGACTATTCTCCTACACTGGGATGGTGAGAATGCAGGGGAGGTGGAGAAAGCTGGGGAAGGGCTGGCTTGGGCTGGGCAGGAAAGTGTCTGGGAGAGGAAAACACCCATGTAGAGCTCAGCTGTTTCAGTGTGCAGAGTGAGGACACCTAGGAGGGTGTGCGTGGTGCAGAGCCAGATGACACAGTGAAGGAAGCAAAGCATGAAATGTGCAGAAGAGAGAGGCCCGACCTGTGCCATGTTCCCTGGGCACCCCATGGAAGCTGTCCCAGCACATTATTCCCTGACCATCCCCCACACTCCAGCACTTCCCATCTGTGGATAAAAGGGAGAAAATAACATGGAATAGCTCATGGATCAAGATAGAGACAGAGAGGTCAGTCACCATTTACTGTCACTGGCAAAGAAGAGTTAACCTGGGGAAAGGCAATTTCATTCATTGCCAGTTAAAATAGACTTGGATGGTGACAAATTATGTGTCATGTTTTAACCCCAACAACACTACAAACAATGTCCCATCCCCAGTCTTTTTTCGCCAGCTCAATTTACTCCACCGTTCCCAATGCTTCAACCCACGGTGACTGTGAGAGGTGCAGGCAGGATGGTGAATGGGGGGTTACTGTCAGTGCAGAGCATCTCTGCCACTTTTTCTTCCTCACATTTTTTCCATTCTGAAGCACGGGTCCTCTGCACAGGATCCCACTGAATTTCAGGTCACGGCTATGTGTTGTGCTTTTCTTCCAATCTTACTTTTCTCATTTAAACTCACAAAATTGCAGACACGTTGTGGTTGGAAGGGACCTCTGGAGTTCAACTCCCCAGCTCAGGCAAGGTAAGCTAAAGCAGGTTTCTCAGCACCTTGTCTAGGTGGGTTTGGTGTACCTCCATGGCTGGAGGCTCCGCAACCTCTCTGAGTAACCTGTTCCAGTGTTTGATCACCCTCACAGTGATAAAGTTTTTTCTGGACTTCAGATGGAATGTCATGTGTTTTTTTCTGTGTCCATCACCCCTTGTCTTCTCAGAGGGAACTACTGAGAAGAGTTTGGCTCCCTTGTCTTCATTCCTTCCCATCAGGTGTTTATACACAGTAGTAAGGTCCCTCAGAGCAATTTTTTGCTCCAGACTCAGCAGTCCCAGTTCTCTCAGCCTTTCCCTCTATGAAAGACGCTGCTGTCCCTTAACGCACCTTATGGCTTTTTGCTGGACTTGATTTTTTTAGGTCAACAACTCTATTGAACTAAGAAGCCTAGCACTGGACACATCACTCCAGAGATGTCCTCACCAGTGCTGACTAGAGGGGAAGGGTCACCCCACTCTATCTGCTGGCAATGTTTTTCCTAATGCAGCCCAGGAGGATGTTGACCTCTTCCAGGAGGGTGCATTGATAATGCCTGCTCAGGTTGCTGTTCTCCGGGACCCAAAGGTCCTTCTCCGAGGTGCTATCTCGCCATTCAGTCTCCAGCATGATGTGGACAGTGTGGCTGGGTCACATGCTGTCCTCCCCCAGGGACTCCCTCAGTGGCAGCTGATCCATGGAGATCAGCTCCATCTCTCTCACAAGTCCCACAGTGCTGCAGAGTCACCTGGGACAGCAAAGCCCGCTCCTGCCAGGGCTGCCCAGCCCAGACCTGTTTCTCTCTGGCCTTGAGGTCTGCAGCTTTTGCTCTCGTTGTGGGAACCTCATTCTTCATTGTGTTGCCACCTGCCATCCACTCCAGCATGCTCTGCTGTGGAGCAAAGCCTTTCACACAAGGGGTCACATCTCTGGGTAAGGTTTCCATGTGTAAATTCTACCCTTGGCGCTGGTGCCACAGCTAAAGAGCTGCAGCCCAGATGTGCATCAAAGCCCATGGCCTGGGGTGCAGGAAGAGCCATCACAGAGCTGTGACCAGTGGAACAAGAGCTGAGGTGGGGCAGGACAGCTCCCATGGCTCTTGTGATGGATGGAGATACAACATCCTTAGGAGAGACCGTCAGGGGAAATGAGGAATCAGGGATGCGCTGGGTGATTTCAGGGCAGTTCAGATACATGCAGCTCCTCCATGGGACAGGCAACAGGTTAAGTGGGAGCTGCTGTGTGGGTCGAAGGAGAGGCTAGAAACAAGACGACTGTGGTAGGAGTTCTGTATGCTTTGACCAAACCCAGAAACAGAGCACTCACAAATTCACTTGCCCACTCTCCCACTACATCCCCAGCAGGGCAGGGAAGAAAATCAGAAGCACAAAATTAAAAAAATTTGAAAAGGAGAAGCAAAAGCTGAGCGAGCCAGCAAAGCAAAATGAGTAATTCATTCCCTCACTGCCATGGGTAGGCAGTGGTTTAGCCATTGCCAGGAAAGCAGGGCTTCATCATGTGTGTCAGGGACTCGGGACGACAAACACCATGATCATAAATGTTCCCCCTTCCTCCGTCTTTCCATGAGGTTTTTTGGCTAAGCATGACATCATGTGGAATGGAATATCCCTTTGGTCATTTAGGGTCAGCTGTCCCAGCTGTGCCCCTGCCAACTTCTTGTGTACCTCCAGCCTACTTGCTGGGCGGGCAGAGTGTGAGGAAGAGGAAGCTTTCATGCTTTACAGCGACTGCTCAGCAGTGTCTGAAGAACTGGTGTGTTACCAGTGCTGCTTTAGTTACAAATCCAAAGCTGATCACCACATGGTCTGCTGTGAAGAGAACTAACTGCATTCCAGTCGGATCCAGGGTGAGGAGTTAGCAATGTCATATTTAAATAACCTGAGGAAATCTGTGAATCTCAGCTACTAGCTCTGATGGGGGACTCAGTCTCCTCAGTATTCACTGGCCAAGTGAGACAGCAGGATGCAAACAATCCAGGAGGTTTCTTGTGGTCTTTGTGGAAAAGTTCTTAGCACAGCTCCAAAATGGGCCACAAAGTCTGATGCTCACCTGCACGTGGTACTGCCAAAAGACGATGAGCTGGTCAGGGGTGTGAAGACCAGCATCAGCCTTGGCCATAGTGACCATGAAATTGTGGTCTCTCGGATCCCCAGCTAGGTGGAAGAGAGCAGAAGAGCACAGACCCTGCACATCAAGGAATGAGATGTAGGCCTACTGAGCGCACTGGCAAGTGGGATCCCATGCGTGCAGTGTCAGGGCCCTGAGAACATCCGTAGGCCTTCATGGCCCTGACCAGCCTCAACATGTGTACTGGCCTCCAAACACAGCCATAGACACAGCTTTGCCTGTCCATGGACTTCCTTGACTTGGGCTTGCAGACTCACTTCCCGGCTTCATTCTTGATCAGATATACAGGGAAATGACACTGTGGCCCTCCAAGTGCCAGATTCCAGATGATTCACAGAGGCCTCAGGCCTTTCTGCTTCCTTTCTTCCCACTGCTTGGTCTGCTTTTGGGAGGAGAGGAACAGGTGAGCTTTCTGGGTGCCAATGATTGAAAGTTGAGGGCACAACCATCACACGTGAAGTGACCTAAAGGCTGTGCTAGTTCCAAACTCTCATCTTCAGTTCCTTTCTTTGATGCCTTAAATCTTCCACAAAAGCCCCTTCCGCCTTGTTCTCCTTTTGCAATTAAGTTGCAGGCACCCAAGGAAGAGCCTTGTTTTCATTTCTGGTATCAGCCTAAAGCATGCCATGGTGAGGAGATCCCAGGAAGCTTGTAGAAGGTGAATGTTCCCAGAATCCCAGGAGGCCTGCCATACCAATAGCTGTGTTCAGGGAGCTGCTCAAATGCATCATCTCCATTTCTGTAATGGGCTTTTAGATGCCTGGTTCATGTATAAACTCCCCCTGTGGATGCTGATATTTGCTGCGCAAGCTGCTCTGAACTCAGAGCTGGCCCTGCTTTGAGCTGAGCACTGGATTTGAGATGTCCTTAACTCCATTCCACTCTGAGTAGTCCTGTGACATAGAGGCCCTCACCTCCAGCTTAATCCCTTCTTTTAGAGCATGTAGAAAGGCACAGTCATGGAAGTGTTTGGGGAAGAAACTGTTGGGGGCCTCTAGTGCAGCCTCCAGTCGGGCTGTGACATTGCAGAGCTGAAACATGAAGAGCTCGAAAGGTAGGGATCATAGCAATGCTCCTCCTAGTCTATTCTTTTTTTCCTAAGGCTCAAGCTAAATCTCCCAAGAGGCACTTTGTGGCTGTTGCTTCTGTCATATCATTGGCCGCTGCAGAAGAGAGCTTGGCTCTATCATCTCTCCAGGGAGCCATGTGGCCATATCCCTAGGTGTCTCAGGGTCCCCATGGACAGAATTTACAACAGTCCAGCTTTGAAAGTACGTGTACTGACGGTCATGCTGAGTCACGGTCCTTCTAATATGACCGTCATTAAGCAGTAGCAGATAAGAAAAGAGTGCCAGCATTCACGGAGTTCTAATCAAGGTAGAAAGCACCATGGCAATCATTGGAGAAAGAAGGGTCCAAACTCAGCAAAAGCAATCATCTCAGTTGGGAAATTGTAAAGAAGACTTGGGTGTTTTTCTTTTCTTTTAGCATAGAAAGCTAAATGATGGTTAAAGAGTAGGACTGGAGAGGTGGGAAGAGTGAAAAGGGAATGAAAGGGGAAGCAAAGGAAATCATCAGGACTGTTTTGAGGTTACCTGTCAAGCAGCCTTTCATCTGAGCAGCAGGACAAGAAAGCTGCAGCTGGTGTGAATAGACTAACTTCTGACTTAGTCGTGGGAACCTGAGAACTTTCCCTACTGTTCTTAAGAGAAGACCAATAGGGGAAGGAACCCCAGCATCATTTAGGTTTCCCATCTCCTTCATGGGAGTTGAGGAGCTCCATGCTCTGACTTCATGCTCACATCTGAACCAGCTGTGGAGTCAGACCATGTTGCTCAAGGCTTGATTAAGTGGTAGCTGGATAGCTTCCAAGGACAGAGATGGCACAACGCCTCTGGAAGACCTGCTGCAATGCTTGGATGCCCTC
Source organism: Opisthocomus hoazin (assembly GCF_030867145.1). Taxonomy (NCBI): domain Eukaryota; kingdom Metazoa; phylum Chordata; class Aves; order Opisthocomiformes; family Opisthocomidae; genus Opisthocomus; species Opisthocomus hoazin. Next base: position 5,317,322 of record NC_134426.1, on the reverse strand, counting down.
ATGGAGATAAATATTATCCTTATCTTTATCCTGAACCTGCCGTAGTTCCACAAGTTACTATTGTCTGTTATCCTCCTGCCAAGCACCACCATGACAAGACTGGCTCCATCTTACTGAAATCTTCCCCATGGTGACAGACAGGTCGCTCTGAAATTCTTGAGACCTTCCATTCTCCAGGCTAAAAAAGGCCCTCACCCTCAGTTTCTCCTCCCAGAAAAGTGCTTCAGCCCCTGAGCACCTTGGCGGCCGTGCACTGAACTCACTCCCAGCTATCAAGAACTTCCCTGCTGTGGTGGGTTGACTCTGGCCAATAGCCTAGCAGCCACTCAGTTGCTCACTCTTTCCTTCCCTTCCCCAGTGCGACAGGCCAGAGAACAGGAAGAAATAAAGTGTGAAAAGTTTCAGGTCAAGATAATAATACTTTAATAGGGGGAGGAAAGAGCCTAAAAAGACCTCGCCAAGTGAGAAAAAGACCATCCTTCACCACCTCCCACAAGCAGACTGATGCTCTGTCACTCTCCGAGCAGCAGATTCCTTGAACACTAAAAACCTCCACATCCTTCTTCCTCTGTCCCAAGTTTTTATTCCTCAGCGTGAGGCCATACAGTATGGAATATCCTTATGGTCAGTTTTGATCAGTGGTCCTTGCTGTGTCCCCTCTCAACTTCTTTCCAGCTGCCCACTTACTCACTGGGAGGGAGCAGAATGAGAAACCGAGCAGGCCTTGACACTGGGCAGACATGGAAGAGCAATAGTCAAGACACTGACGTGGTACGAGCACTGACTTTTCTTGACTCCAACAGGTGTAGGAAATGGCCATCCTTCAGGACATCTGGTTGTCTGGTCCAGAAGAGAAGCCATGGTGGGCTGGCCTTTATATCTTAGGATAGTAAGACCTGCAGCCCATGGAGGACCACAGTGGAGCAGGCTCCTGGCAGGAACTGCTGCCCATGGAGAAAAGCCCATGCAGGAGCAGGTTTTCTGGCAGGAAAAAGCCCATGAAGGACCAGGTTTTCTGGCAGGGGACCCACGCTGGAGCAGTCATTCCTGAAGGAGTGTACCCTGTGGAAAGGATCCACTATGGAGCAGTTTGTGGAGAACTTCAGCCGGTGGGAAGGACCCACAATGGAGAATTTCAGAAACAGAGTGTTATGAACGGACTGCACCTCCCATTCCACATCCTCCCCATGACACTTTGGTGTTAGCAGTTAAGAGTGAAGTTGAGCTTGGGAAGAAATGCGTGAGGAGTCAAGGATAATTCCCTCTGCTGCCCCACAATGCCCCAGTATGTCCCACTGACCTCCAGGTAGGGTATGATTCCTTCACCACTGCTCTCTCAGCCTGATGGTCCAACTGTTTTTTAACCCTTTCTTTGTAAACCCATCCAGACTGTAATGGCCTAACCTGGGAAAAAGGACATTGAGGGAGACCATGTCAGAAGGGTCAAAAATGGCATCTACTGTTCTACTGTTCTTTACTCATGCACAAATGCCGATACTTCATCATGACGGTAATCAGGTTTGAGAGGCATGATTGACCCATCATCAATCCGTGCTGACTGCTTTCAGACACGTTCTTGTTTTTTAGGTGCACAGAAATGCCAAAGTGACCTTGTACAGCCTGGGGTTCCCTGGGTTGACTTTCTGAGCTCTTTCAACAACAGGCGCAACATTACCTTGTACTTACTCACAAGAGCCCTCGACCAATGCCAGGAAGCTTTGAAAGGGATATTCCAAAGAAATGTCGATCTCTCACTATATCTTCATTACAGCTATTTACCTGCTAAAAAGTGTATTGAATTTCTCTAAATTTCGTATAATTTCATCTGTCTTGACTATTTCTAAAGTAATTTTTGGAAGATGGAGGCTGCCTAGACAAAGGCCCTTTCCTTTATTGTCCTGTTTTCTCCTCCCTTTACTCTTCGTTCATTCAGATTCCTGGCACCTACTGAGCTGCTGTTTTGACATCAGGGAGTTAAAAGTTTGCCTGTCTTTCAACAGTCTAATTGTCTCCTTAGCCAACACTTTAATTATATTTGTAACTATTTTTTTTCCTCTACCTAGCTACAATATTTCTCATAAGATTATGCCTTACAGGAAGGAAACCTCATTAAAAGTAGCTTGTAATTACCGCACGTTTGCACTGTGTGTTTTGTTTGTTGAACTTGATTTTGCTTTAATTTTTTCTTTTCTTGCAAATAGCAAAGCTCCTGCTGTGCCTGTGTGCAGCCAGCTCTCTATGGAGAGTAGGTGGGAGATGGTGCAATGGAGCTGTAACATCCAGCTACAGAGATCAGTGGAGAAGTCTGATGCAAAGAGCAGTGACACAAGTCCCAGGTGGCCAATGAGAGAAACAATAGGATTGGGGAGGTGAGGAGCAAATTTGTCCACACAGTGTCAGACCTCAAGGGACAGCTTCTCCTACCTGTCCAGCCCTCCTGAGGAGACACCATGGATTAGTGTCACTTGGAAAATTTTTCTACCACTAATTCTGTAGACTGAAGAGCAGTTAAAAATATCCCTTAAAATATAAACAATATTATTTTTAGGCACAGTATGACATCTTTCTCCTTACCTACACATGAAAAAAAATCCGTTTAGTTGTACAAGTCTTGAAGAATTGAAGAAATTTACAGGAGCTTGTTAGCTTAGCACTTTCTGTATTTTAATGACTCCCATGGGGTATTTGGTGTTGAATCCATGAACCTCAGATACTGAGAGGAGGTCAAAAAAAATGATCAGGAAGACAGAAGCAAGACTGAATGTACCTGGAAGCATTGATTGGCCCCACTGGGGGCCATTACTGACAAAGCCTCCCCAGGGACTCCTTAGAGCAGAGAATTGGAGGCCACGATTGCAGGTAGGCAAGGGCACAGTGCAGGTGGCTGCAATGCTGAGAAAAAAATTGGTCTGCTTTATGAAGCAGAAAGGCCAAGGCCTGAGCCCCAGGCCCTGGGAAGGCAGATGCTGTCCCTCACCTGTGGCTCAGGGCTCTTCTTGGGGACAGTTGAATGTGTGGGTGAGCAATGACAATTGCAGGAAAATTCTGCGACACTTCTTAGCCTCCCTAAGAAGAGGCGATGATGGAACACAGTTCAGAGCCTTTAAAGAAAATTTCTTCTGGTAGTGATCAGTGTTAGAGGCAACTGCCATATCGTAGTCAAGGGGACAAAGCCCTTGGTCCTGTTGAAACTGTTAGCCCTGCCAGAGTCCTTAACCATATTTACTGCAGGCTGTCCTACACTGTCCCATGCCCACACTTCTTTCCATTCAGCCTGTAGTCACACATCTTTACTTCCTACACAGCACTCACACCAGCATTTCCACGCCTTCACTGATATCTCTCTACACTCACTGGCTTTTCTCTGAATTTCGAATACATGGTCTGATTCAGTCTCCCTCCACAACAAGGATACCCTTAGAGGGAAACTTCGTAGTCTTCACCTCTAGTCTGAACCTTCCAAGCAGCATTTGGTGAAGGTTTCCTTGCCTTCTCACTACCAGGAAAAGATCCATTATCTCTGAAACAACCCTTCAGGCAAATGCAGGCTACTACTTTAGTGCCCTCAGCCTCCACAAGACTAAAGAAGCCCAGGTCTCTCAGCCTCTCCACAGAGGCTGTAAAACCCATCCTGGCAGATCTCCTCTAGAACCTTTGTTGTTCCTCCCCATTATTCGAGAATAGGGAGCCTCACATGCAGACATACTGGTCCAGATATGGCTACACCAGTATTGAGTCAAGAGCGGTGAGAAGTCCCCGCTCTCGTTGGCGACGCCCCTCCTAATGCAGCCCTGTACGCTGTTGGCCTTATTCACTCCGAGCACACACCACTTCGCTCATATGGCATCCCTTGGAATGCCCAGACCCTTCTCCTCAGGGTCACTCCTGAGCTGTTCAGGTCCCCACCTGCCCACAGTATTTTGAGTTATTCTCCCCTTTCAAATGATTTGCACCTTCTTGTACAACTTCATCAGGCTTCTACTGCCAAATCTAAAAGATTCTCAAAATCGCCCTCGGAGTGAAACTCTAATTTAAAAACTTTTAATGTGTGTGTACCAGATTTGTGGTGCCTCTGAGAAGACAGCAGAATGAGGAATTGCGGGACACTACTGATAAAAGAAGGAGATAGCTCTTCAATGGAATTGTTGACCAAGGGAGGAATTGCCATGTTGACAAGATTGGAAACACCAAATGAAGGTGCAAAGGAAGCCAAACTAAGGCCAGGGAGGAAGGGGTAAATAGAGATGAGCTGTTTGCGTGGGAGCGTACAAGGATGGTCAAGGAGAAGAAGGTGTGAGTGAGACACAGCTGAAGCCAGGACAGTATCCACCCCTTTTTGTATAAAATACAAATAGTATAAAATCTACATCACACTCAGATCCCACACTTTCCAATTAATTACCACCACTTTTCCTGTCTTCTGATTTACACACAGAGATAGCGTTCCTTACCAGATGGGGCATGCCTCTAAAGTGGTCATTGAGTTCACTTAGTGCAGGACTTTGGTCTGCATCTGTCAATAACAATCTTTCAGGGCAGGAGAGATGGTGTGTGCTGTTGGATGGTCACATGCTGCAAGTGGGATGATAATACAAGATTGGCAAGGAGGATTAGGCTGGAAAGCTGGGCAGAGAGGAATCTGATGAGGTTCAACAAGGGCAAGTGCAGGGTCCTGCACCTGGGGAGGAACAACCCCATGCACCAGTACAGGCTTGGGGTGGACCTGCTGGAGAGCAGCTCTGCGGAGAGGGACCTGGGTGTCCTGGTGGACAACAGGTTAACCATGAGCGAGCAGTGTGCCCTGGCTGCCAAGAAAGCCAATGGGATCCTAGAGTGCATCAAGAAGAGTGTGGCCAGCAGGACGAGGGAGGTTCTCCTTCCCCTCTACACTGCCCTGGTGAGGCCTCATCTGGAGTACTGTGTCCAGTTCTGGGCTCCCCAATTCAAGAAAGATGAAGAGCTACTGGAGAGAGTCCAGCGGAGGGCTACGAGGATGGTGAGGGGACTGGAGCGTCTCCCCTACGAGGAGAGGTTGAGGGAACTGGGCTTGTTCAGCGTGAAGAAGAGAAGGCTGCGAGGGGACCTTATAAATGCCTACAAATATCTGAAGGGTGGGTGTCAGGAGGATGGGGCCAAGCTCTTTTCAGTGGTGCCCAGTGACAGGATAAGGGGCAATGGGCACAAACTGAGGCACAGGAAGTTCTGTCTGAACATGAGGAAGAACTTCTTCCCTCTGAGGGTGACGGAGCACTGGAACAGGCTGCCCAGGGAGGTTGTGGAGTCTCCTTCTCTGGAGATATTCAAGACCCGCCTGGACGTGTTCCTGTGCAGCCTGCTGTAGGTGACCCTGCTTCGGCAGGGGGGTTGGACTAGATGACCCACAGAGGTCCCTTCCAACCCCTACTATTCTGTGATTCTGTGATTCTGTGATTGTAAACACACTCAAATGACTTGCATCTGGGGTGTGAAAAACACATATAGCATACTAACCATTGTTTAGTCTTGTGTGCTCAGCAAGTAGAAGGTCTGTGTTTGGATAACATAGGCCTGTGATAGACTCCAAGGCTATCTGTCGAACACACCTGAGATTCCTGCCCTGATGCAGGAAGGATCAAAGCACAGTGGAAAGTTATGTCTGGATGAATCCCTGAAATATTAGGGCAAAAGCAGCAGGTTCAGTAGCTCCCACTTTTTCTCTAGCAAGGACTGATCTCTACATATGGTTCCACAGACCCACTGAGCAGGCACCGCACAGGACAGTGTGCATCCAGAGTGGGGAACAAGTCCCCTGAAACGAAGCCCACAGCAGTCCTCGGTGTGTGTTGTCCCATGGCCTTGCTGTTAGGCAGCTGCTCCAAGCTCCTGGAGAGGCTGTGTTCTATGTAGAGCTTCACAGCCTTGCTCCAGGGTCTGCCAGGATGTATGCCAAAAGAGAGGCCCAGCAGGAGGGTGGAGACATCTCTACAGCAAAACTTACCTAGAAACCTGTGCTGAGCGGCCAGTGATTGAAATGGCCAGTGAGAAATGGCCAGTGGCTGAGTGGTGACAAAGGCCCCTGGGCTACCTTCCTAGTCTGTCTGTGCCACCAAGGGCACAGACCAGTCTCCTCTCTCCTGTACCTGCATGGCTTTGAGCCCTGCCATAAGCCCTGGCTCTGCACCTCAACCCCCCTGGTGTCAGTCTTCCCCCTGCATGGTCACGCAGCACGAGTTATGCACTGATGGTGCATAACTCGTGACTCTGCTAAGCAGCATGCTAGCTTTGTGGAATTATCACCTAGCACCCACATCTGCGCAAATCTGCAAGAAAGACAACAGCTCTGCTCTGTGTGTGTATTGGCGTACTGTGCACTGGGTAAATGACCACACTTTTGGGAGAACAATCTGAGGTCTAACATTTACACTCTTTTATTGTTGATCCCCTTGGGAGGTCAGACCCCCCTATTTCATGGTCACGACAGTCAAGACTGACACTGGTTTTGACATCCATGATTAGCTCTCCCTTCTTTGTGTGCAGCAGATGCATGTCAACAGCACCATTGTTGAGCGATCTGTAAGTTGACCTATAAAGACCTGTGTCCCAAGCTGGGTCTTGAGCAAGAGCCTCCAGAAACGTCCTGGACTGATTGCACGCTGTTGTGGTCCCCTTCCAGGGAATGCCAAGGTGATTAAAGTCAGCAAAGGGACAATAATTCATTCTCTATCTCCCACCACATGTCACCCTTACCAGTCTCTTCTCTGACCCGGACCCGTAAGGGCTCACACAGCTTGTTCATGCCATAGAGGAGCTCCACACATCTGAGCAGCTCCTTCACACTCAAGACAGCTCCCTCCTGATCATTCTGGCTTGTCTCCTCATCCTGTACCCACCCATCACAGTACCCCAATCATGTCAGCTGTCCCTACATGCCTCAGCTGTTCTTCCCTCTAAGTGGCATGAAGGGATGCCCTGGGGGACTCCAGCTCCTCCTCTCTGTGCCCCAGGCTGAGGCCATTGGTGCATGTCTGGGCTGCAGCACCTCAGCTGTGGCCAGTCTGGGCTGAGAGCAGACTGGCAAAAAGAAACCTGCTACCAAGTGCCCAAGGCCTTGTGTGTGCAAAGGCTTTGCTTCAGAGCAGAGACATGCTGAAGAGGGTGGCAGGTGGCAATGTAAAGGAGAAATGAGGTGCCCACCAAGACAGCAAGACAACTTTCGTCAAGGCCAGGAGAGGGTTTTGCTGTCTGCTGTGTCTCTGCAGCCCTGAAGGCCTGAGGTGGAGTGGAAGCCGATCTGAGGAAGGAAGAGGTGATGTTGAAAATGTCCTTGGGTGTGGACATCTTGTGATCCAGGCACACTGAGAAAATCATTGACCTGATCCATGACTGTATGATCAAGCAAATAGTTAAATAATGGGGGGGAGAAGAACCAGCACAGTTTAAGAGGGAATGCCCTCAAGAGGAGACCCTGCTGTGATATGCTTGGTATTCACGCTCTGCCCTGTGTCCACTGGGTAGAGAAGGGACAACTTGGCGTCCCTGCAGTGATGGGATTCCGTCACTGCCCAAAGGCACCGAAGCTGTGTGAGATGCCCTGGGTGGTGCCTGTCACACAACGAGTCTGAGTGGGGATGGGGTTCCTGTACAGGACCTGTGCTGTCCATGTCAGGTGCACGCAGTTGTCCTGGAGATCCCTGGCACCTTCCTATAGTCATAGATGTCTGTAAATGTAAAACAAATGAAGATTCAGCTGCCCTGAATGAGGTTAGGCAATGAAGGGATGCGCAGGAGACAAATGCCGTCATAGTGTTAAGGCCATGTGGACAATACAGCTGATGGAGCACAGAAAGCGAGAGACGTAGCTCTTCCTGTGCCACAGGACTCAATTTGGTCAGGATGATTACATCCACCAGCAGCCCTGAACATAAGGAATAGTTACAGGATCAGTTGTCTTAAATGTGGGCATTTTCTGTCATTTCAGTCTGTCAAAAGCATTTCCCACCAGCCTCCAGGAAGGTGCCCTCAGACACTGCCCTGTCTCTATGAACTGCTCCATTAGAGCTTGCAGTGACCAGCAAGCATCTTGGTCACCTCTGGAACCAAACCTGTCACCAGGTGTCTGTGTCTGAACATCTTCCTGCCCTCCACCTCGTATAATTAGCAAGGGAGCTGAGACAAGCAGCTTCCATGCAGAAGAATTCTTTGGTGCCCATCTGAACTGAGGCAAGAGGAATCCCACCTCCAGTGTGTTTTATGGTGTGCATGAGAGAGGCCTGAGTCCTCAGGACTTCAAACTCAGAATGAGATGCCTCGAATGACTAGGCTGAATACCTTCCCTCAGCAGGGGCAAAGGAGATTTCTCCCTGTAGCTTTCTGGTTGTCCTGTCTTGTGATGGGGCAAGGAAAGGTGATTTTTGTTTCTAACTCTTTCTCTGAGAGGAGAATTGACGCTGTTGAAACTGAGTGTCTCTCCCCAGCTAAGGGAGGCAACATCAGAGATTGCTTCAGCCTGTTTCACAGCAAGTTGTCCTGCAGACCAAAGGATCCCCAGAGGCGACTGACAAAGAGCTGCCTTGTGCTGGTCCTCTGCTGCTGAGCTGGGCTGGGCTGGGCTCCTCGGAGGCAGGGAGCTGAGAGCAACCAGGCAGCGCTGCAGAGACAGCTGTGCCCAGGAGCAGCTCCTCTGCAAAGCCCAGCAGGGCTGAGGGCACTGCCTGCAGGCAGCGAGGGGAGAGGAGCAAGGCAGAGAGAGGTTAAAGGCAGCATGGGGTGGGAGGATGCCGAAAGCTCACTACAGGAGAAATGCTCACGACCCATGAAATGGTCAGTCCCTGTAGGCAGGGCAGTAAATCGGCAGCTGCTGGAGGGATCTCCAAAAGAGGATTGTCACAGCTTCTCAAGCCTAGAGGAGGAAGTCTGGTTCCAGAGAAGTTTTTTCCCTGCCGTACCATCAGAGGAGCAGGGCATGCTGACTGCTTTCTCTGGTAATTCCTGGTAGGACTTTAAGCCAGGTGTGCAGTCAGTGGTGCCCAGAGCTATCCTTCAGAGCAGGTCCCTTTACTGCAGGAGTCTGTGTGCCGGGGTCAGTGCTCAGCCTGCCCAGGGAGCTCCTGATGGTGCTGTGGGGAGAATCTGTGGGTGGAAGAAGCCATATGCCTCACCAGTGTCCCTCTCTTCTCCCTGAGTGCAGCAGAAATGCTGAAGGTGTCTGAACTCCAAGAAAACTCCCTAGGTAAGCTGGGGGAGCTTTATTAACCCTAAACCTCTCCAACTTTTCTCTGTTATTGCTGTTCCTTAGCACTGAGAGTGCAGAGGCTGGCAAGGTGATTTTCTGTGAGGAACGGTTTCATCTGACCAAGTCGGACACCATGACCGACCCCGGACACCACTGCTCCCATGAGCTCCTTGCTGCATAGCAGGGCAGACTCCTCGAGAGGCAGAGGACAAAGGTTCTGCTCCTTACAGTACCTTCAGCCAGCACCAACCAGACCTTGAACAAGGAAGCTGAAGAATGTTCTCATTGACAATGAATGGAAAATGCTCTGAAGTTTAGCAGGGTTAAAGTTCTAGGAGTATGGCTTTGCATTTCCAATGAGAATTCTCCCCTAACACTTTATTGATTCTTCCTCTAAGGACAGGATCCCATGCCCACAGGAAAAATCTGTCCAACGGCAGATCCATCATCTGCTTCCTCCTCCTGGCATTTGCAGACACCCGGGAGCTGCAGCTCTTGACCTTCTGGCTCTTCCTGGCCATCTACCTGGCTGCCCTCCTCAGCAATGGCCTCATCATCACCGCCATAGCCTGCAACCACCGCCTCCACACCCCCATGTACTTCTTCCTTCTCAACCTCTCTGTCCTCGACCTTACCTATATCTCCACCACTGTCCCCAAATCCATGGCCAATTCCCTCTGGGACAACAGGGACATCTCCTATGCAGGATGCGCTGCCCAGCTCTTTCTGTTTTCCTTCTTGGTAGTAGCAGAGTGTTGTCTTCTGACTGTCATGGCCTATGACTGCTACGTTGCCATCTGCAGACCCCTGCACTACGGGACCCTCCTGGGCAGCAGAGTTTGTGTCCACATGGCAGCAGCTGCCTGGGGCAATGCTTTTATCAATTCTCTCCTGCACAGTGCCAATACATTTTCCATACCCCTCTGCCACGGCAATGCTGTGGACCACTTCTTCTGTGAAATCCCCCAGATTCTCAAGCTCTCCTGCTCACATTCCTACCTCAGGGAAGTTGGGCTTCTTGGGGTTAGTGTTTCTTTAGCTTCAGGGTGTTTTGTTTTCATTGTGCTGTCCTATGTGCAGATCTTCAGGGCTGTGCTGAGGATCCCCTCTGAGCAGGGACAGCACAAATCCTTTTCCACGTGCCTCCCTCACCTGGTCGTGGTCTCCCAGTTTCTCAGCACTGTCATGATTTGCTATCTGAAGCCCTCATCCTTCTCTTCCCCATCCTTGGACATGTTGTTGGCCGTTCTGTACTCGGAGGTTCCATCAATATTGAACCCTCTCATCTATAGCATGAGGAATCAAGAGCTCAAAGATGCACTGAAGAAACTTATTCAGTCAGTAGTCTTTCAGCAACAATAAGCTGCCCATGTCTATTTATAACTGGTTTTCTTTGTATCTGGGAGTCTCTGTGGTCCTGCCACCACCCAGATCACTAGGACACAGGAGATTAAGATCCATTGTGTAGTTATATTATATACAAGTGCTGTGATGAGAGTATCAGGCACTCTTTGGTCACACCTAGATCATCTGCTGTTTGAATGACACACCAGGAGAAGTTCTGAGTGCTCTGGAAACAACTGCCACTGTGTTGTTATCTTGGTCACTAGAGCAGTAGCCTGGAGATGGGGTGGCCAGACACCCCCTGGTCACACTTTGGCCATCCGCTGCCTCATCTCTCTGCCAGAATGACTCAGCACGAATTCTGGCCAGAATGGCGAGTATTGACCAAAGAAAATCATCTCAAGATCCTGTAAACAGATATCCAAAGGTGAGACCCTTTGAGCTCTCTGGGTCCACAGCAGGCTGTGACCCAGTATCTCCCCATGAGCTGGGACATCTCTCAGGGTAGATTTAACAAGGATTAAATGATTGTCCGTCGATGATTTCACAAGGACTCAAAGGCCTGATTTGGCACACTTCACTGACTGTCCTGTGACGAATGCCAGCACATAAATTGGAGTATATCCATGAAAGTCACAAGAAGGGCAGTTTTAACCACAGGTTAACCTCTCGCTCTGCGTGTGGAACTGTGTACGTGATTTGGTTCAGAACCATTTCCCTGTCTGTGTGCAATATGGTTCAGAATTCTTTGTCTGCTCATAAGCGTGATTTAACTTTCATGTGTGTGTACAACCCTAAATCACTATTACAGCTGTGCTTTCATTGGATCACTCTGTTAATTTGGCTGATGATTAAGTGTTGTTAATAATTCTAGAATGTAATCTTGTGATCTACCTCAAAAATATGAATAAATCCTAAATTGCTGCTAAATCAAAGCGGTGTAACAAATTCCTATTCATAACAAACACCTGTGGATTGTTATTCAATCTTTGGTAATTCTGTTTATTTCAGGAATGTCAGCATGCACTCAGCTTTTCCAGAGGCATGAACACCGTCTGTTTGACTCAAAGGTCTTTGCCCATGTGTCTGGCACCACGGTACAGCTGGCCTTCCGTGTCACCTCTCTTTGATAAAAGGGCACATCCTCATTGCTGATGTCCAGAAGCTGGGCTATTCTGAAGCTGAGGTCAGGAACAGGCTGAAGAAATTGACCCCATGAAGCCTTACTTGGGTTCTCCATGGGATGAGGAGGGCATGGGACAATATGGTAAAGAATGGGACCGGAGTGAGCTTTCACTGGTGGCCTCCCTATTCGGCCAATTCCAGCACTGGCCACTCACCACCACAGGTTTTTGGGTGAGTTTTGCTGCGTGGCCATTTCCCTCCTCCTGCTACTGTGCCTCATGCCTGCAGGAAGGGAATGGCCATCCATGCTCAGCCTCTCTCTTTGTCCAGTCGCTGGTAGACCCCAAACAGGGATGTGTTAGAAACACCACATGGGATGCCGATAGAGCTGGGTAGGTTGCAGGACTAAGTGGAGGCTGTCTCCTGTAGGAGGAACAGCAAGGGCACAAAGCACAGAGGGTTGTCTTGGGGATCATGCAAGAGAAACTGTTCCGCTTACTGAATGCACATTTTCCCATACTGTGCCTGAACAGCGGGACTGGGGAACTGTGTGTTGTACAGAGGGCTGGGCTGGAACAGGCCAGGGCAGTGACAGGGATCACAAAGAAGCTCCCATGGAGTGGTCACCTGGAGTTATTGGCTGCAAGACAGGTAAAGAGCAAAGAGAAGAGCTTAAATTGCCGTGTTAGAAACCAAGGCTGAATAAGGGAAATGCAGGGCTCCTGCTGGATGGGGACGGGAAGTTAGTAACAGAAGACAACAATGGGGCTGATGGACTCAATGCCTTCTTTGCCTGAGTCTTTCCTGAAAAGGTCTCCCAGGCCTCTATGCTCACGGAAGGAGCTGAAGGACAAGAGAACCTATTGGCATGAAGCTCAGGAAATGCCAGCAGGATAAATGCCAGTTTCTGCCCCTGCAGGGGATTCACCTCAGCAATGCAATAGGCTGGGGGCTGCGTGGCTGGGGGCAGCCCTCTGGGAAATTTTGTGGTGGTCAGGGAGCTGGACAGGAAGCAGTCATGTGGCCTGGCAGCAAGGGAGGCCACCCAGATCCTGGGTTGCACAACCAGGAGCGTGGCCAGGAGATCCAGGGAAGGGATACTCTGCAATGCTCCATCCAGATTTCAGATCTCCAATTCAGGAGCAATTTTTGCAAGGTGGAGGGCCCTTAGGAGAGCTAGGGACTGGAGAACTTTGCCTTTGAGGAGGGTAGGCTGAGGGAACTGGGCTTGTCCAAAAGACATTGGGTGGAAGGTGAAAGAGGAGAGGTACAGCCAGGACAGAAGGAGAACTTTTTTCCCCACGATCTCAGCCCAGTACTGGAACAGGTCACCCAGAGAGGTCGGGCAGTCACCCTCCTTGGCGCTTTTCAAACCTAGGCTGAATCAAGCCTTGAATAAGTTGGTCTGACTGTGCTTCTGACAGGTTGCACTGCAGACTTCCTGAGGGCCCTTCAACCTCGGTTCCCTTGTGATCCTATGATGCTGAGCCCTGGGCATAGAGGATATTTGTGGGGCATGAATCCTCCTGTGCTGTAAGTGACCATCTAAACCAATATCTAATCGAGTGAAGTGGCAAGAAAGGAAAAGTAGTGCCTTGGGGTCTATGTGGACAACCTTACTCCTCACCTCCCCAAGCCCACCAGTTCCCTCATAAGTCTCCTGGGACTTGCATCACTTCTCCTCACATCAGACTTCTCCACTGAGCTCTGCAGCTGCATGGTACAGCTCCTTTGCACCAGCTGCCACCCGCTTTCCTTCAAGAACTGGGCTGCACACAGGCACAGAAAGGTTTCTCTTCCTTTCCAACAAACAAAAGTGAAACAGGATACAATTTAATCAACTTTAAAACTCTCTCCTCAGCTCTATGCTAAGTCCAAGCAGCATCTAATGTTGTCCATGTTTCACAAGGGATTTCCATGAAAGAACAGTTTTAGACAGAGACATAAGAAAGGAGAGATACAAAGGCAATGAAGGTCTTGACTGTTCATTAGCCTTAAGAAAGATGAGGCAACTGTCTCTCTGCCTGAACCTTGAAGCAGAAACCAGATAGTGGAGAGGCATCTGAGTGACCAAAGAACAAGCACAGGAGGAAACCTGAGTGTAATGGGTAGGGATATGTCCATTGGAGAGTGCTGGTACCCTTTCTCAATAGACTGAAAAAACAGCAAAAATACCCTTAAGAAGCAAACCTAGTTTTTTATTAAGTACTCATCGTACTCTTTTTCTTTACTTACCTCAAAGGCAGCTTAAATTAGCTGTACAAGGCGTGAAGTCTTGAAAATAGTGTAGGAAGAGAAAGGCACATGAGGGCTTTCTGCATTGTAAGGTCTCCCAAGGTGCATTCTGTGCTGAGTCCATGAATCTGAAATTCGAAGAGGATTTTTGCACAAACTTTTCCACAAGTCAAAATGAGAAGAAAAACCCAAGGTACCTTGAAGCCTCAATGTGTTCCACTGAGGGCCATTACTGACACAGGCTCTTCTTGGACATGTTAGAGCAGATAATTGGAAGTCATGATTCCACAGAGGGAAAGGCAAGTTTCAGGCGACCCGTACACTGAGGTAACCCTTTGGCTTTTCAATGAAGGAAGATGGCCAAGCCCTGACACCGAGCTCAAAGGAAGGGAGATCCTGTCCCTCACTCGTGGCTCCAGGCTTTTCTTGGAGTTGTGGGGAGTGTGATGACAAGTGAAGGACAATGCTATGACACCTCCTGCTTTCCCCAGGGTGGATGCAAGGAGGCAATTAGGTCCCATTGCCATGAGGACCATTTCTCTCCTTCTAGACCTCGGCTGCAGAGAAACCTGCCAGAGTCAAGGAGACAAAGACCCCGGCTCTCTCATGGCCTTTCAGCCCTGCCAGTGCCATTGGCCATCTCCACTACATGTTGTTCTACACTGTCCCATTCCTGTACCTGTTTCTCTGAAGGCTGCAGACATACAATGCCCTTCCCCAGCTTGTTCTCACCTCACTGTGTCCCTGCCTGTACTAGTGTCTCTCCTTCCTTGCCAGAAGGTCCTTGAAACTTGAAAATCATGGGCTGATCCAAACTGCCTCTAAGTGACCTTTTGCACCACAGCACTGCCCTCAGAATGACATCTCTTTATCCTCAGGTCCTCTCGGGACCTCCAAAGCTGCACTTTCTAATGGCTGTCCATTCTCACACCGTTTCCCACTACCCATCAAAAAGTGCCATCATCTTGGGCAGAAATTTTCAATCTCTCTCGAACTCCTAGTATTTTTCCCTCAGCCTCCACTTTACCACAATAGAAAGCCCAGTTCTGTCAGCCTCTACACACAAGCCCTAACACTGTCTTGGCAGACTTTCTCTGGCCATGTGACATGCTTCCTCCATGCTCAGGATCGGTGCATCCCTTCGAGAAAGAGTTCTAGCAAAGGAGGCAGGAGACCCACATGGATGAGCAAGGAGCTTCTAGCAGAGCTCAGGTGCGAGAGAAAGGTTTATGGAACGTGGAAAGAGAGACAGGCCACTTGGGAGGAGTACAGGAATGTGGTCAGAGCATGCAGGGATGCAATGAGGAAGGCTAAGGTTCGTCTGGAATTGAATCTGACAAGGGATGTCAAAGACAATAAGAGGGGCTTCTTGAAGTACGTCAGCAGCAAACGGAAGACTAGGGGCAATGTGGAGCCGTTGCTGAAAGAGGTGGGTGCCCTGGTGACGGACGATGCGGAGAAGGCAGGGTGACTGAATGCCTTCTTTGCTTCAGTCTTCAGTGCCAAGGCAGGCCCTCAAGAATCCCAGGCCCTGGAGGTAAGAGAAGAAGCCTACAGAGAGGATGACTTTCCCTTGGTCAAGGAGGACTGCGTGAGGAATTGCTTAAGTGATCTGGACACTCAAAAATCCATGGGCCCCAATGGAATGCACCCACAAGTGCTGAGGGAGCTGGCGGATGTCATTGCTGAGTCACTCCCCACCATCTTTGAGAGGTCCTGGAGGACAGGAGAGATGCCCGAGGACTGGAGAAAGGCCAATGTCACTCCAATCTTCCAAAAGGCAAGAAGGAGGACCCAGGGAACTACAGGCTGGTCAGCCTCACCTCCATCCTGGAAAGATGATGGAGCAGCTCATTCTAGAGGTCATCTTCAAGCAAGTGGAGGAAAAGAAGGTTATCAGGAGTAGTCAGCATGGATTCACCAAGGGGAAATCATGCCTGACCAATCTGATAGCTTTCTACGCTGGCATGACTGGCTGGGTAGATGAGGGGGGGAGCCGTGGATGTTGCCTACTTCGACTTCAGCAAGGTTTTCGACACCGTCTCCCATAACACCCTCCTAGGGAAGCTCAGGAATTGTGGGCTGGATGAGTGGTTGGTGAGGTGGATTGAGAACTGGTTGAATGGCAGAACTCAGAGGGTTGTCATCAGCGGCACTGAGTCTTGTTGGAGGCTGGCAACTAGTGGTGGTTCCCAGGGGTCAGTACTCAGGGCAGGTTTGTTCAGCTTATTCATCAATGACCTCTATGAATGAACAAAGCGTACCCTCAGCAAGTTTGCTGATGACATAAAACTTGGAGGAGCGGTGGGTACACCAGCAGGCTGTGCTGCCATTCAGCGAGACCTGGACAGGCTGGAGAGTTGGGCATAGAGGAACCTGATGAACTTCAACAAGGGCAAGTGCAGGGTCCTGCACCTGGGCCGGAACAACCCAATACACCAGTACAGGCTCAGGGCTGACCTGCTGGAGAGCAGCTCTGTAGAGAGGGACCTGGATGTCCTGGTGGATGACAAGTTGACCATGAGCCAGCAGTGTGCCCGGGTTGCCAGGAAGGCTGATGGTGTCCTTGGGTGCCTTAAGAAGAGTTGTGGCTAGCAGGTCAAGGGAGGTTCTCCTCCCCCTCTACTCTGCCCAAGTGATGTCCCATTTGCAGTACTATGTCAAGTTCTAGGTTCCCCAGTTCAAGAAAGATGAGGAGCTACTGGAGAGAGTCCAGCACAGGACTACGACGATGATGAGGGGACCAGAGTACCTGTCCTATGAGGAGAGGCTGAAGGAGCTGGACTTTTTCAGCCTGGAGAAGGTGTGTGTCAGCAGGATGGAGCCGAACTCTTTTCAGTAGTGCCCAGCAACAGGACAAGGGGCAACGGGCACAAATTGAAGCACAGGAAGTTCCGTCTGAACATGAGGAAGAACTTCTTCAGTCTGAGGCAGACGGAGCCCTGGAACAGTTTGCCAGAAGGGTTGTGAATTCTCCTTGTCTGGAGATATTCAAGACCCGCCTAGACGAGGTCCTGTGCAGCCTGCTGTAGGTGACCCTGCTTCGGCAGGGGGGTTGGACTAGATGATCCCCAGAGGTCCCTTCCAGGCTTCACTGTTCTGTGATTATGATTCTAGGTATGGATCCAAATTGAGAATAAATGCAAGTTTGGGACTGGGACCTCTTAGGTGATTGAGGACCATTAGCAGAGCTATGAAAGAAGCTGGATGGGTTGTGGGGAACTCACAGGCAATGCCAAATCCTCAGAAGACCATAGCTTTGTGGTTACAGCAACACCACTTCGTACCAAATCCCCACCCTGAAACACAAACACACTCACACACTCCATAGACAGAGCCCTGAGATACAGTTGAGAGAAAGGTTCTCCTTTACCAGGCTCTGGTAAAGGAGTGGAGGGTCAGGGCTTGACCATTCTGGTGATAAACAAACACCAAGGGCTTCCATGGCATCAGAGTCACCTCCACGTTGCCTTTGCCACCTGCAGCCAGTGTCTCCAAGTTTTTGCTTCAGCAGCCTCCAGGGACAGGCACCTCGACGGGTTGTTTGCTTCACAGCTTTGTGAGTGATGGCCCTTCGTGGAGTCTCAAACATCCTCAGAAACTTGGGGTTTGCTTCTGCTTTTCACTTCATTGGAGGTTTGTTTCATCTTTCAGTGTCTTCAGTTCAGGAACTCTGTCGCGGAAGATGAACCGGACTCAACACGAAGATCAACATGATCAGGTACAAGCCGTTTATTAGTCCCAGATAGCTCACATTTATATTCCCCATTACATACGCGGCGATCTCCCATTGGCAATAATCAAATTAAGTCACATAGCAACCTGATTATGATTGGTGTACATTACTTGTTCACACGCTGTGCTCGTGGCCTTCTTGCAGGTGGCAGGTTCCTGTTCAGAATCCGGGAGTTGTTTTTCTCTGCATTTTATTTCCTTGTTTCCACCGTTTTTCCTCTAGATGCCCTTGCGGCCTTATGCTAAGGCTCTGCGGCCTTATGCTAAGGCTTCATGGCCTCATAGAGAAATGCTGGATTGCTCACATGTCCCCAGTTCTTTAACGCTTCATCCTCCGCGAATCCCCCTTCTTTGTTTTGAGCAATCCAGGCCTGGTTGAGGACCTTAAGCATCAATTTCTTTATGCAGCTTAAAGCACAACCTACAATTCCTAAACACACAATAGTTGTTACCAAAATAACAATACCTTGTTTAACTAATTCCTTTATCCACCCTGACAGACCCCAAGAAGACAGCCTACTGTCAAACGGTGATGTATTGTACGTAATATGCTCTGTTCTTTCCGGCAAGACAGCTAGCTGTTGGTGAATACTCTGAGAATGATCAGACAGATTCATGCAACACATCCCCTCAAACTCTTGGCACCCATGACCTTGCGCAAGCAATAAGAAATCAATAGCCGCTCAATTTTGTAAGACTGCATGGCGAACGCTATCTACATCCATTAATAACTGCGTTAATATCTCTGAAGTGGTATTAGACTGCTTCAAGCTCCAACAAGCTAATTTTTTAAGAATATTCCAATTCCTGGCGGCAGCGCCTCCAGGGAGGAAAAAGGATAACGCTACTGTTCCAGCTACAGATCCTAGCTGTACATTATTATCACACCCTGGATTAAAATGTCTAAGACTTCGCTTACTACGAGTTTTATTGAGACTCAAGAAATCTCTGATACGTGGGGTGAACAATGTTAGCTTTCCTATGTAGCACGGACCTCCTACTGGGTGAACAGGAATCCCTCCCCACGCGCGATCTCCGCAGATGAGGAAATATCCTGATGGCAACAGGAATCCCCCTGAGGTGTTAACCGAAAACCTTCCCATGTTGTTCAGCGAAAAATTCCAATGCCTTGAATTTCCACTTACATTTTGATAACCTGTAGTATACTGCCTTTCACCTTGGCTATGCAACCAAAGACGCCACGGATTTCCAAACTCAATCACTCCTGTGCCATTCCACGGCAACCACTGCGACTGCTGATGCAAATCGCTGCAATTTGGCTGGTTAGACACATTTGCCCATTGAGCGGGTGCCATGGAACCTAGCAGCTCTAGCTCTTGCAGAGGAAGTGAACTAGAGTGATTTAAATGTGTCACGATCCACTGCTGTAAAAAGGCACTCTGCATCACTGGCACATCACTACTCCACACACACTCACCTTTCTCTGACCCACTTTGCCTGGATTTGTTATACAACTCATTCAAATTGTTTATACTCTCATTCACAAAGTCCTTAAACTCGTCCCCATTCATGATAGGATAGCCAATCAGGCATGTGCGAAAAGGATCTCCTGGAGTAGCTAAAGAAAGACAAAAATCCATCTGACCTGTTTGATTGGCCCAGGTTACCCACATATTCTGTCTCACATCAATGCTATGAATGGCTCCTGCATTCTCAACAAATAGGCAAAGGCATATCGTTATCCCTAGCGCCATGGCTGCTGGCATCCTCGTCTCTTTCACTGATCACACCAGCGTTGTACACGTGCTACTCTACACCACCACTGTTTCCCACAGACATAACAATTACATAAAATCCATGGATTACACGCCTCACAATAGTTACACTTAATTGTTCCAGTATGTGCTTCCACACCAGCGTCCATTAATCTTCCTTTTCTGAATCCTGGACATCTGCGCCACTGTTATCTCTATCGGGACCTTTCCACGGACAGACCCACCGAGCAGGAACCCACCTTACTCCGTTTTCTGTAAGCAAGCACATACAACCTCTACCAGTTAATTTCACTTCGGCTGGTCCTTCCCATTGTCCTGTTTGCAAATTCTTGAACGGGACCAACACCTTTTCCTGCTTATGTTCCCCTTCCATCAACGCTCTGTGATGTATTAATGCTGGAGGTTCCTTTCTGTCCCCTGTCAAACGTAAAAAATTCAAGACGTACAATACTTTGTTCAGTCGTTCCTGTGGCATACTCCCAGTTTCCCCCCTTTTTTGTTTATGCAATAATTGTTTCAATGTGTGGTGTGCTCTTTCTATCATGGCTTGTCCTGTGGGACATATGTGGGATACGTGTGGTATGGTGGATGCCCCAGAGTACACAAAACTGAGCAAATTTTGTTGAGGTGTATGCCGGACCACTGTCTGCTTTTATCTCTGTGGGAATCCCTAGCACCGCAAAACTAGCATACAGATGCTTTGTTACATGCTGTGTGGTCTCTCCTGACTGTGCAGTTGCCCAAATGGCAATGGAAAATGTGTCAATCACTACAAGTACGTACTTTTGATGCCCAAACTCTGGTACATGCGTGACATCCATTTGCCATAACTGTAAGGATCGTAGTCCTTTGGGGTTGACACCCACTCCGAGACCTGGACTTATATTTTGGCAGTCTGGACAAGACTTCACAATTTCTTGAGCATCATGCAAGGGAAAGTGAAACTGTCTCATTAATACCTTCGCGGACTGATGGAAAAATTCATGGGAGTTGCACACCTGAGCAAAGCTATCTGTGGGTGGACCCATCCATGTCGGCATAACAAGCTGATCTGCACAGCGGTTTCCTTCTGCAAGGCCCCCTGTCATCAAATGGCTACGAATATGGGTTATTAAATACGGCACTGTTCTATTATTTAGCATAAATAACAACTGCTGTAACATTCTATATAAATGTCTATTGGATACTTCTTTGAGCATAGCGCGCTCTAAACGCGTCACTACTCCTACTACATACAAAGAATCAGAAACAATATTGACTGGCTGCATATTCCACTGTGCAAGAGCCCAAACAACCGCTTTGAGCTCTAACATTTGTAACGAATCCTGCAAGTCTCCTTCGATTACCTGATGGTGCCGTATACCTGGAGGTCTCTCCCAGGTACACGCCGCCTTCTTGGAGCTTTTCCCTGTATCAGTAAATACTGTTATCCCTTCCAATGGTATATTGGACTGTATTGGCCATTCCTCGAAAATCATCCCTGACAACAATGGCATTAATTTGTGAGAAGGGTAATTATCGTCAACTGTCCCTGGGAAATTACTAATAACAATCTGAAATTCTATAGACGTCCTTATCAGCCACTCCATATATTCCTTCATCAGAGGTACCAGGATGGTTTGTGGTTCACATCCTGCAATTTCTACGCATCGGTTTCTCTCTCGGATTATCAGCTGACTGAGCAGTTCCATCCGTGTGGTCGCCATCTTTTTTGGCCGGATAGAAAGAAAAATCCATTCAAGAATCCTTAACGGATTTTCTCCAGGCACCCACTGCATTAATATAGCAAACGGATGTTGATGCGTATGAGCAGAGTTGATTAACATCAACGTTAAAGGGTGTTCTGACCTTATTCTGGATGCATGAGAACTAATGATTTTGTTCTGAATAACCTCTAAGGCTTGCTTTTGTCGGGGTCCCATGGTTCTTCTATCGTCGGCTCTCGATGTAGTGCCGAGAAGCTCAACCAAGGGTGCTAAATCATCGCTGGTTATGCCACATAATGCTCTGACCCATTGAATGTCACCCACCAATTTCTGCACATCATTCAATGTCTTAATTTCGGGATTTAACTGTATTTTTGGGGCTTTAATTGTACCTTGTAAAATTATCCACCCCAGATAATTCCAGGGCTCCTGTTTCTGTGTTTTTTCTGGAGCTATTTTTAATCCTCTGAACTCTACCTCTCTAACAATTTTTTGAAGCACGAATTCCCTGTTCATATCTTTTCCTGCAATTAAGATTTAATCCATATAATGATATATTAACAACTGCGGCATCTTTTTACGAATTGGTTGCAAAGCCCATGCTACAAAAATTTGGCACGTGGTTGGTGAATTTTTCATACCCTGAGGTAGGACTATCCAATGAAATCTACGGGCAGGTTCTGCCTTGTTTATTGATGGTACAGAAAAAGCAAACCTTTCAGCATCTTCGGGATGCAAAGGAATAGTAAAAAAACAATCCTTCAAATCTATAACTAGGACTGTCCATTTCTCTGGGATCAAGACCAGTGATGGCAGACCTGGCTGTAGCGCCCCCATGTCTTCCATGACATTGTTAACTGCTCTCGAATCATGTAGTAGATGCCATTCCCCACTCTTTTTCGGAATAGTAAATATTAGTGTGTTCCAAGGGCTAGTAGATGGCTGAATATGTCCAGCTTGTAACTGTTCTTCTACCAGCTCATTGACTTTTTGCAGCCGTTCGGCAGTAAGTGGCCATTGATCAACCCAAACTGGGTTATTCATTTTCCATTTTATCTTCAAAACCGGCTGCTGTTCAATGGCCGCCCCGAAAAGGCTGGGTAACGATAGTAGTATGCAATTGACCGAGTACATCTCTTCCTATTAACATGATTGGAATTTGAATAATATAAGGTCATGTTGACACTACCGCACCGTCTGAAAAATGAAAAGCCACGAGATCCCGACTAATGCTTGTGGATTGTGCCCCTCCGACACCGTACACTCCCGTGAATGATTCAACCGTTGGCCAATGTGAAGGCCAATGCCGAGCAGATATGATAGTTACATCTGCTCCAGTATCAATCATCATTTTTAATTTTATCATCTCCTGGTCTTTTGATTTCACCATAACTTCAATTTCTGGCTTGTTTTTCATGATGTCTAATGCTAGGTATACATACGGTTGTCCTGAGGACCCAAAGCCCTCATCTCCACGGTGGTGTGGTGTGGCATGTGGTACACAAGCTCGAAACGGTACCAGCTGGGCAATCCTGCTGCCGGCGGGAATGGACAACGGAGGAGCCAAGGTATACACCATTACCTTTACCACTCCAGTAAAATCAGCGTCGATGACCCCTGGTAAAACAAAAATGCCTTGTTTAGATGTTGACAATCGTCCTAATAATAGGGCACTCAGCCCGTGGCCTAAAGGCCCTTTTACACTGGTGTCAATACACACCACTTCCGTTGTTACCAGGGTTTTATCTACTGCTGTTTCCACGTCCACTCTGGCACTCCCACAAGTGGCGGCCCAGAGGAAGTCGAGGGCTCTGGTGCCACTGTCCATGCCCCCTGCACTTGTGTCGTAGCGCGCGGGACCCTCGCGCTCCCCCCCCGGTTTTCCGACTTACGACATTCGGAGGTGTTACGATTATCTCTACAACAAGTGACACACCACTTGTTTGGGGGGCGCGATCCTGAGTCCCCCAACCCTTGGGATGATCTTGTCTGCATCTTACATTGCGCCTTAGAATGCCCTATTTTCCCGCATTTAAAATACCACTTTTCCGAATTTCTCTTTTCCCGATTTTCGTGTAGCAATGGTGCGATAGCCCCTTGTACCGCTGCAGAAACACACGCAGCGTACTTGGTCTGTTGGGTTCATTCCATCAACTCAACCATGTCCGCTACTTGCGCAGATTGCGGCAACGAGCCTAGTATTTGTTTATTCCTTTCATTGGCATTGTCAAAAGCTAGTAACTGAAACATTTCGGTCTTCATATCCCCTGTTAGGTCCGGGTGCGTCTCGATAGCTTTGTAAAGTCGGTCAACAAACTGCTTAAACTGCTCATTTTGTCCCTGCTTAATATGTGCAAAAGCATGAGGTTGACCCGGCTCCTGCACGGAAAAAATTGCTTGTAATGCAAGATGCTGCGACAACTGTATCACCTGCGGTATAAAACCTAATTGCATATCTCCATCCGCAAAAGGACCCTGTCCAGTAAGCGTTTGTGATTGGATGCCATACAAAGGATCATTTTGATCCCGAGGCCGTGCAGCCTCTTGATCACACAGTCACGACCACGCCCTGTGGAATAAAAGTTGTTGTGAGGCAGTTAGCGCAATCTCAGCAATTTGTAAAATATCCATAGGAAGTAACTGATCAGCAGTAAAAATATACTTTAGCATTTGTTGGGTTACCGGTGACCTTAACCCATTCTGCATTACGGAAGTCTTAACTTTCTCCAATAACTTCCAATCAAATGCCTCCCATTTCGACGCCCCGCCCACTTGTGTCACCACCGGGTACGCTGCAACAAACGTGATGATTTGTCCCTCCACCAGCGCATCTCGAAAGACTCCATCGCTCTCCAGGATGCATCTCTCCAGCAGGTGGCAGCACAGGATTAAGTAAGTGGCTGGGTAAGGGTGCAGCAGGCGGCAACTGTAAGGGTGGTGCTGGCGGTAACAACGGAACCGGGGGGGGTGGCAGCTCAGGATTCCAGTCCGACCGGAATGGATTCCCCTTCGTCGGCTCTGCCTGCACCGATGGTCCAAGCGCTTCACCAGTCCCCGGCGAAGGTGACCGCAACGACAAATCTTTTAACTGCTGGCTGATCTCCTTCAATACCTGTTTAAGCAAACCGTCCTCCCCCGCCCCCGACTCCTATTCCCCATCTGGGGACCCTGGTCGGGTCGGCGATAGTTGTGGGTATATTTTTTCAGGCGGAATTTCCTTCCTAGCCCTTTCAGCTAAGTCCCCATCACATGTCTCTGCCACCGTTGTTTCTTTGACCGCCCATAGAGGTGGCATCCGTATGCTATTCTCAAACAAATTCCGCGCTTCGTTGGAAAGCATCATAGCATTTCCCGACGCTGGCAGCGTTGCAGGGGTCAGGGCAACAAAAGCAGACATGGCGGCAGCTCTTTCGCTTTTCATCTCTCTCAAAGTCTCTTTTACTAACCGCCACAGCGTAGAATAACAGCCTGCGGTCTTATCCTCGCTACTGAACTCGTCCCATAGGCTTTGTCCTATGGCTTCCCAGGTGGGTAACTCAAACGTGGCTCCAACCCCGGAGATTAAGTTACGCTCTCGTGCCCACATCAGTAGCTCTTTCAGTACTTTTGCATCGTAAGAGACCGCTCTCTTAGAGAGCATATGATGGAGGAGCTTCACCACTGCACTTTCTTCCTTTGTCAGCGTGGACCCCATCTCCTCCCCAGCCGCTCACCTGTTCCTGGTGAAATCCCCACGGGGATAACCGTCCCACCTCAATCAGCACGCGTGTCTTCTTCCCAGTCCGATGGGCACTTCGAACCGAAGCCGCCGGGGCAGCAGCTGCTTTCGGCTGGCTTCTCCGCCTTTGGTCGCCTCCTTCTACCTCCAGACGGATTCCATCATCTGAAGTCTTCGGGGCACACAAGGGTCCCTGTTCGGGCGCCAGATGTCGCGGAGGATGAACCAGACTCGACACGAAGATCAATGTGATCAGGTACAAGCCGTTTATTAGCCCCAGATAGCTCGCATTTATATTCCCCATTACATACGCGGCGATCTCCCATTGGCAATAATCAAATTAAATCACATAGTAACACGACTATGATTGGTGTGCATTACTTGTTCACGCGCTGTGCTCGTGGCCTTCTTGCAGGCGGCAAGATCCTGTTCAGCATCTGGGAGTTGTTTTTCTCTGCGTTTTACTTCCTTGTTTTCAACTGCAGTTTGTCCTCTAGATGCCCTTGCGGCCTTACGCTAAGGCTCTGCAGCCTTATGCTAAGGCTTCATGGCCTTATAGAGAAATGCTGGATTGCTCACATGTCCCCAGTCCTTTCAAGCTTCATCCTCCACAGTCCTATCCTTAGAGGAAGAAGCAATGAAGAATTAGGGGAGACATCTCAAAGCAAAAGCAAAGCATTTCTCCTAGACCTAAACCCTCATGTACTCCTCCCTCATCCTTTCCTTTGCCAGGAGATCTTCCTTCAGCTCTGTTGCTGCAGCTCTAGCCTTTGCTGGCCGAGCTTGAGGTGATCAGCAGAGGCTCTTCCCACTGGCTGCTGAAGAGTCAACCCTGCTCTGCAGCAGTGGGTTCATGGGAAAAATGAGGGTACTGGTCAGTCTTGGTGTTCGACTTGGTCAGAGGAAACTGCTCCTAACTCAGCAGGGCTTGTCAGCACCTGCACTCCCAGCACTAAACAATGGGGAAAGCAGAAGGCTGTTGGAAAGGTTTGGAGCTTTTAAATCTCCATCCATCTTACTTGAAGATTTTCTTGGGACTTCAGAAACCCTCAGCATTTCTGCTGCACTCTGAGAGAAGAGAGAGAGTCTTGCAAGGTGTAAGAATTTCTTGTGGCCTAGTGCAGCAAGAGGGCAGCTGGTCTGTCCCTCTGTCTTGTTCTTAGCTGCGCTCGTCTAGTTCTGCATGAGATGGAGGGTGATCACACTTACCCTGAAAAACATCCGAACGCTACTGAGTACAGAGGGATCCAGTGCAGACAGCTAAATGTCTCACCCTGTCTCAAGGTCCTCAGCACCTCACTTCTAGCCAAGGACGCGCTCAACCTATTTCTCTTCAGCATGAGACTCCCTCCCTCTATGCTATTTTGGGTCTTCTTCCTGCCTTTAACCCACAGATGGCTACGCACCCCCCACTCTCTCCCTGCGCTCTCGTGTGTCTCACAAACCCTTCCCTCTTCCCCTGCGGTGATGGGACATCACCCGCTTTGTTTCAAGTCGCTGCATCCACTTCCTCTGTGCATCCCCATGAGTTTTCTGTTTCCCCAAGCTGCTCTCCAGACTGCTCTCTTTACCTGAATGTTGGTATGGACATTCTTGTACATGAAAGACTCCGTCCTTGAAGACCAGATTTATGGAGATCTGCTGCCCCCCTGTGCTGCTCACACATCACCCCCTATTTAAAGTGTCAACAAAACAGGACCCAAAGTCTGCTTCTTTGAGGTCTGGGTTTGGCAGTCTTCTATTCCTCGTTCTTACTCCCTTTGGGAGGTAAGACCCCACTATTGGCTGTTTTGTGGTCACAACAGCCAAGGCTGAGTCTGGTTTTCACATCCCTGATCAGCACTTCCTTCTTTGTGAGGAACAGATTCAGAGGAGCATCACCACTGTTGACCAATCTGGAAGCTGTGCAATAAAGACCTATGTTCCAAGCTGTGGCCAAAAGCCTGCCAGATACCTCCAGGAGTAATTGCATGCAGCTGTGGTCCCGTTCCAGTGAATACTAAGGTAATGAAAGTCAGCAAAGGGAGTTTAACTGTTCTTACCTCAAAGTGGAATGAAGAGATGTCCTGCAGGGCTTCAGCTCCTCCTCTCTGTGCCCCAGGCTGAGGCCATTGGTGCATATCTTGGCTGCAGCACCTCAACTGTGGCTCATCTTGGCTGAGAGGATACTTGCAAAAAGAAGCCTTCTACCAAATGCCCAAGACCTTGTGTGTGCAAAGGCTTTGCTTCAGAGGAGAGACATGCTGGAGGGAGTGGCACATGACAACATAAAGAAGAAATGAGGTGCCCACAAACAGAGAAAAACCTACTTTGTTCAAGACCAGGAGAGTGGTATTTTGTCTGCTGTGTCTCTGCAGCCCTGAGGACCTATGGTGGAGGTTAAGCTGATCTCAGGAAGGAAGAGATGATGTTGAAAATGTCCTTGGGTGTGGACATCCTGTGATCCAAGTACACTGTGGGCCTGACCCGTGACTGTGAGATCAAGCAAATAGTTAAATCATGGGGGATAGAAGAACCAGCAGAGTTTGAGAGGAAATGCCCTCAAGAGGAGACCCTGCTGTGATGTGCTTGGTGTTCATGCACTGCCCTGTATCCAGTGGGTAGAGAAGGGAGAGATCTTGCGTCCCTGCAGTGGTGGGATTCAGTGACTGGCTGTAAGGCACCAAATCTGTGTGAGATGCCCTGGGTGGTGCCTGTCACACAACAAGTGTGAGTGGGGTTGCGGTTCCTCTACAGAACTTGTGATGTCCCTGTGAAGTGCATACTGTTATCCTGAGAGCTCTGGCATTTCACATAGCACTACAAGCCTCAATTTGTAAATTAAATGAAGATTCAGCTGCCCTGAATGAGGTTAGGCGATGAAGGGATGCACATGAGACCAATGCAAATCTTACTCTTAAGGCCATGTAGACAATACAGCTGATAGAGAACAGAAAGAGAGAGACTTAGCTCTCCCTGTGCCACAGGACTCCTTTTCATGAGCTGATTACATCTATGGGTAGTCCTGGACATAAGGAGAATTTACAGGTTAAGTTGTCTTAGAATGTGAGCACCTTCTGTCATTTAAGGTGGCCAAAGACATTTCCCACCAGCCTCCAGGAAGATGCCCTCAGACACTGTCCTGTCTCTATGAACTGCTCCAGTGGAGTGTTCAGTTACCAGCACACATCTTGGTCACCTCTGGAACCAAACCTGTCACCAGGTGTCTGTGTCTGCACATCTTCCTGCTGCCCTCCACCTCCAATAACTAGCAAGGGAGCTGAGACAAGGAGCTCCCATGCAAGAGCCTATTTAATGTCCATCTGAACTGAGGCAAGAGGAATCCCACCTCTTGTGGGTTTGTGTTGTACATGAGAGGGAGCTGAGTCCTCTTCTAGCCCCAGGACTTCAAACCCAGGATGAGATGTCTCGAATGACTAGGCTGAATCCCTTCCTTCATTAGGGATAAAGGAGATGCCTCCCTGCCACTTACTGGTTTTCCTGTCTAATGATGGGACAAGCAAAGTGGTTTTTTCTTTCTCACTCTTTGTCTGAGAAGAGAAATGACACTAAAGAAAAGAGGAGTTTCTCCCCAGCGGAGGAATCATCAGTGATGACTTCATCCTGTTTCACAGCAGGTTCCCCTGGAGACAAAAAGACACCTTAAGTGAGCCCAGAGGGAGAAGAACCAGAGACACATTGAGCTTGTCCTCTGCTGCTGAGCTGAGGCTGAGCTTCTGGGACAAATGGACGTCGTGGCAAGTGGGCAGCACTGCAGAGAGGCAGCTGTGCCCAGGAGCAGCTCCTCTGCAAAGCACAGCAGGGCTGAGGGCACTGCCTGCAGGCAGCGAGGGGAGAGGAGAGAGGCAGAGAGAGGTTAACGGCAGTCTGGGGTTGGAGGATGCTGAGAGCTCACTGGGGGAGAAATCTTTTCAGCCATTGACACGGTAAGTCTCTGCATGAAGGACAATGTCTTTGAATTTTGTGAAAAGATCTACTAAAGCTGGCACACCGCACAACCTAAAGGATGGACCATGAGCAGTATCACAGTTTCTCTTTTGTAGAAGGTGAGGACGTGCTGCAAAGCAGGGACTGCCTTCTGCACCCTCAGAGGGACAGGCCATGACAGCTGCCTTCTCCCAGGGACGGCTGAAGGGTTGGGAAGGTGGATGTGCAGCCCGGGCTGCCCCAAGCTGTCCTTCAGAGCAGGGTCTATGCACCCCAGGGGCTGTGTGCTGGGGTAGGGACTCTGCTGCCTGCCAGGGTCAGCACTCTGCCTGGCCAAGGAGCTCACCATGACGCTACAGGGAGAAGCTGTAGGTGGAAGGAGCCACCCTTGGCAGGACAGGGTGCTTCTGCTGCATGGGTCAGGGCTGCTCACAGCTCCATATCACCCCCATGGCATTTCCAAGGGAATTATTCAAGATGGAGCTTTATGAAAGGGAAGCTGACTGTCTGCTGAGGTTTCTCCTCTTTGTGTGCTACATGGGCAGTGGGAGATTTCCAAAGGAACTTTTCATTTGGAAAGTTGAAGGAGGGATGACTGTAGAGAGGAGAAGCTTTCCTGAGTCTGCATTTTCACTTTCCAGCTCTGGGGGCTACAGACAGCACCAGCATCCCCTGGCCAGTTTCATCAGGGCTTGTGTGAGCTGCCCTTTAGTCCCTGCACTCACGGAGAGGCTGCAGGGCAGAGCTGGGCACACAGGGGCTGGGCTGGGGTCTGTGAGCACTGGCAGGGAGGAGATGTGGGTCCAGAGCAAGAGCTCCTGGCAGGGACAGCTCCAGGCAGTCGAGATGGGCAGGAAGGGAGGGAACTGCTCATGGAAACCCTGTTGCAGGAGAGATATGGGCACCTCCTGGCCATGGCCTGCAGTGCAGATGCCTTCCCTGAGCAGCCCCCTTCCTCTCTTCTCTGCCTCTCCCCTTGCCTCTCTCAGCCAAATCCTCACTATATTCTTCCTTGTTTCTCCTCTTTTCTCCTTTGAATTTATCTTTTTGTTGCTGTCACTCTCTGGGGATGGGAGTCTGAGCTGCAGACTCAAACTGTGATCTTGTTTGTCCGTTCATGCAGATGTGACCACGGCAACAAGTGTCCCACCTTCCCTCTAACCTCTGGGGCTGTGGGCAATGCAGCCTGTGGGGCTGGGGACTGAGTGAATTTTCACTCAATGAGATGACATCATTAGGACAATTGGCTAGCTCCTTGGGATGTCCTTCTAAGCTGTCAGCTGCCCTCCAGGAAGCAAACGTGACCCATAGCACCTCTGTTTTATCTTAGAGCTGCATGAAGAAGTGCAGAGAAGCTACAACCGAGGACATGCTCTTGGGCTGGTGAAATAAGCCATGTGTATTCTTGGCTAGAAGTGGCGTGCTGAGACCCACAGAATGTGTGAGACATTTAGTGGTCTCTGTTGTCAGTAGTATCTCCATCTCTTCATCAGTCCATCAGTCCATCAGGGTGTAAGCCCAGGGCATTTCAGAAATAGAAGGATGGACAGGCCAGCTGCCATATCTCTGCATTAAACCACAGTCATTCCTCTTGCCTCACAGGACTTGCCCTGTTCACCCTGCAGTCAACAGAAACATGGAGAGTTTCCATCATCTAATGACAACAACCACAAGGGGAAATCAGGGAAGCTGTGAAAACCCAAAATTTCTGAGTCTGACCTCTGCAGTTTTGATGCTGAAAATTCCTACTGTGACAGGAGGAGGTTCGTCTGACAAAGTTGTACAACGGGTCTGGACCTTGCCCCACCATGCCCATGCACCCACTGCCTGCAGAGCAGAGCTGGCTTTTTAGCAGCCGGAAGGAAGAGGTCCTGCTGCTCCCGGTACACTCAGGAACAACCAACCAGAGCTGCAGCCACAGAGCTGAAGGAAGGGCTCCTGGAAAACGAATGATGAATGCGTGTAACAGGGTGAGGGTCTTGGAGAAAGGCTTTGATTTTGCTCTGAGAAGTCTGCCCTAAATCTTCATTGGTTCTTCCTCTAAGAACAGAATCCCATGCCCAGATGAAGCAAATGACCAACAGCAGCTCCATCACCCAGTTCCTTCTCCTTGCATTTGCAGACACAAGGGAGCTGCAGCTCTTCCTGGCCATCTGCCTCTTCCTGGCCATCTACCTGGCTGCCCTCCTGGGCAACGGCCTCATCATCACTGCCATAGCCTGTGACCACCGCCTCCACACCCCCATGTACTTTTTCCTCCTCAACCTCTCTTTTCTTGAGCTGGGCTCCGTCTCCACCACTCTCCCCAAAGCCATGGCCAATTCCCTCTGGAACACTAGGGCCATCTCCTATGCAGGGTGTGCTGTCCAGCTCTTTTTCTTTCTCTTCTTGATTGTGGGGGAGTACTGTCTTCTCATCGTCATGGCCTATGACCGTTACATGGCCATCTGCAAACCTCTGCACTATGAACTGATGATGGGCAGCAGAGCTTGTGTCTACATGGCAGCAGCTGCTTGGGGTAGTGCTTTGCTCAATTCTCTCCTGCACACTGTCAATACATTTTCAATTCCTCTCTGCCAAGGCAGTGCCCTGGACCACTTCTTCTGTGAAATACCCCAGATCCTCAAGCTCTCCTGCTCACAGTCCTACCTCAGGGAAGTTGGGCTTCTTGGGGTTAGTGTTTCTTTGGCTTTTGGGTGTTTTGGTTTCATTGTCGTGTCCTATGTGCAGATCTTCAGGGCTGTGCTGAGGATCCCCTCTGAGCAGGGACAGCACAAAGCATTTTCCACGTGCCTCCCTCATCTGATTGTTTTGTCTGTTTTTATCAGCACTGGCATGATTTCTTATATGAAGCCCCTCTCCATCTCCTCCCCATACCTGGATCTGGTTTTGTCATTTCTCTACTCGGTGGTTCCTCCAGCAGTGAACCCCCTCTTTTACAGCATGAGGAACCAGGAGCTCAAAGATGCGTTGAAGAAGCTCATTCTGTTATTAGTCTTTCAGCAGCTATAATGTGCCCATTTCTTTTCACAAGTGATTTCTACTGCTTATGGGGAACCTCCTGTGCTCTGGTCATTTTATCTGTGATAATTCTGTTTCTTCAGGAATGTCTGCATGAACTCCACTTCTCCAGAGTCATAAATTGAGCCTGTCTAACCCTGAGGTCTTTACACATGTGTCTGTCACAAGGTTACAGCTGGCCTCCGCTGTAAAATCTCTCTAATAAAAGTGGATTTCCTCAGTGGCATTGGCTAGAGGTTGGGCTTTCCTTGCATGGCTGAGGTCAGGAGCAGGCTGAAGAAACTGACCCTGTGAGTACAGTTTGCTGTGCTGCGGTTCTCCATGGAATGGGGGGAGGAAGACATGGGGTGATGTATTAGGGAATGGGACTCCAGTGAACTTTCACTGGTGGCCTCCCTTTTTGGCCTCTTCCAGCACTGACCTCTCACCACAGGTTTATGTGTGAGCTTTGTTGCATGGCCACTTCCCTCTTCCTGCTGGGCTCAGTGACTGCACAGGTGGAAAGGGAAGCCCTGCTCCACTTCTCTCCTTGTCCAAACCCTGGCAAAACCCAGAGCGAGGACATCTGCGAAACACCACATGGTGTATGGATAAGACTGCGTAGTTATCAGGACTTATGGGAGGCGGTCTCAGGTACAAGAAACTGAAGGGGGACAGGGCACAAAGGAATGTCTTGGGGATCACCTACGAGAAACTGTTCCTCACACCACATACACCCTTTCCAGTGCTGAGCTGGAACAGTGGGTCCATCTGTGGGACAGTGTGGCTGGGCTGGGCACAGGCCGGGGCACTGGCAGCGGTCACAAAGGAACTGCCATGAGGTGACCACCTGGATTTGGTGGCTGCAAGAAAAGTTAAGAGTAAAGAGAAGGGATCCAAAATTCAGATGCCCAGTTTAGGAATGATATTGGCAAGCTGTCATGGGTTTAGCAAAGGGCTGCAGGACAGCAAGGGACTGGAGCACTTGGCCTGTGAGGAGAGGCTGAGGGAGCTGGGCTTGTCCAGTCTTGAGAAGGGAAGGCTGAGCAGGACATCATCCCAGCCTGCCAGCACCCACAAGAAGGTTATGGAGAACAGAGAGCACGTCTCTTCACCCTATTGCATGGCAGGAGGACAAAAGACCATGGGAGGAAAGTGAACGAAAAATGTTTCAGCCAGGAGAGAAGGACAACATTTTTCCCCAGGAGCTCAACCAAGTGCTGGAACAGGTCACCCATGGAGGCTGGGTAGTCTCTGTCCTTGGGAAGTCTCAAACTCAAACTGAATCAAGCCTTGAACCATTTGGTCTGACCCTGTTTTGGACAGGTTGCACTGCAGACTTCCGGATGTCTCATCCAGGCACTGTTCCTTTAAGATCCTGTTGCGCCCTTTTTGTAACTGGAGCAGAGCAGATGTTTGTGGGGCTTGAATCCTCCTGTGCTGTAAGGGACTGTTTAAACAAACGTTTAAAACCATGAAGAGAGGTTGATACCTCAATGTGACTTGCTCTGGGTATCGACTAAAAAGCCCTGGTCAGGGAAGCTTTTAGGGAGTGAGGTTCTGTGCAAGACACCAAAAGATCCTGTTCTAATGCCTGTAGGCCTGTCAGACGTCATTTAAATAGCAATGAAAATGGAAGTAAGAAGAGCTGAAGACAAAGACCCAAAGCAAAGACACATCTCAATGGACTTTTCAGGTTTTTCTAAGACTTTCAAGGATATCCTTTTTTGAGAAATGTTGTCCAGAATAGGGAATGGATGTAGGACACACGTATCTTCAGCTACATTGACACAGAAACCTGGTGCCAGTGGAGATGATCTAGCAAACCCTCCCCAGCCTCCTCCTGCAGCTTCCAAGGAGCTCTGGTCTCCCACAGGTCCTCTGAGATAGAAGCCACTCCCAGCACAGCAATCCAGGTACACTGTGGCCCCTAACAGTGGCATTGCCTGTTTATGGTCAGATACCTGATGTCTGTTTTAAAAAGTATACAATTTTATTATTTCCTATATTTTAGAAAAATCTACAAGCACATTTACATCAGCTGAATCGCTGGAGTCCTTTCTTAGAAATGGAAATGTCCCTTTGGTCATCTGCACTCAGCTGTCCAAGATTTGTTCCCTCCTAACTTCTGGGGCACCCCCAGCCTACTTGCTCATAGGGCAGCATTAGGAGCCAAAAAGTCCTTGATGCTGCACAAACACTGCTCAGCTGTAACTAAAACATAGATGTATTCCCACGTGTCTCTTGAGTCCCTGGAGCCATTACAGTGACAAGGGGAGAGCCCTACCTGACTTAGGGCTGGGGCTGGTATGGGGTAATGGGGTCTGGGATGATGTTTCTGGGGCAGTTTCTTCTGTCTGTTTGTCACTGTTTAGAGCAGGGCAGCAATAAATGAGTGGCAGATGCGTGATATTATCACACCCCCCCCCCCCACCCCCTACTAGGGGAAGGGAAAAAGGAGGAAAAGGGAGAGGGACTTACAAACTGGAAATTAAAATAACTTTACTAATAACACCAAAAATAGAGCAATAATGCAAAATACATAAATTCTATTGAGTTTCCCAGAGTTGTGGGGGCTGATGTTGTTCCAGTGGCTGCTGGGCAGACACTAGGAAGTCCTGTCACACCCAGCCACATCCTGGGAAGCAAGGATTCAGGACACGTAGTGGTTCCTTAGGAAGACAAATGTCTGACTAAGCAATATCATCTCTTTGCATCCCTCCTTTACCTCAGTATCAATGCTGAGCATGATGTCATAACGTACGGAATATCCCATTGTTCAATTCAGGTAAGCTGTCACATCTATGTCACCTCCCAACCACTGGACCACCCTGAGCCAGCCAGCTTTGGGGTGGTTGGAGAGACAGCCTTCATGTGGTCTGAGCACTGCTCAGTAATAGCCAAAACACTGGTGCGTGATCAACACCGTTCCAGCCATGAGTCTGAAGCACAGCAACATGTGCGCTGCTCTGGCAAAAGTGACTCAGTACCAGCCAGACCCAGTACCGTGGTGCTCAGGGGTCTTTTCCAGCCTGTGTTATTCTGTGATTCAATGAATATTTTCCTTGGAGAGCTCTTGGAAGACAGAATCAGAGAATCACAGAATCACAGAATGCTTGGGGTTGGAAGGGACCTCTGTGGGTCACCCAGTCCAAACCTCTTGCCGAAGCAGGGTCACCCAGAGCAGGCTGCACAGGACCTTGTCCAGGAGGGTCTTGAATATCTCCAGAGAAGGAGACTCCACAACCTCCCTGGGCAGCCTGTTCCAGTGCTCCGTCACCCTCAGAGGGAAGAAGTTCTTCCTCATGTTCAGCTGGAACTTCCTCAGCTTCAGTTTGTGCCCATTGCCCCTTGTGCCCATTGCTGGGCACTACTGAAAAGAGCTTGGTCCCATCCTCCTGACACCCACCCTGCAGAAATTATAGGCATTTATTAGGTCCCCTCGCAGCCTTCTCTTCTTCAGGCTGAACAAGCCCAGCTCCCTCAGCCTCTCCTCATAGGAGAGATGCTCCAGTCCCCTCACCATCCTCGTAGCCCTGCGCTGGACTCTCTCCAGTAGCTCCTCATCTTTCTTGAACTGGGGAGCCCAGAACTGCACACAGTACTCCAGATGAGGCCTCACCAGGGCAGTGTAGAGGGGAAGGAGAACCTCCCTCGTCCTGCTGGCCACACTCCTCCTAATGCACCCCAGAATGCCATTGGCCTTCTTGGCAGCCAGGGCACACTGCTGGCTCATGGGTCCACCAGGTCACCCACGTCCCTCTCTGCAGAGCTGCTCTCCAGCAGGTCTGCCCCAAGCCTGTACTGGTGCATGGGGTTGTTCCTCCCCACGTGCAGGACGCTGCATTTGCCCTTGTTGAACCTCATCGGGTTCCTCTCTGCCCAACTTTCCAGCCTGTCCAGGTCACGCTGAATGGCAGCACAACCTTCTGGTGTATCTACCACTCCTCCCAGAACAGAAAGAGAAACAAGAAAAAGCACAAAGGAAGCAGTAGAGACATAAAATTCACAAGTACAAATACAGCAGTTCCTCCAAGGAACATTCCTCCACTCAAACCATTAGCAAGGAATCTATTAGATAAATTTAATGAAACAGGCTTAATTTTATCTGCTCAGGTGCTGGGCCCCAAAGAGGGTAATTGTTGGTTATGGTACCATGTGCTCAGTTGCATGTCGGCAACTTACAATCCTGTACAAAGTCAGAGGCTGTGAAGGGGGCTGTGAGATCACTTCTGGCTCTGGAGGTCATTTGTCAACTGCAGTTACGCACCTGAGAAAGGGACCATAAAGTCATTTTTCTCTGAAGCCGCTGACAGGGCAGCCTTTGACTCATAGTGGGGATATGTGCTTTTCAGCTCCCCTCTGCCAGTGTCTGTGACAGGCCAGCAGCAGGCACCTGACTGGCACAGTGACTGGGAGATCCCCTCTGCCGAAGGACCCAGGCTTACTGCAGGAAGGGGGCTGGTATTTTGGGTGCCGTGTCTCTTGCGCCCGAGCACATGATGGGACAGCAGTGACCGAGAGGCTTTGTGTAAATGTGGGGTATCTTATTGTATCTATGTGAAATCAATGAAACTGGAGAAATATTTGTGTCTGAGATGCACCCTCAGAGTATAAGCAATGAATGGGAAACGAAACACCTTGCTGGATGCCCCAGCTCTTGGAAGGCTGGTCTGTGCCTGGAGCAGTCAGAGCTCTTGAGAACCAGAATAGCCAGGGCTTTTGTGCTGGTCTGGGGAGACAGGATGGCATGGAGGGGCTGCAAAGCTCTCAGGATCTCCAGGGGAGGAGAGCAGGGGACACAGGGTGCCTCCTTTGCTTTCTGCCATGCATGATCCCTCATCTCTGGGGCTGACTCCTCTCTGTCCCCCAGCAGCTGCTGTGCCCTTGAGAGGGGCTGAGGCTGTGGAGCGACTGCCCAGAGCACCCTGTGGTGGGCACAGCTGTTAGGCCAGCCCAGACTGGGCTGTGCTGGGGAGAGAGCATTGTCAGTGGAAAGAGGGCAGGGGAGGTGGGAGAGCTTGGAGGGGAGATGGACTGGACTGGGAGATACCTGGGAGAGAAAAACATCAGTGTATAACTCATGAAGGGTGAAGGGTGAAGACTCACACCAGGCAGTTTGTTGTGCAGAGCCATGGCTGACAGAAGGGCTTGATGACATGTAGGTATAGGAGAAGGAGGCTGCTCTGTGCCCTTGGTGGCATGGATAGAACAGGAAGCTGGCCCAGGGCCTTTGTCACCACTCCGCCGTTGGCCATTTCTCATCGGCCTTTTCCAGACCCTGGTATTTTGGCCCAGACCCTGGCAGACCCTGGAGCAGGGCTGTCTGTGAAGCCCCATATGTGACATGGCCTCTCCAGGACCTTGGAGCAGCTGCCTGACAGGAAGGTCATGAGATCACAAAGCACTAAGAAATGCTGTGGGCACCATGTCAGAGTAACCATTCCTCACTCTGAACACACCCTGTCCTGTGCTGTGCCCTCGCAGCAGGGCCATGGGAACATACTTGAGGCAGCGGGGTTGTGACAATGCAGGAGAGGGCACAGATATGAAGCAGCTGCCAGGGGGTGACAGCAAGGACAGGCACAGACAAGGAATTTATGTACATTGCCTCTGCTGAGCAAGGAAGAAGGAAGGATTCTGTGAAATACTCTGTGATTCAAGAAAAAGGATTCTGTGAAACATTCTGTCCAGATTTCAGATACTCACGTTAAAGATATAGGCAAGCTGGTGTGGTCTTTGCAAAGGGCCCTCAGGACAGCCAGGCACTGGACCACTTTTCCTGTGAGGAGAGGCTGAGGGAGCTGGGCTTGTCCAGACTCGAGAGGGGAAGGCTGAAGGGGACCTCATCCGAGCCTGCCAGTACCAATGAAGACGTCATGGAGAATGCAGTCAGTCTCTTCATCCCGATGCATGGCAGGAGGACAAAAGACAATGGGAGAAAGGTGAAATGGGAGAGGTTCAACCAAAAAATAAAGACAACTTTTTCCCTGAGGAGCTCAGCCAAGTGCTGGAACAGCTCACACAGAGAGGTTGGGCAGTGTCTGTCCTTGGGGCTGTGTAAGCTAAAACAGGCAGGATGCAGAAACAACAACAAAACCACACATGAAATGTAAAGAGTAGATTTATTTTCATTATCTCACAAAGCAGGGGATCTCTGATACAGCACCTGGGCAGAGGCACCGAAGCCAAGCAGGAGTGCAGACACCACAGAGCTCAGTCCCTGCTAGACAAAGAGTGCCAGCTACTGAACTTGTTTCTTTCACATTGGTATATCAGGGATTCACTCAGACAGAACTTTCCACTGTGCCTGGATCCTTCCCGCAGCAGGGCAGGAATCTCAAGCATGTTCGACAGATTGCCTTGGAGTAAATCACAGGCCTATGTTATCTAAACACAGATGTCGTACTTCTTCAGCACACAAGACTAATCATTGTTCAGTATGCTACATGTGTTTTCCGACACCCCAGCTGCAAGTCACTTGAGTGTGTTGACAATCCTCCTTGCCAATCTTCCATTGTCATCCCACATGCCGCAGGTGACAATCCAACAGCACACACCGTCTCTCCTGCCTGAAAGATTGTTATGGACAGATGGAGAACAAAGTCATGGGCTAAGTGAACTCAATGCATATATTAGAGGGATGGCCCATATGGTAAGGAAGACAGGAAAAGAAGAGGTAATTTATGGGGAAGTGTGGGATCTGAGTGTGATGTAGATGGTATAAAATAAGGGGTGGGCACTGTCCTGGTTTCAGCTGTGTCTCACTCACGATATCTTCCACTTGACCATCCTTGTACCCTCCCATGCAAACAGCCCGTTTCTCTTTACCTTTCCTCCCTGTTCCTAGTTTGGCTTCCTTTGCACCTTCATTCGGCATTTCCAAGCTTGTCACCATGGCAGTTCCTCCCTTGGTCAGCAATTCCATTGAACAGGTACCTCCTTCTTCTACCATTAGTGTCCCGCAATTCCTCATGTTGCTGTCTTGTC
The DNA here is from genome assembly GCF_030867145.1 of Opisthocomus hoazin. Lineage (NCBI taxonomy): Eukaryota > Metazoa > Chordata > Aves > Opisthocomiformes > Opisthocomidae > Opisthocomus > Opisthocomus hoazin. The sequence continues at coordinate 5,278,595 of NC_134426.1, read as the reverse complement.
AGAGATACCACAGATCTCGTATGCACACATCAAAAGCTGTCAAAACAGAGCTTCACTCCAGGGGGAACTCTGAGAATCTTTTAGATTTGGCAGTGGAAGCCTGATGAAGCTTGACAAGAAGTTACAAGTCATTCAGTAGGGGAGAATAACTCAAAATATTGTGGGCAGGCTGGGACCTGAACAGCTCAGGAGTGACCCTGAGGAGAAGAGCCTGGGCGTTCCAAAGGATGCCATATAATAAGGCCAACAGCATACAGGTCTGCATTAGGAGGAGTATGGCCAGCCAGACCAGAGAGTTATCACCCCCCTGATTCAGCAGTGGTGTAGCCGCATCTGGACCAGTGTGTCTGTGAGGCTCCCCAGTCCGGAAGAATGAGGAGGAACCAGGAAGGTTCTAGAGGAGATCTGCCAGGATGGGTTATACGGCGTGTGTGGAGAGGCTGAGGGACCTGGGCTTCTTTAATCGTGTGGAGGCTGAGGGCACTGAAGTAGTAGCCTGCATCTGCCTGAAGGGTTGTTTCAGAGATGATGGAGCTTTTCTTGGTAGTGAGAAGGGAAGGAAACCTTCACAAAGTGATGCTTGGAAGGTGCAGACTAGAGGTGAAGAAAAAGAGGTCTCACTCAAAGGGTATCCTTGTTGTGTAAGAGGTCACCCAGAGGAACTCTGGATCAGCCCATAGATTTGAATGTCAAGGAAAAGACAGTGAGGGTGGAGAGACATCAATTAATGTACGGAAATGCTGGGGTGAGCGCTGGGTAGGAAGTAAAGATGTGTGACTACAGGCTGAAGGGAAAGAAGCGCAGGCATGGGAATGTGTAGGACAGCCTGTAGTACAAATTGCAAAGGACTCTGGCAGAGCTGAAAGATTCAACAGGACCAAGGGCTTTGTCCCCTTGGCTATGGCAGCTGCCTCTAACACCGACTCCTACCAGGAGAAACTTGCCTTTGAGGCTCTGGACTTCGTATCATCCTCGCATCTTCTTTGGGAGGCTGGGAGGTATCACAGAATTTACACTTGTCATTGCTCACCCTCACATCCAGCTGTCCCCAAGAAGAGCCCTGAGCCACGCGTGAGGGACAGCATCTGCCTTCCCAGGGCCCGGGGCTCAGATCTTGGCCTTTCTGCTTCATAAAGCAGGCCAAGGGTTTTCTCAGCATTGCAGCCACCTGCACAGTGCCTCTGCCTACCTGCAATCATGGCCTCCAATTCTCTGCTCTAAGGAGTCCCTGGGGAGGCTTTGTCAGTAATGGACCGCAGTGAGGCCAATCAATGCTTCCAGGTACTTTGAATTTTCCTTCTGCCTTCTTGAGCATTTTTTTCTATCTCCTCTCAGTATCTGAGGTTCATGGACTCAGCACCAAATACCCCATGGGGCTCATTAAAACGCAGTAAGTGCTAAGCTAACAAGCTCCTGTAAATTTCTTCAATTCTTCAAGACTTGTACAGCTAATTGGAGAATTTTCATAGTGTAGACAAGGAGGAAGATATTATACTGTTCCTAATAAAAATATTTTTTTTATTTTTAGGAATATTTTAAATTGCTTTTCAGCTTACAGAAGAAGTGGTAGAATCATTCTTAAAGTGATCCTGATCCAGGGTGTCTCCTCAGGAGGGCTGGACAGGTAGGAAAAGCAGTCCCTCTTGGTCTGACACTCTATGGATATCTTTGCTCCTCACCTCCCCAACCTCAACATTTCTCTCATCGGCCACCTGGGACTTGTGTCACTGTTCCTTGCATCAGACTTCTCCACTGATCTCTGCAGCTGCATGTTACAGCTCCATTGCACCATCTCCCACCTCCTCTCCACAGAGAGCTGCCTGCACACAGGCACAGAAGGAGTTTTCCTATTTGTAAGAAAGGAGTAATTAAAGCACAAACAAGTTCCATAAATAAAACACAATGTGCAAACATACAGTAATTACAATCTACCTCTAATGAGGCTGCCTTCTTTTAAGGCATAAATTATGAGAAATATTGTAGCTAGGTAGAGGAAAAAAAATAGTTACAAACATAGTTAAAGAGTTGGCTAAGGAGATGATTAGACTACTGAAAGGGAAGCAAACCTTTAACTCCCTGATGTCAAAAGAGCAGTTCGATAGGTGACAGGAATCTGAATGAACAAAGAGTAAAGGGAGGAGAAAACTGGACAATGATGCAAAGGGCCTTTGTCTAGGCAGCCTGCATCTTTAAAAAATTACTTTGGAAATAGTCAAGACAGGTGAAAATATATGAAAAATTAGAGATATTCAATATACTGTTTAACAGGCAGGATAGCACTGGAACAAGCTGCCCAGGGAGGTTGTGGAGTCTCCTTCTCCGGAGATATTCAAGACCCCCCTGGACAAGGTCCTGTGCAGCCTGCTCTGGGTGACCCTGCTTCGGCAGGGAGGTTGGACTGGGTGACCCACAGAGGTGCCTTGCAAACCCAACCATTCTGTGATTCAGTTTTGAAGTTATAGGGAGAGATCCATATTTCTTTGGAATATCCCTTTCAAAGCTTCCTGGCATTGGTCGAGGGCTCTTGTGAGTGAGGACAAGGCAAGGTTGCGCCTGTTGTTGAAAAAGGTCAGAAAGACAACCCAGGGAACCCCAGGCTGTACAAGGTCACTTTGGCATTTCTGTGCACCTACGTAAGAAGAACATGTCTGATAGCAGTCAGCATGGATTGATGATGGGTCAGTCATGCCTCTCAAACCTGCTTGCCGCCATGACGAAGTATCAGCATTTGTGGATGAGTAAAGAACAGTGGATGCCATTTTTGACCCTTCTGACATGGTCTCCCTCAATGTCCTTTTTCCCAGGTTAGGCCATTACTGTCTGTATGAGCTGACAAAGAAATGGATAAAAAAACAGTTGGACGATCAGGCTGAGAGAGCAGTGGTGAAGGAGTCATGTCCTACCTGGAGGTAACTGGGACATACTGGGGCATTGTGGGGCAGCAGAAAAATAGAAAATTCAAAAAGTAGAAAATTCAATGCTTGGAACACACCAGTGTCTTGGCTATTGTTTATCCATGTTTGCCCAGTGTCAAGGTCTGCTCTGTTTCTCATTCTGCTCCTGCCCAGTGAGTAAGTGGGTGGTGGGAAAGAAGCCGAGAGGGGACAACGCCAGGACATCTGATCCAAACTCCCCAGAGGGATATTCCATACCAAAGGACCTCATGCTCAGGAATAAAAGCATGTGACAGAGGAAGAAGGATGTGGACATATTTATTGTCCAATTTATCTGCTGCTTGGAAAGTGACTGGGCATCAGACTGCTTGTGGGAGGTGGTGAAGGATGGTCTTTGTTTCACTCAGTGAGACCTTATTAGTCTCTTTTCTTCACCTATTAATCTGTTATTATCTTGAGCTGAAACATTTCACACTTTATTTCTCCCTGCGTTCTGCCCTGTCCCACTGGGGAAGGGGAGGAATGAGTGCCTGGCTGCTGGACTAGTGGCCAGATTTAACCCAACACAGCAGGGAAGTTCTTGATAACTGGGAGTGAGTTCAGTGCAGGGCTGCCAAGATGCTCAGGGGCTGAAGCACTTGCCTGGCAGTTGAAACTGAGGGCAAGGGTCTTGTTTAGCCTGGAGAGTGGAAGATCTCAAGAACCTCATAGCAGCCTGTCTGTCCCTATGGGGAATTTTTCATGAAGATGGAGCCAGTCTTGTCACCGTGGTGCCTGGGAGGAGGGTAATAAACAGTAGCAAGATGTGGAAATAAGAATGATTCAGAACAGAGAGAAGGAAAATCTTTCCCTCCATGAGGGCATCCAAGCATTGCAGCAGGTCTTCCAGAGATGTTGTGCCATCTCTGTCCCTGGAAGCTTTCCAGCCACCACTAGAGCAAGACTTGAGCAACGTGGTCAGGCTGTACAGATATTCCTGATGTGAATGTGAGGCCAGAGCAGAGACCTCCTCAAGTCCAATTAAAGATACAGGAAACTCAAGTGTTGCTGGGGTTTCTTCCCCTCTTGGTCTTCCCTTGTGGACAGCAGGAAAAATTCTCAGGTTCCCCATGACCATGGAACTAAGTCAGATGTTAGGGTAGTCAGACCAGCTGCAGATTTCTTGTCCTGCTCCAGGCAGCGTTACTTAGATGGCAGGCTGCTTGGCAAGCATCCCCAAAGAGTCCCCATCATTTTCTTTGCATCCCCTTTCATTCCCTTTTCACTCTTCCCACCTCTCCAGTCCTACGCTTTAACAATCCTTGTGACCTCCTATGCTAAAAAAAAGCCAAGTCTTCTTTACCATTTCCCCACTGGGCCTGCGTTTGCTCTCTTTGTACCCTTCTTTCTTAGACGATTGCCACGGTGCTTTCTACCTTGATTGGAAACTCCATGAACATGAGTAATCTTTTCTTATCTTAATTGATGGTTGTATTAGAAGCACCATGGCACAGGATGACCATGAGCACACGTACTTTAAAAGCTGGACATCTGGAGGTTTTGTTCATGGGGACCTTGAGATACGTGTGGATTTCACCAGCAGAAGCCTGAAGATATAAAAGGAAAAGTTGCAGAACAACTCCATGCAGCAGCATGGGAAGGGATCTGACCAGCGAAGGGGTGCCCTGAGGAGATGGGTCTGGGCATCATAATGGCAGATGCCATAGGAGCCAGTGGGCCTCCCATTTCAAAAGGAAAGTGAAGAAAGTGGAGAGGGTCCAGAGGAGGTCTGCCAAGAGTCTGCAGCAATGTGGAAGTCTTGCGGAAGGGAGCTGGAGGCGCCTGAGGTATCAGGTGCCAACAAGAAAATACCCATGAAACACCTCAAGGGAAAAAAGGGGAAACTTGGTGGGATGAATCCCACGACTGGAATGTATCTCTTGATGGCTACAGACTGTTCAGAAGGGACAGGCGAGGAAGGAGGGCCGGGGGCGTTGCCCTTTACATCAAGAAAACACTACAGAGTGAAGAGCTGTCCCTTAAGAATAACCACGAGCAGGTCGAAAGCTTATGGGTAAGAATCAGAGAGAGAGGCAACAAAGGGAACCTAGTGGTTGGTGTCTACTACAGGCCGCCAGATCAAGAGGAGCTGATAGACGAAGTGTTCTTCCTCCAACTCTAGGAGGCTTCGCGCTCGCAGGCTCTCATCCTACTCGGGGACTTCAACTACCCCGACATCTGCTGGAAAAGCAACATGGCAAGCTGTAGGCAATCCAGCAGGTTCCTAGAATGCGTTGAGGACAACTTCTTAAGCCAGGTAATAAGCACCCCTACCCGAGGGGATGCGATACTAGACCTGGTGGTCACCAATGCGAGTGAGCTCGTTGGGGATGTCAAGATCGGAGGTAGCCTGGGCTGCAGTGACCACGCGCTGGTGGAACTAACACTACTGAGGGAAATGGGAATAATGAAGAGCATAGTCAGGACCCTAAATTTTAGGAGGGCAAATTTCCAGCTCTTCAAGGAGATAGTCAGAAGGACTCCCTGGGAAACGGTCCTCAGGGACAGGGGAACAGAACAGCGCTGGCAGGTCTTTAAGGATGTATTCCAGAGAGCGCAAGAGCTCTCGATCCCCAAGTGTAAGAAGTCGGGCAGAGAAGGGAAGAGACCAGCATGGCTGAGGCAAGAGATGCTGGTCAAACTAAGGAACAAGAGGGAACTGCACAGGCAGTGGAAGCAGGGACTGGCTTCCTGGGAAGAGTATAGGGAAGCTGCCCGGTTGCGTAGGGATGGGGTCAGGAAGGCCAAGGCACAGCTGGAGCTGAACTTGGCAAGGGATGCAAAAAATAACAAAAAGGGCTTCTACAGGTATGTCAGCCGGAAAAAGATGGTCAAAGAAAGCGTACCCCCGCTCAGGAGCGAGACCGGTGAACTGGAAACAGCAGATGAGGAGAAAGCTGAGGTACTCAACAACTTTTTTGCCTCAGTCTTCACTGGGAACCTCTCTCCTCACCCCTCCCGAGTCGATGAATGGCATGAAGGAGACCAGGAGGGTAAAATCCCTCCAGCTGTAAGTGAAGACCAGGTTCGGGACCTCCTGAAGAACCTAAACGTACAGAAGTCCATGGGACCTGATGAGATGCATCCCACAGTCCTGAGGGAACTGGCTGATGTAGTTGCCAAGCCACTCTCCATGATATTTGAAAAGTCATGGCAGTCAGGGGAAGTCCCCAGTGACTGGAAAAAGGGAAACATTGTGTCCCTTTTCAGAAAGGGTAGAAAGCAAGACCCTGGGAACTACTGACCTGTCAGCCTCACCTCTGTGCCTGGGAAGATCATGGAACAGATCCTCCTAGAAGATATGCTAAGGCACATGGAGGCCAGGGAGGTGATTCGAGACAGCCAGCATGGCTTCACCAAGGGCAAGTCCTGCCTCACCAACCTAGTGGCTTTCTGTGATGGTGTAACAACAAGGGTGGACAAGGGAAAACCAATGGATGTCATCCATCTGGATTTTTGTAAAGCCTTTGACACGGTCCCCCACAACATCCTTCTCTCTAAATTGGAGAGCCATGGATTTGATGGGTGGACCGTTTGGTGGATAAGGAATTGGTTGGATGGTCGCAGCCAAAGGGTAGTGGTCAACGACTCAATGTCCAGATGGAGACCAGTGGCGAGTGGAGTCCCTCAGGGGTCTGTACTGGGACCGCTGTTGTTCAATATATTTATCAATGACATGGGCAGCGACATTGAGTGTACCCTCAGCAAGTTTGCAGATGACAGCAAACTGAGTGGTACGGTCGAGACACCAGAAGGACAGGATGCCATCCAGAGGGACCTGGACAAGCTGGAGAGGTGGGCCTGTGTGAACCTCATGAGGTTCAACAAGGCCAAGTGCAAGGTCCTACACCTGGGTCGGGTAATCCCCACTATCAATACAGGCTGGGGGATGAAAGGATCGAGAGTAGCTCTGCTGAGAGGGACTTGGGGGTACTGATAGACCAAAGGCTGGACATGAGCCAGCAATGTGCACTGACAGCCCAGAGGGCCAATCGTGTCCTGGGCTGCATCAAGAGAAGCGTGGCCAGCAGGTCGAGAGAGGTGATTCTGCCCCTCTCCTCTGCTCTGGTGAGACCTCACCTGGAATACTGCATTCAGCTCTAGTGCCCTCAGCACAAGAAGGACATGGAACTGTTGGAGCGGGTCCAAAGGAGGGCTACAAAAATGATCCGAGGGCTGGAGCACCTCTCCTATGAGGACAGGCTGAGAGAGTTGGGCTTGTTCAGCCTGGAGAAGAGAAGGCTGCGGGGACACCTGATTTCAGCCTTTCAGTACTTAAAGGGAGCCGATAGGAAAGATGGGGACAATCTTTTTAGTAGAGACAGCAGTGACAGGACGAGGGGTAATGGTTTTAAACTAAAACAGGGTAGGTGTAGGGTAGATATAAGGAAGAAATTCTTTACAGTGAGTGTGGTGAAACACTGGAACGGGTTGCCCAGAGAGGTAGTGGAGGCCCCGTCCCTGGAAACATTCAAGACCAGGTTGGACAGGGCTCTGAGCAACCTGATCTAGTTAGTGGTGTCCCTGCTCGCTGCAGGGGGGTTGGACTAGATGACATCTAGGGGTCCCTTCCAACCCAAAACTTTCTATGATTCTATGATTCTAAGATGGAGTGAGGGGGCCTGAAGTGTGAACTGTGAGGAGAGTGTGAGGGAACTGGGCCTTCCTGGCCTGCTGAAGGGAATGTGCGGATAGGGTCGTGTCCCTTCTGTCTGAGTACATGTTGGGACAGCAGCAGGCACACAGCTTGGGCATGTCTATCCAAGAAGCTGAAAGGCTAGCAGACTTGCGAGATGATGGGGAGGCTGCTTCTCAGTGGTCTGGTGAAAGGCTTCAAGAAGGCTGGTGGGTGGGAGATTTCCCTGGAGGTAGGAAACAGCAGGATATAGCAACACCGCCACGGAGAACAGCTTGGCAGGCGGAGAATGAACTTGAGGCCGAAGAAATGTCATGCAAAGGGTAGTGCTGTGGTGCAAGAAGTCATCCAGAAGGAGGACGAGACCATCCCATCTCTTTGTGTTTCAAGGAACAGAAGTTTGAGTGGAGATATGTTCTTTGGAGGAACTCTGTATTTATGCTTCCGCATTTTATATCTCTAATTTTGCCTTTTTTTTTATAATTCCTTTTTCTGTGCAGTGTCAGGACCCGGAGAGCATCCATAGGCCTTCATGGCCCTGACCAGCCATGCCTGGGGCCTCCACCCACACCTCTATTCCTTGGGCCCAGGAGACCCTTTTAGCCCAGGCCTGAGCTGCAGCCCCAGCTTCATCTTTGCTGTACGCGTACTGGTCTCCAAACACAGCTGTAGACACAGCTTTGCCTGTTCATGGACTTTGATGACTTGGGCATTCAGACTCACTTCCCATCTTCATCTTTGTCAGATATACAAGGAAATGACACTGTGGACCTCCAAGTGCCAGACTCCAGCTGACTCACAGAGGCCACAGGCCTTTCTGCTTCCTTTCTTTCCACCACTTCTTGAGGTTTTGGGAGGAGAGGAACAGGTGACGTTTGTGGGGGCCAAGGATTGGATGTCAGGAGCAGAGCTGTCACATGCGAAGTGATCTGAAGGCTGTCCTAGTTCCAAACTGTTATCTTCAGCTCCTTCCTCAAAGGCCTGAAATCTCCTACAAGAGCCCCTTCCACCTTGGTCTCATTTAGCAATTAATTTGAGAGTACCCAAGTCAGAGCCTTGCTTTCAGTTCTGTTTACAGCCTAAAGCACCCCATGGTGGGAAGACATCCCAGGAAGCTTGTAGAAGGTGAATGTTCCCAGGAATCTCAGGAGGCCTGGCATACCAATAGCTGTCGTCAGGCAGCTGGCCAAATGCACTGTCTCCATTTGTGTAATCGGGGCTTAGATGCCTGGTTTATGTGTAAACTCTCTCTGTGGATGCTGACATTTGCTGCACAACCAGGTTTGACCTCAGGGCTGGCCTTGCTTTGAGCTGGGCATTGGGCTTGAGACTTTCTGAGCTCCGTTCCACTCTGAGTTGTTCTATGATGTAGAGGACCTCACCTCCAGCTTAATCTCTTCTTGTAGAACACGTAGGGAAGCACAGCCTCATAGAAGTGTTGGTGGGGAAAAGACTGTTGGGGGTGTCTCGTCCAGCCTCCAGAATGGCTGTGATGTTTTGGAGCTGAAATGTGAAGAGCTCCAGAGGTAGCTATGACAGCAGTCACCTCCTAGTCCATTTGATTTTCCATAAGGCTCAGCTGCAAGCTCCTAAGAGGCACTTTGTGGCTGTTACCTCTATCATATCACTAGCCACTGCAGACGAGAGCTTGGCTCTGTCATATCTCCAGGTAGCAGTAGGCTTTTACTAGGGCAATCCATGCCTCTCCTTCAGGAGGCCAGATAGACCTAGTTTCCTCGGAATCTCCTCACATTTCATGCTTTAGGCCGCTCCCTCTATTTTGGAAGACCTCCTCTGGACACTGTCACTTTCCTATTGAAATATGAGGCCCACTGGCTCCTATGGCATCTGCCGTCATGATGCCCTGGTCCTTCTTATCAAGGCACTCCTTTGCTAGTCAGATCCCTTCCCATGCTGCTGTTTGGACTTATTCTGCAGCTTTTCCTTCTCAACATTCAGGTCCCTGTTGGCCAAATCCCCAGGTGTCTCAAGGTCCCCATGGTCAGAACCTCCAACCATCCAGCTTGGAAAGTATGTGTACTTATTGTCATCCTGTGCCATGGTGCTAATATGACCATGAATTAGGTAGTTACAGATAAGCAAAGAGTGCCAGTATTCATCAAGTTGCTAAGCGAGGTAGTAAGCACCGTGGCAATCATCTAAGAAATGTGGGTACAAAGTGAGCAAACGCAGGTCCAGTGGGGAAATGGAAAAGAAGACTTGGCTTTTTTTTTTTTTTTTGCATAGCAGTGGATAAGGACGGTTAAAGAACAGGACTGGAGAGGTGGGAAGAGTGAAAACACAAATAGAAGAGGAAGCAAAGGAAATGTTTGAGATGAGTGTTTTGAGGATACCTGTCAAGCAGCCTTGCATCTGAGCAATGCTGCCTGGAGCAGGACAAGAAAGCTGCAGCTGTTCTGACTGTACTAACATCTGACTTAGTTCCATGCTTGTGGGGAACCTGAGAACTTTCCCTACTGTCCTCAAGGGAAGACCAAGAGGGGAAAGGAACCCCAGCATCATTTAAGTTTCCCATCTCCTTAATGGCACTTGAGGAGGTCTCTGCTCTTACCTCGTGCTCATGTTAGGACCAGCTATGGAGCCAGACCACATCGCTCAAGGTGTAATCCAGTGGTGGCTGGAGAGCTGCCAAGAACAGAGATGGCACAACATCTCTAGAAGACCTGCTGCAATGCTTGGATGTCCTCATGGAGAAAAATATTTTTTTCCTTATCTCTGTGCTGATCCTTCCTATTTCAACATCTTACTATTGTCTATTGTCCTCCTGCCAAGCACCACGCTGACAAGACTGGCTCCATCTTCACGAAAACTTCTCCGTAGGGAATGACAGGTTGCTACAAGGTTCTTGAGACCTTCCACTCTCCTGGCTAAACAAGGCCCTTGCCCTCAGTTTCTCCTGCCAGAAAAGTGCTTCAGCCTCTGAGCAGGCGGGCCTGCACTGAACTCACTCCCAGTTATCAAGAGCTTCCTTGCTGTTGTGTGTTGACTCTGGCCAGTAGCCCAGCTGCTACTCACTCTTTCCTCCCCTTCCCCAGTGGGACAGGGAAGAGAACAAGAAGAAATGAAGTGTGAAAAGTTTCTGCTCTAGATAATAATAAGAGTTTAATAGATGAAGAAAAGAGATTAAAAAAAGACCTCACCAAGTGAAACAAAGACCATCCTTCACCACCTCCCACAAGCAGACTGATGCTCTGCCACTTTCCAGCCTTCAAATTCCTTAAATGATAAAAACCTCCACATCCTTCCTCCTCTGTCCCAAGCTTTTATTTCTTAGCATGAGTTCATATGGTACGGAATATTCCTGTGGTCAGTTTGGATCAGCTGTCTTGGCTGTGTCCTCTCACAACTTCTTTCCCACTGCCCACTTACACACTGGAAGGGAGTAAGTGGAAACAGAGCAGGCCTTGACGCTGGATGAGCAGTAGCCAAGACACTGGTGTGTTACAAGCATTGAGTTTTCTTGACTGCCACAGGCACAGGAAACACCCACCCTGCAGGACTTCTGGTGGTCTAGTCCAGAAGAGAAGCCGTGCTGGGCTGGCCTTTCTCCCTTAGGATAGTGAGACCCGGCAGCCCATGGAAGACCGTTGTGGAGCAGGCTCCTGGCAGGAACTGCTGCCCATGGAGAGAAGCCGACGCAGGAGCAGGTTTTCTGGCAGGACCTGTGGCCTGTGGGGGTGGACCCATGCTGGAGCAGTCCACTCCTGAAGGAATATACCCCAATTGGTTGCTACTAATACATGTGAGAGTTGCTTCCTCTGTACAAAGGATACAGGTCTTACATTGCTTTGGGCCCAGAAGAGTTCCCAGTACTGCCCCACAATGCCCCAGTATGTCCCAGTCACCTCCAGGTAGGGTATGACCCCTTCACCACTGTCCTCTCAGCCTCATCTTCCGACTCGTGTTTTGCCCATCTGTCTCCCCATCCAGCCTGTAATGGCCTATCCTGGGTACAAGGATATGGAGGGAGACCACTTCAAATATCTCGCTGAAGCAGAGAGAAACAACAGACACTGCTCTCCCCTCATTCACAAATGCTGTTATTCCATCATGAAGGCAATCAGGTCAGTGAGGCATGATTGACCCTTCGTAAGTACATGCTGATGATTCTTGGACACAGTCTTCTATTTCAGGTGCCCAGAAATGTCACCCAAGAGGACCCTACTTGAGGGCTCGCTCCTCACCAATGCAACCTTGTACAGCCTGGGGTTCCCTGGGTTGCCGTTTCAACCTCTTTCAACGATGGGCACAACATTGGTCTGTCCTCACTCACAAGAGCCCTCTGCAATCCCATGACCTTTGAAAAGGGATATTGCAAAGAAACTTCGATCTTCCCCTATGAGTACCACTATTCTGCCTCTTCTGCAGTGTATTTAGTTTCTCTACTCTTTCATATATTCTCACCTGTCCTGAAACAATGACCTTTTCTAACGTCATCTTGTCAAACACAGACTGCCTAGACAAAAGCCATTTCCATTTCTCTCCAATTTCATCTTCCTACTTCTTTTTCGTTCAGATACCTCTCACTTATACCGCTGTTTTGAGCTTCAGGTAGTTGAAAGCTCATCTATATTTCAGTAGTCTAATTGTCTCTTTTGGCACCTCTTTAATTATGTTCACTTCTATCTTCTTTTACCTATTATCTCCGACATTTCTGAGAATTTTATCCCTTACAGAGAAGCAACCTCACTAGAGGCAGCTTCTAGTTAGCATATGGTTACAGAGTGTATTTTGTTCCTTATGAAAATTGGTCATGCTTTAATTTTCCTTCCTTACAAATAGGAAAACTCATTTTGTGTCTGTGAGCAGGCAGTTCTCTAAGGACAGTAGATGGGAGATGGTGCAATGGAGCTGTAACATCCAGCTGCAGAGATCACTGGAGAAGTCTGATGCAAGGAACAGTGACACAAGCCCCAGGTGGCCGATGAGAGAAAAACTGGGGTTGGGAAGGTGAGGAGCAAAGTTGTCGGACCTGAAGGGACTGTTTTTCCTATCTGTCCAGACATCGTGAGGAGACACACTGGACTACTAGCACTTGGAGAATGCTTCTACCACTTCTTCTGTAAGCTGAAAAGCAATTAAAAATATCCCTTAAAAAAAAAAAAAAAAATTATTAGGTGCAGTAGGACATCTTCCTCCTTAACTACACTATGAAAAAACTCCAATTAGCTGCATAAGTTGCAGACTCAAAGAAAATTACACATTAGCTTGTTAGCGCTTCCCGTATTTTAATGAGCCCCATTGGGTATTTGGTGTTGAGTCCCTGAAGCTCAGATACTGAGAGGGGATAGAAAAAACTGTTCAAGAAGTCAGCAGGAAAACTGGAAGTACCTGGAAGCATTGATTGGCCCCACTGTGGTCCACTACTGACAAAGCCTCCCCAGGGACTCATTAGAGCAGAGAATTGGAGGCCATGATTGCAGGTAGGCAGAGGCACTGTGCAGGTGGCTGCAATGCTGAGAAAACCCTTGGTCTGCTTTATGAAGCAGAAAGGCCAAGGGCTGAGCCCCAGGCCCTGGGAAGCTAGACCCTGTCCCTCACACATGGCTCAGGGCTCTTCTTGGGAGTAGTGGGGTGTTAGGGTGCTCTGTCCCACTCAGTGGGTTAAGGACAGGGGTTTTTTTATTTCTCTTTGCGATACCCAGAAGTCACAACAACGATCAAGAGGCTTGACTAAAACCGATGCTTTACTTGAAATTCAGTAAGATTACAAAGTATGATTACTTAGTAACTTCATAACATTCATTTGAGCACTGTGGGATTAGAACAGATATTGACTTGGCAAGGCTTACCACAACACTATGTCTGATTTTATGAAACCACAGAACATAGCAGACTGACAAACCTACAACAACACTACCTTTATGTGCCTAGAATGTCAGAGGTAGAGAAAGAGAGGAAAACAAAAGGAAGAAATAAATGAAAAGGTCTCTTCACCATTGGATCCAGTGGCAGTCTCTACTGGTGGTCAGTGTCCTCCGGTAGTGGGTGTGTGTCGCAAGGACCTGGCCTCCTCTGCTTTTATAGCCTTCATTTACCTGTTTCACAGCTTCCTGAAAGTTCTCAAAAATAAATCTGTGTGCGTGGGGAGGGGTGCCTTGGCGTTTTCACAGCCCCCCCTGCAAGACTGGTTGTTGCCATGCACAAGTGCTTAACACTTTGCCTACCTGACGTCTCAGAGGGAGATGGGTTTCACAAGCCAGCTGTGGTGAATGACTTCATGGACCCCAATCTTGTGCTCAATCAGAGTCATTTTATTGCTCAAGTGAATACCATATATACTAATACAATAGTTACTGGAGCCAATCATCTTTGGATTTGTGGCTTTGCGAAGTTCACGGTTGCTATTTTCCAGGATCTTTTGCAGCTGGATGTGTGAAAACAGCTGATCTCCTGAGAACAGCAAAGGGAGGCACAGGATGCGCTGCTCCTTCAGGGTCATGAGACAGTGCTGTTCTGTCTCAAGTTGTATGGTTTCCCACAGCCAGCACCCTGCCTCCACAGGGTTTCCCTTGTATTCCACACTCACTTATCAAGTTGACGATGTTCTCAAAGCACAAAGCCTGATTTAGGAGTTTGCTTAATTTGTGCATCTTGGTGTCGGTGTCTCATGATGGATGTTTGTGAGGATTGCTAACTTTGGCCTGGGGCTGTACAGAGGGTGAGCAATGCTCAGTGTAGGAAAATTCCATGAAACCTCCCAGCCTCCAAAAGAAGGGATGAGGATGAAACAAAGTCCAGAGCCTCAAATAATGTTTCTTCTGGTAGGCCTTGATGGCAGAGGCAACTGCCATAGCCAAGGCGACAAAGCCCTCGGTCCTGTTGAGCCTTTCTGCCCTGCCGCAGTACTTAGCCATCTCCACTGCAGGCTGTCCTACACCATCCCATGCCTGCATCTCTTTACCTTCAGCCTGTAGACACCCATCTTTATTTCCTACCTAACTCTCACCCTGGCATTTCTATGCCTTCCATTGACGTCTCCGTACACTCACTGGCTGTTCCTTGAAACACAAAGCCGTGGGTTGATCCAGGTTCCATCTGAGATGTCACTGAAAGAGTAGCAAGGTCACTCTTGTACCACAATGCTACTCTTTCAGTGACATCTCTTTTTCTGCACATGCCATTGGAACCTTCCAAACAGCATTTTATTGAGCTTTCCTTCTCTTCTGACTACCAAGAAATGCTTCATCATCAGTTAAACTACCCTTCAAGCAGGGGCATGCTACTACTATAGTTGCCTGAGCTTCCACTTCATCAGGCTAAAGCAGCCCAGGTCCCCCAGCCTCTCCACAGAGACCCCAAACCTCACCCTGGCAGATTTCCTCTGCACCCTCTCCAGTTCTTCCCGCTCCTTCAGGCCGCTAAGCCCCACACTCAGACACAGTTGTCCAGATGCAGCCACACCAGTGCTGAGTCAAGGGGGATGGTAACCCCCTTGTTTGGGTGGCCACGCTCATCCTACTGCAGCCCTGTACGTAGCTGGCGTCTTCACTCTTGGTTGGTAGTGTTTGCTCTGTCAAATGGCCTTTGAAATGATACTTCACAGAGTCTATGCACCTTTCTTCATGGGCACATAACAATCCAGAACCTCTAGGTACAAAACTACAACCCAGTAACGTGCCTGCTTCTGGCTGTCAGGTTCTCAGGCAGAAGTGATGTCATAGTCAGCACCCCAGCCATGTGTCTGCTGGTGGCTAGTCATCTAAGAAGATTGGAGACTGAAGTGACCTCTCACTCACCTTCATGATCATGTGTTTCCTACTCATCTATGAGCTTCTCAGACACAGTTGATGTCATAATGATATTGCAACCCGTCAGCCTTCTTGCGGCCTATAAACTGACCAGAGGAAAGCAAACACCATAATCTTCCAAGCCAGCTTCTCAGGCAGACACAACCAAGCCATGGGCCTGCTGCTGTCCCATGAGGTACCCAGGTGGAAGGGCTGTGACAACCCATATCCAAGCCTTCTTCCTGGATGGCCCTACCAGGTACCCAAGGAAAGGGATTCACACAATTCCCTTGACAACCCCAGGCCTTCTGCTGGCCTGTTTGGGGTGCTGGCAGATGTGAGCCAAAAAGCTCATAACCCAGCCATGAGTCAAGGGCTGACCGACCAGCTACTGCAGAGAGAGGTGACCTCACCAGCCCTTTCCCAGCCATGCTCCTGCTGCTGCCTTTTCAACTCTAAAGATAGAAGTGACCTCACAGCCACCTTCACAGCCATGTGCCTCCTGCTGGACTGTGAGAACCTGAGACACAGCTGACCTCACCATAACATTCCTATCCATCTCCTCTTGTGACCTCTGAGCTGATCAGACACAGGTCACCTCACAGTCCTCTTCCAACGCCATGTGACTCTTCTGGGGCCTCATGATCCCTGCCCTAGCCCAAGAGGCCAAAGAGCATAAGTTAGGATTAAGAAGGCGTCTGACACCATATATTAAGACAGTTGCCTCAAAGCTCTGTTGCAAAGCTTGCTGCAGGACCTCCTGGCAGGCCAGTAAATCTTGTTTGCAGCCCAGCTGAACCTCCTGGTGGGCCAGCCAAATAGAAATCAGCCACCCGAAACCAGCTTTGAAGGGAGTTGGAGGACAGGTACCTCGTTGTGGAAAATGTGTCTAGGCACCGACCCCCTCCCCGACCTGCTGGAGCCAGGACTGAGAAAAAAGCACATGCACGGGACTGGGGGAAGGTAGGGTATGCGCCATCGCCTAGGGAACAATTTCCCCAAACACATTGGAAAAGGTCGTGTGACCAAACAACAGGGGGACCCTCACCACTGATGCAAAAGGAAATTATGGACCAACGGGACGCCACTGGATCCATGGTGGTGACTGTCTCTTGCAATTCTGTCATCCCGACTGCTTGCTAGGTTTCTTTCTTTCTTGTCTTTTCCTCTCTTTCCTGTCACTGGTTCCTCGTGTCTTCATTTTAATAGTTGATCAATAAACCTCTTTAACTGGTGGCATTTGACCTCGTTTGTGTCTTAATCTCACTCTGGGAATAAGAAAGAAACTTTATGTCTCGGGTCTTCCCGGACCGTAACAGAAGGGTTGAAGGGGAGGGAGTTAGAGCAGAGGAATGAGGGCTTTGGAGAGTTGGATGTTCAGCTGAGGTCTCAGGGATCAGAGCTCACCTTTCAGCGTTGCGGGTTAGGCAAAGGCATCAGGGGAGGGGTTGGTGTTCTTCTGAGGGTGCCTGCTTAGTGTTAAGGCTGTGGGCTATCTTGGTGGTTTAGGGTTTGGTTTAGGGCTGGGGTGAGGGCAACAATTAATGCTCGCAATTAAAGCTAAGGATAGAGGCTAGGGGTTAGGGTCAGCAATAAGGTAAGAGTAAGGGTAAGGAGCTGAGGGTTTGGGATATGTCTTTGATGTAAGGTCTGAGGTCAGTGATAGGCTAAGCTCAGCTAGGTTAGTAACTGTGGATTACTGCCAGGATGAGGAGTAGCATTTAGGGTAGGGTTAAGGATTGAGGTTACTGGTTACTGATAGCGTAAGGGCTAAACATGAATGTTTTCACTGTCTGGGTTTTCACAGCAACATCACCATAACACCTTTCACATTTTCTTTAGTGTTTGTTGGCCAAGCCTCCCTTCCTTCCCACAGATCTAGTGACAGGACAAGAGGCAATGGCCTCAAGTTGTGTCAGGGGAGATTCAGATTGGATATTAGGAAAAATTTCTTTACTGAAAGAGTGGTCAGGCATTGGAACAGGCTGCCCGGTGCAGTGGTGGAGTCATCATCCCTGGAGGTGTTCAAAAATCCTGTAGATGTGGCACTTCGGGATATGGTTCAGTAGGCCTGGTGGCTTTGGGTTGACAGTTGGACAATGATCTTAGAGGTCTTTTCCAACCTGAATGGCTCTATGATTGAGGCCATTTCCTCTTGTCCTATTGCTAGTTGCTTGGGAGAAGAGACCAACACCTGCCTCACTACAACCTCCTTTCAGGTAGTTGTGATAAGGTCTCCCCTCAGCCTCCTCTTCTCCAGAGTAAACAACCCCAGTTCCCTCAGCAGAGGTGACCTCTGTGCGAACAACTGAATCAAGCCCAGAATCTAAATTTAAAAAAAATTTGAAACCTATGCAGAAAAAGAACTTTAGAGAGCAGCTGAAAAAAGTCTTGATATCCAGCATTGCTAGGTTATTAATGTTTTTTAATGAAATTTTGCTGATCACTGAGGGGTGCTGAAAGTATCTGGTCCCTCAGAGAACTTTGTACCACAGATGGCATTTGTTCCTGATCACCCAGCCATCTTCCCACCCAAACGCATCATCCACTTTTTCAGCCCAGATATAAATAATTTGCTCTAAGGACACTATATCCCAGAACTTGCAAAAGTCCAGGAACACAACACGCCCTTCTTTCCCCTCCCACATGGGAGAAATCCCTTTCTTGTCCTCCAAGTGCCTGGGGATGCTTGCAAGAGCATTTGCCTCATCACCTTCCCAGGGACTAAGGTGAAGCTGACCAGCCTCTAACTCTCCCAGTCCTCCTTCTTGCCCTTCTTGAAGCTGGGTTTTCTATTTGCCTTTTCTGAGGACCTTGGAACTTCCCTGATCTCTCTGGATTCTCCAAGGTGTTGAAGAGAGGTCTCCCAATGACACCAACTAACTCTGACATCACCTCTCTGCCCCTTCCCACACCAAAAGCCTTCTCCATACTACACACTTCCAGGGGAGTGCCTGGGACACAGCAAACACCTCTTCAAGTCCTCAAGGGCTTTTCAGAAGAACAACAGAAGTAATTTCTTCCATCAGGGCCAAGACTCCGGTGGGATCTCTGTACAGCTCACAGCTTTCCTGGGCATTTTTTCAGCATCTGCCTCTCTGCAACCTTTCTGGTCCTCGGGTTGTGGATGAGGGGATGGTGCAGGAGAGTGAGGATAAAGTAAAAAAAGAGTTTTGTCATACTATTTCAGGAAGGCTGTTCTAGGCATCACACAGACAGGAAAGAGGGTGTCATAGAAAGCAGTGCCACCAGTGAGTTGAGAAGAGGAGCTGGAAAAGGCCTTCTCCCTGCCCACACAGATATGATGCCCACAGAATATAACCACACAAACAGGAAAAAGAGGATGCGTTCTAAAATGCAAGTTAGGAAAGGAAAGAGTATGAGTGTCATGGTGTCATGGCGCGAGAGCTCCAGCAACGAGGTGAAATCATAGAAGAAGCGGTCCTCTCCACTGGGGCCACAGCACTGTATCTGAGTCACCACCAAAACCATTTCTGTAGATGACAGAAATCCCCCTAGATAGAGTGCAGCTGCCCTCTGGAGACAGATGCCCCAGTTCATGAGTCTCGCAGATGGCAGGGTGTGGCACACAGCGTGCTACTGGTCACCAGAAATAAATGCTCTGTACAAGCAATAGGTGCAGGAAACAGTGGTAACACCGTCATGAACAGAGATGGTGCTGTTCCCAACCACAAAGCTGGCCATAGACTGGGTCAGGGTGATGGGTATGCAGGTCTCCAGGGAGAATAAATGTCCTAAAAGAAGCCCGTGGGGATGTGCAAATGCTGGTTTGCCACCACCTGCACAATGATGAGGATTTTCCCAAGCGCAAACACCATTCAGGTCATGAGAGAGAGGAGGGAGAGATTTGTCTAATATTCTGAGTCCCTAGTAGGGGGAAGTTCATGACCACACCATTGCCTTTTCTCCATGGAAGGCTCTACGGTCTGCTTTTCTCCTCTAACATGGCAGGGAACTTACGAGTAAGAACACTGGTTCATTTTTAGCTGCTTGGGGGTCAGACAGACAAATCACTGCAAGCACATTTATTTCCTTTAAAGATGGTATATAGCTCCTTGTTCACACAGTCAGTTGTGAGGTCACACTACTGAGGCAGAAAATAAAATAGAACTGAGGTGTCCACATTTCTTTGTGGCAATGATATTACAAGAAGAAAAAGAAAAAACAAGAAAAATCCCAGCCAACAGCAAGGACAACAAAAACAGCCAAATAAAGACAGACTGGGCCTGTAAGGAGTTACATTATGAGTCATACGTTGAAGACGATAGGCACTCTATACCTTTCGGAAAGCATTCAGTCACCAGTTTCCACACTGCATTCCTGAGCTCCTGGTTCCTCACGCTGTAAATAAGGGGGTTCACTGCTGGAGGCAACACCAAGTACAGCCCAGCCACCACTAGATTCAGGGATGGCAAGGAGATGGAGGGGGGCTTCAGGCAAGCAAATATGGCGGTGATCAAAAACAGAGAGACCACTGCCAGGTGAGGAAGGCACGTGGAAAAGGCTTTGTGCCGTCCCTGCTGAGAGGGGATCTGCAGTACGGCCCTGAAGATCTGCACATAGGACAGCACAATGAAAACAAAACACCCCAAAAAGACAAATGTACTAATCAGAAGCAGCCGAAATTCCCTGAGTTAGGCATCTGAGCAGGAGAGCCTGAGAATCTGGGGAAGTTCACAGAAGAACTGGTCGACAGCATTGCCTTGACAGAGCGATAGTGAAAATGTATTGGCAGTGTGCAGCACAGCGTAGAGGAAACCACTGCCCCAGGCAGCTGCTGCCATGTGGATACCAGCTCTGCTGCCCAGGAGGGTCCCATAGTGAAGGGGTTTGCAGATGGCAACATAGCGGTCATAGGCCATCACGATGAGTAGAAAATATTCTGCTGAAATGAGAAATACAAACAGAAAGACCTGGGCAGCACATCCTGCGTAAGAGATAGTCCAGGTGTCCCATAGGAAGTTGGCCATGGCTTTGGGCAGAGCGGTGGAGATGGAGCCCACATCAATGAGGGAGAGGTTGAGGAGGAAGAAGTACATGGGGGTGTGGAGGTGGTGGTTGCAGGCTATGGCGGTTATGATGAGGCCGTTGCTGAGGAGGGCAGCCAGGTAGATGGCCAGGAAGAGGCAGAAATGCCAGAGCTGCATCTCCTGGGTGTCTGCGAATGCCAGGAGGAGGAACTGTGTGATGGAGCTGCTGTTGGACATCTGCTGCCTCTGGGCATGGAGCATTGTCCAAAGAGGAAACAGCAGTGTCAAGTAAGGGGAGAAGTTTCTGGGAACAGTCAAAGCCATTCCCAATACCCCCTCCCTGAGACACACAGTTTTTCTTTTTCTAGGATACCTTCATTTATCTCTGTCCCTGGACTCCCTGTTGGTGCTGGCTGAACATGCTGTGAGGAGCAGGACCTCTGCCCACTGGCTGCTGAGGAGTTTACAGGTTAACAGGCAAGGTGTGGGCAGAGGTCAGTCCTGGTGTTCGACTTTGTCAGCTGAAACTGCTCTTTACTGAAAAGAACTCGGCAGCACCTGCACTCCCAGCGCTAAGGAACCGGGAGAGCAGCAGACAGTTTTAAAGGTCTTGTTTTTTTTGAGCTCTCCTCATCTCACCTGGGGAGTGTTCTGGGATGTCAGAAACCCTCAGCATTTCTGCTGTGCTCAGGGAGAACAGAGCTACCCAGCTGCCCTGGGCTTGCACCATTCTGAGATGGAGATTGATCGCACTCCCATGTTATCCTGAAAAGCCGTCAGATACTGCTGAGAGGAGAGGGATCCACAGGAGTCCACTAAACATCCCACCCTTTGCCGAGGCCTCAGCATCCCACTTCTAGTCAAGGACACATGTGGTTCATTTCACTGACCCAAGAGCATTTCCTCGGTCGGGCACAGCATCTCTGCACTTCTCCTTTGAGGCATGCAGATTACATAATTCTGTTATGCGAAAGGTTTGCATTGTTGAGGGCAGCTCACAGCTTGGAAGGACACCCATAAAGATAGCCAAGTGTCCTAATGATGGCATCTGATTAAGGGAAAACTAGCTTGTTCTCTGGGCTCACAGTCTTCACTGCCCACAGCCCTACAGCTTAGACAAAACTGGAACACCTCATTCCCATGGACACACTGCACGGGAGGACCCACAAGATCAGTGTCTGACTCTGCAGCTGAAACTTCTCTCCCCAGAAAGCCTGACTGAGAGAACATGGGTACTACTTCAGTAACACAGACGAGTGGAGCAATAAGGAGAAACACAGTGAGGTTCTACGTGAAAGAGGGAGAGTCAGCCAGGCACTCAGGACACTGCTACACTTCTCCAGCTGCACACATCCCAGACTCCAACATTGCCAGGCAGTTGCTCTCTGCCCCTGTCCTTCTCAGAGGCAAATGGGCATGTGGCTGGAGAGCTTGATAGTCATCCCTCCTTTGACCTTCCCCTTCACATACTCCCTTAGGAAAATATCCTGAGGTGATCTGAATCTGTGAGCAGCCCTGAACCATTCGGTTCTTTCTCAACAGCAGAAGGACCCTGCCCTGTCCTGCCAAGGGTCACTACTTCCACCCACAGCTACTCCTCGCGATGCCGTGTGCTCCCCAGGCAGGCTTAGTGCTGACCCTGGCAGGCAGCAGAGTCCCTGCCCCAGCACACAGCCCCTGGGGTGTACAGACCCTGCTCTGAAGGACAGCTTGGGGAAGCCCAGGCTGCACATCCACCTTCACAACACTGCAGCCGTCCTTGGGAGAAGGCAGCTGTCATGGCCTGTCCCTCTGAGGGTGCAGCAGGCAATCACTCCTTTGCAGCACGTCCTCATCTTCAATAAGACACAAACTGTGATATTCCTCATGGTACATCATGCCGAACGCTTTGGGGTGTTCCAGCTTGAGGAGATCTTTCCACAAAGTGCAGACACATTGTCCTTCATGCAGAGACTTACTGTGTGAAAGGCTGAAAAGATTCCTGCCTGCAGTGAGCTCTCAGCATCCTTCCACTTCACAGTGCTTTTAACCTCTCTCTGCCTCGCTCCTCTCCCCTCGCTGCCTGCAGGCAGTGCCCTCAGCCCTGCTGTGCTTTGTAGAGGAGCTGCTCCTGGGCAAGAGCTCACTGTCTGCAACCCTCCTCACCTGCTGTGATCTCCCTGCATCCCAGGAGCCCAGCCCAGCTCAGCAGCACAGGACCAGCCCAAGGCACCACTTCTCCCTACTCTGGGCTCCCTTGAGATGTCTTTTGGTCTCCAGGACAACTTGCTTTGAAACTAGTCAAAGCAATTACTAATGTTTCCTCCATCAACTACGGAGAGAGAGGAAATCTTTTAATTTCCAAAGTGGTGTTTCTCCTGTCACCAAAAGAGCTAGCTCCAAGGATCATCTTTCCTTGTCCCATCTTTAGGCAGGACAGCCAGTGCAGGACAGGCAGGGATGTCCTTCACCCCTGCTGAGGGAAGGGAATCAGATGAGTCAAATGAGACATCCCATCTTGCGTCTGTAGCCCTGGGACTCAAAGGGGATTCCGCTCCCCCAGTGCCTGCCACAACCCCACAGGAGGTGGGATTCCTCTTGCTTCTTTTCAGGTGGGCATTAAATGCACAACTCCCATGCTAATTAATGGAGATGGAGGCCAGGACGGAGGGGTTCAGGTGCAAATGTCTGGTGGCATGTGAGATACCAGAGGTGGTCTAAGATATGTGCAGGTACAAATGGAGCAGTTTGTCGAGACAGGGCAACATCTGGGGGCATCCTCTTAGAGGCTGCTGGCTATTTCCTTTGGCCAACAGAAATGACAGCTGATGCCCAAAATAAGGGCAACCGAACCTGTCCCTACTCATTATGTTCAGGGTGACCGACACAGGCATTCACCTGAATGATTCAGGTCGTGGGCCATAGGAAGAGCTCAGTCTCTCTCTTCACCTTTGTCTCTATTTACTAGGTCTCTATTGACTACATTGGCAGTTTCGTGTTCTTCCCCTGGTTGCTTTAAAGAATTCAGGGCAGCTCCTCAATTTCATGTTCAAATCCAGGCCCACAGAGCTACCTGAGATGCCAGGGCTTGCAGGGACAGCAGAGGACCTGCTGAAAACCAATTCTCATATTGGGCGGGGTATGTGTGAAAGGTCACCCCAGATGCCATCTCAATGAGCGTGATTTGGTGCCTCAGTGACATTGACTGATGCCTTCAGTCAGAGGCATCGGTCATCAGATGTCATCAGAGAGGCAAGGTCTGTCCCTCCCCTATCCAGTAGCTGCAGGCATTGCGCACAGCCATGATGACACAGTCAAGGAACAGAACAATCCTTTTCACAGTGTGCCTGGATACAGCTTGTCCTCAAGGACAGCCTCCTCCAGGCCCAGCTAAAATCCTTATTATTTAAGCATTAATCCTTAACTGAATTGAAACTGAAAAGGTAATGCAACGGGCACCAAAATGAGCTGTGCTACATTAGGAACAGTTAAAGAAGAAAGAGAGAGAGAGGGTGGGACCACTGCTGAATTTAATAAGAGGAGGTCTAGATAGATCTCACATAGTCTATGACCGCTTTGCCTCAGTTACTGCCAGCAAGGTCTCCCAGGACTTTAAGCTTTGAGGCAGGAGTCTGGAGAACAGACAGCGGTGGATGGGGATCAGGCCAGTGGTTACTTTTGCAGACTACAGCCTTACCAGTCCGTGGGAGCAGAGGCACTGCATCTATGTATGCCTCGAGAGTTTTTTACCGGGAGGTGCTTGTCAGTTAGGATGCCAATTAAGAAAGGTACTCTGATTCTGTGAGGTAATGTGCTGTTAGGATGAAGATTGTAAGGAGAGAATAGTATAGGCAGTCTTTCTTCCTTTTAGGTGGTTGTACGCCTGGGTGGTGTGGCATCAACAGGTACCCCCACCCACACGCAGCATGCCTTGCAGAGCCCCTCCATAGAAAAGATTGTCTCATTTCAGTCATTCAACCTCTTCTTGTACTTCTTTGCAAGGTAACAGCTCTATTCATCATCTCTAAACCCAACAGAAAGGATGTTCTCATGAGAACTTCTTGCTACACCGTTAGATAGAGACAAGGCCACTCAGGTGGTGGAATGGTCAGTACCGGGTGGGAGCTGCCTGCAGGCTCCACTGTGACAATGAGCTGCTGAGGTTGTCCTGCTGCTGAGCGATCTATGCAGCACAGCACGAACTGCTCAATCTACAGTGGTCTTCTGGTCAGGAGCAGAGCTCAGCTTTCCCTGTGAGCAGCCTGCGCTCTACCTTGGTGCGACAGCTGAGATGTTGCAACCCGAATGTGCATGGCCAGGAGGAGCTGGAGCACGGGCAGGAGGAGCTGAAGCCCAATGACTTGTCACAGCACTACCAAGTTTTTGGATTACTTGAGATGTGGTGGGACAATTATCTGAGCTCGGGTGATGCAACAGAAAGATACAGGCTCAGCCGCAGGAAGTAACAGAGAGGATGACTACCAGGGGGAGGCTCTGTGTGTGAGGGATCAGCTTGGATATATGGAGCTCCTCTAGAAGCTGAGTAACGTGTTTGGTTAGCTTTTGTGTGTGAGGTTGAGAGGAGAAGTCAGCAAGAGTGACATTGTGTTGGAAGTTACAAACTACTTGATCAGGGTGAGGAAGCAGAAGAAGTCTTCTGTGTGCAACCCGAGGAAGTCTCAGGTCAATGAGCAGGTTCCCATGGGGGACAGTAACTGCCCTGGCATTCCTCAGCCAGGCAAGTAAACAGGGTGCCAGCCGTCGGGAGGATCTTGGGACAACTTGTTAACACAGCTGCCAAGTGGGCTGAGAAGGGCGATGCTCACCAGGACCTGGCCCCGGCCAACAAGGAAGAGCTGACTGGGGATGTGATCATCAGCGTGTGCCTTGGTTGTAGTGACCAGAGAATGGTGAGGTCCCAGGTGCCAGGAGTGAGGAAGGCCAGCAGTGGAGTACAGACGGGTGAAGTCCAGAGAAGAAGACTTTGACATACCTGGGAGACTGATACCGGTGGTGTGGTGGGAAGCAGCTCTGCAGGGGGAAGGAGCTCAGGAAATCTGATAAGGCTTACAGCCTCCTCGGAGGACAAGAATGCTCTATCTGAACACCCATGAAGAGAAGCATTCTTCTCAGGAGGATGAGGACATGAGCTGTTTGAGTTCCAGAGCAGAAAGGCAGAACACAGGAGGTGGAAACAGGGGAAGATGCAAAGGAGGAATTTAGAAACCTCGTCCGTGGATGTGAGAATGACGACAAAGCCAAAGCTCCCGTAGTCTTGATACTTGCAGAGGATGGTAAGGGCTGCAAGATGAGCTGATACTGCTTCATTAAAAGAATGTAGAGGTATAATGTGAGCCTGCTGCTGAGCTTCATTAGAGTAGGAGCAGGTAGGGCTGAGGTACTCAATGGCTTCTTTGACTCTGTGTTCTCCCAGGCCTTTGTGGCTGGAGGCAGGACCCTGGAGGAGAAAAACCTGCAGTGGATGGTTAGACTTCATGCCACTGATTGCCACTCTCTAGGCCTGCAAGTTTTCAGTCCACCTCTCTTTCTTCTCATCCAGTCCAGATTTTAACAGCTTCTATATGACGATATCATAGGGGGACAGTGCTGAAAGATTTTCTGAAATACAGGCAAATCACCACTCCTCTCTCTTCATCTACCAAGCCAGTCATGTCATTGGAGAAGGTTATAAGGTCAGCTAAAAATGACTTCCCCTTCGTGAAGCCAGACTGCTTCTGATGACTCTCTTGTCCTTCCTGTAGCTGGAAATGGTTGACAGGATTAGCTGCTCCTTCACCTTAGTGGAGGCTGAGGTGAGGCTGACCAACCTGTCTTTCCCTGAGTCCTCCTTTAATTCCTTCTTGAAAATAGGAGTCATTTTGTTTTACTTGGGTGTGACTTGGGCCTCTTGACACCCCTGTGCTCCGGGCCTCACTTGGGGTCTGGCACTTGGAGGCCCATAGTGATATGCCATTGTGCACCTAAAGTCTTCATTTGGGGGTTGATTCAGTTGCCCACACAGAGGTGGGCACTGCCTCCAAGACACCCTGAGGTAGCTGAAGACCCCACGTGGGACTGGGAAATGTGATCCAGGTCCTATTGGAGCATACGTGGAGGAGGAGCTGGTGGCCAGGCAGGGAAGCCCAAGGCATCTCCGTTAAGAGAGCTGATTTTTTTCTCTTGACTAGAAAGGGAAGCCTGGGCAATTGAATGCAAGGTGTCCAACACCAGATGAGATAACTCTGTTCTCTGCCTTCCACTACTTTGGAGACACATGTAGTTTACCCTGCAGAAAATAAAGAAATGAGTGGTGGTAGATGCTGCAGGGTACACTTGGTAAAGTCCCTGTAACCTCAAAATAGTGGGATTAGTGCAGATTTGACTGTGCAAAAGAGAGCACTTCTCCTTTCTTCGCCCTATGAATCGAGGGAGCTAGTGACTTTAGTGGGCAGCTTGTTGTGTGCAAAGAAGAAATATCGACAGAGTCTGGGACAGGGGACAGTGTTCGGGGGGATCTTGGGGTCTGTGCTTGACACAGAAGGTGTTTTCTGTTGGTCTAAGGTTATCTGTTGTGGAAAGTGCACTTCAGTAGGGGTAAAGCGGATTTAATATAAAGCAGAGGAATGATTTTTTTTTTCTTTAAATCATGCCTTTTTCTTTTTATTTGTTGACCATTAAGAAAAAGCCTTCTGTGTCTACACGCAGCTCGTTCTCCAAGTAAAACAGGTGGGAGTTTGTGCCAACAGGCTGAGACGTGTATCTACAGCCTTAAGGGGAGGAAGCTGAGATTGGAACAAGGCTTCTTGAAGTCCCAGGTGTTTGATGAGGGAGATGGTGGGGTTGGGGGAAGGGACAAAGACTACTTGATTGTCGTAAACAAAGGGCCTTTATTTTCATATATATTCAGACTGCTTTAGGAGAAGCTCAGGATTATTATGAGGTGGAGATTGCTGACACCAAGTAACGTGTAAAGAATCCAAAAAAAGGGGGAAAAATCTTTTCTTATTGTTGTTTTTTCACTTTGACTTTCGCTCCTGAAAGCTCTTTAGTTAACCACAGAAAAATTGAGAACTTTAAGCGAAGTTCTTCCCAGAGAACAAGTCTCTAGAGAAGTAAAATTCATCAGCAGACGTTCAAGTTTCTAAGGATGTCGGCATGCCCCACTGAGGACCATCATTGCAAAGGGATCGTGGAGGGAATTACAAGAAGAGGTGACCATCCCTGATGCATCCCCCAGGGTGAAGCAAGAAGTCAGAGGCACTGGTTACAGGTGGAAAATCAGATGTGGAGTGTGGCTGTGGAAGGCCTTGATGTCTTTTGCAAAGCAGGACAGTCAAGCCCTGATCCCCATCCCCTGGGAATGGGGGTCTGTTGCCTCACAGCCTGTTCGTGGCTCTTCTTTGGAGCAGTGTGATGTGTGGTGTGGAATGTTCAGTGCAGGAGAGCAATGGGAAACCTCCCAGGCTCTGTGGGGGTGAGTGAGGAGCCAACAATGCCCTGGGGTTGCAAGGCACTGGTCTCTTCTCATGGGCCTCAGTGTAAGGGAGAGTAGCCATAGCCAAACTGAAGAAGACCTCATTTGTGTTGTCAGGGGGTGGTCCCAGCCACACCAAGGCCCTTGGTCATCCCCACCACAGGCTGTGTTACACTGTCCTATGCCTGTGCTTGTTTCCTTGCAGACTTTAGCTACTGCCCCATTTCCCCACCTCACTCCGACCCTCGGATCTCCCAAGCTTTCCTGATGTCCCTCTGTCCTCATTCACTGTTGCTTCAAACAAAAAGCTGTGTTTACCTGGGGGTATGCCAATGCCTCTCGGTTTCCCAGCAACTGCTTTTTTCCAACACCCTGTTAATGCTTCTCTAGCACGCAAGATGTCACAGCCACAGACTTGCTTGGATCTGCTATTGCTCTCCACATCCCGGCACTGGAATGCACGTCCTCCTTCTGCTGCCTCGAATTCGAAACTCAAGCTATTCCACAATAATTCAGGTCTTCTTCCTGCCTTTAGCACAATCACAGAATAGTAGGGGTTGGAAGGGACCTCTGTGGGACATCTAGTCCGACCCCCCTGCCAAAGCAAGGACACCCAGAGATGGCTGCACAGGACCACGTCCAGGAGGGTCTTGAATATCTCCAGAGAAGGAGACTCCACAACCTCCCTGGGCAGCCTGTGCCAGGGCTCCGTCACCCTCAGAGGGAAGAAGTTCTTCCTCAAGTTCAGCTGCAACTTCCTGTGCTTCAGTTTGTGCCCGTTTGCCCCTTGTCCTGTCGCTGGGCACCACTGAAAAGAGTCTGGCCCCATCCTCCTGAGACCCACCCTGCAGATATTTAGTGGCATTTCTAAGGTCCCCTCTCAGCCTTGTCTTCTTCAGGCTGAACAAGCCCAGCTCCCTCAGCCTCTCCTCGTAGGAGAGATGTTCCGGTCCCCTCACCATCCTCTTAGCCCTCCGCTGGACTCTCTCCAGTAGCTCTTCATCTTTCTTGAATTGGGGAGCCCAGAACTGAACAGAGTACTCCAGATGGGGCCTCACCAGGGCAGAGGAGCAGGGGAGGAGAACGTCCCTTGACCTGCTGGTCACACTCTTCTTAATGCACCCCAGGATCCCATTGGCCTTCTTGGCAGCCAGGGCACACTGCTGCCTCATGGTCAACTTTTTGTCCATCAAGACACCCATGTCCCTCTCCACAGAGCTGCCTTGCAGCAGGTCAGCT
This sequence comes from Opisthocomus hoazin, assembly GCF_030867145.1. Lineage (NCBI taxonomy): Eukaryota > Metazoa > Chordata > Aves > Opisthocomiformes > Opisthocomidae > Opisthocomus > Opisthocomus hoazin. Next base: position 5,249,592 of record NC_134426.1, on the reverse strand, counting down.
CCTACTCTGTACTGATGTAAGTCTGCTGAGAAGATATGCTTAGACGTGGCCATTGGATCTGGAGTGGTAGCAACTCCTGAATGATGAGGGAGATGACATAAGAGACACAGTATTGGTAACAGAAGTAAGTCACAAAAGACACCTAAAGACTGAAAAAAAGCTGAGAAGTGTTGACACATTTCTTGCTTTAGATCTTTGTTTTCAGTTAATCTTGCAGAAATTTTCATTGTCATTAAATGACATCTGAAAAACCTAAAGGTATTAAAAATAGATCATTTGGTGTCTTGCAAAGAGCCCTGTGTGTCCCAAAACTTCTTTGCCTGGCACTTCTCAGTCTTTGCCCAGAGCAAGTCACACTCTGGTGTCAGCCTCTCTACCCCTGTTTAGATGTTGGTGTAAATGGTCCCTTACAGCACAGAAGGACTCAAGCCCCACAGACCTCTGCTCTGCTCCTGTTAGAAACAGGGCCCATAGTCGCAGGAATTGAAGACAACTGCAGCTGGATGGGACATAAGGAAATCTTCAATGCAACCTGTCTGAAAATTGGTCAGACCAAGTAGTTCAATGCTTGCTTCAGTCCAAGTTTGAAACTCCTAGGGACAGAGACTGCCCAGCTTCTCTGGGTGACCTGTTCCTGCACTTGGATGAGCTCCTGGGGAAAAATCTTGTCCTTCTGTCCTGGCTGAACCTCTCCTCTTTCACCTTCCTCCCACTGAATTTTGTCTTCTCACCATGAATCTTGTTGAAGAGATGGGTCTGTATTCTCCATGATCTCCTTGTAAGTACTGGCAGGCTGGGATGATGTCAGCCTCAGCCATCCCTTCTCTGGGCTTGACAAGCCCAGCTCCCTCAGCCTCTCCTAACAGGCAATGCTCTCCAGTCCATGGCTGTCCTGGGGAACCTTTGCTAAACCCACTCCAGCTCGTCAGTACTATTCCTGGAGATGTGAAATCTGAATCTCTTCCCTTTGCTCTTGACTCCTTGCAGCCACAAATTCCAGGTGGTCACCCCGTGGCAAGTGGTGCTTAGTGGCCCCTGTCAGTTCCCTGGCCTGTTCCAGCCCAGCCCTGCTGTCCCACACATGGTCCAATGGCTGCAGTGTTCAGGTGCAGCATGGGGAAGGGTGTATTTGGTGTGAGGAGCAGCTTGCCTCTCATGATCTGCAGTACATCCCTTTGTACCCTGTTCCCCTTCTGTTCCTCCTACTTGAAACAGCCTCCCACAGGTTGTGGAACCTACCCAGCCCTATCCGCATCCCACGTGGGGTTTCGCAGACATCCCTGCTCTGAGGTCTGCCAGGGTCTGTACAAGGAGAGAGGTCGAGAAGGGCTGGTTGTTCCCCCTGTGCAGGCACTGAACCCAGCGGGAGGAGCAAAGAGGCCGTGCAGAAAAGCTCACACATAAACCTTTGGTGAGTGGCTGGTGCTGGATAGGGCTGAACAGGGAGGACACATAAAGGAGCATTTGTTGTCCTGTGAATGTCATGGGAGTCAGCTGACTCTTGGCTGCCAGCTGCCCACCAAGCCTCTCTCTCACTCCCCCTCCTTCTTTGCTCACCTTGGTGTCTGTAGGTTTGTTTCTCTCATTCTTCTCTTTTACAGTTGTTGCCCACTCTCTTTTGTCCTTTCTCTAGTAGGCTATCAGAGAAGGGCCACTGCAATTGCTTACTGGCTCAGGTTTCGGCGGTGGCTGGCGCATTTTGGAGGCAACAGAAACCTGCTATGTCCAACAAGCAGTCAGCTGTTGCTCTCTTCTCACCTAAACCACCTCTGCAGCCCGCCTCACCACTACCAAAGCCTTGCCATGGAAACCCAATACACCGGGTCATTAAAGTCCCCAGTAAGATGTGAGGCCTTTGATCGCAAGACTTCCTCAGGCTGGCTAAATAAGACTTAGGATCCTTCCTCACCCTGGTTATAGGTTCTTTATGTCAGAGCAGAGATGTGCTGGACTTCAGCCATGGCACCAGGAGCAGGCTCAGACATGAAACAATGAAAGGTGTTCCCAAGTGCCCAAGGTCCCATGCAAGCAAAGCTTTGCTTTAGAGCATGCTGGTGTGGAGGTCAGATGGCGACGTAAAGAGGAAATGAGGACTCCCTAACGAGAGAAAAACCTGATGAACCCTCAGGCGCAGAGAGATGCAGGGCTGGACTCTATATCCCTACCAGGAGAGGCTTTTGCTGTCTCTGGTGTCCCTGCAGCCTTGGGGGGCCTATGGTGCAGGTGAAGCTGATCACCAGGAAGGACAAGGTGTTTCTGAAAATGTGCTTGGCTATGGAAAAGCCTGTGATCCAAAAACACTGTGATAATTATTGACCTGTTCTTTGAATGCATCGTCAAAGACATAACTAAAGGATGTGGGAGAAGCACTGCCTACATCTACTGGATAAAGATGGGACAGACCTCTCCCTGTGCCACAGGACTCAGGCTGATTACATCCATCAACAGTGCTGGACACAGAAATAATTGCAGGTTCAGTTGTCTTAAGTGTGATAAGGAGAAGTGACATTGCTAGAAAGAAGTTGTTCTCCCCAGCAGAGGGAGGGAACATCAGTGATGACTTCAGCCTGTTTCACAGCAGTATCTCTGGAGACCCAGAGACACAACAAGGGAGCTCAGAGTGGGCAGAGAAAGAGCTGCCTTGAGCTGGTCCTGTGCTGCTGATCTGGGCTGGGCTCCTGGGATGGAGAGAACTCCTGGCAAGTGGGCAGCACTTGCAGAGAAACAGCTGTGCCCAGGAGCAGCTCCTCTGCAAAGCACAGCAGGGCTGAGGGCACTGCCTGCAGGCAGCGAGGGGAGAGGTGCGAGGTGGACATAGGTTAAAGGCAGTGTGGGGTGGGAAGATGCTGAGAGCTCACTGAGGGAGAAATTTTCACAACCCATGAAATGGTAAGTCCCTGGAAGCAGGGCAGTGAATCTGCAGCTGCTGGAGGGATCTCCAAAAGCTGGCACATCCTACAGCCTACAGGATCTTTGTGGAGGATTGTCACAGCTTCTCAAGCCTAGAGGAGGAAGACACGTTCTAGAGAAGTTTTTCCCTGCCCTGCCATCAGAGGAGTAGGGCAAGTTGACTGCCTTCTCTGGGGGTTACTGGTAGGATATTAAGCCAGGTGTGCAGCCAGGGGTGCCCAGGACTGTCCTCCAGAGCAGGTCCCTTTACCGCAGGAGCCTGTATGCTGGGGTCAGTGCTCAGCCTGCTTGGGGAGCTCCTGATGGTGCTGTGGGGAGAATCTGTGGGTGGAAGAAGAGAAGCCCGGAAGGGCAGGGTTTTTCTCCTACCAGGAGACTGCTGCACGGGTCAGGGATGCTCACAGCTCCAGTTCATCCCCAGAATATTTCCAAAGGACTGATTCAAGAAGAAGGTCATGCCCAGGATAACCATAAAGACAACAAAAACTTCCTCAATTTGTGTTATCGGTTTCCCTTTTGGAAGAGGGAGGGCGGTGTAAAAGGGATAAATGGAAAAGGAGCTTTCAGCCTTGAAGAAGTCACTGAGATTCCTGAGCCAGTGATCAGTAACTCTGATAGGAGCCTCCTAAAGCACACTCAGCCATTCCTCTGCCTGTCGACAGCACCAGCATCACCTTTCCTGGACCTACCAGGCTTAGCCTGACCTTTCATTTTCCACCTGCAGACAAGAAAGGGCCCCCAGGCAGTGCCCTGCAAACAGGCAGGTTTCTGTAGGGCCAGGGTGAGTGCACGGGGGTTGGGATGGGGTCTGTGACTGCTGAGAGGGAAAGACATGGGACAGGGAAACATCTCCCAGGAGGAAAATTTCCAGGCAGCAGAGATGTGATCAGAGAAGGAGTAGAAATGAAAACCAGAACTGTTGTGGGAGGAAGAATTCAGAAACCTCCATGTGATCCCCTGCAGTGCAGAGCCCTTTCTCTGAGCAAGCCCCCTTGCCTCCTCTCCCAACCACCAAAGCCTCTGTCCTCAGGGCTGTGGGCACCAAGCCATGAACCACCTCCTCTGCAGCAGAGCTCCAGCAGAGCCAGGGGGCAGCTCTCCAGCCACATCTCCATTTCTCTGCTGCAGATCACAGGGGCTCAGAACTCAACTGCCCGGCAATGTTGGTGTCTGGGAGGCGGCGTGCACAGCTGGGGAAGGGTGATGCTGTGCTGAGGGCCCAGCTGCCTCTGCCCTGGCATCTCTCATCCAGACCCTCTCTGGATATTTGCTTGCTTCTCCACTTGTCTGTGTTCTTGTTGTTGTTATTTCATTCTTGCTGTCAGCTTCGTTAGCGAGCTGGACATTCACCTGCGGCATCAGAGTGTGATTTTGTGGCTCCATTTCTGCAGCTGTGTCCATGGGAACAAGTGCCCCAACTTTCGTCTCCCCTGTGGGGCTGTGGGCAATGCAGTCTGTGGGGCTGGAGGATCAGCTGCTTTTCCCTTCACCATATGCTATCCTTAGAACACTTGTCTATTTCCTTGAGGTGTCCTTCCAAGCTGTGAGCTGCCCTTCACAATGCCAACCTGTCCTCTCACACCCTTTTGTTATGTGCAAGTCCCATGGAGAAGTGCAGAGATGCTACAAGGGAGAAAATGTTGTTGGGTTGATGAAATGAGCCATGCGTGTCCTTGGTTAGAAGTGAGGTGCTGTGACCTTGAGAAAAGGTGAGACATTTAGCGGTCTGCACTGGATCCCTCTGTTCTCAGTAGCATCTGATTGTTTTTCAGGATAACATAGGACTGTGCTCATCATCCACCTTACGAAGAACAAGCCCAGGGCAGCTCAGAACAAGGCAGAGGGACAGACCAGCTGCCCTCCTTCTGCACTAAGCCACAAGCAATTATTTCACCTCACAAGACTCCCTTTTTTCTCCCTGAGTGCAGCAGAAATTCTGAGGGTTTCTGACATCCAAACACACCCCCAAGGTGACAAGACGGAAGCTGCAAGAACCCAAAACCTCTGAGACTGCCTTCTGCCATCCCCATTCCTTAGCACTGGCAGTGCAGATGCTGAAAATCCCTTCTGCAACAAGAGCAGATTCCTCTGGCAAAGTCTCACACCAGGTCTGGACCTTGGCCCACAATGCCCATGAACCCTTGTGCCACCATGCCCATGAACCCACCGCTGCAGAGCAGAGCTGGCTCCTTGGCAGCTCGTGGGAAGAGATCCTGCTCCTCCTGGTATACTCTGCCAGCATCAACCAGAGCTGCAGCCACAGAGCTGAAGGAAGGACTCCTGGAAAAGGAATGGGATGTGTAGGAAGCAGGGTGAGCTTCTAGGAGCAAGGCTTTGATTTTCCTCTGAGAAGTCTGCCCTAAATCTTCATTGGTTCTTCCTCTAGGAACAGGACCCCGTGCGTAGAGAAAGTAAATGACCAATAGCACCTCCATCACCCAGTTCCTCCTCCTGGCATTTGCAGACACATGGGAGCTGCAGCTCTTGCACTTCTGCCTCTTCCTGGGCATCTACCTGGCTGCCCTCCGCAGCAACGGCCTCATCATAACCACCATAGCCTGTGACCACCACCTCCACACCCCCATGTACTTCTTCCTCCTCAACCTCTCCATCCTCAACCTGGGCTCCATCTCCACCACTGTCCCTAAATCCATGGCCAATTCCCTTTGGGACATCAGGGCCATCTGCTATGCAGGGCGTGTTGTGCAGCTCTTTTTCTTTCTCTTCTTGATTTTGGGGGAGTATTGTCTTCTCACCAACATGGCCTATGACCGCTACCTTGCCATCTGCACTACAGGACCCTCCTGGGCAGCAGAGCTTGTGTCCACATGGCAGCACCTGCCTGGGGCAGTGCTTTTCTCTATGTTCTTTTGCACACTGCTAACACATTTTCAGTTCTTCTCTGCAAAGGCAATGCTGTGGACCAGTTCTTCTGTGAAATCCTCCAGATCCTCAAGCTCTCCTGCTCACACTCCTACCTCAGGGAAGTTGGGCTTCTTGGGGTTAGTCTTTCTTTAGCTTTTGGGTGTTTTGTTTTTATTGTGCTGTCCTGTGTGCAGATCTTCAGGGCCATGCTGAGGAAAGTTGAAAGCTTGTGGATTAGAATTAAGGGACAGGCTCATAAGGGTGACATTACGGTGGGTGTGTACTACAGGCCACCTGACCAGGAGGAGGAGGTTGATGAGGCCTTCTACAGGCAGCTGCAAGCAGCCTCACAGTCAGCACGAACAGCAGGAGTTTTCCTATTTGCAAGAAAAATAATTAAAACATAATCAAGTTCCATAAACAAAACACTCTCTGCAATTACATGGCCATTACAATCTACGTCTAATGAGGTTGCCTTCCTATAAGACATAATACTATGAGAAATATTGTAGCTAGATAGAGGAAAAAAAATAGTCATAAACATAATTAAAGAGCTGGCTAAGGAGACAATGAGACTACTGAAAGGCAGGTAAACTTTTAACTCCCTGATGTCAAAACAGCAGCTCGGTAGGTGACAGGACTCTGAATGAACAAGGAGTAAAGGGAGGAGAAAACAGGAGAATAATGGAAAGGGCCTTTGTCTAGGCAGTCTGCCTCTGAAAAATTTGCTTTAGAAATAGTCAGGACAGGTGAAAATATATGAAAATTTATAAATATTCCATATAGCATTTAACAGGCAGAATAGCGGTGATGAAGTGATGGGGGGGAGATCGACATTTCTTTGGAATATCCCTTTCAAAGCTTCCTGGCATTGGTAGAGGGCTGTTGTGAGTGAGGACAAGGCAATGTTGTGCCTGTTGTTGAAAGAGCTCAGAAAGTCAACCCAGGGAACCCCAGGCTGTACAAGGTCACTTTGGCATTTCTGTGCACCTGAAAAAGGTGAACGTGTCTGAAAGCAGTCAGCATGGATTGATGATGGGTCAATCATGCCTCTGAAATCTGATTGCCGTCATGATGATATGTCAACCTTTGTGCATGAGTAGAGAACAGTGGATGCCATTTTTGACCCTTCTGACATGGTCTCCCTCAATGTCCTTTTTCGCAGGTTAGGCCATTACAGTCTGGATGGGTTGACAAAGAAAGATGAGGAGCTACTGGAGAGAGTCCAGCGGAGGGCTACGAGGATGATGAGGGGACTCAAGCATCTCTCCTGTGAGGAAAGGCTGAGGGAGCTGGGCTTGTTCAGCCTGAAGAAGAGAAGGTTGTGCGGGGACCTAATAAATATCTGAAGGGTGGGTGTCAGGAGGATGAGGCCAAGCTCTTTTCAGTGGTGCCCAGTGACAGGACAAGGGGCAATGGGCACAAACTGAAGCAGAGGAAGCTCCAGCTGACCATGAGGAAGAACGTCTTCCCTCTGAGGGTGACGGAGCCCTGGCACAGGCTGCCCAGAGAGGTTGTGGAGTCTCCTACTCTGGAGATATTCAAGACCCGCCTGGACAAGGTCCTGTGCAGCTTCCTGTAGATGACCCTGCGTCAGCAGGGGGGTTGGATTAGATGACCCACAGAGGTCCCTTCCAAGCCCTACCATTCTGTGATTCTCGAAGCACAGCAGTGGTCTATACCAAAACTCCATGGAAACTTGAAAAGTAATGAACATGTACTGAGATGAGTGGTTGTTATTTCAGAAACAGTTGAAGAAGTATCAAGAGTAATATGGGACCAATGCTGATTGAGTAACAATAGGTGCAGATAGATCTCAGATATTCCATAACCTCTTTTCCTCAGTTGCCACTTGCAAGGACTCCCAGGATTTTTTCATTGAGGTAAGACTCTGAAGGGCAATACCGAGCCATGTATAGGAATAAAGACAGGTGTTTGTTTTGTAAACTACATGCTTAGCAGTCTGTGGGAATACGGGGGCTACATTCAGGTGTGCTGGGAGAGCGTTTTTCAGCAGGAGGTGCGGGCCTGATATGATCCTGGGTAGGCCAGTTGTGGGGAGGGACACGCTGAAGTGATTTTGGAGCAGCAGCAGCGGTATGAGTATGTCTGTTTCAGTGCTGGCTTTTGAAGGGAGGATGGAAGCAAGTCTGGGGCTGGGTGACAGAGGAGCAGTAGCTGGGCTTGGAAAGAAGCCAGACAGGTTGTGGGCACTCACAAGCAGTGGCAAATCCTCAGAAGACCACAGCTTAGTGTTGGAAGAGACAACAGAGAAACATCAGCAAAGCTTGGGCCATCATGCGTTCAGAGTGTGGTGAGGAAGCAGGAGAGTGGTTGACAGCTGCAAGAAAACAGGCGTAGGTATAGGACAGTGTAGGGGCAGCCTGCGGTGGGATGGCTGAGCATCTTGATAGGTCTGGGACCTCTGACCAACACAACTAATGTCCTTCTATCCTTGCTCTCTGCTGTCTCTTCCACTGATGCCAAAAAAAGAAGATGCTGGTTCTTAAAAGCACCAGAGCTTCGTTGCTTCCTCATTCCCGATAAAGCTCGGGAGGTGCTGTACCACTGTTCTGCACTTGGCATCACACACCTCCAAATTCCACTTCCCCCGGGAAGACCCCTGACTATCCTGCAAGGGAAATGATCACCCTTTCCTGTGGATGGGTTCAGGACTTGCCCGTCCTCCTCAGTGAAACACATCAAAGGCTTAACTGGCTTCAGAGCCAAGCACACATTTGATTTTCCACCTCTGTCTGTCACCTCTGACACCTCCTCCTTCCAGGAGATCACCAGATCACCTCGTTAGCACTTTGTCTCCATGGTCTCTTTCGTGATGGCTCAGTGGGACTCACTAACACCATCAGAATCTTGGAGGTTTGCTTCTGACTTTTACTTAAGAGGCTTCTGCCATCTTTCAGGAGCTGCAATTCAGGAGCTTGGCACCAGAGGGCTCAAGAACATGGAAAACTCTCCAGCAAGCCAAGTCTTTGCACCACATTCCTAAATTTCTCAGATATTTTTGGTTACATGGAGAGATTTCAGGAGTGTACTCCAAGTGAAAAGATTTCACTAACAAACACAAGAAGAAAGGATTTCTTCTTTTTCCAGTTCTCTTTATCTGCTTACACATTAAGTGATATCAGCAATTCTGCTTTCAACAGAGCATCTCCAAATGGAGTTGAATGTGAAGGGAAATCAAGACCCTCTACGTCAGACACTTTGTGAGAAATCTTTATCACTATCCCCAAACCCCGTCATTTCTCCCACCAGCCACCTGGGGCTTACAGCAGCCATGCAATAATCTGAACTTTCTCCATTAAAGACTGTAGCCACGTGTTTCGGCCCATGGACACCAACTCCCCCCTCCCTTGCCTGGGGAAGGAGCTGCACACGGACACAGGAGGATGTGTCTTCATTGCCAACAGACATAAAAAAAGGCAGGCAGAGTTCAAGGAAAGAGAAAAGAAAGTCCTCAGCTGTGTATTCAGTCTACACTACCTCCACTGAGATCTGCTTTCCAGAGTGGATAACCTTAGACGCCTTTTTGTGTCAAGCACAGATCCCAAGACCACCCAAAACACTCCCTTGCCTACCTGCAGGTTACTGACCTTTGGAAGGGTTGGAGTGGACAGACAGCCTTAGTGCTGTGCAAGCACTGCTGAGCAAGAGCCAAATCATTGATGTGTTATCAACACCATTCTAGCGACAAATGCGAAGCACAACACTATGTGCTCTGCTCTGGGGAAAGACAACTCCATCTCAGCCAAAGCCAGTACAGTCTCCACCCTTTAGGCCATACTGTTCTCATCATGTTCAGATCCCACTTAATTTGAGACAATGGCATACCTTCTGGCCATCTCGTTCTACCTCTTTCTCATTCCTGAAATCCCCGCTTAACAAAAGCTGACACTTACACCACATAATTAAATTATTTCTATACCCAACATCCAGATTTCTACATTCTCCTTATCTCCTATCCCCATTTCCTTAATAGGTAGATAGATATTGTTTTCCCACTCCGTGGGCCTCTGCCACTTCCCAAGATGTCTAGAAGTACAAGCAATGACTTGGGTCTCATCTGTCAAGATGGTTGCTCAGGAAAGGAGCAGCAGCATGTTCAATTGTTGGGTGCCAACACCAGCTTGATTTGGGTCCTTGCTGCCCTCTCCCAGTTCCTTGTGAAGCTCGCTCTTCATCGCTTCAGGTAATCCCTGCTACATTACATCCTACAGCACACAACTCACATCATGGATTATGTTCCGCCAAGGTTATGTCTCCATGAGGTGAACACTGAATCTCCCCATCCTTCCCATGAATGGCATTGCCTTTTCCCAAGGGAGGAGCAGCCTGCCCTGCCTTCCCAGTCACTTTTCTATGTGCGCTACAGGGACCTCATCTGCTCCCACAGTACATGGGGGCTTTGCCTGGGGATGCTTACCACGATGCTTAGCAGGTTCTACGCTGTTAACCAGCCAAGTGGTGTACCTAAAATTTATATCCCAGTTCTTCCATGTCCCAGTCCCAAACTCTCTCAACACGGCTTTAACAGTCCATTCTATCTCTCCTTCCTTCCAGAGGCTTGTGGGTGACAGGAGCTGTGATACGCCCAATCACTGCCATGTTTTTTAGACAAGGAGACCACGGTCAGGTGAGGGAGGCACGTGGAAAAGGCTTTGTGCCGTCCCTGCTCAGAGGGGATCCTCAGCACGGCCCTGAAGATCTGGACGTAGGACACCACAATGAACACAAAACAACCAACTGCTATACAGGCACTAACCAGGACAAGCCTAACTTCCCTAAGGTAGTCTGAGTCTGAGTAGGAGAGCTTGAGGATCTGAGGGATTTCACAGAAGAACTGGTCCACAGCATTGCCCTTGTAGAGTGGGAGTGAAAATGTATTGGCACTGTGCAGAAGAGAATTGAAGAACCCGGTGCCACAGGCAGCTGCTGCCATGTGGACACAAGATCTGCTGCCCAGGAGGGTCCCATACTGCAGGGGTTTGCAGATGGCAATGTAGCGGTCATAGGCCATGACAGTGAGGAGACAATACTCCCCTACAATCAAGAAGAGAAAGAAAAAGACCTGGGCAGCACATCCTGCATAGGAGATGACCCTGGTGTCCCAAATGGAGTTGGTCATGGCTTTGGGGACAGTGGTGGAGATGGAGCCCAGGTTGAGGATGGAGAGGTTGAGGAGGAAGAAGTACATAGGGGTGTGGAGGCGGTGGTCACAGGCTATGGTGGTGATGATGAGGCCATTGCCCAGGAGGGCAGCCAGGTAGATGCCCAGGAAGAGGCAGAAGTGCAAGAGCTGCAGCTCCCGTGTGTCTGCAAATGCCAGGAGGAGGAACTGGGTGATGGAGCTGCTGTTGGACATTTGCTTCCACTCAGCATGAAGCACTGTCCAGAAAGAAAGAGACACTGACAAGTTAGGGTACAATTCTCTGAGAAAAGTCAAAGCCCTTTCTCCTAGACTCGCCCCCACTGCTACACACCACCCCCTTTCCCTTTTCTAGCAGACCTGCCTTCAGCTGCATGGCTGGAGCTCTGGTCTGTGCTGGCAGAGTGTGCCGTGACGAGCAGTGGTGCTCCCTGCTGAGTGCTGAGGAGTCAGCCCTGCTCTGCAACTCTGGGTGCTAAGGAACGGGGATGGCAAAAGGCAGTTTGAAAAGGTTTTCTGCTGCATTCAGGGAGAACAAAGTGAATCCTACCAGCAAAAGGATTGCTGGTATGGTGTGGAAAGGGGAGCTGGTCTATGCATCCGTCTTCTTCTAAGCTGCCCTGGACTTGCACCTTTCTAAGATCGAGAGCGATTACACCCCTGTGTTACCCTGAAAAGCAACCAGACACTGCTAAAAGCAGAGGGATGCACTGCAGATCATGAAATGACTCACCTTTTTTCAAAATCTCCATTCCCCACTTCAAACCAAGAACTCACATGGCTCATAGTGTCCCCTGGAAGTTGCATTCCACTTGGATGGACACCCCAAGAAGACAGCCAAGGGTCCCAACCATGGCAGCTTATTAAAGGAGAGTCAGCTTATTCCCCAGCCTCCTGGACTGCATTGCCCAGAGCTTCACATGCTAGAGGAAAGCTGGCACACCTCACGGCTGTGGGCACTTCTGCATAGGACTCACAGGGTCTGTGCCTGACTCTGCAGCTGAAACTCCCATTCCCAGAGAGCCTGACAGCAATTCCAAGAACATCTGAGCAAGGGTGGGAGAGGCACAGGTGGGCACTCAGGAAACCTTTCCCTTACCCAGCTCTGCACACCATCTTCCAGACATCAACAATGCAGGGCAGTCGTCCTTGGGCCCTGGTTAGTGGAAACTGGGCACATGGCAGAGGAGATGCACTTCATCTCTTCTGCTGGTCTGCTGGATGAGGAAATGACTAATAGCCTAGACCCCACGAGCTAAGGGTTCTGCTACGTGGGAGAGAAGAAAAGAGATGTGTTGCTCAGGGAAGGAGTCTATCCTGAAAGGCATGGCCGAGAGGTGCCCGGGTCTCCCCCGCAACGGGACTTCTATAGGCTTTTCCCAACCTCCCTACCCAGGTTTCCACTGCCTGGAGTTGTCCCTGCTGGAACTTGTTTCTTTGGCCCCGTGCTTCTTCCCTGCCCGTGTTCACAGACCCCATCCCAGTCCCCGTGGGCACAGCTCTGCTCTGCAACCACTCTGTGTGTGCAGGGCTGAAAGAACAGGTCACACAAACCCTGGTGAAAGTGGAAAGGTGATGTTGTTTTTTTCTGCAGGCTGGTGAGGGGTAGAGGCACTTGCTGAGGTTCCCAGTAAACCTCAGAGAGATGGCTGAAGAGTCTCAGCCCCTGCTCTGACCTGCACAGCTGGGTTTCCATTGCCGCCAAGCTGAGCCAGAGAAAAGTGGAAGTGCAGATTCAAGAAAGCACAGACTCCAGCAGGAATCCCCTGCACTGAACGTACTCGTGAAAAGTCCCTTTGGAAATGACGTGGGCATGAGCTGGCTCTGTGAGCAGCCCTGACCCACACAGCACCCTCTCCACAGCTGAAGGACCCTGCCCTGCTGGGAGTCAATCCTTCCACCTGCATCTTCTCCTGTGCACCCCCATCTGCACAACCACCTTCACACCCCTACAGCCATCCTCAGGAGAAGGCAGCTGTCACACCCTGTCACATCCCTCTGATGGTACAGCAGGGAAGCCCTGCTCAGGAGCACATTCTCCTCCTCTACACTGGAGTCACTGTGAGAGTCCTCTTGATCTCACAGGCTGTAGGGTGTGCCGGCTGTTCAGATGCCATCAGGAACATGAGCTGCATTGCTCTGCATCCAGTGACTTACCGTGCAGAGGGCTGTGAAGAGCTCTCGCCCAGTCAGGTCTCAGCTCAAGGTCTTCCTACTCCTGATTGCCTATAACCTGCCTCTGCCTCACTGCTCTCCCCTCGGTGCCTTCAGGCAGTGCCCTCAGCCGTGCTGTGCTTTGCAGAGGAGCTGCTCCTGGGCAGAGCTGTCTCTCTGCAGCACTGTCCTGTTGCTATGAGCTCCCTCCACCCCACGAGCCCAGCCCAGCTCAGCAGCAGAGGAACAGCCCAACGCATCTCTCTTTCTGTTCCCTTTGGACTCCCTTGAGATGTTCCTGGGGCTCCAGGGGAACCTGCTGTGAAACAGGCGGAAGGAATCACTGATCTTCCCTTCCTCAGCTGGGGAGAGAAGCTTACGACCAGCAGTCATTATGCCATAAGAAAAGGAGCTGGGCATGAGAATGACTTTTTTTCTCTCCTATTTAGGCAGGACACCAGAAAGGTGACATTGAAATATCTCTTCTTCCAAGCTGGAGGGGGATGACTTCACTTGAGTTAATTTTGGCATTTCATTTTGGATTTGTATTTCTAGGGCTAGAAACACATTCAGCTCTCCTTTGTCCATGCCATGTCTCTGCTCTGAAACAAAACCTTTGCACACATGGGGTCTTGGACCCTTGGTACCAGGTTTCCTTACATCAAATATGAGTGTGCCTGGTTGGACAGCATCTGTGTTTCAGCCAAAATGTGTAGCAATGCCCTCAGCCAGGGGCACAGACAGGATGAACTGGAGTGTTAATGTCAGAGACAGAGCTGTGGCACTGACCGAACCCATTGCCGAGGTGTGGTGGCAGAGGTTGGTACAGCTGATCTTCAAGGGCAGCACCCCCCAAGCACAGTTACAGCCCAAATGACAAACCAGTCTAAACCTGTAAGGCACTTCCAGGGAATCACAATGAGTGTTGAGTGCTTCAGAAAAGGTTAAAAGAGAAACCAATGGCTGTGCCCCAGAGCGTTTGTGCTTGGGTCGCATTTCTGGGTGTCAGAAAGAGAAGGTGACTGGGTTTACCCAGGGCAGATTGTGCCTGGACATCCTCTTTGCTTTCTGGTCTGGACGTGGGGGAGCAGCTTTTAACTGCAAGTCAGCAAGGGTTTCAGCATCATCTCCCACAACATTCTTCTGTCCAGGACAGGATTTTATGGTCTGTGTGGGTGGATAAGTAGATGGGTTAAAAAAACAGCTGGATGATCAGACATGGGGAGACATGGTCAGAGTTTGATACTTGCCCTGGGGACCTGTAACTAGCAGGGAATTGCAAGGGTCTGTGTTCAACCTGCCCTGTTCAATGTGTTTTTATGACCCAGAGATGAGACAGTCCTTTTTCACAGCATTTATAGAAGACATCACATTGAGGAGAGCAGCCACTACACTAGAGGCCAGCTTGCCATCCCAAGGCATATTGACAGACTGGAGGGATGACGCAATAGGAACCTCATGAGTCAATGAGTCCTGACCTTGAGGTGGACTAAGACCCTGCAATGATTAAGCCCAGGGACTGCTCAGGCTTCTAGCAGCTCTGTGGGAAAGGATCTTATGTTTTTTGGGTTTCATTAAGCAAAACATGAGCCACTAGCAAACAAGGCCCTCAGCATCTTGGGCTGTATGAGCAGGAGCACTCTTTACATGGTATCCAAAATATTTCCCCTAGGTTTTGACATCCCACCATGCCAGAGAGACCATGATGAACTGAAGCCAATTCAAGGTAGCAGTGCTGAAACCATCAGCCTGGGAGAACTTCAGTAGTGTGAGAAGAAGCTGAGATGGCTGGCCTTGTTCAGCCTCGAGAAGTGAAGATCTTGTGGGGAACATACAACAGCATTGTACAATTCCCAGCAAGATGGAGTTGGGCTCTTGTCCAAGGACAAGCGGCAATGGGCTGCAAGAACAGACATGAAGGCTAGCTATAGGGAAAAACCTTTCTAGCATGAGGATGGTTAAGCACTGGAAGCTTTTTCCAAGAGAATGTGCACTGTGTCTGTCCTGGAATGCAATCAAGGTATGTTTGGATAAAGCCCTGAGTGCTCTGGTCTCACTCTGCTTTGAGTAGAAGGTTGGTTGAGACACCTCCTGGGGTCCCTTCTGGCCTGAATGATGCTACCCTTCCTTGCTCTTGATATTTCCAAATTACGGAAAACTCCCAGGTTCTCCCTGACCCCAGAAGTAATTCACAGGAAGTGCAGGGCTGCTCCACAGGTGCCCCCAAACAGCCCTGACCACGTCCTTTTCTTCTCTTTTCATTTGTCCAACGCCAAGTTCTGCACTTTTACTACCCTGATACCCCTCCGAAACTAACAGCCTACCATGTTAATCCTTTCAGAGCAGGTCACTCAAGAAATGTCAGCATCCATGTAGAGAGTCTATAGATGAGCCAGGCACTGAAGCCATCATTGCAGAAGCACAGATGAGGCATTTGAACAGCTTAGTAAGCCTGGGAACCACCATGCCTTGCCTCCTGACATTCCTGGAGACAGCTGTGCTTTTTGTCCAGCAAAGTGTGATTCTTCTTTGGGTGTATGGGCCAATCTGCTGACGTATGCAATGTTTCATGTTGTGAACAGAAATAAAACCAACTTTTTGACTCGGTTAGTTTCATTTCACATGCTGAAAGGCAGGGAAGATGAAGGGACCTGAGAGCTTCCACGCTCCCTGCTGCAGAGTTATGACTTCAGAGACTGAAAAGGCAGGTAATGGTGTTGTATCTGCATAGCACAGGAAGATTTTGCCATTCTCCATTCCTTTGCACAAACCTGGTTGTCTTCGGCTATAATAGGAAAAACTCCCTTGCTTCATTTCCTCCTCTGGACAAAAATAAGGAGAAACTGCATGGAGCTGGCAGGTTTACGGGCAAATGTGTCTAAGGGCTGTAAGATTGAAATGATAACAGAGAGGCAGCAATGAGAGGAAAAACACTCTTCTAAGAACTTCATTCCAGAGGCTAGCTACTGAGAACTTAGAGCAATTACTTAAATACAGAACAACTATTGGGAAGGAAATTAAAGAGTTTTAGTTTATTGTCATCATCAAGGATAAGAAGCAGTTCCCTTACAGCACTGTCCTGTTACTGCTGTAACCAAGGTGATGGAATCAGTTCACCATAAACATGAACAATGCTGCTACTATGTCCCTTGTACAGCCCAACCCGTCTGGACACTAGGTCTGGGAA
The DNA here is from genome assembly GCF_030867145.1 of Opisthocomus hoazin. Classification (NCBI taxonomy): domain Eukaryota; kingdom Metazoa; phylum Chordata; class Aves; order Opisthocomiformes; family Opisthocomidae; genus Opisthocomus; species Opisthocomus hoazin. The sequence continues at coordinate 5,233,312 of NC_134426.1, read as the reverse complement.
CAGTAGGAACAGAGACTCTAGTCTCTAGTTGGCCATTAATGTTAAACAATAATAAATAGAAATAGCGTTACCTAATAGCTGCAGGTGCATTTATAGTAAATTAACCGAAGGGGAGAATCATGCATCTCCAACTGGAGAGGTGAGTTTGTAATAAAAACTGGAAGTCGCCTAGAACCAGTCAAGACGACCCTACTGTGTGGATGGGAGCCAGAAGAGCACTGAGTTTGCGCAGAAACAAAGGTCAATCAGCAAACACTGTGATGAAGAGGATAAGCCTTCATCTTGGGACCCCTGACGACCACCACTAGGAGGCACTGCGCAAGCACAGTGGGGCGGAGTCTATGGAAATGACTTCTTGGAATTGATTTTAATATGAAAGCGATAGGTTATGCATATGTATAGGTGGATTGGGAAACCTAATGAATATGTTTATTTTGATCTATATAAACTGCACGGAAAAGGTATGGGGTATGCACGTTCGGTGGAATGATCCCCTGTGCATCCAGCGCTGCAATAAAGAATGCTGCCTGTTAACACTGCAGTGGTGTTACGAGGTTTTATTCCTGGATTTTCGGTGACAGTTTCTGGCGACCCAGATGGGACCCCGCTTGTGAATACCGATTGATCCACGGGAACACGGGACCTCCAGCCGGCATCGAGGGATTCTCGAGGAGAACCTCTGATCCCTGGACGGAAGGATTCCAAGTAAGTCCCCTGGAATTAAATTAAGGCATTCTTCTAATAAGTAACGTGGGTTAAAGGCTGCTCGTAAGTCGCAGTGAAAGCCACGCAGGGTTGGAAAGTCTCTGCTCGGTGAAAGCCGGTGGAGTGGGCCCCAAGGGGGGAGTCTTCAGCTGGGGGGGTTGAAGTCTTCAAGATTCCGGCAGGGAGCTGGGATCCAAGAGGGAGCTCCCACAAGAGCTGGGGTCCCTCTGACTAGTGCCTGTGATATAGTGCACAATCACAACCACTGGTCATTCGGGAGATGGGCACATTTCTGAGCGAAAAGCCCATCCCACGGGGTACACCTTTGGGATGTATTCTGAAACACTGGAAGGATCTGGGGGGTGATCCTTTGACTCAGAAGCAATTGATTGAATACTGCAATCGTTGGTGGCCGATGTATACTCTGGATGGTGGGGAGAGTTGGCCAAAGAATGGGATACTGAGTTATAATACTATCTTGCAATTAATGTTGTTTTGTAAAAGGGAAGGTAAATGGGAAGAGATGACATATGTAGATTTGTTTTTCTCATTGAGAAATCATCCAGAATGGCAAAGGAAGTGTGGGATACGTCCCCACGGTCCAATGGTGATGGCTTTAAAGAAGGGAAAATGTGAAAAGGGCTCGAAGAAATGTTGTGCTGCTTGTAGTGTTGGCAAGGAATGTTTGAAATATGAGTCTGAGGCGGATGATTTTGAATTGATGGTTGCAACTCGCTGGAGATGGAGGGGCGATCAGGAGGATCGGGAGTTGTAGGCTAATAGTCCTTCTGCTCCTCCTATGGAAGGGGGGTAGGGGAATCCAGCCCGGTTTCAGGAATGACACGGGGAAGGATGGGGGGGTGGCTGAACCGGCTGCCCTCCAAGCTCCTCTCCGAGAAGCGGTAGGGAATAATGGTCCAATAGTAGTGAAAGTTCCGTCTTCAATAACTGATTTAAGGTCATGGAAAGAAGTTGCAGGCACATATCGGGAGGACCCTGAAAGGGTAGCGAAGGTTATTGAAACAATAATTAGGACCCAAGACGCTGATTGGAATGATTTGCAAGTGATATTGTATACTTTGCTCCATGTCACTGAAAAGAAAATGGTATTGAATGCTGCTAGAAAACAGGTGGAAGGAGCGCATGCTCATGGGGATTTACAGGGAACAGTGGATCAAAATTTCCCATCCTCAGATCCTGAATGGGACCCAAATCAGCCGGGACCCAGGGGAATGTTAACTAGATATCAAAAGTGGATTTTATTTGGTGTTAAGCACGTAATGCCAAAAGCAATAAATTGGTCAAAAATCTATGAGGTGAGACAAGAACTAAATGAGTCCCCTTCAGCCTTTATGGAGAGGCTGAAGGAGAGTGCCCGAAAATATACTAATTTGGATCCAGAAAAGCCAGAAGAAGCAACACAATTGGCCTCCATATTTATGGGTCAATCAGCCCCAGATACTAGAAAGAAGCTCCAGAAATTAGAAGGACCTGAATCTAGAGATTTGGGTAAGATGCTTGAAGTAGCCTGGACTGTGTATAATAATAGGGAGAAAGAAAAGAAAGTGAGATAGGTGCGGAGGGATGGAAAATTATTAGCAGCCTTAACTGGAAACAACAGGAGAGGCAGAGGAAGAGGACGACGAATAACTGTTGGAGAAAGAGGGAAGGTGAATCTCCAATTGGCACAAGATCAGTGTGCTATTTGCAAGGAACGCGGGCACTGGAAAAAGGAATGCCCTAAAGCTGGAGAGTTAGGTCCGACTCTCCGTGCAATCAAGCTGATGACTCTGGATGAGGAATCGTGAAGAGGACCGGGGAAGTCAACCCTAGCTGAACCCCTGGTTACATTGAAGCTAGGGAATGAGGAAGTCGAATTTTTAGTAGATACAGGGGCCACTTATTCGGTATTAAACACATGTATAGGGAAATGTAGTCATAAATCTGTAGATGTTTTTGGTGCGACAGGGCAAAGAGAAAACAGGCCTTTTAGAGCCGTTGAAATTTAGGTTGGGAAAACAGTGGGTAACTCACTGGTTTCTATATATGCCTGAATGTCCGTTGCCTTTGTTAGGACGAGATTTATTAAGCAAATTAGAGTCACGAATAAATTTTAAAGATGGAGAAATTGAATTATTGATACCAGAATCAAAAGCCATAGAGGCGAGAGTGTTTATGTTACAGGATTCTTTTAAGGAGGAGCAAATTCCAGAAGAGGTGGAAAGCACAGTAATGCCCTTAGTTTGGGCAAATGAAGTTCCGGGACGGTCCAAATTGGCAGAACCGGTAAAAGTGACCTTGAAACCTGGATCCAAACCGGTAAAACAAAAACAATACCCTATTAAGTGGGAGGCTTGAAAAGGATTGGAGGGGTTAATCACGAAATTTTTAGAATATGGACTTTTGGTAGAATGCGAGTGGAATTATCCCCCGTGCATCCGACGTCGCAATAAAGAATGCTGCCTTTTAACAGTACATTGGTGTTACGAGGTTTATTCCCGAATTTTCGGTGACAGGCCTGCTGCTGAACTTCATTAGAGTAGGAGCAGGTAGGGCTCAGGTACTCAATGGCTTCTTTGACTCTGTGTTCTCCCAGGCCTTTGTGGCTGAAGGCAGGACCCTGGAGGAGAAAGCCCTGCAGTGGATGGTTAGACTTCATGCCACTGATTGCCGCTCTCTAGGCCTGCAAGTTTTCAGTCCACCTCTCTTTCTTCTCAACTAGTCCAGACGTTAACATTTTCTATGTGATGATATCATAGGGGTACAGTGCTGAAAGATTTCCTGAAATAAAGGTAATTCACCACTCCTCTCTCCTCATCTACCAAGACAGTCATGTCATTGGAGAAGTTTATAAGGTCAGCTAAAAGTGACTTCCCCTTTGTGAGGCCATGCTGACTGCTCCTGATGACTCTCTTCTCCTTCATGTACCTGTAAATGGTTGACAGGATTAGCTGCTCCAAACTGTCATTACTTGAGTCCTCCTTTTATCCCTTCTTGAAAAAAGAAGTCACTTTGTTTACCTTGGATGTGACTTCGGCCTCTTGGCCCCCCTGTGCTCCAGGCCTCACTTGGGGTCTGGCACTTGGAGGCCCATAGTGATATGCCATTGTACACCTAATGTCTTCATTCAAGGGTTGATTCAGTCGGCCACACAGAGGTGGGCACTGCCTCCAAGACACCCTGAGGTAGCTGAAGACCCCCCGTGGGACTGGGAAATGTGACCCCAGGTCCTATAGAACCATACGTGCAGGAGGAGCTGGTGCACAGGCAGGGAAGCCCAAGGCATCTCCGTTAAGAGAGCTGTTTTCTTTCTCTTGACTAGAAAGGGAAGCCTGGGCGATTAACTACAAAGTGTCCAACACCAGATGAGATAACTCTATTCTCTGCCTTCCCCTACACTGGAGACACATGTAGTTTACCCTGCAGAAAGTAAAAAATGAGTGGGAGTAGAGGCTGCACGTGGGAATCAGCTGGGCTGCAGGAGGCCTTGACGATCTTTGTGGATTAGAGCCATATCTTTGAGCTAAACAGGAGGAAAGGAACGAAGAAACAGGATGGGAAAAATCCAACTCTTTGATAAGCGTGAAGGTCATGTGAACAGACGCATGATGACCAATCAGAAGAACAAAGGAGCTACATGCCAAAAGACCCTCACCAGTGAGACTCTGGGGATGGGGGACAAGGGGATATAATAATATTATGATTAACCATTCAAGTGCTTGTACTTCTGCTTGGTTTTCCTTGCTTTGCTTGCTTTGTGACTGCCGTAACTTATTGTGGCGTGCTGCCACAGCTGCAGAGTATGCTTGGTAATGTTCCTGTAACCTCAAAATATTGGGATTAGTGCAAATTTGGCTGTGCAAAAGAGAGCACTTCTCCTTTCTTCACCCTGTGAACTGAGGGAGCTTGTGACTTTAGTGGATAGATCATTGTGTGCACAGAGGAAACACAGAGTCTGGGACAGGGAGTGTTTGGGGGGATCTTGGGATCTGTGCTTGACACAGAAGGTGTTTTCCATTGGTCTAAGGTTATCTACTGTGGAAAAATTCTCTTCAATGGAGGTAAAGTGGACTTAATATACAGTAGAAGAATGATTATTTTTTAAATTGAACTATGCCTTTCTGTGTTTTTATTTGTTGGCCATTAAGAAAGATCCTTCTGTGTCTACACACAGCTCTTTCTCCAAGTAAAACTGGTGGGAGTTTGTGCCAAGGGTCTGAAACCCGTATCTACAGTCTTAAGGGGAGGAAGCTGAGATTGGAACAAGGCTTCTGTGAGTCCCAGGTAGGGGCAAAGACTGATTGATTTTCATAAATAAAGGGTCTTGATTTTCATATATATTCAGATTGCCTTAGGAGATGCTCAGGATTAATATGAGATGGAGATTGCTGACATCAAGTAATGTGTAAAGAATCCAAAAAAAACGGGGGAAAATCGTTTCTTATTGTTGTTTAGTGATGGAGTATTTTCTCTTTGACTTTCGCTCCTGAAAGCTCTTTAGTTAACCACAGAAGAATTGAGAACTTGAAGTGAAATTCTTCCTAGAGGCTCGGCTTAAGGCATTTTGAATGTTAATGAGCCCTCTGGTGCTGAATTCCTGAACTGCAGATCATGAAAGACTGAACAAGTCTCTAGAGAAGTAAAATTTGGCAGCAACTCTCCAAGATTCTAAGGATGTCAGCAAGCCTTACTGAGAACCATCATTACAAAGAGATCGTGGAGGGAATTACAGGAAGTGGTGACCGTCTCTGATGTGTCCCCCAGGGTGAAGCAGGAAGTCAGAGGCACGGGTTACAGGTGGAAAATCAGATGTGGAGTGTGGCTGTGGAAGGCCTCGATGTCTTTTGCAAAGCAGGACAGTCAAGCCCTGACCCCCATCCCCTGGGAATCGGGATCTGTTTCCTCACAACAAGTTCGTGGCTTTTCTTTGGAGCAGTGTGATGTGGGGTGTGGACTGTTCAGTGCAAGAGAGCAGTGGGAAACCTCCCAGGCTCTGTGGGGGTGAGTGAGGAGTCAACAATGCCCTCGGGTTGTAAGGCACTGATGTCTTCTCATGGTCTTCAGTGGAAGGGAGAGTAGCCATAGCCAAGAGGATGAAGACCTCATTTTTGTTGTCAGGGTGTGGTCCTGGCTGGCCCAAGACCCTTGATCATCCCCACCACAGGCTGTCCTACACTGTCCTATGCCTGTGCTCGTTTCCTTGCAGACTTTAGCTACTGCCCCATTTCCCCACCTCACTCCGACCCTCGGATCTCCCAAGCTTTCCTGATGTCCCTCTGTCCTCATTCACTGTTGCTTCAAACAGAAAGCTGTGTTTACCTGAGGGCTTGCCAATGTCTCTCAGTTTCCCAGCAACTGCTTTTTTCCAACACCCTGTTAATGCTTCTCTAGCACGCAAGATGTCACAGCCACAGACTTGCTTGGATCTGCTATTGCTCCCCGCATCCCGGCACTGAAATGCTCGTCCTCCTTCTGCTGCCTCAAATTCTAGACTCAGCCTATTCCACACTAATTCAAGTCTTCTTCCTGCCTTTAACAGAATGAATTCTACGCACACCCCAGTGTCTCCCTGCATTTCCGTGTGTATCACAAGCCCTTCCTCCTTCCCCAGCAGTTATGGAACCTCAGTCCAGGTTCCTGCAAATTTCCAGGCTAAGGGATCGATGACAAAAAACTAAGAGGAGGATAGCAAAAGCATACAAGAAACTGATAAGGACTAGCATGACAGCCTTAAAGAGTCACAGCTGTAATTAAAACAAGGTACTAAGTGCAACAAAACTGCCGATAAAGACTACTTCAAGTATGATTGAACAATCCTAATTAGCATGTTAGAAAACTCACCCTCAAGTAGCAAAACCTCTCTACCAAAAAAAAGCCCCTTCCTCATGGAACATGAACAGCAAAAAAGAATGGATACTGTGACTTTAAACAAACACAAGACATTAAAGCACCAATGGGAAAGAGGGTGATTAAGCACAATTACAAAAGTTCTGATAACTGACGCTCGAAATCTATAAATGTTAACCATGTGTTAGGCAAAATGTGGTAGCTTTGTGGAGTTGCCACCTAGCACCCATCTCTGCGCAGACGTGAAGTAAATAAATGTCTTGACTCTGTATGTTGATTGGCTTTTCTCACACCAGGTAAAAGAACCCTAATTTGGGGGACAACAAGGCTGGTAGTGAAGTCTCTGCCTGCAGAAAAAAGCACTGTTCACCACACATGGGTGATGAGGGTCTTTGCAGATGCCTCCATGCTTCACCATTTCCTCCATTTGCCCTCTGCCCTCAGTCCACAGCTGACTTCTTCCCAAGGCCCTCAATCCATGTGCCCAGCATACAGGTAAGCCTGAGGAACCACAGGGACCTGCAACTCATGGGAGACAGCTGCATGGGTATGTGCAATACTGCTGACCTGGACACGATCATAGAAAAGCCAAGGAGCTGGAGTATTGTGACGAGCTGCACGAATCTGCCATGGGAACACGCAAACCTGAAGGAAAGGACCCCCATCCCAACAATTCCACAGAGGGAAGACATGGTCAGGATGGCTCCTGGAAACAGCTCCCATTTCGCCTGAAAGTCCTGTTCACATCCAAAGAAGGGCATGTCATTTTGACAGCCCCCAAAGATGGGACCACTCACCATTTCATTTACTTAAAAAAACAAACAAGGAAGCAACATTTTCTCCTTTCTCTTCTACCTTAGGACCTGGCTTCTGCTCTGCCTCTTCTCAGTAAATGGATTCAAAATCCTACATGCCTAAAGGGATGGTTGGTGCACACTATGTCCTTTCCAGGTCTTTCACATCTGTAGAAGCAGAACCAGAAGAACTTTCTTCTTCCAGGTCAACAAGGCCTGTGCCAGGATGCAGAGAGGGTGGCTGCACCCTCAGGGATGGGGAGCCAGGAACCAAGGGGCTTAACACAGCGAACAAGGGAGCAGGGCAGCGGCCTTGCCAGCCTGGGCCTCATCCCACAACAACTGAGTGAGGTGAGCAGAGTAGGCTGGGGATGGCAACCAGGGTCAAACAAGTTTCCAGGTCACAGCCAGGTTTGTGAGGATCAGTCAGGGCTAAGGCCCCACATGGAAGTCAATACACAAGTCAGGGTCAGGCTGATGAGCGTAAGCAGGGTCAGATGCAGTCAAGTGATAGCCAGGCAGGTCCGTAGTGGCAACACAGATCCAGGACACAGCAAGGATATCAGTCTCTGCATCTGAGTCCGGATGAACAGGCTCCACAGCAAGGCATGGCTAAAGCCAGATCAGTGCTACTGCATCATGTGTCAGACAGGGACTGAAGGCCCAGGCCTGAGCTTAAAGAAAGCCCCTGGGCCCCTGGGCAGCGGGATTGGGTGGAGGTCCTCTATGAGTTTGGTCAGGGCTCTTAAAGTCTCTAAGTACTGTCGAGACCTTTGGAGCCATAGCAGGTCATCAGGGAGGACGGCTTGGCCAGGAAGAAATCTATGGAGGTGTGCAGATGTTACTCTGCCATCACCAGATTCTAGAAACTCTCAATTCACTCCAAGAAAACACTCATCTACAATCAGCACTAACACATACCAGTGTCCCAGACAGGTTGACTGGAGACCATTCACCACCTGCATGACTGCTGGACGCTAACAAGTAATGCCTGAACCAGTCCTCGCTCCCTAATAACTATACAGGGACCCTGATCTCATCACACTGAGCCCATGAAGAAACAAGCAACACAATGAGCCTCTTCAGAGTCTGTTCCTTGGACATGTTCTTGAGAGCAACTTTGAAAGATCTAAGCCTTCAGTCACTGCACTCAGCAGATCCCCTTTCATGATAGAACTGCTGTTATGGAGGCCACCTCTGTCAGAAAAATGCCCATTGCCTGTCTCGGCTTGTGGTCAGAGGACTTTTAAATGCAGGATTATGACCAAACTATAGGAGCACTCAGGCCTGAAACTAACAGAAGGGCTCAGAAGCAGCATGTGGAGATGGAAAGGACAGCTTTGGAAAGAGTAAGCACTGGTTATCCCTGGTCGTGCTGCTGTGCTGGGATGCTCTTCCTCTCCACCTCTGCACATATGCACTGTCCCTGCGGTTCCAGAGAAGGTCTGAGGAAGGATCTTGGACAAACCAGTCAGTGCAGGGTACTTTACTTTATTTAAATAGAGAGAGACTGTGAGTCCTGAAAGTCTCTGGGTCACACAAGAATGATAGATACTGGTGTAGAAATGGTACAACTAATGACATCTCTTTGTGGAAAATATCACAATTAGAAAAAAAAAAAATCAAACCAAACAAAAAAACCCCAAACAAATGATGGAAAACAGGCTGCGGCTATGAGAAGTTACATTATGAGTAATTTCCAGAAGAATATAGAGGGTTTAATTCTTCTGAAAAAATACAGTCATCACTTTCTTCAGGGAATTCATGAGCTCCTTGTTCCTCATGCTGTAGAGGAGGGGGTTCACTGCTGGAGGAAACACCACGTACAGGACAGCCACCACCAGGTCCAAGGATGGGGAGGAGATGGAGGGGGGATTCAGGTAGGAAAATACGCCAGTGCTGATAAACAGGGAGACCACAGCCAGGTGTGGGAGGCACGTGGAAAAGGCTTTGTGCCGTCCCTGCTCAGAGGGGATCCTCAGCACAGCCCTGAAGATCTGCACATAGGACAGCACAGTGAAAACAAAACACCACCAAAATACAAAAGCACCAAACATGACAAAGCCAACTTCTCTGAGGTAGGCATGTGACCAGGAGAGCTTGAGGATATGAGGGATTTCACAGAAGAACTAGTCCACAGTATTACCCTTGCAGAGGGGTATGGAAAATGTATTGACAGTGTGCAGCACAGCATTGAGAAACCCACTGCCCCAGGCAGCTGCAGCCATTTTGAGACAAGTGCTGCTGCCCAGGAGGAACCCATAGTGCAGGGGTTTGTAGATGGCAGCATAGCGGTCATAGGCCATGATGGTGAGCAGAGAAAACTCTGTTGAGATCAAAAAGACTAACAGAAAGACTTGTGCTGCACATCCTGCATAGGAGATGGTCCTGGAGTCCCAGAGGGAATCGGCCATGGATTTGGGGAGGGTGGTAGAGACGGAGCCCAGGTCAAGAACAGAGAGGTTGAGGAGGAAGAAGTACATGGGTGTGTGGAGGCAATGGTCATAGATTATGGCAGTGATGATGAGGCCATTGCTGAGGAGGGCAGACAAGTAGATGGCCAGGAGGAGCCAGAAGTGCAAGAGCTGCAGCTCCCGTGTGTCTGTGAATGCCAGGAGGACGAACTGGTTGATGGAGCTGCCGTTGGACATTTGCTGCCTCTGGACATGGGGCACTGCTGAAAAAGGAAAAGACAGTGCCAAGTGAGGACATGCTTCTTTTAGCAAAACCAATGCCATTGCTCTGTCACTCTGACACTTCCACATGGTTTCCTTTTCAGGAGGAAGCCTGCATTCAGGTCCCTGACTTGAGCTTTATTTTGTGCTGGCTCCTTGGGCTGTGAGTAGCCAGGTGTCTGCGAGCAGGCTCTCAAGAGGTCATCCCTTTGCTGCTGGAGTGGGTACATGGGAATGGGACAGGGGGACTGGGTTGGATATTCAGAATTCATCAGAGTAAACCACGCCTTACACAGAGAGACTTGTTAGCATCTGCACTCCCAGTTGTAAAGAATGTGAGGGTTAGAAAGGAGTTTTGGAGAACCTTTTCCTACCCAGACATCATGCTTGGTTTTCTGCAGTCAGCAATCCCCAGCTTTTCTGCTGCACTTTGAGCTAGAGACTGTAAGACCTAAGAGACAAAAGGATTCTCTGTGGCTAAGGGTGAGGTGAGGGGAGGATGGATAAGATTATTCCAAAGTGCCCTGCTCTTGCACTTGTGGGTGTCAAAGGACAATCACATTCTTGTCTTACCCTGAAAAGAAACCAGACACTGCTGAGAGTGGACAGATCACTAAAAGTTTCACCGTTTTACGGTACCTCAGCAAGGTGTCAGCACCCCGCTTCTCACCAAGGACACACATCATTTCCTCAGTTGTGGCATCTCTGCAGTTCTCCATGGGGCATTCGGATAAGACCAAGATGCTACAGGAAACATTTGCATCATGAAGGGAAGCTCACAGTTAGGAAGGACACCCCAAGGAGATACCCAAGTGTCTTGCTGAAGATAGCTCAATAAGAGAGACTCAGCTCCTTCCCCAGTCCCCAGACTACTCCACCCACAGCCCTACAGGTTAGAGGAAAGCTTGGACACTTCATTCCCATGGACACACGTGCACGGGAGGAATCACAACACTGGTGCCTGACTTGGCTGCAGCAATTCCAATCCCCAGAGAGCCTGACAGCACGAACAAGGTAACGATAACAGTATCACAGACCAGTGGAAATTAGTCACTTTAGTGGGTTCCTGTAAGACTTACTCATCACTCAACGTTACAGCCCACAAGTCTCAGAGACTTGGTGAAGCGTGACAGCTCCTTTTCCAAATCCTTTAAAAGTAGGAAACTGAAAACAGACTCAGAAAAACTCATCTCTTTGTAGTAATCCCTGCCTTGACCTTCTCCTTGAAAAGTGCCCTCGGAAATGTTCTGGCAGTCATCTGGAGCTGTAAGCAGCCCTGACCCACGCAGCACCCTCTTGACAGCAGAAGAACGCCCTCCTGCCTGGAGTTGCTTCTCCCACCTGCAGCTTCTCCCTGCCCCACCGTGGGGAGCTCCCTGGGCAGGCTGAGTGCTGACCCTGGCAGGTAGCAGAGTCCCTCTCACAGCAACACATCTCCCTGGGGTGCAGGGACCCTGCTTAGAAGGACAGCCCTGAGCAGCCCTTGTTGTCCCCCAAAATCGGGGTTTGTTTAGCCGGTGTGCAATATGTTAATCTACACCCAGAGCAGAGGTATTGTGTTGCATATTTGCGCAGATACGGGTGTCTGTCGCAAGACAGCACATCTCGTTCACAAATTGACATTTATGCACAAAGTATTAACATATTCAACTCCCTAATACATATGCATTGTTATTCTATGGAATGATTGGTTAATGACTCTTTTTCCAGCATGTAAGTTAGTACGCATGCTCCATTTCTTCATCTATTTAATGTGGGTTACAATCGGGGTAGGTGGTCCATGAGCTGGTGGTTGTAATCTCCCCATGCCAGAATTACCTTTCCCCTGGTTACCCGTTTCTTTTGGCAGTCTCACCAGTTCTTCACAGCTCGTTAGATATTCTTACAATTTACCACTCTCTGGTTCTACTTAGGACATCTACATCCTTCTTATGAAACAATAACACATTATTCAAAATCCTGTTTCTTATTTTCTCTAAATGTCCTATAGATAATTATAAGCTTACAAGATTATGAAACTTTTAACTGTAATGAGGGCAGGGCTTTACAAAAATACCCACAGCTGCAATAGTCTGATCAATTTCAATTTTCATTTCACATTTTGATTCCCCTTTTTTATTCCTTAGAACAACACCCTGGGTGCACACCCGGCTTCACGCCCTGCAGCCATCCCCTAGTGCAGGCAGCTGACATGCCCCGTCCCTCTGATGGGGCACAGAGAAGCTGTGCTGCAGACCACGGCCTTTTCCTCTACTCTGGAGAAACTGCAAGACCTCCAGAAGATCCCACAGGCTGTGATTTGTGCCAGCTTTAGGACATTGTTCCAATGACCGCAGCTGCATTGCCCTGCAGCCAAAGACCTACCTTAGTAAGGGTTCTTCAGATTTTTCTCCAAGTAAGCTCTTCTCTGTCCTTCCACCCCAGACTGCCGTTAACCTCTCTCTGCCTCGCTCCTCTCCCCTCGCTGTCTGCAGGCAGTGCCCTCAGCCCTGCTGTGCTTCTCAGAGGAGCTGCTCCTGGACAGAGCTGTCTCTCTGCAGCGCTGCTTGGTTGCCATGAGCTCCCTCCATCCCAGCAGCCCAGCCCAGTTCAACAGCAGAGGACCAGCCCACTTTCTGTTCCCCTTCTGGGCTCATTGGAGATGTCGCTGAGGCTCTGGGGCTGACAGCTCCTTAAATGCACCCTGGTGAGCATGGCTTCAAGTCACCTGAAATAATGACCAGCAGTGCAGAGAGACTGAGTCCCACAGCATAGATTTCCCTAGCAGAATATGGTCCTCTACAATAGGCAACACTGTTCCTCTCTGGACACTGATATTCTTGACCCATAACAAAAAGGACACACTGACAGGGGCAGGGAGGGGGTTGGCTTCCGCTCTGTAGGGCAAGGAATCAGCTGAAGATGTGCAGGCATCTCATCCTGACCAATAAGCCCTTGGGTTGAAGAGGGATTCAGCTCCCCCCATTGACCCTGCAGCCCCAGAGAAGCTGAGAATCCTCTTGGTTCAGTTTGGGCATGCATGAAAGAGTTTTCAGCATGTGAGCCCCAATTCTGAGCTCCTTATCTTTCTTCAATGGGAACTCAAGTGCTCACATACAGACTCTTTGTGATGACTGAGGTGCCAGAGGGGGTCGAAGATGTGGGCAAGAGTTTGCAAGCTCTGATGGAAAAACTCTGAGAACACCCACATCCTTTGTGAGCATCATCTGAGGGCCAGAGGGAGAATGGGCATATCCTTGGCCACCCACAGTAACACCACAGAAGCACAGAATCACAGAATGGTAGGGGTTGGAAGGGACCTCTGTGGGTCATCTAGTCCAACCCCCTTGCCTAAGCAGGGTCACCTACAGCAGGGTGTATAGGACCTTGTCCAGGCGGGTCTTGAATATGTCCAGAGAAGGAGGCTCCACCACCCCTCTGGGCAGCCTGTTCCAGGGCTCTGTCACTCTCAGAGTGACACGTGCCCAGTGTAAGCTGGCATCCACCCAAAACTGGAGCCCACCTGGCCATGGAGTCATAGAGCGGGCAGGTCCCCTCTGCCTGGGTCTGGGCACAGCTTTTCCCAGGGAGAAGCTCTGCTTTTCCCCTGCAGAGCGCTCGTGTGTTTCAGCCTGTGGGCTGCCATGGGTGGCACAGGGAGAAGGGCTATTTCAGCAGAGCAAGGCTTAAGCAGCTCAGCTGGATGAGCATTAGACTAAAGGTCTAAAGGTTCCTGGTTCAATGCCAGTTTTCCGTAATGTTTTTCTCCCTTGTATTTTTTGCATAGGCCTTCTGCCTCTTTCAGCCTGCCCCAGCCACACTTGCTCTTTCATCTCTTGCTAGCGCGCTGTCACCGATCTCTAGCTGCAGATCTGCAGCTTAGAAGGGGCCTTCATCCTGCATCACAAGTCCTCAGCCTTCCCCTAGGCAGGATTCTCCTTTCAGTGCTCTGTTTGGGTGCTCAGCAGCTGTCCCTCCTTCCCATCTCCACAGGGATCAGGATGTCTCCACTGCATGGTCTCTGCAAAGACTCTGTTTCTCTCTTGGACATTCTCAATGGTGCACAGCCTGCTTCCCTCCTCACACACATCCTTCACCTCGTCCTCAATTCCCAGACTAGATGCCACCTCCTCCACAGTCTCAGGGTCAGGTATTCCCTGGAGCAGAGGCCTGAATGGCAGCATCCTTCCTCCAGAGGTCTGTCACAGCGAGACCTCTGATGTGTCCAGGACAGCTGACAAAACCATGCTGAGGATCATCCACTGCAGTGTCTGGGCACCAGTGGTGTTTAGTGACATGCTGTCCTGAGCAGAGTTTCTTGGCCTGCTTTGCCCCTTTGCTGCAACAACTGACGAAACACCTACGTGCTCCTCTCTGGGCATCAGCAGGGAGATACACAGCACAGGGGGATCCCTCTGGAGCCCCTCATGAACATCCCTCAGCATCAGTTCCTCCCTGTGGCAAGGGCACAAGATGGGACAGAAATGCCAGCAGTGGCTTGCCTGGGATCTAGCAAGGAAGGTCATCAGCTCTCACACTCTGTCTTCAGCACAGCCCCAGCCCAAACACTCGACGTCATTTTACTCTCCAAATGTACCTTCCTCTGCACATGACATTGCACACGTTTCTGTGTTCTCCATCCCCTCAGCACCACATTCAGGGCCCACAGCACAAGTGTCTCGACTCTCCCCAGTTTCCTTGCCCAAACCTGCTCCCCACCAGACTGCACTGCCCAGCCCAGCTACAGCCCCTCCAAGCCATCAGTCCTTGACCAGAGGAAGAAACACCTGCTCATGAGCTCCAACAAGATGCTGGGTTCTCGTCTTGCATCTTCTTGCTGCTCATGAGCTCAACCAGCTGCTGGGTTCTCTTATTTCAACCTCTTGCTGCTCGTGAGCTCCAACAATCTACTGGGTTCTCCTCTTGCAACCTTCTGCTGGTCACTGATTCCCCCAGATCGTCTCTGCCAGGCAGGGGCCCAGCAGGGAAAACTTTATGGCACTGGGCAATGCAGCTACCCCAGTTGTATGACCACAAGGACTCCATCCCTGCATGTGGTCAACCCAAACTCACCCACCCTGCCACAGAGGTTCCAGTCAGGGCTGTCGTAGGGAACTGCTCTGCTGTCTCAAAAGTCCTCAGGGCTACAGGAGTGGGAAGGTCCCTGAGCCCAATCCCCAGCCCCAGCCCCACAGAGATGGAAGCCTGCTATTCAACTCACTGCCACGGATGGGGGGCACAGGGGGTGCAGAGGGAGGCCCAGTACCTGGAGGAGAGAGTGGAAGATATCTGTCTTGGGGACACCTCACCCCTAAAAGGGCGTTTCCCTCACCCTCTTGCCTTGTTCCTGCTTTGGGGCTGGGGACAGATGTGACACAGAGGGCTGTAGCCCTGGGTGGCAGAGGAGGCTCGGGGGAAGGAGTGTGCTCCTCTCCATTGAAACACCCTGGAGTGGGCCAGAGAGTGGGAGCAGCACCTGCAGCAAAAGTCTCCTTCTGCCCCATCGCCCTGCAGAGAAGTTGAAGGGGGAGAGCTCTGCAGTGCAGCCCTGTGCCAGGATCAGGCTGCAGCAGACAGGCAGTGCCAACCTCCTCTGTCTCTGAAGGCTTCAAGTGCTGCTTTCTGCAGAGGGTCCCTGGGCACTCAAGGACAACAGGACTGTGCTTGTCATAGACTGGTCATGGGAGGAGAGTGTCTTCTGCCAGCAGATGTCAAGGGGATGTAGCTCACTGGAAGAGCACCCGCTTTGCATGTGGGAGGTCCTGGGTTCGATCCCCAGCATCTCCAAGGGGTGCTTTTTCACTGACTCCTCAGCCTCAGACAGCTGGAGCCGGAGCACTTGGTCCTCTCCTGCTCTGCCCAGTCAGGGTCAGGAAACCTTTCTGGCCGCACTGGGAGACGTGACGTGAGGGTGCTGGTCAAGCCCAGGTGTCCTTTTGGTGGCTTTCCAGGGATAAGCGTCTCCAATTGTCTTGATTCCAGGTGGAGATCCCATATCACAAGGGAAGCACCCCTTGGGCTGTCTGAGTTGGATGAGGCTGGGCAGGGCTGTTGGAGTCTCAGCTGGATGAATGATGTTTCTTACTCTGATCCTGTTTCCAGGTCCTTTCTGTTCCACCATCACCACTGGCTTGAGCAGAGCCAGGGCCCACCTCTTGTTCCTTGGCTGTTTCTTGTCTTCATCCACTGTGTGCTTGTGCGACTGGGGAGGAACAAGCCTGTCCACAGCCATGCACAGGCGCTGAGGGCCACGAGATGTTGTCTCAGCTGCTCCCCTGGCAAGAAGACCCGCAACGAAAATGGGATGTGAGACATGGACTTCCAGTGCAGTGTGCCCAGCCTCTGGGAAGGGTGAGCCCATACTCAGAGAAATAAGGCTGCTCTCCCACAGGCTTTCCACAGCTGTGCTCTGACCAGCATGGAGAACCAATGCTGAGAGTTGGGGTCTCACTGTGACCCTCCTCACATAGGTCCTCAGGAGCAACCACAAATCTGGGGCGCAGTGGGGACTCCGCTTTGCTGCAGAGAATGGACCCAGCCCACAGGGACAGAGTGCTCAGGTCCCAAAATGCCGTGAAACGGGCTCTTTCTGTACAGGGGTGCAGAGGCACACACAGGCCTGTGGTTGATCTTCTCAAGGAGATGGTGGCAAACGTCCGCCAGAGTAAGGAAGAACTGTTACACCTGTAGGAGGGCACATCTGGCAAGGAGTTGGCACAGGACAGGCACTGGGCTCTTCTGCCTCATCCCCCCTTGGGGCGTCATGAGTTTGCCGGTCAGTGTTCATACTGACCATAGGCCCCCACCATGTTGAGCTGAGAAGATAACACTCTCCCCTGCTTAGAATCATAGAATGATAGGTTGGAAAAGATCGCCCCATCATCAATCCATGCTGTCTGCTTTTGCACATGTTCTTTTTTAGGTGCACAGAAATGCCAAAGTGACCTTGTACAGCCTGGGGTTCCCTGGGTTGACTTTCTGAGCTCTTTCAACAACAGGCGCTACATTGCCTTGTCCTCACTCACAAGAGCCCTCGACCAATGCCAGGAAGCTTTGAAAGGGATATTCCAAAGAAATGTCAATCTCTCCCTAAAACTTCATTACCGTTATTCTCCCTGTTAAATGGTGTCTTGAATTTCTCAAAACTTTCATATATTTTCACCTGTCTTCACTATTTCTAAAGTATTTTTTTCAGATGCAGGCTGCCTAGACAAAGGCCCTTTCCATTATTCTCCAGTTTTCTCCTCCCTTTACTCTTTGTGCATTCAGATTCCTGTCACCTACCGAGCTGCTGTTTTGACATCAGCGAGTCAAAAGTTTACCTGCCTTTCAGTAGTCTGATTGTCTCCTTTGCCAACTCTCTAATTATGTTTATGACTATTTTTTTTCCTCTACCTAGCTACAATATTTCTCATAGGATTATGTCTTATAGGAAGGCAACCTCATTAGATGTAGATTGTAATGGCCATGTAATTGCAGAGAGTGTTTTTTTTATGGAACTTGATTATGTTTTAATTATTTTTCTTGCAAATAGGAAAACTCCTGCTGTTCGTGTGTACAGCCAGCTCTCTGTGGAGAGAAGGTGGGAGATGGTGCAATGGAGCTGTAACATCCAGTTGCAGAGACGAGTGAAGGAGTCTGACGCAAAGAGCAGTGACACAAGTCCCAGGTGGCCGATGAGAGAAATGTTGAGGTTGGGGAGGTGAGGAGCAAAGTTGTCCATAGAGTGTCAGATGGCAAGGGACTGCTTCTCTGACCTGTCCAGCCCTCCTGAGAAGACACCCTGGAACAATATCACTTGAACAATGTTTCTACCACTCATTCTGTAAACTGAAGAGCACTTAAAAATATCCCTTAAAATAAAAACAATATTTTTATTAGGCACAGGATAACATCTTCCTCCTTATCTATACTGTGAAAAAGCTCCTGCTAGTCTTGAAGAATTGAAGAAATTTACAGGAGCTTGTTAGTTTAGCACTTTCTGTATTTTAATGACTCCCATGGGGTATTTGGTGTTGAGTCCATGAACCTCAGATGCTGAGAGGAAATCCAAACAAATGCTCAGGAAGGCAGAAGTAAAACTGAAAGTACCTGGAAGCATTGATTGGCCCCACTGCGGTCCATTACTGACAAAGCCTCCCCAGGGACTCCTTAGAGCAGAGAATTGGAGGCCACGATTGCAGGTAGGCAGAGGCACTGTGCAGGTGGCTGCAATGCTGAGAAAACCCTTGGCCTGCTTTATGAAGCAGAAAGGCCAAGGGCTGAGCCCCAGGCCCTGGGAAGGCAGACCCTGTCCCTCACACATGGCTCAGGGCTCTTCTTGGGGACAGTTGAATGTGTGGGTGAGAAATGACAAGTGTAGGAAAAATCTGTAAAACCTCTCAGCCTCCCTAAGAAGACGCGAGGATGAAACACCGCTTAGAGCCTCAAAAGAAAGTTTCTCCTGGTAGGAATCGGTGATAGAGGTAATTGCCATGGCAAAGGGGACAAAGTCCTCGGTCTTGTTGAAACTTTTTGCCCCATCAGAGTCCTTAGCCATCTCTACTGCAGATTGTCCTACTCTGTCCCATGCCTGCATTTCTTGCCCTTCAGCCTGTAGTCACACATATTTGCTTGCCACCTAGCACTCACACCAGCATTTCCATAACTTCACTGATGTCTCTCCACTCTCACTGGTTTTTCCTTGAATTTCAAATCCATGGGAGGATCCAGAGTCCTTCTGGGTGACCTCTTTCACAGCAAGGATACCCTTTGAGGGAGACTGCTTTTTCTTCACCTCTAGTCTGAACCTTCCAAGCAGCATTTTGGGAAGGTTTCCTTCCCTTCTCACTACCAGGAAAAGCTCCATCATTTCGGAAACAACCCTTCAGGCAGATGCAGGCTTCTACTTCAGCGCCCTCAGCCTTCACAAGACTAAAGAATCCCAGCTCCCTCAGCCTCTCCAACAGAGGCTGTAAACCCGGAGCCCCACATACAGGCACACTACTCCAGATGTGGCTACACCAGTGTGAGTGAGTCAAGTGGGTGATAACTGTCTTGTCTGTGTGGCCACACTCCTCCTAATGCAGTCCTGTATGCTGTTGGGCTTCTTCACTTGGAGCATGCGCCACTTGCTCATCCGGCATCTCTTGGAATGCCCAGGCCCTTCTCCTCATTGCGACTCCTGAGCTGTTCAGGTGCCCACCTGCCCACATTTTTCTGAGTTATTCTCCCCCGCAAAAAATGACTTCCAACTTCTCGTAAAAATTCATCAGGCTTCTACTGCCAAATCCCAGAGATTTTGAAGGTCTCCCTGAAGTGAAGCTCGATTTTGACAGCTTTTGATTTGTGCGTACCACATTTGTGGTGCCGCTGATGAGACAGCAGCATGAAGAATTGCAGGACACTACTGATAAAAGAAGGCGGTACCTGTTCAGTGGAATTGATGACCAAGGGAGGAATTGCCATGGTAACAAGCTTGGAAATGCCAAATGAAGGTGCAAAGGAAGCCAAAGTAGGGCCAGGGAGGAAAGGGTAAATAGAGATGGGCTGTTTGCATGGGAGGGTACAAGGATGGTCAAGGGAAAGATATGGTGAATGGCACACAGCTGAAACCAGGACAGTATCCAATTCTTCTTTTAGACCATCTACATCACACTCAGATCCAACCCTTCCCAATAAATCTTTTCCTGTCTTTTGATTTACACGCAGAGATACCATTCCTTACTCTGTGGGCCATTCCTCTAAAATGTTCATTGAGTTCACTTAGCCCATGACTTTGGGCTCCATCTGTCCATAACAGTCTTTCAGGGCAGGAGACATGCTGGGTGCTGTTGGATGGTCACATATAATGGTCACATAATAATGGAAGATTGACAAGGAGAGTTGCAAACACGCTCAAGTGACTTGCAGCTGGGGTGTCAAAAAAGACATGTAGCATACTAATCATTGTTTAGTCTTGTGTGCTCAACCAGCAGAACATCTGTGTTTAGATAACATAGGTCTGTGATTGATAGACTCCAAGGCAATCTGTCAAACATGCCTGTGATTCCTGCCCTGCTGCGGGAAGGACCAAGGCACAGTGGAAAGTTATGTCTGGGTGAACATCGTATGTACCCAGGTGAAAGAACCAAGTTCAGTAGCTGGCACTCTTTCTCTAGCAGGGACTGAGCTCTGTGGTGTCTGCATTCCTGCTTTGCTCCTGTGCCTCTGCCTAGGTGCTGTGTCAGAGATCCCCTGGTTTGCGAGATAATGACAATAAATCCACTCTTTATATTTCATGTGTGGTTTTATGGTTTTTTGCTGCATTCTGCTGTTTTGGCTTACTTGTCCTTCTCGTGCTCCCAGCTGAGAGGCACCTTTATGGCTGGCAGTAAGAAGGGGTTTTAGCCAGTGCGTCCTTCTGCTGCCTTTTAGAATACAAGGAAAATGCAAGCAAATCCCTCTTGGTAACAAGAGAGCCGGGTGTGGGACCTGTGGCTGAGCTCGGGACAGGGAGCACCCCTGGACCAGCCTTGGGGCTTGCTGCCAACCTGCCTTCAAATGAGCTCTCCCAGCAGGTTGGTGCCCAGGGGTTACTTGGAGTTTTGCTCTTCTCCTTCAGGAACCACGTTCGATGCCAAGCACACCCAGAGCCAGGAGAGGACTTCTAGGACAGCTGGGGCTGATGGTGACAGTTCCCACCAGCTGCCCAGGCCAGAGAGATGCAGGTGAGATAGCAGGGAGGAGACACCAACTAATTGCCTCTTCTCTTGCAGGAACAGGCTTTAGCAGCAGGAGAGAGCCAGGCACAAAGGGCCTCTGAGGTCAAAGAAAGTGTCACGCAGAGCACAAAGAGGCGGGAGGAGAGAAACAGGTGCAGGTCCCATGGGTGGAACAGTGCTTTCAAGGTACCACCTGCCACCGAAACACGAGAACAGAGAAAAGGCACTGGCAGGTGATGGAGTGACTGGGAAGAGTGCCTGGCAGAGGGAAGAGCATGGAGAGACAGGAGACAAGATAGAAACGGAGGTGAACCAGATGGCAGGTTGAGACTGAGGGTGCTCATACTGTGCAGGTCCTGCTGCGCTGAAAACTTAGGCTGTCACGTTGGAAAATACTTCCAGTTTGTAGTGTTTCAGTGTTTGTTGTCCAAATCTGTAGGCGTCAGTGACTGCACTGTGTATTACTGAGGATGACTCGAACTTCTCATAATCTTGATGAATTTGGCCAGTGGTTAGTTTTGATTTTATAAAAAGATGTAAGAAGTGTGGTGATGTATTTAGGACTTGCTCACCAAAATGAAAGCTATGTACTAAGGGCTCACGAAATATATGAAGTCAGCAAATACTATAAGGGAATGATTTCAGTATTATTTAATTCCTCCTCTCAGCAAATAGACTTGCCTTCATTATTTCACAGTGGCTTCAAAACAAAAGATTGCCTGTGCATCCTTTGTCCAAAGACAGTGGATTTCTTCAGAAAATATGTGGCCTCCTTCTACAACCCTTTCTCCCTGCTGTGCGTACTGTGGTGAGGAGTACCTCCAGTGGCTTCTGGATGAGTTCCTGTGCTGAAAACTGCAGCCCATGAGAACATTGCTTTTGGACCCCCAAAGCATCCCCTGATCCTCAAGCACTTTCCTGCAGGTCGGCAGGAGGGAATTGCAGGGTCACGGGTAAGAAGCTGCTCTCCAAGCCCTTGGCTGAGGTTGTTTTCTACAGACAACTCTTCCTGCCCCCCCCGGGAGGACGTTCCTCCCCTTCCCACATGCTCCTCCCGCACCTCCCTGAGCCATTTCTCTAGCCATGACAGTGTCCTCAGTTCTCTGCCATGTTCTTGCCTGGTGCAGGCGGTTTTGGCACTGTGGGGACATTGGGGGAAAGCCCAGAGGGGTGGCAGGGCTGGAGCGTCCCCGGGCTGTGCCCTGTGCCTGTCCCGGCTGGTCCCCAGAGGGGCCATGCTGTGGTGGGAGGGGGCAGTCAGGACCCTGTGGACACTGGGAGGGGGTTGCAAGGCCCCAGGGACTGTGGGGATGGGGTCAGCCAGGCCTGGGCTAAGGCCCACCCCATTGCGGCCAACATTTGGGTGTCAAGAGGATGGCGCCAAGCTCTTTTCAGTGGTGCCCAGTGACAGGACAAGGGGCAATGGGCACAAACTGAGGCACAGGAAGTTCCGTCTGAACATGAGGAAGAACTTCTTCCCTCTGAGGGTGACGGAGCCCTGGCCCAGGCTGCCCAGGGAGGCTGTGGAGTCTCCTTCTCTGGAGATATTCAAGACCCGCCTGGACAAGGTCCTGTGCAGCCTGCTCTGGGTGACCCTGCTTCGGCAGGGGGGTTTGACTAGATGACCCACAGAGGTCCCTTCCAACCCCTACTACTCTGTGATTCTGCAACATGGCATGGCCACCAGGTCCCCGTGGGCACCGGTGTCCCTGCACCACCATTCCTGACCCAGGGAGCCCCAGGAGGTGACGGGGCCCGGGGTGATGTGACATGGCAGTGGAGTTTGAGGGTGTGGAGAGGGAAACTGGCAGCTCTTACAACCCGGCAGATGGCATTTGCAATTAAATTCACCAAAATGTCTGCTGATGTCCCAAGCCAGATGAGTCAAAAGGACTTCACAGGACAATGAACACAACTGTGCATTTACAGGAGATGGCATTAGGTGACCCCAGTTTTGTGAGCTCATGGCCAGGGCACACCTCATAAGGCCACGTGTCCCACCCCTCCTTTGTGAGCTCAGCCCAGGTGTATGAAGCCGCCCTCGCCCACCCCGGCTGGTTGCATACGCTGTCTCTGCTCCTGCACGGCCACACCTGGCCGCAGCTGTGAGAGGCAGTGACAGGCGACGTCAGTGGCTGTCGGTGGCAGCATTTGGCCATCCCTGCAGCCATGAGCCGGGACGGTGTGGGACGGGGCTCTGTGCCGCGCAGCCGCCCCTTGCCCTGCCGGGGCCCGGCGCAGAGTGACGAGCACGAGCAGCGGCTGGAGAGGCTGCGGGCTGAGCTGGAGGCTGAACGACGCCGCTGCCACGAGCTGCTCCGCTGCTTCATCGCTGAGACACGCGAGATGAAGGATGCGGTGAAGCGGGAGCAGCAGCTCCTGGCCCAACGGCTGCACGCCACGTGGGAGCAGTGGCAGGAGCTGGAGCTGCAGCGGCTGCAGGAGCTGAACCGGCGACAGCGGTCAGTGGAGATCTGCCATCTGCTGCGCTCCAAGGAGGCTGAGCTGCACGAGCTGCAGGAGGAGCTGGAGCAGCAACGCGATGATGCCGTCCGTCAGGCACGGCACCTGCAGCAGCAGCTGGCCAAGGAGCTGGGGAGAAGAGCCGGGGGGAGCAGCGAGGCCCATGGTAAGCTCCAGGGCACCCTCAGAAAGCTGTGCAGCGAGACCAATGGCGAGCAGGCTGCTCACATCCTCCGCCCCCAAGAGGAACTGCTCCTGCGGAGGAGACTCTTCCAAAAGTACCTCTCGGAGCAGTTTGAGGAGATCAGTTCCTGCAACGAGGCCAGGACCAAGGCTACAGCCTGGCACTGCCTACCGACCCTCCTGGGCACTGGGGCCATAGGGCCCTGCTCTTTGGAGAGCCTCATGGCATCTTCCTCCTGTGATGGAGATGCGCAGCAGAAAACCCACCAGAGCTTAAGAGACGCTTGTCTCCAGGAGGAAGGGAACAGCGTGCAGGTTTTGCTGAAAGCTGTGGGGCAAGACTTGGTGCCACACAGCTTTGGCTCCCTGCCACACGGAAGGGCCGGCAGCGAGCGGTCTGTGGCAGAGGTGGGTGTTCAGACTGTCGGGCAGCAGGATGACTGCCTGCGTTGTGGCCGTCACAGCAGGCTGCTGGAGCAGAACGCCCACCTCCAGAGTGCCCTGAAGGAGCTGGAGAGGCAATGCAGTGTCCTTCAAGAGGAAAACAGTCTTCTGAGGAAGGCAAGCTCTCCTGAAGTGCAGGAAGCGGAAGAGAGGCTCAAGCAGAAGACTGCTAAGGTGCATCTCCTTAGCAAGCAGCTGCAAGACAGAGCCAGGCAATTGCAGAACATCATTTCCCTGATCAATACTAGAGACTGGGAGGTACTGGAGAGGCTGCAGCAGAAGACGGCTAAGCTGGGTCTCATTAGCAAGCAGCTACAAGGAATAGCCAGGCAACTGGTCAATACTCAAGTGCCACTGCCCATCCAAAGCTCCGCTGAGGAACTGTGCAGGCCATCATTTCCTCAGCAGAGGGCTGCAGATATGGGAGAACCCACCAGAGCTTTGCTGGCACAGGACGAGCAGGATGACTTCTCACAGAGGGCAGCTGAGGAACTTCAGGCACAAGTGGCTGCAGATGAAGAGGGCTACCAACTTGTGAGGAGTTACAGGTGCAGCTTACGGAGACAACAAACAAAAACACCCAACTGGCTGAAGAAATCACTCGCCTCCGTGGGCAGATGGGTTTGGCAGATAGGGCACCTAAGGCGAGTGGCAGAGGAGTGAGATTCTGCCACCTGAACAAACGTCTGTCTTCAGATCCAGCTGGAAGAGACAGAGCGCCAACTGAAAGGCACGCGAGAAATGGCAGAAGTCAACAGCTGCAGAAGACACACGAGGAGACAAAGTCAGCGCTCCAAAGGAAAGAGGAGGAACACACGTGTTTGCAGAGGGCGCAGGCAGAAGCACACAGGGAACACGAAGAAACCCTGCAGCTGATTCAAGTCCAGGTGACTGAAATGTATGAGCAGAATAAGGAGCTAAAAACCAACACCAGCAGCTCTTTCAGGAACTCATACGGGTGGAAGGAGAAAGATCCAACCGTATCATTTCCAGGCCATGCCAGGATGCCTTGGGCATAGACTAGGAGTCCATCCTCCTGAAGACGGTGAGAAAACAACTGGCAGAGCTTCGAGCACTCGGTCGAGCTATGATCCTTTCGATGGTCCCAATGAGTGGCCTGAACTGTGTTTACACCTCTGGAGATGTAGATGAAGGTGGTTGGTACGTGGGAGAGCTGCCTGATGGCGCAAGAGGCTCTGTCTGTCCCCTCTAATCTTGCTGAAGAAGTCTCAGATGACCACCTGATGACACCAGAGTCTCCAGAAGCAAGTGACTAGTTGCAGGACACAGATGACATCTGTCCTGTCTTCTTCTAGCTTCTCATTAAATCTTTTCTTGACTATCTCCCTGTGGCATCTCGCTCTCTGTGCTGTGTGTGTATGAACTGAAAGGACTGTGTGCCAAAGGGGGGGGTCTCAGTGCAGCTGCTGGAGCAAGTGGGGGTCTGGGCCAGCAGGCAATGGGGCAGGAACAGTGCCTGTCCTCAAAACCACTTCTTACTGGGGGACTGGCAGGAGTGAGGTGAGTGAGGGGCTCTACGAGGGTCTTCCCCAGAGCTGGTGTGCAAGGGCTGTGCATGTGCATTCTCACTTGCCCAGAGAGGTTGTGGAGTCTCCTTCTCTGGAGATATTTAAAACCCACCTGGACAAGGTCCTGTGCAGCCTGCTCTAGGTGACCCTGCTTCGGAAGGGGGCTTGGACTAGATGACCCACAGAGGTCCCTTCCTTCTGTGATTCTGTGATTCTGTGAAAGTGCCTCTAACACAAGCAAAAATGACATAGCCTTTTTCCCCATACACTTTTTCATTGCAGATGGTAAACATGCCAAACGAAACGGAGACAAATGTAATTCTAAAACTTTCCTTAAACTTGTAGGAATTCTGAACTGGTTTTGCTTAAATAGGATGTTCACCTTTTGCCTTTGCCTGCAGCACACATTTTCTCATATTGGCCATGTTTTGTTTCTTGATGTCCTTTTGTAATACAGGTCAAACTATAACTGTACTACAGGCCAAACTTCTTTTATCAGGGAAAAGAGAAAGTCCAAACTTGATGTTTCCTGTGCAGGTTACCAGCTCAAATATGGCAGTGATCAATGTTAAAGGATAGTTACAATTTGGTAACAGGATTTGAGGAGCAGGTGTCTCTTTAACTAAAGCTTCCTTGTAATGACATCCTTCACCTCCTGACAAACGTGAGCAGGCTAGAAACCAAATAGGTGTAGATGCTGGATTGTCTGCATCTGGTCAAAGTCTCTTGGTCCAGCATGTAAATTAGTATGCATGCTCGGTTTCTTCATCTTTTGAGTCTGGGGTAGAATTGGGGTAGGTGGTCCGTGAGTCTGTGGTCGCAATCAATCTCCCCCTGCTGGAGTTGCCTTTCCCCTAGTTACCTGTTTCTTTTGGCAATCTCAGCAGCTTTTCATAGCTCGTTAGCTATTCCTAGGAATTATCGCTCTCTGGTTTTACTTAGGACAGGTACATCCTTCTTATGAAACAGTAACGTTGTTCAAAACCCTGTTTCTTAGTCTCTATAATTAATTTTAAACTTAGTAAGGGCAGGTAC
Source organism: Opisthocomus hoazin (assembly GCF_030867145.1). Lineage (NCBI taxonomy): Eukaryota > Metazoa > Chordata > Aves > Opisthocomiformes > Opisthocomidae > Opisthocomus > Opisthocomus hoazin. Next base: position 5,206,976 of record NC_134426.1, on the reverse strand, counting down.
ACCTGGTGTTTTGGTGGCCACCTGGTATCTTGGTGGGCACCCAGCACTTCTTGTGGTGGCCATCTGGCATCTTCCTAGGGACGCACCATTTATTTTTGAGGGCACATTGTGTTCTTGTGGTCACCTGGCATCTTGGTGGACATCCAGCTTTATTTTGGTGGAACCCCAGCATTTCTTTTGGTGGGCACATGGCATCTTGGTGGCAACCGGGTGTTTCTCTTGGCAGGCACATGGCATTTTGGTGGTCACCTGGCATCTTGGTGGGCACTCGGCACTAGTTTTGTTGGGCACGTGGTATTTTTCTGGCCACCTGGCGTCTCGGTGCGCAGCCAGCATTTCTTTTGGTGGACACCAGCCATCGTGGTTGGCACCCACCATTTGTATTGGTGGGCACCTGGCGTTTTGTTGGGCACTTGGCATTTCGTTTGCTGGGCACCCATCGTTTATTCTTGTTGGCATGTGGTGTTTTGGTGGCCACATGGTGTTTTGGTGGGAAGCCAGGTTTTCTTTTGGTGGACATGTGGCATTGATTTTGGTTGGCACGTGGCATTTTGGTGGGCAGCTGGCATTTCTTTTGATGGGCATGTGTCATCTTGCTGGGCACGTGGCATTTCTTTTGGTGGCCACCTGACATCTTGCTGGTCATGTGGCATGTCTTTTGGTGGGCACCTCGCATCTTGCTGGGCACCCAGTGTTCATTTTCCTGTGCACATGACTATTTGGTGGCCACCTGACATCTTGGTGGGCATCTGGCATTTATCTGGGTGAGCACATGGCGTTATAGAGACCACCTGGCATCTTTGTGCGCAAGCAGCATTAGTTTTGGTGGCCACATGGTGTTTTGGTGGCCACCTGGCATTTCCTTTGGTGGGCCCCTGGCGTATTGGTTGCCACCTGGAATACTGATGAGCAGCAAGCGTTTCTTTTGGTGGCCAGCTGGCATCTTGGTGGGCACCTAGTCTTTATCTTGATGTCCACCTAAATGCTTAGCCTGAGTTTTTCACCAGGTGGCCACCTGGCATCTCCTTAACCACCTAGCATTTCCTTTGGTGGGCAAATGGCATCTCGGTGGGGAACCAGCATTTTGTTTTTTGGGCATGTCGCGTTGTCATGGCCATCTGCCATCTTGATAGGCAACCAACCTTTAATTTGGTGGCCACCTGGAATGTATTTGGTGGGCAGCCGGCGCTTCTTTTGGTGTGCATGGGGCATTTTGGGTGCCACCTGAAATATTGGTGTGCACCGTGTGATATTTTTGGTGAGTACGTGGCATTTTGGTGACAAGCTGGCATCTTGTTGGGCACCCAGCCTTGATTTTGCTGGTCACGTGGTCTTTTGGTGGGTACCCAATGTCCCTTTTGGTGGGCATGTGGCATTAATCATGGTGGGCACCCAGGTTTTTGATTGGTGGGCACCTGGCATTTTTTTTGGTGTGCATGGGGCATTTTTGTGGCCACCTGGCATCTTAATGGGCACCCACTGTTTCTTTTGGTAGGCACCTGGCATCTTGGGGGGCACCTGGCTACTTCTTAGTCACCCGGCGTTTCTTTTGCTGGCCACGTGGTGTTTTGGCGGCACCTGGCATATTACTGGGCACCCAGAGTTCCTTTCGGTGGGCACCTGGTTTTTGCTGGCCACCTGGCCTCTTGGTGGACACGCGGTCTTTATTCTGTTTGCCAGTTGAGGTCTTGGTGGGCACTCGGTACATTTCTGGGTCACCACCAAGCACTTAGGTGGCCACCTAACATCTTTGCAAGCACCCAGAATTTCTTTTCCTTGGCAGCCAGCATCTTGGTGGGTACCCAGCATTTCTTTTGGTGGGCACATGGTCCTTTGGTTGGCACCCATTTTTTCTGTTGGTAGGCAAGTGGCATTCATCTTGGTGGGCAGACAGCGTTTCTTTTCGTTGCCATGTGTCATTTTGGTGGCCACCTGCAATCTTGGTAGGCACCTGGCATTTCTTTTGCTGGGCACGTTGTGTTTTGGTTGCCAGCTGGCATCTTGTGGGCACCTCGAGTTTCTTTTAATTTACACCTGGTATTTTTGTGGCCACCTGTTATCTTGGTGTGCACCCAGCATTTATTTTGGTGAGCACCATCCATCGTGATTGGCACCCACCATTTCTATTGGTGGGCACCTGGCGTTTTGTTGGGCACTTGGCATTTCGTTTGCTGGGCACCCATCGTTTATTCTTGTGATCATGTGGTGTTTTGGTGGTCACATGGTGTTTTGGTGGGCAGCCAGGTTTTCTTTTGGTATGCACGTAGCATTGATTTTGGTTGGCAGGTGGCATTTTGGTGGGAAGCTAGCATCTCGGTGGGCACCCAGCATTTTGTTTGTTGGGCATGTCGCGTTGTGGTGGCCAACTGCCATCTTGATAGGCAACCAGCCTTTATTTTGGTGGCCACCTGGCATTTCCTTTGGTGGGCTGCCGGCGTTTCTTTTGGTGGCCACCTGGCATTTTGCGTTCCACCTGGGATATTGGTGGGCACCCTATGATAATTTTGGTGGGTACATGGCATTTTGGTGACAATCTGGCATGTTGCTGGGCACGCAGCATTTATTTTGCTGGGCACATGGTCTTTTGGTGGGGACCCTGTGTCTCTTTTGGTGGGCAATTGGCATTAATCATGGTGGGCACCCAGGTTTTTGATTGGTGGGCACCTGGCATTTCTTTTGGTGTGCATGGGGCATTTTTGTGGCCACCTGGCATCTTAAAGGGCACCCACTGTCACTTTTGGTAGGCACCTGGCTCTTTGGGCGTACCTGGCTACTTCTTAGTCACCCGGTATATCTTTTGCAGGCCACGTGGCATTTTGGCGGGCACCTGGCTTCTTGGTGTGCACCCAGATTTTCTTTCGGTCGGCACCTGGTTTTTGCTGGCCACCTGGCCTCTTGGTGGACACCTGGTGTTTATTGTGCTTGCCAGTTGCCGTCTTGGTGGGCACCCGGTATTGTTCTGGGTCACCACCAAGCACTTAGGTGGCCACCTAACATCTTTGGAAGCACCCAGCATGTCTTTTCATTGGCAACCCGTATCTTGGTGGGTACCCAGCATTTCTTTTGGTGGGCACATGGTCCTTTGGTTGGCACCCACTTTTTCTCTTGGTAGGCACGTGGCTTTCATCTTTTTGGGCACACAGCGTTTCTTTTCGTGGCCATGTAGCATTTTGGTGGCCACCTGCAATCTTGGTAGGCACCTGGCATTTCTTTCGCTGGGTATGTTGTCTTTTGATTGCCAGCTGGCATCTTGGTGGGCACCTCGAGTTTCTTTTAATTTACACCTGGTGTTTTGGTGGCCACCTGGTATCTTGGTGGGCACCTAGCACTTCTTGTGGTGGCCACCTGGCATCTTCCTAGGGACGCACCATTTATTTTTGTGGGCACATGGTGTTCTTGTGGTCACCTGGCATCTTGGTGGGCACCCAGCTTTATTTTGGTGAGCACCCAGCATCGTGTTTGGCACTCACCATTTCTATTGGTGGGCACGTGGCGTTTTGTTGGGCACTTGACATTTCGTTTGCTGGGCACCCATCGTTTATTCTTGTGGGCATGTGGTGTTTTGGTGGCCACATGTTGTTTTGGTGGGCACCCAGGTTTTCTATTGTTGGGCGCGTGGCATTGATTTTGGTTGGCAGGTGGTATTTTGGTTTGGCATGTGGCATTTCTTTTGGTGGCCACCTGGCATCTTTGTGGGCACACAGCGTTTCTTTTGGTGGGCATGTGGAATTTATTTGGCCACCCAGCATCTTCATGGGCACCCAGTGTTTCTTTTGGTGGGCATGTGGCATTTTTGTGGGCACCCAGCATTTATTTTTTTGAGCACATGGCTTTTTGGTGTCCTTCTGGCATCTTTGTGTGCACCCAGCATTAGTTTTGGTGAGCACGTGGTGTTTTGGTGGCCACCTGGCATTTCTTTTCGTGGGCACTTGCCGTATTGATTGCCACCTGGAATATTGATGGGCACCCAGCTTTTCTTTTGGTCGCACCTGGCATCCAGGTTGACAGCCACCGTTTCTTTTGGTAGGCACCTGGCATTTTGTTTGCTGTGCACCCAGCGCTTATTCTTGTGGGCATATGGTGTTTTGGTGGCCACATGGCGTTTTGTTGGGCACGCAGGTTTTCTTTTGTTGGGTAGCTGGCATTTCTTTTCCAGGCCACGTGTCATCGTGCTGGGCACGTGGCATTTCTTTCGGTGTCCACCTGGCATCTTGGTAGGTACCCAGTATTCCTTTTCGTGCCCACCTGGCATCTTGACAGGCAACCAGACTGTATTTGGTGGACACATGGTTTTTTCGTGGCCACCAGGCATCTATATGGGCACACAGCTTTTCTTTTGGTGGGCACCCGACATTTAGTTGGCCACCCAGCATCTTCATGTGCACCCAGTGTATCTTTTTGTGGGCACCCGTATTTTCGGTGCTTCCTGGCATGTTGCTGCTCACCCAGCATGTATTTTAAGGAGAACCAATATTTGGTAAGGACCCAGCCTTTCTTTTGGCGGGAACGTGGCATCTTGGTGGGCACCCAGTGTTTATGTTCCTGGGCACATGACTATTTGGTGGCCACCTGACATCTTGGTGCGCATCTGGCATTTATCTGGGTGAGCACATGGCATTATAGAGACCACCTGGCATCTTTGTGCGCATGCAGCATTAGTTTTGGTGGCCACATGGTGTTTTGGTGGCCACCTGGCATTTCCTTTGGTGGGCTCCTGGCGTATTGTTTGCCATATGGAATACTGATGAGCAGCAAGTGTTTCTTTTGGTGGCCAGCTGGCATCTTGGTGGGCACCTAGTCTTTATCTTGATGGCCACCTAAATGATTAGCCCGAGTTTTTCACCAGGTGCCCACCTGGCATCTCCTTAACCACCCAGCATTTATTATGGTGGGCACCTGGCATCTCGGTGGCCACCCAGCATTTTGTTTGTTGGGAATGTCGCGTTGTCGTGGCCAACTGCCATCTTGATAGGCAACCAACCTTTATTTTGGTGGCCACCTGGCATTTACTTTGGTGGGCTGCCGGCGTTTCTTTTGATGGCCACCTGGCAATTTGCGTGCCACCTTGAATATTGGTGGGCACCCTGTGATATTTTTGGTGGGTACGTGGCATTTTGGTGACAAGCTGGCATCTTGTTGGGCACCCAGCATTTATTTTGCTGGGCACGTGGTCTTTTAGTGGGTACCCAGTGTCTCCTTTGGTGGGCATGTGGCATTAATCGTGGTGGGCACCCAGGTTTTTGATTGGTGGGCACCTGGCATTTCTTTTGGTGTGCATGGGGCATTTTTGTGGCCACCTGGCATCTTAATGGGCACTCGCTGCCACTTTTGGTAGGCACCTGGCATCTTGATGGGCACCTGGCTACTTCTTAGTCACCCGGCGTTTCTTTTGCTGGACACGTAGCGTTTTGGCGTGCACCTGGCATCTTGGTGGGCACCCAGAGGTCTTTTCGGTGGGCACCTGGTTTTTGCTGGCCACCTGGCCTCTTGGTGGACACCTGGTGTTTATTCTGATTGTCAGTTGCGTTCTTGGTGGGCACCCGGTATTTTTGTGGGCCACCACCAAGCACTTAGGTGGCCACCTAGCATCTTTGCAAGCACCCAGCATTTCTTTTCCTTGGCAGCCAGCATCTTGCTGGGTACCCAGCATTTCTTTTGGTGGGCACATGGTCCTTTGGTTGGCACCCATTTTTTCTGTTGGTAGGCATGTGGCATTCATCTGGTTGGGCAGACAGCGTTTCTTTTCGTGGCCATGTGTCATTTTGGTGGCCACCTGTAATCTTGGTAGGCACCTGGCAATTCTTTTGCTGGGCACGTTGTGTTTTGGTGGCCACCTGGCATCTTGGTGGGCACCTCGAGTTTCTTTTAATTTACACCTGGTGTTTTGGTGGCCACCTGGTATCTTTTTGGGCAGCCAGCACTTCTTCTGGTGGCCATCTGGCATCTTCATAGGGACGCACCATTTATTTTTGTGGGCACATGGTGTTCTTGTGGTGACCTGGCTTCTTGGTGGACATCCAGCTTTATTTTGGTGGGCCCCCAGCATTTCTTTTGGTGAGCACATGGCATCTTGGTGAACACCCGGTGTTTCTCTTGGCAGGCACATGGCATTTTGGTGGTCACCTGGCGTTTTGGTGGTCACCTGGCATCTTGGTGGGCACTCGGCATTTCTTTTCGTGGGCACCTGGCATCTTGCTATGCAGCCATCTTTTATTTTGTTGGCCACCTGACATCTTGGTTGGCACCCACCGTTTCTTTTGGTGGCCACCTGGCATCTTTGTGGGCACACAGCGTTTCTTTTGGTGGGCATGTGGAATTTATTTGGCCACTCAGCATCTTCATGGGCTCACAGTGTTTCTTTTGGTGGGCTTGTGGCATTTTTGTGGGCACCTGGCATCTTGGTGGACACCCAGCATTTATTTTCCTGAGCACGTGGCTCTTTGGTGTCCATCTGGCATCTTTGTGTGCACCCAGCATTAGTTTTTGTGAGCACGTGGTGCTTTGGTGGCCACCTGGCATTTCTTTTCGTGTGCACCTGTTGTATTAATGGGCACCTGGCGTATTGATTGCCACCTGGAATACTGATGGGCACCCAGCGTTTATTTTGATGGCCAGCTGGCATCTTGGTATGCAGCTATCTTTAATTTTGTTGGCCCCCTGGCATTTTGTTTGCTGGGCACCCATCGCTTATTCTTGTGGGCATGTGGTGTTTTGGTGGCCACATGGCGTTTTTGTGGGCACGCAGGATTTTTTTTGGTGGGCACCTGGCATTTCTTTTGCTGGCCACGTGTCATCTTGCTGGGCACGTGGCATTTGTTTTGGTGGGCACCTGGCATCTTGCTGGGCACCCAGCATGTATTTTGGAGAGCACCAACATTTGGTAAGGACCCAGCATTTCTTTTGGTGGGCACGTGGCAATTCGGTTGCCACCTATCATCTTGGTGGGCACCTCGAGATTCTTTTAATTTACACCTGGTGTTTTGGTGGCCACCTGGTATCTTGGTGGGCACCCAGCACTTCTTGTGGTGGCCATCTAGCATCTTCCTACGAACGCACCATTTATTTTTGTGGGCACATGGTGTTCTTGTGGTGACCTGGCTTCTTGGTGGGCACCCAGCTTTATTTTGGTGAGCACCCAGTATCTTGGTGTGCACCCAGCATTTCTTATGGTGGGCACATGGCCTCTTGGTGGGCACCCGGTGTTTCTCTTGGCAGGCACATGGCATCTTGGTGGGCACTCGGCACTAGTTTTGGTGGCCACCTGGCATTTACTTTGGTGGGCTGCTGGCGTTTCTTTTGGTGGCCACCTGGCATTTTGTTTGTCACTTGGAATATTGGTGGGCACCCTGTGATATTTTTGGTGAGTACGTGGCATTTTGGTGACAAGCTGGCATCTTGTTGGGCACCCAGCCTTGATTTTGCTGGTCACGTGGTCTTTTGGTGGGTACCCAATGTCCCTTTTGGTGGGCATGTGGCATTAATCATGGTGGGCACCCAGGTTTTTGATTGGTGGGCACCTGGCATTTTTTTTGGTGTGCATGGGGCATTTTTGTGGCCACCTGGCATCTTAATGGGCACCCACTGTTTCTTTTGGTAGGCACCTGGCATCTTGGGGGGCACCTGGCTACTTCTTAGTCACCCGGCGTTTCTTTTGCTGGCCACGTGGTGTTTTGGCGGCACCTGGCATATTACTGGGCACCCAGAGTTCCTTTCGGTGGGCACCTGGTTTTTGCTGGCCACCTGGCCTCTTGGTGGACACGCGGTCTTTATTCTGTTTGCCAGTTGAGGTCTTGGTGGGCACTCGGTACATTTCTGGGTCACCACCAAGCACTTAGGTGGCCACCTAACATCTTTGCAAGCACCCAGAATTTCTTTTCCTTGGCAGCCAGCATCTTGGTGGGTACCCAGCATTTCTTTTGGTGGGCACATGGTCCTTTGGTTGGCACCCATTTTTTCTGTTGGTAGGCAAGTGGCATTCATCTTGGTGGGCAGACAGCGTTTCTTTTCGTTGCCATGTGTCATTTTGGTGGCCACCTGCAATCTTGGTAGGCACCTGGCATTTCTTTTGCTGGGCACGTTGTGTTTTGGTTGCCAGCTGGCATCTTGTGGGCACCTCGAGTTTCTTTTAATTTACACCTGGTATTTTTGTGGCCACCTGTTATCTTGGTGTGCACCCAGCATTTATTTTGGTGAGCACCATCCATCGTGATTGGCACCCACCATTTCTATTGGTGGGCACCTGGCGTTTTGTTGGGCACTTGGCATTTCGTTTGCTGGGCACCCATCGTTTATTCTTGTGATCATGTGGTGTTTTGGTGGTCACATGGTGTTTTGGTGGGCAGCCAGGTTTTCTTTTGGTATGCACGTAGCATTGATTTTGGTTGGCAGGTGGCATTTTGGTGGGAAGCTAGCATCTCGGTGGGCACCCAGCATTTTGTTTGTTGGGCATGTCGCGTTGTGGTGGCCAACTGCCATCTTGATAGGCAACCAGCCTTTATTTTGGTGGCCACCTGGCATTTCCTTTGGTGGGCTGCCGGCGTTTCTTTTGGTGGCCACCTGGCATTTTGCGTTCCACCTGGGATATTGGTGGGCACCCTATGATAATTTTGGTGGGTACATGGCATTTTGGTGACAATCTGGCATGTTGCTGGGCACGCAGCATTTATTTTGCTGGGCACATGGTCTTTTGGTGGGGACCCTGTGTCTCTTTTGGTGGGCAATTGGCATTAATCATGGTGGGCACCCAGGTTTTTGATTGGTGGGCACCTGGCATTTCTTTTGGTGTGCATGGGGCATTTTTGTGGCCACCTGGCATCTTAAAGGGCACCCACTGTCACTTTTGGTAGGCACCTGGCTCTTTGGGCGTACCTGGCTACTTCTTAGTCACCCGGTATATCTTTTGCAGGCCACGTGGCATTTTGGCGGGCACCTGGCTTCTTGGTGTGCACCCAGATTTTCTTTCGGTCGGCACCTGGTTTTTGCTGGCCACCTGGCCTCTTGGTGGACACCTGGTGTTTATTGTGCTTGCCAGTTGCCGTCTTGGTGGGCACCCGGTATTGTTCTGGGTCACCACCAAGCACTTAGGTGGCCACCTAACATCTTTGGAAGCACCCAGCATGTCTTTTCATTGGCAACCCGTATCTTGGTGGGTACCCAGCATTTCTTTTGGTGGGCACATGGTCCTTTGGTTGGCACCCACTTTTTCTCTTGGTAGGCACGTGGCTTTCATCTTTTTGGGCACACAGCGTTTCTTTTCGTGGCCATGTAGCATTTTGGTGGCCACCTGCAATCTTGGTAGGCACCTGGCATTTCTTTCGCTGGGTATGTTGTCTTTTGATTGCCAGCTGGCATCTTGGTGGGCACCTCGAGTTTCTTTTAATTTACACCTGGTGTTTTGGTGGCCACCTGGTATCTTGGTGGGCACCTAGCACTTCTTGTGGTGGCCACCTGGCATCTTCCTAGGGACGCACCATTTATTTTTGTGGGCACATGGTGTTCTTGTGGTCACCTGGCATCTTGGTGGGCACCCAGCTTTATTTTGGTGAGCACCCAGCATCGTGTTTGGCACTCACCATTTCTATTGGTGGGCACGTGGCGTTTTGTTGGGCACTTGACATTTCGTTTGCTGGGCACCCATCGTTTATTCTTGTGGGCATGTGGTGTTTTGGTGGCCACATGTTGTTTTGGTGGGCAGCCAGGTTTTCTATTGTTGGGCGCGTGGCATTGATTTTGGTTGGCAGGTGGTATTTTGGTTTGGCATGTGGCATTTCTTTTGGTGGCCACCTGGCATCTTTGTGGGCACACAGCGTTTCTTTTGGTGGGCATGTGGAATTTATTTGGCCACCCAGCATCTTCATGGGCACCCAGTGTTTCTTTTGGTGGGCATGTGGCATTTTTGTGGGCACCCAGCATTTATTTTTTTGAGCACATGGCTTTTTGGTGTCCTTCTGGCATCTTTGTGTGCACCCAGCATTAGTTTTGGTGAGCACGTGGTGTTTTGGTGGCCACCTGGCATTTCTTTTCGTGGGCACTTGCCGTATTGATTGCCACCTGGAATATTGATGGGCACCCAGCTTTTCTTTTGGTCGCACCTGGCATCCAGGTTGACAGCCACCGTTTCTTTTGGTAGGCACCTGGCATTTTGTTTGCTGTGCACCCAGCGCTTATTCTTGTGGGCATATGGTGTTTTGGTGGCCACATGGCGTTTTGTTGGGCACGCAGGTTTTCTTTTGTTGGGTAGCTGGCATTTCTTTTCCAGGCCACGTGTCATCGTGCTGGGCACGTGGCATTTCTTTCGGTGTCCACCTGGCATCTTGGTAGGTACCCAGTATTCCTTTTCGTGCCCACCTGGCATCTTGACAGGCAACCAGACTGTATTTGGTGGACACATGGTTTTTTCGTGGCCACCAGGCATCTATATGGGCACACAGCTTTTCTTTTGGTGGGCACCCGACATTTAGTTGGCCACCCAGCATCTTCATGTGCACCCAGTGTATCTTTTTGTGGGCACCCGTATTTTCGGTGCTTCCTGGCATGTTGCTGCTCACCCAGCATGTATTTTAAGGAGAACCAATATTTGGTAAGGACCCAGCCTTTCTTTTGGCGGGAACGTGGCATCTTGGTGGGCACCCAGTGTTTATGTTCCTGGGCACATGACTATTTGGTGGCCACCTGACATCTTGGTGCGCATCTGGCATTTATCTGGGTGAGCACATGGCATTATAGAGACCACCTGGCATCTTTGTGCGCATGCAGCATTAGTTTTGGTGGCCACATGGTGTTTTGGTGGCCACCTGGCATTTCCTTTGGTGGGCTCCTGGCGTATTGTTTGCCATATGGAATACTGATGAGCAGCAAGTGTTTCTTTTGGTGGCCAGCTGGCATCTTGGTGGGCACCTAGTCTTTATCTTGATGGCCACCTAAATGATTAGCCCGAGTTTTTCACCAGGTGCCCACCTGGCATCTCCTTAACCACCCAGCATTTATTATGGTGGGCACCTGGCATCTCGGTGGCCACCCAGCATTTTGTTTGTTGGGAATGTCGCGTTGTCGTGGCCAACTGCCATCTTGATAGGCAACCAACCTTTATTTTGGTGGCCACCTGGCATTTACTTTGGTGGGCTGCCGGCGTTTCTTTTGGTGGCCACCTGGCAATTTGCGTGCCACCTTGAATATTGGTGGGCACCCTGTGATATTTTTGGTGGGTACGTGGCATTTTGGTGACAAGCTGGCATCTTGTTGGGCACCCAGCATTTATTTTGCTGGGCACGTGGTCTTTTAGTGGGTACCCAGTGTCTCCTTTGGTGGGCATGTGGCATTAATCGTGGTGGGCACCCAGGTTTTTGATTGGTGGGCACCTGGCATTTCTTTTGGTGTGCATGGGGCATTTTTGTGGCCACCTGGCATCTTAATGGGCACTCGCTGCCACTTTTGGTAGGCACCTGGCATCTTGATGGGCACCTGGCTACTTCTTAGTCACCCGGCGTTTCTTTTGCTGGACACGTAGCGTTTTGGCGTGCACCTGGCATCTTGGTGGGCACCCAGAGGTCTTTTCGGTGGGCACCTGGTTTTTGCTGGCCACCTGGCCTCTTGGTGGACACCTGGTGTTTATTCTGATTGTCAGTTGCGTTCTTGGTGGGCACCCGGTATTTTTGTGGGCCACCACCAAGCACTTAGGTGGCCACCTAGCATCTTTGCAAGCACCCAGCATTTCTTTTCCTTGGCAGCCAGCATCTTGCTGGGTACCCAGCATTTCTTTTGGTGGGCACATGGTCCTTTGGTTGGCACCCATTTTTTCTGTTGGTAGGCATGTGGCATTCATCTGGTTGGGCAGACAGCGTTTCTTTTCGTGGCCATGTGTCATTTTGGTGGCCACCTGTAATCTTGGTAGGCACCTGGCAATTCTTTTGCTGGGCACGTTGTGTTTTGGTGGCCACCTGGCATCTTGGTGGGCACCTCGAGTTTCTTTTAATTTACACCTGGTGTTTTGGTGGCCACCTGGTATCTTTTTGGGCAGCCAGCACTTCTTCTGGTGGCCATCTGGCATCTTCATAGGGACGCACCATTTATTTTTGTGGGCACATGGTGTTCTTGTGGTGACCTGGCTTCTTGGTGGACATCCAGCTTTATTTTGGTGGGCCCCCAGCATTTCTTTTGGTGAGCACATGGCATCTTGGTGAACACCCGGTGTTTCTCTTGGCAGGCACATGGCATTTTGGTGGTCACCTGGCGTTTTGGTGGTCACCTGGCATCTTGGTGGGCACTCGGCATTTCTTTTCGTGGGCACCTGGCATCTTGCTATGCAGCCATCTTTTATTTTGTTGGCCACCTGACATCTTGGTTGGCACCCACCGTTTCTTTTGGTGGCCACCTGGCATCTTTGTGGGCACACAGCGTTTCTTTTGGTGGGCATGTGGAATTTATTTGGCCACTCAGCATCTTCATGGGCTCACAGTGTTTCTTTTGGTGGGCTTGTGGCATTTTTGTGGGCACCTGGCATCTTGGTGGACACCCAGCATTTATTTTCCTGAGCACGTGGCTCTTTGGTGTCCATCTGGCATCTTTGTGTGCACCCAGCATTAGTTTTTGTGAGCACGTGGTGCTTTGGTGGCCACCTGGCATTTCTTTTCGTGTGCACCTGTTGTATTAATGGGCACCTGGCGTATTGATTGCCACCTGGAATACTGATGGGCACCCAGCGTTTATTTTGATGGCCAGCTGGCATCTTGGTATGCAGCTATCTTTAATTTTGTTGGCCCCCTGGCATTTTGTTTGCTGGGCACCCATCGCTTATTCTTGTGGGCATGTGGTGTTTTGGTGGCCACATGGCGTTTTTGTGGGCACGCAGGATTTTTTTTGGTGGGCACCTGGCATTTCTTTTGCTGGCCACGTGTCATCTTGCTGGGCACGTGGCATTTGTTTTGGTGGGCACCTGGCATCTTGCTGGGCACCCAGCATGTATTTTGGAGAGCACCAACATTTGGTAAGGACCCAGCATTTCTTTTGGTGGGCACGTGGCAATTCGGTTGCCACCTATCATCTTGGTGGGCACCTCGAGATTCTTTTAATTTACACCTGGTGTTTTGGTGGCCACCTGGTATCTTGGTGGGCACCCAGCACTTCTTGTGGTGGCCATCTAGCATCTTCCTACGAACGCACCATTTATTTTTGTGGGCACATGGTGTTCTTGTGGTGACCTGGCTTCTTGGTGGGCACCCAGCTTTATTTTGGTGAGCACCCAGTATCTTGGTGTGCACCCAGCATTTCTTATGGTGGGCACATGGCCTCTTGGTGGGCACCCGGTGTTTCTCTTGGCAGGCACATGGCATCTTGGTGGGCACTCGGCACTAGTTTTGGTGGCCACCTGGCATTTACTTTGGTGGGCTGCTGGCGTTTCTTTTGGTGGCCACCTGGCATTTTGTTTGTCACTTGGAATATTGGTGGGCACCCTGTGATATTTTTGGTGAGTACGTGGCATTTTGGTGACAAGCTGGCATCTTGTTGGGCACCCAGCCTTGATTTTGCTGGTCACGTGGTCTTTTGGTGGGTACCCAATGTCCCTTTTGGTGGGCATGTGGCATTAATCATGGTGGGCACCCAGGTTTTTGATTGGTGGGCACCTGGCATTTTTTTTGGTGTGCATGGGGCATTTTTGTGGCCACCTGGCATCTTAATGGGCACCCACTGTTTCTTTTGGTAGGCACCTGGCATCTTGGGGGGCACCTGGCTACTTCTTAGTCACCCGGCGTTTCTTTTGCTGGCCACGTGGTGTTTTGGCGGCACCTGGCATATTACTGGGCACCCAGAGTTCCTTTCGGTGGGCACCTGGTTTTTGCTGGCCACCTGGCCTCTTGGTGGACACGCGGTCTTTATTCTGTTTGCCAGTTGAGGTCTTGGTGGGCACTCGGTACATTTCTGGGTCACCACCAAGCACTTAGGTGGCCACCTAACATCTTTGCAAGCACCCAGAATTTCTTTTCCTTGGCAGCCAGCATCTTGGTGGGTACCCAGCATTTCTTTTGGTGGGCACATGGTCCTTTGGTTGGCACCCATTTTTTCTGTTGGTAGGCAAGTGGCATTCATCTTGGTGGGCAGACAGCGTTTCTTTTCGTTGCCATGTGTCATTTTGGTGGCCACCTGCAATCTTGGTAGGCACCTGGCATTTCTTTTGCTGGGCACGTTGTGTTTTGGTTGCCAGCTGGCATCTTGTGGGCACCTCGAGTTTCTTTTAATTTACACCTGGTATTTTTGTGGCCACCTGTTATCTTGGTGTGCACCCAGCATTTATTTTGGTGAGCACCATCCATCGTGATTGGCACCCACCATTTCTATTGGTGGGCACCTGGCGTTTTGTTGGGCACTTGGCATTTCGTTTGCTGGGCACTCATCGTTTATTCTTGTGATCATGTGGTGTTTTGGTGGTCACATGGTGTTTTGGTGGGCAGCCAGGTTTTCTTTTGGTATGCACGTAGCATTGATTTTGGTTGGCAGGTGGCATTTTGGTGGGAAGCTAGCATCTCGGTGGGCACCCAGCATTTTGTTTGTTGGGCATGTCGCGTTGTGGTGGCCAACTGCCATCTTGATAGGCAACCAGCCTTTATTTTGGTGGCCACCTGGCATTTCCTTTGGTGGGCTGCCGGCGTTTCTTTTGGTGGCCACCTGGCATTGTGCGTTCCACCTGGGATATTGGTGGGCACCCTATGATAATTTTGGTGGGTACATGGCATTTTGGTGACAATCTGGCATGTTGCTGGGCACGCAGCATTTATTTTGCTGGGCACATGGTCTTTTGGTGGGGACCCTGTGTCTCTTTTGGTGGGCAATTGGCATTAATCATGGTGGGCACCCAGGTTTTTGATTGGTGGGCACCTGGCATTTCTTTTGGTGTGCATGGGGCATTTTTGTGGCCACCTGGCATCTTAAAGGGCACCCACTGTCACTTTTGGTAGGCACCTGGCTCTTTGGGCGTACCTGGCTACTTCTTAGTCACCCGGTATATCTTTTGCAGGCCACGTGGCATTTTGGCGGGCACCTGGCTTCTTGGTGTGCACCCAGATTTTCTTTCGGTCGGCACCTGGTTTTTGCTGGCCACCTGGCCTCTTGGTGGACACCTGGTGTTTATTGTGCTTGCCAGTTGCCGTCTTGGTGGGCACCCGGTATTGTTCTGGGTCACCACCAAGCACTTAGGTGGCCACCTAACATCTTTGGAAGCACCCAGCATGTCTTTTCATTGGCAACCCGTATCTTGGTGGGTACCCAGCATTTCTTTTGGTGGGCACATGGTCCTTTGGTTGGCACCCACTTTTTCTCTTGGTAGGCACGTGGCTTTCATCTTTTTGGGCACACAGCGTTTCTTTTCGTGGCCATGTAGCATTTTGGTGGCCACCTGCAATCTTGGTAGGCACCTGGCATTTCTTTCGCTGGGTATGTTGTCTTTTGATTGCCAGCTGGCATCTTGGTGGGCACCTCGAGTTTCTTTTAATTTACACCTGGTGTTTTGGTGGCCACCTGGTATCTTGGTGGGCACCTAGCACTTCTTGTGGTGGCCACCTGGCATCTTCCTAGGGACGCACCATTTATTTTTGTGGGCACATGGTGTTCTTGTGGTCACCTGGCATCTTGGTGGGCACCCAGCTTTATTTTGGTGAGCACCCAGCATCGTGTTTGGCACTCACCATTTCTATTGGTGGGCACGTGGCGTTTTGTTGGGCACTTGACATTTCGTTTGCTGGGCACCCATCGTTTATTCTTGTGGGCATGTGGTGTTTTGGTGGCCACATGTTGTTTTGGTGGGCAGCCAGGTTTTCTATTGTTGGGCGCGTGGCATTGATTTTGGTTGGCAGGTGGTATTTTGGTTTGGCATGTGGCATTTCTTTTGGTGGCCACCTGGCATCTTTGTGGGCACACAGCGTTTCTTTTGGTGGGCATGTGGAATTTATTTGGCCACCCAGCATCTTCATGGGCACCCAGTGTTTCTTTTGGTGGGCATGTGGCATTTTTGTGGGCACCCAGCATTTATTTTTTTGAGCACATGGCTTTTTGGTGTCCTTCTGGCATCTTTGTGTGCACCCAGCATTAGTTTTGGTGAGCACGTGGTGTTTTGGTGGCCACCTGGCATTTCTTTTCGTGGGCACTTGCCGTATTGATTGCCACCTGGAATATTGATGGGCACCCAGCTTTTCTTTTGGTCGCACCTGGCATCCAGGTTGACAGCCACCGTTTCTTTTGGTAGGCACCTGGCATTTTGTTTGCTGTGCACCCAGCGCTTATTCTTGTGGGCATATGGTGTTTTGGTGGCCACATGGCGTTTTGTTGGGCACGCAGGTTTTCTTTTGTTGGGTAGCTGGCATTTCTTTTCCAGGCCACGTGTCATCGTGCTGGGCACGTGGCATTTCTTTCGGTGTCCACCTGGCATCTTGGTAGGTACCCAGTATTCCTTTTCGTGCCCACCTGGCATCTTGACAGGCAACCAGACTGTATTTGGTGGACACATGGTTTTTTCGTGGCCACCAGGCATCTATATGGGCACACAGCTTTTCTTTTGGTGGGCACCCGACATTTAGTTGGCCACCCAGCATCTTCATGTGCACCCAGTGTATCTTTTTGTGGGCACCCGTATTTTCGGTGCTTCCTGGCATGTTGCTGCTCACCCAGCATGTATTTTAAGGAGAACCAATATTTGGTAAGGACCCAGCCTTTCTTTTGGCGGGAACGTGGCATCTTGGTGGGCACCCAGTGTTTATGTTCCTGGGCACATGACTATTTGGTGGCCACCTGACATCTTGGTGCGCATCTGGCATTTATCTGGGTGAGCACATGGCATTATAGAGACCACCTGGCATCTTTGTGCGCATGCAGCATTAGTTTTGGTGGCCACATGGTGTTTTGGTGGCCACCTGGCATTTCCTTTGGTGGGCTCCTGGCGTATTGTTTGCCATATGGAATACTGATGAGCAGCAAGTGTTTCTTTTGGTGGCCAGCTGGCATCTTGGTGGGCACCTAGTCTTTATCTTGATGGCCACCTAAATGATTAGCCCGAGTTTTTCACCAGGTGCCCACCTGGCATCTCCTTAACCACCCAGCATTTATTATGGTGGGCACCTGGCATCTCGGTGGCCACCCAGCATTTTGTTTGTTGGGAATGTCGCGTTGTCGTGGCCAACTGCCATCTTGATAGGCAACCAACCTTTATTTTGGTGGCCACCTGGCATTTACTTTGGTGGGCTGCCGGCGTTTCTTTTGGTGGCCACCTGGCAATTTGCGTGCCACCTTGAATATTGGTGGGCACCCTGTGATATTTTTGGTGGGTACGTGGCATTTTGGTGACAAGCTGGCATCTTGTTGGGCACCCAGCATTTATTTTGCTGGGCACGTGGTCTTTTAGTGGGTACCCAGTGTCTCCTTTGGTGGGCATGTGGCATTAATCGTGGTGGGCACCCAGGTTTTTGATTGGTGGGCACCTGGCATTTCTTTTGGTGTGCATGGGGCATTTTTGTGGCCACCTGGCATCTTAATGGGCACTCGCTGCCACTTTTGGTAGGCACCTGGCATCTTGATGGGCACCTGGCTACTTCTTAGTCACCCGGCGTTTCTTTTGCTGGACACGTAGCGTTTTGGCGTGCACCTGGCATCTTGGTGGGCACCCAGAGGTCTTTTCGGTGGGCACCTGGTTTTTGCTGGCCACCTGGCCTCTTGGTGGACACCTGGTGTTTATTCTGATTGTCAGTTGCGTTCTTGGTGGGCACCCGGTATTTTTGTGGGCCACCACCAAGCACTTAGGTGGCCACCTAGCATCTTTGCAAGCACCCAGCATTTCTTTTCCTTGGCAGCCAGCATCTTGCTGGGTACCCAGCATTTCTTTTGGTGGGCACATGGTCCTTTGGTTGGCACCCATTTTTTCTGTTGGTAGGCATGTGGCATTCATCTGGTTGGGCAGACAGCGTTTCTTTTCGTGGCCATGTGTCATTTTGGTGGCCACCTGTAATCTTGGTAGGCACCTGGCAATTCTTTTGCTGGGCACGTTGTGTTTTGGTGGCCACCTGGCATCTTGGTGGGCACCTCGAGTTTCTTTTAATTTACACCTGGTGTTTTGGTGGCCACCTGGTATCTTTTTGGGCAGCCAGCACTTCTTCTGGTGGCCATCTGGCATCTTCATAGGGACGCACCATTTATTTTTGTGGGCACATGGTGTTCTTGTGGTGACCTGGCTTCTTGGTGGACATCCAGCTTTATTTTGGTGGGCCCCCAGCATTTCTTTTGGTGAGCACATGGCATCTTGGTGAACACCCGGTGTTTCTCTTGGCAGGCACATGGCATTTTGGTGGTCACCTGGCGTTTTGGTGGTCACCTGGCATCTTGGTGGGCACTCGGCATTTCTTTTCGTGGGCACCTGGCATCTTGCTATGCAGCCATCTTTTATTTTGTTGGCCACCTGACATCTTGGTTGGCACCCACCGTTTCTTTTGGTGGCCACCTGGCATCTTTGTGGGCACACAGCGTTTCTTTTGGTGGGCATGTGGAATTTATTTGGCCACTCAGCATCTTCATGGGCTCACAGTGTTTCTTTTGGTGGGCTTGTGGCATTTTTGTGGGCACCTGGCATCTTGGTGGACACCCAGCATTTATTTTCCTGAGCACGTGGCTCTTTGGTGTCCATCTGGCATCTTTGTGTGCACCCAGCATTAGTTTTTGTGAGCACGTGGTGCTTTGGTGGCCACCTGGCATTTCTTTTCGTGTGCACCTGTTGTATTAATGGGCACCTGGCGTATTGATTGCCACCTGGAATACTGATGGGCACCCAGCGTTTATTTTGATGGCCAGCTGGCATCTTGGTATGCAGCTATCTTTAATTTTGTTGGCCCCCTGGCATTTTGTTTGCTGGGCACCCATCGCTTATTCTTGTGGGCATGTGGTGTTTTGGTGGCCACATGGCGTTTTTGTGGGCACGCAGGATTTTTTTTGGTGGGCACCTGGCATTTCTTTTGCTGGCCACGTGTCATCTTGCTGGGCACGTGGCATTTGTTTTGGTGGGCACCTGGCATCTTGCTGGGCACCCAGCATGTATTTTGGAGAGCACCAACATTTGGTAAGGACCCAGCATTTCTTTTGGTGGGCACGTGGCAATTCGGTTGCCACCTATCATCTTGGTGGGCACCTCGAGATTCTTTTAATTTACACCTGGTGTTTTGGTGGCCACCTGGTATCTTGGTGGGCACCCAGCACTTCTTGTGGTGGCCATCTAGCATCTTCCTACGAACGCACCATTTATTTTTGTGGGCACATGGTGTTCTTGTGGTGACCTGGCTTCTTGGTGGGCACCCAGCTTTATTTTGGTGAGCACCCAGTATCTTGGTGTGCACCCAGCATTTCTTATGGTGGGCACATGGCCTCTTGGTGGGCACCCGGTGTTTCTCTTGGCAGGCACATGGCATCTTGGTGGGCACTCGGCACTAGTTTTGGTGGCCACCTGGCATTTACTTTGGTGGGCTGCTGGCGTTTCTTTTGGTGGCCACCTGGCATTTTGTTTGTCACTTGGAATATTGGTGGGCACCCTGTGATATTTTTGGTGAGTACGTGGCATTTTGGTGACAAGCTGGCATCTTGTTGGGCACCCAGCCTTGATTTTGCTGGTCACGTGGTCTTTTGGTGGGTACCCAATGTCCCTTTTGGTGGGCATGTGGCATTAATCATGGTGGGCACCCAGGTTTTTGATTGGTGGGCACCTGGCATTTTTTTTGGTGTGCATGGGGCATTTTTGTGGCCACCTGGCATCTTAATGGGCACCCACTGTTTCTTTTGGTAGGCACCTGGCATCTTGGGGGGCACCTGGCTACTTCTTAGTCACCCGGCGTTTCTTTTGCTGGCCACGTGGTGTTTTGGCGGCACCTGGCATATTACTGGGCACCCAGAGTTCCTTTCGGTGGGCACCTGGTTTTTGCTGGCCACCTGGCCTCTTGGTGGACACGCGGTCTTTATTCTGTTTGCCAGTTGAGGTCTTGGTGGGCACTCGGTACATTTCTGGGTCACCACCAAGCACTTAGGTGGCCACCTAACATCTTTGCAAGCACCCAGAATTTCTTTTCCTTGGCAGCCAGCATCTTGGTGGGTACCCAGCATTTCTTTTGGTGGGCACATGGTCCTTTGGTTGGCACCCATTTTTTCTGTTGGTAGGCAAGTGGCATTCATCTTGGTGGGCAGACAGCGTTTCTTTTCGTTGCCATGTGTCATTTTGGTGGCCACCTGCAATCTTGGTAGGCACCTGGCATTTCTTTTGCTGGGCACGTTGTGTTTTGGTTGCCAGCTGGCATCTTGTGGGCACCTCGAGTTTCTTTTAATTTACACCTGGTATTTTTGTGGCCACCTGTTATCTTGGTGTGCACCCAGCATTTATTTTGGTGAGCACCATCCATCGTGATTGGCACCCACCATTTCTATTGGTGGGCACCTGGCGTTTTGTTGGGCACTTGGCATTTCGTTTGCTGGGCACTCATCGTTTATTCTTGTGATCATGTGGTGTTTTGGTGGTCACATGGTGTTTTGGTGGGCAGCCAGGTTTTCTTTTGGTATGCACGTAGCATTGATTTTGGTTGGCAGGTGGCATTTTGGTGGGAAGCTAGCATCTCGGTGGGCACCCAGCATTTTGTTTGTTGGGCATGTCGCGTTGTGGTGGCCAACTGCCATCTTGATAGGCAACCAGCCTTTATTTTGGTGGCCACCTGGCATTTCCTTTGGTGGGCTGCCGGCGTTTCTTTTGGTGGCCACCTGGCATTTTGCGTTCCACCTGGGATATTGGTGGGCACCCTATGATAATTTTGGTGGGTACATGGCATTTTGGTGACAATCTGGCATGTTGCTGGGCACGCAGCATTTATTTTGCTGGGCACATGGTCTTTTGGTGGGGACCCTGTGTCTCTTTTGGTGGGCAATTGGCATTAATCATGGTGGGCACCCAGGTTTTTGATTGGTGGGCACCTGGCATTTCTTTTGGTGTGCATGGGGCATTTTTGTGGCCACCTGGCATCTTAAAGGGCACCCACTGTCACTTTTGGTAGGCACCTGGCTCTTTGGGCGTACCTGGCTACTTCTTAGTCACCCGGTATATCTTTTGCAGGCCACGTGGCATTTTGGCGGGCACCTGGCTTCTTGGTGTGCACCCAGATTTTCTTTCGGTCGGCACCTGGTTTTTGCTGGCCACCTGGCCTCTTGGTGGACACCTGGTGTTTATTGTGCTTGCCAGTTGCCGTCTTGGTGGGCACCCGGTATTGTTCTGGGTCACCACCAAGCACTTAGGTGGCCACCTAACATCTTTGGAAGCACCCAGCATGTCTTTTCATTGGCAACCCGTATCTTGGTGGGTACCCAGCATTTCTTTTGGTGGGCACATGGTCCTTTGGTTGGCACCCACTTTTTCTCTTGGTAGGCACGTGGCTTTCATCTTTTTGGGCACACAGCGTTTCTTTTCGTGGCCATGTAGCATTTTGGTGGCCACCTGCAATCTTGGTAGGCACCTGGCATTTCTTTCGCTGGGTATGTTGTCTTTTGATTGCCAGCTGGCATCTTGGTGGGCACCTCGAGTTTCTTTTAATTTACACCTGGTGTTTTGGTGGCCACCTGGTATCTTGGTGGGCACCTAGCACTTCTTGTGGTGGCCACCTGGCATCTTCCTAGGGACGCACCATTTATTTTTGTGGGCACATGGTGTTCTTGTGGTCACCTGGCATCTTGGTGGGCACCCAGCTTTATTTTGGTGAGCACCCAGCATCGTGTTTGGCACTCACCGTTTCTATTGGTGGGCACGTGGCGTTTTGTTGGGCACTTGACATTTCGTTTGCTGGGCACCCATCGTTTATTCTTGTGGGCATGTGGTGTTTTGGTGGCCACATGTTGTTTTGGTGGGCAGCCAGGTTTTCTATTGTTGGGCGCGTGGCATTGATTTTGGTTGGCAGGTGGTATTTTGGTTTGGCATGTGGCATTTCTTTTGGTGGCCACCTGGCATCTTTGTGGGCACACAGCGTTTCTTTTGGTGGGCATGTGGAATTTATTTGGCCACCCAGCATCTTCATGGGCACCCAGTGTTTCTTTTGGTGGGCATGTGGCATTTTTGTGGGCACCCAGCATTTATTTTTTTGAGCACATGGCTTTTTGGTGTCCTTCTGGCATCTTTGTGTGCACCCAGCATTAGTTTTGGTGAGCACGTGGTGTTTTGGTGGCCACCTGGCATTTCTTTTCGTGGGCACTTGCCGTATTGATTGCCACCTGGAATATTGATGGGCACCCAGCTTTTCTTTTGGTCGCCACCTGGCATCCAGGTTGACAGCCACCGTTTCTTTTGGTAGGCACCTGGCATTTTGTTTGCTGTGCACCCAGCGCTTATTCTTGTGGGCATATGGTGTTTTGGTGGCCACATGGCGTTTTGTTGGGCACGCAGGTTTTCTTTTGTTGGGTAGCTGGCATTTCTTTTCCAGGCCACGTGTCATCGTGCTGGGCACGTGGCATTTCTTTCGGTGTCCACCTGGCATCTTGGTAGGTACCCAGTATTCCTTTTCGTGCCCACCTGGCATCTTGACAGGCAACCAGACTGTATTTGGTGGACACATGGTTTTTTCGTGGCCACCAGGCATCTATATGGGCACACAGCTTTTCTTTTGGTGGGCACCCGACATTTAGTTGGCCACCCAGCATCTTCATGTGCACCCAGTGTATCTTTTTGTGGGCACCCGTATTTTCGGTGCTTCCTGGCATGTTGCTGCTCACCCAGCATGTATTTTAAGGAGAACCAATATTTGGTAAGGACCCAGCCTTTCTTTTGGCAGGAACGTGGCATCTTGGTGGGCACCCAGTGTTTATGTTCCTGGGCACATGACTATTTGGTGGCCACCTGACATCTTGGTGCGCATCTGGCATTTATCTGGGTGAGCACATGGCATTATAGAGACCACCTGGCATCTTTGTGCGCATGCAGCATTAGTTTTGGTGGCCACATGGTGTTTTGGTGGCCACCTGGCATTTCCTTTGGTGGGCTCCTGGCGTATTGTTTGCCATATGGAATACTGATGAGCAGCAAGTGTTTCTTTTGGTGGCCAGCTGGCATCTTGGTGGGCACCTAGTCTTTATCTTGATGGCCACCTAAATGATTAGCCCGAGTTTTTCACCAGGTGCCCACCTGGCATCTCCTTAACCACCCAGCATTTATTATGGTGGGCACCTGGCATCTCGGTGGCCACCCAGCATTTTGTTTGTTGGGAATGTCGCGTTGTCGTGGCCAACTGCCATCTTGATAGGCAACCAACCTTTATTTTGGTGGCCACCTGGCATTTACTTTGGTGGGCTGCCGGCGTTTCTTTTGGTGGCCACCTGGCAATTTGCGTGCCACCTTGAATATTGGTGGGCACCCTGTGATATTTTTGGTGGGTACGTGGCATTTTGGTGACAAGCTGGCATCTTGTTGGGCACCCAGCATTTATTTTGCTGGGCACGTGGTCTTTTAGTGGGTACCCAGTGTCTCCTTTGGTGGGCATGTGGCATTAATCGTGGTGGGCACCCAGGTTTTTGATTGGTGGGCACCTGGCATTTCTTTTGGTGTGCATGGGGCATTTTTGTGGCCACCTGGCATCTTAATGGGCACTCGCTGCCACTTTTGGTAGGCACCTGGCATCTTGATGGGCACCTGGCTACTTCTTAGTCACCCGGCGTTTCTTTTGCTGGACACGTAGCGTTTTGGCGTGCACCTGGCATCTTGGTGGGCACCCAGAGGTCTTTTCGGTGGGCACCTGGTTTTTGCTGGCCACCTGGCCTCTTGGTGGACACCTGGTGTTTATTCTGATTGTCAGTTGCGTTCTTGGTGGGCACCCGGTATTTTTGTGGGCCACCACCAAGCACTTAGGTGGCCACCTAGCATCTTTGCAAGCACCCAGCATTTCTTTTCCTTGGCAGCCAGCATCTTGCTGGGTACCCAGCATTTCTTTTGGTGGGCACATGGTCCTTTGGTTGGCACCCATTTTTTCTGTTGGTAGGCATGTGGCATTCATCTGGTTGGGCAGACAGCGTTTCTTTTCGTGGCCATGTGTCATTTTGGTGGCCACCTGTAATCTTGGTAGGCACCTGGCAATTCTTTTGCTGGGCACGTTGTGTTTTGGTGGCCACCTGGCATCTTGGTGGGCACCTCGAGTTTCTTTTAATTTACACCTGGTGTTTTGGTGGCCACCTGGTATCTTTTTGGGCAGCCAGCACTTCTTCTGGTGGCCATCTGGCATCTTCATAGGGACGCACCATTTATTTTTGTGGGCACATGGTGTTCTTGTGGTGACCTGGCTTCTTGGTGGACATCCAGCTTTATTTTGGTGGGCCCCCAGCATTTCTTTTGGTGAGCACATGGCATCTTGGTGAACACCCAGTGTTTCTCTTGGCAGGCACATGGCATTTTGGTGGTCACCTGGCGTTTTGGTGGTCACCTGGCATCTTGGTGGGCACTCGGCATTTCTTTTCGTGGGCACCTGGCATCTTGCTATGCAGCCATCTTTTATTTTGTTGGCCACCTGACATCTTGGTTGGCACCCACCGTTTCTTTTGGTGGCCACCTGGCATCTTTGTGGGCACACAGCGTTTCTTTTGGTGGGCATGTGGAATTTATTTGGCCACCCAGCATCTTCATGGGCTCACAGTGTTTCTTTTGGTGGGCTTGTGGCATTTTTGTGGGCACCTGGCATCTTGGTGGACACCCAGCATTTATTTTCCTGAGCACGTGGCTCTTTGGTGTCCATCTGGCATCTTTGTGTGCACCCAGCATTAGTTTTTGTGAGCACGTGGTGCTTTGGTGGCCACCTGGCATTTCTTTTCGTGTGCACCTGTTGTATTAATGGGCACCTGGCGTATTGATTGCCACCTGGAATACTGATGGGCACCCAGCGTTTATTTTGATGGCCAGCTGGCATCTTGGTATGCAGCTATCTTTAATTTTGTTGGCCCCCTGGCATTTTGTTTGCTGGGCACCCATCGCTTATTCTTGTGGGCATGTGGTGTTTTGGTGGCCACATGGCGTTTTTGTGGGCACGCAGGATTTTTTTTGGTGGGCACCTGGCATTTCTTTTGCTGGCCACGTGTCATCTTGCTGGGCACGTGGCATTTGTTTTGGTGGGCACCTGGCATCTTGCATTCCACCTGGGATATTGGTGGGCACCCTATGATAATTTTGGTGGGTACATGGCATTTTGGTGACAATCTGGCATGTTGCTGGGCACGCAGCATTTATTTTGCTGGGCACATGGTCTTTTGGTGGGGACCCTGTGTCTCTTTTGGTGGGCAATTGGCATTAATCATGGTGGGCACCCAGGTTTTTGATTGGTGGGCACCTGGCATTTCTTTTGGTGTGCATGGGGCATTTTTGTGGCCACCTGGCATCTTAAAGGGCACCCACTGTCACTTTTGGTAGGCACCTGGCTCTTTGGGCGTACCTGGCTACTTCTTAGTCACCCGGTATATCTTTTGCAGGCCACGTGGCATTTTGGCGGGCACCTGGCTTCTTGGTGTGCACCCAGATTTTCTTTCGGTCGGCACCTGGTTTTTGCTGGCCACCTGGCCTCTTGGTGGACACCTGGTGTTTATTGTGCTTGCCAGTTGCCGTCTTGGTGGGCACCCGGTATTGTTCTGGGTCACCACCAAGCACTTAGGTGGCCACCTAACATCTTTGGAAGCACCCAGCATGTCTTTTCATTGGCAACCCGTATCTTGGTGGGTACCCAGCATTTCTTTTGGTGGGCACATGGTCCTTTGGTTGGCACCCACTTTTTCTCTTGGTAGGCACGTGGCTTTCATCTTTTTGGGCACACAGCGTTTCTTTTCGTGGCCATGTAGCATTTTGGTGGCCACCTGCAATCTTGGTAGGCACCTGGCATTTCTTTCGCTGGGTATGTTGTCTTTTGATTGCCAGCTGGCATCTTGGTGGGCACCTCGAGTTTCTTTTAATTTACACCTGGTGTTTTGGTGGCCACCTGGTATCTTGGTGGGCACCTAGCACTTCTTGTGGTGGCCACCTGGCATCTTCCTAGGGACGCACCATTTATTTTTGTGGGCACATGGTGTTCTTGTGGTCACCTGGCATCTTGGTGGGCACCCAGCTTTATTTTGGTGAGCACCCAGCATCGTGTTTGGCACTCACCGTTTCTATTGGTGGGCACGTGGCGTTTTGTTGGGCACTTGACATTTCGTTTGCTGGGCACCCATCGTTTATTCTTGTGGGCATGTGGTGTTTTGGTGGCCACATGTTGTTTTGGTGGGCAGCCAGGTTTTCTATTGTTGGGCGCGTGGCATTGATTTTGGTTGGCAGGTGGTATTTTGGTTTGGCATGTGGCATTTCTTTTGGTGGCCACCTGGCATCTTTGTGGGCACACAGCGTTTCTTTTGGTGGGCATGTGGAATTTATTTGGCCACCCAGCATCTTCATGGGCACCCAGTGTTTCTTTTGGTGGGCATGTGGCATTTTTGTGGGCACCCAGCATTTATTTTTTTGAGCACATGGCTTTTTGGTGTCCTTCTGGCATCTTTGTGTGCACCCAGCATTAGTTTTGGTGAGCACGTGGTGTTTTGGTGGCCACCTGGCATTTCTTTTCGTGGGCACTTGCCGTATTGATTGCCACCTGGAATATTGATGGGCACCCAGCTTTTCTTTTGGTCGCCACCTGGCATCCAGGTTGACAGCCACCGTTTCTTTTGGTAGGCACCTGGCATTTTGTTTGCTGTGCACCCAGCGCTTATTCTTGTGGGCATATGGTGTTTTGGTGGCCACATGGCGTTTTGTTGGGCACGCAGGTTTTCTTTTGTTGGGTAGCTGGCATTTCTTTTCCAGGCCACGTGTCATCGTGCTGGGCACGTGGCATTTCTTTCGGTGTCCACCTGGCATCTTGGTAGGTACCCAGTATTCCTTTTCGTGCCCACCTGGCATCTTGACAGGCAACCAGACTGTATTTGGTGGACACATGGTTTTTTCGTGGCCACCAGGCATCTATATGGGCACACAGCTTTTCTTTTGGTGGGCACCCGACATTTAGTTGGCCACCCAGCATCTTCATGTGCACCCAGTGTATCTTTTTGTGGGCACCCGTATTTTCGGTGCTTCCTGGCATGTTGCTGCTCACCCAGCATGTATTTTAAGGAGAACCAATATTTGGTAAGGACCCAGCCTTTCTTTTGGCAGGAACGTGGCATCTTGGTGGGCACCCAGTGTTTATGTTCCTGGGCACATGACTATTTGGTGGCCACCTGACATCTTGGTGCGCATCTGGCATTTATCTGGGTGAGCACATGGCATTATAGAGACCACCTGGCATCTTTGTGCGCATGCAGCATTAGTTTTGGTGGCCACATGGTGTTTTGGTGGCCACCTGGCATTTCCTTTGGTGGGCTCCTGGCGTATTGTTTGCCATATGGAATACTGATGAGCAGCAAGTGTTTCTTTTGGTGGCCAGCTGGCATCTTGGTGGGCACCTAGTCTTTATCTTGATGGCCACCTAAATGATTAGCCCGAGTTTTTCACCAGGTGCCCACCTGGCATCTCCTTAACCACCCAGCATTTATTATGGTGGGCACCTGGCATCTCGGTGGCCACCCAGCATTTTGTTTGTTGGGAATGTCGCGTTGTCGTGGCCAACTGCCATCTTGATAGGCAACCAACCTTTATTTTGGTGGCCACCTGGCATTTACTTTGGTGGGCTGCCGGCGTTTCTTTTGGTGGCCACCTGGCAATTTGCGTGCCACCTTGAATATTGGTGGGCACCCTGTGATATTTTTGGTGGGTACGTGGCATTTTGGTGACAAGCTGGCATCTTGTTGGGCACCCAGCATTTATTTTGCTGGGCACGTGGTCTTTTAGTGGGTACCCAGTGTCTCCTTTGGTGGGCATGTGGCATTAATCGTGGTGGGCACCCAGGTTTTTGATTGGTGGGCACCTGGCATTTCTTTTGGTGTGCATGGGGCATTTTTGTGGCCACCTGGCATCTTAATGGGCACTCGCTGCCACTTTTGGTAGGCACCTGGCATCTTGATGGGCACCTGGCTACTTCTTAGTCACCCGGCGTTTCTTTTGCTGGACACGTAGCGTTTTGGCGTGCACCTGGCATCTTGGTGGGCACCCAGAGGTCTTTTCGGTGGGCACCTGGTTTTTGCTGGCCACCTGGCCTCTTGGTGGACACCTGGTGTTTATTCTGATTGTCAGTTGCGTTCTTGGTGGGCACCCGGTATTTTTGTGGGCCACCACCAAGCACTTAGGTGGCCACCTAGCATCTTTGCAAGCACCCAGCATTTCTTTTCCTTGGCAGCCAGCATCTTGCTGGGTACCCAGCATTTCTTTTGGTGGGCACATGGTCCTTTGGTTGGCACCCATTTTTTCTGTTGGTAGGCATGTGGCATTCATCTGGTTGGGCAGACAGCGTTTCTTTTCGTGGCCATGTGTCATTTTGGTGGCCACCTGTAATCTTGGTAGGCACCTGGCAATTCTTTTGCTGGGCACGTTGTGTTTTGGTGGCCACCTGGCATCTTGGTGGGCACCTCGAGTTTCTTTTAATTTACACCTGGTGTTTTGGTGGCCACCTGGTATCTTTTTGGGCAGCCAGCACTTCTTCTGGTGGCCATCTGGCATCTTCATAGGGACGCACCATTTATTTTTGTGGGCACATGGTGTTCTTGTGGTGACCTGGCTTCTTGGTGGACATCCAGCTTTATTTTGGTGGGCCCCCAGCATTTCTTTTGGTGAGCACATGGCATCTTGGTGAACACCCAGTGTTTCTCTTGGCAGGCACATGGCATTTTGGTGGTCACCTGGCGTTTTGGTGGTCACCTGGCATCTTGGTGGGCACTCGGCATTTCTTTTCGTGGGCACCTGGCATCTTGCTATGCAGCCATCTTTTATTTTGTTGGCCACCTGACATCTTGGTTGGCACCCACCGTTTCTTTTGGTGGCCACCTGGCATCTTTGTGGGCACACAGCGTTTCTTTTGGTGGGCATGTGGAATTTATTTGGCCACCCAGCATCTTCATGGGCTCACAGTGTTTCTTTTGGTGGGCTTGTGGCATTTTTGTGGGCACCTGGCATCTTGGTGGACACCCAGCATTTATTTTCCTGAGCACGTGGCTCTTTGGTGTCCATCTGGCATCTTTGTGTGCACCCAGCATTAGTTTTTGTGAGCACGTGGTGCTTTGGTGGCCACCTGGCATTTCTTTTCGTGTGCACCTGTTGTATTAATGGGCACCTGGCGTATTGATTGCCACCTGGAATACTGATGGGCACCCAGCGTTTATTTTGATGGCCAGCTGGCATCTTGGTATGCAGCTATCTTTAATTTTGTTGGCCCCCTGGCATTTTGTTTGCTGGGCACCCATCGCTTATTCTTGTGGGCATGTGGTGTTTTGGTGGCCACATGGCGTTTTTGTGGGCACGCAGGATTTTTTTTGGTGGGCACCTGGCATTTCTTTTGCTGGCCACGTGTCATCTTGCTGGGCACGTGGCATTTGTTTTGGTGGGCACCTGGCATCTTGCATTCCACCTGGGATATTGGTGGGCACCCTATGATAATTTTGGTGGGTACATGGCATTTTGGTGACAATCTGGCATGTTGCTGGGCACGCAGCATTTATTTTGCTGGGCACATGGTCTTTTGGTGGGGACCCTGTGTCTCTTTTGGTGGGCAATTGGCATTAATCATGGTGGGCACCCAGGTTTTTGATTGGTGGGCACCTGGCATTTCTTTTGGTGTGCATGGGGCATTTTTGTGGCCACCTGGCATCTTAAAGGGCACCCACTGTCACTTTTGGTAGGCACCTGGCTCTTTGGGCGTACCTGGCTACTTCTTAGTCACCCGGTATATCTTTTGCAGGCCACGTGGCATTTTGGCGGGCACCTGGCTTCTTGGTGTGCACCCAGATTTTCTTTCGGTCGGCACCTGGTTTTTGCTGGCCACCTGGCCTCTTGGTGGACACCTGGTGTTTATTGTGCTTGCCAGTTGCCGTCTTGGTGGGCACCCGGTATTGTTCTGGGTCACCACCAAGCACTTAGGTGGCCACCTAACATCTTTGGAAGCACCCAGCATGTCTTTTCATTGGCAACCCGTATCTTGGTGGGTACCCAGCATTTCTTTTGGTGGGCACATGGTCCTTTGGTTGGCACCCACTTTTTCTCTTGGTAGGCACGTGGCTTTCATCTTTTTGGGCACACAGCGTTTCTTTTCGTGGCCATGTAGCATTTTGGTGGCCACCTGCAATCTTGGTAGGCACCTGGCATTTCTTTCGCTGGGTATGTTGTCTTTTGATTGCCAGCTGGCATCTTGGTGGGCACCTCGAGTTTCTTTTAATTTACACCTGGTGTTTTGGTGGCCACCTGGTATCTTGGTGGGCACCTAGCACTTCTTGTGGTGGCCACCTGGCATCTTCCTAGGGACGCACCATTTATTTTTGTGGGCACATGGTGTTCTTGTGGTCACCTGGCATCTTGGTGGGCACCCAGCTTTATTTTGGTGAGCACCCAGCATCGTGTTTGGCACTCACCGTTTCTATTGGTGGGCACGTGGCGTTTTGTTGGGCACTTGACATTTCGTTTGCTGGGCACCCATCGTTTATTCTTGTGGGCATGTGGTGTTTTGGTGGCCACATGTTGTTTTGGTGGGCAGCCAGGTTTTCTATTGTTGGGCGCGTGGCATTGATTTTGGTTGGCAGGTGGTATTTTGGTTTGGCATGTGGCATTTCTTTTGGTGGCCACCTGGCATCTTTGTGGGCACACAGCGTTTCTTTTGGTGGGCATGTGGAATTTATTTGGCCACCCAGCATCTTCATGGGCACCCAGTGTTTCTTTTGGTGGGCATGTGGCATTTTTGTGGGCACCCAGCATTTATTTTTTTGAGCACATGGCTTTTTGGTGTCCTTCTGGCATCTTTGTGTGCACCCAGCATTAGTTTTGGTGAGCACGTGGTGTTTTGGTGGCCACCTGGCATTTCTTTTCGTGGGCACTTGCCGTATTGATTGCCACCTGGAATATTGATGGGCACCCAGCTTTTCTTTTGGTCGCCACCTGGCATCCAGGTTGACAGCCACCGTTTCTTTTGGTAGGCACCTGGCATTTTGTTTGCTGTGCACCCAGCGCTTATTCTTGTGGGCATATGGTGTTTTGGTGGCCACATGGCGTTTTGTTGGGCACGCAGGTTTTCTTTTGTTGGGTAGCTGGCATTTCTTTTCCAGGCCACGTGTCATCGTGCTGGGCACGTGGCATTTCTTTCGGTGTCCACCTGGCATCTTGGTAGGTACCCAGTATTCCTTTTCGTGCCCACCTGGCATCTTGACAGGCAACCAGACTGTATTTGGTGGACACATGGTTTTTTCGTGGCCACCAGGCATCTATATGGGCACACAGCTTTTCTTTTGGTGGGCACCCGACATTTAGTTGGCCACCCAGCATCTTCATGTGCACCCAGTGTATCTTTTTGTGGGCACCCGTATTTTCGGTGCTTCCTGGCATGTTGCTGCTCACCCAGCATGTATTTTAAGGAGAACCAATATTTGGTAAGGACCCAGCCTTTCTTTTGGCAGGAACGTGGCATCTTGGTGGGCACCCAGTGTTTATGTTCCTGGGCACATGACTATTTGGTGGCCACCTGACATCTTGGTGCGCATCTGGCATTTATCTGGGTGAGCACATGGCATTATAGAGACCACCTGGCATCTTTGTGCGCATGCAGCATTAGTTTTGGTGGCCACATGGTGTTTTGGTGGCCACCTGGCATTTCCTTTGGTGGGCTCCTGGCGTATTGTTTGCCATATGGAATACTGATGAGCAGCAAGTGTTTCTTTTGGTGGCCAGCTGGCATCTTGGTGGGCACCTAGTCTTTATCTTGATGGCCACCTAAATGATTAGCCCGAGTTTTTCACCAGGTGCCCACCTGGCATCTCCTTAACCACCCAGCATTTATTACGGTGGGCACCTGGCATCTCGGTGGCCACCCAGCATTTTGTTTGTTGGGAATGTCGCGTTGTCGTGGCCAACTGCCATCTTGATAGGCAACCAACCTTTATTTTGGTGGCCACCTGGCATTTACTTTGGTGGGCTGCCGGCGTTTCTTTTGGTGGCCACCTGGCAATTTGCGTGCCACCTTGAATATTGGTGGGCACCCTGTGATATTTTTGGTGGGTACGTGGCATTTTGGTGACAAGCTGGCATCTTGTTGGGCACCCAGCATTTATTTTGCTGGGCACGTGGTCTTTTAGTGGGTACCCAGTGTCTCCTTTGGTGGGCATGTGGCATTAATCGTGGTGGGCACCCAGGTTTTTGATTGGTGGGCACCTGGCATTTCTTTTGGTGTGCATGGGGCATTTTTGTGGCCACCTGGCATCTTAATGGGCACTCGCTGCCACTTTTGGTAGGCACCTGGCATCTTGATGGGCACCTGGCTACTTCTTAGTCACCCGGCGTTTCTTTTGCTGGACACGTAGCGTTTTGGCGTGCACCTGGCATCTTGGTGGGCACCCAGAGGTCTTTTCGGTGGGCACCTGGTTTTTGCTGGCCACCTGGCCTCTTGGTGGACACCTGGTGTTTATTCTGATTGTCAGTTGCGTTCTTGGTGGGCACCCGGTATTTTTGTGGGCCACCACCAAGCACTTAGGTGGCCACCTAGCATCTTTGCAAGCACCCAGCATTTCTTTTCCTTGGCAGCCAGCATCTTGCTGGGTACCCAGCATTTCTTTTGGTGGGCACATGGTCCTTTGGTTGGCACCCATTTTTTCTGTTGGTAGGCATGTGGCATTCATCTGGTTGGGCAGACAGCGTTTCTTTTTGTGGCCATGTGTCATTTTGGTGGCCACCTGTAATCTTGGTAGGCACCTGGCAATTCTTTTGCTGGGCACGTTGTGTTTTGGTGGCCACCTGGCATCTTGGTGGGCACCTCGAGTTTCTTTTAATTTACACCTGGTGTTTTGGTGGCCACCTGGTATCTTTTTGGGCAGCCAGCACTTCTTCTGGTGGCCATCTGGCATCTTCATAGGGACGCACCATTTATTTTTGTGGGCACATGGTGTTCTTGTGGTGACCTG
Organism: Opisthocomus hoazin; assembly: GCF_030867145.1. Classification (NCBI taxonomy): domain Eukaryota; kingdom Metazoa; phylum Chordata; class Aves; order Opisthocomiformes; family Opisthocomidae; genus Opisthocomus; species Opisthocomus hoazin. Next base: position 5,173,916 of record NC_134426.1, on the reverse strand, counting down.
GCTTCTTGGTGGACATCCAGCTTTATTTTGGTGGGCCCCCAGCATTTCTTTTGGTGGTCACCTGGCATCTTGGTGGGCACTCGGCATTTCTTTTCGTGGGCACCTGGCATCTTGCTATGCAGCCATCTTTTATTTTGTTGGCCACCTGACATCTTGGTTGGCACCCACCGTTTCTTTTGGTGGCCACCTGGCATCTTTGTGGGCACACAGCGTTTCTTTTGGTGGGCATGTGGAATTTATTTGGCCACCCAGCATCTTCATGGGCTCACAGTGTTTCTTTTGGTGGGCTTGTGGCATTTTTGTGGGCACCTGGCATCTTGGTGGACACCCAGCATTTATTTTCCTGAGCACGTGGCTCTTTGGTGTCCATCTGGCATCTTTGTGTGCACCCAGCATTAGTTTTTGTGAGCACGTGGTGCTTTGGTGGCCACCTGGCATTTCTTTTCGTGTGCACCTGTTGTATTAATGGGCACCTGGCGTATTGATTGCCACCTGGAATACTGATGGGCACCCAGCGTTTATTTTGATGGCCAGCTGGCATCTTGGTATGCAGCTATCTTTAATTTTGTTGGCCCCCTGGCATTTTGTTTGCTGGGCACCCATCGCTTATTCTTGTGGGCATGTGGTGTTTTGGTGGCCACATGGCGTTTTTGTGGGCACGCAGGATTTTTTTTGGTGGGCACCTGGCATTTCTTTTGCTGGCCACGTGTCATCTTGCTGGGCACGTGGCATTTGTTTTGGTGGGCACCTGGCATCTTGCATTCCACCTGGGATATTGGTGGGCACCCTATGATAATTTTGGTGGGTACATGGCATTTTGGTGACAATCTGGCATGTTGCTGGGCACGCAGCATTTATTTTGCTGGGCACATGGTCTTTTGGTGGGGACCCTGTGTCTCTTTTGGTGGGCAATTGGCATTAATCATGGTGGGCACCCAGGTTTTTGATTGGTGGGCACCTGGCATTTCTTTTGGTGTGCATGGGGCATTTTTGTGGCCACCTGGCATCTTAAAGGGCACCCACTGTCACTTTTGGTAGGCACCTGGCTCTTTGGGCGTACCTGGCTACTTCTTAGTCACCCGGTATATCTTTTGCAGGCCACGTGGCATTTTGGCGGGCACCTGGCTTCTTGGTGTGCACCCAGATTTTCTTTCGGTCGGCACCTGGTTTTTGCTGGCCACCTGGCCTCTTGGTGGACACCTGGTGTTTATTGTGCTTGCCAGTTGCCGTCTTGGTGGGCACCCGGTATTGTTCTGGGTCACCACCAAGCACTTAGGTGGCCACCTAACATCTTTGGAAGCACCCAGCATGTCTTTTCATTGGCAACCCGTATCTTGGTGGGTACCCAGCATTTCTTTTGGTGGGCACATGGTCCTTTGGTTGGCACCCACTTTTTCTCTTGGTAGGCACGTGGCTTTCATCTTTTTGGGCACACAGCGTTTCTTTTCGTGGCCATGTAGCATTTTGGTGGCCACCTGCAATCTTGGTAGGCACCTGGCATTTCTTTCGCTGGGTATGTTGTCTTTTGATTGCCAGCTGGCATCTTGGTGGGCACCTCGAGTTTCTTTTAATTTACACCTGGTGTTTTGGTGGCCACCTGGTATCTTGGTGGGCACCTAGCACTTCTTGTGGTGGCCACCTGGCATCTTCCTAGGGACGCACCATTTATTTTTGTGGGCACATGGTGTTCTTGTGGTCACCTGGCATCTTGGTGGGCACCCAGCTTTATTTTGGTGAGCACCCAGCATCGTGTTTGGCACTCACCGTTTCTATTGGTGGGCACGTGGCGTTTTGTTGGGCACTTGACATTTCGTTTGCTGGGCACCCATCGTTTATTCTTGTGGGCATGTGGTGTTTTGGTGGCCACATGTTGTTTTGGTGGGCAGCCAGGTTTTCTATTGTTGGGCGCGTGGCATTGATTTTGGTTGGCAGGTGGTATTTTGGTTTGGCATGTGGCATTTCTTTTGGTGGCCACCTGGCATCTTTGTGGGCACACAGCGTTTCTTTTGGTGGGCATGTGGAATTTATTTGGCCACCCAGCATCTTCATGGGCACCCAGTGTTTCTTTTGGTGGGCATGTGGCATTTTTGTGGGCACCCAGCATTTATTTTTTTGAGCACATGGCTTTTTGGTGTCCTTCTGGCATCTTTGTGTGCACCCAGCATTAGTTTTGGTGAGCACGTGGTGTTTTGGTGGCCACCTGGCATTTCTTTTCGTGGGCACTTGCCGTATTGATTGCCACCTGGAATATTGATGGGCACCCAGCTTTTCTTTTGGTCGCCACCTGGCATCCAGGTTGACAGCCACCGTTTCTTTTGGTAGGCACCTGGCATTTTGTTTGCTGTGCACCCAGCGCTTATTCTTGTGGGCATATGGTGTTTTGGTGGCCACATGGCGTTTTGTTGGGCACGCAGGTTTTCTTTTGTTGGGTAGCTGGCATTTCTTTTCCAGGCCACGTGTCATCGTGCTGGGCACGTGGCATTTCTTTCGGTGTCCACCTGGCATCTTGGTAGGTACCCAGTATTCCTTTTCGTGCCCACCTGGCATCTTGACAGGCAACCAGACTGTATTTGGTGGACACATGGTTTTTTCGTGGCCACCAGGCATCTATATGGGCACACAGCTTTTCTTTTGGTGGGCACCCGACATTTAGTTGGCCACCCAGCATCTTCATGTGCACCCAGTGTATCTTTTTGTGGGCACCCGTATTTTCGGTGCTTCCTGGCATGTTGCTGCTCACCCAGCATGTATTTTAAGGAGAACCAATATTTGGTAAGGACCCAGCCTTTCTTTTGGCGGGAACGTGGCATCTTGGTGGGCACCCAGTGTTTATGTTCCTGGGCACATGACTATTTGGTGGCCACCTGACATCTTGGTGCGCATCTGGCATTTATCTGGGTGAGCACATGGCATTATAGAGACCACCTGGCATCTTTGTGCGCATGCAGCATTAGTTTTGGTGGCCACATGGTGTTTTGGTGGCCACCTGGCATTTCCTTTGGTGGGCTCCTGGCGTATTGTTTGCCATATGGAATACTGATGAGCAGCAAGTGTTTCTTTTGGTGGCCAGCTGGCATCTTGGTGGGCACCTAGTCTTTATCTTGATGGCCACCTAAATGATTAGCCCGAGTTTTTCACCAGGTGCCCACCTGGCATCTCCTTAACCACCCAGCATTTATTATGGTGGGCACCTGGCATCTCGGTGGCCACCCAGCATTTTGTTTGTTGGGAATGTCGCGTTGTCGTGGCCAACTGCCATCTTGATAGGCAACCAACCTTTATTTTGGTGGCCACCTGGCATTTACTTTGGTGGGCTGCCGGCGTTTCTTTTGGTGGCCACCTGGCAATTTGCGTGCCACCTTGAATATTGGTGGGCACCCTGTGATATTTTTGGTGGGTACGTGGCATTTTGGTGACAAGCTGGCATCTTGTTGGGCACCCAGCATTTATTTTGCTGGGCACGTGGTCTTTTAGTGGGTACCCAGTGTCTCCTTTGGTGGGCATGTGGCATTAATCGTGGTGGGCACCCAGGTTTTTGATTGGTGGGCACCTGGCATTTCTTTTGGTGTGCATGGGGCATTTTTGTGGCCACCTGGCATCTTAATGGGCACTCGCTGCCACTTTTGGTAGGCACCTGGCATCTTGATGGGCACCTGGCTACTTCTTAGTCACCCGGCGTTTCTTTTGCTGGACACGTAGCGTTTTGGCGTGCACCTGGCATCTTGGTGGGCACCCAGAGGTCTTTTCGGTGGGCACCTGGTTTTTGCTGGCCACCTGGCCTCTTGGTGGACACCTGGTGTTTATTCTGATTGTCAGTTGCGTTCTTGGTGGGCACCCGGTATTTTTGTGGGCCACCACCAAGCACTTAGGTGGCCACCTAGCATCTTTGCAAGCACCCAGCATTTCTTTTCCTTGGCAGCCAGCATCTTGCTGGGTACCCAGCATTTCTTTTGGTGGGCACATGGTCCTTTGGTTGGCACCCATTTTTTCTGTTGGTAGGCATGTGGCATTCATCTGGTTGGGCAGACAGCGTTTCTTTTCGTGGCCATGTGTCATTTTGGTGGCCACCTGTAATCTTGGTAGGCACCTGGCAATTCTTTTGCTGGGCACGTTGTGTTTTGGTGGCCACCTGGCATCTTGGTGGGCACCTCGAGTTTCTTTTAATTTACACCTGGTGTTTTGGTGGCCACCTGGTATCTTTTTGGGCAGCCAGCACTTCTTCTGGTGGCCATCTGGCATCTTCATAGGGACGCACCATTTATTTTTGTGGGCACATGGTGTTCTTGTGGTGACCTGGCTTCTTGGTGGACATCCAGCTTTATTTTGGTGGGCCCCCAGCATTTCTTTTGGTGAGCACATGGCATCTTGGTGAACACCCAGTGTTTCTCTTGGCAGGCACATGGCATTTTGGTGGTCACCTGGCGTTTTGGTGGTCACCTGGCATCTTGGTGGGCACTCGGCATTTCTTTTCGTGGGCACCTGGCATCTTGCTATGCAGCCATCTTTTATTTTGTTGGCCACCTGACATCTTGGTTGGCACCCACCGTTTCTTTTGGTGGCCACCTGGCATCTTTGTGGGCACACAGCGTTTCTTTTGGTGGGCATGTGGAATTTATTTGGCCACCCAGCATCTTCATGGGCTCACAGTGTTTCTTTTGGTGGGCTTGTGGCATTTTTGTGGGCACCTGGCATCTTGGTGGACACCCAGCATTTATTTTCCTGAGCACGTGGCTCTTTGGTGTCCATCTGGCATCTTTGTGTGCACCCAGCATTAGTTTTTGTGAGCACGTGGTGCTTTGGTGGCCACCTGGCATTTCTTTTCGTGTGCACCTGTTGTATTAATGGGCACCTGGCGTATTGATTGCCACCTGGAATACTGATGGGCACCCAGCGTTTATTTTGATGGCCAGCTGGCATCTTGGTATGCAGCTATCTTTAATTTTGTTGGCCCCCTGGCATTTTGTTTGCTGGGCACCCATCGCTTATTCTTGTGGGCATGTGGTGTTTTGGTGGCCACATGGCGTTTTTGTGGGCACGCAGGATTTTTTTTGGTGGGCACCTGGCATTTCTTTTGCTGGCCACGTGTCATCTTGCTGGGCACGTGGCATTTGTTTTGGTGGGCACCTGGCATCTTGCTGGGCACCCAGCATGTATTTTGGAGAGCACCAACATTTGGTAAGGACCCAGCATTTCTTTTGGTGGGCACGTGGCAATTCGGTTGCCACCTATCATCTTGGTGGGCACCTCGAGATTCTTTTAATTTACACCTGGTGTTTTGGTGGCCACCTGGTATCTTGGTGGGCACCCAGCACTTCCTGTGGTGGCCATCTAGCATCTTCCTACGAACGCACCATTTATTTTTGTGGGCACATGGTGTTCTTGTGGTGACCTGGCTTCTTGGTGGGCACCCAGCTTTATTTTGGTGAGCACCCAGTATCTTGGTGTGCACCCAGCATTTCTTATGGTGGGCACATGGCCTCTTGGTGGGCACCCGGTGTTTCTCTTGGCAGGCACATGGCATCTTGGTGGGCACTCGGCACTAGTTTTGGTGGCCACCTGGCATTTACTTTGGTGGGCTGCTGGCGTTTCTTTTGGTGGCCACCTGGCATTTTGTTTGTCACTTGGAATATTGGTGGGCACCCTGTGATATTTTTGGTGAGTACGTGGCATTTTGGTGACAAGCTGGCATCTTGTTGGGCACCCAGCCTTGATTTTGCTGGGCACGTGTACTTTTGGTGGGTACCCAGTGTCTCCTTTGGTAGGCATGTGGCATTAATCGTGGTGGGCACTCAGGTTTTTCATTGGTGGGCACCTGGCATTTCTTTTGGTGGGCATGGGGCATTTTTGTGGCCACCTGGCATCTTAATGGGCACCCGCTGCCACTTTTGGTAGGCACCTGGCATCTTGATGGGCACCTGGCTACTTCTTAGTCACCCGACATATCTTTTGCTGGACACGTAGCGTTTTGGCGGGCACCTGGCATCTTGGTGGGCACCCAGAGTTCTTTTCGGTGGGCACCTGGTTTTTGCTGGCCACCTGGCCTCTTGGTGGACACCTGATGTTTACTCTGGTTGCCAGCTGCCGTCTTGGTGGGCACCCGGTATTTTTCTGGGTCACCACCAAGCACTTAGGTGGCCACCTAGCATCTTTGCAAGCACCCAGCATTTCTTTTCCTTGGCAGCCAGCATCTTGGTGGGTACCCAGCATTTCTTTTGCTGGGCACATGGTCCTTTGGTTGGCACCCAGTTTTTCTGTTGGTAGGCACGTGGCATTCATCTGGTTGGGCAGACAGCGTTTCTTTTCGTGGCCATGTGTCATTTTGGTGGCCACCTGTAATCTTGGTAGGCACCTGGCATTTCTTTTGCTGGGCACGTTGTGTTTTGGTTGCCAGCTGGCATCTTGGTGGGCACCTCGAGTTTCTTTTAATTTACACCTGGTGTTTTGGTGGCCACCTGGTATCTTGGTGGGCACCCAGCACTTCTTGTGGTGTCCACCTGACATCTTCCTAGGGACGCACCATCTATTTTTGTGGGCACATGATGTTCCTGTGGTCACCTGGCATCTTGTTGAGCACCCAGTTTTATTTTGGTGAGCACCCAGCATCTTGGTGGTCACTGAGCATTTATTTTCGTGTGCACATGGCATCTTGGTGGGCACCCAGTGTTTCTCTTGGCAGGCACATGGCATTTTGGTGGTCACCTTGCATCTTGGTGGGCACTAGGCACTAGTTTTGGTGGGCACGTGGTATTTTGGTGGCCACCTGGCGTCTCGGTGCGCAGCCAGCATCTATTTTGGTGGACACCAGCCGTCGTGGTTGGCACCCAGCATTTCTATTGGTGGGCACCTGGCGTTTTGTTGGGCACTTGGCATTTGGTTAGCTGGGCACCCATCGTTTATTCTTGTTGGCATGTGGTATTTTGGTGGCCACATGGTGTTTTGGTGGATACCCACGGTTTCTTTTGGTGAGCACGTGGCATGTATTTTGGTTGGCACATGGCATTTTGGTGGGCAGCTGGCATTTCTTTTGGTGTCCACCTGGCATCTTTGTGGGCACACAGCGTTTCTTTCGGTGGGCATGTGGAATTTATTTGGCCACCCAGCATCTTCATGGGCACCCAGTGTTTCTTTTGGTGGGCATGTGGCATTTTTGTGGGCACCTGGCATCTTGGTGGGCACCCAGCATTTATTTTCCTGAGCACATGGCTTTTTGGTGTCCATCTGGCATCTTTGTGCGCACCCAGCATTAGTTTTATTGAGCACGTGGTGTTTTGGTGTCCACCTGGCATTTCTTTTCATGGGCACCTGGCGTATTGATTGCCACCTGGAATATTGATGGACACCCAGCATTTCTTTTGGTGGCCAGCTGGCATCTTGGTATGCAGCCAGCTTTTATTTTGCTGGCCACCTGGCATCTTGGTTGGCACCCACCGTTTCTTTTGTTGGGCACCTGGCATTTTGTTTGCTGGCCACCAATCGCTTATTCATGTGGGCATCTGGTGTTTTGGTGGCCACATGGCATTTTGGTGGGCACGCAGGATTTCTTTTGGTAGGAAGCTGGCATTTCTTTTGTTGGCCACGTGTCATCTTGCTGGGCGCGTGGCATTTTTTCGGTGGCCACCTGGTCTCTTTGTGGGCACCCAGCGGTGCCACGATGTGACTCAAGGAGATCCTATGCACGGTAACAACGCGACGCAAGGAGATCTTCTGTGGTGCAACGACGCAATGCAAAGAGATCCAGTGCAATGCAACCATGTGACTCAAAGAGATCCTCTGAGGTGCAACGAAGCGAGGCAAAGAGATCATCTGTGGTGCAACGACGCGACACAAAGAAATCCTCTGTGATGCCACAACGTGGCATAACTTTCTGCGGTGAAACGAGGCGAAGAAATCCTCTGCAACGTGCTGCCACGACGCGCTGCCAAGAAGTTCTCTGCGGCGCAGTGCAATGACATGACGCAAAGAACGCCTCTGCAACACGGCGCCGTACAAAGACGCGACGTGAAAACATCCTCTGCCGTGCAAGGACGCAACGTGATGCAATCCTATGAGGTGCAACGACGCAAAGAGATCCTCTGTGGTGCCACGACGCAAAGAGATCCTCTACGGGAAATGATGCAAAGAGATCCTCTGCGGGGCAACGACGCGATGCAAAGAGATCCTCTGCTGTGCCACGACATGACACAAAGAGATCCTCAGCGGTGCAACGATGCGAGGCAAGGAGATCCTCTGCGGTGCCACAACACGACGCAAAGAGATCGTCTGCGGGGCAACGATGCGAGGCAAAGATGTCCTCTGCCATGGAAATGATGTCGTGAAAAGCCGGAATTGAACACTCAATAGTCGGCATATTATTAAGCAGGTATTCTTTATTGCGGCGCCGGGCACACGGGGGATCTCTCCTCCAAACGTGTGCACCTAAGAGACACAGTTACTAGGTATTTATGCTATGTTAACATGCATATTAATTATATTTCCAAGAAATGTTTATCATAGTAATGGCTTTTCCGAGAACTCATTAGTATATGGTAATGTCCGATGCATATGTTTGTTTGGCGTCTCTCGGCGGGGGTCTTCAGATTATCCTGCAGCCTCCTTATCTCTGTAGTCTGCATACCTGTTCTCCCAAGGCCCAGGCGCCTAAAGGGATTATTCAGGAGTCCCATGTCTTGCAACCTTCCAAATTATTCACAAAGAACCAAGACTTGTTTCTGACCACCTGAAGTGATAACATCCCCTACAAGTTACATTTGTTGCATTTACAGTTACCACCATGATGCAAAGAGATCCTCTGCGGGGCAACGACGAGACGCAAAGAGATCCTCTGCGGTGCAAACATGCGACGCAAAGAGATCCTCTGCATTGCCACGATGTGGCATAAGTTTCTGCAGTGCAACAAAGCGAAGAAATCCTCTGCAACGTGCTGCCATGATGCGCTGCCAAGAAGTTCTCTGCGGCGCAGTGCAATGACACGACGCAAAGAACTCCTCTGCAACGCGGCGCCGTACAAAGACGCGACGCGAAAACATCCTCTGCGGCACAAGGACGCAACGTGTTGCAATCCTCTGTGGTGCCACGACGCAAAGAGATCCTCTGTGGTGCCACGATGCAAAGAGATCCTTTGCGGTGCCACGACACAAAGAGATCCTCTACGGGGCAAAGACACGAGGCAAAGAGATCCTATGCTGTGCAACGACGCAGATAGATCCTCTGCCGCGCCATGACGCAAGTCAAAGAGATCCTCTGCGGTGCAACGATGCAAAGCGATCCTCTGTGGTGCAACGACGCGACGCAAAGACATCCTCTGCCGTGCCACGACGTGGTATAAGTTTCTGAGGTGCAACGAAGCGAATAAATCCTCTGAGGCGTGCTGCCACAATGCGTTGCGAAGTTCTCTACGGCGAAGTGCAATGACACGACGCAAAGAACTCCTCTGTAACGCCGCGCGGTACAGAGACGCGACGCGACAACATCCTCTATGCCGCAAGGACGCAACGTGATGCAATCCTATGAGATGCAACGACGCAAAGAGATCCTCTGCGGTGCCACGACGCAAAGAGATCCTCTGCAGGGCATCGACGCGAGGCAAATAGATCCTTTGCGGTGATACGACGCAAAGAGATCCTCTGTGGTGCCACGACGCGAGGCAAGGAGATCCTCTGCGGGGCAATGAGGCAAAGAGATCCTCTGCGATGCAACGATGCGATGCAAAGAGATACTCTGTGGTGTAACGATGTGACGTGAAGAGATCCTCTGCGGTGCAACGACGCGACGCAAAGACATCCTCTGCGGGGCAACGATGTGAGGCAAAGAGATCCTCTGCGGTGCAAAGGCACGAGGCAAAGACAACTCTGCGGTGCAACTTGAGTCTCTTATCATCAAGCCTGAAAGTCATCCAAGAACAGGACCCTGCGGCGTATCGCTGAGAAGTTACTTGGTGACCACTCTGCTCGAGTCTCCTCGTCTCAGCTGCAAGCTCGTCAGAAGATGCTGCAAGAGACAAGCAGCACCATGATGTTACGATACAGAAGAAAACCCAGGCAGCGAGACTCATTTCCCGGCTGCCAGACACCAGAGTGCAGCGAGTTCTGCGAACGGGTACTCAGCAGTGCGCAAGCCAACGCGCTTTAGACGAGACCCTACAAGATTTCCACGAGCATTAGGGCAGGGCGGCCTCTCCGAAAGCCAGTCCCCTCCTCCTCCCACCAGCAGCAGGTGTGCAACAGCAACAGGCACCCACACCACCAGCACAGGCGCATTTGTGACGCTGCTGCCAGAAGAACACTCCACACCGCCTTTCCAGTCCAGCTCTGCACAGCGGGGCAGTGCCAGAATGAAGTCTGCTCAGGCAGCCGCTGCTTGGCCCGGCTGCGATGGCCACGGCCACGGCTATTGCCCAAGCCAGGACCCTGCTCCCCACGCCCACCACCGCTCGGCTGCAGCTCCCCAACCACGGAGCCTTCGGCTGGGTTGTGCCCCCCAGACCCCTCAGCTCTCGGTTAGGAACCTTCTGACCTGCCCCTGTGTCAGCACCAAGGCCGTGCCCAGCTCTCTGCGTTTCATCACCCGAGGGCCTGGGGCAGACACAGACGGCCACGACACGGCTGTCACGATCGCTGCCGGGTGCAAACAGGCGGCACCTCGGGCCCCAGACTCCGGCTCCCGCGCTCAGCCGCGGAACCGCGGGCACCCAGGGCTCTGAGCACACGTCCAGACGCCCCGGCTCCCCGGCCCGCAGCGCACCCGCAGCCGGGACAGGGCCGGGCTGCCCGCCGCCCGCTCCCTGCACGGAAGCGGCTTTCCCCCACCTCGCCGGCGCCTCGGCCCCCGCCGCCCCCCCGACACCCCCCGCTCCTCCGCCAGGCACCGCCGCTTCGCCCCGCGACCGCCCCGCACCGCCCCCAGCTCCGCCCGCAGCTCCGCCCCCAGCGCCCTGCGACGGCCGTTGCCTCCCACGCGTCCGCTTGCCCTGCGTCGGCCGTTGCCCCCAAAGCTTCCCGAAGCCGCGCACCCGACCCCGGGGAGAGCGGAGCGGGAGGAGGTGGGGGGGAACGGGGGGAGCCCCGGAGGAAGGGGGCACCGACAGCCCTGGCCAGAGGCGAGAGAGGCCCAGCAGAGATTCCCGCCAGGCAGTGCCCGCCCACACCTCCAGCAGGAGCGGACACCGCGGGCAGAGAGCGGCACTCGCGGCACAGCCCGGCCCCGGGACCGGCCCGGGGGCAGAGCCGGGCCACGCGGGTTAGCACAGGGGAGCCCGGCCCGGCCCGGCCCCAGCAGCCCCTCGGCCTGGCCCCGGATCCACCCGAAGCCCCGCCGGGGCCAAGCCCCAGTCCCGCGCTGCTGACCTGCTCCGGCCGCTCCCAGGGAGGGCTTGCCGAGGCGGCTCCGCCCTCCCGCAGCCCCGGGCACGGCCTCCAGGCCGGCTCTCCCGGGACGGGACGGGACGGGCCGAGCCTGCCTGGGCCCTGCCTCGCCACTGCGCGGGCAGCTTCCCCCGAGGGGCTCTGCCGCGTCCCCGTCGCCTTGGCGACCGCCCCAGCCTCTCTCTCCTGCGGCACCGCGCCGCCCCATTGGCCGGCAGCCTCGATGCCTCTGGGCGCGGCCAATGGCGAGCGCCCTGCCACCGTTGCTAGGCGACAGGGCCCACAGGCCCAGCTGGGCCCTGGCCCTCCTGCCCGGCCCGGCCCCTCACCAGCCCCGGGCCAGGCCCGGCCCAGCCGCCCGGCCCTGCCCGGCCCGACACAGCCCTGACGTGGGGGGAGAGGGAGGGCTCGGGGCTGCGGGGAGGGCTGCGCCCCCGCACAGCTCGGTGCAGGAGTGGCCAGGCCCGGCCGGTGCCAGGTTCGGTTCCCCCTTGGCTTTCCCCCCAGAGGAGCCTCTTCCCAGCAACCGGACGGTGTTTTTATAGTCACCTGGCATCTTGGTTGGCACCCACCGTTTCTTTTGGTGGGCACCTGGCATTTTGTTGGCTGGGCACCCATCCCTTATTCTTGTGGTCATGTGCTGTTTTAGTGGCCACATGGAGTTTTTCGTGGGCATGCAGGTTTTGTTTTGGTGGGCAGCTGGCATTTCTTTTGCTGGCCACGTGTCATCTTGGTGGGCACATGGCATTTCTTTTGCTGGACACCTACCATCTTGCTGGCTACTTGACATTTTTTCTGGTGCCCAAATGGCATCTTGACAGGCAAGCGGCTTCATTTGGTGGACACATGGTGTTTTCGTGGCCCCCTGGGATCTTTGTAAGCACACAGCGTTTCTTGTTGGGAATGTGGCATTCAGTTGGCCACACAGCATCTTCATGGGCACCCAGTGTTTCTTTTGGTGGGAACCTGGAATTTTTATTGCCTCATGGCATCTTGCTGGGCACCCAGCATACATTTTTGTGAGCACCAGCATCTTCATAAGGACCCAGCCTTACTTTTTCTGGGCATCTGGTATTTTGGTGGTCACCTGGCATCATGGTGGGCACCTGGCACATCTTTTAGTCGCATCTGGCAATTATCGAGGTGAGCACATGGCGTTGTATGGCCACCTGCCATATATCTGTGCACCCAGCTTTAGTTTTGTTAAGCACATCGTGTTTCAATGGTCACCTAGCATATTGGTGGGCACCCAGCGATTTCAAAACCTTACACTTCAAATGAACCTGAAAACAGGGAGGAAGATTCAGGAAAACCAAGGCAAAAACTAAAAACTGAGGGCAGCACACTCAAACAGACATAGCAAGGCTACGCAAAAAGCTCAAGATTTAAAACAAAACAAGCAACACCTACAAATACAGGCAATGATTTCAAAAACTTAGATTTCAATAAGATCTCAATGGAAAGGAGGATGAATGAAGTCAAGGGAAATACTAAACAAAAGAGTGGCTGCAGACTGAAACAGCTGTGGAAAGACAATGTAAAAAGCCAGCATAAAGATGCAAACCAAGACAGAATGACTACAACAGAAAGGAAGATCAAGAAATGAATGTCAAAAAGTGAAAAAAAACAAAGATTGAAGAAACAAAGGAAAAAAAAATAGAACAATACAGGTAAGTACTAAGGAATGACACAAAACTCTTGAAGACAACAATATATGAAATCCTCAGACTTCATATGAACACTGAAATTGGGAGGAAGATTAAGGAAGTCAAGGGCAAAACTAATAACCCACGGCAGCAATCTAAAACAGCCATAGAAAGACAATGTAGAAAGCACGGCCACTCTGGAAACACTTCGAATTAGAAAGAAAACTTAAGTAGGGAGGAAGATTGAGGAAGTCAAGGCAAAAACGAAAAATCGAGAGCAGCAACTAAAACAGACATAGCAATGCTATGCAAAAAGATGGAGATCTACAGCAAAACTAGCAATAACTACAAATACAGGCAATGATTTCAAAAACTTAGCCTTCAATAAGATCTCTAATATAAAGGAAGATGAAGGAAGTCAAGGGAAATACTAAACAAAAGAGTGGCAGCAGACTGAAACAACTGTGGAAAGAAAATGTAAAAAGCCAGCATAAAGACACAAACCAAAACAGAATGACTACAACAGAAAGGAAAACCAAGAAATGAAAGTCAAAAAGTGAAAAAAAATGCAGATTGAAGAAACAAAGGAAAAAAAAATAGAACAATACAAGTAAGTACAAAGGAATGACACAAAAACTTTGAAGACAACAATATATGAAATCCTCAGACTTCATATGAACACTGAAATTGGGAGGAAGATTAAGGAAGTAAAGGGCAAAACTAATAACCCACGCAGCAAACTAAAACAGCCGTAGAAGGACAATGTAGAAAGCACGGCCACTCTGGAAACCCTTCGACTTAGAAAGGAAACTTAACTAGGGAGGAAGATGAAGGAAGTCAAGGCAAAAACTAAAAATCTGAGGTCAGCACACTAAAACAGACATAGAAAGACAATGCAAAAAGCTGGAGATCTATAGCAAAACTAGCAATACCTACAAATATAGGCAATGATTTCCAAAACTTAGCCTTCAATAAGATCTTAGTAGGGAGGAGGATGAAGGAAGTGAAGGCACAAACGAAACAGAAGAGTGACAGCAAACTAAAAGGAGATGTAGAAAGACAATGTACAAAGCCATGGTGTTCTGGAAAACCAACAAAAAGTGGCTAGAATAGAATGGAAGACGAAGACATGAACGTTGACAAGTGAAAAACCAACAGAGATTAGGGAACAAAAGAAATACTCTAGGGAAATACAAGGACCGCGAAATAAAAGAGAGATTTCAAAAGAAAATCTAGAATACTAACAACCTAAGGAATGACACAAAACTCTTGAAGACAGCTATTTCAAACCCTAACACTTCATATGAACCTTGAACCAGGGAAGAAGATTCAGGAAACCAAGGCAAAAACTAAAAACTGAGGGCAGCACACTAAAACAGACTTAGCAAGGCTATGCAAAAAGCTAAAGATTTAAAGCCAAACAAGCAATACCTACAAATACAGGCAATGTTTTAAAGAACTTAGCCTTCAAGAAGATCTCAAGAGAAAGGAGGATGAAAGATGTCAAGGGAAATACTAAACAAAAGAGTGGCAGAAGACTGCAACAGCTGTATAAGGACAATGTAAAAAGCCAGCATAAAGACGCAAACCAAGACAGAATGACTACAACAGAAAGGAAGACCAAGAAATGAATGTCAAAACATGACAAACCGACAGAGATTAAAGAAACAGAGGAAAAAAAATAGAACAATACAGGTACGTACGAAGGAATGACACAAAACTCTTGAAGACAACAATATATAAAATCCTCAGGCTTCATATGAACACTGAAATTGGGAGGAAGATGAAGGAAGTAAAGGGCAAAACTAATAACCCACGGCAGCAAACTAAAACAGCCATAGAAAGACAATGTAGAAAGCACGGCCACTCTGGAAACCCTTCGACTTAGAAAGAAAACTGAAATAGGGAGGAAGATGAAGGAACTCAATGTAAAAACTAAAATCTGAGGGCAGCACAGTAAAACAGACATAGAAAGACAATGCAAAAAGCTGGAGATCTATAGCAAAACTAGCAATATCTACAAATATAGGCAATGATTTCAAAAACTTAGCCTTCAATGAGATCTCAGTAGGGAGGAGGATGAAGGAAGTGAAAGGAGAAACGAAACAAAAGAGTGGCAGCAAACTAAAATGAGATGTAGAAAGACAGTGTATAAAGCCACGGTGTTCTGGAAAAACAACAAAGAGTGGATAGAATAGAATGGAAGACGAAGACATGAACGTTGACAAGTGAAAAACCAACAGAGATTAGGGAACAAAAGATAAACTCTAGGGAAATACAAGGACCGCAAACTAAAAGAGAGATTTCGAAACAAAATCTACAATACTAACAACCTAAGGAATGACACAAAATTCTTGAGGACAGCGATTTCAAAACCTTAAACTTCAAATGAACCTTGAAACAGGGAGGAAGGTTCAGGAAACCAAGGCAAAAACTAAAAACTGAGGGCAGCACACTAAAACAGACATAACAAGGCTACGCAAAAAGCTAAAGATTTCAAGCAAAACAAGCAATACCTACAAATACAGGCAATGATTTCAAAATCTTTTCATGGACTAGATGCAAAACGGTTCATGAAATTTTCTGTCTCCTTGGGCAGGGAGAAAGGGACCCACAATTCTGCATCTGCAAGTGCAAAATGCTGGGAAGGAAGGGAGGGAATGAGGGAAAGAAAGACAGGGCAGGTATCTGAACTGTGACTTTGATTACCTCTGCAAAATTTTTCCTAACTTTCTTCTTTGCTTAGAAAAAAATAAACAAAAGCAAGCAGCAAAACTGTGTCTGTCGAGATTCAACCCTCTTGCTTCGTGCAACAGTACTGAAGATCGGGAAGTTTAAGGCATCATTAAACTCACCCAGCACACCCACTGCAGATCCTGTACTGGGGTACAGCCCCCCCATTCCTCTCCTGTGACAAATTTTCCTGATTAGTCTCTGTCTTCACACCCAGGCTGACTTGTGCACCCTGATCTCCAAACAGTGACCTCATTGCCTTGTTCAACTGGTGAGAAACTACAGTAAAATGGGAGAGGTAAACAAAGCGGGGGGGAACTAATGGCCAGAATATTTACGAGGTAGGAATCTGCTCCTTGCCATCCGGCTTCCATTATGCGCCCGAGCTTGAGAAACTGCAAGCTGAGCCTCGACGAGCTCTTTTCTGTGCCGGTTCCTCTGGAAACTCAGCCCAGCCCTGCAGCAGTTCCCTACGCCCAGCGATTGCCCTCTCCGTTACCTCCCCCTCCATGCTAGAGCCGCTTCCAGCCGCGGCAGCCCCCCCTCCCTCCCCGGGGCTGAAGCCACCCCTTACCTCATTCCAGTCACCCGGCGGCGAGGAGGGGAAGAGCTTGAGGGGCTGGAGAGTCTTTCCCGCCTGGGGACCCTCTAATCCCAGCACCCACAGCCCAAACCACCCGGCTCCCGCACGCCCCGCCGAGCACTCGTCCTCGATGGGTGGGGGGCAGCGCTTCCTGCCTCACGCTTCGCCCCCTCAGCCCGCCCCGCCACCTCAGGGCACCCCCGGCCGGCTCCCCGGCGGGCGGCCGCGCTTCCTCCCTGGCGTCTCGGGTTGGTGGTTCCTGGGGAGGGGGGACGGGACGCGGAGGCTTGCGCTGGCGAGCTGGGGGTTGGCTCTGAGGGGAGCCATCGCCTTTTGTTCCTCCCGTCGCTCCCCTCCCCTGGGCCAGCGCCCGCCGAACTTCTCCTCAGGAGCCCCCGCCCCCGCCAGGGGAGCCCCGAAGCCCCTCTCTCGCTCTGCACTGACCCGGAGCTTTTTGGGCTGTTTGTTATTAATAAACCCCCTGCCCCATTGAAAGTACAGAGGGTAAATCCGCTGGGAAGAGTGACACGGGGAGAGCCAAGAGCCCCCAGCGAGGCAGCAGCAGGGTCCAACATGGGTCCCCCCCACAAGAAACGGGGAGCTGCGGCTAATTTACTGCCTAAAACATGGTGCAGTGGTAGGGTAAATCACGAAACCCGCTTTGTTTGATCAGAAAAGCACCTTTTTGTGCGCAGCCACCAGCCTCGGAACGAGCCTGTTGGCCCCGTCTCAGTGTTCAGTACGGGGGCTCGCCGGGCGCTCGCAGACGTGGAACGAGGCGTCAGCCCCGCGCCGGCGCGGTGCGTTTCGGGGGCGGCGTGAGGGGGGTACGGCGGCGGGGATCCCGCGCTCGGCCTGGCGCCGGCTCTGCCGAGCTTTCCCCTTGGGGATGCGCTAAACCCAAGCCTACTGGGGAAGCCGTTACTCACGGGAGTCATTCAGCGCCGTGGCCATCGCTCCTCTGGGCACAGACGGGAAAGCTCTGGGTGACAAAGGCTGTCAGGTCGCGCTCCAGAAGCAGCAGAGCAGCGCCAGAAGATCCCCAGCACCTGATCGCACAGACACAGTTCCAGTTCAATGATGTGATTTTTGAAAACAAAACACCCAGAGCAGCGCCTGCCACCACAGCTCTTCCAGGGCAGCTTCAGCTGCCGGAGGCACCTGTCAGTCGCAGCCGGGCTGGGGTGGAGCCGGGGTGGGCAGAGGCCAAAGGGCCTGAGGAGAAAGAGGTCCTCAGGGCTACAGGAGTGGGAAGGTCCCTGAGCCCAATCCCCAGCCCCAGCCCCACAGAGATGGAAGCCTGCTATTCAACTCACTGCCACGGATGGGGGGCACAGGGGGGTGCAGAGGGAGGCCCAGTACCTGGAGGAGAGAGTGGAAGATATCTGTCTTGGGGACACCTCACCCCTAAAAGGGCGTTTCCCTCACCCTGTTGCGTTGTTCCTGCTTTGGGGCTGGGGACAGATGTGACACAGAGGGCTGTAGCCCTGGGTGGCAGAGGAGGCTCGGGGGAAGGAGTGTGCTCCTCTCCATTGAAACACCCTGGAGTGGGCCAGAGAGTGGGAGCAGCACCTGCAGCAAAAGTCTCCTCCTGCCCCATCGCCCTGCAGAGAAGTTGAAGGGGGAGAGCTCTGCAGTGCAGCCCTGTGCCAGGACCAGGCTGCAGCAGAGAGGCAGTCCCAGCCTCCTCTGTCTCTGAAGGCTTCAAGTGCTGCTTTCTGCAGAGGGTCCCTGGGCACTCCAGGACAACAGGACTGTGCTTGTCATAGACTTGTCATGGGAGCAGAGTGTCTTCTGCCAGCAGATGTCAAGGGGATGTAGCTCACTGGAAGAGCACCCGCTTTGCATGTGGGAGGTCCTGGGTTCGATCCCCAGCATCTCCAAAGGGTGCTTTTTCCCTGACTCCCCAGCCTCAGACAGCTGGAGCACTTGGTCCTCTCCTGCTCTGCCCAGTCAGGGCTAGGAAACCTTTCTGGCCGCACTGGGAGATGTGACGTGAGGGTGCTGGTCAAGCCCAGGTGTCCTTTTGGTGGCTTTCCAGGGATAAGCGTCTCCAATTGTCTTGATTCCAGGTGGAGATCCCATATCACAAGGGAAGCACCCCTTGGGCTGTCTGAGTTGGATGAGGCTGGGCAGGGCTGTTGGAGTCTCAGCTGGATGAATGATGTTTCTTACTCTGATCCTGTTTCCAGGTCCTTTCTGTTCCACCATCACCACTGGCTTGAGCAGAGCCAGGGACCACCTCTTGTTCCTTGGCTGTTTCTTGTCTTCATCCACTGTGTGCTTGTGCGACTGGGGAGGAACAAGCCTGTCCACAGCCATGCACAGGCGCTGAGGGCCACGAGATGTTGTCTCAGCTGCTCCCCTGGCAAGAAGACTCGCAACGAAAGTGGGGTGTGAGACATGGACTTCCAGTGCAGGGTGCCCAGCCTCTGGGAAGGGGGAGCCCATACTCAGAGAAATAAGGCTGCTCTCCCACAGGCTTTCCACAGCTGTGCTCTGACCAGCATGGAGAACCAATGCTGAGAGTTGGGGTCTCACTGAGGCCCTCCTCACATAGGTCCTCAGGAGCAACCACAAATCTGGGGCACAGTGGGGATTCCGCTTTGCTGCAGAGAATGGACCCAGCCCACAGGGACAGAGTGCTCAGGTCCCAAAATGCCGTGAAACGGCCTCTTTCTGTACAGGGGTGCAGAGGCACACACAGGCCTCTGGTTGATCTTCTCAAGGAGATGGTGGCAAACATCCGCCAGAGTAAGGAAGAACTATTACACCTGTAGGAGGGCAGAGCTGGCAAGGAGTTGGCACAGGACAGGCACTGGGCTCTTCTGCCTCATCCCCCCTTGGGGCATCATGAGTTTGCAGGTCAGTGTTCATACTGACCATAGGCCCCCACCATGCTGAGCTGAGAAGATAACACTCTCCCCTGCTTAGAATCATAGAATCATAGGTTGGAAAAGATCGACCCATCATCAATCCATGCTGACTGCTTTTGGACATGTTCTTTTTTAGGTGCACAGAAATGCCTGTACAGCCTGGGGTTCCCTGGGTGGACTTTCTGAGCTCTTTCAACAACAGGCGCTACATTGCCTTGTCCTCACTCACAAGAGCCCTCGACCAATGCCAGGAAGCTTTGAAAGGGATATTCCAAAGAAATGTCAATCTCTCCCTAAAACTTCATTATAATTATTCTCCCTGTTAAATGGTGTCTTGAATTTCTCGAAACTTTCATAGATTTTCACCTGTCTTCACTATTTCTAAAGTATTTTTTTTCAGATGCAGGCTGCCTAGACAAAGGCCCTTTCCATTATTCTCCAGTTTTCTCCTCCCTTTACTCTTTGTGCATTCAGATTCCTGTCACCTACCGAGCTGCTGTTTTGACATCAGGGAGTTAAAAGTTTACCTGCCTTTCAGTAGTCTAATTGTCTCCTTTGCCAACTCTCTAATTATGTTTATGACTATTTTTTTCCTCTACCTAGCTACAATATTTCTCATAGGATTATGTCTTATAGGAAGGCAACCTCATTAGATGGAGATTGTTATTGCCATGTAATTGCAGAGAGCGTTTTGTTTATGGAACTTGATTATGTTTTAATTATTTTTCTTGCAAATAGGAAAACTCCTGCTGTTCGTGTGTGCAGCCAGCTCTCTGTGGAGAGAAGGTGGGAGATGGTGCAATGGAGCTGTAACATCCAGTTGCAGAGACGAGTGAAGGAGTCTGACGCAAAGAGCAGTGACACAAGTCCCAGGTGGCCGATGAGAGAAATGTTGAGGTTGGGGAGGTGAGGAGCAAAGTTGTCCATAGAGTGTCAGATGTCAAGGGACTGCTTGTCCTACCTGTCCAGCCCTCCTGAGAAGACACCCTGGAACAATATCACTTGAACAATGTTTCTACCACTAATTCTGTCAACTGAAGAGCACTTAAAAATATCCCTTAAAATAAAAACAATATTTTTATTAGGCACAGTATAACATCTTCCTCCTTATCTATACTGTGAAAAAGCTCCTGCTAGTCTTGAAGAATTGAAGACATTCACAGGAGCTTGTTAGCTTAGCACTTTCTGTATTTTAATGACTCCCATGGGGTATTTGGTGTTGAGTCCATGAACCTCAGATGATGAGAGGAAATCCAAAAAAATCTCAGGAAGGCAGAAGCAAAACTGAAAGTACCTGGAAGCATTGACTGGCCCCACTGCGGTCCATTACTGACAAAGCCTCCCCAGGGACTCCTTAGAGCAGAGAATTGGAGGCCACGATTGCAGGTAGGCAGAGGCACTGTGCAGGTGGCTGCAATGCTGAGAAAACCCTTGGCCTGCTTTATGAAGCAGAAAGGCCAAGGGCTGAGCCCCAGGCCCTGGAAGGCAGACCCTGCCCCTCACACATGGCTCAGGGCTCTTCTTGGGGACAGTTGAATGTGTGGGTGAGAAATGACAAGTGTAGGAAAAATCTGCGAAACCTCTCAGCCTCCCGAAGAAGACGCGAGGATGAAACACCGCTTAGAGCCTCAAAAGAAAGTTTCTCCTGGTAGGAATCGGTGATAGAGGTAATTGCCATGGCAAAGGGGACAAAGTCCTCGGTCTTGTTGAAACTTTTTGCCCCATCAGAGTCCTTAGCCATCTCTACTGCAGATCGTCCTACTCTGTCCCATGCCTGCATTTCTTCCCCTTCAGCCTGTAGTCACACATCTTTGCTTGCCACCTAGCACTCACACCAGCATTTCCATAACTTCACTGATGTCTCTCCACTCTCACTGGTTTTTCCTTGAATTTCAAATCCATGGGAGGATCCAGAGTCCTTCTGGGTGACCGCTTTCACAGCAAGGATACCCTTTGAGGGAGACTGCTTTTTCTTCACCTCTAGTCTGAACCTTCCAAGCAGCGTTTTGGGAAGGTTTTCTTCCCTTCTCACTACCAGGAAAAGCTCCATCATGTCGGAAACAACCCTTCAGGCAGATGCAGGCTTCTACTTCAGCGCCCTCGGCCTTCACAAGACTAAAGAATCCCAGCTCCCTCAGCCTCTCCAACAGAGGCTGTAAACCCGGAGCCCCACACACAGACACACTAGTCCAGATGTGGCTACACCAGTGTGAGTGAGTCAAGTGGGTGATAACTGTCTTGTCTGTGTGGCCACACTCCTCCTAATGCAGTCATGTATGCTGTGGGGTTCTTCACTTGGAGCATGCGCCACTTGCTCATCTGGCATCTCTTGGAATGCCCAGGCCCTTCTCCTCATTGCGACTCCTGAGCTGTTCACGTCCCCACCTGCCCACATTTTTCTGAGTTATTCTCCCCCACAATAAATGACTTCCAACTTCTCGTAAAAATTCATCAGGCTTCTACTGCCAAATCCCAGAGATGTTGAAGGTCTCCCTGGAGTGAAGCTCTATTTTGACAGCTTTTGATTTGTGCGTACCACATTGGTGGTGCCGCTGATAAGACAGCAGCATGAAGAATTGCAGGACACTACTGATAAAAGAAGGCGGTACCTGTTCAGTGGAATTGATGACCAAGGGAGGAATTGCCATGGTAACAAGCTTGGAAATGCCAAATGAAGGTGCAAAGGAAGCCAAAGTAGGGCCAGGGAGGAAAGGGTAAATAGAGACGGGCTGTTTGCATGGGAGGGTACAAGGATGGTCAAGGGAAAGATATTGTGAATGGCACACAGCTGAAACCAGGACAGTATCCAATTCTTCTTTTATACCGTCTACATCACACTCAGATCCAACACTTCCCAATAAATCTTTTCCTGTCTTTTGATTTACACACAGAGATATCATTCCTTACTCTGTGGGCCATTCCTCTAAAATGTTCTTTGAGTTCACTTAGCCCATGACTTTGGGCTCCATCTGTCCATGACAGCCTTTCAGGGCAGGAGACATGCTGTGTGCTGTTGGATGGTCACATGCTGCATGGGGGATGATAATGGAAGATTGACAAGGAGGATTGCAAACACGCTCAAGTGACTTGCAGCTGGGGTGTCAAAAAAGACATGTAGCATACTAATCATTGTTTAGTCTTGTGTGCTCAACCAGCAGAACATCTGTGTTTAGATAACATAGGTCTGGGATTGATAGACCCCAAGGCAATCTGTCAAACATGCCTGTGATTCCTGCCCTGCTGCGGGAAGGATCAAGGCACAGTGGAAAGTTATGTCTGGGTGAACATCGTACGTACCCACGTGAAAGAACCAAGTTCAGTAGCTGGCACTCTTTCTCTAGCAGGGACTGAGCTCTGTGGTGTCTGCATTCCTGCTTTGCTCCTGTGCCTCTGCCTGGGTGCTGTATCAGAGATGCCTTGGTTTGCGAGATAATGACAATAAATCTAGTCCTTACATTTCATGTGTGGTTTTATGGTTTTTGCTGCATTCTGCTGTTTTGGCTTACTTGTCCTTCTCGTGCTCCCAGCTGAGAGGCACCTTTATGGCTGGCAGTAAGAAGGGGTTTTAGCCAGTGCGTCCTTCTGCTGCCTTTTTTCCCGTGCACGAATTAGAATACAAGGAAAATGCAAGCAAATCCCTCTTGGTAACAAGAGAGCCGGGTGTGGGACCTGTGGCTGAGCTCGGGACAGGGAGCACCCCTGGACCAGCCTTGGGGCTTGCTGCCAACCTGCCTTCAAATGAGCTCTCCCAGCAGGTTGGTGCCCAGGGGTTACTTGGAGTTTTGCTCTTCTCCTTCAGGAACCACGTTCGATGCCAAGCACACCCAGAGCCAGGAGAGGACTTCTAGGACAGCTGGGGCTGATGGTGACAGTTCCCACCAGCTGCCCAGGCCAGAGAGATGCAGGTGAGATAGCAGGGAGGAGACACCAACTAATTGCCTCTTCTCTTGCAGGAACAGGCTTTAGCAGCAGGAGAGAGCCAGGCACAAAGGGCCTCTGAGGTCAAAGAAAGTGTCACGCAGAGCACAAAGAGGCGGGAGGAGAGAAACAGGTGCAGGTCCCATGGGTGGAACAGTGCTTTCAAGGTACCACCTGCCACCGAAACACGAGAACAGAGAAAAGGCACTGGCAGGTGATGGAGTGACTGGGAAGAGTGCCTGGCAGAGGGAAGAGCATGGAGAGACAGGAGACAAGATAGAAACGGAGGTGAACCAGATGGCAGGTTGAGACTGAGGGTGCTCATACTGTGCAGGTCCTGCTGCGCTGAAAACTTAGGCTGTCACGTTGGAAAATACTTCCAGTTTGTAGTGTTTCAGTGTTTGTTGTCCAAATCTGTAGGCGTCAGTGACTGCACTGTGTATTACTGAGGATGACTCGAACTTCTCATCATCTTGATGAATTTGGCCAGTGGTTAGTTTTGATTTTACAAAAAGATGTAAGGAGTGTTGTGATGTGTTTAGGACTTGCTCCCCAAAATGAAAGCTATGTACTAAGGGCTCACGAAATATATGAAGCCAGCAAACACTATAGCGGAATGATTTCAGTATTATTTAATTCCTCCTCTCAGCAAATAGACTTGCCTTCATTATTTCACAGCGGCTTCAAAACAAAAGATTCCCTGTGCATCCTTTGTCCAAAGACAGTGGATTTCTTCAGAAAATATGTGGCCTCCTTCTACAACCCTTTCTCCCTGCTGTGCGTACTGTGGTGAGGAGTACCTCCAGTGGCTTCTGGATGAGTTCCTGTGCTGAAAACTGCAGCCCATGAGAACATTGCTTTTGGACCCCCAAAGCATCCCCTGATCCTCAAGCACTTTCCTGCAGGTCGGCAGGAGGGAATTGCAGGGTCACGGGTAAGAAGCTGCTCTCCAAGCGCTTGGCTGAGGTTGTTTTATACAGACAACTCTTCCTGCCCCCCCCGGGAGGACGTTCCTCCCCTTCCCACATGCTCCTCCTGCACCTCCCTGAGCCATTTCTCTAGCCATGAGAGTGTCCTCAGTTCTCTGCCATGTTCTTGCCTGGTGCAGGCGGTCTTGGCACTGTGGGGACATTGGGGGAAAGCCCAGAGGGGTGGCAGGGCTGGAGCGTCCCCGGGCTGTGCCCTGTGCCTGTCCCGGCTGGTCCCCAGAGGGGCCATGCTGTGGTGGGAGGGGGCAGTCAGGACCCTGTGGACACTGGGAGGGGGTTGCAAGGCCCCAGGAACTATGGGGATGGGGTCAGCCAGGCCTGGGGCTAAGGCCCACCCCATTGCGGCCAACATTTGGGTGTCAAGAGGATGGGGCCAAGCTCTTTTCAGTGGTGCCCAGTGACAGGACAAGGGGCAATGGGCACAAACTGAAGCATAGGAAGTTCCGTCTGAACATGAGGAAGAACTTCTTCCCTCTGAGGGTGACGGAGCACTGGAACAGGCTGCCCAGGGAATTTGTGGAGTCTCCTTCTCTGGAGATATTCAAGACCCGCCTGGACAAGGTCCTGTGCAGCCTGCTGTAGGTGACCCTGCTTCGGCAGGGGGGTTTGACTAGATGACCCACAGAGGTCCCTTCCTTCTGTCATTCTGTCATTCTGTAAAAGTGCCTCTAACACAAGCAAAAATGACATAGCCTTTTTCCCCATACACTTTTTCATTGCAGATGGTAAACATGCCAAACGAAACGGAGACAAATGTAATTCTAAAACTTTCCCTAAAACTTGTAGGAGTTCTGAACTGGTTTTGCTTAAATAGGATGTTCACCTTTTGCCTTTGCCTGCAGCATACATTTTCCCATATTGGCCATGTTTTGTTTCTTGATGTCCTTTTGTAATACAGGTCAAACTATAACTGTACTACAGACCAAACTTCTTTTATCAGGGAAAAGAGAAAGTCCAAACTTGATGTTTCCTTTGCTGGTTACCAGCTCAAATATGGCAGAGATCAATGTTAAAGGATAGTTACAATTTGGTAACAGGATTTGAGGACCAGGTGTCTCTTTAACTAAAGCTTCCCTCTAATGACATCCTTCACCTCCTGACAAACGTGAGCAGGCTAGAAACCAAATAGGTGTAGTTGCTGGATTGTCTGCATCTGGTCAAAGTCTCTTGGTCCAGCATGTAAATTAGTATGCATGCTCGGTTTCTTCATCTTTTGAGTCTGGCGCAGAATTGGGGTAGGTGGTCGTGACTCTGTGGTCGCAATCAATCTCCCCCTGCTGGAGTTGC
This sequence comes from Opisthocomus hoazin, assembly GCF_030867145.1. Lineage (NCBI taxonomy): Eukaryota > Metazoa > Chordata > Aves > Opisthocomiformes > Opisthocomidae > Opisthocomus > Opisthocomus hoazin. Next base: position 5,148,524 of record NC_134426.1, on the reverse strand, counting down.
CTTTCCCCTAGTTACCTGTTTCTTTTGGCAATCTCAGCAGCTTTTCATAGCTCGTTAGCTATTCCTAGGAATTATCGCTCTCTGGTTTTCCTTAGGACAGGTACTTCCTTCTTATGAAACAGTAACGTTGTTCAAAACCCTGTTTCTTAGTCTCTAGAGTTAATTTCAAAATTAGTAAGGGCAGGGCTTTACAAAAATACCTGTAACAGCAACAGTCTGGTTAATTTGAGTTAGCATTTCACATTTTGATTCCCCTTTTTGTTCCTTAGCATAACAGTATGAAAAGTTTTATGAGGGCTATGCTGTTGGCACTCAGTGCCAAGCTCCAGTAAACAGAGAGAACTTCTCTCCAGATGACTTTGGTCCACCTGGGACCGGAGGAGAAAACTCACCATATGCTCAGGGACATAGGGAGGATTATCCTGGTGGGCAGAGCCACAGATATCATCACAGAGCTGGAAATTACCCTGAAAAACCTTGTGGAGGAGAGAGCCATGTCACCAAAGATCCCAGCGATAGGACGAGAGGCAATGGCCTGAAGTTGCGTCAGGGAGGTTTAGGTTGGATGCTACTACAGGTGAGTTCTCACCAGGACTTTGCAGTTGGCTTACCTTTCCTTTGGAAAGGCTTGCAGAGCTTCAGAAATCTCTTTTGTGTTTGCTCCATAGGGTGTCTGAAAATCTGATGGTGTTTATTGACGTTAGAAAGTGTCTAGTTTGGAGCTTTCTCCTTAATTTCATGTTGTTTACGTTACCAGTAAAGCGCTTGGATCGTCATTTGCTTTAAGCCATGTGGACTGAACAATTTTTGCCTGCGACACTCTGGAAAAACTAGTAACTGACTCATTTGTGTAGATGAGTTGAAAAAACCTCTGCTAAATACCACTGAAGGAAAGGGTACCATACGGAGGATAGAGATTGAGCAACTGGCGAGAAATCACCCCAGCAAGGTTGTGCACATCCTGGAAATGCAGAAGGACTTAGGGTCTCTCTCCCAGAAGGCTTATTTCTGGAGTGGTCTGTCAGGGAAAAAGGCAAAGCCACCGAGTTTGTCACTGGAGATGTAGCTGTGGGCTGCAGCAGGCAGCCCCAGCTGGGTTCCCATCGGAAATGAGGAAACGTGTGTGTCTGTCGGAAGAAACTCTTCTTTTAGGCAAAACACCGTTGTCGACCTTGAACACAACAGCACCAAATGCTTCTGTCTCTGCCCACTCTTGGTCCCAAATGACCATAACCATTAGGTAGAAAGAACCAGGAAAGAAGAATGCACAGCCCGTCACCTACACCTCTCCCTCTGCCTGTTCGTGTGCCTGTACCTGTCCCTACGCCTTTATCTCTGTCTGTGCCTGTATCTGTATCTAAACTTCCTCCATGGGCGTTCAGTTCCTGTGGCCAGAGCATTCAGAAACAGATGAGGGAGCACTGGCTGTAGAACGCAGCCCTGGGGAACCCCAGTGGGGACTGGCCACCAGCCTGATGGAACCCCAGTTCCTGGAACCCTTGGAGCCCTTTCGAGTCCCCAGAGGCTCATCGGGGGGGCCTGAACCCTCCTTTTCAGGGACCGAGCCTTTCTTTTATCCTCCATAGCCTTCTTTTAGAGCCCACAGTTTAATTTTGAGGTTCTCAACCCCCACTGTTAGGGTAAAAAGCCTTTTTTTCGGTTCCAAGCTGATATCCTGAGTGTCCTGACCCACATTTTCATGGCCCAAATCCCTCTTGTAGGGACTAGAGCCCCCTTTTCAGGTCCTAAAAACTCATTTTTAGTGTAGCACCCACTAACACTTCTTTCCTGGTCATTCTCTGTTCTCCTGGTAACCAGGTGGGCACCCGGCATTTCGGGTGCCACCTGGCATCTTGCTGGGCACACAGCATGTATTTTGGAGAGAACCAACATTTGGTAAGGACCCAACCTTTCTTTTGGTGGGCATGTGGCATTTTGGTGGGCACCTGGCATCTTGGTGGGCACCCAGTGTTGATTTTCCTGGGCACATGACTATTTGGTGGCCACCTGACATCTTGGTGGGCATCTGGCATTAATCTGGGTGAGCACATGGCGTTATAGAGACCACCTGGCATCTTTGTGCGCACGCAGCTTTAGTTTTGGTGGCCACATGGTGTTTTGGTGGCCACCTAGGATTTCCTTTCGTAGGCCCCTGGTGTATTGGTTACCACCTGGAATACTGATGAGCAGTAAGCGTTTCTTTTGGTGGCCAGCTGGCATCTTGGTGGGCACCTAGTCTTTATCTTGATGGCCACCTAAATGCTTACGCCGATTTTTTCACCAGGTGGCCACCTGGCATCTCCTTAACCACCCAGCATTTCCTTTGGTGGGCATCTGGCATCTCGGTGGGCACCCAGCATTTTGTTTGTTGGGCATGTCTCGCTGTCGTGGCCAACTGCCATCTTGATAGGCAACCACCCTTTATTTTGGTGTCCACCTGGCAGTTACTTTGGTGGGCTGCCGGCGTTGCTTTTGGTTGCCACCTGGCATTTTGGGTGCCACCTGCAATAATGGTGGGCACTCTGTGATATTTTTGTTGGGTACGTGGCGTTTTGGTGACAAGCTGGCATCTTTTTGGGCACCCAGCATTGATTTTGCTGGTCACGTGGTCTTTTGGTGGGTACCCAGTGTCTCTTTTGGTGGGCATATGGCATTAATCATGGTGGGCACTCAGGTTTTTGATTGGTGGGCACCTGGCATTTCTTTTGGTGTGCATGGGGAAATTTGGGGCCACCTGACATCGTAGTGGGCACCCGCTGTTAATTTTGGTAGGCACCTGGCATCTTGTGGGTCACCTGGCTTCTTCTTAGTCACCCGGCGTTTCTTTTGCTGGCCACGTGGCGTTTTGGCGGGCACCTGCATTATGGTGGGCACCCAGAGTTCCTTTTGGTGGGCACCTGGTTTTTGCTGGCCACCTGGCCTCTTGGTGGACACCTGGTGTTTATTCTGGTTGCCAGTTGCCGTCTTGGTGGGCACCCGGTATTTTTCTGGGTCACCACCAAGCACTTAGGTGGCCACCTAGCATCTTTGCAAGCACCCAGCATTTCTTTTCTTTGGCACGCAGCATCTTGGTGAGTACCCAGCATTTCTTTTAGTGGGCATATGGTCCTTTGGTTGGCACCCAGTTTTACTGTTGGTAGACACGTGGCATTATTCTTGGTGGGCAGACAGCGTTTCTTTTTGTGGCCATGTGTCATTTTGGTGGCCACCTGCAATCTTGGGAGGAACCTGGCATTTCTTTTGCTGGGCACGTTGTTCTTTGGAGGTCACCTGGCATCTTGGTGGGCACCTCGAGTTTCTTTTAATTTACACCTGGTGTTTTGGTGGCCACCTGGTATCTTGGTGGGCAGGCAGCACTTCTTGTGGTGGCCCCCTGGCACCTTCCTAGGGACGCACCATTTATTTTTGTGGGCATGTGGTGTTCTTGTGGTCACCTGGCGTCTTGGTGGTCACCTAGCTTTATTTTGGTGAGGACCCAGCATCTTGGCGGGCACCCAGCATTTCTTTTGGTGGGCACATGACATCTTGGTGGGCACCCGGTGTTTCTCTTGGCAGACACATGGCATTTTGGTGGTCACCTGGCATCTTGGTGAGCAGCCGGTGTTCCTTTTGGTGGGCACGCAGCATCTTGGTGAACACCTGGCACTTCTTTTGCTGGTCATGTGTCATCTTACTGGACACGTGGCATTTGTTTTGGTGGCCACCTTGTATCTTGGTGGGCACCCAGCATTTCTTTTGGTCCCCACCTGGCATCTTGTCAGGCAACCAGCCTTTCTTTGCTGGACACATTGCTTTTTTGTGGGCATCTGGCATCTATGTGGGCACACAGCGTATCTTTTGGTGGGTATGTGATATTTCGTTGGCCACCCAGCACCTTCATGGCACCCAGTGTATCTTTTGGAGAGCACCCTGCATTTTGGGTGCCACCTGGCATCTTGCTGGGCACCCAGCATCTATTTTGGAGAGCACCAACATTTGGTAAGGACCCAGCCTTTCTTTTGGTGGGCATGTGGCATTTTGGTGGGCACCTGGCATCTTGGTGGGCACCCAGTGTTGATTTTCCTGGGCACATGACTATTTGGTGGCCACCTGACATCTTGGTGGGCATCTGGCATTTATCTGGGTTTGCACATGGCGTTATAGAGACCACCTGACATCTTTGTGCGCACACATCTTTAGTTTTGGTGGCCACATGGTGTTTTGGTGGCCACCTGGCATTTCCTTTCGTGGGCCCCTGGCGTATTGGTTGCCACCTGGAATACTGATGAGCAGCAAGCGTTTAATTTGGTGGCCAGCTGGCATCTTGGTGGGCACCTAGACTTTATCTTGATGGCCACCTAAATGCTTACCCCGAGTGTTTCACCAGGTGGCGCCCTGGTATTACCTTCACCACCCAGTATTTAATTTGGTGGCCACCTGGCAGCTTGGTGGGCACCTCGAGATTCTTTTAATTTACACCTGGTGTTTTGGTGGCCACCTGGTATCTTGGTGGGCACCCAGCACTTCTTGTGGTGTCCATCTGGCATCTTCATAGGGACGCACCATTTATTTTGTTGGGCACATGGTGTTCTTGTGGTCACCTGGCATCTTGGTGGGCACCCAGCTTTATTTTGCTGAGCACCCTGCATCTTGTTGGGCACCCAGCATTTCTTTTGGGTGGGCACATGGAGTCTTGGTGGGCACCCGGTGTTTCTCTTGGCAGACACATGGCATTTTGGTGGTCACCTGGCATCTTGGTGAGCAGCCGGTGTTCCTTTTGGTGGGCACGCAGCATCTTGGTGGGCACCTGGCACTTCTTTTGGTGGCCACATGGCATTTTGGTGGCCACCTGGCATCTTGGTGGGCACTCGGCACTAGCTTTGGTGGGCACGTGGTATTTTTGTGGCCACCTGGCGTCTCGGTGCGCAGCCAGCGTTTATTTTGGTGGACACCAGCCATCATGGTTGGCACCCACCATTTCTATTGGTGGGAACCTGGCATTTTGTTTGGCACTTGGCATTTCGTTTGCTGGGCACCCATCATTTATTCTTGAGGGCATGTGATGTTTTAGTCGCCATGTGGTGTTTTGGTGGCCACATGGTGTTTTGGTGGGCAGCCAGGTTTTCTTTTGTTGGGCACGTGGCATTTATTTTGGTTGGCAGGTTGCATTTTGGTGGGCAGCTGGCATTTCTTTTCGTGGGCACCTGGCATCTTGCTATGCAGCCAGCTTTTATTTTGCTGGCCACCTGGCATCTTGGTTGGCACCCACCGTTTCTTTTGGTGGGCACCTGGCATTTTGTTTGCTGGGCACCCATCGCTTATTCTTGTGGGCATGTGGTGTTTTGGTGGCCACATGGCGTTTTTGTGGGCATGCAGGATTTCTTTTGGTGGGCAGCTGGCATTTCTTTTGTTGGCCACGTGTCATTTGATGGGCATGTGCAATTTCTTTTGGTGGACACCTGACATCTTGGTGGGCACCCAGCGTTTCTTTTGATGCCCACATAGCATCTTGACAGGCAACCAGCCTTTATTTGGTGGACACATGGCTTTTTCGTGGCCACCTGGCATATATGTGCGCACACACTGTTTATTTTGCTGGGTATGTGACATCTAGTTTGCCACCCAGCATCTTGCTGGGCACCCAGTGTATCTTCTGGTGGGCATGTGGCATTTTGGGTGCCACCTGGCATCTTGCTGGGCACCCAGCATCTATTTTGGAGAGCACCAACATTTGGTAAGGACCCAGCCTTTCTTTTGGTGGGCATGTGGCATTTTGGTGGGCACCTGGCATCTTGGTGGGCACCCAGTGTTGATTTTCCTGGGCACATGACTATTTGGTGGCCACCTGACATCTTGGTGGGCATCTGGCATTTATCTGGGTGAGCACATGGCGTTATAGTGACCACCTGGCATCTTTGTGCGCACGCAGCATTAGTTTAGGTGGCCACATTGTGTTTTGGTGGCCACCTGGCATTTCCTTTCGTGGGCCCCTGGCGTATTGGTTGCCACCTGGAATACTGATGAGCAGCAAGCGTTTAATTTGGTGGCCAGCTGGCATCTTGGTGGGCACCTAGACTTTATCTTGATGGCCACCTAAATGCTTACCCCGAGTGTTTCACCAGGTGGCGCCCTGGTATTACCTTCACCACCCAGTATTTAATTTGGTGGCCACCTGGCAGCTTGGTGGGCACCTCGAGATTCTTTTAATTTACACCTGGTGTTTTGGTGGCCACCTGGTATCTTGGTGGGCACCCAGCACTTCTTGTGGTGTCCATCTGGCATCTTCATAGGGACGCACCATTTATTTTGTTGGGCACATGGTGTTCTTGTGGTCACCTGGCATCTTGGTGGACACCCAGCTTTATTTTGCTGAGCACCCTGCATCTTGTTGGGCACCCAGCATTTCTTTTGGGTGGGCACATGGCGTCTTGGTGGGCACCCGGTGTTTCTCTTGGCAGACACATGGCATTTTGGTGGTCACCTGGCATCTTGGTGAGCAGCCGGTGTTCCTTTTGGTGGGCACGCAGCATCTTGGTGGGCACCTGGCACTTCTTTTGGTGGCCACATGGCATTTTGGTGGCCACCTGGCATCTTGGTGGGCACTCGGCACTAGCTTTGGTGGGCACGTGGTATTTTTGTGGCCACCTGGCGTCTCGGTGCGCAGCCAGCGTTTATTTTGGTGGACACCAGCCATCATGGTTGGCACCCACCATTTCTATTGGTGGGAACCTGGCATTTTGTTTGGCACTTGGCATTTCGTTTGCTGGGCACCCATCATTTATTCTTGAGGGCATGTGATGTTTTAGTCGCCATGTGGTGTTTTGGTGGCCACATGGTGTTTTGGTGGGCAGCCAGGTTTTCTTTTGTTGGGCACGTGGCATTTATTTTGGTTGGCAGGTTGCATTTTGGTGGGCAGCTGGCATTTCTTTTCGTGGGCACCTGGCATCTTGCTATGCAGCCAGCTTTTATTTTGCTGGCCACCTGGCATCTTGGTTGGCACCCACCGTTTCTTTTGGTGGGCACATGGTCCTTTGCTTGGCACCCAGTTTTTCTGTTGGTAGAAACATGACATTCATCTGGTTGGGCAGACAGCGTTTCTTTTCGTGGCCATGTGTCATTTTGGTGGCCACCTGCAATCTTGGTAGGCACCTGGCATTTCTTTTGCTGGGCACGTTGTGTTTCCGTTGCCAGGTGATATCTTGGTGGGCACCTCGAGTTTCTTTTAATTTACACCTGATGTTTTGTTGGCCACCTGGTATCTTGGTGGGCACTGAGCTCTTCTTGAGCTGTCCATCTGGCATCTTCCTAGGGACACACCATTTATTTTTAGTGGGCACATGGTGTTCTTGTGGTCAGCTGACATCTTGGTGGGCACCCAGCTTTATTTTGGTGAGCACCCAGCATCTTGGTGGGCACCCAGCTTTTATTTTGGTGAGCACCCGCCAGCGTGATTGGCACCCACCATTTCTATTGGTGGGCACCTGGCGTTTTGTTGGGCACTTGGCATTTCGTTTGCTGGGCACCCATCGTTTATTCTTGTGATCATGTGGTGTTTTGGTGGCCACAATGTGTTTTGTTGGGCACCCAGGTTTTCTTTTGGTGGGCTTGTGGCATTGATTTTAGTTGGCACGTGGCATTTTGTTGTGCAGCTGACATTTCTTTTTGTGGCCACCTGGCATCTCTGTGGGCACACAGCATTTCTTTCGGTGGGCATTTGGAATTTATTTGGCCACCCAGCATTTTCATGGGCACTCAGTGTTTCTTTTGGTGGGCACGTGGCATTTCGGTGAGCACCTGGCATCTTGGTGGGCACCCAGCATTTATTTTCCTGAGCACATGGCTTTTTGGTGTCCATCTGGCATCTTTGTGCGCACCCAGCATTAGTTTTGGTGAGCACGTGGTGTTTTGGTGGCCACCTGGAATTTCTTTTCGTGGGCACCTGGCGTATTGATTGCCACCTGGAATATTGATGGGTACTCAGCGTTTCTTTTGGTGGCCAGCTGGCATCTTGGTATGCAGCCATCTTTTATTTTGTTGGCCACCTGGCATCTTGGTTTTCACCCACTGGTTTTTTTGGTGGGCACCTGGCATTTTGTTTGCTGGGCACCCATCGCTTATTCTTGTGGGCATCTGGTGTTTTGGAGGCCACATGGCATTGGGGGGGGCACGCAGGTTTTCTTATCGTGGGCAACTGGCATTTCTTTTGCTGGCCACGTGTCATCTTGCTGGGCACGTGGCATTTCTTTTGGTGGCCACCTGCCATACTTCTGGCAATGTGGCATTTCTATTGGTGGCCATCTGGCATCTTGGTGGGCACCCAGCGTTTCTTCTAGTGCCCACCTGGCATCTTGACAGGCAACCAGCCTTTATTTGGTTAACACATGGCTATTTCGTGGCCACCTGGCATCTATGTGGGTACACAGCGTTTCTTTTGGTGGGCATGTGACATTTAGTTGGCCACCCAGCATCTTGCTGGGCACCCAGTGTATCTTTTGGTGGGCATCTGACATTTTGGGTGCATCCTGGCATCTTGCTGGGCAGCCAGCATGTATTTTGGAGAGCACCAACATTTGGTAAAGACCCAGCCTTTCTCTTGGTGAGCACGTGGCATCTTGCTGGGCACCCAGTGTTGATTTTCCTGTGCACATGACTATTTGGTGGCCACCTGCCATCTTGGTGGGCATCTGGCATTTATCTGGGTGAGCACATGGCGTTATAGAGACCACCTGGCATCTTTGTGCGCACGCAGCATTAGTTTTGGTGGCCACATGGTGTTTAGGTGGCCACCTGGCATTTCCTTTCATGGGCCCCTGACGTATTGGTTGCCACCTGGAATACTGATGAGCAGCAAGCGTTTCTTTTGGTGGCCATCTGGCATCTTGGTGGGCACCTAGTCTTTATCTTGATGGCCACCTAAATGCTTACGCCGAGTTTTTCACCAGGTGGCCACCTGGCATCTCCTTAACCACCCAGCATTTCCTTTGGTGGGCACCTGGCATCTCGGCGGGCACCCAGCATTTTGTTTGTTGGGCATGTCGCGTTGTCGTGGCCAACTGCCATCTTGATAGGCAACCAGCCTTTCTTTTGGTGGCCACCTGGCATTTATTTTGGTGGGCTGGTGGCATTTTTTTGGTGGCCACCTGGCATTTTGGGTGCCACCTTGAATATTGGTGTGCACCCTGTGATATTTTTGGTGAGTATGTGGCATTTTGGTGACAAGCTGGCATCTTGTTGGGCACCCAGCATTGATTTTGCTGGGTACGTGGTCTTTTGGTGGGTAGCCAGTGTCTCTTTTGGTGGGCATAATGCATTAATCATGGTGGGCACCCAGGTTTTTTATTCGTTGGCACCTGGCAATTCTTTTGGTGTGCATGGGGCATTTTTGTGGCCACCTGGCATTTTAATGGGCACCCGCTGTAACTTTTGGTAGGCACCTGGCATCTTGGGGGGCACCTGTCTACTTCTTAGTCACCCGGCGTTTCTTTTGCGGGCCATGTGGTGTTTTGGCAGGCACCTAGCATCTTGGGGGGCACCCAGAGTTCCTTTCGGTGAGCACCTGGCTTTTGCTGGCCACCTGGCCTCTTGGTGGACACCTGGTGTTTATTCTGGTTGCCAGTTGCCGTCTTGGTGGGCACCCGGTATTTTTCTGGGTCACCAACAAGCACTTAGGTGGCCACCTAGAATCTTTGCAAGCACCCAGCATGTCTTTTCATTGGCACCCAGCATCTTGGTGGGTACCCAGCATTTCTGTGGTGGGCACATGGTCCTTTGGTTGGCACCCAGTTTTTCTGTTGGTAGACACGTGGCATTCATCTTGTTGTGCACACACCGTTTGTTTTCGTGGCCATGTGTCATTTTGGTGGCCACCTGCAATCTTGGTAGGCACCTGGCATCTTGGTGGGCACCCAGCTTTATTTTGGTGAGCAGCCATAACCTTGGTGGGCACCCAGCATTTATTGTGGTGAGCACATGGCATTTTGGTGGGCACCCGGTGTTTCTCTTGGCAGTCACATGGCATTTTGTTGGTCACCTGGCATCTTGGTGACCAGCCGGTGTTCCTTTTGGTGGGCACCTAGCATCTTGGTGGGCACCTGGCACTAGTTTTGTGGGGCACGTGGTATTTTTGTGGCCACCTGGCGTCTCGGTGGGCAGCCAGCATTTATTTTGGTGTACACCAACCATCGTGGTTGGCACCCACCATTTCTATTGGGGGTCACCTGGCGTTTTGTTGGGCTCCTGGCATTTCGTTTGCTGGGCACCCATCGTTTATTCTTGTGGGCATGTGGTGTTTTGGTGGCCACATGGTGTTTTGGTGGGCACCCAGGTTTTCTTTTGGTAGGCACGTCGCATTGATTTTGGTTGGCAGGTGTCATTTTGGTGGGCAGCTGGCATTTCTTTTCGTGGCCAACTGTCATATTTGTGAGCACACAGCGTTTCTTTCGGTATGCATGTGGAATGTCTTTGGCCACCCAGCATCTTCTTGGGCACCCAGTGTTTCTTTTGGTTGGCACCTGTGATTTTGGGTGCCACCTGGCATCTTGCTGTGCACCCAGCATGTATTTTGGAGAGCACCAACATTTGGTAAGGACCCAGCCTTTCTTTTGGTGGACATGTGGCATTTTGGTGGGCACCTGGCGTCTTGCTGGGCACCCAGTGTGTTTTTTTCCTGGGCACATGACTATTTGGTGGCCACCTGACATCTTGGTGGGCATCTGGCATTTATCTGGGTGAGCACATGGCGTTATAGAGACCACCTGGCATCTTTGTGCGCACGCAACATTAGTTTAGGTGGCCACATGGTGTTTTGGTGGCCACCTGGCATTTCCTTTCGTAGGCCTCTGGCGTATTGGTTGCCACCTGGAATACTGATGAGCAGCAAGCGTTTCTTTTGGTGGCCAGCTGGCATCTTGGTGGGCACCTAGTCTTTATCTTGATGGCCACCTAAATGCTTACCCGGAGTTTTTCACCAGGTGGACACATGGCATTTCCTTAACCACCCACCATTTACTTTGGTAGGCACACAGTGTTTCTTTTGGTGGGCACCTGGCATTTTGGGTGCCACCTGGAATATTGGTGTGCACCCTGTGATATTTTTGTGGGTACATGGCGTTTTGGTGACAAGCTGGCATCTTGTTGGGCAGCCAGCATTTATCTTGCTGGGCACGTGGTCTTTTGGTTGGTACCCAGTGTCTCTTTTGGTGGGCATGTGACATTAATCATGGTGGGCACCCAGGTTTTTGATTGGTGGGCACCTGGCATTTCTTTTGGTGTGCATGGGGCATTTTTGTGGCCACCTGGCATCTTAATGGGCACCCGCTGTTACTTTTGGTAGGCACCTGGCATCTTGAGGGCACCTGGCTACTTCTTAGTCACCCGGCGTTTCTTTTGCTGGCCACGTGGCGTTTTGGAGTGCACCTGGCATCTTGGTGGGCACCCAGAGTTCCTTTTGGTGGGCACCTGGTTTTTGCTGGCCACCTGGCCTCTTGGTGGACACCTGGTGTTTATTCTGGTTGCCAGTTGCCGTCTTGGTGGGCACCCGGTATTTTTCTGGGTCACCACCAAGCACTTAGGTGGCCACCTAGCATCTTTGCAAGCACCCAGCATGTCTTCTCATTGGCACCCGGTATCTTGGTGAGTACCCAGCATTTGTTTTGGTGGGCACATGGTCCTTTGGTTGGCACCCAGTTTTTCTGTTGGTAGGCACGTGACATTCATCTTTTTGAGCAGACAGCGTTTCTTTTCGTGGCCATGTGTCATTTTGGTGGCCACCTGCAATCTTGCTGGCACCTGGCATTTCTTTTGCTGGGCACGTTGTGTTTTGGTTGCCACCTGACATCTTGGTGGGCACCTCGAGTTTCGTTTATATTACACCTGGTGTTTTGGTGGCCACCTGGTATCTTGGTGGGCAGCCAGCTATTCTTGTGGTGGCCACCTGGCATCTTCCTAGGGACGCACCATATATTTTTGTGGGCACATGGTGTTCTTGTGGTCACCTGGCATCTTGGAGGGCGCTGATCATTTATTTTGGTGGGCACATGGCATCTTCGTGGGCACCCGGTGTTTCTTTTGGCAGGCACATGGCATCTTGGTGGGCCCTCGGCACTAGTTTTGGTGGTCACCTGGCTTTTACTATGGTGGGCTGACGGCGTTTCTTTTGGTGGCCACCTGGCATTTTGGCTGCCACCTGGAATATTGGTGGGCACCCTGTGATATTTTTGGTGGGTACGTGGCATTTTGGTGACAAGCTGGCATCTTGTTGGGCACCCAGCATTTATTTTGCTGGGCACGTCGTCTTTTGGTGGGTACCCAGTGTGACTTTTGGTGGGCATGTCGCATTAATCGTTGTGGGCACCCAGGTTTTTGATTGGTGGGCACCTGGCATTTGTTTTGGTGGGCACGGGGCATTTTTGTGGCCACCTGGTATCTAGGTGACCAGCCGGTGCTACTTTTGGTGGGCTCGCAGCATCTTGGTGGGCACCTGGCATTTCTTTTGATGGCCACATGACATTTTGGTGGCCACCTGGCGTCTTGGTGGGCACTCGGCACTAGTTTTGGTGGGAACGTGCTATTTTTGTGGCCACCTGGCGTCTCGGTGTGCAGCCAGCATTTATTTTGGTGGACACCAGCCATCGTGTTTGGCACCCACCATTTCTATTGGTGGGCACTTGGCGTTTTGTTGGGCACTTGGCATTTCATTTGCTTGGAACCCATCGTTTATTCTTGTGGGCATGTGGTGTTTTGGTGGCCACATGGTGTTTTGGTGGGCAGCCAGGTTTTCTTTTGGTGAGCACGTTGCATTGATTTTGGTTGGCAGGTGGCATTTTGGTGGGCAGCTGGCATTTCGTGGGCACCTGGCATCTTGGTATGCAGCCAGCTTTTATTTTGTTTTCCACCTGGCATCTTGGTTGGCACCCACCGTTTCTTTTGGTGGGCACCTGGCATTTTGTTTGCTGGCCACCCATCGCTTATTCTTGTCGGCATGTCGTGTTTTGGTGGCCACATGGCGTTTTGCTTGGCACGCAGGTTTTCTTCTGGTGGGCAGCTGTCATTTCTTTTGCTGGCCATGTGTCGTCTTGCTGGGCAGAAGGCATTTCTTTTGGTGGCCACCATGCATCTTGGTGGGCACCCAGCTTTTCTTCTGGTGCCCACCTGGCATCTTGACAGGCAACCAGCCTTTATTTGGTGCACACATGACTTTTTCGTGGACACCTGTCATCTATGTGTGTACACAGCTTTTCTTTTGGTGGGCATGTGACATTTAGTTCGCCAGCCGGCATCTTCATGGCCACCCAGTGTATCTTTTGTTGGGCAATCAGCATTTTGCATGCCACCTGGCATCTTGCTGGGCACCCAGCATGTGTTTTGGAGAGCACCAACATTTGGTAAAGACCCAGCCTTTCTTTTGGTAGGCATGTGGCATTTTGGTGGGCACCTGGCATCTTGGTGGGCACCCAGTGTTGATTTTCCTGGGCACATGACTATTTGGTGGCCACCTGACATCTTGGTGGGCATCTGGCATTTATCTGGGTGAGCACATGGCGTTATAGAGACCACCTGGCATCTTTGTGCGCACGCAGCATTATTTTTGGTGGCCACATGGTGTTTTGGTGGCCACCTGGCATTTGCTTTCGTGGGCCCATGGCGTATTGGTTGCCACCTGGAATACTGAAGAGCCGTAAGCGTTTCTTTTGGTGGCCAGCTGGCATCTTGGTGGGCACCTAGTCTTTATCTTGATTGCCACCTAAATGCTTAGCCCGAGTTTTTCACCAGGTGGCCACCTGGCATCACCTTAACCAGCCAGCATTTCCTTTGGTAGGCACCTGGCATCTCGGTGGGCACCCAGCATTTTGTTTGTTGGGCATGTCGCTTTGTGGTGGCCAACTGCCATCTTGATAGGCAACCAGCCTTTCTTTTGATGGCCACCTGGCATTTCCTTTGGTAGGCAGCCGGCATTTCTTTTGGTTGCCACCTGGCATTTTGGGTGCTACCTGGAATGTTGGTGGGCACCCTGTGATATTTTTGGTGGGTACGTGGCGTTTTGGTGACAAGCTGACATCTTGTTGGGCACCCAGCATTTATTTTGCTGGGCACGTGGTCTTTTGGTGCGTAGCCAGTGTCTCTTTTGGTGGGCGTGTGGCATTAATCGTGGTGGTCACACAGGTTTTTGATTGGTGGGCACCTGGCATTTGTTTTGGTTGGCACGGGGCATTTTTGTGGCCACCTGGCATCTTAAAGGGCACCCGCTGTTACTTTTGGTAGGCACCTGGCATATTGGGGGGCTCCTGGCTACTTCTTAGTCACCCGGCGTTTCTTTTGCTGGCCACGTGGAGTTTTGGCGTGCACCTGGCATCTTGGGGGGCACCCAGAGTTTGTTTTGGTGGGTACCTGGAATTTGCTGGCCACCTGGCCTCTTGGTGGACACCTGGTGTTTATTCTGGTTGCCAGTTGCCATCTTGGTGGGCACCCGGTATTTTTCTGGGTCACCACCAAGCACTTAGATGGCCACCTAGCATCTTTGCAAGCACCCAGCATGTCTTTTCATTGGCACCCAGCATCTTGGTGGGTACCCAGCATTTCTTTTGGTGGGCACATGGTCCTTTGGTTGGCACCCAGTTTTTCTGTTGGTAGGCACGTGACATTCATCTTTTTGAGCAGACAGCGTTTCTTTTCGTGGCCATGTGTCATTTTGGTGGCCACCTGCAATCTTGCTGGCACCTGGCATTTCTTTTGCTGGGCACGTTGTGTTTTGGTTGCCACCTGACATCTTGGTGGGCACCTCGAGTTTCGTTTATATTACACCTGGTGTTTTGGTGGCCACCTGGTATCTTGGTGGGCAGCCAGCTATTCTTGTGGTGGCCACCTGGCATCTTCCTAGGGACGCACCATATATTTTTGTGGGCACATGGTGTTCTTGTGGTCACCTGGCATCTTGGAGGGCGCTGATCATTTATTTTGGTGGGCACATGGCATCTTCGTGGGCACCCGGTGTTTCTTTTGGCAGGCACATGGCATCTTGGTGGGCCCTCGGCACTAGTTTTGGTGGTCACCTGGCTTTTACTATGGTGGGCTGCCGGCGTTTCTTTTGGTGGCCACCTGGCATTTTGGCTGCCACCTGGAATATTGGTGGGCACCCTGTGATATTTTTGGTGGGTACGTGGCATTTTGGTGACAAGCTGGCATCTTGTTGGGCACCCAGCATTTATTTTGCTGGGCACGTCGTCTTTTGGTGGGTACCCAGTGTGACTTTTGGTGGGCATGTCGCATTAATCGTTGTGGGCACCCAGGTTTTTGATTGGTGGGCACCTGGCATTTGTTTTGGTGGGCACGGGGCATTTTTGTGGCCACCTGGTATCTAGGTGACCAGCCGGTGCTACTTTTGGTGGGCTCGCAGCATCTTGGTGGGCACCTGGCATTTCTTTTGATGGCCACATGACATTTTGGTGGCCACCTGGCGTCTTGGTGGGCACTCGGCACTAGTTTTGGTGGGAACGTGCTATTTTTGTGGCCACCTGGCGTCTCGGTGTGCAGCCAGCATTTATTTTGGTGGACACCAGCCATCGTGTTTGGCACCCACCATTTCTATTGGTGGGCACTTGGCGTTTTGTTGGGCACTTGGCATTTCATTTGCTTGGAACCCATCGTTTATTCTTGTGGGCATGTGGTGTTTTGGTGGCCACATGGTGTTTTGGTGGGCAGCCAGGTTTTCTTTTGGTGAGCACGTTGCATTGATTTTGGTTGGCAGGTGGCATTTTGGTGGGCAGCTGGCATTTCGTGGGCACCTGGCATCTTGGTATGCAGCCAGCTTTTATTTTGTTTTCCACCTGGCATCTTGGTTGGCACCCACCGTTTCTTTTGGTGGGCACCTGGCATTTTGTTTGCTGGCCACCCATCGCTTATTCTTGTCGGCATGTCGTGTTTTGGTGGCCACATGGCGTTTTGCTTGGCACGCAGGTTTTCTTCTGGTGGGCAGCTGTCATTTCTTTTGCTGGCCATGTGTCGTCTTGCTGGGCAGAAGGCATTTCTTTTGGTGGCCACCATGCATCTTGGTGGGCACCCAGCTTTTCTTCTGGTGCCCACCTGGCATCTTGACAGGCAACCAGCCTTTATTTGGTGCACACATGACTTTTTCGTGGACACCTGTCATCTATGTGTGTACACAGCTTTTCTTTTGGTGGGCATGTGACATTTAGTTCGCCAGCCGGCATCTTCATGGCCACCCAGTGTATCTTTTGTTGGGCAATCAGCATTTTGCATGCCACCTGGCATCTTGCTGGGCACCCAGCATGTGTTTTGGAGAGCACCAACATTTGGTAAAGACCCAGCCTTTCTTTTGGTAGGCATGTGGCATTTTGGTGGGCACCTGGCATCTTGGTGGGCACCCAGTGTTGATTTTCCTGGGCACATGACTATTTGGTGGCCACCTGACATCTTGGTGGGCATCTGGCATTTATCTGGGTGAGCACATGGCGTTATAGAGACCACCTGGCATCTTTGTGCGCACGCAGCATTATTTTTGGTGGCCACATGGTGTTTTGGTGGCCACCTGGCATTTGCTTTCGTGGGCCCATGGCGTATTGGTTGCCACCTGGAATACTGAAGAGCCGTAAGCGTTTCTTTTGGTGGCCAGCTGGCATCTTGGTGGGCACCTAGTCTTTATCTTGATTGCCACCTAAATGCTTAGCCCGAGTTTTTCACCAGGTGGCCACCTGGCATCACCTTAACCAGCCAGCATTTCCTTTGGTAGGCACCTGGCATCTCGGTGGGCACCCAGCATTTTGTTTGTTGGGCATGTCGCTTTGTGGTGGCCAACTGCCATCTTGATAGGCAACCAGCCTTTCTTTTGATGGCCACCTGGCATTTCCTTTGGTAGGCAGCCGGCATTTCTTTTGGTTGCCACCTGGCATTTTGGGTGCTACCTGGAATGTTGGTGGGCACCCTGTGATATTTTTGGTGGGTACGTGGCGTTTTGGTGACAAGCTGACATCTTGTTGGGCACCCAGCATTTATTTTGCTGGGCACGTGGTCTTTTGGTGCGTAGCCAGTGTCTCTTTTGGTGGGCGTGTGGCATTAATCGTGGTGGTCACACAGGTTTTTGATTGGTGGGCACCTGGCATTTGTTTTGGTTGGCACGGGGCATTTTTGTGGCCACCTGGCATCTTAATGGGCACCCGCTGTTACTTTTGGTAGGCACCTGGCATATTGGGGGGCTCCTGGCTACTTCTTAGTCACCCGGCGTTTCTTTTGCTGGCCACGTGGAGTTTTGGCGTGCACCTGGCATCTTGGGGGGCACCCAGAGTTTGTTTTGGTGGGTACCTGGAATTTGCTGGCCACCTGGCCTCTTGGTGGACACCTGGTGTTTATTCTGGTTGCCAGTTGCCATCTTGGTGGGCACCCGGTATTTTTCTGGGTCACCACCAAGCACTTAGATGGCCACCTAGCATCTTTGCAAGCACCCAGCATGTCTTTTCATTGGCACCCAGCATCTTGGTGGGTACCCAGCATTTCTTTTGGTGGGCACATGGTCCTTTGGTTGGCAACCAGTTTTTCTGTTGGTAGGCACGTGGCAATAATCTTGGTGGGTAGACAGCGTTTGTTTTCGTGGCCATGTGTCATTTTGGTGGCCACCTGCAATCTTGGTAGGCACCTGGCATTTCTTTTGCTGGGCACGTTGTGTTTTGGTTGCCATCTGGCATCTTGGTTGGGCACCCAGCTTTATTTTGGTGAGCACCCAGCACCTTGGTGGGCACCCAGCATTACTTTTGGTGGGCACATGGTCCTTTGGTTGGCACCCAGTTTTTCTGTTGGTAGGCACGTGGCATTCATCTTGTTGGGCAGAGAGCGTTTATTTTCGTGGCCATGTGTCATTTTGTTGGCCACCTGCAATCTTGGTAGGCACCTGGCATTTCTTGTGCTTGGCACGTTGTGTTTTGGTTGCCAGCTGGCATCTTGGTGGGCACCTCGAGTTTCTTTTAATTTACACCTGGTGTTTTGGTGGCCACCTGGTATCTTGGTGGGCACCAGCACTTCTTGTGGTGGCCACCTGGCATATTCATAGGGACGCACCATTTATGTTTGTGGGCACATGGTGTTGTTGTGGTCACCTGGCATCTTGTTGTGCAGCCAGCTTTATTTTGGTGAGCACCCAGCATCTTGGTGGGCACCCAGCATTTATTTTGGTGAGCACATGGCATCTTGGTGGGCACCCGGTGTTTCTCTTGGCAGGCACATGGCATTTTGGTGGTCACCTGGAATCTCGGTGAGCAGCCGGTGTTCCTTTTGGTGGGCACGCAGCATCTTGATGCGCAGCTGGCAGTTCTTTTGGTGGACACATGGCATTTTGGTGGCCACCTGGCATCTTTGTGGGCACTCAGCACTAGTTTTGTTGGGCACGTAGTATTTTTGTGGCCACCTGGCATCTTAATGGGAGCCCGCTGTTACTTTTGGTAGGCACATGACATCTTGGTGGGCACCCAGTGTTTATTTTCCTGGGCACACGACTATTTGGTGGCCACCTGGCATCTTGGTGGGCGTCCAGCATTTATTTTTGTGCACACATGCCCTTTTGGTGGTCACCTGGCATCATGGTGGGCACCTGGCATATCTTTTGGTCGGCATTTGGTTATTATCGAGGTAAGCACATGGCGTTGTAGTGCCTACCTGCCATTTTGTGTGCACCCAGCATTAGGTTTGTTGTGCACATGGTGTCTTGGTGGCCACCTGGCATATTGATGGGCACCCAGCGTTTATTTTGGTGGCCAGCTGGCATCTTGGTTGGCACCCAGGATTTCTTTTCTTGGTGGTCACCTAAATGCTAACCTGGTGTTTTTCACCAGGTGGCCACCTGGCATTTTTATAAGCATCCAGAATTTATTCCTTTTGGCACACGGCATCTTGGTGGGCACCCAGCATTTTGTTGGTGGGCATGTCGCATTTTCGTGGCCAGCCGCCATCTTGATAGGCAACCAGCCTTTATTTGGTGGGCACATGGCATTTTGGTGTCCATCTGGCATTTATTTTGGTGGGCAGCCTACGTTTCTTTTCGTGGGCACCTGGCATTTTGGGTGCCACCTGGAATGTTGGTGGGCACCAGGCGATGTTTTTTGGTGGGTACATGGAGTTTTGTGACAACCTGGCATCTTGTTGGGCACTCAGCATTTCTTTTGCTGGGCACATAATCTTTTGGTGGGCAGCCATTGTGTCTTGTGGTGGGCATCCAGTGTTATTTTGGTGGGCACCCTGCATTTCTTTTGGTGGGCATGGGGCATTTTTGGGGCCACCTGGCATCTTGGTGGGAATCCAGCATTTATTTTGCTGAGCACATGGCATTTTTGTGGCCTGCTGGCATCTTGGTGGGCACCAGGTGTTTATTTGGTGGCCATGTGGCGTTTTGGTGGGCACCCAGTGTTTTCTTTGGTGGGCACCCGGCATTTAATTTGGTCTGCACATGACGTTCTGGTGGCCACCTTGCATCCCTGTGGGCAACCAACATTTCTCTGGTAGGCATGTCATGATTTGGTGTCCACCTGGCACCTTGGTATGCACCCAGCTCTTCTTTTGGTGGTCATCCATTGTGTCTTCTGGTGGGCATGTGACATTCATCTTGGTGGGTACCTGGTGTTTCTTTTGGTGGGCTGGTGGCACTTTGGTTGCCACCTGACATCTAAATGGGCACTCGGCATTAGTTTTGCTGAGCACCTGGCATCTTGCTGGGAACCAAGCGTTTCTTTTCATGAGTACGTGGCATTTTGGTGGCCACCTGACATTTTTGTGGGCACCTGCTGTTTCTGTTGGTGGGTACATGGCATTGTGATGGCCACCGGGCATCTTGGTGGGAACCCGCATTTATTTTGCTTGACACCCAGCAATTATTTTGGCGGCCACCTGGCACTTTTATGGGCACCAAGTGTTTATTTTGGTTGGCACATGGTGTTTTGATTGGCAACCAGCATTTATTTTGGTGGCTGCATGGTCTTTTGGTGGACACCCAGCGTTTCTTTTGATGGGCATATGGTATTTTTGTGGGCACCTGGCATTTTTGTGTACACCGGGTGTTTCTTTTAGTGGGCGGCTCGTGTTTTTTGGGTCACCTTGCTTTTTGGTGGCCACCCAGCATCTTGGTGGGCACCCAGCATCTTTATGGGCACTCAGCGTTTCTAGTGGTGCACACCTGGCATTCTGGTGGCCACCAAGCATCTTGCTGGGCACCTGCTCTTTTTCTTGGAGGCCACCTAAATGCTACCCCTCTGTTTTTCACTAGGTGGCCACCTGGCGTCTTTGCAAGTACCCAGCATTTCTTTTCATTGGCACCCAGCATCTTGGTGGGTACAGAGCATTTCTTTTGGTGGGCACATGGTCCTTTGGTTGGCACCCAGTTTTTCTGTTGGTAGGCACGTGGCATTCATCTGGATGGGCACACAGCGTTTATTTTCGTGGCCATGTGTCATTTTGATGGCCACCTGCAATCTTGGTAGGCACCTGGCATTTCTTTTGCTGGGCATGTTGTGTTTTGGTTGCCACCTGGCATCTTGGTGGGCACCTCGATTTTCTTTTAATTTACACCTGGTGTTTTGGTGGCCACCTGGTAACTTGGTGGGCACCCAGAACTTTTGTGGTGGCCATCTGGCATCTTCCTAGGGATGTACCATTTATTTTTGTGGGCACGTGGTGTTCTTGGGGTCACCTGGCATCTTGGTGGCCACCCAGCTTTATTTTGGTGAGCACCCAGCATCTTGGTGGCACCCAGCATTACTTTTGGTGAGCACATGGCATCTTGGTGGGCATTCGGTGTTTCTCTTGGCAGTCACATGGCATTTTGGTGGTCACCTGGCATCTTGGTGAGCAGCCAGTGTTCCTTTTGGTGGGCACACAGCATCTTGGTGAGCACCTGGCACTTCTTTTTGTGGCCACGTGGCATTTTGGTGGCCACCTGGCATCTTGGTGGGCACTCAGCACTAGTTTTGGTGGGCACGTGGTATTTCTGTGGCCACCTCGCGTCTCGGTGTGCAGCCAGCATTTATTTTGTTGGATACCAGCCATCGTGGTTGGCACCCACCATTTCTATTGGTGGGCACCTGGCGTTTTGTTGGGCACTTGGCATTTCGTTTGCTGGGCACCCATCATTTATTCTTGTGGGCATGTGGTGTTTTGGTGGCCACATGGTGTTTTGGTGGGCACCCAGGTTTTCTTTTGGTGGGCACGTGGCATTGATTTTGGTTGGCACGTGGCATTTTGGTGGGCAGCTGGCATTTCTTTTGGTGGCCACCTGGCATCTTGGTGGGCACACAGCGTTTCTTTCGGTGTGCATGTGGAATGTCTTTGGCCACCCAGCATCTTCATGGGCACCCAGTGTTTCTTTTGGTGGGCATGTGGCGTTTTTGTGGACACCTAGCATCTTGGTGGGCACCCAGCATTTATTTTCCTGAGCGCATGGCTTTTTGGTGTCCATCTGGCATCTTCGTGCGCACCCAGCATTAGTTTTGGTGAGCACGTGGTGTTTTGGTGGCCACCTGGCATTTCTTTTCGTGGGCACCTGGCGTATTGATTGCCACCTGGAATATTGATGGACACCCAGCGTTTCTTTTGGTGGCCAGCTGGCATCTTGGTATGCAGCCAGCTTTTATTTTGTTGGCCACCTGGCTTCTTGGTTGGCACCCACCGTTTCCTTTGGTGGGCACCTGGCATTTTGTTTGCTGGCCACCCATCGCTTATTCATGTGGGCACCTGGTGTTTTGGTGGCCACATGGCATTTTGGTGGGCACGCAGGTTTTCTTTTGGTAGGCAGCTGGCATTTCTTTTGCTGGCCACGTGTCATCTTGCTGAGCGCATGGCATCTTTTCGGTGGCCACCTGGCATCATGGTGGGCACCCAGCTTTTCTTCTGGTACCCACCTTGCATCTTGACAGGCAACCAGACTTTAGTTGGTGGACGCATGGCTTTTTTGTGGCTACCTGGCCTATTTTTGGGCACCCAGCTTTTCTTTTGGTGGGCACCCGGCATTTTGGGTGCCACCTGGCATCTTGCTGGACACCCAGCATGTATTCTGGAGAGCACCAATATTTGGTATGGACCCAGCCTTTCCTTTGGTGGGCATGTGGCATTTTGTGTGCCACCTGGCATCTAGGTGGGCACCCAGAGTTAATTTCGATGGGCACCTGATTTTTGCTGGCCACCTGGCCTCTTGGTGGACATCTGGTGTTTATTCTGTTTGCCAGTTGCCATCTTGGTGGGCACCCGGTATTTTTCTGGGTCACCACCAAGCACTTAGATGGCCACCTAGCATCTTTGCAAGCACCCAGCATTTCTTTTCATTGGTACCCAGCATCTTGGTGGGTACCCAGCATTTTGTTTGTTGGGTATGTAGCGTTGTCGTGGCCAAGTACCATCTTGATGGGCAACCAGCCTTTATTTTGGTGGCCACATGGCATTTGTTATGGTGGGCTGCTAGCGTTTTTTTGGTGACCACCTGGCTTTTGCGTGCAACCTGGAAAACTGCTGAGCACCAGACGATATTTTTTGTTGGGTACGTGGCTTTTTGGTGACAAGCAGGCCTCTTTTTGGGCACCCAGCATTTATTTTCCTGGGCACGTCATCTTTTGGTGTGTACCCAGTGTCTCTTTTGGTGGCCATGGGGCATAAATCATGGTGGGCTCCCATGTTTTTAATTTGTGGGCACCTGGCAATTCTTTAGGCGTTCATGGAGCATTTTGGTGGTCACTTGGCATATGAATGGGCACCTGGCATTACTTTTGGTAGGCACCTGGCATCTTGGTGGGCACCTGGCTAATTCTTAGTCACCCAGCGTTTCTTTTGCGGGCCATGTTGCGTTTTGGTGGGCACCCAATGTTTCCTCTGGTGGGTACCCAGCGTTTAATTTGGTCTGCACATGGTGTTCTGGTTGCAACTTTTCATCCCTGTGGGACCCAGTGTTTCTTTGGTAGGCATGTCATGATTTGGTGGCCAGCTGGCATCTTACTGAGCACCCAGCGTTTCTTTCGGTAGGCATATGGTGTTTTGGTGACCACCTGGCATCTTGGTGCGCACCCAGCATTTCTTTTGGTGGCTAGAATAGAATGGAAGACGGAGACAAAAGGAATGACACAAAACTCTTGAAGACAGCGATTTCAAAATCTTACACTTCAAATGAACCTTGAAAGAGGGCGGAAGATTCAGGAAATCAAGGCAAAAACTAAAAACTGAGGGCAGCACACTAAAACAGACATAGCAAGGCGACGCAAAAAGCTAAAGATTTAAAGCAAATCAAGAAATACCTACAAATACAGGCAATGATTTCAAAAACTTAGCCTTCAATAAGATCTCAATAGAAAGGAGGATGAAGGAAGTCAAGGGAAATACTAAACAAAAGAGTGGCAGCAGACTGAAACGGCTGTGGAAAGACAATGTAAAAAGCCAGCATAAAGACACAAACCAAGACAGAATGACTACAACAGAAAGGAAGACCAAGAAATGAATGTCAAAAAGTGAAAAACCGACAGAGATTAAAGAAACAAAGGAAAAATAATAGAACAATAGAAGTAAGTACGAAGGAATGGCACAAAACTCTTGAAGACAACAATATATGAAATCCTCAGACTTCATATGAACACTGAAATTGGGAGGAAGATTAATGAAGTCAAGGGCAAAACTAATAACCCACGGCAGCAAACTAAAACAGCCATAGAAAGACAATGTAGAAAGCACGGCCACTCTGGAAACCCTTCGACTTAGAAAGAAAACTGAACTAGAGAGGAAGATTCAGGAAGTCAAGGCAAAAACGAAAAATCTGAGGGCAGCACACTAAAACAGACATAGAGAGACAATGCAAAAAGCTGGAGATCTATAGCAATGTAGGCGTGGGTAACGGACCGTTGTAACGATGTGACCCCAATATGAGTATGATCGTACAGCTTTATTAGTCAGCAAAACAAGGTTTATATAGCAAAACTATTACAGCATCTGAATGGTTAAAACCCCAACCCATATATAGGCAAAACTACAGCAACTCGTTGTGATTGGTGCAGAGCTGCATCTCGAAGTGAAAACAGTACTGTGGCAGGAAACAACAACGTGGCAGGAAGGAAGTGAGAGTGTGGCAGGAAACGGTGACGTTCCCCCTGCTCCAGTGTCCTGAGCTCGTCGCTCTGCCTTCCCAGCAGGGTTCCGTGTCAGCCGCTCCCAAGGCTCACTTCCGGATCGGAACTTGGGTTGCTCAACGCACCAAACTATGTCCCCTCTCGTCCAGCCAGGACTCCACAATTCCCCCTTCTTGTTTTTGAGCAAGCCAGGTTTGCTTCGTCATCTTGGAGAGAGCCTTTTTAAGACAGCTAAAGCAAATACATATTATAACTCCAACAGCAAGTAACACGATACATATGCGCAAAATTTCTATAATTAAACCGTTAAGCCAAGCGGGCAGATTACCAAAGAGCGAGGTGAGAAATCCATCAAAAAATCCCTGGCTTTGTTGTATTTGATTGGCGTGCTGTTCAAGCCATTAAAATTGCTTGTGGATGGACTTATTATGATCGGACAAGTTCATACAGCACATGCTTTCGAAATCCTCACAATCATGTCCTTGGGCCAGCAGTAAAAAATCAATTGCGGCTCTATTTTGCAATACCGCATGTCGTAGACTACTCTGATCTTCTAGCAGGGATTGCAAGACTTCTGTGGTAACACTGGCTTGCTTCTCTGCCCAGCGTTCCATGTTCGCCACTCTACTTCTGTAGCAGTGTTCCGTGTTCGCTACTTTCAAGGTCTGTCTCCGTTACCAAGCCTGGGTTGCTCAACAGCACCAAACTATGTCCCCTCACGTCCAGCCAGGACTCCACAATTCCCCTTTTTTGTTTTTTGAGCAAGCCAGGTATGGTTGATGAGGTTGTTGATGATGATGAGAGCTGACATTAATTTTGGTCTTCAGCTTGCTACCACTCTTTCAGAGGCCCACACAAACTACAATACTAACAGTATAAGAACACAAATGCTAGTTGAAGACATAGAGATGTGAAGTGCATACCACAACCTGCTGGATATAAAGAAAGATTAAATTAACTTGAGAATGATTCATACTGATGGTAAATCTGTTACCTAGCATATTGGTGTAGATTGATTTACTTGTATTCAATTTTCTTGCTGGATTTACTTGTATCCAATTTTCTTCCTGTGTGGATGGTGGGACTAAAGTACCGCTTGACCACAACATATCATTATTGTCAATGGGAGGGAATGCATCTCACCACGTCAGGCATCGAAATAGCAGTGTATCGATAGTATGAGCGCAGTAAATTTGCACTTGGGTTATAGGTATACTTATCATATATACAAACATCCATAACATTTAGTATTGGCTATCGATATTAATTACCTAGGTTAAGATCAATGTACCTAGAACTATGACTCATGAACTATATAGGCTAAAATTAATGTACAGAAAAGCATAAAGCTGCAAACATCACCACATCTATTCCCTGCTGCATCAAATGCTTCCGAAGCCCCGACAAATCAGAGTCCAAATACAACAATCTAAAGTCAAAAACCAGAAATAGTCAATACCTGCAGAACTTACCAAACCAAAAGACACAAAACAGTTACTTAGTCCAGACAAATCCGTTAGATCACAGAAACCAAATAAATCCATCAGAACACAGAAATACAAACACGGTAACATAAAATCACACGTTCATGGTCGCGACCACACACACACACAGGCACACCAAGTTTTCAGCATAAATCCAAATATTGCAAAGACAGGACTTACAATAATATTCAACATTTACCAGACAAATTCCCAAGCTTCAGTTTCAGGAAGAGTACTCTCTTTTCAATTTTGGATTAGAAAGGACACTTTCCCTTCTCGTCAGGGATATAGCTCAATGCTGTGAAGCTTTTACTATGACTAACAAATAGGCAACAAAAAACAATACTGGAAGACTGCCTTTGCCTTATTAATAGTTCACGCTCAGAACTTTTTGGTCCAGTGATCAGAGGTTCTCCCCGAGAATCCCTCGGTGCCGGCTGGAGGTCCTGCAATCCCTCGGACCATTGAAGTTCAAGAGCAGCGTCCTACCTGGGTACCCAAAATCTATTACTAGAAAACAGCAAAATAATTAACTTCCTAAAACTTAATGTTGGAGTTCTAGAAAGAAGGCATTCTTTACTGCAGTACTGAACGCGCAGGGAATAGTTCTACTCAAATGCGTGTACCGAAAAGACACTCTTACTAGATATTTATGCCATGTTAACATACATAATCATTACATTTCTGCAAAGTACTTATCATTCTCCATTTCTCCCCCCCCCTTTTTTTTTTTTTTTTTAATATTAATGTCTTTTGTACATGCATATTGGCACCTCTAGGCAGTTGTCAGGAGCCCTCAGGTGAAGGTTTATACTTTTCCTCACGGTGTCTGCTAGTTGACCTTTGCTCTTGTGCAGACGCAGTTCTAAAATCGTGTATACTGTGTCCTCCAAGAGTGCTTCGTTATACAAAAGCTGTTGTGGGAGATAATTGCCAAATATGCAAGGAATGTATTAATTGGTGTGGGTGGTGCACCCACTGCAGTCATCAGAGTACTTGCTTTTGCTGTAATTTTTTCAGTGTTCCCTGTGTAATAGGATCATCCAGAGTGGGTCTCTTCTGCTTCCATGTCAGAGGTTGCTCCCTGAGAGTGCGTGTGGTCACCTCTGGCATCGGATTCTGTATTACGTTCTTTCAGCTCATGATATAGCTTCACATATTTTGCTGGTAAACATCAAGGGCCTGTTGAAAGAAGAACACACGCATACCCTCTTCCCCACATTATTAGGTCTACAGGACTTGTCCATTGTGATTCCCCAAATTCTTTATACCATGCTTTTGGTCGAACCACAAATGGAGGGACCATCCCGAATTGACGGTCAGCTGCTGTTGTAAATAATTGATCATCAGAACGATTTTAAAAATTAAGTACATTAACTGTTCCTGTGGGGTAACACTGCCCATAGGATTCCCCCTTTTTTGTTTATTTAGCATAGCTTTGAGGGTCCCGTGGACACTTTCAACAATGGCTTGTGCAGTAGAAGAATGTTGTATACCTGTAACACGTTGTATACTCCAGTCCTGTAGGAAAACAGAAATTGTCCTTTTCTCCCGTATGTGCCGTGGCTACCAGAAATCCTGAGAAAGTATCCACACTAACATGTACACAATGCAGTCGACCAAATGTTGATATATGTGGAACATCACTTTGCCACAACTCATCAGCTCGTAAACCACGAGGGTTCCCTCCTGCACACGATGGTACGGGTGTAATACATTGACAATCAGGGCATGCATGAACATTTTTTGTAGCTTGCCCCTGGGGCAAAGCAAATTGTTTATGCAAGGAAGAGGCGTTTTGATGAAAGAAGTCATGAGATAATCGGGCTTGCTTGAAACCGTGTGGCAGTACTGCTGCCATTGTCAATTTATCTGCTACAACTTTTTCTTCAGTTATTGGTTTTAGTAGAGTAGTATGTAACTATATATGCATTATAAAATATACACGTACACGATTTTCTAATTTCAATAGCAATTTCATCTGCAATGCATTGAACAATACTCACAACATGCAGAATCTGTGACAACATTGAGTGGTTCAGTCGAAAACAATTGAAAAAAAGTGCAAGGCCGCTGATAGCTTAAAAATTTGTGTGGATCCTTCAATGACTAAAATAGATGATTGTTAATCTGATGAATTTGTTTGTTTCCAAAACACTATTCGTGCTCCTTTAATAGGAACAGAAACACGTTGTTTTTTTCGCTGCAATGAAATTTGAGAAAGGGAATGTAACAGCTTATTTTGTGGAAGGGTATAACGTATGTTATTTAAATAATCAGCTAGAGCGGCTTGCAGTGATAAGGATTCACTGTTTAAAGCGACAAAGTCATCTTTAGCCAGCAGCAGGCAAATAATATCAACTTGCTGACAGTGATTCCAACCTTGTGCTATTAAGGACACTATGATGTGTACCTTTGAAGTCAATGTTTTCATGGGCGTATGAGACAAAGAGATTCATTCCAGAGTCTTCAACTGCTGCGTGTTAACACACCACTGATCGAAAAGAGGGTAAGGCTGTAAAACAAAACCTTCATAAATGATATACAAATTTGTTGGCAATTCGACATTAATTCTGAAGGTAAAGGCAATTGCAATTCTATCTGAAATCTTTTGTAAAACAGTTTTTGCTTTTGTCATTGATCTTCGGGAAAATAATAAATTTGAGTCCCTTTTAACAAAGTAAATAGAGGGGACAAATCTTCAGCTGTAAAGTCAATATTTTCACCTTTCAGCAGAGTGAATAACATCATCTAGGTAGACCATCTGAACCCTGGAAAGATAATAAAGTCCAGCTGTTTGTTCACAAGGAATTCTACTGCAGTAATTGAATTGTATACATTTTTTTGTAACCAAGTCCTTTAATGTCAGAAAGATGGTTCTCGCCGTGCCGCTTCTGGGCTGGCCAGGACGGGCCGGCGCGCTGGGATCCAGGGAAGGGGGTGGGGGGGGGTGGAGTGGGAGAGAACCACGCCGCCGGTTGCCCGGGGGGAGCCATGTGCCACACCAGGTGTAAGGTTTGCTGACCCGTTCGATGCGGTGACTGCTGGCGCGGCGGCTGTACAGCGTCTGAGGGACTGTGCATTTTTATGTTGGAATTCACCTCGTTTTGATCTCAGGTCGGGTACGCCAATTGCTGTCGAGAGACCCTGTCGTGCACTTTTGGGATGCCGGATTTTTACACCCCACTTCCCATTTCTCTGGATTCAAAGGATCGTCAGGTTTTGGCAGATTTACTTCCCACATTTCTCATGTTCGGTAGGAATTTCGTCGTATGTAGGGTTAAATTTCAACAGACTGCTGCTCTGTCCTTTTTTTGAGATAAGGACAGAGGTATAGCAGCTGCTTCTAAGATAGTCTCTGTAAGTTTTAGAGCATTTAAAGCTGTATGCACTGATTTCCAAGTAATGATTTTCTCAGGGATTTTAAACTGCAAGGCTTTGTTCTTTCAAACTTCACTGTAAAAAAGTTTTTAATGGAGCCTTCGCTCCTTTTTTCGGTGACTGTCCCATTCTCCAGGGAGCCGGAGGCGGGGCGCAGACCCGATTACTGCTCAGGGTCTGTTGGACCCAGCCCCTGCTCACGGCTTTTTTCAGGTGCTACATTTGCAACAAAAGGACTTTTCTGAATGACTCTGGCCACTTTTTTTCTCTGCTAACACATTTTTTAACGCTTCATAAACCAAACGCCAAGTTGTTAATACTCGGCTCGCATTCACGTCACGCCTTGAAGTATGTTTAAAAGGTAAATCTCCTAACACCTTCCAAGTTAAAATACCAAAAACACGCGGTGATTCCACGGGCACTCCATTACTTCTGAGTCAGGCTAACAACAGCTCGAAAAACAGGGGCTAATTATCGCTCTTCTTTGTTGCCAACCTGTATGCACAGAGTCCACGATTCTCTGCCACACATCCAAGTCGAACAACTCATCTATTTCCTGATTTTTTGCACTCGCTGGTATTGTGATTACCCCCCTTACAGTTCACACGCCACTTTAGCTATCCCTCTCCACCGTACCCCCGACCCTCCCCTGGTTCCCAACCCCCCGTTCCATGGCACGGCGCAAGGTGGGGCTGGAAGAGAAAATGGGTTATATGGGTTAGGGACTGGTGGCTCCGGCAGCAAAGTATCCGTAACCTTCTCATCTGTACAACGAGTCACTGGAGTCCTTGGAGACGGCGACGTAGGCAGAGGAAGTGGAGGATACCGCGGTATAGGATTCGGGGACATGGGACAATCGGAAGGGGCAGCGGAGGCACCCGGCCAACCTGCGGGCGGTGGCGCCTCAGCGAATCCCTCTCCACGGCACGATGGCGGTGGTGGTGACTCTGGCAGTGGGGGTGGAAAACCCTGTGCCAGTGGGTCTCGCCGCGCGTACTGCTTTTCCTGGACCGCAGGTTTCCCTTCCTCCACGGGCTGCTGACTCGGACCCCCTCCTGCTTTCAAAGATGGCATAAGGAGGCTAGGACCCTGAAACAGCAGAGTTGTTGCCAAGCAGGTCCCTCCCTCGGGTGTTAATGTAGCGAAAGCAGAAGTAACAGCTTAAGTCCTTTCTCGGTGCAGCAGCAACAGAAACTTCAAGGTAGCTGAGTCATATTGTAACCATCTCATGGAGAGGATGGGTTGGAGGAGCTTAACCACTGCTGACTCTTCCTATATCAGTGTGGACCCCATCTCCTCCCCGGCCCAATCAACTTCACGAGTTGCTTTGCCGTTGCGTCTATTCCTCTCTTAGAGAGCATACCGACAAGCAACGTTGCCGCAGCCTCTATCTCCATGCTTGTGACCCCGGCCTCCACGTTCAATTTTAGCTGCGCCAGGCAGCACCAGTGGGGCTCGTTTACTCCCTGGGATGTGGCCGACCGTGTCTGCCCTGCGACGCTGCACCCAGGCAACATCACTCCCAGCCGTTGTTTTCCCACTCCCCTCCTCTAGCTGCTTACCGCAGACTCGGAGATTCTGCAGGAAGATGAATCATTTTTTGCCGCAGGAAACTAAACCATCCTCTGCTACCAGTTGTTGGAGTGGGAGACGGACCCGGAGTAACAATGAAATCTCAATGTGAGTATGGTCGTTCTCCTTTATTAGTCAGCAAAACAAGGTTTATATAGCAAAGCAGTTACAGCCTCTGATTGGTTAGTTATCTTAACCATATATAGTCAAAATAGCTACAACTCGCTGTGATTGGTGCAGAGCTGCATCTCGATGCGGAAGCGACAATAAGGCAGGAAGCAACAACGTGGCAGTCCCCCTGCTCCAGTGTTCCGTGTTTGCCACTCTACTTCTGTAGCAGTGTTCCGTGTTCGCTACTTTCAAGGTCTGTCTCCGTTACCAAGCCTGGGTTGCTCAACAGCACCAAACTATGTCCCCTCTCGTCCAGCCAGGACTCCACACACGCTGCGACTTCTTCGGTCTCGTCTGGCGCAGGCAACGGGAGTTCTTGCTTCTCGCTCTTCTGATACTCGGAGATCTCCTCTTTGAGCTGTTCATCCTTCAAAAGGAAAACATTTGCTTGTATTTTTGGTGAAGGTTCATCTTGCTGTCTTAGAGAATTAAGATTCCCCTCAAATTCGCTGTAGATACGCCTCAGATTTATTAATATTAACCACTCAGCTTGAGGGATCGGTTGAGATCATGCGGCTGCTCCAACCGGGCGGCCTCAGACTATTCAGAGAGCTAAAAGCAGTAAAAGGGGGACGCTGCTATGTTCAAGGGTAAGCGATTTTTCTCCATTTATTTCAATTACTGATCACGCACATGTCGTACTTTTCCTTTTACCGAACAGGACTGGGTGCAGAGGGGTAGACAATCACTCTTTCTGAGGATGCCTTTTGGCCTTTGCTGTTATCGATGGGATCAATAGAATACTGTTATTAGCAGGTAACTCTTCACGTCACACACTCACTCACTCACTCACACACTCACTCACACTCGCTCTTGGCTACCAGTCGGAGCAGCAGCCGGGAAGCAAACCCCAGCCATCGACTCACAAGCACGGGGTCGTACCGCAGTGACTTCTGGCCGGGTGTGTTGGTGAAGCCCCGCAGAGGGTGCTCACCTTCACCAGATGCAGGTACCATCCCGTGCTCTTCAAGCATGGCCAGCAGCACCCATGGGTGCCAGCTGAGACTCACGCAGTCGATGTCACGGACCTCACATGGGTTCAGCAGAACACTGCCGTCCCCACTTTATCATTTTTCACAGATTTAGCAGCACTGCTAGTCTCTGAAGCTACCAGCCCTCGCAAAGCGTTCACAGGCCACCTTCTCAGCACGCATTTTTCCTTTCTTCAGCCTCGTGCTATGCCTCCACCCACACCCACAGGCGCCTGGCGAGCCCGCTCACGCCACGCAGATGCCGAATCCTGCAGGGTTAAGGCTCAGTACACCAACTGGTGGAGCACATGGCAGGGATGGGGTCGGTCTCCCACAGACCACCAAGCCAGAGCCAGCCGGCCAGCCTGCTCCTCACCCTGCTGTCCGGAACTCACCGGCAGCAAAAAGACCTCAGGATGGAGAACTTCTGTGTCTCCTAACAAAGTAGAGTTTCAGCTTCTACATACTAAAAATGGTGGGTTTCTAACTTCTGTGCCAACAGTTAAACCTCATTCCTAAGGAATAAAGGTAATTTGCTTTTAGCTTAACAACGTGGTTGGTTGGAAGCAGTCTCACTCTGGCTGCATTTTTTTTCTGTACAGAGAAAACAATATCTTACACTTCTCTGCAAATTTTTTGTGTCTATGTATTTCTCTCTTTATATGTAATAAAAACATAGGTATACACACAAAAGTGTATGTATACATAGCGACCGAAAGAAGCAGTGTGCTAAAGCAAATACAATGTTATCTGGAATTAAAAAAAAGTAAACTGAGCAGTACGAACTAAATTACATAATGTTTTTGCAGACCCAGAAACTGTCCTGCAAATACAAGCTTTGAGATTACAGATGCGCTTAGAGGCTATGCTAAGGAAGAACCAGCAACTTCTTTCAACGGAAGGAACAGAACTACATACTCAAATTTTTAAATTCTCAAATGTGAATAAATTATATTCAAGAAAGTAAGTTTTCAATATTATCATGAAGAGATGGACATGGTACTGTCAGAGATACTACTTGATTTAAAAATACTCATTTTGATCCGAGAGACCAGCATGACAGCTGCTGAGCTATCTGTGCTGGGGCAGCATATGTAATTATAGGCTGCCGGCAACCAATTACAGGCTGCTGAAGGACTGATATAAAGAATTGGAGTTAAGAACAGACACCAAATTTGTGCCAAATGACACTTTTTAATGGGAAACAGACTGTTGTGTTCATTCACTGTTGGCAATCTCAGTAAGGAACTATCTTGTTGATAGAGACTACTGCATTTAGAGAATCCTAAATTCATTATGTCAAACATTAATGGTAATGACAGTCACTTAAGAAAGCCAACACAAAATGAAAAGGAATAAGTTTATCTGCTACTGAGCAAATCAACGCAGCCACAATAAAAAGCCAAAGAGGTAGAGAAGTATCAAAACATAAGCATAAATTAAAAATTGTTTAAAAATGGCTAGGTATTGGGGTTTAGACTAACTTATTTGTTGTCTTTAATAACAGTCCCTAGGAAAAGATAGGAATGTTGCGTACTCTGTTTGCTCGCTTAAATGTGTGCAGACGTTGGCCAGTAAGAGCAAGCACCGAGCCGATACTGCTCGCGTCTTTCAGGACTCTGCTGCAAGCCCTAAAGCACATACGCAGTGTGAGCCCGCGCAGCCCCCTCCGTTTGGCGAGGCATCGAACCCTTCCTGCACCAGAGGATGCTCTGAGAGCCGCCTTTTTTCAGGGCTGCAGTAACAGCAGCTGCCTTAAAGCACTCTTTGGATAATTATTCTGCCCATTTCCCAAAGTCTGTTACTCCATGAGTCACACAACATCAGTACCGCAACTCTGGAAAGACTTACTGGAGAAAAAGAGAGGGGAAATCAGAGCGGCGAGGCAGGTGAAGGAGCAAGGCGGAATGTCCAGAGCCAGCCCGGGGCTGTCGGCCACACAAAGGCTCCTCGGTGCCGCAGGAGACCCGGCAGCGGGAGATGGCTACTCACCAAATCAAGGAATGCTTTCCTTTCCAAGTCAGGTGCTTGGACCCATGCTTGCAGCGCCAGGATTTCCTTGTCCAGTCTGCTGTTGTGTTCCATGGCCTTCTGTAACTCAATTTTGTCTGTACAGAACAGGAAAAACACCTGGTCACCAGCCCTGGTCTGCACTTTGACCTCCACCAAGCTCAGAGAGGAATAAGGGTTCACAGGAATAAGGGTTCCAAAATTGCACTGCCCTTATGCACAGGTGTACGCGTGCGACAGCAGAGAGAGGAGTTCCCCAGACGTATGGGAACATCTTCTCTTATTCAAATGGTAGAGGTTTATGTTTCTGGAGATCCAGGCTCAATAGCAGTGCTCTGTTTATTACAGCGGTTCCTCCATAGTTATTCCAGAGACTCAGTTTACCTCTAGAATATGGAAAATGCCTCACCTCGGATATTTAGGTACGGGTTTCACAAACAGCTAGGGTAAGTTTTGAAAAGCCCAAACAGCCATATTTCTGATTTTCATCACAAATTTCATAATTTGCTGCAAACCAAAACACAGTCACAGTTCATGTATCAGTGCTGTGCTAGCACCTATGTTTACGAAATGGCCAGTACAGTAAAAATTGTGGTTGTATACCAACCCTCCAAGCCTGAATCAACAAACATCTGCAACCATCACACCAGTTAATGCAGACTATCCCGTATTTCGAGTGCAAGAAATAGGAAAAGATGTATTAGGAGCAGACTGACAGAAATTTGTCCGCATATACACTGGTATCCTAATCCTAAGCAGAACTAGCAAGAAGACAGTTTTCCTTATAGAAGAGGTGAACAAAGATTTTTCCCTTTTCAGCTTCATGCTGGGCACAGGAAATTTCAGCTTAAATTTGACTTTTATTCAGACACAATTAAAAACATACCTTCTTTCTTGGTCCCAATCTGGCAAAAAAAAACAAAAACACAACCCCAAACCTCTGTTTCAAACAAGGAT
Source organism: Opisthocomus hoazin (assembly GCF_030867145.1). Taxonomy (NCBI): domain Eukaryota; kingdom Metazoa; phylum Chordata; class Aves; order Opisthocomiformes; family Opisthocomidae; genus Opisthocomus; species Opisthocomus hoazin. The sequence goes on along the minus strand of NC_134426.1, from coordinate 5,113,910 downwards.
TTTGATATTGGATTTTCAGTTTTGTTATTTAAAATAAAAGGCAAGGAATGCCTCCTACCGAAGCGTTCATTTTGCTGAAGAGCCTGTTTACCGCTGCAGAAAGCCTTGCTAAAATTCTGGATCTTCTCTGCGTGTTGACACCGTGACTTAGCGCTCGCTCTCCGCTCGCTCACCCCTTCCTCCCGGTGCTCAGGCGCTTGCAGGGCTGAGCACAGGGCCGGTTCTACAAGGATAACAGAGTTTTGCTGTGTTCAGGTTTGGAAGGGACCTCTGTGGATCATCTAGTCCAACCCCTCTGCCGAAGAAGGGTCACCTAGACCAGGCTGCACAGGACTGCGTCCAGGCAGGTCTTGAATATCTCCAGAGAAGGAGACTCCACAGCCTCCCTGGGCAGCCTGTTCCAGGACTCCGTCACCCTCAGAGGGAAGAAGTTCTTCCTCAGGTTCTGATGGAACTTCCTCTGCTTCAGTTTGTGCCCGTTTGCCCCTTGTCCTGTCGCTGGGCACCACTGGAAAGAGTCTGGCCACGTCCTCCTGACACCCACCCTGCAGATACTTAGAGGCATTTCTAAGGTCCCCTCGCAGTCTTCTCTTCTTCAGGCTGAACAAGCCCAGCTCTCTCAGCCTCTCCTCGTAGGAGAGAAGCTCCAGTCCCCTCATCATCCTCGTAGCCCTCCGCTGGACTCTCTCCAGTAGCTCTTCATCTCTCTTGAAATGGACACAGCACTGCAGATGGGGCCTCACTAGGGCAGTGTACATGGGAAGGAGAACCTCCCTGGACCTGCTGGCCACACTCCTCCTAATACACCCCAGGAGACCATTGGCCTTCTTGGCACCCAGGGCACACTGCTGGCTCATGGTCAACCTGTCGTCCACCAGGCCACCTAGGTCCCTCTCCACAGAGCTGCTCTCCAGCAGCTCAGCCCCAAGCCTGTACTGGTGCCTGGGGTTGTTCCTCCCCAGGTGCAGGACCCTGCATTTGCCCTTGTTGAACCTTATCAGGTTCCTCTCTGTCCAGCTTTCCAGCCTGTCCAGGTCACGCTGAATGGCAGCACAGCCTGACGGTGTATCCATCACTCCTCCCAGTTTGGTGTCATTAGCAAACTTGCTGAGCGTACACTCTAACTCTTCATCCAGGTCATTGATGAAGAAGTTAAACAAGACTGGGCCCAGTACTGACCCCTGGGGGACACCACTAGTGACCGGCCTCCAACTAGACTCAGCACCGCTGATGACAACCCTCTGAGTTCTGCCATTCAGCCAGTTCCCAATCCACCTCACCGAACACTCATCCAGCCCACACTTCCTGAGCTACCCTAGGAGGATGTTCTGCGAGACTGTGTCGAAAGTCTTGCTGAAGTCTAGGTAGACAACATCCACGGCTCTCTCCTCATCTACCCAGCCAGTCATGCCATCGTAAAAAGCTATCAGACTGGTCAGGCATGATTTCCCCTTGGTGAATCCATGCTGACTACTCCTGATAACCTTCTTTTCCTCCACTGAATCAGTGTCCCCGAGTGGAGGCTCTCTTCCCAGCCAAGGTCAGCCCAGCGCAGTGTCCCTGCGGGCAGGCACAGAGGACAGGCCATCCCCCGGCGTCATGACGGGGCGCTCAGTGCCCAGGGAGGGACTGCAGCTCCCAGCATGCCCCGGCGTGGGGGAGAGGCACTGCAGCTCCCAGCATGCCCCGGGGTGGGGGAGAGGCACTGCAGCTCCCAGCATGCCCCGGGGCCGGGGACTACAGCTCCCAGCATCCCCCGTGCCCTGCCCAGGCCACTGCCGCCCCGCCCACTCCCAGCCCAGGCCCCGGGCCCTCTTCCAGGCCGCTCTCCATGGAGCCCCCACCCTGCCCGAGCCCCAGGCCCCCGGCCCCGCAGCATGGAGCAGCTCCGTGCAGGGCTCGGCTGCCCCGGCCCCAGGGAGAGGCCCCGGGGACGCCCGCCCTGCCCGGGACCGGCACCGGGCCTCCCCCAGACCCCCCTAGCCAGCCCCCGGCCTGACCCCCGGCCCCCACACCCACGCTGAGGAGAGTCCCGCAGGCCGAGCTGGCCTCCCCCGAGCTGGGACGGCGACCGTGACCCCTCCAGCAGAGCGGAGACCCCCTCGCTGGAGAGGCAGGCGGGGGACAGCTGCCAGGGCTCTGCTGTCCCCAGCCATGGAGCCTTGCTGAGCCCCATGCTGTGGGGGCTCACGCAGGGATGCCATGGGAAAGCACAGGAGGATCGGGGCAGACAAACCATTCTGACAAGCTTCCAGGAGTATTGAGTTCCCCTCTAATAGCTGCTGTTGCAAGCGCCACAGTCAGGCGGTGTTGGCCTGCGAGGGCACGTCCTGGGCTTTATTCTGCTTTTGCCAAGGAGCAGGAGATGTATGTGCAGGGAGGATTCCCAGCAGATGCAGTTTCATCTTCACGACCGCACACAACAGATGAACCCACCCAAATGGCATCTGCTTACACTTCAGAGACCTGAGGCCCCTTTGCCCTCAAGTGCCCCGTTTTCCCAGGAAGCTCAGCAGAGGGCTTTTCTGGAGCACAAGGTTTTGCACCAGCTTCTGCCTTCCTCCCCACCAAAGCACAGGATCGTGTGTCTTTGAGCAGACAAAGCTCCGCTATCGAAGCCAGGCCAAGGAATTCTCTCAGCACAGCACGGGTCCATCCTTCCCAGGTGGACATAGGTAGAATTTGTCCTGCCAGAACACCTTCTGTGCCCACCCACCTTATGCAGACAAAGCCTCAAAAGCAAATCAGCGCTTTGGGAGCTCAAGACTCCAGAGGAGCAAGGGTCCTGAAATCGGTTCAATTCTTCAAGCCCACCTGACCACTGAAGAGCCACATCTGGAGCTGCTTACCTGAGCCCAATGGGTTTCCGCTCTGTGCCCTGGTCTGGCCCAGACTCTCTGCATTGCCACTGAAGCATCCGCACCGCGGGTCCTGAGGGCTCTTAGCAACGGCTTCTGCTAACATCTCATTAGACCTGTGAAAAAGGCAGGAGCATGCAAGAACGGCTGTTACTCATCGTGGCACAAAGGTGTTCCCCAAGGGTGATGCTGCGCTGTTGGACTCATGCACACAAACTTCCCAGCCACCCAAAGGTACTGCTTCTCAGGCTCTTCTGAGCAACCTGTCTTATATCTTCCCTTGTAGGACCTTTCCTAGAAGGTGGTAGGGACTGCAGGCTCCCTCCCTCCCCCTGCTGTAAACTCCAACAGACGATGCACCGCCATAACGGCAGCTGAACAAAGTCCTGTTGCCTCACAGACTCCTCTTGTGTCCCCTCTGCCTTTCCAAGTGCGTCTATCCTAAGGTGGAGCAGAAGAGCAGCAGAAATGAAGCTCCTCTTTTCCACCACCATGCAGCAAGGAGAGACGGCTACAAAAAACTGTTTGAAGAAAAAGAACCAAAACGTCCTGCAGACAGGCCTGATTCGTTGTGTTACTTCAGGGTCAGTAAAGAGAAAGGCAAACAGGCCTCCGTAATGGGAGAGCCCAAGGCGTGCTCTTCTGAGAAGTACGCCGTCTTGAGCGTACGCATCCTGCTGACCAGATCCAAGAAAGGGAAGTGGGGTGGAAAAGCCACGAAGAAGAGGGTCGTATTCCCATAACGTGGGGGAAAAACAGAAGACATTTGGACTTACTTTTTTAATGTCTTTGTAAAGCATCTTCTAATTTCCTGGTCCACCAGATAACATTTCTCCCAACTTTTAAGTTCAGCCTGCGCACGTGCCATTTGCAGTGCGCTCTTCTCCTGCAAGCTCTGTGCTCTCTCCAGCTCCGATTCCAGAGCGCTCACTCTCTGCTCCAGCAGTTTTCTCCAGGAGGCGTCAGTGGTGCAGATCTCCTCTCTTCTGGCTGGAGTGGCTGCCTGTGTCTAAAGCAGAAGGCGCAACTTCAAGAAACAGGAAGAAAAAGACAACGCCCCCGGCTCTCAAAAAGCCTGCTCTTCCTGCCATTTGTACACAAAAGCTGGTATTAAACAGCCTACAGCGCTGCATGGACAGGGAGAAGGAAAAGGCGGCATCTTTCTCATGAACACAGGTCCCACCACACGCACAGAGGCACTTTGATGCAGCCTTTTGCAGCTCCCCAGCTTCCCTACGGGAAAGGCAAACCCACAGCACCAACAAGGAGAGCCGGATGCCCAAGACCAAACACCTAAAACACCATCGCCACCACCACGAATGAACGCAATGCAGACTACAGATGCAAATGGTACATAAACTGACCTGCAAAAGTGGGCTGAGATGCTGCTTCTGTCCCGTTTCTGCCTGTGCTATCTGTTCACACTGTTCTCCAGAAAGCGCTGCTGCCGTACGAGCCACGCCAGCAGTCGCCAAGCCGTGCGGCACAAGAGTAGCCACCAGCCCTCGTGGCTGCTGGTTTGCAGGTGCGAGCTGCAGAGATGTTTCACGCTCCAACTCCAGCTGCGCAGAGAGTTCACACATCTGGATGCAGGGAATAAACAATCTGTCTTAGGCAAAGGGCTCTCAAATCTCCGCCAAACTCAATCACATGGCCACAACCTCTGCACGGTGTCGGAACAGAACCCAGTCTCCAAAGAGCACGGCCGCCTCGTTCTTCCCCACCCAGGTGCTGTCCCAAGCTCACTGCCTTCCCACAGCCTCGGAACGAGCTCCCTGAAGAGCCAGCTGACTTTTTCAAGGTGAGAGGGGAGGAGGCAGCGAGGAGAAAGGAGCTAAAAGCACCCTCGAGCCTGGACAACTGTTGTTAGTGATGCAGAAGCTCATAACGTCCTCAGAGAAGTCTCTCCTGTATTTGTTCCCAAATTATTTTCTTGTCTGGCACTCTTTGAAGCAACGGAACAGCTTCCTCCATACTGACAGGTTTACAGACTTTGCATACCTTGGCCTTAGCCTTGTCCAAGTCCTCTTGCAAGCGGGAGTTTTCCTCCTTCAGGTAATCGCGTAGGAGTGTGGAAGCTTTCAGCGACTTTTCTGCTATCCACTGCTTTCTTGAAGCATCAGTGAGCTCTTCTTGCAGCCGTCCCACTGTTCTCTAGGGAAACAATGTCACGGGAGGACAGAGAAAAAGGTAAGAAGCCAAAATCTGTCTTTTGACTTGCAGTTACTAGATAATATACCGAGATCGGTTCTCTAAGTGCATCGCAAAGCAGAGCAGCCTCATCCCCTGGAAGAAGGCGACATCTGCACAGCTGACGGTCTCTAGCCATCCTTGGCAAGTGAAGACAACTACAGAAATGCCATCTCTGAAGGATGATTTCTGTTTCCAGCACATTCTGCTGGGAAGATGCGGAGACTGTATCTACGTATGTGTCTATAAGCACGTCTCAAGGCTTGCCGGCACCTTCCGCAATTCCAACAAAACCAGAACCAGCTCGAGTGATGGACTCCCACGCACGTAGCTTACACCTGCTGACTTTCCGGAGCACCAGACAGACTTGGGAACTGCTTTGCTTTCAGTCATTCCTGCTCAGTGATCACCTCACCTCTTTTTCTACTTTGTCCGCCTCGCATATAAAGGCATCGCTCACCTTATGTTCTTGGGCGGCCTTGTTCCGCACCTCTCCCAGCTGCTGACGGAGGAAAACATTTTCACTCTGGAGCTGGGACAGTTGTTCCTGCAGCCCTTCTGCCTGCTTGATGACATCTTTTCTCTCTTGAGCGTTCTTCGGGGGTAGAGCGTGCTGCTCCTTTGCCTGCCTCCGAGCCTGATGTAATTCTCTTTCTGCTCTATCTAAAGCCAGTGTCTTCTCCCGGAGAGTTTCTTTCAGTTGCTCCACTTCCTGCTCCAGCCTGTTAGCTTTTCTTTTGGCTTTGTTCAGCTGCTGACACAAGCTCTTGTTGGTTTCCAGCACCTCAGAGATGTGCGCGGGCACAGCGAGCTGGACATCACATGCTCTCAGAATCTCTTGCACATCGGCACTTTCTGCTGTCCCAGGACTTCTGAGGCTCCGGTGGCAAAGGGACGAATCCAACCCTGGGGTCGGTATTTGGGCTGTGATGTTTCCTGTCTGCTCAAAGGGAAAGAATAAAAATGGACGGAACTTAGGAAATCAGCTCAAAACAGGAGAGAGCGGCAGCATGTCACAGACCCAGAAGAGGACTGTCACTAACTTGACGTCGGATGAGAAAAGAGTTTCCAAGAACCCTGCCTTTGGCATTACTCATGGAAAAGTCTTCTTCTGCATTAGGGTGTGATAGAAGCCTAAAAGGAAGTCTCCAATGTAAAGCCTTGGGGTTTACATACCTCCCCCTCAGAGCTTTTGCCCTCCTCGATGGCTTCTTCATCAGCTGGCGACTCACGGCCGGCAGACTCCCAGTATACGGCAGGCTCATCTACATTAAAACCACACATTTTTGGAACCACAGTGATCTAATACAGCTCCTTGGTGCCTAGAGCGCTTCCCGAATCATCGTGCTTCCCGAGACAATCTTAGCACAAACACACACCCCAAACCCATGAAATCCTAGTGAGAGACCTGTCACAACGCGGATGCGAAATGCATCTCTTCTCCTGCTTGGGAGTTCGTTTCCTCGAGAGCACGCGCCTGCGCCATGTGCCAGGGACATCACTCGAAGTGACGAGAAAGGAGCCAAAAAGGAAGCAGTGTCTCGAGAATTCTGCTTCCCAGGGACAACACCTGGCAGAGCATTTGTTCCCGGATGACAAGGAACCCCTCCACGCCGTTTCCAAACACCCTGTCTCCCTGGCAGCCCACCAAAAGGGCAGGCGACAGCCCTTTTCCCCATCGCCTCCTCCGCGCTGGAGAGTCCTACCTGCTCTCCCCAGAGCGGGTGCACACCGCCCCTCTCCAGCAGCTCCTGCCCTGCGGCGAGCGCTGGGTGCTGACACCCGTTTTGCATGGCCTGGAGCAGCTCCTCCCTCGTTTTCCTGCTCCCTGGGGACCGCAGGGCACACGCTGGGTCTGGGCCTGGAAAGACAGACAGCGCAACCTCTTGGACTCACCGCAAGAACAACGGCCCTTTCCATCTTTCCCTCCTTTGGGAACCAACACGCCCAGGCATGAAGCGAAGCCCCAGGGCAGGAGAACAGCCCAGGAGTTTCCCAAAGACTTCCCGCCTGCCTGCGCCCGTTACCTCTCGTCCTTCTCCCGGCAGTTGTTGTCACCAACAGCTGCCTGCTTCTTCACTGGCAGCGGCGCTGGGGCCAAGCCCCCGGTGATGGACATGCAGTGTGGCTTGTTCCAGACGTCCTGCAAGATCTTGTTGTCAGCGATGCTTCCGAAGGACACATGCTGCTTCTGTGCCCTCCTCCTGCACAGGAACCGCCAGATGCTCTTCATGGCCCAGCAGGAATGGGCACCGCACTGCCTTGCCTCTCACCGACGAGCGGAGACAGGCAGGATTGGGTGGGCGCTGCCGGGTGCCGGCTGCCAGCAGAGGAGCCAAGCCCTGAGGAGCGGCAGGGCACGGGCAACTGCCTCCGGGCCGAGCCCACCACCAGCAGCAATGGCAGCACCAGCACAACACCACTGGCACAGCACCAGAAGCACCAGTACAGCAGCACCAGCACCAGCACAGCACCACTACCACCAGCACGGTACCAGTACCACCAGCACAGCACCAGCAGCACCAGCACAGCACCAGCAGCACCGCCAGGTACTGTGTGTGCAGGGTCTGTGCCAGTGCCCCAGGTCTAGCGAACGCGTGTGCTGACGTCATGAACGGCTCAGTGACATCATAAGGTGCTGGGAACTGGGCGGTGCTGGTGGCAGAGGCCTGCAGGGCGGACGTGCGCGTGTGCTCAGCACCTTTCTGCGCACACCCAGGCCACGTGCCCAAGGGAAACGGCCCCTGGCGCACGGTGTCCAGGTCCACCAGCTTGCCCAAGGCCACCTCTCCAAGGCTCCCAGCACCCTGCACGCTCGGGGCACCCACCGTCCTCCTCTCCTCTCCCACACATGGGGTCGGCAGGGCGGGCTCTGGCCGCCAAGGCTCCCTGCAAGCACGAGAGGCGGTGGCTGGACACCCCGTGTGCCATTTTGGGCTTCCTGGGCTCTGGCTGTGTGTTCTGGGGCACCCTGGACCCCTCGGGGCACCCCTCTCTGAAGCCCTGGGTGTGTCCCTTGGAGGGCACCCCAAGCCCCCGCTGTCCACTGTGGAATGCCCCTGTGCCTCGCTTTTGCTTGCTGGTCTGCCCGGTTCCCCTCAGTGTGCCGTTTGGGGTGCTCCGAGACGCTCGTTCAGCTCTCTGGGCTTCCCCTGCACGTGCCTCTCTGGCTTTGGATGCTGCCTCAGGCCGTGGCTCTGCCTTTCAGGGTGCCCCAGGCCCCTGTTGTGTGAATTGCAGTGCTCTCCTGGGCAACGGGTGTGCCATTCCCCTGGCCGAGCACCCCGAACGATGCCGTTCTGAGCACCCCAAGGCCCCTCGGAGTGCATTTTCGGCTCCCCCAGCTCCTTGGCGTGCCTTTGGGTGCCTCTGCAGGCCCCGCAGTGTGCTTTCTGCTGCACCCCATCTTCCCTGGTGTGCCTTTCACTACGCCCCAGGGCAATCGGTGTGCCTTTTGGGGCGTCCCTGGGCTTGGTGTTTCCCTGGACGCAGGACTCCCGGGGGGTCTTACCAGAGCGGGGCAGAGGGGCACAGTCACCTCCCTTGCCCTGCTGCCCACGCTGCTGGGGATGCAGCCCGGGATGCGATTGCCTTCTGGACTGCGAGCGCACATCGCCGGCTCGTGTCCAGCTTTTCATCCTCCGGCACCCCCAAGTCCTTCTCGGCAGGGCTACTCTCCACCCCTTCATCCCCAGCCTGGATTTATGCGTGCGATTGCACCCACCCCTTGCACTTGGCCTTTTTCAACTTTTGGCAGCTTGTTGCTTTACTAAACTTTCTGCTGCTTTACGAAGCTTGCATTTGTTGACTGGACAAGTAATTAGGGTTCCGGGGAAGATATGCTTCACCCCACCCCTCTTCCATTTGACTGAGTTTGTCTACAAATTCCAGCCTCCACGTGGCTCTGGGATCACACACACATACACACACACACTTGCCGTTGGGTAAGTTGAAAAAAAACTGTTGAATAATTTAGGTGAAATATATCACAGAAATCACCAGGTCAGTCCATTTGGCAATTCTTCCCCTGCAGTCCTTCTCAACCCATGGCAACAGGAACCCAAAACCTTGCAGTCCAGCTAATATTTTACAAACATTTCTCCCGGTTTAGAAGTTCTCAGAGCTGACACTCTGACTCTCCTCCTGCAGCTGGGAGGCTGTGGTGTCTCCAGGCGAAGCAACATTTAAGTACCCAATCTCAGAAGGTTGAGAGGGGGATAAGGAAAAGGGTGAGTCTTGGCTTTCAGCTTCTCCTTCAGGCTTCGTGTCTGGCGTGGTCTTCAGGGTGCTGAGAAAGTCTGGCGGTTCTCTTGACGGGAAGCTGAAAACAAATTTCCTCTCTTAAGTCATTCTGCAAACTTCATCTGACCCTCCATCACCTGCCACTGTCCCAACACTCCTCCCAACGTCTCTGCGAGGCAGTGCAGGGCGATGCTCAATGCCTTTCGCTTGGACTGAGTCTCCGCTACTCCTCCTCTCTAGCTGCTCACCGTAGACTGAGGGACTCATGCAGGGAAACCGTCCATCCTCTGCTATCAAATTTTGGCGTGGGTTACGGATACGTTGCAACGATGTGACCCCAATATGAGTATGATCGTTCACCCTTTATTAGTCAGCAAAACAAGGTTTATATAGCAAAACAATTACAGCATCTGAATGGTTAAACCCCCAACACATATATAGGCAAAATTACTGCAACTCGTTGTGATTGGTGCAGAGCTGCATCTCGAAGTGAAAACAGTACTGTGGCAGGAAACAACAACGTGGCAGGAAGGAAGTGAGAGTGTGGCAGGAAATGGTGACGTTCCCCCTGCTCCAGAGTCCTGAGCTTGTCGCTCTGCCTTCCCAGCAGGGTTCCGTGTCAGCCGCTTCCAAGGCTCACTTCCGGATCGGAACCTGGGTTGCTCAACACACCAAACTATGTTCCCTCTCTTCCAGCCAGGACTCCACACAGACCCAGTCTCTGTGCCTCTGTGCGAGCAGTGAAATGAGCAGATGAGGCTGAGCAACAGATTTACAGGTTAGCCCCTTCTGGCTGCGAGCTATCTGCAGCCGTTCGAATTTTCGGAGCAGGGCTGCCGGAGGCGCAGAGCAAGCACCTCCTAAGCAGCGTTTGAGGTTTGAGGTGGCAACACAAGCAAGCAGTACCAGTCTCTGTGCCTCTGTGCGAGCAGTGCCATGGGCAGATGAGGCTGAACAACAGCTTTCCAGGCTAGCACTTTCTGTCTGCGTCCTATTTGCAGATGTTCGCATTTTCAGAGCATGGCTGCCGGAGGAGACGAGCACGGACCACCTAAAGTACGTTTGAAGTTTGAGATGGCAACACAAGCAAGCAGCCCCAGTCTCTGTGCCTCTGTGCGAGCAGTGCCATGGGCAGATGAGGCTGAGCAACAGCTTTCCAGGCTAGCACCTTCTGGCTGCCAGCTATCTGCAGACGTTCGCATTTTCACAGCATGGCTGCCGGAGGCCCACGGCACGGACACCAGAATTTACTTTTCAAGTTTGAGATGGCAAGACAAGCAAGCAGTCCCAGTCTCTGTACCTCTGTGCGAGCAGTGCCATGTGCAGGTGAGGCTGAACAACAGCTTTTCAGGCTAGCTGTTTCTGGCTGCAAGCTATCTGTAGACGTTCGAATTATTAGAGCAAGGCTGCCGGAGGCACCGTGCTTGGAACCCCAAAGCTACGTTTGAAGTTTGAGGCGGCAAGACAAGCAAGCAGCCCCAGTCTCTGTGCCTCTGTGCGAGCAGTGCCATGGGCAGATGAAGCTGAGCAACAGCTTTCCAGGCTAACTCTTTCTGCCTGCGAGCTATCTGCAGACGTTCGCATTTTCGGAACAGCACTGCCCTAGGCCTTCTGCACGGACCACCTAATTTGCATTTGAAGTTGGAGGTGGCAAGACAAGCAAGCAGCCCCAGTCTCTGTGTCTCTGTGCGAGCAGTGCCATGGGCAGATGAGGCTGAACAACATCTTTCCAGGCTAGCTCATTCTGGCTGCCAGCTATTTGCAGATGTTCGCATTTTCAGAGCAGGGCTGCCGGATGAGAACTGCACGGACCACCTAAAGTATGTTTGAAGTTTGAGATGGCAAGACAAGCAAGCAGCCTCAGTCTCTGTGCCTCTGTGCAAGCAGTGCCATGTGCAGACAAGGCTGGGCAACACGTTTTCTGGAGAGCTCGTTCTGGCTGCAAGCTATCTGCAGGTGTTCGCATTTTCGGAGCAGGGCTGCCGGAGGACCCCGACACAAAAAACCTACTTTATATTTGAAGTTTGAGGGGGAAGACAAGCAAGCAGCCCTAATCTCTGTGCCTCTGTGCGAGCAGTGCCATGGGCAGATGAGGCTGAGCAACAGCTTTCCAGGCTAGCTATTTCTGGCTGCGAGCTATCTGCAGACATTCACATTTCCAGAGCAGGGCTGCCGTTGGCGATTGGAAAGGACCACCTAAGATACGTTTGAAGTTTGAGTTAACAAGACAAGCAAGCAGCCCTAGTGTCTGTGCCTCTGTGCGAGCAGTGCCATGGGCAGATGAGGCTGAGCAACAGCTTTCCAGGCTAGCTCTTTCTGCCTGCGAGCTATCTGCAGACGTTCGCATTTTCAGAGGAGCGCTGCTGGAGGAACACTGCACGGACCCCCAAAGCTACATTTTAAGTTTGAGGTGGCAAGACAAGCACGCAGTCCCAGTCTCTGTGTCTGTGTGCGAGCAGTGCCATGGGCAGATGAGGCTGAGCAACAGCTTTCCAGGATAGCTCTTTCTGGCTGCGAGCTGTCTGCAGACGTTTCCCTTTTCGGAGCAGGAATGCCGGAGGCATCCGGCTCAGACCACCTAAGTTACTTTTCAAGTTTAAGGGGACAAGACAAGCAAGCAGCCCCAGTCTCTGTGCCTCTGTGCGAGCAGTGCCATGGGCAGATGAGGCTGAGCAACAGCTTTCCAGGCTAGCTCTTTCTGCCTGCGAGCTATCTGCAGACGTTCGCATTTTCGGAGCAAGGCTCCAGGAGGCCCCCTGCACGGACCACCTAAGCTACGTTTTAAGTTTGAGGTGGCAAGACAAGCAAGCAGGCCCGGTCTCTGTTGAAAGCTTGTGGCTTAGAATTAACGGACAGTCTCACACGGGTGACTTTACGGTGGGTGTATACTACAAGCCACCTGATCAGGAGGAGGAGGTTAATGAGGCCTTCTACAAACAGCTGCAAGCAGCCTCAGAGTCACAGGCCCTGGTTCTCATGGGGGACTTCAACCACCCTGACGTCAGCTGGGAAGACCACACAGCTAGGCAGGCGCAATCCAGGCGGTTCCTACAGAGCATCGATGATAACTTTCTGATGCAAGTGGTGTAGGAACCAACAAGGAAAGATGTGCTGCTGGACCTCGTGTTAACAAACAAGGAGGGACTGGTGGAGGATGTGAAGGTTGGAAGTGGACTCGGCTGCAGTGACCATGAAATGGTCGAGTTCAGGATCCTGCGTGGAGGAAGCAGGGCGATAAGCAGGATCAAAACCCTGGACCTCAGGAGGGCTGACTTTGCCCTCTTCAAGGAGCTACTGGGAGGAATCCCGTGGGCCAGGGCTCTCGAAGGCAGGGGGGTCCATGAGTGCTGGTCGCTTTTTAAACAACACTTCTTCCATGCACAGGAGCAATGCATCCCCCAGAGAAAGAAACCGAGCAAAGGAGGAAGGAGACCTGCATGGTTAAATAAGGAGCTTCTAGCGGAGATCAGGCAGAAGAGAAAGGTCCATGGAATGTGGAAAGAGGGGCAGGCCACTTGGGAAGAGTACAGAAACGTGGTGAGAGCATGCAGGGATGCAACGAGGAAGGCCAAGGCTCACCTGGAATTGAAGCTGGCAAGGGATGTCAAAAACAACAAGAAGGGCTTCTTCAACTACATCAGCAGCAAAAGGAAGGCTAGGGACAACTTGGGGCCGCTGCTGAATGAGGTGGGTGTCCTGGTGACGGAGGATGCGGAGAAGGCAGAGCTACTGAATGCCTTCTTTGCTTCAGTCTTCAGTTCTAAGACTGGCCCTCAGGAATCCCAGGCCCCGGAGGGAAGAGATGAAGCCTACAAAGAGAACGACTTTCCCTTGGTCGAGGAGGACTGTGTGAGGGATCGCTTAAGCGATCTGGATGTCCACAAATCCATGGGCCACGATGGAACGCACCCACGAGTGCTGAGGGAGCTGGCGGATGTCATTGCTGAGCCACTCTCCATTATCTTTGAGAGGTCCTGGAGGACAGGAGAGGTGCCCGAGGACTGGAGAAAGGCCAATGTCACTCCAATCTTCAAAAAGGGCAAGAAGGAGGACCCAGGGAACTACAGGCCGGTCAGCCTCACCTCCATCCCGGGAAAGGTGATGGAGCAGCTTATCCTGGAGGCCATCATGAAGCAAGTGGAAGAAAAGAAGGTTATCAGGAGTAGTCAGCATGGATTCACCAAAGGGAAATCATGCCTGACCAATCTGATAGCTTTCTACGATGACATGACTGGCTGGGTAGACGAAGGGAGAGCCGTGGATGTTGTCTACCTAGACTTCAGCAAGGCTTTCGACACAGTCTCCAATGATATCCTCCTAGGGAAGCTGAGGAAGTGTGGGCTGGATGAGTGGTCGGTGAAGTGGATAGAGAACTGGCTGAATGGCAGAACTCAGAGGGTTGTCATCAGCGGCGCTGAGTCTAGTTGGAGGCTGGTGACAAGTGGTGTCCCCCAGGGGTCAGTACTGGGCCCAGTCTTGTTTAACTTCTTCATCAACGACCTGGATGAAGAGTTAGAATGTACCCTCAGCAAGTTTGCTGATGACCCCAAACTGGGAGGTGTGGTGGACACAGCGGAAGGCTGTGCTGCCATTCAGCGTGACCTGGATAGGCTGGAAAGCTGGGCAGAGAGGAACCTGATGAGGTTCAACAAGGGCAAGTGCAGGGTCCTGCACCTGGGGAGGAACAACCTCATGCACCAGTACAGGCTTGGGGTGGACCTGCTGGAGAGCAGCTCTGCGGAGAGGGACCTGGGTGTCCTGTTGGACGACAGGTTAACCATGAGCCAGCAGTGTGCCCTGGCTGCCAAGAAAGCCAATGGGATCCTGGGGTGCATCAAGAATAGTGTGGCTAGCAGGAGGAGGGAGGTTCTCCTTCCCCTCTACACTGCCCTGGTGAGGCCTCATCTGGAGTACTGTGTCCAGTTCTGGGCTCCCCACTTCAAGAAATATGAAGAGCTACTGGAGAGAGTCCAGCGGAGGGCTACAAGGATGGTGAGGGGACTGGAGCATCTCCCCTACGAGGAGAGGTTGAGGGAACTGGGCTTGTTCAGCCTGAAGAAGAGAAGGCTGCGAGGGGACCTTATAAATGCCTACAAATATCTGAAGGGTGGGTGTCAGGAGGATGGGGCCAAGCTCTTGTCAGTGGTGCCCAGTGACAGGAAAAGGGGCAATGGGCACAAACTGAGGCACAGGAAGTTCCACCTGAACATGAGGAAGAACTTCGTCCCTCTGAGGGTGACGGAACCCTGGAACAGGCTACCCAGGGAGGTTGTGGAGTTTCCTTCTCTGGAGATATTCAAGACCCGCCTGGACGGGGTCCTGTGCGGCTTGCTGTAGGTGACCCTGCTTGGGCAGGGGGTTGGACTAGATGACCCACAGAGGTCCCTTCCAACCCCTACTATTCTGTGATTCTGTGTTTCTGTGATTCTGTGCCTCTGTGCGAGCAGTGCCATGGGCAGATGAGGCTGAGCAACAGCTTTCCAGGCTAGCTCTTTCTGCCTGCGAGCTATCTGCAGACTTTTGCATTTTCAGAGTAGCGCTTCTGGAGGCCCCCTGCATGGACCACCTAGGCAACGTGTGAAGTTTCAGGGGGCAAGACAAGCAAGCAGCCCCGGTCTCTGTGCCTCTGTGCGAGCAGTGCCATAGGCAGACGAGGCTGATCAACAGCTTTCCAGGCTAGCCTCTTCTGGCTGTGATCTACATGAAGATGTTCGTATTTTTGTAGCAGGTCTGGTGGAAGTGCCCAGCAGAGACCCTCTAACATACCTTTGAATTTTGAGGTGGCAAGACAAGCAAGCAGTCCCAGTCTCTGTGCCTCTGTGCGAGCAGTGCCATGAGCAGATGAGGCTGAGCAACAGCTTTCCGAGCTCGCGTCTTGTGGCTGTGATCTACATGAAGATGTTTGCATTTTTGGAGCAGGTCTGCGAAATGCTCCTGGCAGAGAGCCCGTAATGTACGTTTGAAGTTTGAGGTGGCAAGACAGGCAAGCTGCCCCAGTCTCTGTGCTCCTATGTGAGCAGTGCCATGGGCAGATGAGGCTGAGCAACAGCTTTCCAGGCTAGCCTCTTCTGGCTGCGAGCTACATGCTCTAATACTAGAAGCATATGTGGTTAGCACAGAATACAGTTTGTTTAGGGATAACTACTGAAGAAGGAAACATCAGATATACAGTTTCTTTAATGACATGTAACACTATTTGAATTAATTTTTTGTTTGAACATAGGAAAAGTTTACATAGCTAAGAACCTATCCCTCAGGGAATATGTATATATATTTTTTTGCAACCTGTCCAAGCAATTAGTTCTGTTTTCTTTCTTTCTTCTGTTCTGTTGTGTTCACATGTAGTATTCTCTTGCGTTCTGTAATATTGTGTTGTGTTCTCCTGTGTTCTGATGTGTACTCATTTTTCATGTTCTGTTGTTTTTTGTTGTGTTCTGTTGTGTTCTGCTGTGTTCTGATGTGTTCTTTTGTGTTCTGATGTATTGTGTTCTTTTTTGTTCTGTGTTCTTTTTTTTTCTGTTTTGTTCTGATGTGTTCTATTGTGTTCTGATGTGTAGTGTTCTATTGTGTTCTGATATGTTTTCTTGTGTTCTCATTTATAGTATTCTGCTGTGTTCTCATGTGTTCTGCTGTGTTATGTTGTGTTCTGTTGTGTTCTCTGATGTTCTGATGTATTCTCATGTGTACTGTTCTGTTGTGTTCTTTTGTGTTCTGTTGTGTTCTGTTGTGTTCTCATGTGTAGTGTTCTGTTCTGTTCTCTTCTGTTTTGTTCTGTTGTGTTCTATTGTGTTCAATTCTGTTCACATGTGTAGTGTTCTCATGTTCTGTTGTGTTCTTGTGTGTTCTGTTGTGTTCTGATGTGTTCTCATGTGTAGTGTTGTGTTGTGTTCTATTGTGTTCTTTTGTGTTCTGTTGTGTCTTCATGTGTAGTGTTCTGCGGTGTTCTGTTGTGTTCTCTTGTGTTCTGTTGTGTTCTGATGTGTACTCATGTATAGTGTTCTGTTGTGTTCTGTTGTGTTCTGATTTGTTCACATGTAGCATTTTGTAGTGGTGTGTAGTGTTCTGTTGTGTTCTGCTGTGTTATGATGTGTTCTGATGTGTTCTGTTGTGTTCTGATGTGTTGTATTCTCTTGTGTTCTCTTGTGTTCTGATGTGTTCTCGTGTGCAGTGTTCTTTTGTGTTCTGTTGTGTTCTGTTGTGTTCTGATGTGTTCTCAGGTGTAGTGTTCTGTTCTGTTGTTTTCTGTTGTGTTCCATTGTGTTCTGTTCTGTTCTGTTTTATTGTGTTCCGTAGTCTTCTGTTGTGTTCTGTTGTATTCTCTTGCGTTCTGTGGTGTTGTGATGTATAGTGTTCTGTTTCGTTCTATTGTGTTCTGATGTGTTCACATGTGAAGTGTTCTTTTGTGTTCTGTCCTCTTCAAGTGTGTAGTGTTCTGTTTTGTTCTGTTGTGTTCTCTTGTCTTCACATGTGTAGTGTTCTGCTGTGTTCTGTTTTGTTCTGATGTGTTCTGATGTGTTCTCATTTTTAGTGTTCAATTGTTATTTGCTGTGTTCTGTTGTGTTCTGTTGTGTTCTGTTGTGTTGTGTTGTGTTCTGCTGTGTTCTGATGTATTCTTATGTGTAGTGTTCTGTTGTGTTCTGTTGTGTTCTGTGTGTTCTGTTGTGTTCTGATGTGTTCTCCTGTGTAGTGTTCTGTTGTGTTCTGTTGTGATCTCTTGTGCTCTGTTGTGTTCTGCTGTGTTCAGATGTGTTCTGATGTGTTCTCATATGTTCTCATGTTTAGTGTTCTGTTGTTTTTTGTTGTGTTCTGTTGTGCTCTGTTGTGTTCTGTTTTGTTCTGATGTGTTCTGCTGTGTTCTGTTGTGTTCTAATGTGTTGTGTTCTGTTGTGTTCTGTTGTTTTCTGTTTTGTTCTGATGTGTTCTGCTGTGTTCTGTTGTGTTCTGATGTGTAGTGATCTTTTGTGTTCTGTTGTGATGTGTTCTCATCTTTACTGTTCTGTGGTGTTCTGTTGTGTTCGGTTGTGTTCTGTTGTGTTCTCATGTGTAGTGTTCTGTTCTGTTGTGTACTTTTGTGTTCTGTTGTGGTCTTTTGTGTTCTGTTGTGTTCTGATGTGTTCTCATGTGTAGTGTTCTGCTGTGTTCTGTTGTGTTCTGTTCTGTTGTGACGTGTTCTGATATTTTCTCATGTGTTGTTTTTTGTTGTGTTCTATTGTGTTCTGATGTGTTCTCACGTGTTGTGTTCTGTTGTGTTGACTTGACTTCAGCAAGGCTTTCGACGCTGTCTCCCATAATATCCTCCTAGGGATGCTCAGGAAGTGTGGGCTGGATGAGTGGTCGGTGAAGTGGATTGAGAACTGGCTGAATGGCAGAACTCAGAGGGTTGTCATCAGTGGCGCTGAGTCTAGTTGGAGACTGGTAACAAGTGGTGTCCCTCAGGGGTCAGTGCTGGGCCCAGTCTTGTTTAGCTTCTTCATCCACAACCTGGATGAAGAGTTAGAATGTACCCTCAGCAAGTTTGCTGATGACACCAAACTGGGAGGTGTGGTGGACACAGCGGAAGGCTGTGCTGCCATTCAGCGTGACCTGGATAGGCTGGAAAGCTGGGCAGAGAGGAACCTGATGAGGTTTAACAAAGGCAAATGCAGGGTCCTGCACCTGGGGAGGAACATCAGTACAAGCTTGGGGTGCACCTGCTGGAGAGTAGCTCTGCAGAGAGGGACCTGGGTGTCCTGGTGGACGACAGGTTAACCATGAGGCAGCAGTGTGCCCTGGCTGCCAAGAAAGCCAATGGGATCCTAGGGTGCATCAAGAAGAGTGTGGCCAGCAGGACGAGGGAGGTTCTGCTTCCCCTCTACACTGCCCTGGTGAGGTCTCATCTGGAGTACGCTGTCCAGTTCTGGGCTCCCCAGTTCAAGAAAGATGAGAAGCTACTGGAAAGAGTCCAGCGGAGGGCTACGAGGATGGTGAGGGGACTGGAACATGTTCCTTACGAGGAGAGGCTGAGGGAGCTGGGCTTGTTCAGCCTGAAGAAGAGAAGGCTGGGAGGGGACCTAATAAATGCTGATAAATATCTGAAGGGTGGGTATCAGGAGGATGGGGACAAGCTCTTTCCAGTGGTGCCCAGTGACAGGACAAGGGGCAATGGGCACAAACTGAGGCACAGGAAGTTCCACCTGAACATGAGGAAGAAGTTCGTCCCTCTGAGGGTGACGGAACCCTGGAACAGGCTGCCCAGGGAGGTTGTGGAGTCTCCTTCTCTGGAGATGTTCAAGACCCACCTGGACAAGGTCCTGTGCAGCCTGCTCTAGGTTTCCCGGTGTCCTGGGTTTGGCCAGGACAGGGTTAATTTTCACCGGACTCCAGGAAGGGGCACAGCCGGGGGGTGGGGGCTGACCCCACCTGGCCGAACAGAGCCCGGTGTTCCATACCCTGTGACATCACGCTGGGTTCCGGTGGGGAGGGCGGGGCGGCGGGAAGGCACTCGCGGCTTGGAGGGACGCAGCGCCGGTCCTGTTTCGGGAGAGCGGCTGTCTGGGTTGTACGGTTCGTTGTTGTGTTTTCTCCTTATTTGTATCGTTGTTGTTCCTGTTTTCCCTCTCTTTGCTGTTCTGTTAAACTGCCCTTATCCCAACCCACCTGTTTCTGCCTCTTTCTTTTCATTCTCCTCCGCACGCCGGCGGGGGGAGGGGCGGCTGCGTGGCGCTTTTGTTGCCGGCGGCAGCCGAAACCGAAACAGTTTTTCAGCAATTTAAGTCACAGATACGATCTGTAATGGGACAGATGACACTAACTGCATCTGACCATCCTAATATACTCCAGATGTTTATCTTTGAAAATATTGTTAGCTTGCAGTAGACTTTGTGCAAAGGTAGCAAGAGGAAGAGAAGTCTGTCTTTGAATTTTAAAGCTTTCTTTGCATGTGTCATTTTGTGTCCTTCTGTCTACGTGACTCGCAGCACTACACGGCACGTTCTGCGGAGCCCCTGATCTGCTAGTGACATTAACGGCTAGCTGGGTGGTGGTGGAAGGGTGCCAGTTCTCGCAGTGCGATTTCAGTAAGGAATTTCAAACTAGTTAGACTTCCCTAAAATCCAGAAACTCATTTAGCAGTTCAGGAAGAGGTGGTGGTGTTGCCTTGTCCTGCCAGTGCTGAGTGCTGTATGTCCTGGGTTCGGCCAGGACAGGGTTAATTTTCACCGGACTCCAGGAAGGGGCACCGCCGGGGGGGTGGGGGCTGACCCCACCTGGCCGAACAGAGCCCGGAGTTCCATACCCTGTGATGTCACGCTGGGTTCCGGTGGGGGGGGCGGGGCGGTGGGAAGGCACTCGCGGCTTGGGGGGACGCAGCGCCGGTCCTGTTTCGGGAGAGCGGCTGTCTGGGTTGTACGGTTCGTTGTTGTGTTTTCTCCTTATTTGTATCGTTGTTGTTCCTGTTTTCCCTCTGTTTGCTGTTCTGTTAAACTGCCCTTATCCCGACCCACCTGTTTCTGCCTCTTTCTTTTCATTCTCCTTCGCACGCCTGCGGGGGGAGGGGCGGCTGCGTGGCGCTTTTGTTGCCGGCGGCAGCCGAAACCGAAACAGTTTTTCAGCAATTTAAGTCACAGATATGATCTGTAATGGGACAGATGACACTAACTGCATCTGACCATCCTAATATACTCCAGATGTTTATCTTTGCAAATATTGTTAGCTTGCAGTAGACTTTGTGCAAAGGTAGCAAGAGGAAGAGAAGTCTGTCTTTGAATTTTAAAGCTTTCTTTGCAGGTGTCATTTTGTGTCCTTCTGTCTACGTGACTCGCAGCACTACACTGCACGTTCTGCGGAGCCCCTGATCTGCTAGTGACATTAACGGCTAGCTGGGTGGTTGTGGAAGGGTGCCAGTTCTCGCAGTGCGAGAACTAATGTGATGCATTGTATCAACATCTTAATGCTAAGATGATCTTTAGTATGAAGAAAGTATTTTAAACAAACACCATGTAGGTCCGTGCAACATCAGTGCTTTTTGTTCTAGACAGTGAAGGTCTGTTGTGTAGTCAAAGCCGTAAATGGAATGAAATGAGGTTGCTTTAAACAAAGGTTTCATAAGTTGTTGAAAATCAGTTTTGAGGAAAATGTCTGAAATGTTTTGCAGAGGTGAAT
Source organism: Opisthocomus hoazin (assembly GCF_030867145.1). Taxonomy (NCBI): domain Eukaryota; kingdom Metazoa; phylum Chordata; class Aves; order Opisthocomiformes; family Opisthocomidae; genus Opisthocomus; species Opisthocomus hoazin. Next base: position 5,093,481 of record NC_134426.1, on the reverse strand, counting down.
CTGGTGCTGGGAAGACTGAAAACACAAAGAAAGTTATTCAATACCTTCCTCCTGTTGTTTCGTCCCATAAAGGAAGAAAGGACCATAATATTCCTGTAAGTTGGGATATTTTATCATTTGTTTATTGTTCTTTTTGAAAACTACCATTTTTGCATTTAAAAAAACCATAACTTTTTTATTAAAGATAAGCTGTAATGTAATCCACATAATTTTCTCAACTGTCATTTTCTCTTTAGTAGGGTCTGAAATGAGCAGTTACATTAAAATTTCCGGTTGATGTTAGCTGTTTAACTTCTCTTCTGAAATTAAAGGCTTTATGCAACCATTGTAACTAGGAACGGTATCAAAGCTTTCTGATGCAGTGTATGCCAGTTTTCCAAAAATTTAATTAACTTGGGCAAGTCTTAGTGAATTTAGTTCCCACAGATGCAGTTTTCAGTACTATATTTGTGAACAAGCTTTCTGTTCTTTCAAAAATTATCTTGTAAATAAGAAAAATCATCAAGCTTCAAAACTGCTGTAGACTTTATATGTCTACAAGCGAGCAGCTAATAAAAAGCTCTAGTTTTAGTACATTACAGACAAAAGCATATACACTTATGTCAGAGTCTTGGGTTTTTTGGTAACTTGTCACTAACTGATTTATGTAGAACTTTCTTCAGATTTACTGCTAGACTTCAAAATTCACAATGAGTTTTTATCAATGTTTTACTTTACGAGATATGGATGGGTTTGAATATCTGTTGCTATGAGCACTTGGATCTCTTTGCAGTGGAATATTAATTCAACTTGCTAGAAGCAAGTGTCTTGCTATATTCGATACTGGCGTATGTGGTTGGAAGTTTTCAAACTATATCAGACTCAGAAGCATCAGCTTCTGTAATTTCTAGTGTATAACACTTAATATTAAGATATTCTGGAATGTGTCAAGACTCAAACTCCTAGAAAACCAGGAGAGGACTTTTGACCAGTCTGTGAAGAAAAAAAAGCAAGAATTTGAAGTTGGAGAGAGGGAAAGATTGCTCTGCAGATAGATTTGGAGGCCTTAGGAGGATGCTGTGACTGGAGTGTCGGCAGCATTAGCATTGTCGTGTGCTAGGGGAATACATGGCTCTGCAGAATGCTATTTAGAAAGTCATCCTTCAGAACTTGTTTTCTGTGTGGGTTTTGATTTATAAATATTCTTGGATTTATGGCTGTGCAGCCTTGAACAAAGCTAGTGTTTTTAAAATTTCTACAGGAGTATAATTGCCTACAACTTTTTTTGGGGGGAAGGCAATTATGCAGAGAATGGAACTGCACAGAGTTTGTATACCAAGTACTTCTAAACACACTATTGACACCTTGGAATGCACCAGGTTGAAGAGACTTCTGTGAGCCTCTTGTCGAGCCTCCTTTCAAAATATGCTTCCCTTTAAAGCTGAGTTTTGAAAACCTTGTGTGACGAAGATTATACAAACTTTCTGCAAAACTTTTCCTGTGCTTAACCACTTAAACAGTCAAAAACAGGGGTTTAAAAAGTACTCCTTGTTTGTTTGGCTGTGTTTCCATAAGCACTTTGTGCCAGTACCTGTGCTAAAAGTAGTCCCCTTTTTGAGTTTTGTCATCGTAACAATTCCTGTGGCCACTCACTGGGCTTGAAGACTGCAGGCTCAAACTACTGTTCTGAAAGTCATAGAATCATAGAATGGTTTGGGTTGGAAAGGACCTTAAAGATCATCTGGTTCCAACCCCCCTGCCATCAGCAGGGACATCTTCCACCAGACCAGGTTGCTCACAGCTCCATCCAACCTGGCCTTGAACCCTGCCAGGGAGGGGGCAGCCACAGCTTCTCTGGGCAACCTGGACCAGTGTTTCATCACCCTCATGGGGAAGAAATGAAGTCCATCTGGCTTTAGATGAAACAAGTTTCCTCTGTTTGTTGCGTGGCTGCATAACTGATATGAAGTGAAGGCACAGAAAAAAGCTGGGGTGGAAGATGTTGGTGAAGGGAAGGATGAGTTGCTCAGTCTAATGCAGTGCTGGCTAATTCTGTTTAAGTTGCTGGTTGAACTGGAATCTAATTCTCTACTTAGCAGCGTGATCAAATGGGACAGGAGTTTAAGATGGTGGGTGTAATCAGCTGCTTCGTGAGCCATCGAAGACTGTCACGATGAAGAAGACTGGAAAAGTTTTTATTCTTTGTAAAACATAGTTCAGACACAGTAAAAAGAATAGGGTAGTGTCCTGAATAGAAGTTTGATACTTTGATTGTGCGCTTCATTCAATGCACTGCTATAGTAAGCCAGTACTGAATTAAGTATATGTTTATGAAAAATGCAAAATGTTCATGTAACCTAAACCGTTTTGAAAATACAAATGAGTCTCGCTTCTGTAACAATTAATTTTTATTTATATACTGCAGATGAAGAATGTCTAATCTACACACCTAGCACTCAAAAGTTAGGAAGTGTCAGAATTGGTTATATTTAAGCAGCCTTAACTTGTTCCTGTTCACATATATATTAGAAAACTGTAGAGGGCTGGTGGTGATCCGTAGTATCCATCTGTACAGCCTTTGCACTGACCTGTGCACAAAGATGATGCTAAACAGGCTTGTTAAATAGACAGCAAGTCATGGATTTACTTTTATCCATCCTGTAACGAATAATTATCAGTGCTATGCATATTACTGAGACTTCTGAAAGTTGCATGGATTTTTTTTTTATGAACAATTTGTATGCTGATGAATGAATAATTATCTTCCCGACACCATTCTGAAGTGTAGGGTTAACTTTGTCTCTTTTGCCTGACAGGCAAACCTTTACAGGGTGCTGTAGAAGTATTACAAACAAACGCAGCCCCCAGTTTGACACCTCAGGCCATGGCCAGAGTAACAGTAATGGTCTGCCATGCCACAAATGCTCACCATGTACGTTCTCCAGCGGCACTGGCTGTGAAATGTTTGGCTTACGCAAGGAGCATCACATAGGAGCTCTACTCATCCCTTCAACAGCCTTCTTGTGTCTGGCATTCAGCTGTTTGTCTGTGACACTTTTCTTTCCCAGCCGCCCTGTTTCATCACAGCTGGTGGCTGTGTGCCTGCAGAGGAGTCCTGCGTAGCCCTTGGCACGTCATCCCCAGGCAGGGGTCCTGTGGGGAACGGAGCCAGTAACACAGTGTAACCACGGAGGGTGGAATTACAGCGCCCAACAGCCTGAATACTAACGTTTCCTAGTTTTTGAGTGTTTGAATCTGTAGCCACACTGTCTCATTTCTGTTTAATCACAAAGAATGTTAAAGGTATTGTCTTGGGCACAGTGCTAGGAAGCGTGGGTGGGTGGTGGTGGTAAAAAGGTAGAAGAGAAGCTTTAGTGCTTGTGGGGCTTGGCAGAGCTAGGTGAGACTAGGGTAGTCCCTTCAATTAGGAATTGAGTCTGGGCTTTCTAGAGCCAGGTGATGGAGAGCAGGGAGAAGCGCATGGCAGTGAGTTATGAACAGGCTCATCTATAGATTGAAGGTGGAATGAAACTGAGCCTGAATCCTTGTTTGCAGTGTGCTTGGTTGAGCATCAGAACTAACACGTGTACAGTTCTAGTTGGTGCGTAGCAAGGGAGAAAAGATGGAAGATATCTGTTGTAAATAACTGGAAGCTTTAGCTTCACATCCAACACATCTGCGCTCTAATGAATTTGGGGGGAGTGGGGTGGTAGTGTTAAGAACTTTACCAGTAAATCTGCATATTTTATCTGCACCAGGCATATTGTGGTTTATTCGGTTGTTAACCAGGTCATAGATGGACCAGCTTTCTAAAGGCAACCGTTGTGCTTTAGCCTGGGCATCTCAGACCAAAGGTGACCCACACTGGTGTCTGTTGGTCTGGTCAGCTATCCCATGCTCCTAGGCCAGCATAGGAGCCTCTATTGCCTTTGCTCTCAATTATTCCTCTGTAGACTCAGGTGGTGTGGAGAAAAGGTTATTTAGAATGAAAGGGTGAGGAAGAGAACAAGGACAGGTAACTGGTGAGTGGAGGGGGAGGCTCATGTGTCCAGAGAGGGTTTTTGACAGATTAAGCAAGGAGGGTAGGGAGTAAACAGAGTCTTCTAAACTACTTGGCTTTGTGGCTCATCAATCCTGTGTGCACTAAGTGGCATGGGAAAGAGAGAAAAGAATGAAATCGTGTTAATGCATGTGTTAGAGCTGCTTTAATATGGTTAAGTAATGAGTCCTAATTCTGACTCTTGGGCTCTGCTTTAGTTTAGAAACTTTGTGTTTTTGAATGGGGAGGGAAGTCAGTGCAAAATGTAGAAATAACTAAAAAAAAGTTTGCATACACAGCTTTCCAAAAGAAGGAAAAGTGCTGGTTGTCACTCACTGCCTGGGGGCTGCCATGAACTTGCAGGTTCTCCAGGCTGCGTGAGGTTAAGGGGGTACTCTAAGCTGGACTGTGGACATACCTGGACCCTATTCATGGTCAGATACCTGAAATGGGCAGGTGTGTTCCATCGTGGTAGTGTGTGAAGTAAAGTTCTATAAATAACTGCATCCATCTACCACCGCTGTATCCACTTCTAGGCATTCTGGTACTGTGTACCTCTGGTTCAGGTGAATGGAATTAGACTTTTGTTCACTTCCCTGCTCCTCAAAGCCTTCACATCCCAAACCCACTCTTATTGTCACTAAAATTCAGGTTTCTAGGTGGTGCCGTTTTAAGCTTCAGAAATAGAAGCATAGAATCACTTAAGCTGGAAAAGACCTTTAAGGTCATCGAGTTCAACCGTAACATAATTACTGGTACTTGCAGGTTAATGATGGCTTTCAGTGACTGCATTTGCCTTTGTAGCTGAAATACTAAATTGTTTAATCTGTTTTATGAATTTCAGAAGAAATATAATTGGCTTTGAAGTACAGGATCATGGGTAGGCTCATTCAGACTGAAGCTCCCCTTGGTGAGGATTTCCCAGATGAGCTTTAACTGCCCTAATTGAAACACAGAAGTTAAGTGTGTGTCTGATTATGTTCCGTTCTGTTTCTAAGTGAGGACAGAGATGGACACCCTGAGGAAGCAGTCTATCCTGTCTGAAGATAAGCAAAAGAAATGCCTCTTATGTTCCCAGGTGTACCTATCCTTCTCCAGTGATTTCGGAAGGAGCGGTAGCTTCATACTGAAACATCTAACCTTATTTTTAGATCCTGAGTTGTTTTCTGAGCAGGTATGATGCAGCTTTGCAAAATTCACATCACTTAGCTGAGTAAACTAAACCTTTGCTAGCTGCTTTACAGAACTCTGTCAAAACCTGTTATTCTTCACTAAAACAGTGCTAGTTGCTAGTTATTTAAATTAGTAGACATAAACGGAAGAAGTGTGCGTCTCTCTTGGTGTGAAAATTTCTTGTGGTCTGAGTTTCACCACTGCGTTTTCTCCCTAGGCTCTCCGGTGTGAAGCTCAAGATTGTTAAATTTGCTGACTGAGACGAGGGAATAGGGGAATTGAAAATTTCTGCGTTTCTGCAGAAACTGCAAATTTGGATTTGGGGGATTTTTTTGTTTTGCTTTATTACACTCATGTTCCATTTACCCTTTTTTCTGGCAAAAGTTAAAGGTATTCCAGTTTTTTAAGACTTTGCTTCTCATGTGGACGGTAATTCTTGAAAGAAAGCTTCTGTCTCGATTGTAGGATTGCCTTTCTTAAGTACTTGAAGTACAGGGCAAAAACAAAGCCACAGGCTCTGTAAGTATTGCTTTCCTCTTGGTTCTTTCATAACCTTTTTGATTTTTGAAAAATAGTGATGATCTTATCCGTAGAAAAACACCTTGCAGTGACTAATGCTGTCGAGACAGTTACTTGGTGTTGTGGGTTTATTTTTGTTGTTGTCAAAACTGTGGAAAGCAGGGCTGCCGGAGGTCCGGCCAGTCTGACTAATTGAAGTCTTGCTTGTCTTGCAAGCCCCCCTTTCTGTTTGTTGGAGGACCAAAATTCCAAATTTCTGAAGGTGAGACCAGTATGCGTGGTGGAGATTCTGCTCTTAAGTGATGGTAGTACCAAGTGATAGCTCTCAAAGCATTTCAGGCTGCTGTTGCGTTATCTATAGAGTTTGTGCCTGAAGACTTGTGGGGTTTGACCAAGTGGAAGCTGAGACACTGAGAGCTTTAAAAGGGAGATATTTGCCATGCATTCTTTCCAATTCCATGGGTCTTCCAAACCTAAGAGCTGGAAACAGTGTTTATCATAGCTACTGTTGTTCATTGCAAACAGACTTCCAAAAGTGTAAAACAAAGGCTGTGCTAAAACCAGACCTCCTGTGTGTTCAATTCCAAGTCTCGCTTTCTTGGAAAACAAGTGTTCATGTCTCTGTACGGTTCCAGTTGATCCGTAGTATTGACAGGTCAGTCACTTGAAATGAAATCTGTATTATATCTGGTGTATGAGACCTCTGTATGGATTTTGTATATTCAGTTATTTGTGTTGCTTAGAGACTATTGTTGTGGCGTCTCCTTCTCTGGAGATATTCAAGACCTGCCTAGACGTGGTCCTGTGCAGCCTGGTCTGGGTGACCCTGCTTCGGCAGGGTTGTTGGACTGGGTGACCCACAGAGGTCCCTTCTAACCCCTACAATTCTGTGATTCTGTGATTCAAATTCTATTGTAGAAGTTATTCTTTCTCCCCTTTCTCATGGCTAGGAAAAGAAGCTGATGGAGGATCCAATTGCTGAATGTACTTCTCAGCTGGCTGAAGAAGAAGAAAAGGCCAAAAACTTGGCCAAACTCAAGAACAAACAGGAAATGATGATCACTGATTTGGAAGGTTTGTTCTTGCTACATTTGCCTGTTAACAGGTTGTACATCATGCGAGAAAGGAGTGGATCACTTATTACAGTGTATGCAGTATCTGGTCCAGTCTGCTAAGTGTAACCTTATATGTAGATACCTTAATAGCTGTTGCTTTTTATCTAAATCTTGAAAGAATAATTTATTGCTTGCAAGCCTTGTTGCATTTGGCTGCTCAGTCTTTCTCGTGTTTAATTTGTTAGCTTTTCATTTTTGAGAATCCATTTTATTTAATGATACACTCCAGAAATTCATGTTGTTGCATGCATCCCTTAGTAACAAGGTAAAACATCTGTCTCTTGGGAAGGCGCTACACTTTTCTATAATAACACATTAGAACAACATATTTCTGGAAAAATGTTAGTAGGCATTCATTAGCCTTCTAATATTTTTTGAATAAGCAAATCTGAATTGTTCTGCCTTTCTTGATGCTTTGTTTATCTAAAATGGTTCAATTTCTTTAGCCATTTATTTCTGATTGTTTTGCCTGTGTTGTCACGACTGAATTAGCCCTATATGTAACCTTTCATGATGTTATGGTGGCTTTTTTAATTACTTATGGTTGTAAATAGGTATTGTGCAACATTAATAAACTGCCAAGCCAAAGTTGCAAAATATAAGGCAATGTTGCTATCTGCCCTAATTTGGAAATATTTTTTTCGCTTACTGTTATGGGCTGTCTTGCTACATATTTTAATACTGGTGCGCTTATGGAAAAATACCAAAGTTTAGTCTTATCTGCGTAGGAAGGTATTGAAGTAATATGAGTAATAGATGATTGATGTACCTTTTATTTAAAAAGCCTATTCAGGGAATTTAAGATGGGCATAAGTAAGCTGTACTCATTGGAAAATAATGCTTGAGTAGTTGTGTACTTAAATTGGGACTAGTGTTTCTGAAGATACTTGACAGATGTGGTTGGTTATGGTGCTGTTCCCAGAGTGATGACCTTAGAAATGGAAATTAAAGCTTAAATATAAGGCATGCAACTGCTTGGCTAGTAAAGCACAGTAAAATGATACTCTTTGAGACAATTCAAGAAGCCATGAAGGTCACTCTGCTAGGGTCTTGACACTGGTAAGTACTGAAATTTGGGGGGGGGGGGGCAACAAAAACCCACAAAACCCAAAATACCCCACTAATTCAGTTTACTGTGAGTTTTCCCCATTGCGAAATTGTGTCTTATGACACTCTTCTGTCACCTGCCAGAAATATAATGTAAAAACAGAGAAAAGTGCTATTTTTTTTTTTTTTTTTTTGAATGAGGAGCTGTTTAGAGAAAAACAATGTTACTTTAGATTGTCTGGAAAATCCCAAATACCCCTCGGTAGCCCTAAGATATGATTCTTGAACATGGCTCCATTTCCATGTAGAAGATGTCCTGATCTTGTAGCAGTCTTAGGAGGGGTGTGAGAAACCCCTGCACTGAGAACCCACAAAGTATTGAACAAGTCTAATAACTTACATTTATTCTAATAGATGTTGAATTGTGCTAATGCTATGCTAAGCAAAACCTTCCTGTGACTTCAATATATTACATACCTGGTCATTAGCTAACTGTAGACAATGCAGCCAATAACTATCTTAATCAGACCACAGGCAGATCATCTAAATGTATTTTATTGCTAGGGCACTGATAACTGGATGGTGTTCACAAAGAAATACCTTAGGGCAGGAGTATCTTGGCTACACAAAGAAATTACTGGAGGCTATCAGGGTTGCAAAGTCTTGCTAAATATCAATGGGATGTGAGTTAGTGGTACAGATACTTGCAAAAAATGTTTATCCAAGTTTTCTTTAAGTTACACTATTTTCCAGTAGACCTTTTGGAGTCTAGCCTAGCCCTTCCACAACTATGCAAGTCATAATTTTTTCCAGTCTGTAGTTCTTCATTTTTGAATCCTGATGTCTGCGATCACCTGGCCGAGCAGCTCAAACTGCTCTTCTGTTAGATTCTATTCCTTATTTTTCTGTCAACATGTGATTATGTTTGTTACCTTACTTCAAACTTTTTTCTCCAGTCATTGACTTTTTCTTGACTTTCTATCTGAATCATGCAGTTCTACTTTGCTATTTCATCTTTCCCAGTCACCCTTCCAGCTGCAGTCTGGAGAAAGAATTGACACAGTGTATATTAAACTTCCCACCCTTCTTGCTGTCCCATTGCCCTGCCCCTGAACCTTCTGAGGATAACAATAGGAAAAAATTGCTTACAAATATAATCCTTTACTTCCATAGAGTGCTTAAAAAAGGAGGAGAAGACCCGTCAAGAATTAGAAAAAGCTAAAAGAAAACTTGATGGTGAAACAACAGACCTACAGGACCAAATAGCTGAGCTGCAAGCCCAGATTGAAGAACTGAAGATCCAGCTGGCCAAGAAAGAGGAAGAACTGCAGGCTGCTCTTGCTAGGTCGGATCATGATGGAGCTTTATGACTACAGAAGTGTGGTAGAAACCTACTTTCCCAGACAGAATTTCAGCTGACTGCAAACTGATGAGTTAAAACTGGGAGTGTTCAAGCAGAAGCCAGTTCATGTTTGTACTACAGCATCTCTAGACACCTGTGTGTTTTGCGTAGACAGGGCAAAAAAGGAACTCAATCTTTCATCACCATCCTTGCTCTATAAAGCTCCAAAACCAATGTTTCATCAGGGCTTAATAGCACTTTGGCTCTGGAAGCTTTTTAGTCTCCCAGAGTTCAGCCTCAGGAGGGGGAAAAAACATGTAATCGTCGAGAGTGTTCTTAGTTGGTCCAAATACTGGATAATGTCTGTCCAACTCAATCAAAGATCTGTGTGGTAGTCTCGCAGCCACATGTTATAAACTAAACACCACCTGAGTTTTCTGAGTAATGATCTATAACTTTGCAGGAAGAGACAGTCCTACAGACAAGGGTGCATTTTTGGGAGTGTTGAGGTCTACAAAACTGGAATACCTGAATGCAAACTGGAAAGCTTGATCATTCCAGTAGTGCATCTGTAGTACCTGGGGCACTGTGCTCATTAGGATCTTGAGAATAAGAGTGCAGTAGTGGCTTTGTCTATGAAATTTTAGGAGGTGGATTTTGTTCAAGTGGGAAAGATGAGTTATTTTTTGAGTACATAACTTATACTAGACTTATGAGAAGAGATCTGAAGCTATGAAATATCATTAACTGTTGTGGTTCTGTTTAACAGAGGTGATGAAGAAGCAGTTCAGAAAAACAACGCACTGAAAGTGATAAGAGAGTTGCAGGCTCAAATTGCAGAACCGCAGGAGGATCTTGAATCTGAGAAGGCATCTGGCAACAAGGCGGAAAAGCAGAAAAGAGATTTAAGTGAAGAGCTGGAGGCTTTAAAAACTGAAGTAGAAGATACCTTGGATACCACTGCAGCACAGCAAGAGCTGAGGTAGGATCATGTGTCTGTATAAGCAGGCACCATTAAAATTCACCTTGAATTTACAAAAGACTAAAATGTTGATTTTTGATAATTATTGATGCTTCCTCTAGGACAAAGCGAGAGCAGGAGGTGGCTGAACTGAAGAAAGCAATTGAAGAGGAAACCAAAAACCATGAAGCACAGATCCAGGAAATCAGGCAGAGGCATGCTACTGCCCTGGAAGAGCTCTCTGAACAACTGGAACAGGCCAAAAGGGTGAGCAGAAAATTAATTACAGAAATACATTTTTCAGCTTCAGGACTTTTAGAAGTAACATCAGTGGCGTGGTCACTTCCAGTGATATCTGCAGATCTAAATTGTCCTCTGTACATACTTAACTACTGCAGTTGAATCAAATATATCCTGCTGTTTGAACATACAGCAACTTTTCAGATAGATGCCAAGACTATCTAAAAGTGTTTGTTAGACCTGGAAACAGTGCACCTAGAGATAAGTTGATGTAGTACTTTTGTGGGAATTCTCGAGCAGCCTATGTGCTTATTTGGTGAAAAGCAGTTCTCTGCCTAAGCGAACTGCGGAATGGTTCCAAATAAAGTAATTGTCATGTCGACACTCACAAATAACAAACTGTGAGTACGGGTAGCGTAAAAGTTCTTCCAGCCACTCTTCACTTTATGCTTGTACCGTGACCTCCAGTGCTAGATATCTGTGGAGTATCTTGCTGATTTGCAGAGTTCTATTGTGTCTCTGGTAACCCCTGCCAGAGCAGAGGAAGCGGCACACCTGGACAACGTGGTTCCTACTAGTGCAGCTTCAGTGTCTTTGTTCAGAAGTAGAATTAATCCAACACTGCCAAAAAAAAAAAAAAGTATCTCTAGCTTGTAAAAAAAAAAAAAAAAAAACACTTCAGTGACTAAAACACCTCTGAGGCAGGAAGGACCTGATTATAGAACTGATGAGATGGATTAATTGTTTCTTATATTCAGATGCTGGCAGAAGAAAAGAACATTTCTGCCAGATATGCAGAGGAAAGAGATCGTGCTGAAGCAGAGGCAAGGGAGAACGAAACCAAAGCACTGTCTCTGGCTCGGGCTTTGGAAGAAGCCCTGGAAGCTAAGGAAGAGTTTGAAAGACAGAACAAACAGTTGCGGGCAGATATGGAAGACTTAATGAGCTCGAAAGATGATATGGGCAAAAATGTAAGTAACTTTCCACACCCTATTTTGTTATGAACTGCACAGGGAACAACACAGGAAAATTCCCTGGTTGGAGAAGTGTTTTTGACACAAATATGGAACGTTTTGAGGCTGATTTGTAACCCAGAATTCTGGAGGAATTAATGCTCAGAACAAGAGGGTGGTCTCTATTAAGATGAGGCCTGTTCAAAAGATGTGAAGACTTGGAGAGCAGCAGTTGCTGGCCAAATGCCTAATGGCACTTGTGCTGGATTTAAGAGCTTGTCTTACTACTACTACTTTTTCTCTGTGAATATTGCACAGCTCATCTCTCCATTCATCTGCACGGATGTTTGTTTGGTTCTCTAATCTGTATCTTAGAGATGCTGCTCTCCCTGTTCTTATTGTCCAGTTTGGAGCATCACAAAGTGTAGTGTACTGAGTTCATATAATGTCTACTTTTGCTGTTAACTGCTGATTTTGAGAGGGTCTGATTAATGTTTGTGGCTTAGGTCCATGAACTGGAGAAATCAAAAAGAACTTTAGAGCTACAGGTTGAAGAGATGACGACTCAGCTTGAGGAACTGGAAGATGAACTGCAGGCCACAGAAGATGCTGAACTTCGTCTGGAGGTGAACATGCAAGCTATGAAAGCCCAGTTTGAGAGAGATCTGCAAGCCAGAGATGAACAGAATGAAGAGAAAAAGAGGATGCTGGTTAAACAAGTGTGTATCTTACTGTGCTTCATAGTGGGAAGGGCGCGATGATACTTTGACAAAGCTCTATGGCTTTGAGAACTTGCTACCAGGAAAATAAAACTCTGTGCTTAAAGATCCCATCCTATAGAAGTCCCAAGCACGGATCTTTACCAACAAGACAATAGGTCTTGTTGTGGATTAGCCACTGTCCATGTTAGTCTGCCAGTGATGGTCCTCCAATTCAACTGTACCTTGCCTCCAAAGCACTCAACATGCAAGTAGATTTGGCTGTTGCTGCATGGGTGTCCTTCAAGCCCGTCCTGTTTGGTGTACAGCAACAAATCCATGGATGCCGACATAGACTGAAAGACTGTAATTAAGTGAACAGTTTCTTAAATGAAAAACGTAGCAAAGATTCCAGATTTGCCAGACTTGAGTCTCTTCAGATCTGCTTTATGATACTAGAATTCTAAAGAAATGCCTTTAAAATTTCATGCTTGTAGGAGAAGATAGATCTAAATTAACATTTCTAAAGCTTTAAGGAAAAAGCACCTAATATTTCAAGATTTATCAGAAGAAAACAAAAACTTACTGAGAATTACCTGTATAGAGATCTCCTAGAAATAAATAAAAGCATTGACCTGGAAGGCTTTTGAAGTTCCCTGCAATGCTGAATTGCTATTGTCTTGCACTGGACAAGAGCTCCTGACCTGGCATGAGGAGGGAGGCTTGATTCAAAAGAAACATATTCCTTCATGTTGGTAACCTGTGGCACTTCTGGCTCACTTTTATTGTTGTATGAGTTCATCTTAGTTCTTGTTAGCTGCTTTCTTAGATACTTTGCTTCTCTGTTTTCTTTTGAAAAAAAAGAAAAGTTGTTGGTGTATACATTCTAGTAGCACATCTGTTTCAAAGAGAATTATTTCTTTTTTTTTTTCTTGAGAATGTGTGGTGATTCTATGTCGTATTTTCCTCTTAGTGGTTCGATCAGAATTAGCAACATCTGCCCCCAAGTCATACCTAAATGTAGACAGATGTACTGGGCCAGAAGCTGATCATGAAGTAGCTGAACAGATGAAATGGAAATGCTTCAGATGCTGAGCTCTTTTCTTTATTTTCCTTTTGTCAGTTCAGAGATCTCTGCTTCCAGTTTGTGGATTTTTTTGCCGTCTGCAGTGTCTTCCCATGTAGCTTGAGTTCTGTAGGCTCTTCGAATCGAGTAATGCTAATTCTGATCTGCAAAGGCCTTTTGGATTCATCAGCCATTTTGTTAGGATTTTGTGTTTGCTCTGTTCCTGGAGCTTGAGCCTGTTAAATCCCTTGATTTCACAGGTGCGAGAGCTGGAGGCAGAACTGGAAGATGAGCGCAAACAGAGGGCTCTTGTTGTGGCAGCCAAGAAGAAAATGGAGATGGATATGAAAGACCTGGAAGGTCAGACAGAAGCTGCAAACAAGGCTCGAGATGAAGCAAGCAAACAGCTACTTAAGCTCCAGGTAGGCACAGCAAATCAGCTGAGCTGCTTTCCCTCCTGCTGACAGTCTGTCAAGGGTGCTGCTTTTCGTTACATGCATTTGTAGTGTGAAGGCAAGAAGGAGTATCAGACTCAGCTATGCTGGCACACGTCACAGTATCTGGCCTGAACTTATCAGCCACTCAAAACTCCTCTCATCCTTTTGTTGCTAAGGAGTTAAGATTGTCCCCCACGTACTTCTATTCTATAGTCATCATTTTCAACGCTTTGCATAAGGATTTACTGAGGATTGCCTTTGAGGCTGAATCCTAAAAATTAATGGTTGTTTGTATCTTTGAATTGACTGATTTCAGCTCAGCTCTTGCTGATTGCTACTTCCTCTAGTTGAGGAAGCCAAAAATGCTCCAGAGAAATAGGAGGAGTAAATTTTAGTTGCTTTGAAAAAGCTCCAAGATGCCTATTCTTTTTAGATTGGCAAGAAGAATCCAGTACTTGTGTCAAGGATTTATTTCCCATTCCCAGAGAAATACTCCGTCTTTAGTAGAGGTCAGTTTTCCCAAGGCTTTCAGTGCCATGGCCCAAAGCTGCAGGAGTATGAGGCCGTGGCAAGACCATGTAAAGCATAGAGCAAACTGCATTGCCTTTCTGCCCTGTCCACTCTATTCCTTGGCAATCCTACTTCAACTGAATGAGGGCAATTCTGGAACTTGGTCCAGGCGCTGGATGAGAAGGGAATGGAGATTAAAGCAAGAAATGCTGGTACCTAGCAGTAGCGGCTTCTCTATTCCCAGAGGCTGAGTCAGTTACAGAGTTCATACCTGATCTCTGTACACTTTCATGCAAGCACCTGAAATAAGTGGTCTCATGACTAGTGGTATTGCGAAGATGCAGGTACAACTTAAATGCAGTTTCTCCAGCCTTATTCTTTTAGCATCTGAAGTCAAACTTGTGTGAATTAAGATATCAGTCTGTGTTAAGTGTCTTACGGGAAGGATAAGTATGTGCTTCTACGTTATATGTGCAAAATGGTGAATTGTGGTACTTCTACACTGAGAAGTTTCTTACCTTGAGTACTTGTAATAGGTTTTATCAGTCAATTTAAGTAAATAGGTTTGTTTTTTTCCAAGACAATTGCAAGAGCATTACCTATCTACTACAAAGGTATCTCTACTACCTCTACTAGAGGTTTTTTCCTACAAGAAATATACTAATAAATGAAGTGAAGTCTTCTAATGGGATATTTCTGATGAGGAGTGAGTGATGGAAAGATGAGAAAATGAACGGTTTAGACTGAAAGAGGGTAGATTTAAATTGGATATAAGAAAGAAATTCTTCACTCTGAGGGTGATGAGGCACTGGCCCAGGTTGCCCAGAGAAGCTGTGGCTGCCCCCTCCCTGGCAGTGTTCAAGGCCAGGTTGGATGAGGCTTTGAGCAGCCTGGAAGGTGTCTCTGCCCGTGGCAGAGGGATAGAACTCTGATCTTTAAAGGTCCTGTCCAACCCAAACCATTCTATAATTCTATGAAAATAAGAACTGAAAATAAATATATTTAAGTGGAATGAAGCCACTTTAGGAGGAAGGTCTTGCCTCCTAAGGGCAAAAAAGCTTCAGAGCTACTAATAAATCTTGTGGTTGTCCTGCTGTATCATGGCTTATTCTTTCCTCTGCTCTCCAATTGCAGGCTGAAATGAAAGACTACCAGCGGGAGCTAGAAGAAGCCCGTGCATCCAGAGATGAGATCTTTGCACAGTCCAAAGAAAGTGAAAAGAAGCTCAAAGGTCTTGAAGCAGAAATACTCCAGCTCCAAGAGGTGAGATTGAAATCCAAGAAATCTGTTTTTCTTTCTAGAGAAAAGGGGAAGGCCAGAGTGTGTTTGTTTTTTTTAAAAAAAAAAAAATATATAAAAAGCCATCCAGTGAGTTGAACAGAAAAGTGGGAGCCTGGAGATGTTTCTCTTCCTCACTGCCCCAGGTCATTAGTGAGCTTCTTATAGCTTTGTAGGAATCCTTCTAGTAGTCTGGACTTCCTTTCCCTGCCTGGGTAGCAGGGAAGCCTTACTACTGCTTAAACAGATTTCAAGCCTCACTAAAATTTGCAAGGTGGTTTGAGAGTCTCTGGAAGCTGTGGTGCACAGTGTCAGTACTAAAACTGGTCACTGGAAGTATATAAAAACCTAACAATCTCTCCAGTACCTCAGTGGACCATGTAAGTCTGTGGAGGTTTATCTCTCTGCTATCTGAGGTCCTCATCCCTTTCTTTTACGGGCATCTGTTCCCTCATTGTTGGCAATTCATGTAAGAGCTCCAAGTCGTGCTACATATCGCTGTCACTTATCTCCGATTATCTCCGTTGTCTGCCACAAGGTTAAACGTTTGAGGTTTGAAGGCAACAGAATTGCCTTGTGTGAGAGACGGCCTCTTTTTGCCCTGTTAGCTGCAAAGGTTGAAGCAATCACTCAGCTTACACTGCACTTAATGTTTGAGACTTTTACCTACAACTTACTAGAGCTTCTCCATGTCATTCTTTCACAGACTTCAAACTTGTCAGTCTTGCACTTGCAGTGCATTAGATTGTGTCCTTCTTGGTGAATGTCTGGGTGTTTCTACCACTCAATACAATTTCACAATACAAGATTCAGCGCTGTTATACTTTTGTGCTAAAAATTCATTTTCTATACTTTGCTTTCAGTCATGCTACGTACTCTGTAGGAACCTAAAAAATTTGCTTAATTTAGTGCCCACGTTATACTTAATGAATTAGAGCATGTGACAGAACGGTTTTCTCCTCCTGCTTAGGGCTTGAATGTTACTGGCCTTTTCAGGGGACGGGGAGAAGTAAATTCATAGTAGTCATGTGGCAGTTACGGGAGGGAAAGATCAAGGTGATGCGTCCTCCTAGCTTTTATAGCTGTTGGTTCTGTTTATCCATTAAAAGACCTCGGCGATATCACACTTCACAGCATCTCCCAGAAGTTATTAGAAGGCATAATCGTTTGCAGAAGTTTTGAGATTCCTAATGCTGTAATGAATATTTCCTAAACCTTCACAGGAGTTTGCTGCGCCTGAAAGAGCTCGTCGTCATGCTGAGCAAGAAAGGGATGAGTTGGCTGATGAGATTGCAAACAGTGCTTCGGGAAAGTGAGTCATCAAATGTATTAATTGTGCATCTGAAGAACTTCAGGCACCAGCAGCTGCAGTTCTTGGTAGCCTGCTTGCAATTTCTGTATTGACCTGTTGTCGCGATAAAAATTCCTTCTTGTTACGAAGAGAATTGCTTACGCAGTAGCTTCTCGTTACAGTTTGGAATGTCTAAAGTATCAAAAGCAAAATAGCCAGTTGCTTCGTATCAGATCTGAGCGTGTCTTGACCCAAATACTTCTTTTCTAGGTCAGCGCTGCTGGATGAGAAGCGCCGGCTGGAAGCTCGGATTGCGCAATTGGAGGAAGAGCTCGAGGAAGAGCAGAGCAACATGGAGCTTCTCAATGAGCGGTTCCGAAAGACCACGTTGCAGGTGAGTCCGTTGGTGGCAATGCTGTAGGGGCAATCTATGTTTCAGTGTGCAGATAAGTGGAGGATCTCAATAGCACCAAATGATCTTCTATCGTTCTCCTCTGAAAGGTTGACACGCTGAATTCTGAGCTAGCTGGGGAGCGGAGTGCTGCCCAGAAGAGTGAAAATGCACGGCAGCAGCTAGAAAGGCAGAACAAAGAGCTGAAAGCCAAGTTGCGGGAACTGGAGGGATCCGTGAAGTCGAAGTTCAAGGCAACAATTTCTACTCTAGAAGCCAAGATTGTGCAGCTAGAAGAACAGCTTGAGCAGGAAGCCAAGTAAGGAGAAAAAGAAAAAAAAAATCTGTTTGCTTGTGTTTGCCATGTCTGAAACCTCTGTGCCTTAGGTTTTTGTGGGGCTGAGATATGAGCTTCTGGCAAAGGCATTGGGGTTTCTGATCAGGAAGCCTACTGTTTGGGGGACACATTTTGACAAGACATCTGCAAAGTAACTGGGGTTGAAATTTTCAGAAACGATTTGCTCCGTAACTAAAGCTGCTGAATTAACTCTGGACATTAACGAGGTGAATATGTTGACTGGTAGTCCCAGGATGCACAAGGTGATGCAGAAGTTTCTTGAGACAAGATGAAACATCGCCTTGAGACACCTGGTCTCTTTGGTTAGAGGAAGCCAGTTGAAGAGCTTAGGTGTGACAGCTTTAGTTGGTTGAGATGAATCCTGTACTCTGCAGAAGTCTTTCTGCAGTGAGCTCTTCCTGTCTATCCTTGTCATCTTGGTCCTCCAAATATATGTATTTGTTTTAAGCTAGTTCCTCCCAGAATCTGAAGGTCTTATAACAATCTTTGTTCTTTTTGTGCTTTTGGCTCTATGGGAGGAACATGTTACTGGTTAGCAATAACTCTGTAAGAAGCACCTTGATATCCCTCTTTTGAGCCTGCATACCATACTGGTATAGCTCCAGTGCTAAGGCTTCATGTTTTCAAAGCTGCATCCCAGCCAACCACCAGCACGCTAAAACTGTTGCTGCTGTTGATGGTGGCAGGCGTGTTAGGAGAACTCAAGTATCAGTTACACCATGAGGCGAGAGCCTTTCAGAAGGAACAGATTTTGTCTTCCTGGCCTTCAAGTACTGGGACAAATGACGGCTTTTGATTATTCTAGGGAAAGAGCAGCTGCTAACAAACTGGTCCGTCGTACGGAGAAGAAATTGAAGGAAGTCTTCATGCAGGTGGAGGATGAGCGTCGACACGCAGACCAGTACAAGGAGCAGGTAGGTGGAAGGGCTTAGCTTTTGAGGCCTATTTCTCAGAAAAGGTAAATAAAACCATACTTTTAGTAGAAAGGGCTTGCTAAGAAGCATGTTAATGAAAAGATGTTGGGGAATCTATCTTGATGACTAAACCACTAGAGTAGTTCCCAGTGGTCAAAACCTCCCCGTGATAGCTCTGATGTGATGGTCCGTTACGCATCCTGCTCTCCCAGACCCAGGAGCTCTGCAGTGTTTCCAGGAGCCCAGGCTGAAATCTGCAGTGAGGCTGTGCTGGTTCATCTCCAGCTGGAGTGGTTGGGTGGACAGGACGTTGGCTAACTCCTGGTCGTGGCGTTACAGCTGTCTAGTTTGATCCTGAGTCCCTGGGTTTATATTTCAGATGGAAAAGGCAAATGCCAGAATGAAGCAGCTCAAACGCCAGCTGGAGGAGGCTGAAGAGGAAGCCACACGTGCAAATGCTTCCCGACGTAAACTTCAGCGTGAGCTGGACGATGCCACAGAGGCTAACGAGGGCCTGAGCCGGGAGGTCAGCACCTTGAAGAACAGGCTGAGGTAGGTGGTGCCAGTGGCGGTGGGCAGGGTTTGTCTGAGCCCTCGTGTGCCCACAGACTCTCCGCAGTGCATCCTTGGGGAGTATCCAGCTGTGGCGTTGCTGGTGTTAGGGATGTTCAGCTCAGGAAGTGTGGGCTGGATGAGTGCTCGGTGCGGTGGATTGAGAACTGGCTGAATGGCAGAGCTCAGAGGGCTGTCATCAGCGGCGCCGAGTCTGGTTGGAGGCCGGTAACTAGTGGTGTGCCTCAGGGGTCAGTACTGGGCCCAGTCTTGTTTAACTTCATCAGTGACCTGGATGAAGAGACGGAGTGTACCCTCAGCAAGTTTGCTGATGACACCAACCTGGGAGGAGTGGTAGATACACCAGCAGGCTGTGCTGCCATTCAGCGAGACCTGGACAGGCTGGAGAGCTGGGCAGAGAGGAACCTGATGAGGTTCAACAAGGGCAAGTGCAGGGTCCTGCACCTGGGGAGGAACAACCCCAGGCACCAGTACAGGCTGGGGCGGACCTGCTGGAGAGCAGCTCTGTGGAGAGGGACCTGGGTGTTCTGGCAGACGACAGGTTGACCATGAGCCAGCAGCGTGCCCTGGGTGCCAAGAAGGCCAATGGGATCCTGGGGTGCATCAAGAGGAGTGTGGGCAGCAGGTCGAGGGAGGTTCTCCTTCCCCTCTACACTGCCCTAGTGAGGCCCCATCTGGAGTGCTGTGTCCAGTGCTGGGCTCCCCAGTTCAAGAAAGATGAGGAGCTACTGGAGAGAGTCCAGCGGAGGGCTATGAGGATGGCGAGGGGACTGGAGCATCTCTCCTACGAGGAGAGGCTGAGGGAGCTGGGCTTGTTCAGCCTGAAGAAGAGAAGGCTGAGAGGGGACCTTAGAAATGCTGATAAATATCTGCAGGGTGGGTGTCAGGAGGACGGGGCCAGACTCTTTCCAGTGGTGCCCAGTGACAGGACAAGGGGCAACGGGCACAAACTGAAGCAGAGAAAGTTCCAGCTGAACACGAGGAAGAACTTCTTCCCTCTGAGGGTGACGGAGCCCTGGCCCAGGCTGCCCAGGGAGGCTGTGGAGTCTCCTTCTCTGGAGATATTCCAGCCCCGCCTGGACGCGGTGCTGTGCAGCCTGCTCTGGGTGACCCTGCTTGGGCAGGGGGTTGGGCTGGGTGACCCACAGAGGTCTCTTCCAACCCCCACCATTCTGTGATTCTGTGATTTTTCCAGTGGCTGGTACCAATCCCTTTTTTTCCCATACCCACTCCAGTGGGAATGTCTCAGCATTTTCCTTGAGAGCAGCTCTTGGAGATCAAGGTCTCTACCGAGTACAGATGGGAGACAGCAGTGGTGAGGTTGCTGCAGAACAAAACCATCTCAGGGGTAGAGAGAGGCTTATAGGAGCGGCAGGAGGGGTGCAGCGCAGCGCTGCACTAACGAGTAGTTGGTATTATTTTAGAGACCCTGCTGTGTTTAGGACTTGGTCTGTGCTCGGTGCTTGTACAGAGGCAATATTTTAGGTTGCTTGGGACTTGCAAAATTAAGATAATGGTAAGCGCTAAGCAGGAATACCAGAATACCGGAATGTTTGCGCACAGCCTGTCTTCTCCTTGGTCAGAGAAGGGGTTTCAAGACCCTGTGTGTGAAATTTGCCCTGTGGCTGGGGGCAAACTGTTCCCCCATGGTTCAGTGCGGAGGTCTTCCCGGAGCAGCCACCAGCATGGGGCCGTGGGCTGTGGGCGAACCACGACCCTTCATGGATTGTCTGGTTGCTGTTCGCAGGAGGGGGGGCCCCATCACCTTCTCCTCCAGCCGATCCGGGAGACGCCAGCTGCACATCGAAGGGGCCTGGCTGGAGCTCTCAGACGACGACGCGGAGAGCAAAGGCAGCGATGTGAATGAAGCGCAGCCGGCGCCCGCCGAGTAGAGTCCCGTCTGTACCCTGCTTCAGATATACTTACAACTGCTTTTTTCCTGTAGTAAATAAAATGGAATTGTCTCTGTTCAGTGCATCTATTTTCCAGATACTCATTGTATAGCCATTTTATAAAGCATCATGTGAATAATGGAACTTTTTTTTTTATTAACACGGAAACTTCATTCCCAGAGGGTAGGTGATTGGGGCAGACCCGTCGTCATGACTATGCATGCTTTGTTGTACAGACAGCATCCTTCCGTTTCTCCTGTGCTCAGGTGGCCCGTGGCTGTATCGAGTCTGGTGGATCATTGAAGACCAAACTGCACCTGTATTTTTTTTTTTCTTTTCTCCTAATTGTTGTGATCAGCACACAGTCAGCGAGTGAACTGTGAAAAGGCCTTGGGAAGTGTTAGAGGGAGATGTAGGGATGAACGAGTAGCGTCCATTTTTAACCTGCAATACCCTTTTGAAGTGTTCTCAGCACCTGCTTCATCAGTTAGCGTTCCTGCAGTACAGGCAAACTGAAACAGCATCGCCGTTCCTCATCTGTACAGTACTTCTGCGTTTGTAGAGACCCGCTATCACCACGCCCGACAGATCTGTGTATATATTAAGGCTACTATAATGTGAACACCAGTGGAAAATAAACAGACAACGCAGGCGAAATTAATTTATTAATTTAGGGCCGAGTGAGTTAGCCTTCAAGCCGCAGAGCTGAGCGGCTGCACGGTGCGTGGAGGCCGAGGCGGTGCGGCGGCTCCGGCGGGAGCGGCTTCGGGGCCGCGCGGGGCGGGTGCGGAGCCGGCGGTGACAGGGGTTCAGCGACGGATGTTGCCTGCCTAGGAGTTGACATGCCAGTGGATGTGAATCCTTTTTGTTGTTGTGTTTTGTTTTGTTTTTTAATTTTGAACAGTATTACAGCGAGTAGTTAGCATTCTTTTTGTTTAAATAGCTGAAAAACTGACATTACAGAAAGTGCCTTAGACACTACAGTACTAAGACAATGTTGCATATATAATTTGCCTATATAACAATGATTTAATGTATTTTGACTGTGCTTCATATCACGTACCTCTCTAGTCCAAGTGGTATTATTGATATTAGTGACAATGAATCAGTGTTAACTAGGAACCTTCCTCTGCCACATACTCAAAAACCGTGGATTTCCTTTTTTAGTTAAAAGCTTTAACATCTGTCACAAAGGTTTTGGTGTGTGTGTTTGGATACTTTTAATAAAAGTGGCTGTTGACCACCAGGCATCTGACTGCAAATATCTTGTTTTCTTGTATACCCATATTTCTAGACAATGATTTTTGTAAGACAATAAATTTATTCATTATAGATGTGGCCGCCTGCTCTGTTTACTTACAGGAAGAGCTATCTCCTGAGGCTGGCGTAGACCTTAATAAACAAGAGTATGACTGGAAGCTGCATTTACCCTTCTTCCTCTTTTGTTTGCTCAGGGTTTTTTTTCTCTTTTGACCTAAACACAGTGTAAATGGCCTGGTCAGGGCTGAGCCTTTGTGTTGCCATTAGAGTCCAAAGTCCCCTCCTGCTGACCTGCAGGGCTGGGACCCAGGCAGAGGCCCCATGGCTGCCTTCAGCGGGGTCTGGGCTTTCTGCTGGGCGGTGGAATCTCCTGTTTCGGAGGTCCCAGTGTGCAGTACCTGCCTCCCTGGCCCAAGGCAGTGATGGCGTTGGGTAAGGCCAAGGCTGGCACTGGTGCCCTGGGGCTGGTCCCTGCACAGAGAAGGTGGACCAGCGTGGGGAGCTGATAGGAGCAGGGAGATGGTGGGCTTAAAACTGGAGTGAGAGGAGAGGGGTGGGGGAGAGCAGGAAGCCCCTGCCTGGGCTCTACAGTCCAGGGCTGCTGTCAGTGGTCCCTCTGGTCCCAGCAAGCCCGGGCTGAGGGAGCCTCCAGCACCGAAGGGCTGCTGGGGACCAGAGCTGATCCCAGGCACCCGCTCCTGGAACCCAGTTCAGTCAGGGGTACCGTTACCTCAGGTGTCTCCTTCAAGGCAGTGGCTGCTGCTCCTCCTGCTGTGAGGACCATACTGGGGAGGGGGCAGGGGCTGCTGAAGGGCTTTCCCCTGCCTCTCTCATGGCTTCCATACCTCAGGGCAGGGGTTGGGCCACTACCAGGCACAAACACAGGCTGGGCAGAGAATGGGAGTGAGAGCAGCCCTGAGGAGAAAGGCTTGGGGTGCTGCTGGGTGAGAAGCTGGACACGACCCAGCCGTGTGTGCTCACAGGGCCAGGGGGGGATTCTGCCTCTCTGCCCCACGCTGGTGAGACCCCCTGGGGTACGGGGCTTGGGAATGTGAGGGCCCGGCTGATGAGGATGTGGGTGAAGCTCCAACCAAGAGGTTGCCCAGCGTGAGTCGGTCAGCCCCATGCATTACGGCTGCCTCAGCTAAGAAAAAAAAGGAGGGTAACTGTCACAGGCGATTCCCTGCGGAGGGGAACAGAGGGCCCGATCTGCTGACAGGACCCATCCCAAGGGAAGTCTGCTGCCTCCCTGGGGTCCGGGTCAGGGATGTTGCTTGGAAACTCCCTGGTCTGGTGTGGTCCTCTGACTCTTACCCCCTCTTGGTAATGCAGGTTAGCGGGGACAAGATCGTGGAGAGAAGTCCCAAGGCCATCAAAGGGGACTTCAGGGCACTGGTCGAGCGATCGGGGGCACAGGTGGTGTTTTCCTCCATCCCATCAGTGGCAGGGAACAGCACTGAAAGGGGAGGAAAGCTCACCTGGTTAACAGGTGGCTCAGGGACTGGTGCCTTCGGTTGAATTTTGGCTTCTTTGATCATGGGGAGGTGCACACAGCACCGGGCCTGCTGGGGACAGACGGAGTACAGCTGTCTCAAAGGGGAAAAAGGATTCACTGAGAGGGCTTTAAACAAGGTTCCAAGGGGGATCACATCACTAGGGATGAGCCCAGGTGTGTCATGGCAGGGTCAGGGGGAGATCGACAGCCCAGCTCAAGTGCATCTACACTAATGCACGTAGCATGGGCAATAAACAGGAGGAGCTGGAAGCCATTGTACAGCAGGAGAGCTAGGTTGTCATCACAGAAATGTGGTGGGACAGCTCGCATGACTGACATGCTGTCATGGATGGCTTCAGACCCTGCTTCGGCGGGGCGGGGGGGTGGGGGGGTGGACGTGGACCAGATGACCCACAGAGGTCCCTTCCAACCCCCACCACTCTGTGATTCCGTGGGAGCCCTGCATCCAGCTCTGGAGCCCTCGGCACAGGACAGACCTGGAGCTGGTGGAGTGGGGCCAGAGGAGGCCCCAGCAATGATCTGAGGGCTGGAACCCCTCTGCTGGGAGGAAAGGCTGGGAGAGCTGGGGCTGTTTAGCCTGGGGAAGGGAAGGCTCCGGGGACACCTTAGAGCAGCCTGAAGGGACCTGCGAGAGAGCTGGAGAGGGTCTTGTGACAAGGGCATGGAGTGATAGGCCAAGGAGTGATGGCTTCAAGCTGCAAGAAGGGAGGGTTTGATTGAACGTGAGAAAGAAATTCTCCACTCTGTGGGTTGTGAGGCCCTGGCCCAGGCTGCCCAGAGAAGCTGTGGCTGCCTCCTCTCTGGCAGGGTTCAAGGCCAGGTTGGAGGGGGCTTGGAGCACCCCAGGCTGGTGGAAGGGATCCCTGCCCATGACATGGGGGGCTGGACCTGGATGACCTGTAAGGCCCCTTCCATCCCAGACCATCCTATGGTTCCATGAACATGCAGAAGGCCCAGGCTCTGTGCAAGAGCAGCATCCTCTTACTGGGGATTTTTTAAGGGGAGGGTGTTCCTGCTCCCCCGAGGAGCGAGCTGGTCCCAGGGTGGGGGGAGCTGTGTGGCCTCCCCCTGCATGGCACTGGGGCTCTGGCGGGAGCTGGAGGCCTCCGTCGCTTTGCAGGCTCTTCCCAAAAATCAGATCTTGAGGTCCAAGACAGTCGGTGCCATGGAGGGAAGGCGCTTGCTCAGCCGCCGCTCCCCTCTCTGCTCAGAGGGAAGGAGGAGGCAACACTGCAAGGGAAAGGCAGCAAGCGCTTCGCAGCAGCGCACGGCAGCATCGCTACGTGACAAAAACACGGCCACTGCCACCGGTTCTGCAAAATCCACTGATTTCACATTAGAAGACCTTTATTTTTGGAAGATGACGGTAATTTGGGTTTGGGTTTTTTTTTGAAAACCCCTTCACGATCTGTGTCACCATGGTGGTATGGTACACTGTCCTACTGCAACATGCCATATAGATTTCGAATAAATAAAGCTACAAAGCCCAAGTTATGTACAAAGATCTTCGGCAAAGATAATTATGTTTACAAACCTATGTACAATAAAACAAATGTAAACAGTCAAATGCAGCAGAGGATGCACAGGAAAGGACGACCATACAAACCCTGACGGCGAGGGGGGGGCTTCCCGCCTCCCCTCTGCTGGGGCCGATGGTTTTTTTCTCAGCACTTGTAAATAAACCAGCTTGGAGCTGCAGAGCCAAGTGAACGCGACGGCCCCAAGCGGGAATGAAGATTTCTAAACCCACAGATCAAACCCCGGCTGGGTTTGCTGGTTCTTTGTATAAAATCCACCGACTCCGAGGCACACGGACAGAGAACTCGCACAAACACGTTGCTCGAAAGACCCACGAGGTACACGCAGTCGCCCAACACTGTCGCAGAAGCGCGCAGGTGACACTGTGAGATCCAGTCCTATATTACACGGATCGGAACAGGGGTGGGGTGGTGGCGGGGTCCCAGGAGGGGGCTTTGTGGATTTGTGGCTTCCTAACGCTCTGTCGGACTTCCCGGTGTGGCGGTGTGTGGATGTTTGCCTGACGAAGGCACTGGGAGCACGCTCCAGCCGCTCGCTGCGTTGCTGCACGGGTGGGGGAGCGCCGAGGGGCCGCTTCAGCACGGCTCAGCCGCGCCAGCACCCAGCAAGGCAGGCGATGTTCTGACTGACGAGTGCTGGGCACGGGACCGTCACCCCCGCGCCCCCAGCCCCTCCATCCCTCCCCCCCGTAGGGCCGCGCAGCTCAGCCTCCCATGCCCACACCAACCCACGGCCACGCGCTGGCCCCGCAGTGATTTATTAAGCTGCGGTAACTGAGTCATGGACCTGATTCCTGTCCAAAGAGCCGCGGCGCAGCCTCAGCCAGGGGTCTGAGGTCTGAGCCTTACCGGGAGGGCAGCAGCTGCCCGTCCTGAGCAGCAGGATGCTGGAGGAGGCAGGGAGAAACGCTGCCAAACCTAAGTTAGAGAAGAGATACGGTGAGGGGCTGAGGACCGCCGGGCCGAGCAAGACTCCTGCAGCCTGTGAAACAGAGCACTGCGGGTGGCAGCTTGAGCAGCGCGGGGTGTGGGGCCAAGGCAGAGAACATCCGCTACAGCGACAGGAGAAAACAAACTGTATTAATGTGACATGGAGGGCCATGAGCTCAGGGTCTCCTCGGGCAGCAGGGCGCGGGTCGTGTTCCAGCGGGGCAGGAATGGGCAGCAATCGGGAGCAGTTCCTCTCGTGGTGGGCTGAGAAAAGCATCCGCAAGTCCGAACACGACCTCCTGCGGGCTCATATGCTCAGGGGGAGCATGCCAGGCGCCGAGGACGGTCGAGAGGCTCCCAGTCTGGGGGGACCTTGATCAAAGCCGTTTACTGCCCTGAGGAGCAAGAAGACACAGGCCGGTAAGTGATGAGCCCCAGGAGATGGCACCGCTCACCCCTCCCGGCCCCAGCAGCTGGAGAACAGACCCCTCTCCTCCCCTCTCACCTCACCCTGGCTGTACGATGGCTGCAAGGCCACTGTGACCACAACAGGGCTCCCATGGCTGCGCCCACCCGCAGCCAGGGACAGGCGCAGGTGGGTGCTCACCCCGCTGCCTGGAGGTGGTGGGTGCTGCCTGATGACCACCCCAGGAGGACAAGCAGCTCCTGCGCAGACCCCAGGCCCCCACGCCGGGCTCTGGGCAGCTGAGGGGCCGGGCACAGCAGCGCTGCATGCTCGCTCCCCACAGCCAGCTCCCCTCCCCTCTTCACGGGTGCTGGTGGGCTGCGAGAGGAGAACATGGGTCTGACAGCTTTTCCATCTCTACTCCGTTCTGGCTTTGGCAGATCTTCTGTGATCAGGCTCAACACACAGCGTCTGCCCAGGCTCACCATCTGCTGATCATCACCACCACCACAGCCTTGACAACCAGAAGCGATGGCATCCCCATATCAGGACAGCACGTCTGTAGGCGTGGGTAACGGACCGTTGTAAAGATGTGACCCCAATATGAGTATGATCGTACAGCTTTATTAGTCAGCAAAACAAGGTTTATATAGCAAAACTATTACAGCATCTGAATGGTTAAAACCCCAACCCATATATAGGCAAAACTACTGCAACTCGTTGTGATTGATGCAGAGCTGCACCTCGAAGTGAAAACAGTACTGTGGCAGGAAACAGCAACGTGGCAGGAAGGAAGTGACAGTGTGGCAGGAAACGGTGACGTTCCCCCTGCTCCAGTGTCCTGAGCTCGTCGCTCTGCCTTCCCAGCAGGGTTCCATGTCAGCCGCTCCCAAGGCTCACCTCCGGATCAGAACCTGGGTTGCTCAGCGCACCAAACTATGTCCCCTCTCGTCCAGCCAGGACTCCACAATTCCCCCTTTTTGTTTTTTGAGCAAGCCAGGTTTGCTTCGTCATCTTGGAGAGAGCCTTTTTAAGACAGCTAAAGCAAATACATATTATAACTCCAACAGCAAGTAACACGATACATATGCGCAAAATTTCTATAATTAAACCGTTAAGCCAAGCGGGCAGATTACCAAAGAGCGAGGTGAGAAATCCATCAAAAAATCCCTGGCTTTGTTGTATTTGATTGGCGTGCTGTTCAAGCCATTATAATTGCTTGTGGATGGACTTACTACGATCGGACAAGTTCATACAGCACATGCCTTCGAAATCCTCACAACCATGTCCCTGGGCCAGCAGTAAAAAATCAATTGCGGCTCTATTTTGCAATACTGTATGTCGTAGACTACTCTGATCTTCTAGCAGGGATTGCAAGACTTTTGTGGTAACACTGGCTTGCTTCTCTGCCCAGCGTTCCGTGTTCACCAATCTACTTCTGTAGCAGTGTTCCGTGTTCGCTACTTTCAAGGTCTATCTCCATTACCAAGCCTGGGTTGCTCAACAGCACCAAACTATGTCCCCTCTCATCCAGCCAGGACTCCACAATTCCCCCTTTTTGTTTTTTGAGCAAGCCAGGTATAGTTGATGAGGTTGTTGATGATGATGAGAGCTGACACTAATTTTGGTCTTCAGCTTGCTACCACTCTTTCAGAGGCCCACACAAACTACAATACTAACAGTATAAGAACACAAATGCTAGTTGAAGACATAGAGATGTGAAGTGCATACCACAACCTGCTGGATATAAAGAAAGATTAAATTAACTTGAGAATGATTCATACTGATGGTAAATCTGTTACCTAGCATATTGGTGTAGATTGATTTACTTGTATTCAATTTTCTTGCTGGATTTACTTGTATCCAATTTTCTTCCTGTGTGGATGGTGGGACTAAAGTACCGCTTGACCACAACATATCATTATTGTCAATGGGAGGGAATGCATCTCACCACGTCAGGCATCGAAATAGCAGTGTATCGATAGTATGAGCGCAGTAAATTTGCACTTGGGTTATAGGTATACTTATCATATATACAAACATCCATAACATTTAGTATTGGCTATCGATATTAATTACCTAGGTTAAGATCAATGTACCTAGAACTACGACTCATGAACTATATAGGCTAAAATTAATGTACAGAAAAGCATAAAGCTGCAAACATCACCACATCTATTCCCTGCTGCATCAAATGCTTCCGAAGCCCCGACAAATCAGAGTCCAAATACAACAATCTAAAGTCAAAAACCAGAAATAGTCAATACCTGCAGAACTTACCAAACCAAAAGACACAAAACAGTTACTTAGTCCAGACAAATCCGTTAGATCACAGAAACCAAATAAATCCATCAGATCACAGAAATACAAACACGGTAACATAAAATCACACGTTCATGGTCGCGACCACACACACACACAGGCACACCAAGTTTTCAGCATAAATCCAAATATTGCAAAGACAGGACTTACAATAATATTCAACATTTAACAGACAAATACCCAAGCTTCAGTTTCAGGAAGAGTACTCTCTTTTCAATTCAGGATTAGAAAGGACACTTTCCCTTCTCGTCAGGGATATAGCTCAATGCTGTGAAGCTTTTACTATGACTAAAAAATAGGCAACAAAAAACAATACTGGAAGACTGCCTTTGCCTTATTAATAGTTCACGCTCAGAACTTTTTGGTCCAGTGATCAGAGGTTCTCCCCGAGAATCCCTCGGTGCCGGCTGGAGGTCCTGCAATCCCTCGGACCATTGAAGTTCAAGAGCAGCGTCCTACCTGGGTACCCAAAATCTATTACTAGAAAGCAGCAAAATAATTAACTTCCTAAAACTTAATGTTGGAGTTCTAGAAAGCAGGCATTCTTTACTGCAGTACTGAACGCACAGGGAATAGTTCTACTCAAATGTGTGTACCGAAAAGACACTCTTACTAGATATTTATGCCATGTTAACATACATAATCATTACATTTCTGCAAAGTACTTATCATTCTCCATTTCCCCCCTCCCCCTTTTTTTTTTTTTTTTTAATATTAATGTCTTTTGTACATGCATATTGGCACCTCTAGGCAGTTGTCAGGAGCCCTCAGGTGAAGGTTTATACTTTTCCTCACGGTGTCTGCTAGTTAACCTTTGCTCTTGTGCAGACGCAGTTCTAAAATCGCGTATACCGTGTCCTCCAAGATAGCTTCGTTATACAAAAGCTGTTGTGGGAGATAATTGCCAAATATGCAAGGAATGTATTAACTGGTGTGGGTGGTGCACCCACTGCAGTCATCAGAGTACTTGCGTTTGCTGTAATTTTTTCAGTGTTCCCTGTGTAATAGGATCATCCAGAGTGGATCTCTTCTGCTTCCATGTCAGAGGTTGCTCCCTGAGAGTGAGCGTGGTCACCTCTGGCATCGGATTCTGCGTTATGTTCTTTCAGCTCATGATATAGCTTCACATATTTTACCGGAAACCATCGAGGGCCTGTTGAAAGAAGAACACACGCACACGCTCTTCCCCACGTTATTAGTTCTACAGGACCTGTCCATTGTGATTCCCCAAATTCTTTATACCATGCTTTTGGTCGAACCACAAATGGAGGGACCATCCCGAATTGACGGTCAGCTGCTGTTGTAAATAATTGATCATCAAAACGATTTTAAAAATTAAGTACATATAATGCTTTGTCTAACTGTTCCTGTGGGGTAACACTGCCCATAGGATTCCCCCTTTTTTGTTTATTTAGCATAGCTTTGAGGGTCCCGTGGACACTTTCAACAATGGCTTGTGCAGTAGAAGAATGTTGTATACCTGTAACACGTTGTATACTCCAGTCCTGTAGGAAAACAGAAATTGTCCGTGAAACGTTCCTTTTCTCCCGTATGTGCCGTGGCTACCAGAAATCCTGAGAAAGTATCCACACTAACATGTACACAATGCAGTCGACCAAATGTTGATATATGTGGAACATCACTTTGCCACAACTCATCAGCTCGTAAACCACGAGGGTTCCCTCCTGCACACGATGGTACGGGTGTAATACATTGACAATCAGGGCATGCATGAACATTTTTTGTAGCTTGCCCCTGGGGCAAAGCAAATTGTTTATGCAAGGAAGAGGCGTTTTGATGAAAGAAGTCATGAGATAATCGGGCTTGCTTGAAACCGTGTGGCAGTACTGCTGCCATTGTCAATTTATCTGCTACAACTTTTTCTTCAGTTATTGGTTTTAGTAGAGTAGTATGTAACTACATATGCATTATAAAATATACACATACACGATTTTCTAATTTCAATAGCAATTTCATCTGCAATGCATTGAACAATATTCACAACATGCAGAATCTGAGACAACATTGAGTGGTTCAGTCGAAAACAATTGAAAAAAAGTGCAAGGCCGCTGATAGCTTAAAAATTTGTGTGGATCCTTCAATGACTAAAATAGATGATTGTTAATCTGATGAATTTGTTTGTTTCCAAAACACTATTCGTGCTCCTTTAATAGGGACAGAAACACGTCGTTTTTTTCGCTGCAATGAAATTTGAGAAAGGGAATGTAACAGCTTATTTTGTGGAAGGGTATAACGTATGTTATTTAAATAATCAGCTAGAGCGGCTTGCAGTGATAAGGATTCACTGTTTAAAGCGACAAAGTCATCTTTAGCCAGCAGCAGGTAAATAATATCAACTTGCTGACAGTGATTCCAACCTTGTGCTATTAAGGACACTATGATGTGTACCTTTGAAGTCAATGTTTTCATGGGCGTATGAGACAAAGAGATTCATTCCAGAGTCTTCAACTGCTGCGTGTTAACACACCACTGATCGAAAAGAGGGTAAGGCTGTAAAACAAAACCTTCATAAATGATATACAAATTTGTTGGCAATTCGACATTAATTCTGAAGGTAAAGGCAATTGCAATTCTATCTGAAATCTTTTGTAAAACAGTTTTTGCTTTTGTCATTGATCTTCGGGAAAATAATAAATTTGAGTCCCTTTTAACAAAGTAAATAGAGGGGACAAATCTTCAGCTGTAAAGTCAATATTTTCACCTTTCAGCAGAGTGAATAACATCATCTAGGTAGACCATCTGAACCCTGGAAAGATAATAAAGTCCAGCTGTTTGTTCACAAGGAATTCTACTGCAGTAATTGAATTGTATACATTTTTTGGTAACCAAGTCCTTGAATGTCAGAAAGATGGTTCTCGCCGTGCCGCTTCTGGGCTGGCCAGGACGGGCCGGCGCGCTGGGATCCAGGGAAGGGGGGGAGGGGGGGGGGGTGGAGTGGGAGAGAACCCGCCGCCGGTTGCCCGGGGCGGGCCATGTGCCCCACCAGGTGTAAGGTTTGCTGACCCGTTCGATGCGGTGGCTGCTGGTGCGGCGGCTGTACAGCGTCTGAGGGACCGTGCATTTTTATGTTGGAATTCACCTCGTTTTGATCTCAGGTCGGGTACGCCAATTGCTGTCGCGAGACCCTGTCGTGCACTTTTGGGATGCCGGATTTTTACACCCCACTTCCCATTTCTCTGGATTCAAAGGATCGTCAGGTTTTGGCAGATTTACTTCCCACATTTCTCATGTTCGGTAGGAATTTCGTCGTATGTAGGGTTAAATTTCAACAGACTGCTGCTCTGTCCTTGCTTTTGAGATAAGGACAGAGGTATAGCAGCTGCTTCTAAGATAGTCTCTGTAAGTTTTAGAGCATTTAAAGCTGTATGCACTGATTTCCAAGTAATGATTTTCTCAGGGATTTTAAACTGCAAGGCTTTGTTCTTTCAAACTTCACTGTAAAAAAGTTTTTAATGGAGCCTTCGCTCCTTTTTTCGGTGACTGTCCCATTCTCCAGTGAGCCGGAGGCGGGGCGCAGACCCGATTACTGCTCAGGGTCTGCTGGACCCAGCCCCTGCTCACGGCTTTTTTCAGGTGCTACATTTGCAACAAAAGGACTTTTCTGAATGACTCTGGCCACTTTTTTTCTCTGCTAACACATTTTTTAACGCTTCATAAACCAAACGCCAAGTTGTTAATACTCGGCTCGCATTCACGTCACGCCTTGAAGTATGTTTAAAAGGTAAATCTCCTAACACCTTCCAAGTTAAAATACCAAAAACACGCGGTGATTCCACGGGCACTCCATTACTTCTGAGTCAGGCTAACAACAGCTCGAAAAACAGGGACTAATTATCGCTCCTCTTTGTTGCCAACCTGTATGCACAGAGTCCACGATTCTCTGCCACACATCCAAGTCGAACAACTGATCTGTTTCCTGATTTTTTGCACTCGCTGGTATTGTGGTTATCCCCCTTACAGTTCACACCCCACTTTAGCTATCCCTCTCCACCGTACCCCCGACCCTTCCCTGGTTCCCAACCCCCCATTCCACGGCACAGCGCAAGGTGGGGCTGGAAGAGAAAACGGGTTATATGGGTTAGGGACTGGT
Organism: Opisthocomus hoazin; assembly: GCF_030867145.1. Classification (NCBI taxonomy): domain Eukaryota; kingdom Metazoa; phylum Chordata; class Aves; order Opisthocomiformes; family Opisthocomidae; genus Opisthocomus; species Opisthocomus hoazin. The sequence continues at coordinate 5,060,622 of NC_134426.1, read as the reverse complement.
GGCTCCGGCAGCAAAGTATCCGTAACCTTCTCATCTGTACAACGAGTCACTGGAGTCCTTGGAGACGGCGACGTAGGCAGAGGAAGTGGAGGATACCGCGGTATAGGATTCGGGGACATGGGACAATCGGAAGGGGCAGCGGTGGCGCCTGGCCAATCTGCGGGCGGTGGCGCCTCAGCACATCCCTCTCCGCGGCGCGGTGGCGGTGGTGGTGACTCTGGCGGTGGGGGTGGAAACCCTGTGCCAGTGGGTCTAGCCGCACGTACTCCTTTTCCTGGACCGCAGCTTTCCCTGCCTCCACGGGCTGCCGACTCGGACCCCCTCATGCTTTCAAAGATGGCATAGGGAGGCTAGGACCCTGAAACAGCAGAGTTGTTGCCAAGCAGGTCCCTCCCTCGGGTGTTAATGTAGCGAAAGCAGAGGTAACAGCTTAAGTCCTTTCTCCGTGCAGCAGCAACAGAAACTTCAAGGTAGCTGAGTCATATTGTAACCATCTCACAGAGAGGATGGGTTGGAGGAGATTAGCCACTGCTGACTCTTCCTATATCAGTGTGGACCCCATCTCCTCCCCGGCCCAATCAACTTCACGAGTTGCTTTGCCGTTGCGTCTATTCCTCTCTTAGAGAGCATACCGACAAGCAACGTTGCCGCAGCCTCTATCTTCATGCTTGCGACCCTGGCCTCCACATTCAATTTTAGCTGCGCCAGGCAGCACCAGTGGGGCTCGTTTTCTCCCTGGGAGGCGGCCGTCCGTGTCTGCCCTGCGACGCTGCACCCAGGCAGCACCACTCTCAACCGTTGTTTTCCCACTCCCCTCCTCTAGCTGCTTACTGCAGACTCGGAGATTCTGCAGGAAGATGAATCATTTTTTGCCACAGGAAACTAAACCATCCTCTGCTACCAGTTGTTGGAGTGGGAGACGGACCCGGAGTAACGATGAAATCTCAATGTGAGTGTGATCGTTCTCCTTTATTAGTCAGCAAAACAAGGTTTATATAGCAAAGCAGTTACAGCCTCTGATTGGTTAGTTATCTTAACCATATATAGTCAAAATAGCTACAACTCGCTGTGATTGGTGCAGAGCTGCATCTCGATGCGGAAGCGACAATAAGGCAGGAAGCAACAACGTGGCAGTCCCCCTGCTCCAGTGTTCCGTGTTCGCCACTCTACTTCTGTAGCAGTGTTCCGTGTTCACTACTTTCAAGGTCTGTCTCCGTTACCAAGCCTGGGTTGCTCAACCGCACCAAACTATGTCCCCTCTCGTCCAGCCAGGACTCCACACACGCTGCGACTTCTTCGGTCTCGGCTGGCGCAGGCAACAGGAGTCCTTGCTTCTCGCTCTTCTGATACTCGGAGATCTCCTCTTTGAGCTGTTCATCCTTCAAAAGGAAAACATTTGCTTGTATTTTTGGTGAAGGTTCATCTTACTGTCTTAGAGAATTAAGATTCCCCTCAAATTCGCTGTAGATACGCCGCAGATTTATTAATATTAACCACTCAGCTTGAGGGATCGGTTGAGATCATGCGGCTGCTCCAACCTTGCGGCCTCAGACTATTCAGAGAGCTAAAAGCAGTAAAAGGGGGAACGCTGCTATGTTCAAGGGTAAGCGATTTTTCTCCATTTATTTCAATTACTGATCACGCACATGTCGTACATTCCCTTTTACCGAACAGGACTGGGTGCAGAGGGGTAGACAATCACTGTTTCTGAGGATGCCTTTTGGCCTTTGCTGTTATCGATGGGATCAATAGAATACTGTTATTAGCAGGTAACTCTTCACGTCACACACTCACTCACTCACTCACACACTCACTCACACTCGCTCTTGGCTACCAGTTGGAGCAGCAGCCGGGAAGCAAAGCCCAGCCATCGACTCACAAGCACGGGGTCGTACCGCAGTGACTTCTGGCCGGGTGTGTTGGTGAAGCCCCGCAGAGGGTGCTCACCTTCACCAGATGCAGGTACCATCCCGTGCTCTTCAAGCGTGGCCAGCAGCACCCATGGGTGCCAGCTGAGCCTCACGCAGTCGATGCCACGGACCTCGCATGGGTTCAGCAGAACACTGCCGTCACCACTTTATCATTTTTCACAGATTTAGCAGCACTGCTAGTCTCTGAAGCTACCAGCCCTCGCAAAGCGTTCACAGGCCACCTTCTCAGCACGCATTTTTCCTTTCTTCAGCCTCGTGCTATGCCTCCACCCACACCCACAGGCACCTGGCGAGCCCGCTCACGCCACGCAGATGCCGAATCCTGCAGGGTTAAGGCTCAGTACACCAACTGGTGGAGCACATGGCAGGGATGGGGTCGGTCTCCCACAGACCACCAAGCCAGAGCCAGCTGTCCAGCCTGCTCCTCACCCTGCTGTCCGGAACTCACCGGCAGCAAAAAGACCTCAGGATGCAGAACTTCTGTGTCTCCTAACAAAGTAGAGTTTCAGCTTCTACATACTAAAAATGGTGGGTTTCTAACTTCTGTGCCAACAGTTAAACCTCATTCCTAAGGAATAAAGGTAATTTGCTTTTAGCTTAACAACGTGGTTGGTTGGAAGCAGTCTCACTCTGGCTGCATTTTTTTTCTGTACAGAGAAAACAATATCTTACACTTCTCTGCAAATTTTTTGTGTCTATGTATTTCTCTCTTTATATGTAATAAAAACATAGGTATACACACAAAAGTGTATGTATACATAGCGACCGAAAGAAGCAGTGTGCTAAAGCAAATACAATGTTATCTGGAATTAAAAAAAAGTAAACTGAGCAGTACGAACTAAATTACGTAATGTTTTTGCAGACCCAGAAACAGACTGTCCTGCAAATACAAGCTTTGAGATTACAGACGCGCTTAGATGCTATGCTAAGGAAGAACCAGCAACTTCTTTCAGCGGAAGGAACAGAACTACATACTCAAATTTTTAAATTCTCAAATGTGAATAAATTATATTCAAGAAAGTAAGTTTTCAATATTATCATAAAGAGACGGGCATGGTACTGTCAGAGATACTTCTATTGATTTAAAAATACTCATTTTGATCCGAGAGACCAGCATGACAGCTGCTGAGCTATCTGTGCTGGGGCAGCATACGTAATTATAGGCTGCCGGCAAGCAATTACAGGCTGCTGAAGGACTGATATAAAGAATTGGAGTTAAGAACAGACACCAAATTTGTGCCAAATGACACTTTTTAATGGGAAACAGACTGTTGTGTTCATTCACTGTTGGCAATCTTGGTAAGAAACTATCTGGTTGATAAAGACTACTGCATTTAGAGAATCCTAAATTCATTACGTCAAACATTAATGGTAATGACAGTCACTTAAGAAAGCCAACACAAAATGAAAAGGAATAAGTTTATCTGCTACTGAGCAAATCAATGCAGCCAAAATAAAAAGCCAAAGAGGTAGAGAAGTATCAAAACATAAGCATAAATTAAAAATTGTTTAAAAATGGCTAGGTATTGGGGTTTAGACTAACTTATTTGTTGTCTTTAATAACAGTCCCTAGGAAAAGTTAGGAATGTTGCGTACTCTGTTTGCTCGCTTAAATTGTACAGACGTTGGCCAGTAAGAGCAAGCACCGAGCCGATACTGCTCGCGTCTTTCAGGACTCTGCTGCAAGCCCTAAAGCACATACGCAGTGTGAGCCCGTGCAGCCCCCTCCGTTTGGCGAGGCATCAAACCCTTCCTGCACCAGAGGATGCTCTGAGAGCCGCCTTTTTTCAGGGCTGCAGTAACAGCAGCTGCCTTAAAGCACTCTTTGGATAATTGTTCTGCCCATTTCCCAAAGTCTATTACTCCATGAGTCACACAGCGTCAGAACCGCAGCTCTGGAAAGAGCTGCTGCAGAAAAAGAGAGGGGAAATCAGAGCAGCGAGGCAGGTGAAGGAGCGAGGCGGAACGTCCAGAGCCAGCCCTGGGCTGTCGACCACGCAGAGGCTTCTCGGTGCCGCAGGAGACCCGGCAGCGGGAGATGGCTACTCACCAAATCAAGGAATGCTTTCCTTTCCAAGTCAAGTGCTTGGACCCATTCTCGCAGCGCCAGGATTTCCTTGTCCAGTCTGCTGTTGTGCTCCATGGTCTTCTGTAGCTCAGTTTTGTCTGTACAGAACAGGAAAAACACCTGGTCACCAGCCCTGGTCTGCACTTTGACCTCCACCAAGCTCAGAGAGGAATAAGGGTTCACAGGAATAAGGGTTCCAAAATTGCACTGCCCTTATGCACAGGTGTACGCGTGCGACAGCAGAGAGAGGAGTTCCCCAGACGTATGGGAACATCTTCTCTTATTCGAATGGTAGAGGTTTATGTTTCTGGAGATCCAGGCTCAATAGCAGTGCTCTGTTTATTACAGCGGTCCCTCCATAGTTATTCCAGAGACTCAGTTTACCTCTAGAATATGGAAAATGCCTCACCTCGGATATTTAGGTACGGGTTTCACAAACAGCTAGGGTAAGTTTTGAAAAGCCCAAACAGCCATATTTCTGATTTTCATCACAAATTTCATAATTTGCTGCAAGCCAAAACACAGTCACAGTTCATGTATCAGTGCTGTGCTAGCACCTATGTTTACGAAATGGCCAGTACAGTAAAAATTGTGGTTGTATACCAACCCTCCAAGCCTGAATCAACAAACATCTGCAACCATCACACCAGTTAATGCAGACTATCCCGTATTTCGAGTGCAAGAAATAGGAAAAGATGTATTAGGAGCAGACTGACAGAAATTTGTCCGCATATACACTGGTATCCTAATCCTAAGCAGAACTAGCAAGAAGACATTTTTCCTTATAGAAAAGATGAACAAAGATTTTTCCCTTTTCAGCTTCATGCTGGGCACAGGAAATTTCAGCTTAAATTTGACTTTTATTCAGACAAAAATAACAACATACCTTCTTTCTTAGTCCCAATCTGGCAAAAAAAAAACAAAAACACAACCCCAAACCTCTGTTTCAAACAAGGATTTTGATATTGGATTTTCAGTTTTGTTATTTAAAATAAAAGGCAAGGAATGCCTCCTACCGAAGCGTTCATTTTGCTGAAGAGCCTGTTTACCGCTGCAGAAAGCCTTGCTAAAATTCTGGATCTTCTCTGCATGTTGACACCGTGACTTAGCGCTCGCTCTCCGCTCGCTCACCCCTTCCTCCCGGTGCTCGGGCGCTGAGCACGGGGCCGGTTCTACAAGGATAACAGAGTTTTGCTGTGTTCAGGTTTGGAAGGGACCTCTGTGGATCATCTAGTCCAACCCCCTTGCCAAAGCTGGGTGACCTACAGCAGTCTGCACAGGACCTCCTCCAGGTGTGTTTTGAATATCTCCAGAGAAGGAGACTCCACAGCCTCCCTGGGCAGCCTGTTCCAGGACTCCGTCACCCTCAGAGGGAAGAAGTTCTTCCTCAGGTTCAGCTGGAGCTTCCTCTGCTTCAGTTTGTGCCCATTGTCCCTTGTCCTGTCGCTCGGCACCACTGGAAAGAGTCTGGCCACGTCCTCCTGACACCCACCCTGCAGATACTTAGAGGCATTTCTAAGGTCCCCTCGCAGCCTTCTCTTCTTCAGGCTGAACAAGCCCAGCTCTCTCAGCCTCTCCTCGTAGGAGAGAAGCTCCAGTCCCCTCATCATCCTCGTAGCCCTCCGCTGGACTCTCTCCAGTAGCTCTTCATCTCTCTTGAAATGGACACAGCACTGCAGATGGGGCCTCACTAGGGCAGTGTACATGGGAAGGAGAACCTCCCTGGACCTGCTGGCCACACTCCTCCTAATACACCCCAGGAGACCATTGGCCTTCTTGGCACCCAGGGCACACTGCTGGCTCATGGTCAACCTGTCGTCCACCAGGCCACCTAGGTCCCTCTCCACAGAGATGCTCTCCAGCAGCTCAGCCCCAAGCCTGTACTGGTGCCTGGGGTTGTCCCTCCCCAGGTGCAGGACCCTGCATTTGCCCTTGTTGAACCTTATCAGGTTCCTCTCTGCCCAGCTTTCCAGCCTGTCCAGGTCACGCTTAATGGCAGCACAGCCTGACGGTGTATCCATCACTCCTCCCAGTTTGGTGTCATTAGCAAACTTGCTGAGCGTACACTCTAACTCTTCATCCAGGTCATTGATGAAGAAGTTAAACAAGACTGGGCCCAGTACTGACCCCTGGGGGACACCACTAGTGACCGGCCTCCAACTAGACTCAGCACCGCTGATGACAACCCTCTGAGTTCTGCCATTCAGCCAGTTCCTAATCCACCTCACCGAACACTCATCCAGCCCACACTTCCTGAGCTACCCTAGGAGGATGTTCTGGGAGACTGTGTCGAAAGTCTTGCTGAAGTCTAGGTAGACAACATCCACGGCTCTCTCCTCATCTACCCAGCCAGTCATGCCATCGTAAAAAGCTATCAGATTGGTCAGGCATGATTTCCCCTTGGTGAATCCATGCTGACTACTCCTGATAACCTTCTTTTCCTCCACTGAATCAGTGTCCCCGAGTGGAGGCTCTCTTCCCAGCCAAGGTCAGCCCAGCGCAGTGTCCCTGCGGGCAGGCACAGAGGACAGGCCATCCCCCGGCGTCATGACGGGGCGCTCAGTGCCCAGGGAGGGACTGCAGCTCCCAGCATGCCCCGGCGTGGGGGAGAGGCACTGCAGCTCCCAGCATGCCCCGGGGTGGGGGAGAGGCACTGCAGCTCCCAGCATGCCCCGGGGTGGGGGAGAGGGACTGCAGCTCCCAGCATGCCCCGGGGCCGGGGACTACAGCTCCCAGCATCCCCCGTGCCCTGCCCAGGCCACTGCCGCCCCGCCCACTCCCAGCCCAGGCCCCGGGCCCTCTTCCAGGCCGCTCTCCATGGAGCCCCCACCCTGCCCGAGCCCCAGGCCCCCGGCCCCGCAGCATGGAGCAGCTCCGGGCAGGGCTCGGCTGCCCCGGCCCCAGGGAGAGCCCCCGGGGACGCCCGCCCTGCCCGGGACTGGCACCGGGCCTCCCCCAGACCCCCCTAGCCAGCCCCCGGCCTGACCCCCGGCCCCCACACCCACGCTGAGGAGAGTCCCGCAGGCCGAGCCGGCCTCCCCCGAGCTGGGATGGCGACCGTGGCCCCTCCAGCAGTGCGGAGACCCCCTCGCTGGGGAGGCAGGCGGGGGACAGCTGCCAGGGCTCTGCTGTCCCCAGCCGTAGAGCCTTGCTGAGCCCCATGCTGTGGGGGCTCACGCAGGGACGCCATGGGAAAGCACGGGAGGATCGGGGCAGACAAACCATTCTGACAAGCTTCCAGGAGTATTGAGTTCCCCTCTAATAGCTGCTGTTGCAAGCGCCACAGTCAGGCGGTGTTGGCCTGCAAGGGCACGTCCTGGGCTTTATTCTGCTTTTGCCAAGGAGCAGGAGATGTATGTGCAGGGAGGATCCCCAGCAGATGCAGTTTCATCTTCACGACCGCGCACAACAGATGAACCCACCCAAATGGCATCTGCTTACACTTCAGAGACCTGAGGCCCCTTTGCCCTCAAGTGCCCCGTTTTCCCAGGAAGCTCAGCAGAGGGCTTTTCTGGAGCACAAGGTTTTGCACCAGCTTCTGCCTTCCTCCCCACCAAAGCACAGGATCGTGTGTCTTTGAGCAGACAAAGCTCCGCTATCGAAGCCAGGCCAAGGAATTCTCTCAGCACAGCACGGGTCCATCCTTCCCAGGTGGACATAGGTAGAATTTGTCCTGCCAGAACACCTTCTGTGCCCACCCACCTTATGCAGACAAAGCCTCAAAAGCAAATCAGCGCTTTGGGAGCTCAAGACTCCAGAGGAGCAAGGGTCCTGAAATCGGTTCAATTCTTCAAGCCCACCTGACCACTGAAGAGCCACATCTGGAGCTGCTTACCTGAGCCCGATGGGTTTCCGCTCTGTGCCCTGGTCTGGCCCAGACTCTCTGCATTGCCACTGAAGCATCCGCACCGCGGGTCCTGAGGGCTCTTAGCAACGGCTTCTGCTAACATCTCATTAGACCTGTGAAAAAGGCAGGAGCATGCAAGAACGGCTGTTACTCATCGTGGCACAAAGGTGTTCCCCAAGGGTGATGCTACGCTGTTGGACTCATGCACACAAACTTCCCAACCACCCAAAGGTACTGCTTCTCGGGCTCTTCTGAGCAACCTGTCTTATATCTTCCCTTGTAGGACCTTTCCTAGAAGGTGGTAGGGACTGCAGGCTCCCTCCCTCCCCCTGCTGTAAACTCCAACAGATGATGCACCGCCATAACGGCAGCTGAACAAAGTCCTGTTGCCTCACAGGCTCCTCTTGTGTCCCCTCTGCCTTTCCAAGTGCGTCTATCCTAAGGTGGAGCAGAAGAGCAGCAGAAATGAAGCTCCTCTTTTCCACCACCCTGCAGCAAGGAGAGACGGCTACAGAAAACTGTTTGAAGAAAAAGAACCAAAATGTCCTGCAGACAGGCCTGATTCGTTGTGTTACTTCAGGGTCAGTAAAGAGAAAGGCAAAAGGGCCTCCATAATGGGAGAGCCCAAGGCGTGCTCTTCTGAGAAGTACGCCGTCTTGAGCGTACGCATCCTGCTGACCAGATCCAAGAAAGGGAAGTGGGGTGGAAAAGCCATGAAGAAGAGGGTCGTATTCCCATAACGTGGGGGAAAAACAGAAGACATTTGGACTTACATTTTTAATGTCTTCGTAAAGCATCTTCTAATTTCCTGGTCCACCAGATAACATTTCACCCAACTTTTTAGTTCAGCCTGCGCACGTGCCACTTGCAGTGCGCTCTTCTCCTGCAAGCTCTGTGCTCTCTCCAGCTCCGATTCCAGAGCGCTCACTCTCTGCTCCAGCAGTTTTCTCCAGGAGGCGTCAGTGGTGCAGATCTCCTCTCTTCTGGCTTGAGTGGCTGCCTGTGTCTAAAGCAGAAGGCGCAACTTCAAGAAACAGGAAGAAAAAGACAACCCCCCCGGCTCTCAAAAAGCCTGCTCTTCCTGCCATTTGTACACAAAAGCTAGTATTAAACAGCCTACAGCGCTGCATGGACAGGGAGAAGGAAAAGGCGGCATCTTTCTCATGCACACAGGTCCCACCACACGCACAGAGGCACTTTGACGCAGCCTTTTGCAGCTCCCCAGCTTCCCTACAGGAAAGGCAAACCCACAGCACCAACAAGGAGAGCCGGATGCCCAAGACCAAACACCTAAAACGCCATCACCACCACCACGAATGAACGCAATGCAGACTACAGATGCAAATGGTACATAAACTGACCTGCAAAAGTGGGCTGAGATGCTGCTTCTGTCCCGTTTCTGCCTGTGCTATCTGTTCACACTGTTCTCCAGAAAGCGCTGCTGTCGTACGAGCCACGCCAGCAGTCGCCAAGCCGTGCGGCACAAGAGTAGCCACGAGCCCTCGCAGCTGCTGGTTTGCAGGTGCGAGCTGCAGAGATGTTTCACGCTCCAACTCCAGCTGTGCGGAGAGTTCACACATCTGGATGCAGGGAATAAACAATCTGTCTTAGGCAAAGGGCTCTCAAATCTCCGCCAAACTCATTCACATGGCCACAACCTCTGCACGGTGTCGGAACAGAAGCCCGTCTCCAAAGAGCACGGCCGCTTCGTTCTTCCCCACCGAGGTGCTGTCCCAAGCTCACTGCCTTCCCACAGCCTCGGAACGAGCTCCCTGAAGAGCCAGCTGACTTTTTCAAGGTGAGAGGGGAGAAGGCAGCGAGGAGAAAGGAGCTAAAAGCACCCTCGAGCCTGGACAACTGTTGTTAGTGATGCAGAAGCTCATAACGTCCTCAGAGAAGTCTCTCCTGTATTTGTTTCCAAATTATTTTCTTGTCTGGCACTCTTTGAAGCAACGGAACAGCTTCCTCCATACTGACAGGTTTACAGACTTTGCATACCTTGGCCTTAGCCTTGTCCAAGTCCTCTTGCAAGCGGGAGTTTTCCTCCTTCAGGTAATCGCGTTGGAGTGTGGAAGCTTTCAGTAACGTTTCTGCTATCCTCTGCTTTCTTGAAGCATCAGTGAGCTCTTCTTGCAGCCGTCCCACTGTTCTCTAGGGAAACAATGTCACGGGAGGACAGAGAAAAAGGTAAGAAGCCAAAATCTGTCTTTTGACTTGCAGTTACTAGATAATATACCGAGATCGGTTCTCTAAGTGCATCGCAAAGCAGAGCAGCCTCATCCCCTGGAAGAAGGCGACATCTGCACAGCTGACGGTCTCTAGCCATCCTTGGCAAGTGAAGACAACTACAGAAATGCCATCTCTGAAGGATGATTTCTGTTTCCAGCACATTCTGCTGGGAAGATGCGGAGACTGTATCTACGTATGCGTCTATAAGCACGTCTCAAGGCTTGCCGGCACCTTCCGCAATTCCAACAAAACCAGAACCAGCTCGAGTGATGGACTCCCACGCACGTAGCTTACACCTGCTGACTTTCCGGAGCACCAGACAGACTTGGGAACTGCTTTGCTTTCAGTCATTCCTGCTCAGTGATCACCTCACCTCTTTTTCTACTTTGTCCGCCTCGCATATAAAGGCATCGCTCACCTTATGTTCTTGGGCGGCCTTGTTCCGCACCTCTCCCAGCTGCTGACGGAGGAAAACATTTTCACTCTGGAGCTGGGACAGTTGTTCCTGCAGCCCTTCTGCCTGCTTGATGACATCTTTTCTCTCTTGAGCGTTCTTCGGGGGTAGAGCGTGCTGCTCCTTTGCCTTCCTCCGGGCCTGATGTAATTCTCTTTCTGCTCTATCTAAAGCCAGTGTCTTCTCCCGAAGAGTTTCTTTCAGTTGCTCCACTTCCTGCTCCAGCCTGCCAGCTTTTCTTTTGGCTTTGTTCAGCTGCTGACACAAGCTCTTGTTGGTTTCCAGCACCTCAGAGATGTGCGCGGGCACAGTGAGCCGGACATCACATGCTCTCAGAATGTCTTGCACATCGGCACTTTCTGGTGTCCCAGGACTTCTGAGGCTCCGGTGGCAAAGGGACGAGTCCAACCCTGGGGTCGGTATTTGGGCTGTGATGTTTCCTGTCTGCTCAAAGGGAAAGAATAAAAATGGACGGAACTTAGGAAATCAGCTCAAAACAGGAGAGAGCGGCAGCATGTCAGAGACCCAGAAGAGGACTGTCACTAACTTGACGTCGGATGAGAAAAGAGTTTCCAAGAACCCTGCCTTTGGCATTACTCATGGAAAAGTCTTCTTCTGCATTAGGGTGTGATAGAAGCCTAAAAGGAAGTCTCCAATGTAAAGCCTTGGGGTTTACATACCTCCCCCTCAGAGCTTTTGCCCTCCTCGATGGCTTCTTCATCAGCTGGCGACTCACGGCCGGCAGACTCCCAGTATACGGCAGGCTCATCTACATTAAAACCACACATTTTTGGAACCACAGTGATCTAATACAGCTCCTTGGTGCCTAGAGCGCTTCCCGAATCATCGTGCTTCCCGAGACAATCTTAGCACAAACACACACCCCAAACCCATGAAATCCTAGTGAGAGACCTGTCACAACGCGGATGCGAAATGCATCTCTTCTCCTGCTTGGGAGTTCGTTTCCTCGAGAGCACACGCCTGCGCCATGTGCCAGGGACATCACTCGAAGTGACGAGAAAGGAGCCAAAAAGGAAGCAGTGTCTCGAGAATTCTGCTTCCCAGGGACAACACCTGGCAGAGCATTTGTTCCCGGATGACAAGGAACCCCTCCACGCCGTTTCCAAACACCTTGTCTCCCTGGCAGCCCACCAAAAGGGCAGGCGACAGCCCTTTTCCCCATCGCCTCCTCCGCGCTGGAGAGTCCTACCTGCTCTCCCCAGAGCGGGTGCACACCGCCTATCTCCAGCAGCTCCTGCCCTGCGGCGAGCGCTGGGTGCTGACACCCGTTTTGCATGGCCTGGAGCAGCTCCTCCCTCGTTTTCCTGCTCCCTGGGGACCGCAGGGCACACGCTGGGTCTGGGCCTGGAAAGACAGACAGCACAACCTCTTGGACTCACCGCAAGAACAACGGCCCTTTTCATCTTTCCCTCCCCTGGGAACCAACATGCCCAGGCACGAAGTGAAGCCCCAGGGCAGGAGAACAGCCCAGGAGTTTCCCAAAGAGCTCCTGCCTGCCTGCGCCCGTTACCTCTCGTCCTTCTCCCGGCAGTTGTTGTCACCAACAGCCGCCTGCTTCTTCACTGGCAGCGGCGCTGGGGCAAGCCCCCAGTGGTGGACATGCAGTGTGGCTTGTTCCAGACGTCCTGCAAGATCTTGTCAGCGATGCTTCCAAAGGACACATGCTGCTTCTGTGCCCTCCTCCTGCACAGGAACCGCCAGATGCTCTTCATGGCCCAGCAGGAATAGGCACCGCACTGCCTTGCCTCTCACCGACGAGCGGTGGCAGGCAGGATTGGGTGGGCGCTGCCGGGTGCCAGCTGCCAGCAGAGGAGCCGAGCCCTGAGGAGCGGCAGGGCACAGGCAACTGCCTCTGGGCTGAGCACACCACCAGCAGCAACGGCAGCACCAGCACAACACCACTGGCACAGCACCAGAAGCACCAGTACAGCAGCACCAGCACCAGCACAGCACCACTACCACCAGCACGGCACCAGTACCACCAGCACAGCACCAGCACAGCACCAGCAGCACCAGCACAGCACCAGCAGCACCGCCAGGTACTGTGTGTGCAGGGTCTGTGCCAGTGCCCCAGGTCTAGCGAACGCGTGTGCTGACGTCATGAACGGCTCAGTGACATCATAAGGTGCTGGGAACTGGGCGGTGCTGGTGGCAGAGGCCTGCAGGGCGGACGTGCGCGTGTGCTCAGCACCTTTCTGCGCACACCCAGGCCACGTGCTCAATCAAAACGGCCCCTGGCGCACGGTGTCCAGGTCCACCAGCTTGCCCAAGGCCACCTCTCCAAGGCTCCCAGCACCCTGCACGCTCAGGGCACCCACCGTCCTCCTCTCCTCTCCAACACATGGGGTCGGCAGGGCGGGCTCTGGCCGCCAAGGTTCCCTGCAAGCACGAGAGGCAGTGGCTGGACACCCCGTGTGCCATTTTGGGCTTCCTGGGCTCTGGCTGTGTGTTCTGGGGCACCCTGGACCCCTCGGGGCACCCCTCTCTGCAGCCCTGGGTGTGTCCCTTGGAGGGCACCCTGTGGGGGGATGGCAAGGCTCGACCGAATTGCTTGTTGTAGAAAATCCATTTTAAGCTTAGCACACGGTGTCCTTGACAGAACAAGGAATTTAACAAATCAACTCTGCGGTTAGCAAGAATGTGAAAAACAGGATGCAGCTGGAGAAGAATGAAGAAGTATGGGCGGAGTTGACATTTAGCTGGCTAGCCAATAATGAGCTCTAAGTTTGCAATATGTAGTAGCTAATTAACCACTCTATAAATTGTGTAACCAAACTGTAATAAACGAAGCTTGCTTATCACTCACATTGAGTTGGCTGCATTCTTCCGCCGTCTCTCCAGGACAGCAACCCTCGGGGTAGAACTTCGCCCCGACATTTGGCGCCCGAACAGGGACCTGGAGCAGCGGCAAGGAGCAGGGCACTGGGAGCAGCGACCAGGGGGCAGGAGCGACCGAACACTGCGCTGTGGTGTGTCGACTCAGGAGCCTGACTACGCGATCTTGCGTACGCTCGCCACTGCAAGGGCTACAGGTCAAGGGCTGCAAGGATATCGCTTCGGCAGGTATATGTTATGAATTTTTAATTACAGGATAAAGGATTAACGATAGAGGTATGGATAAGGAAGTAGCCCTAGAGTTATTACAGCGCTTTTTAGAAAAGCGGGGAGTAGAGCTTGGTTGTATTAAACAGCTAGCGGGTCTAGTGGCAACCGGTAAGCTCAAAGGGTTTTTTAAGAGTCCAGATTCGGTGTTTGAGGAGAAGGAGTGGAGAGATTTTGGAGACGTATTATGGGACATGGTTATTGATGACGATAAGCTAGCCAAGAAATTAATGAAGCCGTGGCGGGAAGTTATCAATTGCATTAAGAGGTATAAGGTTGAGAAAAATCTTGCGGCCGTCGCTACTCAGAAGTTAGAAAAGATAGAGCCGTCTGCCCCCCCGCCGGAAACGGGATTTTCCTCATTCTCCAGTGGGGCCACGGCACCCGCTGGCGACAATGCCTTGCTGTTTAGTACAAGCAAGGTCCCCGAACCACCGTGCTGGGAGCCCGTGGCGGTGACGATAAAGGAAAATTCCGGTGACTCCAGGTCGGAGAGTGTTCGAAAGCCTGAAGGAGAGGGTGTGTCAGTAGATGAGCAAAGATTAGCAGAGGAGGACAAAGGAACGGAAAGGGGTGTACCAGGCTGTAGACGTCCGATAGGGGTTAATTGGAAAAAGATAATGAGTGAGGCTGCTGAGGCAGGAGATTTTCTCCCACTAGCCTTTCCAGTAGCATTTGAGGAAGATGGATATGGAGATCTGCAAGGCAGGCATACTCCCATGAATTGGAAGTTGTTGTCCCAGTTGCGAAGTACTGTGACCGAGTCAGGGTTGCACGGCGAGCCATCTAAGCAGATGCTGAACTATATATGGGGAGGTGCTGTGCTTTGTCCTGAGGATATTAAGGTTATCATGCGAATGATTATGACCCAGTCGCAGTTATTGCTGTGGCAGGCTCATTGGCAACGATATTGTGAAGCGTCCGCTCAGGTGCCGCGGGAGCAGGGTGATCCGTTGCGAGGCGTAACAGTGGAACAACTGATGGGGGCAGGTCCTTTTGTCACTATCAGGGCACAACTGCAGATGGGGCCGCAGCGATGCTTGGAGGCTATGCGTACGGCTAGGGCTGCTCTTGAACACGTCAAAACTGCGCAGCCCTCGCCGTCCTATATGGGCATTAAGCAAGGAAGGGAGGAAACTTTTGCTCGCTTTATTGATCGCCTCACTAGTGCCATAGAACAGTCAGATGTACCGGAATGGATGAGGGCAGCTTTGCTGAGGCAGTGTGTTATTCAGAATTCGAATACTCAAACTAGAAACATCATAAGTTCTTTACCCGCTGATGCCACAGTAGAACTGATGTTGGATAGAATGAGTAGGGTACCGGTAGGACCACAGCTATGTTGGTCGAGGCTATGAAACAGTTAGGAAGCGATATCCTTCAAGCCCAACAACAGGCCTTCACAGCCCAACAGCAAATCCAACAGCAAGTGTTCGCCGCTCTGCAACCCCTTCGAGTTAATGCTGCGGAGGCACGACCGAAGCCGCCACGAAACTTTAAGTGTTACCGATGTGGGCGAGAAGGACATATGAGACGAAATTGTCAAGCCACGAGGGTGTGGTGTGAGAACTGTCATACGAATAATCACAATACCGAGATATGCCTCAAGTCGGGAAACGGTCGGATGAGCTCGTCGAGTCGCCGCGCCCCGACACAAGTAGCAGCTCCAGCAGTGCAACAAGAAGCTCCCAGCTTACCAACGCCCACCACGACGTCAGCGACAAGTTACAACCAGCAACAGCCGGCAGCCTCGGGATGGATGTGGCAACGGCAATAACTGTCACCCTATTGGATCAGAAACCCCAGAGAGTACCAAGCAATGTGAAAGGACCACTGATCATCAATAAGCAAGCATGTGGAGCATTAATAATCGGCCGTTCATCGACAAGCTTAAAAGGCTTGACGGTCATTCCACGACTCATTGATGCCGATTTTACCGGGACTATTAGCATTATTGTCCAGACATCATTTCCGCCAATACACATTCCAACAGGCAGCAGAATTGCTCAATTGATACCGTTACCGCACCCGACCGCTGGTATTCCCCCGAAAATCACCGGGCCCCGAGAGGACCGAGGATTTGGCTCAACGGGAGCAGGAGTATTCTTGACCATGTCTATGAATCGCCGACCGACCACGATGGTTTCTCTAGAAGCCCGGGGCCAACAGATTCAGCTCTCGCTGTTGCTAGACACAGGTGCCGACTTAACCATCGTAGACGAAAAGGTCTGGCCTAGAACGTGGCCTACCCGACCAATGGAGCGAGGAGTGGAAGGAGTAGGAGGATATACTCCGGTACAGCGGAGCGTGGACCGTATCATGGTAACGATAGATAACAGGCATGCGACGGTGCCAATCACTATTATGCCTCTCCCGACTGGAGTTAATGGTTTGATTGGAAGGGACATTCTCGACCAATTGGGGGTGGTGCTAACCACCGAAAAGGTTTTTCAGTAACGGTCACTGCAACCTGGGCTTTCCCGATCCCATTGCGGTGGATAACGGACAAACCCGTGTGGGTCGAGCAGTGGCCGTTAAAGCAGGAGAGCCTTGCCGCCGCACATCAAATAGTGCAAGAACAATTAGACCAGAAACACCTGCGCTTATCTACAAGCCCTTGGAATACTCCAATTTTTGTAATTAAGAAAAAATCTGGGAAATTTAGGCTAGTACATGACTTAAGGGCAGTTAACACTCAAATGCAAGCAATGGGGGCACTACAGCCAGGACTACCTAACCCTGCTATGTTACCAGAACATTGGAGACTGTTGATAGTAGACTTAAAAGATTGCTTTTTTACTATTGCATTACACGAGCAAGATATGCAACGCTTCGCGTTTACTTTGCCCTCTGTTAACAAAGAGGCGCCAGCACAGCGTTTTGAATGGACAGTATTACCACAAGGAATGAAAAATAGTCCCACGCTGTGCCAGTTGTATGTGGACAATGCACTACAACCCTTAAGGAAATTATGGCCACACACGTTAGTTTACCATTATATGGATGACATCCTACTTGCGCAAGAATCGGAGTTCAGTCCAGAACAAGTTCGGATATTACATACAAAGCTGAGAGAGAATGGTTTAGTAATAGCCGCGGAAAAAATTCAAACGAAAGCGCCATGGCTATATCTAGGCTGGAAGATTTCTGACTCTCAGATCCACCCACAAAAACTGCAACTCAACACGTCAATCAAGACACTGCATGACGCCCAAAGGCTGATGGGAGACATCCAATGGATCCGTCCTGTCGTCGGAATATCCAACGCACAGCTGGACAGCCTTCGACCGTTACTACGTGGGACAGACCCAACCACACCGGTGCAACTTACGTCGGAACAGCAGCGTATCCTCTCTCAAATTGCTGACCAGATTGCCTCACGTTTCGTTCACCGTCGTGACCCCGACCTCCCTATTGACCTTTGTGTATTTTTAACAAATTCTCATCTATTAGGAGCCCTATCGCAATTTAAAAAGAAAAAGGGGCAAGTGTGGGGGGATGGCAAGGCTCGACCGAATTGCTTGTTGTAGAAAATCCATTTTAAGCTTAGCACACGGTGTCCTTGACAGAACAAGGAATTTAACAAATCAACTCTGCGGTTAGCAAGAATGTGAAAAACAGGATGCAGCTGGAGAAGAATGAAGAAGTATGGGCGGAGTTGACATTTAGCTGGCTAGCCAATAATGAGCTCTAAGTTTGCAATATGTAGTAGCTAATTAACCACTCTATAAATTGTGTAACCAAACTGTAATAAACGAAGCTTGCTTATCACTCACATTGAGTTGGCTGCATTCTTCCGCCGTCTCTCCAGGACAGCAACCCTCGGGGTAGAACTTCACCCCGACAGCACCCCAAGCCCCCGCTGTCCACTGTGGGATGCCCCTGTGCCTCGCTTTTGCTTGCTGGTCTGCCCGGTCCCCCTCAGCGTGCCGTTTGGGGTGCTCCGAGACCCTCGTTCAGCCCTCTGGGCTTCCCCTGCACGTGCCTCTCTGGCTTTGGATGCTGCCTCAGGCCGTGGCTCTGCCTTTCAGGGTGCCCCAGGCCCCTGTTGTGTGAATTGCAGTGCTCTCTTGGGCAACGGGTGTGCCATTCCCCCGGCCGAGCACCCCGAACGATGCCGTTCTGAGCACCCCAAGGCCCCTCGGAGTGCATTTTCGGCTCCCCCAGCTCCTTGGCGTG
This sequence comes from Opisthocomus hoazin, assembly GCF_030867145.1. Classification (NCBI taxonomy): domain Eukaryota; kingdom Metazoa; phylum Chordata; class Aves; order Opisthocomiformes; family Opisthocomidae; genus Opisthocomus; species Opisthocomus hoazin. The sequence goes on along the minus strand of NC_134426.1, from coordinate 5,042,791 downwards.
CCTTTGGGTGCCTCTGCAGGCCCCGCAGTGTGCTTTCTGCTGCACCCCATCTTCCCTGGTGTGCCTTTCACTACGCCCCAGGGCAATCAGTGTGCCTTTTGGGGCGTCCCTGGGCTCGGTGCGTCCCTGGACGCAGGACTCCCCGGGGGTCTCACCAGAGCGGGGCAGAGGGGCACAGTCACCTCCCTTGCCCTGCTGCCCACGCTGCTGGGGATGCAGCCCGGGATGCGGTTGCCTTCTGGGCTGCGAGCGCACATCACCGGCTCGTGTCCAGCTTTTCATCCCCCAGCACCCCCAAGTCCTTCTCGGCAGGGCTGCTCTCCACCCCTTCATGCCCAGCCTGGATTTATGCGTGTGATTGCACCCACCCCTTGCACTTGGCCTTTTTCAACTTTTGGCAGCTTGTTGCTTTACTAAGCTTTCTGCTGCTTTACGAAGCTTGCATTTGTTGACTGGACAAGTAATTAGGGTTCCGGGGAAGATATGCTTCACCCCACCCCTCTTCCATTTGACTGAGTTTGTCTACAAATTCCAGCCTCCACGTGGCTCTGGGATCACACACACATACACACACACACTTGCCGTTGGGTAAGTTGAAAAAAAACTGTTGAATAATTTAGGTGAAATATATCACAGAAATCACCAGGTCAGTCCATTTGGCAATTCTTCCCCTGCAGTCCTTCTCAACCCATGGCAACAGGAACCCAAAACCTTGCAGTCCAGCTAATATTTTACAAACATTTCTCCCGGTTTAGAAGTTCTCAGAGCTGACACTCTGACTCTCCTCCTGCAGCTGGGAGGCTGTGGTGTCTCCAGGTGAAGCAACATTTAAGCACCCAATCTCAGAAGGTTGAGAGGGGGATAAGGAAAAGGGTGAGTCTTGGCTTTCAGCTTCTCCTTCAGGCTTCATGTCTGGCGTGGCCTTCAGGGTGCTGAGAAAGTCTGGCGGTTCTCTTGACGGGAAGCTGAAAACAAATCTCCTCTCTTAAGTCATTCTGCAAAATTCATCTGACCCTCCATCACCTGCCACAGTCCCAACACTCCTCCCAACGTCTCTGCGAGGCAGTGCAGGGCGATGCTCAATGCCTTTCGCTTGGACTGAGTCTCCGCTACTCCTCCTCTCTAGCTGCTCACCGTAGACTGAGGGACTCATGCAGGGAAACCGTCCATCGTCTGCTATCAAATTTTGGCGTGGGTTACGGATACGTTGCAACGATGTGACCCCAATACGAGTATGATCGTTCACCCTTTATTAGTCAGCAAAACAAGGTTTATATAGCAAAACAATTACAGCATCTGAATGGTTAAACCCCCAACACATATATAGGCAAAATTACTGCAACTCGTTGTGATTGGTGCAGAGCTGCATCTCGAAGTGAAAACAGTACTGTGGCAGGAAAAAACAACGTGGCAGGAAGGAAGTGAGAGTGTGGCAGGAAATGGTGACGTTCGCCCTGCTCCAGAGTCCTGAGCTTGTCGCTCTGCCTTCCCAGCAGGGTTCCGTGTCAGCCGCTCCCAAGGCTCACTTCCGGATCGGAACCTGGGTTGCTCAACACACCAAACTATGTTCCCTCTCTTTCAGACAGGACTCCACACAGACCCAGTCTCTGTGCCTCTGTGCGAGCAGTGAAATGAGCAGATGAGGCTGAGCAACAGATTTACAGGTTAGTCCCTTCTGGCTGCGAGCTATCTGCAGCCGTTCGAATTTTCGGAGCAGGGCTGCCGGAGGCGCAGAGCAAGCACCTCCTAAGCAGCGTTTGAGGTTTGAGGTGGCAACACAAGCAAGCAGTACCAGTCTCTGTGCCTCTGTGCGATCAGTGCCATGGGCAGATGAGGCTGAGCAACAGCTTTCCAGCCTAGCACCTTCTGGGTGCAAGCTACAGGAAGATGTTCGCATTTCTGGAGCAAGACTGTGAAATGAACCTGCAAGTGATCCCCAAAGACACGTTTGAGGTTTGCGGTGGCAAGACAAGCAAGCAGCCCCAGTCTCTGTGCCTCTGTGCGAGCAGAGCCATGGGCAGATGAGGCTGAGCAACAGCTTTACAGGCTAGCTCTTTCTGGCTGCAAGCTATCTGCAGACGTCCGCATTTTCTGAACAGGGCTGCCAGAGGAACCCGGCATGGACCACAAAGATACCTTTGAAGTCTGAGGGGGCAAGACAAGCAAGCAGCCTCAGTCTCTGTGCCTCTGTGCGAGCAGTGCCATGGGCAGATGAGGCTGAGCAACAGCTTTCCAGGCTAGCTCTTTCTGGCTGCAAGCTATCTGCAGACGTTCGCATTTTCTGAACAGGGCTGCCGGAGGCCCAAGGCACGGACACCAGAATTTACTTTTCAAGTTTGAGATGGCAAGACAAGCAAGCAGCCCCAGTCTCTGTGCCTCTGTGCGAGCAGTGCCATGGGCAGATGAGGCTGAGCAACAGCTTTCCAGGCTAGCTCTTTCTGCCTGCGAGCTATCTGCAGACGTTCGCATATTCAGAGCAGGCCTGCCGGAGGCCCCCTGCACGGAACACCTAATACACGTTTGAAGTTTGAGGTTGTCAAGACAAGCAAGCAGCCCCAGTCTCTGTGCCTCTGTGCGAGCAGTGCCATGGGCAGATGAGGCTGAGCAACAGCTTTCCAGGCTAGCTCTTTCCGGCTGCGAGCTATCTGCAGACGTTCACATTTCCAGAGCAGGGCTGCCGTTGGCGATTGGAAAGGACCACCTAAGTTACGTTTGAAGTTTGAGGTGGCAAGACAAGCAAGCAGCCCCAGTCTCTGTGCCTCTGTGCGAGCAGTGTCATGGGCAGATGAGGCTGAGCAACATGTTTGCAGGCCAGCTATTTCTGCCTGTGAGCTATCTGCAGACATTCGCATTTTCGAAACAGCACTGCCCTAAGCCCCCGGCACGGACCACCTAATACACGTTTGAAGTTTGAGGGGGGAAGACAAGCAAGCAGCCCCAGTCTCTGTGCCTCTGTGCGATCAGTGCCATGGGCAGATGAGGCTGAGCAACAGCTTTCCAGGCTAGCTCTTTCTGGCTGCAAGCTATCTGCAGACGTTCGCATTTTCAAAGCAGGGCTGCCGGAGGCGATCGGCAAGGACCACCTAAGATACGTTTGAACTTTGAGGTATGAAAAAAAGCAAGCAGCCCCAGTCTCTGTGCCTCTGTGCGAGCAGTGCCATGGGCAGATGAGGCTGAGCAACAGCTTTCCAGGCTAGCTCTTTCTGGCTGCAAGCTATCTGCAGACGTTCGCAACTTGAAAGAAGGGTTGCCGGATGCAATGGGCAAGGACCACCTAAGATATGTTTGAAGTTGGAGGTGGCAAGACAAGCAAGCAGCCCCAGTCTGTGCCTCTGTGCGAGCAGTGCCATGGGCAGATGAGGCTGAACAACAGCTTTCCAGGCTAGCACTTTCTGTCTGCGTGCTATTTGCAGATGTTCGCATTTTCAGAGCATGGCTGAGGGAGGAGACGAGCACGGACCACCTAAAGTACGTTTGAAGTTTGAGATGGCAACACAACAAGCAGCCCCAGTCTCTGTGCCTCTGTGCGAGCAGTGCCATGAGCAGATGAGGCTGAGCAACAGCTTTCCAGGCTAGCACCTTTTGGCTGCCAGCTATCTGCAGACGTTCGCATTTTCACAGCATGGCTGCCGGAGGCCCACGGCACGGACACCAGAATTTACTTTTCAAGTTTGAGATGGCAAGACAAGCAAGCAGCCCCAGTCTCTGTGCCTCTGTGCGAGCAGTGCCATGTGCAGATGAGGCTGAACAACAGCTTTTCAGGCTAGCTCTTTCTGGCTGCAAGCTATCTGCAGACGTTCGAATTATTAGAGCAAGGCTGCCGGAGGCACCGTGCTTGGAACCCCAAAGCTACGTTTGAAGTTTGAGGCGGCAAGACAAGCAAGCAGCCCCAGTCTCTGTGCCTCTGTGCGAGCAGTGCCATGGGCAGATGAGGCTGAGCAACAGCTTTCCAGGCTAGCTCTTTCTGCCTGCGAGCTATCTGCAGACGTTCGCATTTTCGGAACAGCACTGCCCTAGGCCTTCTGCACGGACCACCTAATTTGTATTTGAAGTTGGAGGTGGCAAGACAAGCAAGCAGCCCCAGTCTCTGTGTCTCTGTGCGAGCAGTGCCATGGGCAGATGAGGCTGAGCAACATCTTTGCAGGCCAGCTATTTCTGCCTGTGAGCTATCTGCAGACGTTCGCATTTTCGGAACAGCACTGCCCTAAGCCCCCGGCACGGACCACCTAATTTACATTTGAAGTTTGAGGGGGGAAGACAAGCAAGCAGCCCCAGTCTCTGTGCCTCTGTGCGGTCAGTGCCATGGGCAGATGAGGCTGAGCAACAGCTTTCCAGCCTAGCACCTTCTGGGTGCAAGCTACAGGAAGATGTTCGCATTTCTGGAGCAAGACTGTGAAATGAACCTGCAAGTGATCCCCAAAGACACGTTTGAGGTTTGCGGTGGTAAGACAAGCAAGCAGCCCCAGTCTCTGTGCCTCTGTGCGAGCAGTGCCATGGGCAGATGAGGCTGAGCAACAGCTTTCCAGGCTAGCTCTTTCCGGCTGCGAGCTATCTGCAGACGTTCACATTTCCAGAGCAGGGCTGCCGTTGGCGATTGGAAAGGACCACCTAAGTTACGTTTGAAGTTTGAGGTGGCAAGACAGGCAAGCAGCCCCAGTCTCTGTGCCTCTGTGCGAGCAGTGTCATGGGCAGATGAGGCTGAGAAACAGCTTTGTAGGCCAGCTGTGCGAGCAGTGTCATGGGCAGATGAGGCTGAGCAACAGCTTTCCAGGCCAGCTATTTCTGCCTGTGATCTATCTGCAGACGTTCGCATTTTCGAAACAGCACTGCACTAAGCCCCCGGCACGGACCACCTAATTTACATTTGAAGTTTGAGGGTGCAAGACAAGCAAGCAGCCCCAGTCTCTGTGCCTCTGTGCGATCAGTGCCATGGGCAGATGAGGCTGAGAAACAGCTTTCCAGGCTAGCTCTTTCTGGCTGCAAGCTATCTGCAGACGTTCGCATTTTCAAAGCAGGGCTGCCGGAGGCGATCGGCAAGGACCACCTAAGATACGTTTGAACTTTGAGGTATCAAAAAAAGCAAGCAGCCCCAGTCTCTGTGCCTCTGTGCGAGCAGTGCCATGGGCAGATGAGGCTGAGCAACAGCTTTCCAGGCTAGCTCTTTCTGGCTGCAAGCTATCTGCAGACGTTCGCATCTTGAAAGAAGGGTTGCCGGATGCAATGGGCAAGGACCACCTAAGATATGTTTCAAGTTTGAGGGGGCAAGACAAGCAAGCAGCCCCAGTCTCTGTGCCTCTGTGCGAGCAGTGCCATGGGCAGATGAGGCTGAGCAACAGCGTTCCAGGCTAGCTCTATCTGGCTGCGAGCTATCTGCAGACGTTCGCATTTTCGGAACAGCACTGCCCTATGCCTTCTGCACGGACCGCCTAATTTGCATTTGAAGTTGGAGGTGGCAAGACAAGCAAGCAGCCCCAGTCTCTGTGCCTCTGTGCAAGCAGTGCCATGGGCAGATGAGGCTGAACAACAGCTTTCCAGGCTAGCACTTTCTGTCTGCGTGCTATTTGCAGATGTTCGCATTTTCAGAGCATGGCTGAGGGAGGAGACGAGCACGGACCACCTAAAGTACGTTTGAAGTTTGAGATGGCAACACAACAAGCAGCCCCAGTCTCTGTGCCTCTGTGCGAGCAGTGCCATGGGCAGATGAGGCTGAGCAACAGCTTTCCAGGCTACCACATTCTGGCTGCCAGCTATCTGCAGACGTTCGCATTTTCACAGCATGGCTGCCGGAGGCCCACGGCACGGACACCAGAATTTACTTTTCAAGTTTGAGATGGCAAGACAAGCAAGCAGCCCCAGTCTCTGTGCCTCTGTGCGAGCAGTGCCATGGGCAGATGAGGCTGAGCAACATCGTTCCATGCTAGCTCTTTCTGACTGCGAGCTATCTGCAGACGTTCGCATTTTCGGAACAGCACTGCCCTAGGCCTTCTGCACGGATCACCTAATTTGCATTTGAAGTTGGAGGTGGCAACACAAGCAAGCAGCCCCAATCTCTGTGCCTCTGTGCGAGCAGTGCCATGGGCAGATGAAGCTGAGCAACAGCTTTCCAGGCTAGCTCTTTCTGGCTGCGAGCTATCTGCAGACGTTCGCATTTTCTTAACAGCACTGCCCTAGGCCTTCTGCACGGACCACCTAATTTGTATTTGAAGTTGGAGGTGGCAAGACAAGCAAGCAGCCCCAGTCTCTGTGTCTCTGTGCGAGCAGTGTCATGGGCAGATTTGGCTGAACAACATCTTTCCAGGCCAGCTCTTTCTGGCTGCCAGCTATTTGCAGATGTTCGCATTTTCAGAGCAGGGCTGCCGGATGAGAACTGCACGGACCACCTAAAGTACGTTTGAAGTTTGAGATGGCAAGACAAGCAAGCAGCCCCAGTCTCTGTGCCTCTGTGCGAGCACTGCCATGTGCAGATGAGGCTGAGCAACAGCTTTTCTGGAGAGCTCTTTCTGGCTGCAAGCTATCTGCAGATGTTCGCATTTTCGGAGCAGGGCTGCCGGAGGACCCCGACACAAAAAACCTACTTTATATTTGAAGTTTGAGGGGGTAGACAAGCAAGCAGCCCTAGTCTCTGTGCCTCTGTGCGAGCAGTGCCATGGGCAGATGAGGTTGAGCAACAGCTTTCCAGGCTAGCTATTTCTGCCTGCGAGCTATCTGCAGACGTTCACATTTCCAGAGCAGGGCTGCCGTTGGCGATTGGAAAGGACCACCTAAGATACGTTTGAAGTTTGAGTTAACAAGACAAGCAAGCAGCCCTAGTTTCTGTGCCTCTGTGCGAGCAGTGCCATGGGCAGATGAGGCTGAGCAACAGCTTTCCAGGCTAGCTCTTTCTGCCTGCAAGCTATCTGCAGACGTTCGCATTTTCTGAACAGGGCTGCCGGAGGCCCAAGGCACGGACACCAGAATTTACTTTTCAAGTTTGCGATGGCAAGACAAGCAAGCAGCCCCAGTCTCTGTGCCTCTGTGCGAGCAGTGCCATGGGCAGATGAGGCTGAGCAACAGCTTTCCAGGCTAGCTCTTTCTGGCTGCAAGCTATCTGCAGACGTTCGCATTTTCTGAACAGGGCTGCCGGAGGCCCAAGGCACGGACACCAGAATTTACTTTTCAAGTTTGAGATGGCAAGACAAGCAAGCAGCCCCAGTCTCTGTGCCTCTGTGCGAGCAGTGCCATGGGCAGATGAGGCTGAGCAACAGCTTTCCAGGCTAGCTCTTTCTGCCTGCGAGCTATCTGCAGACGTTCGCATATTCAGAGCAGGCCTGCCGGAGGCCCCCTGCACGGAACACCTAATACACGTTTGAAGTTTGAGGTTGTCAAGACAAGCAAGCAGCCCCAGTCTCTGTGCCTCTGTGCGAGCAGTGCCATGGGCAGATGAGGCTGAGCAACAGCTTTCCAGGCTAGCTCTTTCTGGCTGCGAGCTATCTGCAGACGTTCACATTTCCAGAGCAGGGCTGCCGTTGGCGATTGGAAAGGACCACCTAAGTTAAGTTTGAAGTTTGAGGTGGCAAGACAAGCAAGCAGCCCCAGTCTCTGTGCCTCTGTGCGAGCAGTGTCATGGGCAGATGAGGCTGAGCAACATGTTTGCAGGCCAGCTATTTCTGCCTGTGAGCTATCTGCAGACATTCGCATTTTCGAAACAGCACTGCCCTAAGCCCCCGGCACGGACCACCTAATTTACATTTGAAGTTTGAGGGGGGAAGACAAGCAAGCAGCCCCACTCTCTGTGCCTCTGTGCGATCAGTGCCATGGGCAGATGAGGCTGAGCAACAGCTTTCCAGGCTAGCTCTTTCTGGCTGCAAGCTATCTGCAGACGTTCGCATTTTCAAAGCAGGGCTGCCGGAGGCGATCGGCAAGGACCACCTAAGATACGTTTGAACTTTGAGGTATGAAAAAAAGCAAGCAGCCCCAGTCTCTGTGCCTCTGTGCGAGCAGTGCCATGGGCAGATGAGGCTGAGCAACAGCTTTCCAGGCTAGCTCTTTCTGGCTGCAAGCTATCTGCAGACGTTCGCAACTTGAAAGAAGGGTTGCCGGATGCAATGGGCAAGGACCACCTAAGATATGTTTGAAGTTGGAGGTGGCAAGACAAGCAAGCAGCCCCAGTCTGTGCCTCTGTGCGAGCAGTGCCATGGGCAGATGAGGCTGAACAACAGCTTTCCAGGCTAGCACTTTCTGTCTGCGTGCTATTTGCAGATGTTCGCATTTTCAGAGCATGGCTGAGGGAGGAGACGAGCACGGACCACCTAAAGTACGTTTGAAGTTTGAGATGGCAACACAACAAGCAGCCCCAGTCTCTGTGCCTCTGTGCGAGCAGTGCCATGAGCAGATGAGGCTGAGCAACAGCTTTCCAGGCTAGCACCTTTTGGCTGCCAGCTATCTGCAGACGTTCGCATTTTCACAGCATGGCTGCCGGAGGCCCACGGCACGGACACCAGAATTTACTTTTCAAGTTTGAGATGGCAAGACAAGCAAGCAGCCCCAGTCTCTGTGCCTCTGTGCGAGCAGTGCCATGTGCAGATGAGGCTGAACAACAGCTTTTCAGGCTAGCTCTTTCTGGCTGCAAGCTATCTGCAGACGTTCGAATTATTAGAGCAAGGCTGCCGGAGGCACCGTGCTTGGAACCCCAAAGCTACGTTTGAAGTTTGAGGCGGCAAGACAAGCAAGCAGCCCCAGTCTCTGTGCCTCTGTGCGAGCAGTGCCATGGGCAGATGAGGCTGAGCAACAGCTTTCCAGGCTAGCTCTTTCTGCCTGCGAGCTATCTGCAGACGTTCGCATTTTCGGAACAGCACTGCCCTAGGCCTTCTGCACGGACCACCTAATTTGTATTTGAAGTTGGAGGTGGCAAGACAAGCAAGCAGCCCCAGTCTCTGTGTCTCTGTGCGAGCAGTGCCATGGGCAGATGAGGCTGAGCAACATCTTTGCAGGCCAGCTATTTCTGCCTGTGAGCTATCTGCAGACGTTCGCATTTTCGGAACAGCACTGCCCTAAGCCCCCGGCACGGACCACCTAATTTACATTTGAAGTTTGAGGGGGGAAGACAAGCAAGAAGCCCCAGTCTCTGTGCCTCTGTGCGATCAGTGCCATGGGCAGATGAGGCTGAGCAACAGCTTTCCAGCCTAGCACCTTCTGGGTGCAAGCTACAGGAAGATGTTCGCATTTCTGGAGCAAGACTGTGAAATGAACCTGCAAGTGATCCCCAAAGACACGTTTGAGGTTTGCGGTGGTAAGACAAGCAAGCAGCCCCAGTCTCTGTGCCTCTGTGCGAGCAGTGCCATGGGCAGATGAGGCTGAGCAACAGCTTTCCAGGCTAGCTCTTTCCGGCTGCGAGCTATCTGCAGACGTTCACATTTCCAGAGCAGGGCTGCCGTTGGCGATTGGAAAGGACCACCTAAGTTACGTTTGAAGTTTGAGGTGGCAAGACAGGCAAGCAGCCCCAGTCTCTGTGCCTCTGTGCGAGCAGTGTCATGGGCAGATGAGGCTGAGAAACAGCTTTGCAGGCCAGCTGTGCGAGCAGTGTCATGGGCAGATGAGGCTGAGCAACAGCTTTCCAGGCCAGCTATTTCTGCCTGTGATCTATCTGCAGACGTTCGCATTTTCGAAACAGCACTGCACTAAGCCCCCGGCACGGACCACCTAATTTACATTTGAAGTTTGAGGGTGCAAGACAAGCAAGCAGCCCCAGTCTCTGTGCCTCTGTGCGATCAGTGCCATGGGCAGATGAGGCTGAGAAACAGCTTTCCAGGCTAGCTCTTTCTGGCTGCAAGCTATCTGCAGACGTTCGCATTTTCAAAGCAGGGCTGCCGGAGGCGATCGGCAAGGACCACCTAAGATACGTTTGAACTTTGAGGTATCAAAAAAAGCAAGCAGCCCCAGTCTCTGTGCCTCTGTGCGAGCAGTGCCATGGGCAGATGAGGTTGAGCAACAGCTTTCCAGGCTAGCTCTTTCTGGCTGCGAGCTATCTGCAGACGTTCACATTTCCAGAGCAGGGCTGCCGTTGGCGATTGGAAAGGACCACCTAAGTTACGTTTGAAGTTTGAGGTGGCAAGACAAGCAAGCAGCCCCAGTCTCTGTGCCTCTGTGCGAGCAGTGTCATGGGCAGATGAGGCTGAGCAACATGTTTGCAGGCCAGCTATTTCTGCCTGTGAGCTATCTGCAGACATTCGCATTTTCGAAACAGCACTGCCCTAAGCCCCCGGCACGGACCACCTAATTTACATTTGAAGTTTGAGGGGGGAAGACAAGCAAGCAGCCCCAGTCTCTGTGCCTCTGTGCGATCAGTGCCATGGGCAGATGAGGCTGAGCAACAGCTTTCCAGGCTAGCTCTTTCTGGCTGCAAGCTATCTGCAGACGTTCGCATTTTCAAAGCAGGGCTGCCGGAGGCGATCGGCAAGGACCACCTAAGATACGTTTGAACTTTGAGGTATGAAAAAAAGCAAGCAGCCCCAGTCTCTGTGCCTCTGTGCGAGCAGTGCCATGGGCAGATGAGGCTGAGCAACAGCTTTCCAGGCTAGCTCTTTCTGGCTGCAAGCTATCTGCAGACGTTCGCAACTTGAAAGAAGGGTTGCCGGATGCAATGGGCAAGGACCACCTAAGATATGTTTGAAGTTGGAGGTGGCAAGACAAGCAAGCAGCCCCAGTCTGTGCCTCTGTGCGAGCAGTGCCATGGGCAGATGAGGCTGAACAACAGCTTTCCAGGCTAGCACTTTCTGTCTGCGTGCTATTTGCAGATGTTCGCATTTTCAGAGCATGGCTGAGGGAGGAGACGAGCACGGACCACCTAAAGTACGTTTGAAGTTTGAGATGGCAACACAACAAGCAGCCCCAGTCTCTGTGCCTCTGTGCGAGCAGTGCCATGAGCAGATGAGGCTGAGCAACAGCTTTCCAGGCTAGCACCTTTTGGCTGCCAGCTATCTGCAGACGTTCGCATTTTCACAGCATGGCTGCCGGAGGCCCACGGCACGGACACCAGAATTTACTTTTCAAGTTTGAGATGGCAAGACAAGCAAGCAGCCCCAGTCTCTGTGCCTCTGTGCGAGCAGTGCCATGTGCAGATGAGGCTGAACAACAGCTTTTCAGGCTAGCTCTTTCTGGCTGCAAGCTATCTGCAGACGTTCGAATTATTAGAGCAAGGCTGCCGGAGGCACCGTGCTTGGAACCCCAAAGCTACGTTTGAAGTTTGAGGCGGCAAGACAAGCAAGCAGCCCCAGTCTCTGTGCCTCTGTGCGAGCAGTGCCATGGGCAGATGAGGCTGAGCAACAGCTTTCCAGGCTAGCTCTTTCTGCCTGCGAGCTATCTGCAGACGTTCGCATTTTCGGAACAGCACTGCCCTAGGCCTTCTGCACGGACCACCTAATTTGTATTTGAAGTTGGAGGTGGCAAGACAAGCAAGCAGCCCCAGTCTCTGTGTCTCTGTGCGAGCAGTGCCATGGGCAGATGAGGCTGAGCAACATCTTTGCAGGCCAGCTATTTCTGCCTGTGAGCTATCTGCAGACGTTCGCATTTTCGGAACAGCACTGCCCTAAGCCCCCGGCACGGACCACCTAATTTACATTTGAAGTTTGAGGGGGGAAGACAAGCAAGCAGCCCCAGTCTCTGTGCCTCTGTGCGATCAGTGCCATGGGCAGATGAGGCTGAGCAACAGCTTTCCAGCCTAGCACCTTCTGGGTGCAAGCTACAGGAAGATGTTCGCATTTCTGGAGCAAGACTGTGAAATGAACCTGCAAGTGATCCCCAAAGACACGTTTGAGGTTTGCGGTGGTAAGACAAGCAAGCAGCCCCAGTCTCTGTGCCTCTGTGCGAGCAGTGCCATGGGCAGATGAGGCTGAGCAACAGCTTTCCAGGCTAGCTCTTTCCGGCTGCGAGCTATCTGCAGACGTTCACATTTCCAGAGCAGGGCTGCCGTTGGCGATTGGAAAGGACCACCTAAGTTACGTTTGAAGTTTGAGGTGGCAAGACAGGCAAGCAGCCCCAGTCTCTGTGCCTCTGTGCGAGCAGTGTCATGGGCAGATGAGGCTGAGAAACAGCTTTGCAGGCCAGCTGTGCGAGCAGTGTCATGGGCAGATGAGGCTGAGCAACAGCTTTCCAGGCCAGCTATTTCTGCCTGTGATCTATCTGCAGACGTTCGCATTTTCGAAACAGCACTGCACTAAGCCCCCGGCACGGACCACCTAATTTACATTTGAAGTTTGAGGGTGCAAGACAAGCAAGCAGCCCCAGTCTCTGTGCCTCTGTGCGATCAGTGCCATGGGCAGATGAGGCTGAGAAACAGCTTTCCAGGCTAGCTCTTTCTGGCTGCAAGCTATCTGCAGACGTTCGCATTTTCAAAGCAGGGCTGCCGGAGGCGATCGGCAAGGACCACCTAAGATACGTTTGAACTTTGAGGTATCAAAAAAAGCAAGCAGCCCCAGTCTCTGTGCCTCTGTGCGAGCAGTGCCATGGGCAGATGAGGTTGAGCAACAGCTTTCCAGGCTAGCTCTTTCTGGCTGCGAGCTATCTGCAGACGTTCACATTTCCAGAGCAGGGCTGCCGTTGGCGATTGGAAAGGACCACCTAAGTTACGTTTGAAGTTTGAGGTGGCAAGACAAGCAAGCAGCCCCAGTCTCTGTGCCTCTGTGCGAGCAGTGTCATGGGCAGATGAGGCTGAGCAACATGTTTGCAGGCCAGCTATTTCTGCCTGTGAGCTATCTGCAGACATTCGCATTTTCGAAACAGCACTGCCCTAAGCCCCCGGCACGGACCACCTAATTTACATTTGAAGTTTGAGGGGGGAAGACAAGCAAGCAGCCCCAGTCTCTGTGCCTCTGTGCGATCAGTGCCATGGGCAGATGAGGCTGAGCAACAGCTTTCCAGGCTAGCTCTTTCTGGCTGCAAGCTATCTGCAGACGTTCGCATTTTCAAAGCAGGGCTGCCGGAGGCGATCGGCAAGGACCACCTAAGATACGTTTGAACTTTGAGGTATGAAAAAAAGCAAGCAGCCCCAGTCTCTGTGCCTCTGTGCGAGCAGTGCCATGGGCAGATGAGGCTGAGCAACAGCTTTCCAGGCTAGCTCTTTCTGGCTGCAAGCTATCTGCAGACGTTCGCAACTTGAAAGAAGGGTTGCCGGATGCAATGGGCAAGGACCACCTAAGATATGTTTGAAGTTGGAGGTGGCAAGACAAGCAAGCAGCCCCAGTCTGTGCCTCTGTGCGAGCAGTGCCATGGGCAGATGAGGCTGAACAACAGCTTTCCAGGCTAGCACTTTCTGTCTGCGTGCTATTTGCAGATGTTCGCATTTTCAGAGCATGGCTGAGGGAGGAGACGAGCACGGACCACCTAAAGTACGTTTGAAGTTTGAGATGGCAACACAACAAGCAGCCCCAGTCTCTGTGCCTCTGTGCGAGCAGTGCCATGAGCAGATGAGGCTGAGCAACAGCTTTCCAGGCTAGCACCTTTTGGCTGCCAGCTATCTGCAGACGTTCGCATTTTCACAGCATGGCTGCCGGAGGCCCACGGCACGGACACCAGAATTTACTTTTCAAGTTTGAGATGGCAAGACAAGCAAGCAGCCCCAGTCTCTGTGCCTCTGTGCGAGCAGTGCCATGTGCAGATGAGGCTGAACAACAGCTTTTCAGGCTAGCTCTTTCTGGCTGCAAGCTATCTGCAGACGTTCGAATTATTAGAGCAAGGCTGCCGGAGGCACCGTGCTTGGAACCCCAAAGCTACGTTTGAAGTTTGAGGCGGCAAGACAAGCAAGCAGCCCCAGTCTCTGTGCCTCTGTGCGAGCAGTGCCATGGGCAGATGAGGCTGAGCAACAGCTTTCCAGGCTAGCTCTTTCTGCCTGCGAGCTATCTGCAGACGTTCGCATTTTCGGAACAGCACTGCCCTAGGCCTTCTGCACGGACCACCTAATTTGTATTTGAAGTTGGAGGTGGCAAGACAAGCAAGCAGCCCCAGTCTCTGTGTCTCTGTGCGAGCAGTGCCATGGGCAGATGAGGCTGAGCAACATCTTTGCAGGCCAGCTATTTCTGCCTGTGAGCTATCTGCAGACGTTCGCATTTTCGGAACAGCACTGCCCTAAGCCCCCGGCACGGACCACCTAATTTACATTTGAAGTTTGAGGGGGGAAGACAAGCAAGCAGCCCCAGTCTCTGTGCCTCTGTGCGATCAGTGCCATGGGCAGATGAGGCTGAGCAACAGCTTTCCAGCCTAGCACCTTCTGGGTGCAAGCTACAGGAAGATGTTCGCATTTCTGGAGCAAGACTGTGAAATGAACCTGCAAGTGATCCCCAAAGACACGTTTGAGGTTTGCGGTGGTAAGACAAGCAAGCAGCCCCAGTCTCTGTGCCTCTGTGCGAGCAGTGCCATGGGCAGATGAGGCTGAGCAACAGCTTTCCAGGCTAGCTCTTTCCGGCTGCGAGCTATCTGCAGACGTTCACATTTCCAGAGCAGGGCTGCCGTTGGCGATTGGAAAGGACCACCTAAGTTACGTTTGAAGTTTGAGGTGGCAAGACAGGCAAGCAGCCCCAGTCTCTGTGCCTCTGTGCGAGCAGTGTCATGGGCAGATGAGGCTGAGAAACAGCTTTGCAGGCCAGCTGTGCGAGCAGTGTCATGGGCAGATGAGGCTGAGCAACAGCTTTCCAGGCCAGCTATTTCTGCCTGTGATCTATCTGCAGACGTTCGCATTTTCGAAACAGCACTGCACTAAGCCCCCGGCACGGACCACCTAATTTACATTTGAAGTTTGAGGGTGCAAGACAAGCAAGCAGCCCCAGTCTCTGTGCCTCTGTGCGATCAGTGCCATGGGCAGATGAGGCTGAGAAACAGCTTTCCAGGCTAGCTCTTTCTGGCTGCAAGCTATCTGCAGACGTTTGCATTTTCAAAGCAGGGCTGCCGGAGGCGATCGGCAAGGACCACCTAAGATACGTTTGAACTTTGAGGTATCAAAAAAAGCAAGCAGCCCCAGTCTCTGTGCCTCTGTGCGAGCAGTGCCATGGGCAGATGAGGCTGAGCAACAGCTTTCCAGGCTAGCTCTTTCTGGCTGCAAGCTATCTGCAGACGTTCGCATCTTGAAAGAAGGGTTGCCGGATGCAATGGGCAAGGACCACCTAAGATATGTTTCAAGTTTGAGGGGGCAAGACAAGCAAGCAGCCCCAGTCTCTGTGCCTCTGTGCGAGCAGTGCCATGGGCAGATGAGGCTGAGCAACAGCGTTCCAGGCTAGCTCTATCTGGCTGCGAGCTATCTGCAGACGTTCGCATTTTCGGAACAGCACTGCCCTATGCCTTCTGCACGGACCGCCTAATTTGCATTTGAAGTTGGAGGTGGCAAGACAAGCAAGCAGCCCCAGTCTCTGTGCCTCTGTGCAAGCAGTGCCATGGGCAGATGAGGCTGAACAACAGCTTTCCAGGCTAGCACTTTCTGTCTGCGTGCTATTTGCAGATGTTCGCATTTTCAGAGCATGGCTGAGGGAGGAGACGAGCACGGACCACCTAAAGTACGTTTGAAGTTTGAGATGGCAACACAACAAGCAGCCCCAGTCTCTGTGCCTCTGTGCGAGCAGTGCCATGGGCAGATGAGGCTGAGCAACAGCTTTCCAGGCTACCACATTCTGGCTGCCAGCTATCTGCAGACGTTCGCATTTTCACAGCATGGCTGCCGGAGGCCCACGGCACGGACACCAGAATTTACTTTTCAAGTTTGAGATGGCAAGACAAGCAAGCAGCCCCAGTCTCTGTGCCTCTGTGCGAGCAGTGCCATGGGCAGATGAGGCTGAGCAACATCGTTCCATGCTAGCTCTTTCTGACTGCGAGCTATCTGCAGACGTTCGCATTTTCGGAACAGCACTGCCCTAGGCCTTCTGCACGGATCACCTAATTTGCATTTGAAGTTGGAGGTGGCAACACAAGCAAGCAGCCCCAATCTCTGTGCCTCTGTGCGAGCAGTGCCATGGGCAGATGAAGCTGAGCAACAGCTTTCCAGGATAACTCTTTCTGTCTGCGAGCTATCTGCAGACGTTCGCAATTTCACAGCATGGCTGCCGGAGGCCCAAAGCACGTAATACCTAAGTTACGTTTGAAGTTTGAGGTGGCAAGACAAGCAAGCAGCCCCAGTCTCTGTGCCTCTGTGCGAGCAGTGCCATGGGCAGATGAGGCTGAGCAACATCTTTCCAGGCCAGCTCTTTCTGGCTGCGAGCTATCTGCAGACGTTCGCATTTTCTTAACAGCACTGCCCTAGGCCTTCTGCACGGACCACCTAATTTGTATTTGAAGTTGGAGGTGGCAAGACAAGCAAGCAGCCCCAGTCTCTGTGTCTCTGTGCGAGCAGTGTCATGGGCAGATTTGGCTGAACAACATCTTTCCAGGCTAGCTCTTTCTGGCTGCCAGCTATTTGCAGATGTTCGCATTTTCAGAGCAGGGCTGCCGGATGAGAACTGCACGGACCACCTAAAGTACGTTTGAAGTTTGAGATGGCAAGACAAGCAAGCAGCCCCAGTCTCTGTGCCTCTGTGCGAGCACTGCCATGTGCAGATGAGGCTGAGCAACAGCTTTTCTGGAGAGCTCTTTCTGGCTGCAAGCTATCTGCAGATGTTCGCATTTTCGGAGCAGGGCTGTCGGAGGACCCCGACACAAAAAACCTACTTTATATTTGAAGTTTGAGGGGGTAGACAAGCAAGCAGCCCTAGTCTCTGTGCCTCTGTGCGAGCAGTGCCATGGGCAGATGAGGTTGAGCAACAGCTTTCCAGGCTAGCTATTTCTGCCTGCGAGCTATCTGCAGACGTTCGCATTTCCAGAGCAGGGCTGCCGTTGGCGATTGGAAAGGACCACCTAAGATACGTTTGAAGTTTGAGTTAACAAGACAAGCAAGCAGCCCTAGTTTCTGTGCCTCTGTGCGAGCAGTGCCATGGGCAGACGAGGCTCAGCAACAGCTTTCCAGGCTAGCTCTTTCTGCCTGCGAGCTATCTGCAGACGTTCGCATTTTCAGAGGAGCGCTGCCGGAGGAACACTGCACGGACCCCCAAAGTTACATTTTAAGTTTGAGGTGGCAAGACAAGCAAGCAGTCCCAGTCTCTGTGTCTGTGTGCGAGCAGTGCCATGGGCAGATGAGGCTGAGCAACAGCTTTCCAGGCTAGCTCTTTCTGGCTGCGAGCTATCTGCAGACGTTTCCCTTTTTGGAGCAGGGATGCCGGAGGCATCCGGCTCAGACCACCTAAGTTACTTTTCAAGTTTAAGGGGACAAGACAAGCAAGCAGCCCCAGTCTCTGTGCCTCTGTGCGAGCAGTGCCATGGGCAGATGAGTCTGAGAAACAGCTTTCGAGGCTAGCTCTTTCTGGCTGCGAGCTATCTGCAGACGTTCACATTTCCAGAGCAGGGCTGCCGTTGGCGATTAGAAAGGACCACCTAAGTTACGTTTGAAGTTTGAGGTGGCAAGACAAGCAAGCAGCCCCAGTCTCTGTGCCTCTGTGCGAGCAGTGTCATGGGCAGATGAGGCTGAGCAACATCTTTGCAGGCCAGCTATTTCTGCCTGTGAGCTATCTGCAGACGTTCGCATTTTCGAAACAGCACTGCCCTAAGCCCCCGGCACGGACCACCTAATTTACATTTGAAGTTTCAGGGGGGAAGACAAGCAAGCAGCCCCAGTCTCTGTGCCTCTGTGCGATCAGTGCCATGGGCAGATGAGGCTGAGCAACAGCTTTCCAGCCTAGCACCTTCTGGGTGCAAGCTACAGGAAGATGTTCGCATTTCTGGAGCAAGACTGTGAAATGAACCTGTAAGTGATCCCCAAAGACACGTTTGAGGTTTGCGGTGGCAAGACAAGCAAGCAGCCCCAGTCTCTGTGCCTCTGTGCGAGCAGAGCCATGGGCAGATGAGGCTGAGCAACAGCTTTACAGGCAAGCTCTTTCTGGCTGCAAGCTATCTGCAGACGTTCGCATTTTCTGAACAGGGCTGCCAGAGGAACCCGGCATGGACCACAAAGATACCTTTGAAGTCTGAGGGGGCAAGACAAGCAAGCAGCCTCAGTCTCTGTGCCTCTGTGCGAGCAGTGCCATGGGCAGATGAGGCTGAGCAACAGCTTTCCAGGCTAGCTCTTTCTGGCTGCGAGCTATCTGCAGACGTTCACATTTCCAGAGCAGGGCTGCCGTTGGCGATTGGAAAGGACCACCTAAGATACGTTTGAAGTTTGAGGTGGCAAGACAAGCAAGCAGCCCCAGTCTCTGTGCCTCTGTGCGAGCAGTGCCATGGGCAGATGAGGCTGAGCAACAGCTTTCCAGGCTAGCTCTTTCTGGCTGCAAGCTATCTGCAGACGTTCGCATTTTTAGAGCAAGGCTGCCGGAGGCACCGTGCTTGGAACCCCAAAGCTACGTTTGAAGTTTGAGGGGGCAAGACAAGCAAGCAGCCCCAGTCTCTGTGCCTCTGTGCGAGCAGTGCCATGGGCAGATGAGGCTGAGCAACAGCTTTCCAGGCTAGCTCTTTCTGCCTGCGAGCTATCTGCAGACGTTCGCATTTTCAGAGTAGCGCTTCCGGAGGCCCCCTGCATGGACCACCTAGGCAACGTGTGAAGTTTCAGGGGGCAAGACAAGCAAGCAGTCCCAGTCTCTGTGCCTCTGTGCGAGCAGTGCCATGAGCAGATGAGGCTGAGCAACAGCTTTCCGAGCTCGCGTCTTGTGGCTGTGATCTACATGAAGATGCTTGCATTTTTGGAGCAGGTCTGCGAAATGCTCCTGGCAGAGACCCCGTAATGTATGTTTGAAGTTTGAGGTGGCAAGACAGGCAAGCTGCCCCAGTCTCTGTGCTCCTATGTGAGCAGTGCCATAGCCAGATGAGGCTGAGCAACAGCTTTCCAGGCTAGCCTCTTCTGGCTGCGAGCTACATGCTCTAATACTAGAAGCATATGTGGTTAGCACAGAATACAGTTTGTTTAGGGATAACTACTGAAGAAGGAAACATCAGATATACAGTTTCTTTAATGACATGTAACACTATTTGAATTAATTTTTTGTTTGAACATAGGAAAAGTTTACATAGCTAAGAACCTATCCCTCAGGGAATATGTATATATATTTTTTTGCAACCTGTCCAAGCAATTAGTTCTGTTTTCTTTCTTTCTTCTGTTCTGTTGTGTTCACATGTAGTATTCTCTTGCGTTCTGTAATATTGTGTTGTGTTCTCCTGTGTTCTGATGTGTACTCATTTTTCATGTTCTGTTGTTTTTTGTTGTGTTCTGTTGTGTTCTGCTGTGTTCTGATGTGTTCTTTTGTGTTCTGATGTATTGTGTTCTTTTTTGTTCTGTGTTCTGTTTTTTTCTGTTTTGTTCTGATGTGTTCTATTGTGTTCTGATGTGCAGTGTTCTATTGTGTTCTGATATGTTTTCTTGTGTTCTCATTTATAGTATTCTGCTGTGTTCTGATGTGTTCTGCTGTGTTATGTTGTGTTCTGTTGTGTTCTCTGATGTTCTGATGTATTCTCATGTGTACTGTTCTGTTGTGTTCTGTTGTGTTCTGTTGTGTTCTCATGTGTAGTGTTCTGTTCTGTTCTCTTCTGTTTTGTTCTGTTGTGTTCTATTGTGTTCAATTCTGTTCACATGTGTAGTGTTCTCATGTTCTGTTGTGTTCTTGTGTGTTCTGTTGTGTTCTGATGTGTTCTCATGTGTAGTATTGTGTTGTGTTCTATTGTGTTCTTTTGTGTTCTGTTGTGTCTTCATGTGTAGTGTTGTGTTGTGTTCTGTTTTGTTCTGATGTGTTCTCATGTGTAGTGTTCTTTTGTGTTCTGTTGTGTTCTGTTGTGTTCTATTGTGTTCTCATGTGTAGTGTTCTGCGGTGTTCTGTTGTGTTCTCTTGTGTTCTGTTGTGTTCTGATGTGTACTCATGTATAGTGTTCTGCTGTGTTCTGTTGTGTTCTGATGTGTAGTGATCTTTTGTGTTCTGTTGTGATGTGTTCTCATCTTTACTGTTCTGTGGTGCTCTGTTGTGTTCGGTTGTGTTCTGTTGTGTTCTCATGTGTAGTGTTCTGTTCTGTTGTGTACTTTTGTGTTCTGTTGTGGTCTTTTGTGTTCTGTTGTGTTCTGATGTGTTCTCATGTGTAGTATTCTGCTGTGTTCTGTTGTGTTCTGTTCTGTTGTGACGTGTTCTGATATTTTCTCATGTGTTGTTTTTTGTTGTGTTCTATTGTGTTCTGATGTGTTCTCACGTGTTGTGTTCTGTTGTGTTGACTTGACTTCAGCAAGGCTTTCGACGCTGTCTCCCATAATATCCTCCTAGGGATGCTCAGGAAGTGTGGGCTGGATGAGTGGTCGGTGAAGTGGATTGAGAACTGGCTGAATGGCAGAACTCAGAGGGTTGTCGTCAGTGGCGCTGAGTCTAGTTGGAGACTGGTAACAAGTGGTGTCCCTCAGGGGTCAGTGCTGGGCCCAGTCTTGTTTAGCTTCTTCATCCACAACCTGGATGAAGAGTTAGAATGTACCCTCAGCAAGTTTGCTGATGACACCAAACTGGGAGGTGTGGTGGACACAGCGGAAGGCTGTGCTGCCATTCAGCGTGACCTGGATAGGCTGGAAAGCTGGGCAGAGAGGAACCTGATGAGGTTTAACAAAGGCAAATGCAGGGTCCTGCACCTGGGGAGGAACATCAGTACAAGCTTGGGGTGCACCTGCTGGAGAGTAGCTCTGCAGAGAGGGACCTGGGTGTCCTGGTGGACGACAGGTTAACCATGAGGCAGCAGTGTGCCCTGGCTGCCAAGAAAGCCAATGGGATCCTAGGGTGCATCAAGAAGAGTGTGGCCAGCAGGACGAGGGAGGTTCTGCTTCCCCTCTACACTGCCCTGGTGAGGTCTCATCTGGAGTACGCTGTCCAGTTCTGGGCTCCCCAGTTCAAGAAAGATGAGAAGCTACTGGAAAGAGTCCAGCGGAGGGCTACGAGGATGGTGAGGGGACTGGAACATGTTCCTTACGAGGAGAGGCTGAGGGAGCTGGGCTTGTTCAGCCTGAAGAAGAGAAGGCTGGGAGGGGACCTAATAAATGCTGATAAATATCTGAAGGGTGGGTGTCAGGAGGATGGGGACAAGCTCTTTTCAGTGGTGCCCAGTGACAGGACAAGGGGCAATGGGCACAAACTGAGGCACAGGAAGTTCCACCTGAACATGAGGAAGAAGTTCGTCCCTCTGAGGGTGACGGAACCCTGGAACAGGCTACCCAGGGAGGTTGTGGAGTCTTCTTCTCTGGAGATGTTCAAGACCCACCTGGACAAGGTCCTGTGCAGCCTGCTCTAGGTTTCCCGGTGTCCTGGGTTTGGCCAGGACAGGGTTAATTTTCACCGGACTCCAGGAAGGGGCACAGCCGGGGGGTGGGGGCTGACCCCACCTGGCCGAACAGAGCCCGGTGTTCCATACCCTGTGACGTCACGCTGGGTTCTGGCGGGGGGGGGGGGGGGGGGGGCGGCGGGAAGGCACTTGCGGCTTGGGGGGACGCAGCGCCGGTCCTGTTTCGGGAGAGCGGCTGTCTGGGTTGTACGGTTCGTTGTTGTGTTTTCGCCTTATTTGTATCGTTGTTGTTCCTGTTTTCCCTCTGTTTGCTGTTCTGTTAAACTGCCCTTATCCCGACCCACCTGTTTCTACCTCTTTCTTTTCATTCTCCTCCGCACGCCGGCGGGGGGAGGGGCGGCTGCGTGGCGCTTTTGTTGCCGGTGGCAGCCGAAACCGAAACAGTTTTTCAGCAATTTAAGTCACAGATACGATCTGTAATGGGACAGATGACACTAACTGCATCTGACCATCCTAATGTACTCCAGATGTTTATCTTTGCAAATATTGTTAGCTTGCAGTAGACCTTGTGCAAAGGTAGCAAGAGGAAGAGAAGTCTGTCTTTGAATTTTAAAGCTTTCTTTGCATGTGTCATTTTGTGTCCTTCTGTCTACGTGACTCGCAGCACTACACTGCAGGTTCTGCGGAGCCCCTGATCTGCTAGTGACATTAACGGCTAGCTGGGTGGTGGTGGAAGGGTGCCAGTTCTCACAGTGCAATTTCAGTAAGGAATTTCAAACTAGTTAGACTTCCCTAAAATCCGGAAACTCATTTACCAGTTCAGGAAGAGGTGGTGGTGTTGCCTTGTCCTGCCAGTGCTGAGTGCTGTATGTCCTGGGTTCGGCCAGGACAGGGTTAATTTTCACCGGACTCCAGGAAGGGGCACAGCCGGGGGGTGAGGGCTGACCCCACCTGGCCGAACAGAGCCCGGTGTTCCATACCCTGTGACATCACGCTGGGTTCCGGTGGGGGGGGCGGGGCGGCGGGAAGGCACTCGCAGCTTGGAGGGACGCAGCACCGGTCCTGTTTCGGGAGAGCGGCTGTCTGGGTTGTACGGTTCGTTGTTGTGTTTTCGCCTTATTTGTATCGTTGTTGTTCCTGTTTTCCCTCTGTTTGCTGTTCTGTTAAACTGCCCTTATCCCGACCCACCTGTTTCTGCCTCTTTCTTTTCATCTTCCTCCGCACGCCGGCGGGGGGAGGGGCGGCCGCGTGGCGCTTTTGTTGCCGGCGGCAGCCGAAACCGAAACAGTTTTTCAGCAATTTAAGTCACAGATACGATCTGTAATGGGACAGATGACACTAACTGCATCTGACCATCCTAATATACTCCAGATGTTTATCTTTGCAAATATTGTTAGCTTGCAGTAGACTTTGTGCAAAGGTAGCAAGAGGAAGAGAAGTCTGTCTTTGAATTTTAAAGCTTTCTTTGCATGTGTCATTTTGTGTCCTTCTGTCTACGTGACTCGCAGCACTACACTGCACGTTCTGCGGAGCCCCTGATCTGCTAGTGACATTAACGGCTAGCTGGGTGGTGGTGGAATGGTACCAGTTCTCGCAGTGCGATTTCAGTAAGGAATTTCAAACTAGTTAGACTTCCCTAAAATCCAGAAACTCATTTACCAGTTCAGGAAGAGGTGGTGGTGTTGCCTTGTCCTGCCAGTGCTGAGTGCTGTATGTCCTGGGTTCGGCCAGAACAGGGTTAATTTTCACCGGGCTCCAGGAAGGGGCACAGCCGGGGGGTGGGGGCTGACCCCACCTGGCCGAACAGAGCCCGGTGTTCCATACCCTGTGACGTCACGCTGGGTTCCGGTGGGGAGGGCGGGGCGGCGGGAAGGCACTCGCGGCTTGGGGGGACGCAGCACCGGTCCTGTTTCGGGAGAGCGGCTGTCTGGGTTGTACGGTTCGTTGTTGTGTTTTCTCCTTATCTGTATCGTTGTTGTTCCTGTTTTCCCTCTGTTTGTTGTTCTGTTAAACTGCCCTTATCCCGACCCACCGGTTTTCTGCCTGTTTTCTTTCCATTCTCCTCCGCACCGCGGCGGGGGGGAGGGTCGGCCACGTGGCGCCTTTGTTGCAGGCAGCAACCGAAACCACATCACTGTAGCTGTCACAAGAAGATGTGCAGATGTTCAAACCTGCCTGACAATAAGAAAAGCAAATGTTTTGCTACCGTTTTCCTTTAGAACAGCGTCTTTCCCAGGCAGGCGTTTGACCTGTTCGTGGAATAACAACTGCCATTAGAAGTGGGCCGCATGGGAAGAGCATGCTGTTCTCCTGGAAGTCAGAAGACTGGCTTCCGTTCCTGCGTGTTGCTGATTTGCTTTATGACCTGCGAGTCCTCTCCCGCTATGTTTGCTTTACTTGTTTTCTTGATGGCGATCTGTTCAGCAGAGGAAATGCCTTTTACTTCTGTGCAAGATCTGGGCTCAAGTTGCTTGGGGGGGAAATTGCAGCTGGTTGAGAAGTCAGTCACTAATTTTTGCTTACCAAATTGTAGCTGAGATAAATTTGCCTGAAAAGTACTTTCCTTTATTGGAAAGGACTCTATAGCTTTACACGCAATGAATTTAAAACCATGTAGAAACTTCAAAGTGCTTATGCCAGCTGAGCTTTTTGTATTTTAAATGTGTTTGAAGCTGCTTCAGAGCAGAAGCTTTTGCTGCTCTAGGGAAAAAAGCTTTAATTCTAGATACTGCATCAATTTACCAGCGACTGTCAGACTTTCCTTGACCTGTCTGTGTAACGTAGTTTGTAATGGAGAGATCCTTCAGTTAATTGATGGAATAACCTTGTACCTCCAGCTTGAGGCTATTGCTAAGGACGGTTTGCTTGCTTGAATGCGCTGTTTGCCGTAGCCCCTGGCTGGAGTTGATACAGCATTTGAATTCGGGCTGGTAAGGTTTTGTTTCTACTGGTAGTGGAATTGAGACTGAAATAAAGCAGGTGAAATTACGACGTTACTGAAGTCATTAGCAAAGCTGCCATTGACTGAAGTAAGGCTAGGATCTCAGCCAAGCGTTTTGGTTGTTTAATTTATGGTAACATATTAATTGAGTTGTATTAAAACAAGGTTTTGAAAAAGTTTATCTTTAGCTTCGTGATACAATCTCCATTCCATAAATATTGTACATAGTGTTACTAAAAGTTTACCTTTTTTTGGCAGGTTGATAGAGGTAGATTTTAATTTATTTTTATAATCTGTGTGTTTGCACTCCTAGGAAAGAACTAAAGTACGCAGATGTCATTATTTCTGTAAATGAAAAGGACTTAATCCTAAATCTTCTAATTGTTTTATAGTATATGGCAGCAGAGCTATCTAACACTCTGTCCTGCAGGAAATATTTGACATACTTGTAAGCTCCAGGGAGAGGAGAACTAGGATGATAATATCCATTAACGTTGTTTTTGAATGAGAACTTGCATAAAGACTTTCTCGAGGAAAAAAAAGAAAATCACTATTAGATTTAAAGGCTTTTTAGCAAAAGGAATGTATTGCAAGCTTTTGACCTTCCTGTGCTGTATGAAGCTTTACTGGTGCGTATGCCAGAAAATCCTGTTGATTACTGGACTCTTCCAATGTGTGCTGCCCTTCTAGAAAGTCGACATCTGGACTGTATTTATTCTACTATTTTCTCGTCACTGGATGAGTCAGAGTAGATTTTCCTCCTTTAAATTTTGATAAACTTTGTTTCTATGATTTGGCAGAAAAGATTTTGTGCAATTTTAAAGGCACAACTAATAATGCGTTCCCAAGCTCTGATGACAGTTAGAACAAACGGTATTGTTTTAAAACATAAATGTATATTTTGCTGTACTACTCTTCTTGCTTCTCTTATCTGCTAGAATAGTTTTAGCATTGAGCATATTTTAATACACATCTAGAAACAGGCAAGACTGCTTTTATTATATTATTATATTGCTTGAAGTCATGAATTATGTTAATGTAAACACTGTAGTCAAAGGGAGACTGTATTGGCACCTGAGGTCTTTTATTCCTGCTTGTCAGTCTTCACGTTTGTCTTGTATGTGGAGACTCTGGCCTGGGTAGAAATGGGATTGTTCATTAAGAGTCAAAGTGTGTTCTTCCACTTGTAGCGGTCCCAAAGTACACCCAGTTTGTGTTGCACATCGATGGTATCTTGGCAAAAAGGAAACCGAGTTATCCATTAGCTAATTCTCAGAGTAATCTTCTTTGTAACCAGCTCTTCAAGTAATACCTTCCAAGTTTTCCCATGCAATGAGTAAAGCTAGCATAGTCAACAAGTTTCAAGGAACTACTCTCTCAATCGCTGGAAAGTTTTGACTAATTGAGCACAGTGATTTTTAATCTCTGGTATTCTGTATTATTTTTCAGTGATGTTTGTCTTATGAGGAACAATGGAACAAAATGGTTTTGGACAGGTTGATGTAGTTGCTTCTGAGAATTCGGGAGCGTGCGGCGCCGGTGCGGTCCGAGAGAGCGGGTCTGTTTTATTGATGTATGCCATCAATAAAATCAGGTGCCTTGATTAATCCTCTAGTATTGCAGGCCACAACTTGGTAACTGAGGCTGTGATAAATATCCTATAGCTTGTCTGCAGAATCAACTTTTTTTTTTTAGTGTTTTCAGTTAAAAGTTTTCTCCTGCAAAACCTAGGGACTGATACTGTTCTGTCAGGTCAAACAGATAAGCTGTTTCACCTGAAGTTTGTACCTAGCTCTTGTAGGCTACTTTTCCGTGATGGGTTTGCTAAGCTGCTGTGAGTGCACTTCCTCAGTCTCCATTGCTGCTTGCTCATGGGTGGAGGAGTGCACATATGGCCACCTCATAGCGAGAGGTCACCTCTGCTAGCGCAGCTGTCCCGTGGGCTTTCCGTCATTTGAGAGGGTTGGAAGGTAAGAAGAAATGAGATTGTTTTAGAGTCCATTCTCTTTGAACATCTGGGGTGATATCCTTTCTGGGGTGATATCCTTTCTGGGGTGATATCCTTTCTGTATATGCAAAGTTAAAATTTCAAGTGCTATATTGTCTCATTTTTGCAGAGGTTAAGTGTAATGTGAGGATAGGGATGCTTCTAAGCTGCCTATCTGATCAAGAAGTGCAGGTCTGAAGGTACTAAATACCCAAGTGAATGCAGACTAGCTGCAAAACTGGCGTATGCAGCATGGTAGAGGAAGGTGAAGACTGTAAGAATGTGCTTAAACTCCCCCTGCTAAATTAACATTGCTGTTCTGAGTATCTTAGCTGAGAAATACGCAAGCATGCAAAATGTACACTTGTCATTCTTAAAGTAGTTGGTTTCCAACCTTTAATTTCTGAAGGACTGTTGAATGACAGAACTACTTTGACTTTTTCCACACAAATCCCTCTAATGAAATGCGTTTCTGCTTCACACCCGTCAGAGTTGCTAGTGGCAGTCACTGTCTCGCTTGAAATGGGATCTTTCTCCAGTAATCTACTGCCAGTTAATCATGGCTAAGTGAGACCTGGTAATCCCATTGATGTGCCTGGACTTATCTGAAGACAAGACCTAATTTTTATTTTTTTAAAAAGAGCTGTAGTAACATCATTTGTAATTATAGTGATATGAACTTGGTCACGCTTCCTGCCTACAATATCATGTATGTAAACACTACAATAAATTCTGTCTAAACACGTTCTGCTTTAACTCTACCTCTGTCTTAAGAAGTAAATGTGCATTTGCTGTCTTTATTTATCTCTGTACTGTACCACTCTGCACTAATTAATTCATTTCTTAATGAATTCATGTAGCCGTATGGCCAGAAATATATTTTTTAACTAGCTAAGAGTCTGTGATAAGCAGTGCAAAGAATCTGTTTCTTTAAAATATGCTTTACTGTACTTTGAAACTGGCTTCTAAAGATACTGAATGTTTCCATCAACTTGGTAATACTCATAACCAGCTCCTGGTATATACAATATATTAAAATGATGCTAAATATAAAAGTGTGTGTGTATAATGATTTTAAGAAAACTAATATATATGTCTCTGCACTCTGAATAAATCTGTCTCTGGACTTGTGATCAAGGCAGAGGACAGGGCTGTTTCTTGTTACTTAAGGTAACACAGGAATTCAGGCACATAGCAAAAAGCTTTTAATCACACTAATGTGATGCATTGTATCGACATCTTAATGCTAAGATGAACTTTAGGATGAAGAAAGTATTTTAAACAAACACCATGTAGTTCCCTGCAACATCAGTGCTTTTTGTTCTAGACAGTGAAGGTCTGTTGTGTGGTCAAAGCCGTAAATGGAATGAAATGAGGTTGCTTTAAACAAAGGTTTCATAAGTTGTTGAAAATCAGTTTTGAGGAAAATGTCTGAAATGTTTTGCAGAGGTGAATCTGGTGCTGGGAAGACTGAAAACACAAAGAAGGTTATTCAATACCTTGCTCATATTGCTTCCTCCCATAAAGGAAGAAAGGACCATAATATTCCCGTAAGTTGGGATATTTTATCATTTGTTTATTGTTCTTTTTGAAAACCACCATCTTTGCATTTAAAAAAAACATAACTTTTTTATTAAAGATAAGCTGTAATGTAATCCACATAATTTTCTCAACCGTTATTTTCTCTTTAGTAGGGGCTGAAATGAGCAGTTACGTTAAAATTTCCAGTTGATGTTAGCTGTTTAACTTCTCTTCTGAAATTAAAGATTTTATGCAACCATTGTAACTAGGAACGGTATCAAAGCTTTCTGATGCAGTGTGTGCCAGTTTTCCAAAAATTTAATTAACTTGGGCAAGTCTTAGTGAATTTAGTTCCCACAGATGCAGTTTTCAGTACTATATTTGTGAACAAGCTTTCTGTTCTTTCAAAAATTATCTTGTAGATAAGAAAAATCATCAAGCTTCAAAACTGCTGTAGACTTGATATGTCTACAAGCGAGCAGCTAATAAAAAGCTCTAGTTTTAGTACATTACAGACAAAAGCATATGCACTTATGTCAGAGTCTTGGGTTTTTTGGTAACTTGTCACTAACTGATTTATGTAGAAGTTTCTTCAGATTTACTGCTAGACTTCAAAATTCACAATGAGTTTTTATCAATATTTTGCTTTACAAGATATGGATGGGTTTGATTATCTGTTGCTATGAGCACTTGGATCTCTTTGCAGTGGAATATTAATTCAACTTGCTAGAAGCAAGTGGCTTGCTATATTCGATACTGGCGTATGTGGTTGGAAGTTTTCAAACTATATCAGACTTAGAAGCATCAGCTTCTGTAATTTCTAGTGTATAACACTTAATATTAAGATATTCTGGAATGTGTCAAGACTCAAACTCCTAGAAAACCAGGAGAGGACTTTTGACCAATCTGTGAAGAAAAAAAAAAGCAAGAATTTGAAGTTGGAGAGAGGGAAAGATTGCTCTGCAGATAGATTTGGAGGCCTTAGGAGGATGCTGTGACTGGAGTGTCGGCAGCATTAGCATTGTCGTGTGCTAGGGGAATACATGGCTCTGCAGAATGCTATTTAGAAAGTCATCCTTCAGAACTTGTTTTCTGTGTGGGTTTTGATTTATAAATATTCTTGGATTTATGGCTGTGCAGCCTTGAACAAAACTAGTGTTTTTAAAATTTCTACAGGAGTATAATTGCCTACAACTTTGGGGGGCGGGAAGGGAATTATGCAGAGAATGGAACTGCACAGAGTTTGTATACCAAGTACTTCTAAACACACTATTGACAGCTTGGAATGCACCAGGTTGAAGAGACTTCTGTGAGCCTCTTGTCGAGCCTCCTTTCAAAATATGCTTCCCTTTAAAGCTGAGTTTTGAAAACCTTGTGTGATGAAGATTATACAACCTTTCTGCAAAACTTTTCCTGTGCTTAACCACTTAAACAGTCAAAAATAGGGGTTTAAAAAGTACTCCTTGTTTGTTTGGCTGTGTTTCCATAACCACTTTGTGCCAGTACCTGTGCTAAAAGTAGTCCCCTTTTTGAGTTTTGTCATCGTAACAATTCCTGTGGCCACTCACTGGGCTTGGAGACTGCAGGCTCAAACTACTGTTCTGAAAGTCATAGAATCATAGAATGGTTTGGGTTGGAAAGGACCTTAAAGATCATCTGGTTCCAACCCCCCTGCCATCAGCAGGGACATCTTCCACCAGACCAGGTTGCTCACAGCTCCATCCAAACTGGCCTTGAACCCTGCCAGGGAGGGGGCAGCCACAGCTTCTCTGGGCAACCTGGACCAGTGTTTCATCACCCTCATGGGGAAGAAATGAAGTCCGTCTGGCTTTAGATGAAACAAGTTTCCTCTGTTTGTTGCGTGGCTGCATAACTGATATGAAGTGAAGGCACAGAAAAAAGCTGGGGTGGAAGATGTTGGTGAAGGGAAGGATGAGTTGCTCAGTCTAATGCAGTGCTGGCTAATTCTGTTTAAGTTGCTGGTTGAACTGGAATCTAATTCTCTACTTAGCAGCGTGATCAAATGGGACAGGAGTTTAAGGTGGTGGGTGTAATCAGCTGCTTCGTGAGCCATCGAAGACTGTCACGATGAAGACTGGAAAAGTTTTTATTCTTTGTAAAACATAGTTCAGACACAGTAAAAAGAATAGGGTAGTGTCCTGAATAGAAGTTTGATACTTTGATTGTGCGCTTCATTCAATGCACTGCTATAGTAAGCACTGAATTAAGTATATGTTTATGAAAAATGCAAAATGTTCACGTAACCTAAACCGTTTTGAAAATACAAATGAGTCTCGCTTCTGTAACAATTAATTTTTATTAATATACTGCAGATGAAGAATGTCTAATCTACACACCTAACACTCAAAAGTTAGGAAGTGTCAGAATTGGTTATATTTAAGCAGCCCTAACTTGTTCCTGTTCACATATACATTAGAAAACTGTAGAGGGCTGGTGGTGATCCGTAGTATCCATCTGTACAGCCTTTGCACTGACCTGTGCACAAAGATGATGCTAAACAGGCTTGTTAAATAGACAGCAAGTCATGGATTTACTTTTATCCATCCTGTAACAAATAATTATCAGTGCTATGCATATTACTGAGACTTCTGAAAGTTGCATACATAAATAACTCTGTAACTCATGAAATACTTATGGCTCTTGAGGGGGTTAAATTCCCAAATATTTGAAGGTAAGAAGAAATAGACATGGTAACAATGAAGAAAAAAATAAATGGTGGGTGAAAATCTTTGTTAAGGCATTAGCAAATGATGCAACTGGTTTCTAGGAAATTGAAGTAGTAATGTAAAATATAATTTAATGAGAAGGCAAAATAATATAAACATGAAAAAGACAAGATAATTTAGAACATTAAAAAAGAAATCTTTTTTTTTTAATACGATGGCATGAATAGAGCCATGTGACGCTCACTGATGAAATCAAGTATTTAAACAAATAATTTGGTCAGTGTTAGAAATGCAAATCTATGGGCACTTTGAGATATCTGTCCCAAAACAAGCATTCAAAGAAAAGATCTGAAGTGAAAGAGCTGAATAGATTAGGTAATTATAGCAGACTTTTCAGCTCCAGATCTCTGTTTCAAACTGCAACCAAAAAAGTCATTACAGCCTGAAGGCTGAAATAAATTTGCTTTTCTTAGTCCATTTGTTCCAAGTGAACGTTTTTCCACATCATACTGATTATTCTGAACAGAGAGGATCAAACTGGCTTTGTTCCTGGATTACTTTTTAACTGCAAGAAAATATTTCCTCTAGGACAGGATGTGCTTTACCTTTATGAATAGAACTCTTCACTTGAGAGTTATCAACAAATATGATCTTACAAAAAAATGGAGAGTACTGAAGGGTTGCAATGAAAGTTCAAAAAGAACAGAACTCAATGCGGTTCAGTTTAACACAAGATAAAGATAAGACTTATAGACAGGAATTTCGGAAGGAGCGGTAGCTTCATATTCAAACATCTAACCTTATTTTTAGATCCTGAGTTGTTTTCTGAGCAGGTATGATGCAGCTTTGCAAAATTCACATCACTTAGCTGAGTAAACTAAACCTTTGCTAGCTGCTTTACAGAACTCTGTCAAAACCTGTTATTCTTCACTAAAACAGTGCTAGTTGCTAGTTATTTAAATTAGTAGACATAAACGGAAGAAGTGTGCGTCTGTCTTGGTGTGAAAATTTCTTGTGGTCTGAGTTTCACCACCACGTTTTCTCTCTAGGCTCTCTGGTGTGAAGCTCAAGATTGTTAAGTTTGTTGACTGAGACAAGGGAATAGGGGAATTGAAAATTTCTGCGTTTTTGCAGAAACTGCAAATTTGGGTTTTGGGGATTTTTTTGTTTTGCTTTATTACACTCATGTTCCATTTACCCTTTTTTCTGGCAAAAGTTAAAGGTATTCCAGTTTTTTAAGACTTTGCTTCTCATGTGGACGGTAATTCTTGAAAGAAAGCTTCTATCTCGATTGTAGGATTGCCTTTCTTAAGTACTTGAAGTACAGGGCAAAAACAAAGCCACAGGCTCTGTAAGTATTGCTTTCCTCTTGGTTCTTTTATAACCTTTTTGATTTTTGAAAAATAGTGATGATCTTATCCATACAAAAACACCTTGCAGTGACTAAGGCTGTCGAGACAGTTACTTGGTGTTGTGGGTTTATTTTTGTTGTTGTTTGTCAAAACTGTGGAAAGCAGGGCTGCCGGAGGCCCGGCCAGTCTGACTAATTGAAGTCTTGCTTGTCTTGCAAGCCCCCCTTTCTGTTTGTTGGAGGACCAAAATTCCAAATTTCTGAAGGTGAGACCAGTATGCGTGGTGGAGATTCTGCTCTTAAGTGATGGTAGTACCAAGTGATAGCTCTCAAAGCATTTCAGGCTGCTGTTGCGTTATCTATAGAGTTTGTGCCTGAAGACTTGTGGGGTTTGACCAGGTGGAAGCTGAGACACTGAGAGCTTTAAAAGGGAGATATTTGCCATGCATTCTTTCCAATTCCATGGGTCTTCCAAACCTAAGAGCTGGAAACAGTGTTTATCATAGCTACTGTTGTTCATTGCAAACAGACTTCCAAAAGTGTAAAACAAAGGCTGTGCTAAAACCAGACCTCCTGTGTGTTCAATTCCAAGTCTCGCTTTCTTGGAAAACAAGTGTTCATGTCTCTGTACGGTTCCAGTTGATCCGTAGTATTGACAGGTCAGTCACTTGAAATGAAATCTGTATTATATCTGGTGTATGAGACCTCTGTATGGATTTTGTATATTCAGTTATTTGTGTTGCTTAGAGACTATTGTTGTGGAGTCTCCTTCTCTGGAGATATTCAAGACCTGCCTAGACTTGGTCCTGTGCAGCCTGGTCTGGGTGACCCTGCTTCGGCAGGGTTGTTGGACTGGGTGACCCACAGAGGTCCCTTCTAACCCCTACAATTCTGTGATTCTGTGGTTCAAATTCTATTGTAGAAGTTATTCTTTCTCCCCTTTCTCATGGCTAGAAAAAGAAGCTGATGGAGGATCCAATTGCTGAATGTACTTCTCAGCTGGCTGAAGAAGAAGAAAAGGCCAAAAACTTGGCCAAATTCAAGAACAAACAGGAAATGATGATCACTGATTTGGAAGGTTTGTTCTTGCTACTTTTGCCTGTTAACAAGTTGTACATCATGCGAGAAAGGAGTGGATCACTTATTACAGTGTATGCAGTATCTGGTCCAGTCTGCTAAGTGTAACCTTATATGTAGATACCTTAATAGCTTTTATCTAAATCTTGAAAGAATAATTTATTGCTTGCAAGCCTTGTTGCATTTGGCTGCTCAGTCTTTCTCGTGTTTAATTTGTTAGCTTTTCATTTTTGAGAATCCATTTTATTTAATGATACACTCCAGAAATTCATGTTGTTGCATGCATCCCTTAGTAACAAGGTAAAACATCTGTCTCTTGGGAAGGCTCTACACTTTTCTATAGTAACACATTAGAACAACACATTTCTGGAAAAACGTTAGTAGGCATTCATTAGTCTTCTAATATTTTTTGAATAAGCAAATCTGAATTGTTCTGCCTTTCTTGATGCTTTGTTTATCTAAAATGGTTCAGTTTCTTTGGCCATTTATTTCTGATTGTTTTGCCTGTGTTGTCACGACTGGATTAGCCCTATATGTAACCTTTCATGATGTTATGGTGGGTTTTTTAATTACTTATGGTTGTAAATAGGTATTGTGCAACATTAATATACTGCCAAGCCAAAGTTGCAAAATATAAGGCAATGTTGCTATCTGCCCTAATTTGGAAATATTTTTTTCACTTACTGTTATGGGTTGTCTTACTACATACTTTAATACTGATGCGCTTATGGAAAAATACCAAAGTTTAGTCTTATCTGTGTAGGAAGGTATTGAAGTAATATGAATAATAGATGATTGATGTACCTTTTATTTAAAAAGCCTATTCAGGGACTTTAAGATGGGCATAAGTAAGCTGTACTCATTGGAAAATAATGCTTGAGTAGTTGTGTACTTAAATTGGGACTAGTGTTTCTGAAGATACTTGACAGATGTGGTTGGTTATGGTGCTGTTCCCAGAGTGATGACCTTAGAAATGGAAATTAAAGCTTAAATATAAGGCATGCAACTGCTTGGCTAGTAAAGCACAGTAAAATGATACTCTCTGAGACAATTCAAGAAGCCATGAAGGTCACTCTGCTAGGGTCTTGACACTGGTAAGTACTGAAATTTGGGGGGGGGGGGCAACAAAAACCCACAAAACCCCAAAAAAACCCCCACTAATTCAGTTTACTGTGAGTTTTCCCCATTGCGAAATTGTGTCTTATGCCACTCTTCTGTCACCTGCCAGAAATACAATGTAAAAACAGAGAAAAGTGCTATTTTTTTTTTTTTTTTGAATGAGGAGCTGTTTAGAGAAAAACAATGTTACTTCAGATTGTCTGGAAAATCCCAAATACCCCTCGGTAGCTCTAAGATATGATTCTTGAACATGGCTCCGTTTCCATGTAGAAGATGTCCTGATCTTGTAGCAGGCTTAGGAGGGGTGTGAGAAACCCCTGCACTGAGAACCCACAAAGTATTGAACAAGTCTAATAACTTACATTTATTCTAATAGATGTTGAATTGTGCTAATGCTATGCTAAGCAAAACCTTCCTGTGACTTCAATATATTACATACCTGGTCATTATCTAACTGTAGACAATGCAGCCAATAACTATCTAAATCAGACCACAGGCAGATCATCTAAATGTATTTTATTGCTAGGGCACTGATAACTGGATGGTGTTCACAAAGAAATACCTTAGGGCAGGAGTATCTTGGCTACACAAGGAAATTACTGGAGGCTATCAGGGTTGCAAAGTCTTGCTAAATATCAATGGGATGTGAGTTAGTGGTACAAATACTTGCAAAACATGTTTATCCAAGTTTTCTTTAAGTTACACTATTTTCCAGTAGACCTTTTGGGCCTAGCCCTTCCACAACTATGCAAGTCATAATTTTTTCCAGTCTGTAGTTCTTCATTTTTGAATCCTGATGTCTGCGATCACCTGGCCGAGCAGCTCAAACTGCTCTTCTGTTAGATTCTATTCCTTATTTTTCTGTCAACATGTGATTATGTTTGTTACCTTACTTCAAACTTTTTTCTCCAGTCATTGACTTTTTCTTGACTTTCTATCTGAATCATGCAGTTCTACTTTGCTATTTCATCTTTCCCAGTCACCCTTCCAGCTGCAGTCTGGAGAAAGAATTGACACAGTGTATATTAAACTTCCCACCCTTCTTGCTGTCCCATTGCCCTGCCCCTGAACCTTCTGAGGATAACAATAGGAAAAAATTGCTTACAAATATAATCCTTTACTTCCATAGAGTGCTTAAAAAAGGAGGAGAAGACCCGTCAAGAATTAGAAAAAGCTAAAAGAAAACTTGATGGTGAAACAACAGACCTACAGGACCAAATAGCTGAGCTGCAAGCCCAGATTGAAGAACTGAAGATCCAGCTGGCCAAGAAAGAGGAAGAACTGCAGGCTGCTCTTGCTAGGTCGGATCATGATGGAGCTTTATGACTACAGAAGTGTGGTAGAAACCTACTTTCCCAGACAGAATTTCAGCTGACTGCAAACTGATGAGTTAAAACTGGGAGTGTTCAAGCAGAAGCCAGTTCATGTTTGTACTACAGCATCTCTAGACACCTGTGTGTTTTGCGTAGACAGGGCAAAAAAGGAACTCAATCTTTCATCACCATCCTTGCTCTATAAAGCTCCAAAACCAATGTTTCATCAGGGCTTAATAGCACTTTGGCTCTGGAAGCTTTTTAGTCTCCCAGAGTTCAGCCTCAGGAGGGGGAAAAAACATGTAATCGTCGAGAGTGTTCTTAGTTGGTCCAAATACTGGATAATGTCTGTCCAACTCAATCAAAGATCTGTGTGGTAGTCTCGCAGCCACATGTTATAAACTAAACACCACCTGAGTTTTCTGAGTAATGATCTATAACTTTGCAGGAAGAGACAGTCCTACAGACAAGGGTGCATTTTTGGGAGTGTTGAGGTCTACAAAACTGGAATACCTGAATGCAAACTGGAAAGCTTGATCATTCCAGTAGTGCATCTGTAGTACCTGGGGCACTGTGCTCATTAGGATCTTGAGAATAAGAGTGCAGTAGTGGCTTTGTCTATGAAATTTTAGGAGGTGGATTTTGTTCAAGTGGGAAAGATGAGTTATTTTTTGAGTACATAACTTATAGTAGACTTATGAGAAGAGATCTGAAGCTATGAAATATCATTAACTGTTGTGGTTCTGTTTAACAGAGGTGATGAAGAAGCAGTTCAGAAAAACAACGCACTGAAAGTGATAAGAGAGTTGCAGGCTCAAATTGCAGAACCGCAGGAGGATCTTGAATCTGAGAAGGCATCTGGCAACAAGGCGGAAAAGCAGAAAAGAGATTTAAGTGAAGAGCTGGAGGCTTTAAAAACTGAAGTAGAAGATACCTTGGATACCACTGCAGCACAGCAAGAGCTGAGGTAAGATCATGTGTCTGTATAAGCAGGCACCATTAAAATTCACCTTGAATTTACAAAAGACTAAAATGTTGATTTTTGATAACTATTGATGCTTCCTCTAGGACAAAGCGAGAGCAGGAGGTGGCTGAACTGAAGAAAGCAATTGAAGAGGAAACCAAAAACCATGAAGCACAGATCCAGGAAATCAGGCAGAGCCATGCTACTGCCCTGGAAGAGCTCTCTGAACAACTGGAACAGGCCAAAAGGGTGAGCAGAAAATTAATTACAGAAATACATTTTTCAGCTTCAGGACTTTTAGAAGTAACATCAGTGGCGTGGTCACTTCCAGTGATATCTGCAGATCTAAATTGTCCTCTGTACATACTTAACTACTGCAGTTGAATCAAATATATCCTGCTGGTTTGAACATATAGCAACTTTTCAGATAGATGCCAAGACTATCTAAAAGTGTTTGTTAGACCTGGAAACAGTGCACCTAGAGATAAGTTGATGTAGTACTTTTGTGGGAATTCTCGAGCAGCCTATGTGCTTATTTGGTGAAAAGCAGTTCTCTGCCTAAGCGAACTGCGGAATGGTTCCAAATAAGGTAATTGTCATGTCGACACTCAAAAATAACAAACTGTGAGTACGGGTAGCATAAAAGTTCTTCCAGCCACTCTTCACTTTATGCTTGTACCGTGACCTCCAGTGCTAGATATCTGTGGAGTATCTTGCTGATTTGCAGAGTTCTATTGTGTCTCTGGTAACCCCTGCCAGAGCAGAGGAAGCGGCACACCTGGACAACGTGGTTCCTACTAGTGCAGCTTCAGTGTCTTTGTTCAGAAGTAGAATTAATCCAACACTGCCAAAAAAAAAAAAAAAAAAAGTATCTC
This sequence comes from Opisthocomus hoazin, assembly GCF_030867145.1. Taxonomy (NCBI): domain Eukaryota; kingdom Metazoa; phylum Chordata; class Aves; order Opisthocomiformes; family Opisthocomidae; genus Opisthocomus; species Opisthocomus hoazin. The sequence goes on along the minus strand of NC_134426.1, from coordinate 5,005,683 downwards.
TAGCTTGTAAAAAAAAAAAAAAACACACTTCAGTGACTAAAACACCTCTGAGGCAGGAAGGACCTGATTATAGAACTGATGAGATGGATTAATTGTTTCTTATATTCAGATGCTGGCAGAAGAAAAGAACATTTCTGCCAGATATGCAGAGGAAAGAGATCGTGCTGAAGCAGAGGCAAGGGAGAAGGAAACCAAAGCACTGTCTCTGGCTCGGGCTTTGGAAGAAGCCCTGGAAGCTAAGGAAGAGTTTGAAAGACAGAACAAACTGTTGCGGGCAGATATGGAAGACTTAATGAGCTCGAAAGATGATGTGGGCAAAAATGTAAGTAACTTTCCAGACCCTATTTTGTTATGAACTGCACAGGGAACAACACAGGAAAATTCCCTGGTTGGAGAAGTGTTTTTGACACAAATATGGAACGTTTTGAGGCTGATTTGTAACCCAGAATTCTGGAGGAATTAATGCTCAGAACAAGAGGGTGGTCTCTATTAAGATGAGGCCTGTTCAAAAGATGTGAAGACTTGGAGAGCAGCAGTTGCTGGCCAAATGCCTAATGGCACTTGTGCTGGATTTAAGAGCTTGTCTTACTACTACTACTTTTTCTCTGTGAATATTGCACAGCTCATCTCTCCATTCATCTGCACGGATGTTTGTTTGGTTCTCTAATCTGTATCTTAGAGATGCTGCTCTCCCTGTTCTTATTGTCCAGTTTGGAGCATCACAAAGTGTAGTGTACTGAGTTCATATAATGTCTACTTTTGCTGTTAACTGCTGATTTTGAGAGGGTCTGATTAATGTTTGTGGCTTAGGTCCATGAACTGGAGAAATCAAAAAGAACTTTAGAGCTACAGGTTGAAGAGATGACGACTCAGCTTGAGGAACTGGAAGATGAACTGCAGGCCACAGAAGATGCTGAACTTCGTTTGGAGGTGAACATGCAAGCTATGAAAGCCCAGTTTGAGAGAGATCTGCAAGCCAGAGATGAACAGAATGAAGAGAAAAAGAGGATGCTGGTTAAACAAGTATGTATCTTACTGTGCTTCATAGTGGGAAGGGCGTGATGTTCTTTTGACAAAGCTCTATGGCTTTGAGAACTTGCTACCAGGAAAATAAAACTCTGTGCTTAAAGATCCCATCCTATAGAAGTCCCAAGCACGGATCTTTACCCACAATACAATAGGTCTTGTTGTGGATTAGCCACTATTCATGTTAGTCTGCCAGTGATGGTCCTCCAATTCAACTGTACCTTGCCTCCAAAGCACTCAACATGCAAGTAGATTTGGCTGTTGCTGCATGGGTGTCCTTCAAGCCCGTCCTGTTTGGTGTACAGCAACAAATCCATGGATGCCGACATAGACTGAAAGACTGTAATTAAGTGAACAGTTTCTTAAATGAAAAACGTAGCAAAGATTCCAGATTTGCCAGACTTGAGTCTCTTCAGATCTGCCTTATGATACTAGAATTCTAAAGAAATGCCTTTAAAATTTCATGCTTGTAGGAGAAGATAGATCTAAATTAACATTTCTAAAGCTTTAAGGAAAAAGCACGTAATATTTCAAGATTTATCACAAGAAAACAAAAACTTACTGAGAATTACCTGTATAGAGATCTCCTAGAAATAAATAAAAGCATTGACCTGGAAGGCTTTTGAAGTTCCCTGCAACGCTGAATTGCTATTGTCTTGCACTGGACAAGAGCTCCTGACCTGGCATGAGGAGGGAGGCTTGATTCAAAAGAAACATATTCCTTCATGTTGGTAACCTGTGGCACTTCTGGCTCACTTTTATTGTTGTATGAGTTCATCTTAGTTCTTGTTAGCTGCTTTCTTAGATACTTTGCTTCTCTGTTTTCTTTTGAAAAAAAGAAAAGTTGTTGGTGTATACATTCTAGTAGCACATCTGTTTCAAAGAGAATTATTTCTTTTTTTTTTTCTTGAGAATGTGTGGTGATTCTATGTCGTATTTTCCTCTTAGTGGTTCGATCAGAATTAGCAACATCTGCCCCCAAGTCATACCTAAATGTAGACAGATGTACTGGGCCAGAAGCTGATCATGAAGCAGCTGAACAGATGAAATGGAAATGCTTCAGATGCTGAGCTCTTTTCTTTATTTTCCTTTTGTCAGTTCAGAGATCTCTGCTTCCAGTTTGTGGATTTTTTTGCCGTCTGCAGTGTCTTCCCATGTAGCTTGAGTTCTGTAGGCTCTTCGAATCGAGTAATGCTAATTCTGATCTGCAAAGGCCTTTTGGATTCATCAGCCATTTTGTTAGGATTTTGTGTTTGCTCTGTTCCTGGAGCTTGAGCCTGTTAAATCCCTTGATTTCACAGGTGCGAGAGCTGGAGGCAGAACTGGAAGATGAGCGCAAACAGAGGGCTCTTGTTGTGGCAGCCAAGAAGAAAATGGAGATGGATATGAAAGACCTGGAAGGTCAGACAGAAGCTGCAAACAAGGCTCGAGATGAAGCAAGCAAACAGCTACTTAAGCTCCAGGTAGGCACAGCAAATCAGCTGAGCTACTTTCCCTCCTGCTGACAGTCTGTCAAGGGTGCTGCTTTTCGTTACATGCATTTGTAGTGTGAAGGCAAGAAGGAGTATCAGACTCAGCTATGCTGGCACACGTCACAGTATCTGGCCTGAACTTATCAGACGCTCAAAACTCCTCTCATCCTTTTGTTGATAAGGAGTTAAGATTGTCCCCCACGTACTTCTATTCAATAGTCATCATTTTCAACGCTTTGCATAAGGATTTACTGAGGATTGCTTTTGAGGCTGAATCTTTAAAATTTATGGTTGTTTGTATCTTTGAATTTACTGATTTCAGCTCAGCTCTTGCTGATTGCTACTTCCTCTAGTTGAGGAAGCCAAAAATGCTGCAGAGAAATAGGAGGAGTAAATTTTAGTTGCTTTGAAAAAGCTCCAAGATGCCTATTCTTTTTAGATTGGCAAGAAGAATCCAGTACTTGTGTCAAGGATTTATTTCCCATTCCCAGAGAAATACTCCGTCTTTAGTAGAGGTCAGTTTTCCCAAGGCTTTCAGTGCCATGGCCCAAAGCTGCAGGAGTATGAGGCCGTGGCAAGACCATGTAAAGCATAGAGCAAACTGCATTGCCTTTCTGCCCTGTCCACTCTATTCCTTGGCAATCCTACTTCAACTGAACTGAATGAGGGCAATTCTGGAACTTGGTCCAGGCGCTGGATGAGAAGGGAATGGAGATTAAAGCAAGAAATGCTGGTACCTAGCAGTAGCGGCTTCTCTATTCCCAGAGGCTGAGTCAGTTACAGAGTTCATACCTGATCTCTGTACACTTTCATGCAAGCACCTGAAATAAGTGATCTCATGATTAGTGGTATTGCGAAGATGCAGGTACAACTTAAATGCAGTTTCTCCAGCCTTATTCTTTTAGCATCTGAAGTCAAACTTGTGTGAATTAAGATATCAGTCTGTGTTAAGTGTCTTACGGGAAGGATAAGTATGTGCTTCTACGTTATATGTGCAAAATGGTGAATTGTGGTACTTCTACACTGAGAAGTTTCTTACCTTGAGTACTTGTAATAGGTTTTATCAGTCAATTTAAGTAAATAGGTTTGTTTTTTTCCAAGACAATTGCAAGAGCATTACCTATCTACTACAAAGGTATCTCTACTACCTCTACTAGAGGTTTTTTCCTACAAGAAATCTACTAATAAATGAAGTGAAGTCTTCTAATGGGATATTTCTGATGAGGAGTGAGTGATGGAAAGATGAGAAAATGAAGGGTTTAGACTGAAAGAGGGTAGATTTAAATTGGATATAAGAAAGAAATTCTTCACTCTGAGGGTGATGAGGCACTGGCCCAGGTTGCCCAGAGAAGCTGTGGCTGCCCCCTCCCTGGCAGTGTTCAAGGCCAGGTTGGATGGGGCTTTGAGCAGCCTGGAAGGTGTCTCTGCCCGTGGCAGAGGGATAGAACTCTGATCTTTAAAGGTCCTGTCCAACCCAAACCATTCTATAATTCTATGAAAATAAGAACTGAAAATAAATACATTTAAGTGGAATGAAGCCACTTTAGGAGGAAGGTCTTGCCTCCTAAGGGCAAAAAAGCTTCAGAGCTACTAATAAATCTTGTGGTTGTCCTGCTGTATCATGGCTTATTCTTTCCTCTGCTCTCCAATTGCAGGCTGAAATGAAAGACTACCAGCGGGAGCTAGAAGAAGCCCTTGCATCCAGAGATGAGATCTTTGCACAGTCCAAAGAAAGTGAAAAGAAGCTCAAAGGTCTTGAAGCAGAAATACTCCAGCTCCAAGAGGTGAGATTGAAATCCAAGAAATCTGTTTTTCTTTCTAGAGAAAAGGGGAAGGCCAGAGTGTGTTTGGTTTTTTTTTTTTTAAAAAAAAAGTAAAAAGCCATCCAGTGAGTTGAACAGAAAAGTGGGAGCCTGGAGATGTTTCTCTTCCTCACTGCCCCAGGTCATTAGTGAGCTTCTTATAGCTTTGTAGGAATCCTTCTAGTAGTCTGGACTTCCTTTCCCTGCCTGGGTAGCAGGGAAGCCTTACTACTGCTTAAACAGATTTCAAGCCTCACTAAAATTTGCAAGGTGGTTTGAGAGTCTCTGGAAGCTGTGGTGCACAGTTGTCAGTACTAAAACTGGTCACTGGAAGTATATAAAAACCTAACAATCTCTCCAGTACCTCAGTGGACCATGTAAGTCTGTGGAGGTTTATCTCTCTGCTGTCTGAGGTCCTCATCCCTTTCTTTTACGGGCATTTGTTCCCTCATTGTTGGCAATTCATGTAAGAGCTCCAAGTCGTGCTACATATCGCTGTCACTTATCTCCGATTATCTCCGTTGTCTGCCACAAGGTTAAACGTTTGAGGTTTGAAGGCAACAGAATTGCCTTGTGTGAGAGACGGCCTCTTTTTGCCCTGTTAGCTGCAAAGGTTGAAGCAATCACTCAGCTTACACTGCACTTAATGTTTGAGACTTTTACCTACAACTTACTAGAGCTTCTCCATGTCATTCTTTCACAGACTTCAAACTAGTCAGTCTTGCACTTGCAGTGCATTAGATTGTGTCCTTCTTGGTGAATGTCTGGGTGTTTCTACCACTCAATACAATTTCACAATACAAGATTCAGCGCTGTTATATTTTTGTGCTAAAAATTCATTTTCTATACTTTGCTTTCAGTCATGCTACGTACTCTGTAGGAACCTAAAAAATTTGCTTAATTTAGTGCCCACGTTATACTTAATGAATTAGAGCATGTGACAGAACGGTTTTCTCCTCCTGCTTAGGGCTTGAATGTTACTGGCCTTTTCAGGGGACGGGGAGAAGTAAATTCATAGTAGTCATGTGGCAGTTACGGGAAGTTTAATCAGGTAGTCTACTTTCCTGTCATCTTGCTGATTTCTATGATTTTGAATGGCATCTTGTTTGTGTTGATTGATAAATCTTTTGGGAGCAGCTTGGCCTTTGTTAGGAGTAACTTGTTGCTTCTAATTTCAGTGAGCTAAATGCCATCTTGGAGTCTTGTTAGATCAAGTAATAAGCTCTTTCTATACAAAAAAGAAATTCTATTGGAACAAAAACTTCAGACTATTATTGTAATCCCTCAGGATAGACTAAGAAAGGGTGTGAAGACTGAACGATGGAAATAATAGGAAAAGTATTTCATCTTTATTAGTAGCTTGCTTTCCTCACCTCATTCCAGAGTAGCTGTAGCTGTTTTCTTACTAGCCTTTGGATCAAGACTGAGAGACTAGAGAGCTTCTGAATGCCAGTTAAACTTAGAGCATTAACCACTTCAGTGACTAAAACACCTCTGAGGCAGGAAGGACCTGATTATAGAACTGATGAGATGGATTAATTGTTTCTTATATTCAGATGCTGGCAGAAGAAAAGAACATTTCTGCCAGATATGCAGAGGAAAGAGATCGTGCTGAAGCAGAGGCAAGGGAGAAGGAAACCAAAGCACTGTCTCTGGCTCGGGCTTTGGAAGAAGCCCTGGAAGCTAAGGAAGAGTTTGAAAGACAGAACAAACAGTTGCGGGCAGATATGGAAGACTTAATGAGCTCGAAAGATGATGTGGGCAAAAATGTAAGTAACTTTCCAGACCCTATTTTGTTATGAACTGCACAGGGAACAACACAGGAAAATTCCCTGGTTGGAGAAGTGTTTTTGACACAAATATGGAACGTTTTGAGGCTGATTTGTAACCCAAAATTCTGGAGGAATTAATGCTCAGAACACGAGGGTGGTCTCTATTAAGATGAGGCCTGTTCAAAAGATGTGAAGACTTGGAGAGCAGCAGTTGCTGGCCCAATGCCTAATGGCACTTGTCCTGGATTTAAGAGCTTGTCTTACTACTACTACTTTTTCTCTGTGAATATTGCACAGCTCATCTCTCCATTCATCTGCACGGATGTTTGTTTGGTTCTCTAATCTGTATCTTAGAGATGCTGCTCTCCCTGTTCTGACTGTCCAGTTTGGAGCATCACAAAGTGTAGTGTACTGAGTTCATATAATGTCTACTTTTGCTGTTAACTGCTGATTTTGAGAGGGTCTGATTAATGTTTGTGGCTTAGGTCCATGAACTGGAGAAATCAAAAAGAACTTTAGAGCAACAGGTTGAAGAGATGAGGACTCAGCCTGAGGAACTGGAAGATGAACTGCAGGCCACAGAAGATGCTGAACTTTGTTTGGAGGTGAACATGCAAGCTATGAAAGCCCAGTTTGAGAGAGATCTGCAAGCCAGAGATGAACAGAATGAAGAGAAAAAGAGGATGCTGGTTAAACAAGTGTGTATCTTACTGTGCTTCACAGTGGGAAGGGCGTGATGATCTTTTGACAAAGCTCTATGGCTTTGAGAACTTGCTACCAGGAAAATAAAACTCTGTGCTTAAAGATCCCATCCTATAGAAGTCCCAAGCACGGATCTTTACCAACAATACAATAGGTCTTGTGGTGGATTAGCTACTGTTAATGTTAGTCTGCCAGTGATGGTCCTCCAATTCAACTGTACCTTGCCTCAAAAGCACTCAACATGCAAGTAGATTGGGCTGTTGCTGCATGGGTGTCCTTCAAGCCCGTCCTGTTTGGTGTACAGCAACGAATCCATGGATGCCGACATAGACTGAAAGACTGTAATTAAGTGAACAGTTTCTTAAATGAAAAACGTAGCAAAGATTCCAGATTTGCCAGACTTGAGTCTCTTCAGATCTGCCTTATGATACTAGAATTCTAAAGAAATGCCTTTAAAATTTCATGCTTGTAGGAGAAGATAGATCTAAATTAACATTTCTAAAGCTTTAAGGAAAAAGCACGTAATATTTCAAGATTTATCACAAGAAAACAAAAACTTACTGAGAATCACCTGTATAGAGATCTCCTAGAAATAAATAAAAGCATTGACCTGGAAGGCTTTTGAAGTTCCCTGCAATGCTGAATTGCTATTGTCTTGCACGGGACAAGAGCTCCTGACCTGGCATGAGGAGGGAGGCTTGATTCAAAAGAAACATATTCCTTCATGTTGGCAACCTGTGGCACTTCTGGCTCACTTTTATTGTTGTAAGAGTTCATCTTAGTTCTTGTTAGCTGCTTTCTTAGATACTTTGCTTCTCTGTTTTCTTTTGAAAAAAAGAAAAGTTGTTGGTGTATACATTCTAGTAGCACATCTGTTTCAAAGAGAATTATTTCTTTTTTTTTTTCTTGAGAATGTGTGGTGATTCTATGTCGTATTTTCCTCTTAGTGGTTCGATCAGAATTAGCAACATCTGCCCCCAAGTCATACCTAAATGTAGACAGATGTACTGGGCCAGAAGCTGATCATGAAGTAGCTGAACAGATGAAATGGAAATGCTTCAGATGCTGAGCTCTTTTCTTTATTTTCCTTTTGTCAGTTCAGAGATCTCTGCTTCCAGTTTGTGGATTTTTTTGCCGTCTGCAGTGTCTTCCCATGTAGCTTGAGTTCTGTAGGCTCTTCGAATCGAGTAATGCTAATTCTGATCTGCAAAGGCCTTTTGGATTCATCAGCCATTTTGTTAGGATTTTGTGTTTGCTCTGTTCCTGGAGCTTGAGCCTGTTAAATCCCTTGATTTCACAGGTGCGAGAGCTGGAGGCAGAACTGGAAGATGAGTGCAAACAGAGGGCTCTTGCTGTGGCAGCCAAGAAGGAAATGGAGATGGATATGAAAGACCTGGAAGGTCAGATAGAAGCTGCAAACAAGGCTCGAGATGAAGCAATCAAACAGCTCCGTAAGCTCCAGGTAGGCACAGCAAATCAGCTGAGCTGCTTTCCCTCCTGCTGACAGTCTGTCAAGGGTGCTGCTTTTCGTTACATGCATTTGTAGTGTGAAGGCAAGAAGGAGTATCAGACTCAGCTATGCTGGCACACGTCACAGTATCTGGCCTGAACTTATCAGACGCTCAAAACTCCTCTCATCCTTTTGTTGCTAAGGAGTTAAGATTGTCCCCCACATACTTCTATTCTATAGTCATCATTTTCAACGCTTTGCGTAAGGATTTACTGAGGATTGCTTTTGAGGCTGAATCTTTAAAATTTATGGTTGTTTGTATCTTTGAATTTACTGATTTCAGCTCAGCTCTTGCTGATTGCTACTTCCTCTAGTTGAGGAAGCCAAAAATGCTGCAGAGAAATAGGAGGAGTAAATTTTAGTTGCTTTGAAAAAGCTCCAAGATGCCTATTCTTTTTAGATTGGCAAGAAGAATCCAGTACTTGTGTCAAGGATTTATTTCCCATTCCCAGAGAAATACTCCGTCTTTAGTAGAGGTCAGTTTTCCCAAGGCTTTCAGTGCCATGGCCCAAAGCTGCAGGAGTATGAGGCCGTGGCAAGACCATGTAAAGCATAGAGCAAACTGCATTGCCTTTCTGCCCTGTCCACTCTATTCCTTGGCAATCCTACTTCAACTGAATGAGGGCAATTTTGGAACTTGGTCCAGGCGCTGGATGAGAAGGGAATGGAGATTAAAGCAAGAAATGCTGGTACCTAGCAGTAGCGGCTTCTCTATTCCCAGAGGCTGAGTCAGTTACAGAGTTCATACCTGATCTCTGTACACTTTCATGCAAGCACCTGAAATAAGTGATCTCATGATTAGTGGTATTGCGAAGATGCAGGTACAACTTAAATGCAGTTTCTCCAGCCTTATTCTTTTAGCATCTGAAGTCAAACTTGTGTGAATTAAGATATCAGTCTGTGTTAAGTGTCTTACGGGAAGGATAAGTATGTGCTTCTACGTTATATGTGCAAAATGGTGAATTGTGGTACTTCTACACTGAGAAGTTTCTTACCTTGAGTACTTGTAATAGGTTTTATCAGTCAATTTAAGTAAATAGGTTTGTTTTTTTCCAAGACAATTGCAAGAGCATTACCTATCTACTACAAAGGTATCTCTACTACCTCTACTAGAGGTTTTTTCCTACAAGAAATCTACTAATAAATGAAGTCTTCTAATGGGATATTTCTGATGAGGAGTGAGTGATGGAAAGATGAGAAAATGAAGGGTTTAGACTGAAAGAGGGTAGATTTAAATTGGATATAAGAAAGAAATTCTTCACTCTGAGGGTGATGAGGCACTGGCCCAGGTTGCCCAGAGAAGCTGTGGCTGCCCCCTCCCTGGCAGTGTTCAAGGCCAGGTTGGATGGGGCTTTGAGCAGCCTGGAAGGTGTCTCTGCCCGTGGCAGAGGGATAGAACTCTGATCTTTAAAGGTCCTGTCCAACCCAAACCATTCTATAATTCTATGAAAATAAGAACTGAAAATAAATATATTTAAGTGGAATGAAGCCACTTTAGGAGGAAGGTCTTGCCTCCTAAGGGCAAAAAAGCTTCAGAGCTACTAATAAATCTTGTGGTTGTCCTGCTGTATCATGGCTTATTCTTTCCTCTGCTCTCCAATTGCAGGCTGAAATGAAAGACTACCAGCGGGAGCTAGAAGAAGCCCTTGCATCCAGAGATGAGATCTTTGCACAGTCCAAAGAAAGTGAAAAGAAGCTCAAAGGTCTTGAAGCAGAAATACTCCAGCTCCAAGAGGTGAGATTGAAATCCAAGAAATCTGTTTTTCTTTCTAGAGAAAAGGGGAAGGCCAGAGTGTGTTTGTTTTTTTTTTTTTTAAAAAAAAAGTAAAAAGCCATCCAGTGAGTTGAACAGAAAAGTGGGAGCCTGGAGATGTTTCTCTTCCTCACTGCCCCAGGTCATTAGTGAGCTTCTTATAGCTTTGTAGGAATCCTTCTAGTAGTCTGGACTTCCTTTCCCTGCCTGGGTAGCAGGGAAGCCTTACTACTGCTTAAACAGATTTCAAGCCTCACTAAAATTTGCAAGGTGGTTTGAGAGTCTCTGGAAGCTGTGGTGCACAGTTGTCAGTACTAAAACTGGTCACTGGAAGTATATAAAAACCTAACAATCTCTCCAGTACCTCAGTGGACCATGTAAGTCTGTGGAGGTTTATCTCTCTGCTGTCTGAGGTCCTCATCCCTTTCTTTTACGGGCATTTGTTCCCTCATTGTTGGCAATTCATGTAAGAGCTCCAAGTCGTGCTACATATCGCTGTCACTTATCTCCGATTATCTCCGTTGTCTGCCACAAGGTTAAACGTTTGAGGTTTGAAGGCAACAGAATTGCCTTGTGTGAGAGACGGCCTCTTTTTGCCCTGTTAGCTGCAAAGGTTGAAGCAATCACTCAGCTTACACTGCACTTAATGTTTGAGACTTTTACCTACAACTTACTAGAGCTTCTCCATGTCATTCTTTCACAGATTTCAAACTAGTCAGTCTTGCACTTGCAGTGCATTAGATTGTGTCCTTCTTGGTGAATGTCTGGGTGTTTCTACCACTCAATACAATTTCACAATACAAGATTCAGCGCTGTTATATTTTTGTGCTAAAAATTCATTTTCTATACTTTGCTTTCAGTCATGCTACGTACTCTGTAGGAACCTAAAAAATTTGCTTAATTTAGTGCCCACGTTATACTTAATGAATTAGAGCATGTGACAGAACGGTTTTCTCCTCCTGCTTAGGGCTTGAATGTTACTGGCCTTTTCAGGGGACGGGGAGAAGTAAATTCATAGTAGTCATGTGGCAGTTACGGGAAGTTTAATCAGGTAGTCTACTTTCCTGTCATCTTGCTGATTTCTATGATTTTGAATGGCATCTTGTTTGTGTTGATTGATAAATCTTTTGGGAGCAGCTTGGCCTTTGTTAGGAGTAACTTGTTGCTTCTAATTTCAGTGAGCTAAATGCCATCTTGGAGTCTTGTTAGATCAAGTAATAAGCTCTTTCTATACAAAAAAGAAATTCTATTGGAACAAAAACTTCAGACTATTATTGTAATCCCTCAGGATAGACTAAGAAAGGGTGTGAAGACTGAACGATGGAAATAATAGGAAAAGTATTTCATCTTTATTAGTAGCTTGCTTTCCTCACCTCATTCCAGAGTAGCTGTAGCTGTTTTCTTACTAGCCTTTGGATCAAGACTGAGAGACTAGAGAGCTTCTGAATGCCAGTTAAACTTAGAGCATTAACCACTTCAGTGACTAAAACACCTCTGAGGCAGGAAGGACCTGATTATAGAACTGATGAGATGGATTAATTGTTTCTTATATTCAGATGCTGGCAGAAGAAAAGAACATTTCTGCCAGATATGCAGAGGAAAGAGATCGTGCTGAAGCAGAGGCAAGGGAGAAGGAAACCAAAGCACTGTCTCTGGCTCGGGCTTTGGAAGAAGCCCTGGAAGCTAAGGAAGAGTTTGAAAGACAGAACAAACAGTTGCGGGCAGATATGGAAGACTTAATGAGCTCGAAAGATGATGTGGGCAAAAATGTAAGTAACTTTCCAGACCCTATTTTGTTATGAACTGCACAGGGAACAACACAGGAAAATTCCCTGGTTGGAGAAGTGTTTTTGACACAAATATGGAACGTTTTGAGGCTGATTTGTAACCCAAAATTCTGGAGGAATTAATGCTCAGAACACGAGGGTGGTCTCTATTAAGATGAGGCCTGTTCAAAAGATGTGAAGACTTGGAGAGCAGCAGTTGCTGGCCCAATGCCTAATGGCACTTGTGCTGGATTTAAGAGCTTGTCTTACTACTACTACTTTTTCTCTGTGAATATTGCACAGCTCATCTCTCCATTCATCTGCACGGATGTTTGTTTGGTTCTCTAATCTGTATCTTAGAGATGCTGCTCTCCCTGTTCTGACTGTCCAGTTTGGAGCATCACAAAGTGTAGTGTACTGAGTTCATATAATGTCTACTTTTGCTGTTAACTGCTGATTTTGAGAGGGTCTGATTAATGTTTGTGGCTTAGGTCCATGAACTGGAGAAATCAAAAAGAACTTTAGAGCAACAGGTTGAAGAGATGAGGACTCAGCCTGAGGAACTGGAAGATGAACTGCAGGCCACAGAAGATGCTGAACTTTGTTTGGAGGTGAACATGCAAGCTATGAAAGCCCAGTTTGAGAGAGATCTGCAAGCCAGAGATGAACAGAATGAAGAGAAAAAGAGGATGCTGGTTAAACAAGTGTGTATCTTACTGTGCTTCACAGTGGGAAGGGCGTGATGATCTTTTGACAAAGCTCTATGGCTTTGAGAACTTGCTACCAGGAAAATAAAACTCTGTGCTTAAAGATCCCATCCTATAGAAGTCCCAAGCACGGATCTTTACCAACAATACAATAGGTCTTGTGGTGGATTAGCTACTGTTAATGTTAGTCTGCCAGTGATGGTCCTCCAATTCAACTGTACCTTGCCTCAAAAGCACTCAACATGCAAGTAGATTGGGCTGTTGCTGCATGGGTGTCCTTCAAGCCCGTCCTGTTTGGTGTACAGCAACGAATCCATGGATGCCGACATAGACTGAAAGACTGTAATTAAGTGAACAGTTTCTTAAATGAAAAACGTAGCAAAGATTCCAGATTTGCCAGACTTGAGTCTCTTCAGATCTGCCTTATGATACTAGAATTCTAAAGAAATGCCTTTAAAATTTCATGCTTGTAGGAGAAGATAGATCTAAATTAACATTTCTAAAGCTTTAAGGAAAAAGCACGTAATATTTCAAGATTTATCACAAGAAAACAAAAACTTACTGAGAATCACCTGTATAGAGATCTCCTAGAAATAAATAAAAGCATTGACCTGGAAGGCTTTTGAAGTTCCCTGCAATGCTGAATTGCTATTGTCTTGCACGGGACAAGAGCTCCTGACCTGGCATGAGGAGGGAGGCTTGATTCAAAAGAAACATATTCCTTCATGTTGGCAACCTGTGGCACTTCTGGCTCACTTTTATTGTTGTAAGAGTTCATCTTAGTTCTTGTTAGCTGCTTTCTTAGATACTTTGCTTCTCTGTTTTCTTTTGAAAAAAAGAAAAGTTGTTGGTGTATACATTCTAGTAGCACATCTGTTTCAAAGAGAATTATTTCTTTTTTTTTTTCTTGAGAATGTGTGGTGATTCTATGTCGTATTTTCCTCTTAGTGGTTCGATCAGAATTAGCAACATCTGCCCCCAAGTCATACCTAAATGTAGACAGATGTACTGGGCCAGAAGCTGATCATGAAGTAGCTGAACAGATGAAATGGAAATGCTTCAGATGCTGAGCTCTTTTCTTTATTTTCCTTTTGTCAGTTCAGAGATCTCTGCTTCCAGTTTGTGGATTTTTTTGCCGTCTGCAGTGTCTTCCCATGTAGCTTGAGTTCTGTAGGCTCTTCGAATCGAGTAATGCTAATTCTGATCTGCAAAGGCCTTTTGGATTCATCAGCCATTTTGTTAGGATTTTGTGTTTGCTCTGTTCCTGGAGCTTGAGCCTGTTAAATCCCTTGATTTCACAGGTGCGAGAGCTGGAGGCAGAACTGGAAGATGAGTGCAAACAGAGGGCTCTTGCTGTGGCAGCCAAGAAGGAAATGGAGATGGATATGAAAGACCTGGAAGGTCAGATAGAAGCTGCAAACAAGGCTCGAGATGAAGCAATCAAACAGCTCCGTAAGCTCCAGGTAGGCACAGCAAATCAGCTGAGCTGCTTTCCCTCCTGCTGACAGTCTGTCAAGGGTGCTGCTTTTCGTTACATGCATTTGTAGTGTGAAGGCAAGAAGGAGTATCAGACTCAGCTATGCTGGCACACGTCACAGTATCTGGCCTGAACTTATCAGACGCTCAAAACTCCTCTCATCCTTTTGTTGCTAAGGAGTTAAGATTGTCCCCCACATACTTCTATTCTATAGTCATCATTTTCAACGCTTTGCGTAAGGATTTACTGAGGATTGCTTTTGAGGCTGAATCTTTAAAATTTATGGTTGTTTGTATCTTTGAATTTACTGATTTCAGCTCAGCTCTTGCTGATTGCTACTTCCTCTAGTTGAGGAAGCCAAAAATGCTGCAGAGAAATAGGAGGAGTAAATTTTAGTTGCTTTGAAAAAGCTCCAAGATGCCTATTCTTTTTAGATTGGCAAGAAGAATCCAGTACTTGTGTCAAGGATTTATTTCCCATTCCCAGAGAAATACTCCGTCTTTAGTAGAGGTCAGTTTTCCCAAGGCTTTCAGTGCCATGGCCCAAAGCTGCAGGAGTATGAGGCCGTGGCAAGACCATGTAAAGCATAGAGCAAACTGCATTGCCTTTCTGCCCTGTCCACTCTATTCCTTGGCAATCCTACTTCAACTGAATGAGGGCAATTTTGGAACTTGGTCCAGGCGCTGGATGAGAAGGGAATGGAGATTAAAGCAAGAAATGCTGGTACCTAGCAGTAGCGGCTTCTCTATTCCCAGAGGCTGAGTCAGTTACAGAGTTCATACCTGATCTCTGTACACTTTCATGCAAGCACCTGAAATAAGTGATCTCATGATTAGTGGTATTGCGAAGATGCAGGTACAACTTAAATGCAGTTTCTCCAGCCTTATTCTTTTAGCATCTGAAGTCAAACTTGTGTGAATTAAGATATCAGTCTGTGTTAAGTGTCTTACGGGAAGGATAAGTATGTGCTTCTACGTTATATGTGCAAAATGGTGAATTGTGGTACTTCTACACTGAGAAGTTTCTTACCTTGAGTACTTGTAATAGGTTTTATCAGTCAATTTAAGTAAATAGGTTTGTTTTTTTCCAAGACAATTGCAAGAGCATTACCTATCTACTACAAAGGTATCTCTACTACCTCTACTAGAGGTTTTTTCCTACAAGAAATCTACTAATAAATGAAGTGAAGTCTTCTAATGGGATATTTCTGATGAGGAGTGAGTGATGGAAAGATGAGAAAATGAAGGGTTTAGACTGAAAGAGGGTAGATTTAAATTGGATATAAGAAAGAAATTCTTCACTCTGAGGGTGATGAGGCACTGGCCCAGGTTGCCCAGAGAAGCTGTGGCTGCCCCCTCCCTGGCAGTGTTCAAGGCCAGGTTGGATGGGGCTTTGAGCAGCCTGGAAGGTGTCTCTGCCCGTGGCAGAGGGATAGAACTCTGATCTTTAAAGGTCCTGTCCAACCCAAACCATTCTATAATTCTATGAAAATAAGAACTGAAAATAAATACATTTAAGTGGAATGAAGCCACTTTAGGAGGAAGGTCTTGCCTCCTAAGGGCAAAAAAGCTTCAGAGCTACTAATAAATCTTGTGGTTGTCCTGCTGTATCATGGCTTATTCTTTCCTCTGCTCTCCAATTGCAGGCTGAAATGAAAGACTACCAGCGGGAGCTAGAAGAAGCCCTTGCATCCAGAGATGAGATCTTTGCACAGTCCAAAGAAAGTGAAAAGAAGCTCAAAGGTCTTGAAGCAGAAATACTCCAGCTCCAAGAGGTGAGATTGAAATCCAAGAAATCTGTTTTTCTTTCTAGAGAAAAGGGGAAGGCCAGAGTGTGTTTGTTTTTTTTTTTTTTAAAAAAAAAGTAAAAAGCCATCCAGTGAGTTGAACAGAAAAGTGGGAGCCTGGAGATGTTTCTCTTCCTCACTGCCCCAGGTCATTAGTGAGCTTCTTATAGCTTTGTAGGAATCCTTCTAGTAGTCTGGACTTCCTTTCCCTGCCTGGGTAGCAGGGAAGCCTTACTACTGCTTAAACAGATTTCAAGCCTCACTAAAATTTGCAAGGTGGTTTGAGAGTCTCTGGAAGCTGTGGTGCACAGTTGTCAGTACTAAAACTGGTCACTGGAAGTATATAAAAACCTAACAATCTCTCCAGTACCTCAGTGGACCATGTAAGTCTGTGGAGGTTTATCTCTCTGCTGTCTGAGGTCCTCATCCCTTTCTTTTACGGGCATTTGTTCCCTCATTGTTGGCAATTCATGTAAGAGCTCCAAGTCGTGCTACATATCGCTGTCACTTATCTCCGATTATCTCCGTTGTCTGCCACAAGGTTAAACGTTTGAGGTTTGAAGGCAACAGAATTGCCTTGTGTGAGAGACGGCCTCTTTTTGCCCTGTTAGCTGCAAAGGTTGAAGCAATCACTCAGCTTACACTGCACTTAATGTTTGAGACTTTTACCTACAACTTACTAGAGCTTCTCCATGTCATTCTTTCACAGATTTCAAACTAGTCAGTCTTGCACTTGCAGTGCATTAGATTGTGTCCTTCTTGGTGAATGTCTGGGTGTTTCTACCACTCAATACAATTTCACAATACAAGATTCAGCGCTGTTATATTTTTGTGCTAAAAATTCATTTTCTATACTTTGCTTTCAGTCATGCTACGTACTCTGTAGGAACCTAAAAAATTTGCTTAATTTAGTGCCCACGTTATACTTAATGAATTAGAGCATGTGACAGAACGGTTTTCTCCTCCTGCTTAGGGCTTGAATGTTACTGGCCTTTTCAGGGGACGGGGAGAAGTAAATTCATAGTAGTCATGTGGCAGTTACGGGAAGTTTAATCAGGTAGTCTACTTTCCTGTCATCTTGCTGATTTCTATGATTTTGAATGGCATCTTGTTTGTGTTGATTGATAAATCTTTTGGGAGCAGCTTGGCCTTTGTTAGGAGTAACTTGTTGCTTCTAATTTCAGTGAGCTAAATGCCATCTTGGAGTCTTGTTAGATCAAGTAATAAGCTCTTTCTATACAAAAAAGAAATTCTATTGGAACAAAAACTTCAGACTATTATTGTAATCCCTCAGGATAGACTAAGAAAGGGTGTGAAGACTGAACGATGGAAATAATAGGAAAAGTATTTCATCTTTATTAGTAGCTTGCTTTCCTCACCTCATTCCAGAGTAGTTGTAGCTGTTTTCTTACTAGCCTTTGGATCAAGACTGAGAGACTAGAGAGCTTCTGAATGCCAGTTAAACTTAGAGCATTAACCACTTCAGTGACTAAAACACCTCTGAGGCAGGAAGGACCTGATTATAGAACTGATGAGATGGATTAATTGTTTCTTATATTCAGATGCTGGCAGAAGAAAAGAACATTTCTGCCAGATATGCAGAGGAAAGAGATCGTGCTGAAGCAGAGGCAAGGGAGAAGGAAACCAAAGCACTGTCTCTGGCTCGGGCTTTGGAAGAAGCCCTGGAAGCTAAGGAAGAGTTTGAAAGACAGAACAAACAGTTGCGGGCAGATATGGAAGACTTAATGAGCTCGAAAGATGATGTGGGCAAAAATGTAAGTAACTTTCCAGACCCTATTTTGTTATGAACTGCACAGGGAACAACACAGGAAAATTCCCTGGTTGGAGAAGTGTTTTTGACACAAATATGGAACGTTTTGAGGCTGATTTGTAACCCAAAATTCTGGAGGAATTAATGCTCAGAACACGAGGGTGGTCTCTATTAAGATGAGGCCTGTTCAAAAGATGTGAAGACTTGGAGAGCAGCAGTTGCTGGCCCAATGCCTAATGGCACTTGTGCTGGATTTAAGAGCTTGTCTTACTACTACTACTTTTTCTCTGTGAATATTGCACAGCTCATCTCTCCATTCATCTGCACGGATGTTTGTTTGGTTCTCTAATCTGTATCTTAGAGATGCTGCTCTCCCTGTTCTGACTGTCCAGTTTGGAGCATCACAAAGTGTAGTGTACTGAGTTCATATAATGTCTACTTTTGCTGTTAACTGCTGATTTTGAGAGGGTCTGATTAATGTTTGTGGCTTAGGTCCATGAACTGGAGAAATCAAAAAGAACTTTAGAGCAACAGGTTGAAGAGATGAGGACTCAGCCTGAGGAACTGGAAGATGAACTGCAGGCCACAGAAGATGCTGAACTTTGTTTGGAGGTGAACATGCAAGCTATGAAAGCCCAGTTTGAGAGAGATCTGCAAGCCAGAGATGAACAGAATGAAGAGAAAAAGAGGATGCTGGTTAAACAAGTGTGTATCTTACTGTGCTTCACAGTGGGAAGGGCGTGATGATCTTTTGACAAAGCTCTATGGCTTTGAGAACTTGCTACCAGGAAAATAAAACTCTGTGCTTAAAGATCCCATCCTATAGAAGTCCCAAGCACGGATCTTTACCAACAATACAATAGGTCTTGTGGTGGATTAGCTACTGTTAATGTTAGTCTGCCAGTGATGGTCCTCCAATTCAACTGTACCTTGCCTCAAAAGCACTCAACATGCAAGTAGATTGGGCTGTTGCTGCATGGGTGTCCTTCAAGCCCGTCCTGTTTGGTGTACAGCAACGAATCCATGGATGCCGACATAGACTGAAAGACTGTAATTAAGTGAACAGTTTCTTAAATGAAAAACGTAGCAAAGATTCCAGATTTGCCAGACTTGAGTCTCTTCAGATCTGCCTTATGATACTAGAATTCTAAAGAAATGCCTTTAAAATTTCATGCTTGTAGGAGAAGATAGATCTAAATTAACATTTCTAAAGCTTTAAGGAAAAAGCACGTAATATTTCAAGATTTATCACAAGAAAACAAAAACTTACTGAGAATCACCTGTATAGAGATCTCCTAGAAATAAATAAAAGCATTGACCTGGAAGGCTTTTGAAGTTCCCTGCAATGCTGAATTGCTATTGTCTTGCACGGGACAAGAGCTCCTGACCTGGCATGAGGAGGGAGGCTTGATTCAAAAGAAACATATTCCTTCATGTTGGCAACCTGTGGCACTTCTGGCTCACTTTTATTGTTGTAAGAGTTCATCTTAGTTCTTGTTAGCTGCTTTCTTAGATACTTTGCTTCTCTGTTTTCTTTTGAAAAAAAGAAAAGTTGTTGGTGTATACATTCTAGTAGCACATCTGTTTCAAAGAGAATTATTTCTTTTTTTTTTTCTTGAGAATGTGTGGTGATTCTATGTCGTATTTTCCTCTTAGTGGTTCGATCAGAATTAGCAACATCTGCCCCCAAGTCATACCTAAATGTAGACAGATGTACTGGGCCAGAAGCTGATCATGAAGTAGCTGAACAGATGAAATGGAAATGCTTCAGATGCTGAGCTCTTTTCTTTATTTTCCTTTTGTCAGTTCAGAGATCTCTGCTTCCAGTTTGTGGATTTTTTTGCCGTCTGCAGTGTCTTCCCATGTAGCTTGAGTTCTGTAGGCTCTTCGAATCGAGTAATGCTAATTCTGATCTGCAAAGGCCTTTTGGATTCATCAGCCATTTTGTTAGGATTTTGTGTTTGCTCTGTTCCTGGAGCTTGAGCCTGTTAAATCCCTTGATTTCACAGGTGCGAGAGCTGGAGGCAGAACTGGAAGATGAGTGCAAACAGAGGGCTCTTGCTGTGGCAGCCAAGAAGGAAATGGAGATGGATATGAAAGACCTGGAAGGTCAGATAGAAGCTGCAAACAAGGCTCGAGATGAAGCAATCAAACAGCTCCGTAAGCTCCAGGTAGGCACAGCAAATCAGCTGAGCTGCTTTCCCTCCTGCTGACAGTCTGTCAAGGGTGCTGCTTTTCGTTACATGCATTTGTAGTGTGAAGGCAAGAAGGAGTATCAGACTCAGCTATGCTGGCACACGTCACAGTATCTGGCCTGAACTTATCAGACGCTCAAAACTCCTCTCATCCTTTTGTTGCTAAGGAGTTAAGATTGTCCCCCACATACTTCTATTCTATAGTCATCATTTTCAACGCTTTGCGTAAGGATTTACTGAGGATTGCTTTTGAGGCTGAATCTTTAAAATTTATGGTTGTTTGTATCTTTGAATTTACTGATTTCAGCTCAGCTCTTGCTGATTGCTACTTCCTCTAGTTGAGGAAGCCAAAAATGCTGCAGAGAAATAGGAGGAGTAAATTTTAGTTGCTTTGAAAAAGCTCCAAGATGCCTATTCTTTTTAGATTGGCAAGAAGAATCCAGTACTTGTGTCAAGGATTTATTTCCCATTCCCAGAGAAATACTCCGTCTTTAGTAGAGGTCAGTTTTCCCAAGGCTTTCAGTGCCATGGCCCAAAGCTGCAGGAGTATGAGGCCATGGCAAGACCATGTAAAGCATAGAGCAAACTGCATTGCCTTTCTGCCCTGTCCACTCTATTCCTTGGCAATCCTACTTCAACTGAATGAGGGCAATTTTGGAACTTGGTCCAGGCGCTGGATGAGAAGGGAATGGAGATTAAAGCAAGAAATGCTGGTACCTAGCAGTAGCGGCTTCTCTATTCCCAGAGGCTGAGTCAGTTACAGAGTTCATACCTGATCTCTGTACACTTTCATGCAAGCACCTGAAATAAGTGGTCTCATGATTAGTGGTATTGCGAAGATGCAGGTACAACTTAAATGCAGTTTCTCCAGCCTTATTCTTTTAGCATCTGAAGTCAAACTTGTGTGAATTAAGATATCAGTCTGTGTTAAGTGTCTTACGGGAAGGATAAGTATGTGCTTCTACGTTATATGTGCAAAATGGTGAATTGTGGTACTTCTACACTGAGAAGTTTCTTACCTTGAGTACTTGTAATAGGTTTTATCAGTCAATTTAAGTAAATAGGTTTGTTTTTTTCCAAGACAATTGCAAGAGCATTACCTATCTACTACAAAGGTATCTCTACTACCTCTACTAGAGGTTTTTTCCTACAAGAAATCTACTAATAAATGAAGTGAAGTCTTCTAATGGGATATTTCTGATGAGGAGTGAGTGATGGAAAGATGAGAAAATGAAGGGTTTAGACTGAAAGAGGGTAGATTTAAATTGGATATAAGAAAGAAATTCTTCACTCTGAGGGTGATGAGGCACTGGCCCAGGTTGCCCAGAGAAGCTGTGGCTGCCCCCTCCCTGGCAGTGTTCAAGGCCAGGTTGGATGGGGCTTTGAGCAGCCTGGAAGGTGTCTCTGCCCGTGGCAGAGGGATAGAACTCTGATCTTTAAAGGTCCTGTCCAACCCAAACCATTCTATAATTCTATGAAAATAAGAACTGA
The DNA here is from genome assembly GCF_030867145.1 of Opisthocomus hoazin. Taxonomy (NCBI): domain Eukaryota; kingdom Metazoa; phylum Chordata; class Aves; order Opisthocomiformes; family Opisthocomidae; genus Opisthocomus; species Opisthocomus hoazin. Next base: position 4,984,453 of record NC_134426.1, on the reverse strand, counting down.
AAATAAATACATTTAAGTGGAATGAAGCCACTTTAGGAGGAAGGTCTTGCCTCCTAAGGGCAAAAAAGCTTCAGAGCTACTAATAAATCTTGTGGTTGTCCTGCTGTATCATGGCTTATTCTTTCCTCTGCTCTCCAATTGCAGGCTGAAATGAAAGACTACCAGCGGGAGCTAGAAGAAGCCCTTGCATCCAGAGATGAGATCTTTGCACAGTCCAAAGAAAGTGAAAAGAAGCTCAAAGGTCTTGAAGCAGAAATACTCCAGCTCCAAGAGGTGAGATTGAAATCCAAGAAATCTGTTTTTCTTTCTAGAGAAAAGGGGAAGGCCAGAGTGTGTTTGTTTTTTTTAAAAAAAAAAAAAAAATAAAAAGCCATCCAGTGAGTTGAACAGAAAAGTGGGAGCCTGGAGATGTTTCTCTTCCTCACTGCCCCAGGTCATTAGTGAGCTTCTTATAGCTTTGTAGGAATCCTTCTAGTAGTCTGGACTTCCTTTCCCTGCCTGGGTAGCAGGGAAGCCTTACTACTGCTTAAACAGATTTCAAGCCTCACTAAAATTTGCAAGGTGGTTTGAGAGTCTCTGGAAGCTGTGGTGCACAGTTGTCAGTACTAAAACTGGTCACTGGAAGTATATAAAAACCTAACAATCTCTCCAGTACCTCAGTGGACCATGTAAGTCTGTGGAGGTTTATCTCTCTGCTGTCTGAGGTCCTCATCCCTTTCTTTTACGGGCATTTGTTCCCTCATTGTTGGCAATTCATGTAAGAGCTCCAAGTCGTGCTACATATCGCTGTCACTTATCTCCGATTATCTCCGTTGTCTGCCACAAGGTTAAACGTTTGAGGTTTGAAGGCAACAGAATTGCCTTGTGTGAGAGACGGCCTCTTTTTGCCCTGTTAGCTGCAAAGGTTGAAGCAATCACTCAGCTTACACTGCACTTAATGTTTGAGACTTTTACCTACAACTTACTAGAGCTTCTCCATGTCATTCTTTCACAGATTTCAAACTAGTCAGTCTTGCACTTGCAGTGCATTAGATTGTGTCCTTCTTGGTGAATGTCTGGGTGTTTCTACCACTCAATACAATTTCACAATACAAGATTCAGCGCTGTTATATTTTTGTGCTAAAAATTCATTTTCTATACTTTGCTTTCAGTCATGCTACGTACTCTGTAGGAACCTAAAAAATTTGCTTAATTTAGTGCCCACGTTATACTTAATGAATTAGAGCATGTGACAGAACGGTTTTCTCCTCCTGCTTAGGGCTTGAATGTTACTGGCCTTTTCAGGGGACGGGGAGAAGTAAATTCATAGTAGTCATGTGGCAGTTACGGGAAGTTTAATCAGGTAGTCTACTTTCCTGTCATCTTGCTGATTTCTATGATTTTGAATGGCATCTTGTTTGTGTTGATTGATAAATCTTTTGGGAGCAGCTTGGCCTTTGTTAGGAGTAACTTGTTGCTTCTAATTTCAGTGAGCTAAATGCCATCTTGGAGTCTTGTTAGATCAAGTAATAAGCTCTTTCTATACAAAAAAGAAATTCTATTGGAACAAAAACTTCAGACTATTATTGTAATCCCTCAGGATAGACTAAGAAAGGGTGTGAAGACTGAACGATGGAAATAATAGGAAAAGTATTTCATCTTTATTAGTAGCTTGCTTTCCTCACCTCATTCCAGAGTAGCTGTAGCTGTTTTCTTACTAGCCTTTGGATCAAGACTGAGAGACTAGAGAGCTTCTGAATGCCAGTTAAACTTAGAGCATTAACCACTTCAGTGACTAAAACACCTCTGAGGCAGGAAGGACCTGATTATAGAACTGATGAGATGGATTAATTGTTTCTTATATTCAGATGCTGGCAGAAGAAAAGAACATTTCTGCCAGATATGCAGAGGAAAGAGATCGTGCTGAAGCAGAGGCAAGGGAGAAGGAAACCAAAGCACTGTCTCTGGCTCGGGCTTTGGAAGAAGCCCTGGAAGCTAAGGAAGAGTTTGAAAGACAGAACAAACAGTTGCGGGCAGATATGGAAGACTTAATGAGCTCGAAAGATGATGTGGGCAAAAATGTAAGTAACTTTCCAGACCCTATTTTGTTATGAACTGCACAGGGAACAACACAGGAAAATTCCCTGGTTGGAGAAGTGTTTTTGACACAAATATGGAACGTTTTGAGGCTGATTTGTAACCCAAAATTCTGGAGGAATTAATGCTCAGAACACGAGGGTGGTCTCTATTAAGATGAGGCCTGTTCAAAAGATGTGAAGACTTGGAGAGCAGCAGTTGCTGGCCCAATGCCTAATGGCACTTGTGCTGGATTTAAGAGCTTGTCTTACTACTACTACTTTTTCTCTGTGAATATTGCACAGCTCATCTCTCCATTCATCTGCACGGATGTTTGTTTGGTTCTCTAATCTGTATCTTAGAGATGCTGCTCTCCCTGTTCTGACTGTCCAGTTTGGAGCATCACAAAGTGTAGTGTACTGAGTTCATATAATGTCTACTTTTGCTGTTAACTGCTGATTTTGAGAGGGTCTGATTAATGTTTGTGGCTTAGGTCCATGAACTGGAGAAATCAAAAAGAACTTTAGAGCAACAGGTTGAAGAGATGAGGACTCAGCCTGAGGAACTGGAAGATGAACTGCAGGCCACAGAAGATGCTGAACTTTGTTTGGAGGTGAACATGCAAGCTATGAAAGCCCAGTTTGAGAGAGATCTGCAAGCCAGAGATGAACAGAATGAAGAGAAAAAGAGGATGCTGGTTAAACAAGTGTGTATCTTACTGTGCTTCACAGTGGGAAGGGCGTGATGATCTTTTGACAAAGCTCTATGGCTTTGAGAACTTGCTACCAGGAAAATAAAACTCTGTGCTTAAAGATCCCATCCTATAGAAGTCCCAAGCACGGATCTTTACCAACAATACAATAGGTCTTGTGGTGGATTAGCTACTGTTAATGTTAGTCTGCCAGTGATGGTCCTCCAATTCAACTGTACCTTGCCTCAAAAGCACTCAACATGCAAGTAGATTGGGCTGTTGCTGCATGGGTGTCCTTCAAGCCCGTCCTGTTTGGTGTACAGCAACGAATCCATGGATGCCGACATAGACTGAAAGACTGTAATTAAGTGAACAGTTTCTTAAATGAAAAACGTAGCAAAGATTCCAGATTTGCCAGACTTGAGTCTCTTCAGATCTGCCTTATGATACTAGAATTCTAAAGAAATGCCTTTAAAATTTCATGCTTGTAGGAGAAGATAGATCTAAATTAACATTTCTAAAGCTTTAAGGAAAAAGCACGTAATATTTCAAGATTTATCACAAGAAAACAAAAACTTACTGAGAATCACCTGTATAGAGATCTCCTAGAAATAAATAAAAGCATTGACCTGGAAGGCTTTTGAAGTTCCCTGCAATGCTGAATTGCTATTGTCTTGCACGGGACAAGAGCTCCTGACCTGGCATGAGGAGGGAGGCTTGATTCAAAAGAAACATATTCCTTCATGTTGGCAACCTGTGGCACTTCTGGCTCACTTTTATTGTTGTAAGAGTTCATCTTAGTTCTTGTTAGCTGCTTTCTTAGATACTTTGCTTCTCTGTTTTCTTTTGAAAAAAAGAAAAGTTGTTGGTGTATACATTCTAGTAGCACATCTGTTTCAAAGAGAATTATTTCTTTTTTTTTTTCTTGAGAATGTGTGGTGATTCTATGTCGTATTTTCCTCTTAGTGGTTCGATCAGAATTAGCAACATCTGCCCCCAAGTCATACCTAAATGTAGACAGATGTACTGGGCCAGAAGCTGATCATGAAGTAGCTGAACAGATGAAATGGAAATGCTTCAGATGCTGAGCTCTTTTCTTTATTTTCCTTTTGTCAGTTCAGAGATCTCTGCTTCCAGTTTGTGGATTTTTTTGCCGTCTGCAGTGTCTTCCCATGTAGCTTGAGTTCTGTAGGCTCTTCGAATCGAGTAATGCTAATTCTGATCTGCAAAGGCCTTTTGGATTCATCAGCCATTTTGTTAGGATTTTGTGTTTGCTCTGTTCCTGGAGCTTGAGCCTGTTAAATCCCTTGATTTCACAGGTGCGAGAGCTGGAGGCAGAACTGGAAGATGAGTGCAAACAGAGGGCTCTTGCTGTGGCAGCCAAGAAGGAAATGGAGATGGATATGAAAGACCTGGAAGGTCAGATAGAAGCTGCAAACAAGGCTCGAGATGAAGCAATCAAACAGCTCCGTAAGCTCCAGGTAGGCACAGCAAATCAGCTGAGCTGCTTTCCCTCCTGCTGACAGTCTGTCAAGGGTGCTGCTTTTCGTTACATGCATTTGTAGTGTGAAGGCAAGAAGGAGTATCAGACTCAGCTATGCTGGCACACGTCACAGTATCTGGCCTGAACTTATCAGACGCTCAAAACTCCTCTCATCCTTTTGTTGCTAAGGAGTTAAGATTGTCCCCCACATACTTCTATTCTATAGTCATCATTTTCAACGCTTTGCGTAAGGATTTACTGAGGATTGCTTTTGAGGCTGAATCTTTAAAATTTATGGTTGTTTGTATCTTTGAATTTACTGATTTCAGCTCAGCTCTTGCTGATTGCTACTTCCTCTAGTTGAGGAAGCCAAAAATGCTGCAGAGAAATAGGAGGAGTAAATTTTAGTTGCTTTGAAAAAGCTCCAAGATGCCTATTCTTTTTAGATTGGCAAGAAGAATCCAGTACTTGTGTCAAGGATTTATTTCCCATTCCCAGAGAAATACTCCGTCTTTAGTAGAGGTCAGTTTTCCCAAGGCTTTCAGTGCCATGGCCCAAAGCTGCAGGAGTATGAGGCCATGGCAAGACCATGTAAAGCATAGAGCAAACTGCATTGCCTTTCTGCCCTGTCCACTCTATTCCTTGGCAATCCTACTTCAACTGAATGAGGGCAATTTTGGAACTTGGTCCAGGCGCTGGATGAGAAGGGAATGGAGATTAAAGCAAGAAATGCTGGTACCTAGCAGTAGCGGCTTCTCTATTCCCAGAGGCTGAGTCAGTTACAGAGTTCATACCTGATCTCTGTACACTTTCATGCAAGCACCTGAAATAAGTGATCTCATGATTAGTGGTATTGCGAAGATGCAGGTACAACTTAAATGCAGTTTCTCCAGCCTTATTCTTTTAGCATCTGAAGTCAAACTTGTGTGAATTAAGATATCAGTCTGTGTTAAGTGTCTTACGGGAAGGATAAGTATGTGCTTCTACGTTATATGTGCAAAATGGTGAATTGTGGTACTTCTACACTGAGAAGTTTCTTACCTTGAGTACTTGTAATAGGTTTTATCAGTCAATTTAAGTAAATAGGTTTGTTTTTTTCCAAGACAATTGCAAGAGCATTACCTATCTACTACAAAGGTATCTCTACTACCTCTACTAGAGGTTTTTTCCTACAAGAAATCTACTAATAAATGAAGTGAAGTCTTCTAATGGGATATTTCTGATGAGGAGTGAGTGATGGAAAGATGAGAAAATGAAGGGTTTAGACTGAAAGAGGGTAGATTTAAATTGGATATAAGAAAGAAATTCTTCACTCTGAGGGTGATGAGGCACTGGCCCAGGTTGCCCAGAGAAGCTGTGGCTGCCCCCTCCCTGGCAGTGTTCAAGGCCAGGTTGGATGGGGCTTTGAGCAGCCTGGAAGGTGTCTCTGCCCGTGGCAGAGGGATAGAACTCTGATCTTTAAAGGTCCTGTCCAACCCAAACCATTCTATAATTCTATGAAAATAAGAACTGAAAATAAATACATTTAAGTGGAATGAAGCCACTTTAGGAGGAAGGTCTTGCCTCCTAAGGGCAAAAAAGCTTCAGAGCTACTAATAAATCTTGTGGTTGTCCTGCTGTATCATGGCTTATTCTTTCCTCTGCTCTCCAATTGCAGGCTGAAATGAAAGACTACCAGCGGGAGCTAGAAGAAGCCCTTGCATCCAGAGATGAGATCTTTGCACAGTCCAAAGAAAGTGAAAAGAAGCTCAAAGGTCTTGAAGCAGAAATACTCCAGCTCCAAGAGGTGAGATTGAAATCCAAGAAATCTGTTTTTCTTTCTAGAGAAAAGGGGAAGGCCAGAGTGTGTTTGTTTTTTTTAAAAAAAAAAAAAAAATAAAAAGCCATCCAGTGAGTTGAACAGAAAAGTGGGAGCCTGGAGATGTTTCTCTTCCTCACTGCCCCAGGTCATTAGTGAGCTTCTTATAGCTTTGTAGGAATCCTTCTAGTAGTCTGGACTTCCTTTCCCAGCCTGGGTAGCAGGGAAGCCTTACTACTGCTTAAACAGATTTCAAGCCTCACTAAAATTTGCAAGGTGGTTTGAGAGTCTCTGGAAGCTGTGGTGCACAGTTGTCAGTACTAAAACTGGTCACTGGAAGTATATAAAAACCTAACAATCTCTCCAGTACCTCAGTGGACCATGTAAGTCTGTGGAGGTTTATCTCTCTGCTGTCTGAGGTCCTCATCCCTTTCTTTTACGGGCATTTGTTCCCTCATTGTTGGCAATTCATGTAAGAGCTCCAAGTCGTGCTACATATCGCTGTCACTTATCTCCGATTATCTCCGTTGTCTGCCACAAGGTTAAACGTTTGAGGTTTGAAGGCAACAGAATTGCCTTGTGTGAGAGACGGCCTCTTTTTGCCCTGTTAGCTGCAAAGGTTGAAGCAATCACTCAGCTTACACTGCACTTAATGTTTGAGACTTTTACCTACAACTTACTAGAGCTTCTCCGTGTCATTCTTTCACAGATTTCAAACTAGTCAGTCTTGCACTTGCAGTGCATTAGATTGTGTCCTTCTTGGTGAATGTCTGGGTGTTTCTACCACTCAATACAATTTCACAATACAAGATTCAGCGCTGTTATATTTTTGTGCTAAAAATTCATTTTCTATACTTTGCTTTCAGTCATGCTACGTACTCTGTAGGAACCTAAAAAATTTGCTTAATTTAGTGCCCACGTTATACTTAATGAATTAGAGCATGTGACAGAACGGTTTTCTCCTCCTGCTTAGGGCTTGAATGTTACTGGCCTTTTCAGGGGACGGGGAGAAGTAAATTCATAGTAGTCATGTGGCAGTTACGGGAAGTTTAATCAGGTAGTCTACTTTCCTGTCATCTTGCTGATTTCTATGATTTTGAATGGCATCTTGTTTGTGTTGATTGATAAATCTTTTGGGAGCAGCTTGGCCTTTGTTAGGAGTAACTTGTTGCTTCTAATTTCAGTGAGCTAAATGCCATCTTGGAGTCTTGTTAGATCAAGTAATAAGCTCTTTCTATACAAAAAAGAAATTCTATTGGAACAAAAACTTCAGACTATTATTGTAATCCCTCAGGATAGACTAAGAAAGGGTGTGAAGACTGAACGATGGAAATAATAGGAAAAGTATTTCATCTTTATTAGTAGCTTGCTTTCCTCACCTCATTCCAGAGTAGCTGTAGCTGTTTTCTTACTAGCCTTTGGATCAAGACTGAGAGACTAGAGAGCTTCTGAATGCCAGTTAAACTTAGAGCATTAACCACTTCAGTGACTAAAACACCTCTGAGGCAGGAAGGACCTGATTATAGAACTGATGAGATGGATTAATTGTTTCTTATATTCAGATGCTGGCAGAAGAAAAGAACATTTCTGCCAGATATGCAGAGGAAAGAGATCGTGCTGAAGCAGAGGCAAGGGAGAAGGAAACCAAAGCACTGTCTCTGGCTCGGGCTTTGGAAGAAGCCCTGGAAGCTAAGGAAGAGTTTGAAAGACAGAACAAACAGTTGCGGGCAGATATGGAAGACTTAATGAGCTCGAAAGATGATGTGGGCAAAAATGTAAGTAACTTTCCAGACCCTATTTTGTTATGAACTGCACAGGGAACAACACAGGAAAATTCCCTGGTTGGAGAAGTGTTTTTGACACAAATATGGAACGTTTTGAGGCTGATTTGTAACCCAAAATTCTGGAGGAATTAATGCTCAGAACACGAGGGTGGTCTCTATTAAGATGAGGCCTGTTCAAAAGATGTGAAGACTTGGAGAGCAGCAGTTGCTGGCCCAATGCCTAATGGCACTTGTGCTGGATTTAAGAGCTTGTCTTACTACTACTACTTTTTCTCTGTGAATATTGCACAGCTCATCTCTCCATTCATCTGCACGGATGTTTGTTTGGTTCTCTAATCTGTATCTTAGAGATGCTGCTCTCCCTGTTCTGACTGTCCAGTTTGGAGCATCACAAAGTGTAGTGTACTGAGTTCATATAATGTCTACTTTTGCTGTTAACTGCTGATTTTGAGAGGGTCTGATTAATGTTTGTGGCTTAGGTCCATGAACTGGAGAAATCAAAAAGAACTTTAGAGCAACAGGTTGAAGAGATGAGGACTCAGCCTGAGGAACTGGAAGATGAACTGCAGGCCACAGAAGATGCTGAACTTTGTTTGGAGGTGAACATGCAAGCTATGAAAGCCCAGTTTGAGAGAGATCTGCAAGCCAGAGATGAACAGAATGAAGAGAAAAAGAGGATGCTGGTTAAACAAGTGTGTATCTTACTGTGCTTCACAGTGGGAAGGGCGTGATGATCTTTTGACAAAGCTCTATGGCTTTGAGAACTTGCTACCAGGAAAATAAAACTCTGTGCTTAAAGATCCCATCCTATAGAAGTCCCAAGCACGGATCTTTACCAACAATACAATAGGTCTTGTGGTGGATTAGCTACTGTTAATGTTAGTCTGCCAGTGATGGTCCTCCAATTCAACTGTACCTTGCCTCAAAAGCACTCAACATGCAAGTAGATTGGGCTGTTGCTGCATGGGTGTCCTTCAAGCCCGTCCTGTTTGGTGTACAGCAACGAATCCATGGATGCCGACATAGACTGAAAGACTGTAATTAAGTGAACAGTTTCTTAAATGAAAAACGTAGCAAAGATTCCAGATTTGCCAGACTTGAGTCTCTTCAGATCTGCCTTATGATACTAGAATTCTAAAGAAATGCCTTTAAAATTTCATGCTTGTAGGAGAAGATAGATCTAAATTAACATTTCTAAAGCTTTAAGGAAAAAGCACGTAATATTTCAAGATTTATCACAAGAAAACAAAAACTTACTGAGAATCACCTGTATAGAGATCTCCTAGAAATAAATAAAAGCATTGACCTGGAAGGCTTTTGAAGTTCCCTGCAATGCTGAATTGCTATTGTCTTGCACGGGACAAGAGCTCCTGACCTGGCATGAGGAGGGAGGCTTGATTCAAAAGAAACATATTCCTTCATGTTGGCAACCTGTGGCACTTCTGGCTCACTTTTATTGTTGTAAGAGTTCATCTTAGTTCTTGTTAGCTGCTTTCTTAGATACTTTGCTTCTCTGTTTTCTTTTGAAAAAAAGAAAAGTTGTTGGTGTATACATTCTAGTAGCACATCTGTTTCAAAGAGAATTATTTCTTTTTTTTTTTCTTGAGAATGTGTGGTGATTCTATGTCGTATTTTCCTCTTAGTGGTTCGATCAGAATTAGCAACATCTGCCCCCAAGTCATACCTAAATGTAGACAGATGTACTGGGCCAGAAGCTGATCATGAAGTAGCTGAACAGATGAAATGGAAATGCTTCAGATGCTGAGCTCTTTTCTTTATTTTCCTTTTGTCAGTTCAGAGATCTCTGCTTCCAGTTTGTGGATTTTTTTGCCGTCTGCAGTGTCTTCCCATGTAGCTTGAGTTCTGTAGGCTCTTCGAATCGAGTAATGCTAATTCTGATCTGCAAAGGCCTTTTGGATTCATCAGCCATTTTGTTAGGATTTTGTGTTTGCTCTGTTCCTGGAGCTTGAGCCTGTTAAATCCCTTGATTTCACAGGTGCGAGAGCTGGAGGCAGAACTGGAAGATGAGTGCAAACAGAGGGCTCTTGCTGTGGCAGCCAAGAAGGAAATGGAGATGGATATGAAAGACCTGGAAGGTCAGATAGAAGCTGCAAACAAGGCTCGAGATGAAGCAATCAAACAGCTCCGTAAGCTCCAGGTAGGCACAGCAAATCAGCTGAGCTGCTTTCCCTCCTGCTGACAGTCTGTCAAGGGTGCTGCTTTTCGTTACATGCATTTGTAGTGTGAAGGCAAGAAGGAGTATCAGACTCAGCTATGCTGGCACACGTCACAGTATCTGGCCTGAACTTATCAGACGCTCAAAACTCCTCTCATCCTTTTGTTGCTAAGGAGTTAAGATTGTCCCCCACATACTTCTATTCTATAGTCATCATTTTCAACGCTTTGCGTAAGGATTTACTGAGGATTGCTTTTGAGGCTGAATCTTTAAAATTTATGGTTGTTTGTATCTTTGAATTTACTGATTTCAGCTCAGCTCTTGCTGATTGCTACTTCCTCTAGTTGAGGAAGCCAAAAATGCTGCAGAGAAATAGGAGGAGTAAATTTTAGTTGCTTTGAAAAAGCTCCAAGATGCCTATTCTTTTTAGATTGGCAAGAAGAATCCAGTACTTGTGTCAAGGATTTATTTCCCATTCCCAGAGAAATACTCCGTCTTTAGTAGAGGTCAGTTTTCCCAAGGCTTTCAGTGCCATGGCCCAAAGCTGCAGGAGTATGAGGCCATGGCAAGACCATGTAAAGCATAGAGCAAACTGCATTGCCTTTCTGCCCTGTCCACTCTATTCCTTGGCAATCCTACTTCAACTGAATGAGGGCAATTTTGGAACTTGGTCCAGGCGCTGGATGAGAAGGGAATGGAGATTAAAGCAAGAAATGCTGGTACCTAGCAGTAGCGGCTTCTCTATTCCCAGAGGCTGAGTCAGTTACAGAGTTCATACCTGATCTCTGTACACTTTCATGCAAGCACCTGAAATAAGTGATCTCATGATTAGTGGTATTGCGAAGATGCAGGTACAACTTAAATGCAGTTTCTCCAGCCTTATTCTTTTAGCATCTGAAGTCAAACTTGTGTGAATTAAGATATCAGTCTGTGTTAAGTGTCTTACGGGAAGGATAAGTATGTGCTTCTACGTTATATGTGCAAAATGGTGAATTGTGGTACTTCTACACTGAGAAGTTTCTTACCTTGAGTACTTGTAATAGGTTTTATCAGTCAATTTAAGTAAATAGGTTTGTTTTTTTCCAAGACAATTGCAAGAGCATTACCTATCTACTACAAAGGTATCTCTACTACCTCTACTAGAGGTTTTTTCCTACAAGAAATCTACTAATAAATGAAGTGAAGTCTTCTAATGGGATATTTCTGATGAGGAGTGAGTGATGGAAAGATGAGAAAATGAAGGGTTTAGACTGAAAGAGGGTAGATTTAAATTGGATATAAGAAAGAAATTCTTCACTCTGAGGGTGATGAGGCACTGGCCCAGGTTGCCCAGAGAAGCTGTGGCTGCCCCCTCCCTGGCAGTGTTCAAGGCCAGGTTGGATGGGGCTTTGAGCAGCCTGGAAGGTGTCTCTGCCCGTGGCAGAGGGATAGAACTCTGATCTTTAAAGGTCCTGTCCAACCCAAACCATTCTATAATTCTATGAAAATAAGAACTGAAAATAAATACATTTAAGTGGAATGAAGCCACTTTAGGAGGAAGGTCTTGCCTCCTAAGGGCAAAAAAGCTTCAGAGCTACTAATAAATCTTGTGGTTGTCCTGCTGTATCATGGCTTATTCTTTCCTCTGCTCTCCAATTGCAGGCTGAAATGAAAGACTACCAGCGGGAGCTAGAAGAAGCCCGTGCATCCAGAGATGAGATCTTTGCACAGTCCAAAGAAAGTGAAAAGAAGCTCAAAGGTCTTGAAGCAGAAATACTCCAGCTCCAAGAGGTGAGATTGAAATCCAAGAAATCTGTTTTTCTTTCTAGAGAAAAGGGGAAGGCCAGAGTGTGTTTGTTTTTTTTAAAAAAAAAAAAAAAATAAAAAGCCATCCAGTGAGTTGAACAGAAAAGTGGGAGCCTGGAGATGTTTCTCTTCCTCACTGCCCCAGGTCATTAGTGAGCTTCTTATAGCTTTGTAGGAATCCTTCTAGTAGTCTGGACTTCCTTTCCCAGCCTGGGTAGCAGGGAAGCCTTACTACTGCTTAAACAGATTTCAAGCCTCACTAAAATTTGCAAGGTGGTTTGAGAGTCTCTGGAAGCTGTGGTGCACAGTTGTCAGTACTAAAACTGGTCACTGGAAGTATATAAAAACCTAACAATCTCTCCAGTACCTCAGTGGACCATGTAAGTCTGTGGAGGTTTATCTCTCTGCTGTCTGAGGTCCTCATCCCTTTCTTTTACGGGCATTTGTTCCCTCATTGTTGGCAATTCATGTAAGAGCTCCAAGTCGTGCTACATATCGCTGTCACTTATCTCCGATTATCTCCGTTGTCTGCCACAAGGTTAAACGTTTGAGGTTTGAAGGCAACAGAATTGCCTTGTGTGAGAGACGGCCTCTTTTTGCCCTGTTAGCTGCAAAGGTTGAAGCAATCACTCAGCTTACACTGCACTTAATGTTTGAGACTTTTACCTACAACTTACTAGAGCTTCTCCATGTCATTCTTTCACAGACTTCAAACTAGTCAGTCTTGCACTTGCAGTGCATTAGATTGTGTCCTTCTTGGTGAATGTCTGGGTGTTTCTACCACTCAATACAATTTCACAATACAAGATTCAGCGCTGTTATATTTTTGTGCTAAAAATTCATTTTCTATACTTTGCTTTCAGTCATGCTACGTACTCTGTAGGAACCTAAAAAATTTGCTTAATTTAGTGCCCACGTTATACTTAATGAATTAGAGCATGTGACAGAACGGTTTTCTCCTCCTGCTTAGGGCTTGAATGTTACTGGCCTTTTCAGGGGACGGGGAGAAGTAAATTCATAGTAGTCATGTGGCAGTTACGGGAAGTTTAATCAGGTAGTCTACTTTCCTGTCATCTTGCTGATTTCTATGATTTTGAATGGCATCTTGTTTGTGTTGATTGATAAATCTTTTGGGAGCAGCTTGGCCTTTGTTAGGAGTAACTTGTTGCTTCTAATTTCAGTGAGCTAAATGCCATCTTGGAGTCTTGTTAGATCAAGTAATAAGCTCTTTCTATACAAAAAAGAAATTCTATTGGAACAAAAACTTCAGACTATTATTGTAATCCCTCAGGATAGACTAAGAAAGGGTGTGAAGACTGAACGATGGAAATAATAGGAAAAGTATTTCATCTTTATTAGTAGCTTGCTTTCCTCACCTCATTCCAGAGTAGCTGTAGCTGTTTTCTTACTAGCCTTTGGATCAAGACTGAGAGACTAGAGAGCTTCTGAATGCCAGTTAAACTTAGAGCATTAACCACTTCAGTGACTAAAACACCTCTGAGGCAGGAAGGACCTGATTATAGAACTGATGAGATGGATTAATTGTTTCTTATATTCAGATGCTGGCAGAAGAAAAGAACATTTCTGCCAGATATGCAGAGGAAAGAGATCGTGCTGAAGCAGAGGCAAGGGAGAAGGAAACCAAAGCACTGTCTCTGGCTCGGGCTTTGGAAGAAGCCCTGGAAGCTAAGGAAGAGTTTGAAAGACAGAACAAACAGTTGCGGGCAGATATGGAAGACTTAATGAGCTCGAAAGATGATGTGGGCAAAAATGTAAGTAACTTTCCAGACCCTATTTTGTTATGAACTGCACAGGGAACAACACAGGAAAATTCCCTGGTTGGAGAAGTGTTTTTGACACAAATATGGAACGTTTTGAGGCTGATTTGTAACCCAAAATTCTGGAGGAATTAATGCTCAGAACACGAGGGTGGTCTCTATTAAGATGAGGCCTGTTCAAAAGATGTGAAGACTTGGAGAGCAGCAGTTGCTGGCCCAATGCCTAATGGCACTTGTGCTGGATTTAAGAGCTTGTCTTACTACTACTACTTTTTCTCTGTGAATATTGCACAGCTCATCTCTCCATTCATCTGCACGGATGTTTGTTTGGTTCTCTAATCTGTATCTTAGAGATGCTGCTCTCCCTGTTCTGACTGTCCAGTTTGGAGCATCACAAAGTGTAGTGTACTGAGTTCATATAATGTCTACTTTTGCTGTTAACTGCTGATTTTGAGAGGGTCTGATTAATGTTTGTGGCTTAGGTCCATGAACTGGAGAAATCAAAAAGAACTTTAGAGCAACAGGTTGAAGAGATGAGGACTCAGCCTGAGGAACTGGAAGATGAACTGCAGGCCACAGAAGATGCTGAACTTTGTTTGGAGGTGAACATGCAAGCTATGAAAGCCCAGTTTGAGAGAGATCTGCAAGCCAGAGATGAACAGAATGAAGAGAAAAAGAGGATGCTGGTTAAACAAGTGTGTATCTTACTGTGCTTCACAGTGGGAAGGGCGTGATGATCTTTTGACAAAGCTCTATGGCTTTGAGAACTTGCTACCAGGAAAATAAAACTCTGTGCTTAAAGATCCCATCCTATAGAAGTCCCAAGCACGGATCTTTACCAACAATACAATAGGTCTTGTGGTGGATTAGCTACTGTTAATGTTAGTCTGCCAGTGATGGTCCTCCAATTCAACTGTACCTTGCCTCAAAAGCACTCAACATGCAAGTAGATTGGGCTGTTGCTGCATGGGTGTCCTTCAAGCCCGTCCTGTTTGGTGTACAGCAACGAATCCATGGATGCCGACATAGACTGAAAGACTGTAATTAAGTGAACAGTTTCTTAAATGAAAAACGTAGCAAAGATTCCAGATTTGCCAGACTTGAGTCTCTTCAGATCTGCCTTATGATACTAGAATTCTAAAGAAATGCCTTTAAAATTTCATGCTTGTAGGAGAAGATAGATCTAAATTAACATTTCTAAAGCTTTAAGGAAAAAGCACGTAATATTTCAAGATTTATCACAAGAAAACAAAAACTTACTGAGAATCACCTGTATAGAGATCTCCTAGAAATAAATAAAAGCATTGACCTGGAAGGCTTTTGAAGTTCCCTGCAATGCTGAATTGCTATTGTCTTGCACGGGACAAGAGCTCCTGACCTGGCATGAGGAGGGAGGCTTGATTCAAAAGAAACATATTCCTTCATGTTGGCAACCTGTGGCACTTCTGGCTCACTTTTATTGTTGTAAGAGTTCATCTTAGTTCTTGTTAGCTGCTTTCTTAGATACTTTGCTTCTCTGTTTTCTTTTGAAAAAAAGAAAAGTTGTTGGTGTATACATTCTAGTAGCACATCTGTTTCAAAGAGAATTATTTCTTTTTTTTTTTCTTGAGAATGTGTGGTGATTCTATGTCGTATTTTCCTCTTAGTGGTTCGATCAGAATTAGCAACATCTGCCCCCAAGTCATACCTAAATGTAGACAGATGTACTGGGCCAGAAGCTGATCATGAAGTAGCTGAACAGATGAAATGGAAATGCTTCAGATGCTGAGCTCTTTTCTTTATTTTCCTTTTGTCAGTTCAGAGATCTCTGCTTCCAGTTTGTGGATTTTTTTGCCGTCTGCAGTGTCTTCCCATGTAGCTTGAGTTCTGTAGGCTCTTCGAATCGAGTAATGCTAATTCTGATCTGCAAAGGCCTTTTGGATTCATCAGCCATTTTGTTAGGATTTTGTGTTTGCTCTGTTCCTGGAGCTTGAGCCTGTTAAATCCCTTGATTTCACAGGTGCGAGAGCTGGAGGCAGAACTGGAAGATGAGTGCAAACAGAGGGCTCTTGCTGTGGCAGCCAAGAAGGAAATGGAGATGGATATGAAAGACCTGGAAGGTCAGATAGAAGCTGCAAACAAGGCTCGAGATGAAGCAATCAAACAGCTCCGTAAGCTCCAGGTAGGCACAGCAAATCAGCTGAGCTGCTTTCCCTCCTGCTGACAGTCTGTCAAGGGTGCTGCTTTTCGTTACATGCATTTGTAGTGTGAAGGCAAGAAGGAGTATCAGACTCAGCTATGCTGGCACACGTCACAGTATCTGGCCTGAACTTATCAGACGCTCAAAACTCCTCTCATCCTTTTGTTGCTAAGGAGTTAAGATTGTCCCCCACATACTTCTATTCTATAGTCATCATTTTCAACGCTTTGCGTAAGGATTTACTGAGGATTGCTTTTGAGGCTGAATCTTTAAAATTTATGGTTGTTTGTATCTTTGAATTTACTGATTTCAGCTCAGCTCTTGCTGATTGCTACTTCCTCTAGTTGAGGAAGCCAAAAATGCTGCAGAGAAATAGGAGGAGTAAATTTTAGTTGCTTTGAAAAAGCTCCAAGATGCCTATTCTTTTTAGATTGGCAAGAAGAATCCAGTACTTGTGTCAAGGATTTATTTCCCATTCCCAGAGAAATACTCCGTCTTTAGTAGAGGTCAGTTTTCCCAAGGCTTTCAGTGCCATGGCCCAAAGCTGCAGGAGTATGAGGCCATGGCAAGACCATGTAAAGCATAGAGCAAACTGCATTGCCTTTCTGCCCTGTCCACTCTATTCCTTGGCAATCCTACTTCAACTGAATGAGGGCAATTTTGGAACTTGGTCCAGGCGCTGGATGAGAAGGGAATGGAGATTAAAGCAAGAAATGCTGGTACCTAGCAGTAGCGGCTTCTCTATTCCCAGAGGCTGAGTCAGTTACAGAGTTCATACCTGATCTCTGTACACTTTCATGCAAGCACCTGAAATAAGTGGTCTCATGATTAGTGGTATTGCGAAGATGCAGGTACAACTTAAATGCAGTTTCTCCAGCCTTATTCTTTTAGCATCTGAAGTCAAACTTGTGTGAATTAAGATATCAGTCTGTGTTAAGTGTCTTACGGGAAGGATAAGTATGTGCTTCTACGTTATATGTGCAAAATGGTGAATTGTGGTACTTCTACACTGAGAAGTTTCTTACCTTGAGTACTTGTAATAGGTTTTATCAGTCAATTTAAGTAAATAGGTTTGTTTTTTTCCAAGACAATTGCAAGAGCATTACCTATCTACTACAAAGGTATCTCTACTACCTCTACTAGAGGTTTTTTCCTACAAGAAATCTACTAATAAATGAAGTGAAGTCTTCTAATGGGATATTTCTGATGAGGAGTGAGTGATGGAAAGATGAGAAAATGAAGGGTTTAGACTGAAAGAGGGTAGATTTAAATTGGATATAAGAAAGAAATTCTTCACTCTGAGGGTGATGAGGCACTGGCCCAGGTTGCCCAGAGAAGCTGTGGCTGCCCCCTCCCTGGCAGTGTTCAAGGCCAGGTTGGATGGGGCTTTGAGCAGCCTGGAAGGTGTCTCTGCCCGTGGCAGAGGGATAGAACTCTGATCTTTAAAGGTCCTGTCCAACCCAAACCATTCTATAATTCTATGAAAATAAGAACTGAAAATAAATACATTTAAGTGGAATGAAGCCACTTTAGGAGGAAGGTCTTGCCTCCTAAGGGCAAAAAAGCTTCAGAGCTACTAATAAATCTTGTGGTTGTCCTGCTGTATCATGGCTTATTCTTTCCTCTGCTCTCCAATTGCAGGCTGAAATGAAAGACTACCAGCGGGAGCTAGAAGAAGCCCGTGCATCCAGAGATGAGATCTTTGCACAGTCCAAAGAAAGTGAAAAGAAGCTCAAAGGTCTTGAAGCAGAAATACTCCAGCTCCAAGAGGTGAGATTGAAATCCAAGAAATCTGTTTTTCTTTCTAGAGAAAAGGGGAAGGCCAGAGTGTGTTTGTTTTTTTTTTTTTAAAAAAAAAAGTAAAAAGCCATCCAGTGAGTTGAACAGAAAAGTGGGAGCCTGGAGATGTTTCTCTTCCTCACTGCCCCAGGTCATTAGTGAGCTTCTTATAGCTTTGTAGGAATCCTTCTAGTAGTCTGGACTTCCTTTCCCTGCCTGGGTAGCAGGGAAGCCTTACTACTGCTTAAACAGATTTCAAGCCTCACTAAAATTTGCAAGGTGGTTTGAGAGTCTCTGGAAGCTGTGGTGCACAGTTGTCAGTACTAAAACTGGTCACTGGAAGTATATAAAAACCTAACAATCTCTCCAGTACCTCAGTGGACCATGTAAGTCTGTGGAGGTTTATCTCTCTGCTATCTGAGGTCCTCATCCCTTTCTTTTACGGGCATCTGTTCCCTCATTGTTGGCAATTCATGTAAGAGCTCCAAGTCGTGCTACATATCGCTGTCACTTATCTCCGATTATCTCCGTTGTCTGCCACAAGGTTAAACGTTTGAGGTTTGAAGGCAACAGAATTGCCTTGTGTGAGAGACGGCCTCTTTTTGCCCTGTTAGCTGCAAAGGTTGAAGCAATCACTCAGCTTACACTGCACTTAATGTTTGAGACTTTTACCTACAACTTACTAGAGGTTCTCCATGTCATTCTTTCACAGATTTCAAACTAGTCAGTCTTGCACTTGCAGTGCATTAGATTGTGTCCTTCTTGGTGAATGTCTGGGTGTTTCTACCACTCAATACAATTTCACAATACAAGATTCAGCGCTGTTATAGTTTTGTGCTATATTTTCTATACTTTGCTTTCAGTCATGCTACGTACTCTGTAGGAACCTAAAAAATTTGCTTAATTTAGTGCCCACGTTATACTTAATGAACTAGAGCATGTGACAGAACGGTTTTCTCCTCCTGCTTAGGGCTTGAATGCTACTGGCCTTTTCAGGGGACGGGGAGAAGTAAATTCATAGTAGTCATGTGGCAGTTACGGGAGGGAAAGATCAAGGTGATGCGTCCTGCTAGCTTTTACAGCTGTTGGTTCTGTTTATCCATTAAAAGACCTCAGCGATATCACACTTCACAGCATCTCCCAGAAGTTATTAGAAGGCATAATTTTTTGCAGAAGTTTTGAGATTCCTAATGCTGTAATGAATATTTCCTAAACCTTCACAGGAGTTTGCTGCGTCTGAAAGAGCTCGTCGTCATGCTGAGCAAGAAAGGGATGAGTTGGCTGATGAGATTGCAAACAGCGCTTCGGGAAAGTGAGTCATCAAATGTATTAATTGTGCATCTGAAGAACTTCAGGCACCAGCAGCTGCAGTTCTTGGTAGCCTGCTTGCAATTTCTGTATTGACCTGTTGTCCCGATAAATATTCCTTCTTGTTACAAAGAGAATTGCTTACACAGTAGCTTCTCGTTACAGTTTGGAATGTCTAAAGTATCAAAAGCAAAATAGCCAATTGCTTTGTATCAGATCTGAGCGTGTCTTGACCCAAATACTTCTTTTCTAGGTCAGCGCTGCTGGATGAGATGCGCCGGCTGGAAGCTTGGATTGCACAATTGGAGGAAGAGCTCGAGGAAGAGCAGAGCAACATGGAGCTTCTCAATGAGCGGTTCCTAAAGACCACGTTGCAGGTGAGTCCGTTGGTGGCAATGCTGTAGGGGCAATCTATGTTTCAGTGTGCGGATAAGTGGAGGATCTGAATAGCACCAAATGATCTTCTATCCTTCTCCTCTGAAAGGTTGACACGCTGAATTCTGAGCTAGCTGGGGAGCGGAGTGCTGCCCAGAAGAGTGAAAATGCACGGCAGCAGCTAGAAAGGCAGAACAAAGAGCTGAAAGCCAAGCTGCAGGAACTGGAGGGATCTGTGAAGTCGAAGTTCAAGGCAACAATTTCTACTCTAGAAGCCAAGATTGTGCAGCTAGAAGAACAGCTTGAGCAGGAAGCCAAGTAAGGAGAAAAAGAAAAAAAAAATCTGTTTGCTTGTGTTTGCCATGTCTGAAACCTCTGTGCCTTAGGTTTTTGTGGGGATGAGATATGAGCTTCCGGCAAAGGCATTGGGGTTTCTGATCAGGAAGCCTACTGTTTGGGGGACACATTTTGACAAGACAGCTGCAAAGTAACTGGGGTTGAAATTTTCAGAAACTATTTGCTCCGTAACTGAAGCTGCTGAATTAACTCTGGACATTAACCAGGTGAATATGTTGACTGGTAGTCCCAGGATGCACAAGGTGATGCAGAAGTTTCTTGAGACAAGATGAAACATCGCCTTGAGACACCTGGTCTCTTTGGTTAGAGGAAGCCAGTTGAAGAGCTTAGGTGTGACAGCTTCAGTTGGTTGAGATGAATCCTGTACTCTGCAGAAGTCTTTCTGCAGTGAGCTCTTCCTGTCTATCCTTGTCATCTTGGTCCTCCAAATATATGTATTTGTTTTAAGCTAGTTCCTCCCAGAATCTGAAGGTCTTATAACAATCTTTTTTCTTTTTGTGCTTTTGGCTCTATGGGAGGAACATGTTACTGGTTAGCAATAACTCTGTAAGAAGCACCTTGATATCCCTCTTTTGAGCCTGCATACCATACTGGTATTGCTCCAGTGCTAAGGCTTCATGTTTTCAAAGCTGCATCCCAGCCAACCACCAGCACGCTAAAACTGTTGCTGCTGTTGATGGTGGCAGCCGTTTTAGGAGAACTCAAGTATCAGTTACACCATGAGGCGAGAGCCTTTCAGAAGGAACAGATTTTGTCTTCCTGGCCTTCAAGTACTGGGACAAATGACGGCTTTTGATTACTCTAGGGAAAGAGCAGCTGCTAACAAACTGGTCCGTCGTACGGAGAAGAAATTGAAGGAAGTCTTCATGCAGGTGGAGGATGAGCGTCGACACGCAGACCAGTATAAGGAGCAGGTAGGTGGAAGGGCTTAGCTTTTGAGGCCTATTTCTCAGAAAAGGTAAATAAAACCATACTGTAAGTAGAAAGGGCTTGCTAAGAAGCATGTTAATGAAAAGATGTTGGAGAATCTATCTTGATGACTAAACCACTAGAGTAGTTCCCAGTGGTCAAAACCTCCCCGTGATTGCTCTGATGTGACGGTCCGTTACGCATCCTGGTCTCCCAGACCCAGGAGCTCTGCAGTGTTTCCAGGAGCCCAGGCTGGAATCTGCAGTGAGGCTGTGCTGGTTCATCTCCAGCTGGAGTGCTGGGTGGACAGGACGTTGGCTAACTCCTGGTCGTGGCGTTGCAGCTGTCTAGTTTGATCCTGAGTCCCTGGGTTTATATTTCAGATGGAAAAGGCAAATGCCAGAATGAAGCAGCTCAAACGCCAGCTGGAGGAGGCTGAAGAGGAAGCCACAAGTGCAAATGCTTCCCGACGTAAACTTCAGCGTGAGCTGGACGATGCCACAGAGGCTAACGAGGGCCTGAGCCGGGAGGTCAGCACCCTGAAGAACAGCCTAAGGTAGGTGGTGCCAGTGGCGGTGGGCAGGGTTTGTCTGAGCCCTCGTGTGCCCACAGACTCTCCGCAGTGCATCCTTGGGGAGTATCCAGCTGTGGCGCTGCTGGTGTTAGGGATGTTCAGCTCAGGAAGTGTGGGCTGGATGAGTGCTCGGTGCAGTGGATTGAGAACTGGCTGAATGGCAGAGCTCAGAGGGCTGTCATCAGCGGCGCCGAGTCTGGTTGAAGGCTGGTAACTAGTGGTGTGCCTCAGGGGTCAGTACTGGGCCCAGTCTTGTTTAACTTCATCAGTGACCTGTATGAAGAGACGGAGTGTACCCTCAGCAAGTTTGCTGATGACACCAACCTGGGAGGAGTGGTAGATACACCAGCAGGCTGTGCTGCCATTCAGCGAGACCTGGACAGGCTGGAGAGTTGGGCAGAAAGGAACCTGATGAGGTTCAGCAAGGGCAAGTGCAGGGTCCTGCACCTGGGGTGGAACAACCCCAGGCACCAGTACAGGCTGGGGCGGACCTGCTGGAGAGCAGCTCTGCAGAGAGGGACCTGGGTGTTCTGGTGGACAACAGGTTGACCACGAGCCAGCAGTGTACCCTGGGTGCCAAGAAGGCCAATGGGATCCTGGGGTGCATTAAGAGGAGTGTGGGCAGCAGGTCGAGGGAGGTTCTCCTTCCCCTCTACACTGCCCTAGTGAGGCCCCATCTGGAGTGCTGTGTCCAGTGCTGGGCTCCCAAGTTCAAGAAAGATGAGGAGCTACTGGAGAGAGCCCAGCGGAGGGCTACGAGGATGGTGAGGGGACTGGAGCATCTCTCCTACGAGGAGAGGCTGAGGGAGCTGGGCTTGTTCAGCCTGAAGAGAAGGCTGAGAGGGGACCTTAGAAATGCTGATAAGTATCTGCAGGGTGGGTGTCAGGAGGACGGGGCCAGACTCTTTCCAGTGGTGCCCAGCGACAGGACAAGGGGCAACGGGCACAAACTGAAGCTGAGGAAGTTCCAGCTGAACACGAGGAAGAACTTCTTCCCTCTGAGGGTGACGGAGCACTGGCCCAGGCTGCCCAGGGAGGCTGTGGAGTCTCCTTCTCTGGAGATATTCCAGCCCCGCCTGGACGCGGTGCTGTGCAGCCTGCTCTGGGTGACCCTGCTTGGGCAGGGGGTTGGGCTGGGTGACCCACAGAGGTCCCTTCCAACCCGCACCATTCTGTGATTCTGTGATTTTTCCAGTGGCTGGTACCAATCCCCTTTTTTTCCCATACCCACTCCAGTGGGAATGTCTCAGCATTTTCCTTGAGAGCAGCTCTTGGAGATCAAGGTCTCTACCGAGTACAGATGGGAGACAGCAGTGGTGAGGTTGCTGCAGAACAAAACCATCTCGGGGGCAGAGAGAGGCTTATAGGAGCGGCAGGAGGGGTGCAGCGCAGCGCTGCACAAACGAGTAGTTGGTATTATTTTAGAGACCCTGCTGTGTTTAGGACTTGGTCTGTGCTCGGTGCTTGTACAGAGGCAATATTTTAGGTTGCTTGGGACTTGCAAAATTAAGATGATGGTAAGCGCTAAGCAGGAATACCAGAATACCGGAATGTTTGCGCACAGCCTGTCTTCTCCTTGGTCAGAGAAGGGGTTTCAAGACCCTGTGTGTGAAATTTGCCCCGTGGCTGGGGGCAAACTGTTCCCCCATGGTTCAGTGCGGAGGTCTTCCCGGAGCAGCCACCAGCATGGGGCCGTGGGCTGTGGGCGAACCACGACCCTTCATGGATTGTCTGGTTGCTGTTCGCAGGAGGGGGGGCCCCATCACCTTCTCCTCGAGCCGATCTGGGAGACGCCAGCTGCACTTCGAAGGGGCCTCGCTGGAGCTCTCGGACGACGACGTGGAGAGCAAAGGCAGCGACGTGAACGAAGCGCAGCCGGCGCCCGCCGAGCAGAGCCCCGTCTGTACCCTGCTTCAGATATAGTTACAACTGCTTTTTTCCTGTAGTAAATAAAATGGAATTGTCTCTGTTCAGTGCATCTATTTTCCAGATACTCTTTGTATAGCCATTTTATAAAGCATCATGTGAAGGATGGAACTTTTTTTTTTATCAACACGGAAACTTCATTCCCAGAGGGTAGGTGGTTGGGGCAGACCCGTCGTCATGACTATGCATGCTTTGTTGTACAGACAGCATCCTTCCGTTTCTCCTGTGCTCAGGCGGCCCGTGGCTCTATCGAGTCCGGTGGATCATTGAAGACCAAACTGCACCGTATTTTTTTTTTTCTTTTCTCCTAATTGTTGTGATCAGCACACAATCAGCGAGTGAACTGTGAAAAGGCCTTGGGAAGTGTTAGAGGGAGATGTAGGGATGAACGAGTAGCGTCCATTTTTAACCTGCAATACCCTTTTGAAGTGTTCTCAGCACCTGCTTCATCAGTTAGCGTTCCTGCAGTACAGGCAAACTGAAACAGCATCGCCGTTCCTCATCTGTACAGTACTTCTGCGTTTGTAGAGACCCGCTATCACCACGCCCGACAGATCTGTGTATATATTAAGGCTACTATAATGTGAACACCAGTGGAAAATAAACAGACAACGCAGGCGAAATTAATTTATTAATTTAGGGCCGAGTGAGTTAGCCTTCAAGCCGCAGAGCCGAGCGGCTGCACGGTGCGTGGAGGCCGAGGCGGTGCGGCGGCTCCGGCGGGAGCGGCTCCGGGGCTGCGCAGGGCGGGTGCGGAGCCGGCGGTGACAGGGGTTCAGCGATGGATGTTGCCTGCCTAGGAGTTGACATGCCAGTGGATGTGAATCCTTTTTGTTGTTGTGTTTTGTTTTTTTTTTAATTTTGAACAGTATTACAGCGAGTAGTTAGCATTCTTTTTGTTTAAATAGCTGAAAAACTGACATTACAGAAAGTGCCTTAGACACTACAGTACTAAGACAATGTTGCATATATAATTTGCCTATATAACAATGATTTAATGTATTTTGACTGTGCTTCATATCACGTACCTCTCTAGTCCAAGTGGTATTATTGATATTAGTGACAATGAATCAGTGTTAACTAGGAACCTTCCTCTGCCACATACTCAAAAACCGTGGATTTCCTTTTTTGGTTAAAAGCTTTAACATCTGTCACAAAGGTTTTGTTGTGTGTGTTTGGATACTTTTAATCAAAGTGGCTGTTGACCACCAGGCATCTGACTGCAAATATCTTGTTTTCTTGTATACCCATATTTCTAGACAATGATTTTTGTAAGACAATAAATTTATTCATTATAGATGTGGCCGCCTGCTACGTTTACTTACAGGAAGAGCTATCTCCTGAGGCTGGCGTAGACCTTAATAAACAAGAATATGACTGGAAGCTGCATTTACCCTTCTTCCGCTTTTGTTTGCTCAGGGTTTTTTTTCTCTTTTGACCTAAACACAGCGTAAATGGCCTGGTCAGGGCTGAGCCTTTGTGTTGCCATTAGAGTCCAAAGTCCCCTGCTGCTGACCTGCAGGGCTGGGACCCAGGCAGAGGCCCCATGGCTGCCTTCAGCGGGGTCTGGGCTTTCTGCTGGGCGGTGGAATCTCCTGTTTCGGAGGTCCCATTGTGCAGTACCTGCTCCCCTGGCACAAGGCAGTGATGGCGTTGGGTAAGGCCAAGGCTGGCATTGGTGCCCTGGGGCTGGTCCCTGCACAGAGAAGGTGGACCAGCGTGGGGAGCTGATAGGAGCAGGGAGATGGTGGGCTTAAAACTGGAGTGAGAGGAGAGGGGTGGGGGAGAGCAGGAAGCCCCTGCCTGGGCTCTACAGTCCAGGGCTGCTGTCAGTGGTCCCTCTGGTCCCAGTAAGCCTGGGCTGAGGGAGCCTCCAGCACCGAAGGGCTGCTGGGGACCAGAGCTGATCCCAGGCACCCGCTCCTGGAACCCAGTTCAGTCAGGGGTACCGTTACCTCAGGTGTCTCCTTCAAGGCAGTGGCTGCTGCTCCTCCTGCTGTGAGGACCATACTGGGGAGGGGGCAGGGGCTGCTGAAGGGCTTTTCCCTGCCTCTCTCATGGCTTCCATACCTCAGGGCAGGGTTTGGGCCACTACCAGGCACAAACACAGGCTGGGCAGAGAATGGGAGCGAGAGCGGCCCTGAGGAGAAAGGCTTGGGGTGCTGCTGGGTGAGAAGCTGGACACGACCCAGCCGTGTGTGCTCACAGGGCCAGGGGGGGATTCTGCCTCTCTGCCCCACGCTGGTGAGACTCCCCGGGGTACGGGGCTTGGGAATGTGAGGGCCCGGCTGATGAGGATGCGGGTGAAGCTCCAACCAGGAGGTTGCCCAGGATGAGTCGGTCAGCCCCATGCATTACGGCTGCCTCAGCTAAGAAAAAAAAGGAGGGTAACTGTCACAGGTGATTCCCTGCGGAGGGGAACAGAGGGCCCGATCTGCTGACAGGACCCATCCCAAGGGAAGTCTGCTGCCTCCCTGGGGCCCGGGTCAGGGATGTTGCTTGGAAACTCCCTGGTCTGGTGTGGTCCTCTGACTGTTACCCCCTCTTGGTAATGCAGGTTGGCGGGGACAAGATCGCGGAGAGAAGTCCCAAGGCCATCAAAGGGGACTTCAGGGCACTGGTCGAGGGATCGGGGGCACAGGTGGTGTTTTCCTCCATCCCATCAGTGGCAGGGAACAGCACTGAAAGGGGAGGAAAGCTCACCTGGTTAATAGGTGGCTCAGGGACTGGTGCCATCGGTTGAATTTTGGCTTCTTTGATCATGGGGAGGTGCACACAGCACCGGGCCTGCTGGGGACAGACGGAGTACAGCTGTCTCAAAGGGGAAAAAGGATTCACTGAGAGGGCTTTAAACAAGGTTCCAAGGGGGATCACATCACTAGGGATGAGCCCAGGTGTGTCATGGCAGGGTCAGGGGGAGATCGACAGCCCAGCTCAAGTGCATCTACACTAATGCACGTAGCATGGGCAATAAACAGGAGGAGCTGGAAGCCATTGTACAGCAGGAGAGCTAGGTTGTCATCACAGAAATGTGGTGGGACAGCTCGCATGACTGGCATGCTGTCATGGATGGCTTCAGACCCTGCTTCGGCGGCGGGGGGGGGGGGGGGGGGGGGTTGGACCAGATGACGAACAGAGGTCCCTTCCAACCCCCACCACTCTGTGATTCCGTGGGAGCCCTGCATCCAGCTCTGGAGCCCTCGGCACAGGACAGACCTGGAGCTGGTGGAGCGGGGCCAGAGGAGGCCCCAGCAACAATCTGAGGGCTGGAACCCCTCTGCTGGGAGGAAAGGCTGGGAGAGCTGGGGCTGTTTAGCCTGGGGAAGGGAAGGCTCCGGGGACACCTTAGAGCAGCCTGAAGGGACCTGCGAGAGAGCTGGAGAGGGTCTTGTGACAAGGGCATGGAGTGATAGGCCAAGGAGTGATGGCTTCAAGCTGCAAGAAGGGAGGGTTTGATTGAACGTGAGAAAGAAATTCTCCACTCTGTGGGTTGTGAGGCCCTGGCCCAGGCTGCCCAGAGAAGCTGTGGCTGCCTCCTCCCTGGCAGGGTTCAAGGCCAGGTTGGAGGGGGGTTGGAGCACCCCAGGCTGGTGGAAGGGATCCCTGCCCATGACATGGGGGGCTGGACCTGGATGACCTGTAAGGCCCCTTCCAACCCAGACCATCCTATGGTTCCATGAACATGCAGAAGGCCCAGGCTCTGTGCAAGAGCAGCATCCTCTTACTGGGGATTTTTTAAGGGGAGGGTGTTCCTGCTCCCCCGAGGAGCGAGCTGGTCCCAGGGTGGGGGGAGCTGTGTGGCCTCCCCCTGCATGGCACTGGGGCTCTGGCGGGAGCTGGAGGCCTCCGTCGCTTTGCAGGCTCTTCCCAAAAATCAGATCTTGAGGTCCAAGACAGTCGGTGCCATGGAGGGAAGGCGCTTGCTCAGCCGCCACTCCCCTCTCTGCGCAGAGAGAAGGAGGAGGCAACACTGCAAGGGAAAGGCAGCAAGCGCTTCGCAGCGGCGCACAGCAACATCGCTACATGACAAAAACACGGCCACTGCCACCGGTTCTGCAAAATCCACTGATTTCACATTAAAAGACCTTTATTTTTGGAAGATGACGGTAATTTGGGTTTGGGTTTTTTTTTGAAAACCCCTTCACGATCTGTGTCACCATGGTGGTATGGTACACTGTCCTACTGCAACATGCCATATAGATTTCGAATAAATAAAGCTACAAAGCCCAAGTTATGTACAAAGATCTTCGGCAAAGATAATTATGTTTACAAACCTATGTACAATAAAACAAATGTAAACAGTCAAATGCAGCAGAGGATGCACAGGAAAGGACGACCATACAAACCCTGACGGCGAGGGGGGGGCTTCCCGCCTCCCCTCTGCTGGGGCCGATGGTTTTTTTCTCAGCACTTGTAAATAAACCAGCTTGGAGCTGCAGAGCCAAGTGAACGCGACGGCCCCGAGCGGGAATGAAGATTTCTAAACCCACAGATCAAACCCCGGCTGGGTTTGCTGGTTCTTTGTATAAAATCCACCGACTCCGAGGCACACGGACAGAGAACTCGCACAAACACTTTGCTCGAAAGACGCACGAGGTACACGCAGTCGCCCAACACTGTCGCAGAAGTGCGCAGGTGACACTGTGAGATCCAGTCCTATATTACACGGATCGGAACAGGGGTGGGGTGGTGGCGGGGTCCCAGGAGGGGGCTTTGTGGATTTGTGGCTTCCTAACGCTCTGGCAGAGTTCCCGGTGTGGCGGTGTGTGGATGTTTGCCTGACGAAGGCACCGGGAGCATGCTCCAGCCGCTCGCTGCGTTGCTGCACGGGTGGGGGAGCGCCGAGGGGCCGCTTCAGCACGGCTCAGCCGCGCCAGCACCCAGCAAGGCAGGCGATGTTCTCACTGACGAGTGCTGGGCAAGGGACCATCACCCCCACGCCCCCAGCCCCTCCATCCCTCCCCCCCGTAGGGCCGCGCAGCTCAGCCTCCCATGCCCACTCCAACCCACGGCCACGCGCTGGCCCCGCAGTGATTTATTAAGCTACGGTAACTGAGTCATGGACCTGATTCCTGTCCAAAGAGCCGCGGCGCAGCCTCAGCCAGGGGTCTGAGGTCTGAGCCTTACCGGGAGGGCAGCAGCTGCCCGTCCTGAGCAGCAGGATGCTGGAGCAGGCAGGGAGAAACGCTGCCAAACCTAAGTTAGAGAAGAGATACGGTGAGGGGCTGAGGACCGCCAGGCCGAGCAAGACTCCTGCAGCCCGTGAAACAGAGCACTGCGGGTGGCAGCTTCAGCAGCGCGGGGTGTGGGGCCAAGGCAGAGAATGTCCGCTACAGCGACAGGAGAAAACAAACTGTATTAATGTGACATGGAGGGCCATGAGCTCAGGGTCTCCTCGGGCAGCAGGGTGCAGGTCGTGTTCCAGCGGGGCAGGAATGGGCAGCAATCGGGAGCAGTTCTTCTCGTGGTGGGCTGAGAAAAGCATCTGCAAGTCCGAACACGACCTCCTGCGGGCTCATACGCTCAGGGGGAGCATGCCAGGCGCCGAGGACGGTCGAGAGGCTTCCAGTCCGGGGGGACCTTGATCAAAGCCGTTTACTGCCCTGAGGAGCAAGAAGACACAGGCCGGTAAGTGATGAGCCCCAGGAGATGGCACCGCTCACCCCTCCCGGCCCCAGCAGCTGGAGAACAGACCCCTCTCCTCCCCTCTCACCTCACCCTGGCTGTACGATGGCTGCAAGGCCACTGTGACCACAACAGGGCTCCCATGGCTGCGCCCACCCGCAGCCAGGGACAGGCGCAGGTGGGTGCTCACCCCGCTGCCTGGAGGTGGTGGGTGCTGCCTGATGACCACCCCAGGAGGACAAGCAGCTCCTGCGCAGACCCCAGGCCCCCACGCCGGGCTCTGGGCAGCTGAGGGGCCGGGCACAGCAGCGCTGCATGCTCGCTCCCCACAGCCAGCTCCCCTCCCCTCTTCACGGGTGCTGGTGGGCTGCGAGAGGAGAACATGGGTCTGACAGCTTTTCCATCTCTACTCCGTTCTGGCTTTGGCAGATCTTCTGTGATCAGGCTCAACACACAGCGTCTGCCCAGGCTCACCATCTGCTGATCATCACCACCACCACAGCCTTGACAACCAGAAGCGATGGCATCCCCATATCAGGACAGCACGTCCACCCCCACTGTTGTCCCAGAACCAGCACCCTGCCCTCACAGTCGGGTTTGTAATAACAAAGGCGAGGGAGAACTCCCCCGGCCCTGCAAGGTCCCTACCTCGACTTCTGCTGGCTCCCAAGTGCTGCTTCTGCAGTCCTTCACCAGCTTCGCCCAAACCACCTGCACCCCAGAAGATGCCATTGAGATCCCTCCTGGCAGAGCTACTTTTGGGAGAGGGGACACCTGAGGAGACAGCCTCTGCTGCCCAGAGCTGTGGTGAGTAGAAGCAAGAAGGAAGAGAAGCCGAGGGCTCTCCTGACGAGCTCGAAGCCAAGCCAGGAGCCGGCAGCTCCGGGGTCTCAGGCTGCGCCTACTCCGCGGAGCACATCCCGCTCGCTGCCGTCACTGCCCACGGGACCGAGATGCCACCAGCCCACGCGCGGTGGCTCACGACTGCATCCCCGGGCAGAGCAGCGCGGTTTCCACACTCCTGTTCCTGTGCTGCGCACATTCACCGGTGACCTTGCAGCTCCTGCATCAGGGATGAAAAAACCCCGCCAGCAACCCCAGAGGCTGCTGCCGTTGCACTGGGCAGTCGCAAGCTCCTTCCATGAAGAGCTAAAATCCCGACAGTCGCTAGCAAGAACAGATTCCCATGGTAATGCAGCTCGCTGCCGCAGGGAGTCAGGCTGTTTCCTTTCCCCATAGAATCTCAGAATGGTGGGGGTTGGAAGGGACCTCTGTGGGTCTCCAGCCCAACCCCCTGCCCAAGCAGGGTCACCCAGAGCAGGCTGCACAGCACTGCATTCAGGTGGGGCTGGAATATCTCCAGAGAAGGAGACTCCACAGCCTCCCTGGGCAGCCTGGGCCAGGGCTCCGTCACCCTCAGAGGGAAGAAGTTCTTCCTCATGTTCAGGTGGAACTTCCTCAGCTTCAGTTTGTGCCCATTGCCCCTTGTCCTATCGCTGGGCACCACTGGAAAGAGTTTGGCCCCGTCCTCCTGACACCCACCCTGCAGATATTTGTCAGCATTTATAAGGTCCCCTCTCAGCCTTCTCTTCTTCAGGCTGAACAAGTCCAGCTCCCTCAGCCTCTCCTCGTAGGAGAGATGCTCCAGTCCCCTCACCATCCTCGTAGCCCTGCGCTGGACTCTCTCCAGTAGCTCTTCATCTTTCTTGAACTGGGGTGCCCAGAACTGGACACAGTACTGCAGATGGGGCCTCACCAGGGCAGAGTAGAGGGGAAGGAGAACTTCCCTCGACCTGCTGCCCACACTCCTCTTGATGCACCCCAGGATCCCATTGGCCTTCTTGGCACCCAGGGCACACTGCTGGCTCATGGTCACCCTGTCATCCACCAGGACACCCAGGTCCCTCTCTGCAGAGCTGCTCTCCAGCAGGTCCGCCCCAGCCTGTACTGGTGCCTGGGGTTGTTCCTCCCCAGGTGCAGGACCCTGCACTTGCCCTTGTTGAACCTCATCAGGTTCCTCTCTGCCCAGCTCTCCAGCCTGTCCAGGTCACACTGAATGGCAGCACAGCCTTCCGGTGTGTCTATCACACCTCCCAGTTTGGTGTCATCAGCAAACTTGCTGAGGGTACACTCAGTCTCTTCATACAGGTCATTGATGAAGAAGTTGAACAAGGCTGGGCCCAGTACTGACCCCTGGGGGACACCACTAGTTACCAGCCTCCAACTAGACTCAGCACCACTGATGACAACCCGCTGAGCTCTGCCATTCAGCCACTTCTCAATCCACCGCACCGAGCACTCCTCCAGTCCACACTTCCTGAGCTTCCCTAGAAGGATGTTATGGGAAACCGTGTCGAAAGCCTCGCTGTTAAACACCCACACTAGCACAGCCTGGCTCAGAGCAGGGAGAAACCACCTTTCCCACCTCCTCCCCATAGAGCTGGAAACTTCAACTCCCATTCGAGCATTGCCTTGATACAGGGAGGTGCCTCCCTTTCTGCACGCAGTAAAAAGCTGCTGGAAGAAGCTCAGGGGCAGACGTATCTCACTGTCTACATTTGGATGACGGGCCATGAAGCCAACCTGATCCCGACACGACTCTGCAAATTAGTTAACAGCTCGGAAGCACCTCTGACAAGTAGGACGGGGGGGGGAAACAAAACCAAACAACAACAAAAAAAAACCCAACCCAAACTGGATTAAAACGTGGTACTTTGCTCCCTTCTGAAAGGATCAGAGAAAAGTGGCATTCCACGTCAGCAGCCTGGGTGTGCTCAGGTCTGATGAGCTGCGTTCAAGCCCAGCTCTACAGCTCTGTCACGTTTCCTGCACTAAACTCCGGGCTGCTCTTTCACAGAATGGTTTGGGTTGGAAGGGACCTTCAGAGGCCATCTAGCCCAACCCCCTGCAGTAAGTAGGTGCCCAGCGACAGGACAAGGGGCAATGGGCACAGACTGAAGCAGAGGAAGCTCCATCTGAACAGGAGGAAGAACTTCTTCCCTCTGAGGGTGACGGAGCCCTGGCCCAGGCTGCCCAGGGAGGCTGTGGAGTCTCCTTCTCTGGAGATATTCCAGACCCGCCTGGATGCGGTGCTGTGCAGCCTGCTCTGGGTGACCCTGCTTGGGCAGGGGGTTGGGCTGGAGACCCACAGAGGTCCCTTGCAACCCCTACCATTCTGTGATTCTCTGAAATTAAAATACATTAAACAGAGGAACTGTGAAAAATAACAAATAAAGTATGCTGGATGACTCCTGGCTAACCTCCCAGAGGAGAGCGGGGAAGAGAAGTCCTTGCGCCCGGTCTCCAAGGTCTCCGACAGTGCCGGGAGGAGCACACGCATCGCTCCAGCCTTCAGCCGCTCTGCCCAGGCCTGACACAGGCGCGGGGCTCCTGCATGCAGCTGACGCTGCCCGACAGCCTGGAGACCTGCCCACAGCCATTAATCCCAGCCAGATCACTTGCCTGCTGCTTCTGCCTCATTTTGCCATCCCTCAGACCCGACCCACTCTGTGGGGCCCGCGCTGCGCCCTTGCTCTGGGCTTCCTAAGAAACTGGGCTCAGGGGTGCTTCACAGGGAGCCGAAGCCCCAGTCCCTGCTGGGAACAGCCCCAGCAGTGGTTTCTGATGGATGCTCCTGACTGCCTGCCCGTGCAGTGGCGTGGACCTTGTGCCCGTTTCCAACTGCTCTCTCTGCCCTGTGATTGCTAAAGACAGATTTTTTCATATTAATCTTTATTCCAAGCTGTATTTTGTGCTTGGCACCTTATCTCCAAGACTCTCTCAACTCTAAGTATCCAATAAAGCCTCAGCAGAAAATTCTCCTGTTGCTGAATAGCCCAGGCTGAGGAGTAAATGGATGGGCTCAAAGCATGCTTGGAGACCAGCCCCCCAATAAAACAAGAGGAAAAGGGAGTTTTCAGTCAGGGCAGTGCTTTGAAACACACCCAAGCAGCAGTAACAGCACAAGGAGGCAGAGGAACGCCCAGCACGGAGATGCAAGGAGGAAGATGGGGACAAGGCTGTGGCAGATGAAGCTGGCAGGGACCTGCACCTTTCGACAGCACAGGGAACCCTCCGCGCTCCCTCGAGAGGCAGATGAGGGAGACGAGCCAGACCCTTGGATGCTGGAGGTGGTGCCTGCACCGAGCCCCTGTGCCCAGGATCCCCCCACAGAGCCCGGGACCCCGGGGTCTGCGCAGGCTGCTTCCAGCTGGCACGGCTGTGGCGGGCAGGGACGGTGGCACCGAGCCGGAGCACTGCTGTCTCGACGCGCACGCTGCTGATCACACTGTCCTCCGCCCCTGCTCTGCAACCCTGGCCGGCTCCCAGCACATCTGTGCCTTTGTTGGCTTTCCCATCGGCCAGAACCACAGCAACCGAGCATCGACAAGACGACAGCAACGAAACGTCGAAGGAAAAACACGACCAAAGGGCAAACTAACTTTCAAAATTCACTAAATTAACAGCAGGGATACTTCATCCTGTATCTCTGATGTGACTGATTCAATCAGAACCATGCATGTATTTGAAGAACTATTGATTAGATCAAGAAAGCAAGCAGCACTCAATCTTATGTTTGCAACAGGTCACAGCAGCAGAGGAGTTTATCTAAAGTAAAAAGAAAGAGAGGGATTGCGGCCTCAGGCTTTGATCATGGACCATTAGTTTGTAACGCTGAGAGAACTACCCCATGCAGTTAGCACAACCACCGACT
Source organism: Opisthocomus hoazin (assembly GCF_030867145.1). NCBI lineage: Eukaryota > Metazoa > Chordata > Aves > Opisthocomiformes > Opisthocomidae > Opisthocomus > Opisthocomus hoazin. The sequence goes on along the minus strand of NC_134426.1, from coordinate 4,951,157 downwards.
CTGCACCTCCAAGCACCGAGTTAAAAGGCATGCAGCTTATCATTGCAAATGAATTCATTTACCCATGACCAAGGTGGGGAATACGACCTTTTCACGCCTAGTGGAGAAAAATTGAGACAGTTTATGCACACGATAAAGACATTCTTGGCCATAACCCTGGACGCAAGGAATGGGGCAAAGCAAAGGTGTTCAGCTGAACCTCACCAGATCTCTCCCCTTCCACCTCTGCCCAGGCAGACGAGGGGTCCTATTTCAGCGACAACCAGCACTCCCACCATACTCCACGGCTGCAAGCGCGTGACCCAGATAAAAGCCTGGAGCATTGCAAAGCACGTTACAGGACATGGGATTACTCACCTGCATCCGAGGTACCCACACGTCCCTCTTTTCCAGGAAAACTTTTTCATAAGGCGGACTAGGGAACGGGAAGACCGCCCTGCTTTCACTGCCTGATGTATTACGATCAGGGTTGGGGTAACTGTGTGCACTGTGTAAATATCCCTACATGCTTCACGGGACTGCTACAAGTGTGCAAGCAGAGGTGCTTCTCACATTCAAACCTGAGCTTGTTTGAATAAAACAGAGCCCAGCAGATTGACCAAAATAACCTAAGCATAAACACCATCTACAAGGACTTTGATAAGAGTGCGGGCAGGGGAGTGGGGGAGCAGTGAACACGGAGTTCATGCCTCAAGCAACAAACACTACATGCTGGCTCACATGCTGCCTCAGCTCTGCTGTTCAAGTGCCAAGGCTCTGCAGAGCCCATCAAAGTCAGAGCCATTTTGTTCCCCAACTGGATCGAAGTTAATAACCAATTAAGAAATATTACAACACCAAAAAAAACAAGTATCTATTCGAGAACATCCTCAGGTGCTGTTCTGCCATGCCCGGGCATCCGAACAGTAACAGCACATTCCTGAAGGAACAAGTCTGCAGGAATCTAATCTCACAGCAGACACTGAGTTTTGAAAAAGTAGGCAAGTCCTGACTCTTCCAATTCCCCAGCAAAGCCTCGCTGCGGGCCCAGCTGTCCTCCAGGCCTCTGCTAAAGTGACGCTCCCCTATGTCAGCTCCTGCCCATCGCTGTCTTCGGCTGCCTGCTCAGCTCCGCTCAGCAAGCAAAGAGCAGATGTTTGACAGGAGATGGAGACTGGCCAAACACTTTAACCAACAAAATGGCAGAGGAAGGAAAGTAAGTGGAAATGTAATGCTGCAGCTGAGTTACCTCTGTCCCATTCCCACCACCCAACAACCGGCTGCTCTTTAGGCAGCGGCTGCAGATGGGATGGCATCTACAATCACATGTGGCTGTTTCAGGCTCCAGCAACAATGAGGGGCAGGGAGGAGAGTACAGGGGCTGGGGAGAGAGGAGGAGAGGGGATAAGCAAGGCATGCCTTGCCTCAACCCCTCGTGCCCAGCCACCGCCGCATGCTCCAGGTCCAACTCCTGCCAGTGCGGCTGGAGCTGGGCGGCTGCTGCAGCGTGCGGGCGTGATGGGGCTGACCACGTTGCGGTTCAGAGCTCGGTTCAGCTTACACGTGCAAAGTTGTACAGGTTTTACACGGCAGCCACGGAGACGCGTGCCCAGCACAGACACTGCGATCAGCCCCAGCACTCAGAGACCTCCACAGGGGCAGCGAGATTGAGCAGGAGCCGATGCGGGGAAGAGGCACGGGCCATCCGCTGTCAACAGCATGTGGGCGCGCAGAGGAGGAGGACAGGACAGCAGGGATCTCTAACAACCTGCCGATAAGGACGTCAGTCATTTCCACCCCCTTTTCTAGCCCACTAACATCCTCCAGCTCTGCTGTAGAAGTTAGTTTTCAGGAGGGTGGGTTTCTAAACCTTTTTCAGCTACAACCTGCTGGTAACTCCAGGCAGCCAGCCCAGATAGCAAGTGTGATGACAATCCAGATAATTAAAAGTGACCCCACCCCACACAGCAATCAGCTTATTTGTCACACCACAACTCCATATAGCCATGCTGCCTCCTAAGAACAGCTATAATCTCTCCCTAGCAACTACCCTGACAGCTTGTACCTGAAATATCGCCCGTGCCCTGCAAGTGTGAGCTGCCGTGGTGATGCACAGACCCCAGCCAGCCTTGCAGTGCACAGACGACCCAAAAGTCTGTCCGATTTGCACAGGACACTGACTTTGTTATGTCTCCAAACTCTTCTTTTCCAAAACCGGCAAACAACAGTGACTCTAAAAAAACTCTGAATACCAGTTTCTAAGATGCAACTTGCCCCGCTACCCACGTAGCAACACAATTCATCTCAGACGAGGATGATTGTAGGAAGCTCAGCTTGTCTGCTCTGTATACGGCACTCTTCAGGTCGGCAACTGCTCATTTACTTCTCCAAAATAAATTCTGTATTGAGGATGTGCGGAAAGCCCTGACCATGGGCGAGTCACGGGAGACACACGGGGTCGTTTCTCCTGTGAAAGCAGTTTCTGGCTTCACGGCTGACGCACAGCACAGACAGCATGGAAGCAGTTGCTCCCTCGATCAGCCAGAACTATGCCCTTAATGACGTTTTCTTTTTCCCCTCATAGAGGGGGAAGTAGAGCAAACAGGGCACCACCCTCCAAGCGAGCATTTGCTGCCTGCACTCAGCTGTTCTCACCAAGGGAACCTCCAGATTTGCCAACACATACTTCCCCCGTGTGAGCACACCAGTAGCTATGGCAACTGCACCGCTACTTACTTGAGATCCTTTCGAAGGGCACGTTCACTTCACCAGCAGGTTTGCTGCCTGGGTTGATTTTTTATTACCTGAGATGCAGCTGCCAAGAGATTCTGCAGCAGAGGGACAGGACAGGCACTGACACCCTGCCAGCTACGAGACAATCACGCTTGCTTTGCTCTGTGCTTTACAGAAATCAGCACTGTCACCCTCCCCATCCCCTTGAGACTGGCTCCACAATTTATTTGTCCTATAGGATGAAAGCTGTGGTGGGCTAAAGACAAACCAAGAATAACTTCTGCTCCAAGTAGCATCCTGAAACACACTCCCTTTCAGGATAAAAGCATATCGTTACTTACCCTTTGTCAAAGAAAGAAGTATGTCCCGGATGAGGGTACTTTGTGCCATTGCTGTTCATCACGCCGCTGTTAACATTCCCTGAAATGTAGGATTTCCGTGATGCCTGGTCCTTTGCAAAATTTCTGCAAGCAGCTAATTTGGATTCTAAGGCCTGTGAAAGGGGAAAAAAAAAATGACGTCAAAAAAGTAATACCATTAAGAGGAAGTATTTTGCTGCTCAAGTTCAGGCTTTGTCATGACCCCAAGATCACCACGATCAGGAACTCAGTGTGATCACCTTTGGCAAAAGCTGAACTGAATGGGAACAAAGCTGTCATTTTCTCTGTCATCCAACCACAAAGGAAACCCACACAACGAGACTCTGACGCAGACTGCCACGCGTGACTCAGTTCCATCCGGGCTCAGATTTTACAACATATCAACACTCAATTAATTACCTAAAATAAGGAAGCCAATTCCTAGCAGAAGTTACCAAAACTTCCTGCTTCAGCAGCTGCAGTAAGGCTGGCATAAGCTAATCAGAAGTCTAAGACAGAGCCTAAAGCAGAATCCTCAAGTTTTGCGAGGGACTTTGTATTTGGAACTTTGTATTTGGAAATTCGAATTTTTTTCTCCAGGGCAATGCCTTCTAGCATTTCTTTCTTAATCTTGGCCTGCAAAACAAAGCCAGTTTCTTAAGTGCCATTGGTATGCTTCAGAACAAGAAGTGCTACAGCATCAGACAAGGAACCCAAGGCAGCAACTAAGCCTGTCTCTGTGGTCTGTACCTCATCTGTATTACTTCGCAGCAAGCTTGGTGAGATCTTGTTCCCCTGTACAAGGTGACAGTCTCTGCCTCATCTGCTGACTCCTGCCAGAAGGGAGGCCAAAATCCTGATTCTCTCCTTCACTGCAGCACACCCCCTGCCCTTTCTGCTGTCTGTCACAAACTGAGGCTTTGCTTCAATAGCAGTCCGGTCTAGCAGAAAGTCCTTGCAACAATTTATTACATCCACCCTGCGCATGGGAGCATTCATACACTTGCAAATGCATACAGCGGAGACAAAACCTCATCTCCCCAAACACGGGGCTTGGTCCCATTCCACGTAGAAAAATATTCCACTGATAAGACACTGGCATGCTATCACAAGTAAATGAACACTACACAGTGTTCTAGAAATCCATGCAAGCTTACTCAGTGGCTATATAGGCAGATATATTGTGGTCAGCAGGTCGAGGGAGGTTCTCCTTCCCCTCTATTTGGTCCTAGTGAGGCCCCATTTGCAGTAGTCTGTCCAGTTCTGGGCTCCCAAGTTCAAGAAAGATGAGGAGCTACTGGAGAGAGTCCGGCGGAGGGCTGCAAAGATGGTGAGGGGACTGGAGCATCTCTCCTACGAGGAAAGGCTAAGGGAGCTGGGCTTGTTCAGCCTGGAGAAGAGAAGGCAGAGAGGGGACCTTATAACTGCCTAGAAACATCTTCAGGGTCGGTGTCAAGAGGATGGGGCCAGATTCTTTTCAGTGGTGCCCAGCGACAAGGGGCAACAGGCACAAATTGAAGAATACGAAGTTCCAGCTGAACATGAAGAACAACTTCTTCACTCTGAGGGTGACAGAGCACTAGAACAGGCTACCCAGAGAGGCTGTGGAGTCTCCTTCTCTAGAGATACGCAAACCCTCCTGGACAAGGTCCTGTGCAGCCTGCTCTGGGTGACCCTGCTTCGGCAGGGGGCTGGACCGGGTGACCCACAGAGGTCCCTTCCAACCCCCACCATTCTGTGACCCTGTGAGATATAGATAACTACCTACCTCTTGGTCTCAAAGCACCTATCAGCTGGAAATAGCCTGTGTGATCTGTGCCAAGTGACTCTATCTCAGCTGCATGCAAGAAAGCTGAGGGGAAACTTCTTGCAGAGAAATGGAGTCTGAGGCTCAGGATGAGGCATCTTATGAGTAGCCAAAGCCACAGAAATCCTAAACATCCTCTAATCATTACTGAACAAATGCATGAGCTGGAATTTTGTACCAGTGGCAGAGCGTGTGTCTCGGAGCAGGCTGGGAACAAGCATGCTTATTTGGCATTTCCTGTCCTTGCAGAGTAATCACACGGGATTGTGCTTAAGCTCTCTCAATCCCCTGCAGACTCTTACTCACTACGATCCCATTTTAAACATGTCACTCCATAACCCCGAGTTATCCTGCTGCCCTTTCAAACCAGCTACGAGCTCACCGACTCCAAACATGAACAATGAGTTAATTTTTAATTTCAAACTTTGCTAAAACAACTCTCTGTACTGCAGCTATTGCTGTTCTCAGTGCTAACCACAAGAGACAGAGGAAAGCCAGCACCGGCGGCGAGACACGGAGGCTACCCATGCTTCCACTCAGAACACCAGCCACTGAGGCACGTCAACAAGCTTCTCATAACTCAAGAGTCGCCTTCATTCAACTGGAAAGCCTGGCATCCTAAACAACACTGTAACAGATGTTTAAACCACTTCTTCCTTGCTTATTGTGGTAATCCCTTTAAAGGCTCACACATTTCACTTCCCCATCAACTACAGATGGGAACATTTGGCTTTCTCCTGATTTATTTTCTCACTTTCTTAGCACAGGCTTCTACTTTTTTTTCTGTTTTCAGCACCTGTTGCAGATCTCCCCAGGCATGATCTCAGCTCCCCTCCCATGACACACAGTTACTGTGCAGCAGGCACCCAGAGTCTGAGTGCCATTCTGCACCTGGGTCTCACTAGAGAGGAAGCCACAGGCCACACCTGAGGTAAGAACAAGTGGCTGACAGTGTCTAACCCCATACACCAAAGTGCTTGAGAAACTTCTTACTCCAAATATGAATTTCATCACCCAAAGTTGGAATCAGAACCTTAGTAATATGCTTTACAAATCAAGATCATTAAAAAAAATACATTATCACATACTAAACACTGAATATGGATGCTTTGGAAACTGCAGCACAGGCCAAGACCTTGTGATTGTGCACAAGGATGAAAGCTCAGTGACAACCCCACTGAGACAGGAATACTTCAGTTCAGAGCACTCACCCCCACTTTCCGCAACAGATCTCCCACAATGTTGAGCGCAGATATTCTAGCTGAAGGAGTAAGGGGGCTGGTACCAAATCCATTTGGTATAGCTGCAAACACAGACACATTTTATTACCTGCTCCACTTCTCCACAGGTTTTTTTTATTTGGTTTTTTTTTGTTTGTTTCAATTTCAATAAATCAACTCCAAGGTAAAAAAGTAAATCTAAAATCCTACTGCAGGCTATTCACACAATTACCCCACAATAACACGCAGACTACATGATCACTAGCCATGGAAAAACGAAAAAGCTTAATTCCTGTCCACTGCCCTCTTTCCCATTAGAACTACACACAGAGTTCTCGCACTCTCCATCTGCAAGGCTATTGCCCGCAATCCATCTAATCCAGCCAGAGCTTCCCCTGGAATCTATTCTTTCTAATTTGAAAAATAACTTATTAATCCTTGCAGTTGTCCAGAGCCCTCCAGACAGGGAAGCGGACTGGACTAACACCCTGCTGCCTCATAGAGAAAACAAGACCCCCAAAAAGTAAGTGTTGTAACAGGGGCAGTCTAGACTGTTTGAATTACTGCCCACCATTTACTCACCACTGCTGCTCCACATTTAAGCAGAAATATCAGCCACTGCACTTCCCTGCGATCTCAAAGGTCTTCAGAGCTCTGCTGCAGGCATCCACTGCAGAGCACAAACCCTTGCCCCGGTAAAAGCAGTATCTAAGCTTCACCATCCTGCTTCTCCATGCTGTTTACTGATTATACTACTTAAATGCACCTGATGCTGCCCCAGGATTTAAACACACCTGATCCAATGCAGGTGGGATCCACACCTACCTACACTTACTTCAAGTTCACCAACAAGCACCTGGCCTGAAATTGTTTGTTAACAAGCTGCAGGTACTGCCTAACAACTAGACACAGTTCCTACAAATTATACCTTTTGGGGAAGGAAAACTATTTTCCGATCCTTTTCCAGCAGGTGTAGCTGGCAAGGAGAGAGATGCCTGGACAGCCGAATCCATCTTTTCACAGTCTAGAGTCGGAGAACTGGGCGCTGACTTTCGGGTGACTTCTTGTTGCCTCTCCCGTACTGCTAGCTCTTGCCGTAAGTCTGAGGGTTGAAAGAATAAAAAACCCACACGTCTTGGTGACCGAGTTCCCTAATAAACACTGTCTCTATTCATTTGGGAGGGATGAGGAGGAAACGCTTTGCAACAACTCTGTATTAACTGCCTGCTGCTGTCTTTCTGCAGCAGCGAGGACCCCCACCTCAGGGCAGTCACAGCCCCAGACCATCACTGATTGTCACGTGTAAGCACAGCAGGTGAAGTTTCCGCAGTATCTTCCCCATCTGTGGTGCGAGTCCCATGGAAAGTGCGCTACGCGAACTGCAGCTGGTCACAAATGCCTGCGGAACTACACTTCGCTCTTGCTCAAACAGCGGTGGCGAAAAGGGAGGAATGACCCATTCTTACGTTTCCAGCTCCCTACATCATTCTTCCTGTTAAGCTGCGAGCTATCTGCAGACGTTCGCATTTTCAGAGCAGGGCTTCCAGAGGCCCCCTGCACGGACCACATAAGCTACGTTTGAAGTTTGAGGGGGCAAGACAAGCAAGCAGCCCCAGTCTCTGTGCTTCTGTGCGAGCAGTGCCATGGGCAGATGAGGCTGAGCAACAGCTTTCCAGGCTAGCTCTTTCTGGCTGCGAGTTATCTGCAGACGTTGGCATTTTCAGAGCAGGGCTTTCAGAGGCCCCCTGCACGAACTACCTAAGCTACGTTTGAAGTCTGAGGTGGCAAGACATGCCAGCAGCCCCAGTCTCTGTGCCTCTGTGCGAGCAGTGCCATGGGCAGATGAGGCTGAGCAACAGCTTTCCAGGCTAGCTCTTTCTGGCTGCGAGCTATCTGCAGACATTGTCATTTTCGAAGCAGGGCTGCCAGAGTCCCCCTGCATGGACTACCTAAGATACGTTTGAGGTTGGAGGTGGCAAGACAAGCAAGTAGCTCCAGTCTCTGTGCCTCTGTGTGAGCAGTGCCATGGGCAGATGAGTCTGAGCAACAGCTTTCCAGGCTAGCTCTTTCTGCCTGCGAGCTATCTGCAGACATTCGCATTTTCAGAGCAGGGCTGGCAGAGGCGCCCGTCACGAACCATCTGAGATACGTTTGAAGTTGGAGGGGGCAAGACAAGCAAGCAGCCCCAGTCTCTGTGCCTCTGTGCGAGCACTGGCATGGGCAGATGAGGCTGAGCAACAGCTTTCCAGGCTAGCTATTTCTGGCTGCGAGCTATCTGCAGACGTTCGCATTTTCAGAGCAGGGCTACCGGAGACGCCCAGTACGGACCATCTAAGTAACATTTGAAGTTCGCGGGGGCAAGACAAGAAATCAACGCAAGTCTCTGTGCCTCTGTGCGAGCAGTGCCATGGGCAGATGAGGCTGAGCAACAGCTTCCCAGGCTAGCTCTTTCTGCCTGCGAGCTATCTGCAGACGTTCGCATTTTCAGAGCACGGGTGCTAGAGGCCCCATGCACGGACCCCCTAAGATAGGTTTGAAGTTTGAGGTGGCAAGACAAGCAAGCAGCCCCATTCTCTGTGCCTCTGTGCGAGCACTGCCATGGGCAGATGAGGCTGAGCAACAGCTTTCCAGGCTAGCTCTTTCTGGCTGCGATCTATCTGCAGACTTTCGCATTTTCAGAGCAGGGCTGCTGGAGGCTCCCTGCACGGACCCCCAAAGATACTTTTGAAGTTTGAGGGAACAAGACAAGCAAGCAGCCCCAGTCTCTGTGCCTCTGTGCGAGCACTGCCATGGGCAGATGAGGCTGAGCAACAGCTTTCCAGGCTAGCTCTTTCTGCCTGCGAGCTATCTGCAGACGTTCGCATTTTCGGAGAAGGCCTGCCGGAGGAATCCGGCACAGACCATCTAAGTTACGTTTGAAGTTGAAGGGGCAAGACAAGCAAGCAGCCCCAGTCTCTGTGCCTCTGTGCGAGCAGTGCCATGAGCAGATGAGGGTGACAAATAGCTTTCCAGGATAGCTCTTTGTGGCTGCGAGCTATCTGCAGACGTTCGCATTTTCAGAGCAGCGCTGCCGGAGGCGGAGGGCACAGACCACCTAAGCTACGTTTGAAGTCTGAGGTGGCAAGACAAGCAAGCAGCCACAGTCTCTGTGCCTCTGTGCGAACAGTGCCATGGGCAGATGAGGCTGAGCAACAGCTTTCCAGGCTAGCTCTTTCTGGCTGCGAGCTATCTGCAGACGTTCGCATTTTCAGAGCAGGGGTGCTAGAGGCCCTATGCACGAACCCCCTAAGCTACTTTTGAAGTTTGAGGTGGCAAGACAAGCAAGCAGTCACCAGTCTCTGTGCCTCTGTGCAAACAGTGCCATGGGCAGATGAGGCTGAGGAACAGCTTTCCAGGCTAGCTCTTTCTGGCTGCCAGCTATCTGCAGATGTTCGCATTTTCGAAGCAGGGCTGCTGGACGCCCCCTGCACGGACCCCCAAAGATACGTTTGACATTTGATGTGGCAAGACAAGCAAGCAGCCCCAGTCTCTGTGTCTCTGTGCGAGCAGTGCCATGGGCAGATGAGGCTGAGCAACATCTTTGCAGGCCAGCTATTTCTGCCTGTGAGCTATCTGCAGACGTTCGCATTTTCGGAACAGCACTGCCCTAAGCCCCCGGCACGGACCACCTAATTTACATTTGAAGTTTGAGGGGGGAAGACAAGCAAGCAGCCCCAGTCTCTGTGCCTCTGTGCGATCAGTGCCATGGGCAGATGAGGCTGAGCAACAGCTTTCCAGCCTAGCACCTTCTGGGTGCAAGCTACAGGAAGATGTTCGCATTTCTGGAGCAAGACTGTGAAATGAACCTGCAAGTGATCCCCAAAGACACGTTTGAGGTTTGCGGTGGCAAGACAAGCAAGCAGCCCCAGTCTCTGTGCCTCTGTGCGAGCAGTGCCATGGGCAGATGAGGCTGAGCAACAGCTTTACAGGCAAGCTCTTTCTGGCTGCAAGCTATCTGCAGACGTCCGCATTTTCTGAACAGGGCTGCCAGAGGAACCCGGCATGGACCACAAAGATACCTTTGAAGTCTGAGGGGGCAAGACAAGCAAGCAGCCTCAGTCTCTGTGCCTCTGTGCGAGCAGTGCCATGGGCAGATGAGGCTGAGCAACAGCTTTCCAGCCTAGCTCTTTCCGGCTGCGAGCTATCTGCAGACGTTCACATTTCCAGAGCAGGGCTGCCGTTGGCGATTGGAAAGGACCACCTAAGTTACGTTTGAAGTTTGAGGTGGCAAGACAGGCAAGCAGCCCCAGTCTCTGTGCCTCTGTGCGAGCAGTGTCATGGGCAGATGAGGCTGAGCAACAGCTTTGTAGGCCAGCTGTGCGAGCAGTGTCATGGGCAGATGAGGCTGAGCAACAGCTTTGCAGGACAGCTATTTCTGCCTGTGATCTATCTGCAGACGTTCGCATTTTCGAAACAGCACTGCACTAAGCCCCCGGCACGGACCACCTAATTTACATTTGAAGTTTGAGGGGGGAAGACAAGCAAGCAGCCCCAGTCTCTGTGCCTCTGTGCGATCAGTGCCATGGGCAGATGAGGCTGAGAAACAGCTTTCCAGGCTAGCTCTTTCTGGCTGCAAGCTATCTGCAGACGTTCGCATTTTCAAAGCAGGGCTGCCGGAGGCGATCGGCAAGGACCACCTAAGATATGTTTGAACTTTGAGGTATCAAAAAAAGCAAGCAGCCCCAGTCTCTGTGCCTCTGTGCGAACAGTGCCATGGGCAGATGAGGCTGAGCAACAGCTTTCCAGGCTAGCTCTTTCTGGCTGCAAGCTATCTGCAGACGTTCGCATCTTGAAAGAAGGGTTGCCGGATGCAATGGGCAAGGACCACCTAAGATATGTTTCAAGTTTGAGGGGGCAAGACAAGCAAGCAGCCCCAGTCTCTGTGCCTCTGTGCGAGCAGTGCCATGGGCAGATGAGGCTGAGCAACAGCGTTCCAGGTTAGCTCTTTCTGGCTGCGAGCTATCTGCAGACGTTCGCATTTTCGGAACAGCACTGCCCTATGCCTTCTGCACGGACCGCCTAATTTGCATTTGAAGTTGGAGGTGGCAAGACAAGCAAGCAGCCCCAGTCTCTGTGCCTCTGTGCAAGCAGTGCCATGGGCAGATGAGGCTGAACAACAGCTTTCCAGGCTAGCACTTTCTGTCTGCGTGCTATTTGCAGATGTTCGCATTTTCAGAGCATGGCTGAGGGAGGAGACGAGCACGGACCACCTAAAGTACGTTTGAAGTTTGAGATGGCAACACAACAAGCAGCCCCAGTCTCTGTGCCTCTGTGCGAGCAGTGCCATGGGCAGATGAGGCTGAGCAACAGCTTTCCAGGCTAGCACATTCTGGCTGCCAGCTATCTGCAGACGTTCGCATTTTCACAGCATGGCTGCCGGAGGCCCACGGCACGGACACCAGAATTTACTTTTCAAGTTTGAGATGGCAAGACAAGCAAGCAGCCCCAGTCTCTGTGCCTCTGTGCGAGCAGTGCCATGGGCAGATGAGGCTGAGCAACATCGTTCCATGCTAGCTCTTTCTGGCTTCGAGCTATCTGCAGACGTTCGCATTTTCGGAACAGCACTGCCCTAGGCCTTCTGCACGGATCACCTAATTTGCAATTGAAGTTGGAGGTGGCAAGACAAGCAAGCAGTCACCAGTCTCTGTGCCTCTGTGCGAGCAGTGCCATGGGCAGATGAAGCTGAGCAACAGCTTTCCAGGATAACTCTTTCTGTCTGCGAGCTATCTGCAGACGTTCGCAATTTCACAGCATGGCTGCCGGAGGCCCAAAGCACGTAATACCTAAGTTACGTTTGAAGTTTGAGGTGGCAAGACAAGCAAGCAGCCCCAGTCTCTGTGCCTCTGTGCGAGCAGTGCCATGGGCAGATGAGGCTGAGCAACAGCTTTCCAGGCTAGCTCTTTCTGGCTGCGAGCTATCTGCAGACGTTTGCATTTTCTTAACAGCACTGCCCTAGGCCTTCTGCACGGACCACCTAATTTGTATTTGAAGTTGGAGGTGGCAAGACAAGCAAGCAGCCCCAGTCTCTGTGTCTCTGTGCGAGCAGTGTCATGGGCAGATTTGGCTGAACAACATCTTTCCAGGCTAGCTCTTTCTGGCTGCCAGCTATTTGCAGATGTTCGCATTTTCAGAGCAGGGCTGCCGGATGAGAACTGCACGGACCACCTAAAGTACGTTTGAAGTTTGAGATGGCAAGACAAGCAAGCAGCCCCAGTCTCTGTGCCTCTGTGCGAGCACTGCCATGTGCAGATGAGGCTGAGCAACAGCTTTTCAGGCTAGCTCTTTCTGGCTGCGAGCTATCTGCAGATGTTCGCATTTTCGGAGCAGGGCTGCCGGAGGACCCCGACACAAAAAACCTACTTTATATTTGAAGTTTGAGGGGGTAGACAAGCAAGCAGCCCTAGTCTCTGTGCCTCTGTGCGAGCAGTGCCATGGGCAGATGAGGCTGAGCAACAGCTTTCCAGCCTAGCACCTTCTGGGTGCAAGCTACAGGAAGATGTTCGCATTTCTGGAGCAAGACTGTGAAATGAACCTGCAAGTGATCCCCAAAGACACGTTTGAGGTTTGCGGTGGCAAGACAAGCAAGCAGCCCCAGTCTCTGTGCCTCTGTGCGAGCAGAGCCATGGGCAGATGAGGCTGAGCAACAGCTTTACAGGCAAGCTCTTTCTGGCTGCAAGCTATCTGCAGACGTTCGCATTTTCTGAACAGGGCTGCCAGAGGAACCCGGCATGGACCACAAAGATACCTTTGAAGTCTGAGGGGGCAAGACAAGCAAGCAGCCCCAGTCTCTGTGCCTCTGTGCGAGCAGAGCCATGGGCAGATGAGGCTGAGCAACAGCTTTACAGGCAAGCTCTTTCTGGCTGCAAGCTATCTGCAGACGTTCGCATTTTCTGAACAGGGCTGCCAGAGGAACCCGGCATGGACCACAAAGATACCTTTGAAGTCTGAGGGGGCAAGACAAGCAAGCAGCCTCAGTCTCTGTGCCTCTGTGCGAGCAGTGCCATGGGCAGATGAGGCTGAGCAACAGCTTTCGAGGCTAGCTCTTTCTGGCTGCGAGCTATCTGCAGACGTTCACATTTCCAGAGCAGGGCTGCCGTTGGCGATTGGAAAGGACCACCTAAGATACGTTTGAAGTTTGAGGTGGCAAGACAAGCAAGCAGCCCCAGTCTCTGTGCCTCTGTGCGAGCAGTGCCATGGGCAGATGAGGCTGAGCAACAGCTTTCCAGGCTAGCTCTTTCTGGCTGCAAGCTATCTGCAGACGTTCGCATTTTTAGTGCAAGGCTGCCGGAGGCACCGTGCTTGGAACCCCAAAGCTACGTTTGAAGTTTGAGGGGGCAAGACAAGCAAGCAGCCCCAGTCTCTGTGCCTCTGTGCGAGCAGTGCCATGGGCAGATGAGGCTGAGCAACAGATTTCCAGGCTAACGCTTTCTGCCTGCGAGCTATCTGCAGACGTTCGCATTTTCTGAACAGGGCTGCCGGAGGCCCAAGGCACGGACACCAGAATTTACTTTTCAAGTTTGAGATGGCAAGACAAGCAAGCAGCCCCAGTCTCTGTGCCTCTGTGCGAGCAGTGCCATGGGCAGATGAGGCTGAGCAACAGCTTTCCAGGCTAGCTCTTTCTGCCTGCGAGCTATCTGCAGACGTTCGCATTTTCAGAGTAGCGCTTCCGGAGGCCCCCTGCATGGACCACCTAGGCAACGTGTGAAGTTTCAGGGGGCAAGACAAGCAAGCAGTCCCAGTCTCTGTGCCTCTGTGCGAGCAGTGCCATGAGCAGATGAGGCTGAGCAACAGCTTTCCGAGCTCGCGTCTTGTGGCTGTGATCTACATGAAGATGCTTGCATTTTTGGAGCAGGTCTGCGAAATGCTCCTGGCAGAGACCCCGTAATGTATGTTTGAAGTTTGAGGTGGCAAGACAGGCAAGCTGCCCCAGTCTCTGTGCTCCTATGTGAGCAGTGCCATAGCCAGATGAGGCTGAGCAACAGCTTTCCAGGCTAGCCTCTTCTGGCTGCGAGCTACATGCTCTAATACTAGAAGCATATGTGGTTAGCACAGAATACAGTTTGTTTAGGGATAACTACTGAAGAAGGAAACATCAGATATACAGTTTCTTTAATGACATGTAACACTATTTGAATTAATTTTTTGTTTGAACATAGGAAAAGTTTACATAGCTAAGAACCTATCCCTCAGGGAATATGTATATATATTTTTTTGCAACCTGTCCAAGCAATTAGTTCTGTTTTCTTTCTTTCTTCTGTTCTGTTGTGTTCACATGTAGTATTCTCTTGCGTTCTGTAATATTGTGTTGTGTTCTCCTGTGTTCTGATGTGTACTCATTTTTCATGTTCTGTTGTTTTTTGTTGTGTTCTGTTGTGTTCTGCTGTGTTCTGATGTGTTCTTTTGTGTTCTGATGTATTGTGTTCTTTTTTGTTCTGTGTTCTGTTTTTTTCTGTTTTGTTCTGATGTGTTCTATTGTGTTCTGATGTGCAGTGTTCTATTGTGTTCTGATATGTTTTCTTGTGTTCTCATTTATAGTATTCTGCTGTGTTCTGATGTGTTCTGCTGTGTTATGTTGTGTTCTGTTGTGTTCTCTGATGTTCTGATGTATTCTCATGTGTACTGTTCTGTTGTGTTCTTTTGTGTTCTGTTGTGTTCTGTTGTGTTCTCATGTGTAGTGTTCTGTTCTGTTCTCTTCTGTTTTGTTCTGTTGTGTTCTATTGTGTTCAATTCTGTTCGCATGTGTAGTGTTCTCATGTTCTGTTGTGTTCTTGTGTGTTCTGTTGTGTTCTGATGTGTTCTCATGTGTAGTATTGTGTTGTGTTCTATTGTGTTCTTTTGTGTTCTGTTGTGTCTTCATGTGTAGTGTTGTGTTGTGTTCTGTTTTGTTCTGATGTGTTCTCATGTGTAGTGTTCTTTTGTGTTCTGTTGTGTTCTGTTGTGTTCTATTGTGTTCTCATGTGTAGTGTTCTGCGGTGTTCTGTTGTGTTCTCTTGTGTTCTGTTGTGTTCTGATGTGTACTCATGTATAGTGTTCTGCTGTGTTCTGTTGTGTTCTGATGTGTAGTGATCTTTTGTGTTCTGTTGTGATGTGTTCTCATCTTTACTGTTCTGTGGTGCTCTGTTGTGTTCGGTTGTGTTCTGTTGTGTTCTCATGTGTAGTGTTCTGTTCTGTTGTGTACTTTTGTGTTCTGTTGTGGTCTTTTGTGTTCTGTTGTGTTCTGATGTGTTCTCATGTGTAGTATTCTGCTGTGTTCTGTTGTGTTCTGTTCTGTTGTGACGTGTTCTGATATTTTCTCATGTGTTGTTTTTTGTTGTGTTCTATTGTGTTCTGATCTGTTCTCACGTGTTGTGTTCTGTTGTGTTGACTTGACTTCAGCAAGGCTTTCGACGCTGTCTCCCATAATATCCTCCTAGGGATGCTCAGGAAGTGTGGGCTGGATGAGTGGTCGGTGAAGTGGATTGAGAACTGGCTGAATGGCAGAACTCAGAGGGTTGTCATCAGTGGCGCTGAGTCTAGTTGGAGACTGGTAACAAGTGGTGTCCCTCAGGGGTCAGTGCTGGGCCCAGTCTTGTTTAGCTTCTTCATCCACAACCTGGATGAAGAGTTAGAATGTACCCTCAGCAAGTTTGCTGATGACACCAAACTGGGAGGTGTGGTGGACACAGCGGAAGGCTGTGCTGCCATTCAGCGTGACCTGGATAGGCTGGAAAGCTGGGCAGAGAGGAACCTGATGAGGTTTAACAAAGGCAAATGCAGGGTCCTGCACCTGGGGAGGAACATCAGTACAAGCTTGGGGTGCACCTGCTGGAGAGTAGCTCTGCAGAGAGGGACCTGGGTGTCCTGGTGGACGACAGGTTAACCATGAGGCAGCAGTGTGCCCTGGCTGCCAAGAAAGCCAATGGGATCCTAGGGTGCATCAAGAAGAGTGTGGCCAGCAGGACGAGGGAGGTTCTGCTTCCCCTCTACACTGCCCTGGTGAGGTCTCATCTGGAGTACGCTGTCCAGTTCTGGGCTCCCCAGTTCAAGAAAGATGAGAAGCTACTGGAAAGAGTCCAGCGGAGGGCTACGAGGATGGTGAGGGGACTGGAACATGTTCCTTACGAGGAGAGGCTGAGGGAGCTGGGCTTGTTCAGCCTGAAGAAGAGAAGGCTGGGAGGGGACCTAATAAATGCTGATAAATATCTGAAGGGTGGGTGTCAGGAGGATGGGGACAAGCTCTTTTCAGTGGTGCCCAGTGACAGGACAAGGGGCAATGGGCACAAACTGAGGCACAGGAAGTTCCACCTGAACATGAGGAAGAAGTTCGTCCCTCTGAGGGTGACGGAACCCTGGAACAGGCTACCCAGGGAGGTTGTGGAGTCTTCTTCTCTGGAGATGTTCAAGACCCACCTGGACAAGGTCCTGTGCAGCCTGCTCTAGGTTTCCCGGTGTCCTGGGTTTGGCCAGGACAGGGTTAATTTTCACCGGACTCCAGGAAGGGGCACAGCCGGGGGGTGGGGGCTGACCCCACCTGGCCGAACAGAGCCCGGTGTTCCATACCCTGTGACGTCACGCTGGGTTCTGGGGGGGGGGGGGGGGGGGGGGCGGCGGGAAGGCACTTGCGGCTTGGGGGGACGCAGCGCCGGTCCTGTTTCGGGAGAGCGGCTGTCTGGGTTGTACGGTTCGTTGTTGTGTTTTCGCCTTATTTGTATCGTTGTTGTTCCTGTTTTCCCTCTGTTTGCTGTTCTGTTAAACTGCCCTTATCCCGACCCACCTGTTTCTGCCTGTTTTCTTTCCATTCTCCTCCGCACGCCGGCGGGGGGAGGGGCGGCTGCGTGGCGCTTTTGTTGCCGGTGGCAGCCGAAACCGAAACAGTTTTTCAGCAATTTAAGTCACAGATACGATCTGTAATGGGACAGATGACACTAACTGCATCTGACCATCCTAATGTACTCCAGATGTTTATCTTTGCAAATATTGTTAGCTTGCAGTAGACTTTGTGCAAAGGTAGCAAGATGAAGAGAAGTCTGTCTTTGAATTTTAAAGCTTTCTTTGCATGTGTCATTTTGTGTCCTTCTGTCTACGTGACTCGCAGCACTACACTGCAGGTTCTGCGGAGCCCCTGATCTGCTAGTGACATTAACGGCTAGCTGGGTGGTGGTGGAAGGGTGCCAGTTCTCACAGTGCAATTTCAGTAAGGAATTTCAAACTAGTTAGACTTCCCTAAAATCCGGAAACTCATTTACCAGTTCAGGAAGAGGTGGTGGTGTTGCCTTGTCCTGCCAGTGCTGAGTGCTGTATGTCCTGGGTTCGGCCAGGACAGGGTTAATTTTCACCGGACTCCAGGAAGGGGCACAGCCGGGGGGTGAGGGCTGACCCCACCTGGCCGAACAGAGCCCGGTGTTCCATACCCTGTGACATCACGCTGGGTTCCGGTGGGGGGGGCGGGGCGGCGGGAAGGCACTCGCAGCTTGGAGGGACGCAGCACCGGTCCTGTTTCGGGAGAGCGGCTGTCTGGGTTGTACGGTTCGTTGTTGTGTTTTCGCCTTATTTGTATCGTTGTTGTTCCTGTTTTCCCTCTGTTTGCTGTTCTGTTAAACTGCCCTTATCCCGACCCACCTGTTTCTGCCTCTTTCTTTTCATTCTCCTCCGCACGCCGGCGGGGGGAGGGGCGGCTGCGTGGCGCTTTTGTTGCCGGTGGCAGCCGAAACCGAAACAGTTTTTCAGCAATTTAAGTCACAGATACGATCTGTAATGGGACAGATGACACTAACTGCATCTGACCATCCTAATGTACTCCAGATGTTTATCTTTGCAAATATTGTTAGCTTGCAGTAGACTTTGTGCAAAGGTAGCAAGAGGAAGAGAAGTCTGTCTTTGAATTTTAAAGCTTTCTTTGCATGTGTCATTTTGTGTCCTTCTGTCTACGTGACTCGCAGCACTACACTGCAGGTTCTGCGGAGCCCCTGATCTGCTAGTGACATTAACGGCTAGCTGGGTGGTGGTGGAAGGGTGCCAGTTCTCACAGTGCAATTTCAGTAAGGAATTTCAAACTAGTTAGACTTCCCTAAAATCCGGAAACTCATTTACCAGTTCAGGAAGAGGTGGTGGTGTTGCCTTGTCCTGCCAGTGCTGAGTGCTGTATGTCCTGGGTTCGGCCAGGACAGGGTTAATTTTCACCGGACTCCAGGAAGGGGCACAGCCGGGGGGTGAGGGCTGACCCCACCTGGCCGAACAGAGCCCGGTGTTCCATACCCTGTGACATCACGCTGGGTTCCGGTGGGGGGGGCGGGGCGGCGGGAAGGCACTCGCAGCTTGGAGGGACGCAGCACAGGTCCTGTTTCGGGAGAGCGGCTGTCTGGGTTGTACGGTTCGTTGTTGTGTTTTCTCCTTATTTGTATCGTTGTTGTTCCTGTTTTCCCTCTGTTTGCTGTTCTGTTAAACTGCCCTTATCCCGACCCACCTGTTTCTGCCTCTTTCTTTTCATCCTCCTCCGCACGCCGGCGGGGGGAGGGGCGGCCGCGTGGCGCTTTTGTTGCCGGCGGCAGCCGAAACCGAAACAGTTTTTCAGCAATTTAAGTCACAGATACGATCTGTAATGGGACAGATGACACTAACTGCATCTGACCATCCTAATATACTCCAGATGTTTATCTTTGCAAATATTGTTAGCTTGCAGTAGACCTTGTGCAAAGGTAGCAAGAGGAAGAGAAGTCTGTCTTTGAATTTTAAAGCTTTCTTTGCATGTGTCATTTTGTGTCCTTCTGTCTACGTGACTCGCAGCACTACACTGCACGTTCTGCGGAGCCCCTGATCTGCTAGTGACATTAACGGCTAGCTGGGTGGTGGTGGAATGGTACCAGTTCTCGCAGTGCGATTTCAGTAAGGAATTTCAAACTAGTTAGACTTCCCTAAAATCCGGAAACTCATTTACCAGTTCAGGAAGAGGTGGTGGTGTTGCCTTGTCCTGCCAGTGCTGAGTGCTGTATGTCCTGGGTTCGGCCAGGACAGGGTTAATTTTCACCGGACTCCAGGAAGGGGCACAGCCGGGGGGTGAGGGCTGACCCCACCTGGCCGAACAGAGCCCGGTGTTCCATACCCTGTGACATCACGCTGGGTTCCGGTGGGGGGGGCGGGGCGGCGGGAAGGCACTCGCAGCTTGGAGGGACGCAGCACCGGTCCTGTTTCGGGAGAGCGGCTGTCTGGGTTGTACGGTTCGTTGTTGTGTTTTCGCCTTATTTGTATCGTTGTTGTTCCTGTTTTCCCTCTGTTTGCTGTTCTGTTAAACTGCCCTTATCCCGACCCACCTGTTTCTGCCTCTTTCTTTTCATTCTCCTCCGCACGCCGGCGGGGGGAGGGGCGGCTGCGTGGCGCTTTTGTTGCCGGTGGCAGCCGAAACCGAAACAGTTTTTCAGCAATTTAAGTCACAGATACGATCTGTAATGGGACAGATGACACTAACTGCATCTGACCATCCTAATGTACTCCAGATGTTTATCTTTGCAAATATTGTTAGCTTGCAGTAGACTTTGTGCAAAGGTAGCAAGAGGAAGAGAAGTCTGTCTTTGAATTTTAAAGCTTTCTTTGCATGTGTCATTTTGTGTCCTTCTGTCTACGTGACTCGCAGCACTACACTGCAGGTTCTGCGGAGCCCCTGATCTGCTAGTGACATTAACGGCTAGCTGGGTGGTGGTGGAAGGGTGCCAGTTCTCACAGTGCAATTTCAGTAAGGAATTTCAAACTAGTTAGACTTCCCTAAAATCCGGAAACTCATTTACCAGTTCAGGAAGAGGTGGTGGTGTTGCCTTGTCCTGCCAGTGCTGAGTGCTGTATGTCCTGGGTTCGGCCAGGACAGGGTTAATTTTCACCGGACTCCAGGAAGGGGCACAGCCGGGGGGTGAGGGCTGACCCCACCTGGCCGAACAGAGCCCGGTGTTCCATACCCTGTGACATCACGCTGGGTTCCGGTGGGGGGGGCGGGGCGGCGGGAAGGCACTCGCAGCTTGGAGGGACGCAGCACAGGTCCTGTTTCGGGAGAGCGGCTGTCTGGGTTGTACGGTTCGTTGTTGTGTTTTCTCCTTATTTGTATCGTTGTTGTTCCTGTTTTCCCTCTGTTTGCTGTTCTGTTAAACTGCCCTTATCCCGACCCACCTGTTTCTGCCTCTTTCTTTTCATCCTCCTCCGCACGCCGGCGGGGGGAGGGGCGGCCGCGTGGCGCTTTTGTTGCCGGCGGCAGCCGAAACCGAAACAGTTTTTCAGCAATTTAAGTCACAGATACGATCTGTAATGGGACAGATGACACTAACTGCATCTGACCATCCTAATATACTCCAGATGTTTATCTTTGCAAATATTGTTAGCTTGCAGTAGACCTTGTGCAAAGGTAGCAAGAGGAAGAGAAGTCTGTCTTTGAATTTTAAAGCTTTCTTTGCATGTGTCATTTTGTGTCCTTCTGTCTACGTGACTCGCAGCACTACACTGCACGTTCTGCGGAGCCCCTGATCTGCTAGTGACATTAACGGCTAGCTGGGTGGTGGTGGAATGGTACCAGTTCTCGCAGTGCGATTTCAGTAAGGAATTTCAAACTAGTTAGACTTCCCTAAAATCCGGAAACTCATTTACCAGTTCAGGAAGAGGTGGTGGTGTTGCCTTGTCCTGCCAGTGCTGAGTGCTGTATGTCCTGGGTTCGGCCAGGACAGGGTTAATTTTCACCGGACTCCAGGAAGGGGCACAGCCGGGGGGTGAGGGCTGACCCCACCTGGCCGAACAGAGCCCGGTGTTCCATACCCTGTGACATCACGCTGGGTTCCGGTGGGGGGGGCGGGGCGGCGGGAAGGCACTCGCAGCTTGGAGGGACGCAGCACCGGTCCTGTTTCGGGAGAGCGGCTGTCTGGGTTGTACGGTTCGTTGTTGTGTTTTCTCCTTATTTGTATCGTTGTTGTTCCTGTTTTCCCTCTGTTTGCTGTTCTGTTAAACTGCCCTTATCCCGACCCACCTGTTTCTGCCTCTTTCTTTTCATTCTCCTCCGCACGCCGGCGGGGGGAGGGGCGGCTGCGTGGCGCTTTTGTTGCCGGTGGCAGCCGAAACCGAAACAGTTTTTCAGCAATTTAAGTCACAGATACGATCTGTAATGGGACAGATGACACTAACTGCATCTGACCATCCTAATGTACTCCAGATGTTTATCTTTGCAAATATTGTTAGCTTGCAGTAGACTTTGTGCAAAGGTAGCAAGAGGAAGAGAAGTCTGTCTTTGAATTTTAAAGCTTTCTTTGCATGTGTCATTTTGTGTCCTTCTGTCTACGTGACTCGCAGCACTACACTGCAGGTTCTGCGGAGCCCCTGATCTGCTAGTGACATTAACGGCTAGCTGGGTGGTGGTGGAAGGGTGCCAGTTCTCACAGTGCAATTTCAGTAAGGAATTTCAAACTAGTTAGACTTCCCTAAAATCCGGAAACTCATTTACCAGTTCAGGAAGAGGTGGTGGTGTTGCCTTGTCCTGCCAGTGCTGAGTGCTGTATGTCCTGGGTTCGGCCAGGACAGGGTTAATTTTCACCGGACTCCAGGAAGGGGCACAGCCGGGGGGTGAGGGCTGACCCCACCTGGCCGAACAGAGCCCGGTGTTCCATACCCTGTGACATCACGCTGGGTTCCGGTGGGGGGGGCGGGGCGGCGGGAAGGCACTCGCAGCTTGGAGGGACGCAGCACAGGTCCTGTTTCGGGAGAGCGGCTGTCTGGGTTGTACGGTTCGTTGTTGTGTTTTCTCCTTATTTGTATCGTTGTTGTTCCTGTTTTCCCTCTGTTTGCTGTTCTGTTAAACTGCCCTTATCCCGACCCACCTGTTTCTGCCTCTTTCTTTTCATCCTCCTCCGCACGCCGGCGGGGGGAGGGGCGGCCGCGTGGCGCTTTTGTTGCCGGCGGCAGCCGAAACCGAAACAGTTTTTCAGCAATTTAAGTCACAGATACGATCTGTAATGGGACAGATGACACTAACTGCATCTGACCATCCTAATATACTCCAGATGTTTATCTTTGCAAATATTGTTAGCTTGCAGTAGACCTTGTGCAAAGGTAGCAAGAGGAAGAGAAGTCTGTCTTTGAATTTTAAAGCTTTCTTTGCATGTGTCATTTTGTGTCCTTCTGTCTACGTGACTCGCAGCACTACACTGCAGGTTCTGCGGAGCCCCTGATCTGCTAGTGACATTAACGGCTAGCTGGGTGGTGGTGGAAGGGTGCCAGTTCTCACAGTGCAATTTCAGTAAGGAATTTCAAACTAGTTAGACTTCCCTAAAATCCGGAAACTCATTTACCAGTTCAGGAAGAGGTGGTGGTGTTGCCTTGTCCTGCCAGTGCTGAGTGCTGTATGTCCTGGGTTCGGCCAGGACAGGGTTAATTTTCACCGGACTCCAGGAAGGGGCACAGCCGGGGGGTGAGGGCTGACCCCACCTGGCCGAACAGAGCCCGGTGTTCCATACCCTGTGACATCACGCTGGGTTCCGGTGGGGGGGGCGGGGCGGCGGGAAGGCACTTGCAGCTTGGAGGGACGCAGCACCGGTCCTGTTTCGGGAGAGCGGCTGTCTGGGTTGTACGGTTCGTTGTTGTGTTTTCGCCTTATTTGTATCGTTGTTGTTCCTGTTTTCCCTCTGTTTGCTGTTCTGTTAAACTGCCCTTATCCCGACCCACCTGTTTCTGCCTCTTTCTTTTCATCCTCCTCCGCACGCCGGCGGGGGGAGGGGCGGCCGCGTGGCGCTTTTGTTGCCGGCGGCAGCCGAAACCGAAACAGTTTTTCAGCAATTTAAGTCACAGATACGATCTGTAATGGGACAGATGACACTAACTGCATCTGACCATCCTAATATACTCCAGATGTTTATCTTTGCAAATATTGTTAGCTTGCAGTAGACTTTGTGCAAGAGGAAGAGAGAGCGGCTTCGTGATACCGCTTCCGGAGAGCGGCTGTCTGGGTTGTACGGTTCGTTGTTGTGTTTTCTCCTTATCTGTATCGTTGTTGTTCCTGTTTTCCCTCTGTTTGTTGTTCTGTTAAACTGCCCTTATCCCGACCCACCGGTTTTCTGCCTGTTTTCTTTCCATTCTCCTCCGCACCGCGGCGGGGGGGAGGGTCGGCCACGTGGCGCCTTTGTTGCAGGCAGCAACCGAAACCACATCACTGTAGCTGTCACAAGAAGATGTGCAGATGTTCAAACCTGCCTGACAATAAGAAAAGCAAATGTTTTGCTACCGTTTTCCTTTAGAACAGCGTCTTTCCCAGGCAGGCGTTTGACCTGTTCGTGGAATAACAACTGCCATTAGAAGTGGGCCGCATGGGAAGAGCATGCTGTTCTCCTGGAAGTCAGAAGACTGGCTTCCGTTCCTGCGTGTTGCTGATTTGCTTTATGACCTGCGAGTCCTCTCCCGCTATGTTTGCTTTACTTGTTTTCTTGATGGCGATCTGTTCAGCAGAGGAAATGCCTTTTACTTCTGTGCAAGATCTGGGCTCAAGTTGCTTGGGGGGGAAATTGCAGCTGGTTGAGAAGTCAGTCACTAATTTTTGCTTACCAAATTGTAGCTGAGATAAATTTGCCTGAAAAGTACTTTCCTTTATTGGAAAGGACTCTATAGCTTTACACGCAATGAATTTAAAACCATGTAGAAACTTCAAAGTGCTTATGCCAGCTGAGCTTTTTGTATTTTAAATGTGTTTGAAGCTGCTTCAGAGCAGAAGCTTTTGCTGCTCTAGGGAAAAAAGCTTTAATTCTAGATACTGCATCAATTTACCAGCGACTGTCAGACTTTCCTTGACCTGTCTGTGTAACGTAGTTTGTAATGGAGAGATCCTTCAGTTAATTGATGGAATAACCTTGTACCTCCAGCTTGAGGCTATTGCTAAGGACGGTTTGCTTGCTTGGATGCGCTGTTTGCCGTAGCCCCTGGCTGGAGTTGATACAGCATTTGAATTCGGGCTGGTAAGGTTTTGTTTCTACTGGTAGTGGAATTGAGACTGAAATAAAGCAGGTGAAATTACGACGTTACTGAAGTCATTAGCAAAGCTGCCATTGACTGAAGTAAGGCTAGGATCTCAGCCAAGCGTTTTGGTTGTTTAATTTATGGTAACATATTAATTGAGTTGTATTAAAACAAGGTTTTGAAAAAGTTTATCTTTAGCTTCGTGATACAATCTCCATTCCATAAATATTGTACATAGTGTTACTAAAAGTTTACCTTTTTTTGGCAGGTTGATAGAGGTAGATTTTAATTTATTTTTATAATCTGTGTGTTTGCACTCCTAGGAAAGAACTAAAGTACGCAGATGTCATTATTTCTGTAAATGAAAAGGACTTAATCCTAAATCTTCTAATTGTTTTATAGTATATGGCAGCAGAGCTATCTAACACTCTGTCCTGCAGGAAATATTTGACATACTTGTAAGCTCCAGGGAGAGGAGAACTAGGATGATAATATCCATTAACGTTGTTTTTGAATGAGAACTTGCATAAAGACTTTCTCGAGGAAAAAAAAGAAAATCACTATTAGATTTAAAGGCTTTTTAGCAAAAGGAATGTATTGCAAGCTTTTGACCTTCCTGTGCTGTATGAAGCTTTACTGGTGCGTATGCCAGAAAATCCTGTTGATTACTGGACTCTTCCAATGTGTGCTGCCCTTCTAGAAAGTCGACATCTGGACTGTATTTATTCTACTATTTTCTCGTCACTGGATGAGTCAGAGTAGATTTTCCTCCTTTAAATTTTGATAAACTTTGTTTCTATGATTTGGCAGAAAAGATTTTGTGCAATTTTAAAGGCACAACTAATAATGCGTTCCCAAGCTCTGATGACAGTTAGAACAAACGGTATTGTTTTAAAACATAAATGTATATTTTGCTGTACTACTCTTCTTGCTTCTCTTATCTGCTAGAATAGTTTTAGCATTGAGCATATTTTAATACACATCTAGAAACAGGCAAGACTGCTTTTATTATATTATTATATTGCTTGAAGTCATGAATTATGTTAATGTAAACACTGTAGTCAAAGGGAGACTGTATTGGCACCTGAGGTCTTTTATTCCTGCTTGTCAGTCTTCACGTTTGTCTTGTATGTGGAGACTCTGGCCTGGGTAGAAATGGGATTGTTCATTAAGAGTCAAAGTGTGTTCTTCCACTTGTAGCGGTCCCAAAGTACACCCAGTTTGTGTTGCACATCGATGGTATCTTGGCAAAAAGGAAACCGAGTTATCCATTAGCTAATTCTCAGAGTAATCTTCTTTGTAACCAGCTCTTCAAGTAATACCTTCCAAGTTTTCCCATGCAATGAGTAAAGCTAGCATAGTCAACAAGTTTCAAGGAACTACTCTCTCAATCGCTGGAAAGTTTTGACTAATTGAGCACAGTGATTTTTAATCTCTGGTATTCTGTATTATTTTTCAGTGATGTTTGTCTTATGAGGAACAATGGAACAAAATGGTTTTGGACAGGTTGATGTAGTTGCTTCTGAGAATTCGGGAGCGTGCGGCGCCGGTGCGGTCCGAGAGAGCGGGTCTGTTTTATTGATGTATGCCATCAATAAAATCAGGTGCCTTGATTAATCCTCTAGTATTGCAGGCCACAACTTGGTAACTGAGGCTGTGATAAATATCCTATAGCTTGTCTGCAGAATCAACTTTTTTTTTTTAGTGTTTTCAGTTAAAAGTTTTCTCCTGCAAAACCTAGGGACTGATACTGTTCTGTCAGGTCAAACAGATAAGCTGTTTCACCTGAAGTTTGTACCTAGCTCTTGTAGGCTACTTTTCCGTGATGGGTTTGCTAAGCTGCTGTGAGTGCACTTCCTCAGTCTCCATTGCTGCTTGCTCATGGGTGGAGGAGTGCACATATGGCCACCTCATAGCGAGAGGTCACCTCTGCTAGCGCAGCTGTCCCGTGGGCTTTCCGTCATTTGAGAGGGTTGGAAGGTAAGAAGAAATGAGATTGTTTTAGAGTCCATTCTCTTTGAACATCTGGGGTGATATCCTTTCTGGGGTGATATCCTTTCTGGGGTGATATCCTTTCTGTATATGCAAAGTTAAAATTTCAAGTGCTATATTGTCTCATTTTTGCAGAGGTTAAGTGTAATGTGAGGATAGGGATGCTTCTAAGCTGCCTATCTGATCAAGAAGTGCAGGTCTGAAGGTACTAAATACCCAAGTGAATGCAGACTAGCTGCAAAACTGGCGTATGCAGCATGGTAGAGGAAGGTGAAGACTGTAAGAATGTGCTTAAACTCCCCCTGCTAAATTAACATTGCTGTTCTGAGTATCTTAGCTGAGAAATACGCAAGCATGCAAAATGTACACTTGTCATTCTTAAAGTAGTTGGTTTCCAACCTTTAATTTCTGAAGGACTGTTGAATGACAGAACTACTTTGACTTTTTCCACACAAATCCCTCTAATGAAATGCGTTTCTGCTTCACACCCGTCAGAGTTGCTAGTGGCAGTCACTGTCTCGCTTGAAATGGGATCTTTCTCCAGTAATCTACTGCCAGTTAATCATGGCTAAGTGAGACCTGGTAATCCCATTGATGTGCCTGGACTTATCTGAAGACAAGACCTAATTTTTATTTTTTTAAAAAGAGCTGTAGTAACATCATTTGTAATTATAGTGATATGAACTTGGTCACGCTTCCTGCCTACAATATCATGTATGTAAACACTACAATAAATTCTGTCTAAACACGTTCTGCTTTAACTCTACCTCTGTCTTAAGAAGTAAATGTGCATTTGCTGTCTTTATTTATCTCTGTACTGTACCACTCTGCACTAATAAATTCATTTCTTAATGAATTCATGTAGCCGTATGGCCAGAAATATATTTTTTAACTAGCTAAGAGTCTGTGATAAGCAGTGCAAAGAATCTGTTTCTTTAAAATATGCTTTACTGTACTTTGAAACTGGCTTCTAAAGATACTGAATGTTTCCATCAACTTGGTAATACTCATAACCAGCTCCTGGTATATACAATATATTAAAATGATGCTAAATATAAAAGTGTGTGTGTATAATGATTTTAAGAAAACTAATATATATGTCTCTGCACTCTGAATAAATCTGTCTCTGGACTTGTGATCAAGGCAGAGGACAGGGCTGTTTCTTGTTACTTAAGGTAACACAGGAATTCAGGCACATAGCAAAAAGCTTTTAATCACACTAATGTGATGCATTGTATCGACATCTTAATGCTAAGATGATCTTTAGGATGAAGAAAGTATTTTAAACAAACACCATGTAGTTCCCTGCAACATCAGTGCTTTTTGTTCTAGACAGTGAAGGTCTGTTGTGTGGTCAAAGCCGTAAATGGAATGAAATGAGGTTGCTTTAAACAAAGGTTTCATAAGTTGTTGAAAATCAGTTTTGAGGAAAATGTCTGAAATGTTTTGCAGAGGTGAATCTGGTGCTGGGAAGACTGAAAACACAAAGAAGGTTATTCAATACCTTGCTCATATTGCTTCCTCCCATAAAGGAAGAAAGGACCATAATATTCCCGTAAGTTGGGATATTTTATCATTTGTTTATTGTTCTTTTTGAAAACCACCATCTTTGCATTTAAAAAAAACATAACTTTTTTATTAAAGATAAGCTGTAATGTAATCCACATAATTTTCTCAACCGTTATTTTCTCTTTAGTAGGGGCTGAAATGAGCAGTTACGTTAAAATTTCCAGTTGATGTTAGCTGTTTAACTTCTCTTCTGAAATTAAAGGTTTTATGCAACCATTGTAACTAGGAACGGTATCAAAGCTTTCTGATGCAGTGTGTGCCAGTTTTCCAAAAATTTAATTAACTTGGGCAAGTCTTAGTGAATTTAGTTCCCTGAGATGCAGTTTTCAGTACTATATTTGTGAACAAGCTTTCTGTTCTTTCAAAAATTATCTTGTAGATAAGAAAAATCATCAAGCTTCAAAACTGCTGTAGACTTGATATGTCTACAAGCGAGCAGCTAATAAAAAGCTCTAGTTTTAGTACATTACAGACAAAAGCATATGCACTTATGTCAGAGTCTTGGGTTTTTTGGTAACTTGTCACTAACTGATTTATGTAGAAGTTTCTTCAGATTTACTGCTAGACTTCAAAATTCACAATGAGTTTTTATCAATATTTTGCTTTACAAGATATGGATGGGTTTGATTATCTGTTGCTATGAGCACTTGGATCTCTTTGCAGTGGAATATTAATTCAACTTGCTAGAAGCAAGTGGCTTGCTATATTCGATACTGGCGTATGTGGTTGGAAGTTTTCAAACTATATCAGACTTAGAAGCATCAGCTTCTGTAATTTCTAGTGTATAACACTTAATATTAAGATATTCTGGAATGTGTCAAGACTCAAACTCCTAGAAAACCAGGAGAGGACTTTTGACCAATCTGTGAAGAAAAAAAAAGCAAGAATTTGAAGTTGGAGAGAGGGAAAGATTGCTCTGCAGATAGATTTGGAGGCCTTAGGAGGATGCTGTGACTGGAGTGTCGGCAGCATTAGCATTGTCATGTGCTAGGGGAATACATGGCTCTGCAGAATGCTATTTAGAAAGTCATCCTTCAGAACTTGTTTTCTGTGTGGGTTTTGATTTATAAATATTCTTGGATTTATGGCTGTGCAGCCTTGAACAAAACTAGTGTTTTTAAAATTTCTACAGGAGTATAATTGCCTACAACTTTGGGGGGCGGGAAGGGAATTATGCAGAGAATGGAACTGCACAGAGTTTGTATACCAAGTACTTCTAAACACACTATTGACAGCTTGGAATGCACCAGGTTGAAGAGACTTCTGTGAGCCTCTTGTCGAGCCTCCTTTCAAAATATGCTTCCCTTTAAAGCTGAGTTTTGAAAACCTTGTGTGATGAAGATTATACAACCTTTCTGCAAAACTTTTCCTGTGCTTAACCACTTAAACAGTCAAAAATAGGGGTTTAAAAAGTACTCCTTGTTTGTTTGGCTGTGTTTCCATAACCACTTTGTGCCAGTACCTGTGCTAAAAGTAGTCCCCTTTTTGAGTTTTGTCATCGTAACAATTCCTGTGGCCACTCACTGGGCTTGGAGACTGCAGGCTCAAACTACTGTTCTGAAAGTCATAGAATCATAGAATGGTTTGGGTTGGAAAGGACCTTAAAGATCATCTGGTTCCAACCCCCCTGCCATCAGCAGGGACATCTTCCACCAGACCAGGTTGCTCACAGCTCCATCCAAACTGGCCTTGAACCCTGCCAGGGAGGGGGCAGCCACAGCTTCTCTGGGCAACCTGGACCAGTGTTTCATCACCCTCATGGGGAAGAAATGAAGTCCGTCTGGCTTTAGATGAAACAAGTTTCCTCTGTTTGTTGCGTGGCTGCATAACTGATATGAAGTGAAGGCACAGAAAAAAGCTGGGGTGGAAGATGTTGGTGAAGGGAAGGATGAGTTGCTCAGTCTAATGCAGTGCTGGCTAATTCTGTTTAAGTTGCTGGTTGAACTGGAATCTAATTCTCTACTTAGCAGCGTGATCAAATGGGACAGGAGTTTAAGGTGGTGGGTGTAATCAGCTGCTTCGTGAGCCATCGAAGACTGTCACGATGAAGACTGGAAAAGTTTTTATTCTTTGTAAAACATAGTTCAGACACAGTAAAAAGAATAGGGTAGTGTCCTGAATAGAAGTTTGATACTTTGATTGTGCGCTTCATTCAATGCACTGCTATAGTAAGCACTGAATTAAGTATATGTTTATGAAAAATGCAAAATGTTCACGTAACCTAAACCGTTTTGAAAATACAAATGAGTCTCGCTTCTGTAACAATTAATTTTTATTAATATACTGCAGATGAAGAATGTCTAATCTACACACCTAACACTCAAAAGTTAGGAAGTGTCAGAATTGGTTATATTTAAGCAGCCCTAACTTGTTCCTGTTCACATATACATTAGAAAACTGTAGAGGGCTGGTGGTGATCCGTAGTATCCATCTGTACAGCCTTTGCACTGACCTGTGCACAAAGATGATGCTAAACAGGCTTGTTAAATAGACAGCAAGTCATGGATTTACTTTTATCCATCCTGTAACAAATAATTATCAGTGCTATGCATATTACTGAGACTTCTGAAAGTTGCATACATAAATAACTCTGTAACTCATGAAATACTTATGGCTCTTGAGGGGGTTAAATTCCCAAATATTTGAAGGTAAGAAGAAATAGACATGGTAACAATGAAGAAAAAAATAAATGGTGGGTGAAAATCTTTGTTAAGGCATTAGCAAATGATGCAACTGGTTTCTAGGAAATTGAAGTAGTAATGTAAAATATAATTTAATGAGAAGGCAAAATAATATAAACATGAAAAAGACAAGAT
Organism: Opisthocomus hoazin; assembly: GCF_030867145.1. Taxonomy (NCBI): domain Eukaryota; kingdom Metazoa; phylum Chordata; class Aves; order Opisthocomiformes; family Opisthocomidae; genus Opisthocomus; species Opisthocomus hoazin. The sequence goes on along the minus strand of NC_134426.1, from coordinate 4,920,700 downwards.
AATTTAGAACATTAAAAAAGAAATCTTTTTTTTTTAATACGATGGCATGAATAGAGCCATGTGACGCTCACTGATGAAATCAAGTATTTAAACAAATAATTTGGTCAGTGTTAGAAATGCAAATCTATGGGCACTTTGAGATATCTGTCCCAAAACAAGCGTTCAAAGAAAAGATCTGAAGTGAAAGAGCTGAATAGATTAGGTAATTATAGCAGACTTTTCAGCTCCAGATCTCTGTTTCAAACTGCAACCAAAAAAGTCATTACAGCCTGAAGGCTGAAATAAATTTGCTTTTCTTAGTCCATTTGTTCCAAGTGAACGTTTTTCCACATCATACTGATTATTCTGAACAGAGAGGATCAAACTGGCTTTGTTCCTGGATTACTTTTTAACTGCAAGAAAATATTTCCTCTAGGACAGGATGTGCTTTACCTTTATGAATAGAACTCTTCACTTGAGAGTTATCAACAAATATGATCTTACAAAAAAATGGAGAGTACTGAAGGGTTGCAATGAAAGTTCAAAAAGAACAGAACTCAATGCGGTTCAGTTTAACACAAGATAAAGATAAGACTTATAGACAGGAATTTCGGAAGGAGCGGTAGCTTCATATTCAAACATCTAACCTTATTTTTAGATCCTGAGTTGTTTTCTGAGCAGGTATGATGCAGCTTTGCAAAATTCACATCACTTAGCTGAGTAAACTAAACCTTTGCTAGCTGCTTTACAGAACTCTGTCAAAACCTGTTATTCTTCACTAAAACAGTGCTAGTTGCTAGTTATTTAAATTAGTAGACATAAACGGAAGAAGTGTGCGTCTGTCTTGGTGTGAAAATTTCTTGTGGTCTGAGTTTCACCACCACGTTTTCTCTCTAGGCTCTCTGGTGTGAAGCTCAAGATTGTTAAGTTTGTTGACTGAGACAAGGGAATAGGGGAATTGAAAATTTCTGCGTTTTTGCAGAAACTGCAAATTTGGGTTTTGGGGATTTTTTTGTTTTGCTTTATTACACTCATGTTCCATTTACCCTTTTTTCTGGCAAAAGTTAAAGGTATTCCAGTTTTTTAAGACTTTGCTTCTCATGTGGACGGTAATTCTTGAAAGAAAGCTTCTATCTCGATTGTAGGATTGCCTTTCTTAAGTACTTGAAGTACAGGGCAAAAACAAAGCCACAGGCTCTGTAAGTATTGCTTTCCTCTTGGTTCTTTTATAACCTTTTTGATTTTTGAAAAATAGTGATGATCTTATCCATACAAAAACACCTTGCAGTGACTAAGGCTGTCGAGACAGTTACTTGGTGTTGTGGGTTTATTTTTGTTGTTGTTTGTCAAAACTGTGGAAAGCAGGGCTGCCGGAGGCCCGGCCAGTCTGACTAATTGAAGTCTTGCTTGTCTTGCAAGCCCCCCTTTCTGTTTGTTGGAGGACCAAAATTCCAAATTTCTGAAGGTGAGACCAGTATGCGTGGTGGAGATTCTGCTCTTAAGTGATGGTAGTACCAAGTGATAGCTCTCAAAGCATTTCAGGCTGCTGTTGCGTTATCTATAGAGTTTGTGCCTGAAGACTTGTGGGGTTTGACCAAGTGGAAGCTGAGACACTGAGAGCTTTAAAAGGGAGATATTTGCCATGCATTCTTTCCAATTCCATGGGTCTTCCAAACCTAAGAGCTGGAAACAGTGTTTATCATAGCTACTGTTGTTCATTGCAAACAGACTTCCAAAAGTGTAAAACAAAGGCTGTGCTAAAACCAGACCTCCTGTGTGTTCAATTCCAAGTCTCGCTTTCTTGGAAAACAAGTGTTCATGTCTCTGTACGGTTCCAGTTGATCCGTAGTATTGACAGGTCAGTCACTTGAAATGAAATCTGTATTATATCTGGTGTATGAGACCTCTGTATGGATTTTGTATATTCAGTTATTTGTGTTGCTTAGAGACTATTGTTGTGGAGTCTCCTTCTCTGGAGATATTCAAGACCTGCCTAGACTTGGTCCTGTGCAGCCTGGTCTGGGTGACCCTGCTTCGGCAGGGTTGTTGGACTGGGTGACCCACAGAGGTCCCTTCTAACCCCTACAATTCTGTGATTCTGTGGTTCAAATTCTATTGTAGAAGTTATTCTTTCTCCCCTTTCTCATGGCTAGAAAAAGAAGCTGATGGAGGATCCAATTGCTGAATGTACTTCTCAGCTGGCTGAAGAAGAAGAAAAGGCCAAAAACTTGGCCAAATTCAAGAACAAACAGGAAATGATGATCACTGATTTGGAAGGTTTGTTCTTGCTACATTTGCCTGTTAACAAGTTGTACATCATGCGAGAAAGGAGTGGATCACTTATTACAGTGTATGCAGTATCTGGTCCAGTCTGCTAAGTGTAACCTTATATGTAGATACCTTAATAGCTTTTATCTAAATCTTGAAAGAATAATTTATTGCTTGCAAGCCTTGTTGCATTTGGCTGCTCAGTCTTTCTCGTGTTTAATTTGTTAGCTTTTCATTTTTGAGAATCCATTTTATTTAATGATACACTCCAGAAATTCATGTTGTTGCATGCATCCCTTAGTAACAAGGTAAAACATCTGTCTCTTGGGAAGGCTCTACACTTTTCTATAGTAACACATTAGAACAACACATTTCTGGAAAAACGTTAGTAGGCATTCATTAGTCTTCTAATATTTTTTGAATAAGCAAATCTGAATTGTTCTGCCTTTCTTGATGCTTTGTTTATCTAAAATGGTTCAGTTTCTTTGGCCATTTATTTCTGATTGTTTTGCCTGTGTTGTCACGACTGGATTAGCCCTATATGTAACCTTTCATGATGTTATGGTGGGTTTTTTAATTACTTATGGTTGTAAATAGGTATTGTGCAACATTAATATACTGCCAAGCCAAAGTTGCAAAATATAAGGCAATGTTGCTATCTGCCCTAATTTGGAAATATTTTTTTCACTTACTGTTATGGGTTGTCTTACTACATACTTTAATACTGATGCGCTTATGGAAAAATACCAAAGTTTAGTCTTATCTGTGTAGGAAGGTATTGAAGTAATATGAATAATAGATGATTGATGTACCTTTTATTTAAAAAGCCTATTCAGGGACTTTAAGATGGGCATAAGTAAGCTGTACTCATTGGAAAATAATGCTTGAGTAGTTGTGTACTTAAATTGGGACTAGTGTTTCTGAAGATACTTGACAGATGTGGTTGGTTATGGTGCTGTTCCCAGAGTGATGACCTTAGAAATGGAAATTAAAGCTTAAATATAAGGCATGCAACTGCTTGGCTAGTAAAGCACAGTAAAATGATACTCTCTGAGACAATTCAAGAAGCCATGAAGGTCACTCTGCTAGGGTCTTGACACTGGTAAGTACTGAAATTTGGGGGGGGGGCAACAAAAACCCACAAAACCCCAAAAAAACCCCACTAATTCAGTTTACTGTGAGTTTTCCCCATTGCGAAATTGTGTCTTATGCCACTCTTCTGTCACCTGCCAGAAATACAATGTAAAAACAGAGAAAAGTGCTATTTTTTTTTTTTTTTTGAATGAGGAGCTGTTTAGAGAAAAACAATGTTACTTCAGATTGTCTGGAAAATCCCAAATACCCCTCGGTAGCTCTAAGATATGATTCTTGAACATGGCTCCGTTTCCATGTAGAAGATGTCCTGATCTTGTAGCAGGCTTAGGAGGGGTGTGAGAAACCCCTGCACTGAGAACCCACAAAGTATTGAACAAGTCTAATAACTTACATTTATTCTAATAGATGTTGAATTGTGCTAATGCTATGCTAAGCAAAACCTTCCTGTGACTTCAATATATTACATACCTGGTCATTAGCTAACTGTAGACAATGCAGCCAATAACTATCTAAATCAGACCACAGGCAGATCATCTAAATGTATTTTATTGCTAGGGCACTGATAACTGGATGGTGTTCACAAAGAAATACCTTAGGGCAGGAGTATCTTGGCTACACAAGGAAATTACTGGAGGCTATCAGGGTTGCAAAGTCTTGCTAAATATCAATGGGATGTGAGTTAGTGGTACAAATACTTGCAAAACATGTTTATCCAAGTTTTCTTTAAGTTACATTATTTTCCAGTAGACCTTTTGGAGTCTAACCTAGCCCTTCCACAACTATGCAAGTCATAATTTTTTCCAGTCTGTAGTTCTTCATTTTTGAATCCTGATGTCTGCGATCACCTGGCCGAGCAGCTCAAACTGCTCTTCTGTTAGATTCTATTCCTTATTTTTCTGTCAACATGTGATTATGTTTGTTACCTTACTTCAAACTTTTTTCTCCAGTCATTGACTTTTTCTTGACTTTCTATCTGAATCATGCAGTTCTACTTTGCTATTTCATCTTTCCCAGTCACCCTTCCAGCTGCAGTCTGGAGAAAGAATTGACACAGTGTATATTAAACTTCCCACCCTTCTTGCTGTCCCATTGCCCTGCCCCTGAACCTTCTGAGGATAACAATAGGAAAAAATTGCTTACAAATATAATCCTTTACTTCCATAGAGTGCTTAAAAAAGGAGGAGAAGACCCGTCAAGAATTAGAAAAAGCTAAAAGAAAACTTGATGGTGAAACAACAGACCTACAGGACCAAATAGCTGAGCTGCAAGCCCAGATTGAAGAACTGAAGATCCAGCTGGCCAAGAAAGAGGAAGAACTGCAGGCTGCTCTTGCTAGGTCGGATCATGATGGAGCTTTATGACTACAGAAGTGTGGTAGAAACCTACTTTCCCAGACAGAATTTCAGCTGACTGCAAACTGATGAGTTAAAACTGGGAGTGTTCAAGCAGAAGCCAGTTCATGTTTGTACTACAGCATCTCTAGACACCTGTGTGTTTTGCGTAGACAGGGCAAAAAAGGAACTCAATCTTTCATCACCATCCTTGCTCTATAAAGCTCCAAAACCAATGTTTCATCAGGGCTTAATAGCACTTTGGCTCTGGAAGCTTTTTAGTCTCCCAGAGTTCAGCCTCAGGAGGGGGAAAAAACATGTAATCGTCGAGAGTGTTCTTAGTTGGTCCAAATACTGGATAATGTCTGTCCAACTCAATCAAAGATCTGTGTGGTAGTCTCGCAGCCACATGTTATAAACTAAACACCACCTGAGTTTTCTGAGTAATGATCTATAACTTTGCAGGAAGAGACAGTCCTACAGACAAGGGTGCATTTTTGGGAGTGTTGAGGTCTACAAAACTGGAATACCTGAATGCAAACTGGAAAGCTTGATCATTCCAGTAGTGCATCTGTAGTACCTGGGGCACTGTGCTCATTAGGATCTTGAGAATAAGAGTGCAGTAGTGGCTTTGTCTATGAAATTTTAGGAGGTGGATTTTGTTCAAGTGGGAAAGATGAGTTATTTTTTGAGTACATAACTTATACTAGACTTATGAGAAGAGATCTGAAGCTATGAAATATCATTAACTGTTGTGGTTCTGTTTAACAGAGGTGATGAAGAAGCAGTTCAGAAAAACAACGCACTGAAAGTGATAAGAGAGTTGCAGGCTCAAATTGCAGAACCGCAGGAGGATCTTGAATCTGAGAAGGCATCTGGCAACAAGGCGGAAAAGCAGAAAAGAGATTTAAGTGAAGAGCTGGAGGCTTTAAAAACTGAAGTAGAAGATACCTTGGATACCACTGCAGCACAGCAAGAGCTGAGGTAGGATCATGTGTCTGTATAAGCAGGCACCATTAAAATTCACCTTGAATTTACAAAAGACTAAAATGTTGATTTTTGATAACTATTGATGCTTCCTCTAGGACAAAGCGAGAGCAGGAGGTGGCTGAACTGAAGAAAGCAATTGAAGAGGAAACCAAAAACCATGAAGCACAGATCCAGGAAATCAGGCAGAGGCATGCTACTGCCCTGGAAGAGCTCTCTGAACAACTGGAACAGGCCAAAAGGGTGAGCAGAAAATTAATTACAGAAATACATTTTTCAGCTTCAGGACTTTTAGAAGTAACATCAGTGGCGTGGTCACTTCCAGTGATATCTGCAGATCTAAATTGTCCTCTGTACATACTTAACTACTGCAGTTGAATCAAATATATCCTGCTGGTTTGAACATATAGCAACTTTTCAGATAGATGCCAAGACTATCTAAAAGTGTTTGTTAGACCTGGAAACAGTGCACCTAGAGATAAGTTGATGTAGTACTTTTGTGGGAATTCTCGAGCAGCCTATGTGCTTATTTGGTGAAAAGCAGTTCTCTGCCTAAGCGAACTGCGGAATGGTTCCAAATAAGGTAATTGTCATGTCGACACTCACAAATAACAAACTGTGAGTACGGGTAGCATAAAAGTTCTTCCAGCCACTCTTCACTTTATGCTTGTACCGTGACCTCCAGTGCTAGATATCTGTGGAGTATCTTGCTGATTTGCAGAGTTCTATTGTGTCTCTGGTAACCCCTGCCAGAGCAGAGGAAGCGGCACACCTGGACAACGTGGTTCCTACTAGTGCAGCTTCAGTGTCTTTGTTCAGAAGTAGAATTAATCCAACACTGCCAAAAAAAAAAAAAAAAAAAGTATCTCTAGCTTGTAAAAAAAAAAAAAAAAACACTTCAGTGACTAAAACACCTCTGAGGCAGGAAGGACCTGATTATAGAACTGATGAGATGGATTAATTGTTTCTTATATTCAGATGCTGGCAGAAGAAAAGAACATTTCTGCCAGATATGCAGAGGAAAGAGATCGTGCTGAAGCAGAGGCAAGGGAGAAGGAAACCAAAGCACTGTCTCTGGCTCGGGCTTTGGAAGAAGCCCTGGAAGCTAAGGAAGAGTTTGAAAGACAGAACCAACTGTTGCGGGCAGATATGGAAGACTTAATGAGCTCGAAAGATGATGTGGGCAAAAATGTAAGTAACTTTCCAGACCCTATTTTGTTATGAACTGCACAGGGAACAACACAGGAAAATTCCCTGGTTGGAGAAGTGTTTTTGACACAAATATGGAACGTTTTGAGGCTGATTTGTAACCCAGAATTCTGGAGGAATTAATGCTCAGAACAAGAGGGTGGTCTCTATTAAGATGAGGCCTGTTCAAAAGATGTGAAGACTTGGAGAGCAGCAGTTGCTGGCCAAATGCCTAATGGCACTTGTGCTGGATTTAAGAGCTTGTCTTACTACTACTACTTTTTCTCTGTGTATATTGCACAGCTCATCTCTCCATTCATCTGCACGGATGTTTGTTTGGTTCTCTAATCTGTATCTTAGAGATGCTGCTCTCCCTGTTCTTATTGTCCAGTTTGGAGCATCACAAAGTGTAGTGTACTGAGTTCATATAATGTCTACTTTTGCTGTTAACTGCTGATTTTGAGAGGGTCTGATTAATGTTTGTGGCTTAGGTCCATGAACTGGAGAAATCAAAAAGAACTTTAGAGCTACAGGTTGAAGAGATGACGACTCAGCTTGAGGAACTGGAAGATGAACTGCAGGCCACAGAAGATGCTGAACTTCGTTTGGAGGTGAACATGCAAGCTATGAAAGCCCAGTTTGAGAGAGATCTGCAAGCCAGAGATGAACAGAATGAAGAGAAAAAGAGGATGCTGGTTAAACAAGTATGTATCTTACTGTGCTTCATAGTGGGAAGGGCGTGATGTTCTTTTGACAAAGCTCTATGGCTTTGAGAACTTGCTACCAGGAAAATAAAACTCTGTGCTTAAAGATCCCATCCTATAGAAGTCCCAAGCACGGATCTTTACCCACAATACAATAGGTCTTGTTGTGGATTAGCCACTATTCATGTTAGTCTGCCAGTGATGGTCCTCCAATTCAACTGTACCTTGCCTCCAAAGCACTCAACATGCAAGTAGATTGGGCTGTTGCTGCATGGGTGTCCTTCAAGCCCGTCCTGTTTGGTGTACAGCAACAAATCCATGGATGCCAACATAGACTGAAAGACTGTAATTAAGTGAACAGTTTCTTAAATGAAAAACGTAGCAAAGATTCCAGATTTGCCAGACTTGAGTCTCTTCAGATCTGCCTTATGATACTAGAATTCTAAAGAAATGCCTTTAAAATTTCATGCTTGTAGGAGAAGATAGATCTAAATTAACATTTCTAAAGCTTTAAGGAAAAAGCACGTAATATTTCAAGATTTATCACAAGAAAACAAAAACTTACTGAGAATTACCTGTATAGAGATCTCCTAGAAATAAATAAAAGCATTGACCTGGAAGGCTTTTGAAGTTCCCTGCAACGCTGAATTGCTATTGTCTTGCACTGGACAAGAGCTCCTGACCTGGCATGAGGAGGGAGGCTTGATTCAAAAGAAACATATTCCTTCATGTTGGTAACCTGTGGCACTTCTGGCTCACTTTTATTGTTGTATGAGTTCATCTTAGTTCTTGTTAGCTGCTTTCTTAGATACTTTGCTTCTCTGTTTTCTTTTGAAAAAAAGAAAAGTTGTTGGTGTATACATTCTAGTAGCACATCTGTTTCAAAGAGAATTATTTCTTTTTTTTTTTCTTGAGAATGTGTGGTGATTCTATGTCGTATTTTCCTCTTAGTGGTTCGATCAGAATTAGCAACATCTGCCCCCAAGTCATACCTAAATGTAGACAGATGTACTGGGCCAGAAGCTGATCATGAAGCAGCTGAACAGATGAAATGGAAATGCTTCAGATGCTGAGCTCTTTTCTTTATTTTCCTTTTGTCAGTTCAGAGATCTCTGCTTCCAGTTTGTGGATTTTTTTGCCGTCTGCAGTGTCTTCCCATGTAGCTTGAGTTCTGTAGGCTCTTCGAATCGAGTAATGCTAATTCTGATCTGCAAAGGCCTTTTGGATTCATCAGCCGTTTTGTTAGGATTTTGTGTTTGCTCTGTTCCTGGAGCTTGAGCCTGTTAAATCCCTTGATTTCACAGGTGCGAGAGCTGGAGGCAGAACTGGAAGATGAGCGCAAACAGAGGGCTCTTGCTGTGGCAGCCAAGAAGAAAATGGAGATGGATATGAAAGACCTGGAAGGTCAGACAGAAGCTGCAAACAAGGCTCGAGATGAAGCAAGCAAACAGCTACTTAAGCTCCAGGTAGGCACAGCAAATCAGCTGAGCTACTTTCCCTCCTGCTGACAGTCTGTCAAGGGTGCTGCTTTTCGTTACATGCATTTGTAGTGTGAAGGCAAGAAGGAGTATCAGACTCAGCTATGCTGGCACACGTCACAGTATCTGGCCTGAACTTATCAGACGCTCAAAACTCCTCTCATCCTTTTGTTGCTAAGGAGTTAAGATTGTCCCCCACGTACTTCTATTCAATAGTCATCATTTTCAACGCTTTGCATAAGGATTTACTGAGGATTGCTTTTGAGGCTGAATCTTTAAAATTTATGGTTGTTTGTATCTTTGAATTTACTGATTTCAGCTCAGCTCTTGCTGATTGCTACTTCCTCTAGTTGAGGAAGCCAAAAATGCTGCAGAGAAATAGGAGGAGTAAATTTTAGTTGCTTTGAAAAAGCTCCAAGATGCCTATTCTTTTTAGATTGGCAAGAAGAATCCAGTACTTGTGTCAAGGATTTATTTCCCATTCCCAGAGAAATACTCCGTCTTTAGTAGAGGTCAGTTTTCCCAAGGCTTTCAGTGCCATGGCCCAAAGCTGCAGGAGTATGAGGCCATGGCAAGACCATGTAAAGCATAGAGCAAACTGCATTGCCTTTCTGCCCTGTCCACTCTATTCCTTGGCAATCCTACTTCAACTGAACTGAATGAGGGCAATTCTGGAACTTGGTCCAGGCGCTGGATGAGAAGGGAATGGAGATTAAAGCAAGAAATGCTGGTACCTAGCAGTAGCGGCTTCTCTATTCCCAGAGGCTGAGTCAGTTACAGAGTTCATACCTGATCTCTGTACACTTTCATGCAAGCACCTGAAATAAGTGATCTCATGATTAGTGGTATTGCGAAGATGCAGGTACAACTTAAATGCAGTTTCTCCAGCCTTATTCTTTTAGCATCTGAAGTCAAACTTGTGTGAATTAAGATATCAGTCTGTGTTAAGTGTCTTACGGGAAGGATAAGTATGTGCTTCTACGTTATATGTGCAAAATGGTGAATTGTGGTACTTCTACACTGAGAAGTTTCTTACCTTGAGTACTTGTAATAGGTTTTATCAGTCAATTTAAGTAAATAGGTTTGTTTTTTTCCAAGACAATTGCAAGAGCATTACCTATCTACTACAAAGGTATCTCTACTACCTCTACTAGAGGTTTTTTCCTACAAGAAATATACTAATAAATGAAGTGAAGTCTTCTAATGGGATATTTCTGATGAGGAGTGAGTGATGGAAAGATGAGAAAATGAAGGGTTTAGACTGAAAGAGGGTAGATTTAAATTGGATATAAGAAAGAAATTCTTCACTCTGAGGGTGATGAGGCACTGGCCCAGGTTGCCCAGAGAAGCTGTGGCTGCCCCCTCCCTGGCAGTGTTCAAGGCCAGGTTGGATGGGGCTTTGAGCAGCCTGGAAGGTGTCTCTGCCCATGGCAGAGGGATAGAACTCTGATCTTTAAAGGTCCTGTCCAACCCAAACCATTCTATAATTCTATGAAAATAAGAACTGAAAATAAATATATTTAAGTGGAATGAAGCCACTTTAGGAGGAAGGTCTTGCCTCCTAAGGGCAAAAAAGCTTCAGAGCTACTAATAAATCTTGTGGTTGTCCTGCTGTATCATGGCTTATTCTTTCCTCTGCTCTCCAATTGCAGGCTGAAATGAAAGACTACCAGCGGGAGCTAGAAGAAGCCCTTGCATCCAGAGATGAGATCTTTGCACAGTCCAAAGAAAGTGAAAAGAAGCTCAAAGGTCTTGAAGCAGAAATACTCCAGCTCCAAGAGGTGAGATTGAAATCCAAGAAATCTGTTTTTCTTTCTAGAGAAAAGGGGAAGGCCAGAGTGTGTTTGTTTTTTTAAAAAAAAAAAAAAAAAATAAAAAGCCATCCAGTGAGTTGAACAGAAAAGTGGGAGCCTGGAGATGTTTCTCTTCCTCACTGCCCCAGGTCATTAGTGAGCTTCTTATAGCTTTGTAGGAATCCTTCTAGTAGTCTGGACTTCCTTTCCCTGCCTGGGTAGCAGGGAAGCCTTACTACTGCTTAAACAGATTTCAAGCCTCACTAAAATTTGCAAGGTGGTTTGAGAGTCTCTGGAAGCTGTGGTGCACAGTTGTCAGTACTAAAACTGGTCACTGGAAGTATATAAAAACCTAACAATCTCTCCAGTACCTCAGTGGACCATGTAAGTCTGTGGAGGTTTATCTCTCTGCTGTCTGAGGTCCTCATCCCTTTCTTTTACGGGCATTTGTTCCCTCATTGTTGGCAATTCATGTAAGAGCTCCAAGTCGTGCTACATATCGCTGTCACTTATCTCCGATTATCTCCGTTGTCTGCCACAAGGTTAAACGTTTGAGGTTTGAAGGCAACAGAATTGCCTTGTGTGAGAGACGGCCTCTTTTTGCCCTGTTAGCTGCAAAGGTTGAAGCAATCACTCAGCTTACACTGCACTTAATGTTTGAGACTTTTACCTACAACTTACTAGAGCTTCTCCATGTCATTCTTTCACAGACTTCAAACTAGTCAGTCTTGCACTTGCAGTGCATTAGATTGTGTCCTTCTTGGTGAATGTCTGGGTGTTTCTACCACTCAATACAATTTCACAATACAAGATTCAGCGCTGTTATATTTTTGTGCTAAAAATTCATTTTCTATACTTTGCTTTCAGTCATGCTACGTACTCTGTAGGAACCTAAAAAATTTGCTTAATTTAGTGCCCACGTTATACTTAATGAATTAGAGCATGTGACAGAACGGTTTTCTCCTCCTGCTTAGGGCTTGAATGTTACTGGCCTTTTCAGGGGACGGGGAGAAGTAAATTCATAGTAGTCATGTGGCAGTTACGGGAAGTTTAATCAGGTAGTCTACTTTCCTGTCATCTTGCTGATTTCTATGATTTTGAATGGCATCTTGTTTGTGTTGATTGATAAATCTTTTGGGAGCAGCTTGGCCTTTGTTAGGAGTAACTTGTTGCTTCTAATTTCAGTGAGCTAAATGCCATCTTGGAGTCTTGTTAGATCAAGTAATAAGCTCTTTCTATACAAAAAAGAAATTCTATTGGAACAAAAACTTCAGACTATTATTGTAATCCCTCAGGATAGACTAAGAAAGGGTGTGAAGACTGAACGATGGAAATAATAGGAAAAGTATTTCATCTTTATTAGTAGCTTGCTTTCCTCACCTCATTCCAGAGTAGCTGTAGCTGTTTTCTTACTAGCCTTTGGATCAAGACTGAGAGACTAGAGAGCTTCTGAATGCCAGTTAAACTTAGAGCATTAACCACTTCAGTGACTAAAACACCTCTGAGGCAGGAAGGACCTGATTATAGAACTGATGAGATGGATTAATTGTTTCTTATATTCAGATGCTGGCAGAAGAAAAGAACATTTCTGCCAGATATGCAGAGGAAAGAGATCGTGCTGAAGCAGAGGCAAGGGAGAAGGAAACCAAAGCACTGTCTCTGGCTCGGGCTTTGGAAGAAGCCCTGGAAGCTAAGGAAGAGTTTGAAAGACAGAACCAACTGTTGCGGGCAGATATGGAAGACTTAATGAGCTCGAAAGATGATGTGGGCAAAAATGTAAGTAACTTTCCAGACCCTATTTTGTTATGAACTGCACAGGGAACAACACAGGAAAATTCCCTGGTTGGAGAAGTGTTTTTGACACAAATATGGAACGTTTTGAGGCTGATTTGTAACCCAGAATTCTGGAGGAATTAATGCTCAGAACAAGAGGGTGGTCTCTATTAAGATGAGGCCTGTTCAAAAGATGTGAAGACTTGGAGAGCAGCAGTTGCTGGCCAAATGCCTAATGGCACTTGTGCTGGATTTAAGAGCTTGTCTTACTACTACTACTTTTTCTCTGTGTATATTGCACAGCTCATCTCTCCATTCATCTGCACGGATGTTTGTTTGGTTCTCTAATCTGTATCTTAGAGATGCTGCTCTCCCTGTTCTTATTGTCCAGTTTGGAGCATCACAAAGTGTAGTGTACTGAGTTCATATAATGTCTACTTTTGCTGTTAACTGCTGATTTTGAGAGGGTCTGATTAATGTTTGTGGCTTAGGTCCATGAACTGGAGAAATCAAAAAGAACTTTAGAGCTACAGGTTGAAGAGATGACGACTCAGCTTGAGGAACTGGAAGATGAACTGCAGGCCACAGAAGATGCTGAACTTCGTTTGGAGGTGAACATGCAAGCTATGAAAGCCCAGTTTGAGAGAGATCTGCAAGCCAGAGATGAACAGAATGAAGAGAAAAAGAGGATGCTGGTTAAACAAGTATGTATCTTACTGTGCTTCATAGTGGGAAGGGCGTGATGTTCTTTTGACAAAGCTCTATGGCTTTGAGAACTTGCTACCAGGAAAATAAAACTCTGTGCTTAAAGATCCCATCCTATAGAAGTCCCAAGCACGGATCTTTACCCACAATACAATAGGTCTTGTTGTGGATTAGCCACTATTCATGTTAGTCTGCCAGTGATGGTCCTCCAATTCAACTGTACCTTGCCTCCAAAGCACTCAACATGCAAGTAGATTGGGCTGTTGCTGCATGGGTGTCCTTCAAGCCCGTCCTGTTTGGTGTACAGCAACAAATCCATGGATGCCAACATAGACTGAAAGACTGTAATTAAGTGAACAGTTTCTTAAATGAAAAACGTAGCAAAGATTCCAGATTTGCCAGACTTGAGTCTCTTCAGATCTGCCTTATGATACTAGAATTCTAAAGAAATGCCTTTAAAATTTCATGCTTGTAGGAGAAGATAGATCTAAATTAACATTTCTAAAGCTTTAAGGAAAAAGCATGTAATATTTCAAGATTTATCACAAGAAAACAAAAACTTACTGAGAATTACCTGTATAGAGATCTCCTAGAAATAAATAAAAGCATTGACCTGGAAGGCTTTTGAAGTTCCCTGCAACGCTGAATTGCTATTGTCTTGCACTGGACAAGAGCTCCTGACCTGGCATGAGGAGGGAGGCTTGATTCAAAAGAAACATATTCCTTCATGTTGGTAACCTGTGGCACTTCTGGCTCACTTTTATTGTTGTATGAGTTCATCTTAGTTCTTGTTAGCTGCTTTCTTAGATACTTTGCTTCTCTGTTTTCTTTTGAAAAAAAGAAAAGTTGTTGGTGTATACATTCTAGTAGCACATCTGTTTCAAAGAGAATTATTTCTTTTTTTTTTTCTTGAGAATGTGTGGTGATTCTATGTCGTATTTTCCTCTTAGTGGTTCGATCAGAATTAGCAACATCTGCCCCCAAGTCATACCTAAATGTAGACAGATGTACTGGGCCAGAAGCTGATCATGAAGCAGCTGAACAGATGAAATGGAAATGCTTCAGATGCTGAGCTCTTTTCTTTATTTTCCTTTTGTCAGTTCAGAGATCTCTGCTTCCAGTTTGTGGATTTTTTTGCCGTCTGCAGTGTCTTCCCATGTAGCTTGAGTTCTGTAGGCTCTTCGAATCGAGTAATGCTAATTCTGATCTGCAAAGGCCTTTTGGATTCATCAGCCGTTTTGTTAGGATTTTGTGTTTGCTCTGTTCCTGGAGCTTGAGCCTGTTAAATCCCTTGATTTCACAGGTGCGAGAGCTGGAGGCAGAACTGGAAGATGAGCGCAAACAGAGGGCTCTTGCTGTGGCAGCCAAGAAGAAAATGGAGATGGATATGAAAGACCTGGAAGGTCAGACAGAAGCTGCAAACAAGGCTCGAGATGAAGCAAGCAAACAGCTACTTAAGCTCCAGGTAGGCACAGCAAATCAGCTGAGCTACTTTCCCTCCTGCTGACAGTCTGTCAAGGGTGCTGCTTTTCGTTACATGCATTTGTAGTGTGAAGGCAAGAAGGAGTATCAGACTCAGCTATGCTGGCACACGTCACAGTATCTGGCCTGAACTTATCAGACGCTCAAAACTCCTCTCATCCTTTTGTTGCTAAGGAGTTAAGATTGTCCCCCACGTACTTCTATTCAATAGTCATCATTTTCAACGCTTTGCATAAGGATTTACTGAGGATTGCTTTTGAGGCTGAATCTTTAAAATTTATGGTTGTTTGTATCTTTGAATTTACTGATTTCAGCTCAGCTCTTGCTGATTGCTACTTCCTCTAGTTGAGGAAGCCAAAAATGCTGCAGAGAAATAGGAGGAGTAAATTTTAGTTGCTTTGAAAAAGCTCCAAGATGCCTATTCTTTTTAGATTGGCAAGAAGAATCCAGTACTTGTGTCAAGGATTTATTTCCCATTCCCAGAGAAATACTCCGTCTTTAGTAGAGGTCAGTTTTCCCAAGGCTTTCAGTGCCATGGCCCAAAGCTGCAGGAGTATGAGGCCGTGGCAAGACCATGTAAAGCATAGAGCAAACTGCATTGCCTTTCTGCCCTGTCCACTCTATTCCTTGGCAATCCTACTTCAACTGAACTGAATGAGGGCAATTCTGGAACTTGGTCCAGGCGCTGGATGAGAAGGGAATGGAGATTAAAGCAAGAAATGCTGGTACCTAGCAGTAGCGGCTTCTCTATTCCCAGAGGCTGAGTCAGTTACAGAGTTCATACCTGATCTCTGTACACTTTCATGCAAGCACCTGAAATAAGTGATCTCATGATTAGTGGTATTGCGAAGATGCAGGTACAACTTAAATGCAGTTTCTCCAGCCTTATTCTTTTAGCATCTGAAGTCAAACTTGTGTGAATTAAGATATCAGTCTGTGTTAAGTGTCTTACGGGAAGGATAAGTATGTGCTTCTACGTTATATGTGCAAAATGGTGAATTGTGGTACTTCTACACTGAGAAGTTTCTTACCTTGAGTACTTGTAATAGGTTTTATCAGTCAATTTAAGTAAATAGGTTTGTTTTTTTCCAAGACAATTGCAAGAGCATTACCTATCTACTACAAAGGTATCTCTACTACCTCTACTAGAGGTTTTTTCCTACAAGAAATATACTAATAAATGAAGTGAAGTCTTCTAATGGGATATTTCTGATGAGGAGTGAGTGATGGAAAGATGAGAAAATGAAGGGTTTAGACTGAAAGAGGGTAGATTTAAATTGGATATAAGAAAGAAATTCTTCACTCTGAGGGTGATGAGGCACTGGCCCAGGTTGCCCAGAGAAGCTGTGGCTGCCCCCTCCCTGGCAGTGTTCAAGGCCAGGTTGGATGGGGCTTTGAGCAGCCTGGAAGGTGTCTCTGCCCATGGCAGAGGGATAGAACTCTGATCTTTAAAGGTCCTGTCCAACCCAAACCATTCTATAATTCTATGAAAATAAGAACTGAAAATAAATATATTTAAGTGGAATGAAGCCACTTTAGGAGGAAGGTCTTGCCTCCTAAGGGCAAAAAAGCTTCAGAGCTACTAATAAATCTTGTGGTTGTCCTGCTGTATCATGGCTTATTCTTTCCTCTGCTCTCCAATTGCAGGCTGAAATGAAAGACTACCAGCGGGAGCTAGAAGAAGCCCTTGCATCCAGAGATGAGATCTTTGCACAGTCCAAAGAAAGTGAAAAGAAGCTCAAAGGTCTTGAAGCAGAAATACTCCAGCTCCAAGAGGTGAGATTGAAATCCAAGAAATCTGTTTTTCTTTCTAGAGAAAAGGGGAAGGCCAGAGTGTGTTTGTTTTTTTAAAAAAAAAAAAAAAAAATAAAAAGCCATCCAGTGAGTTGAACAGAAAAGTGGGAGCCTGGAGATGTTTCTCTTCCTCACTGCCCCAGGTCATTAGTGAGCTTCTTATAGCTTTGTAGGAATCCTTCTAGTAGTCTGGACTTCCTTTCCCTGCCTGGGTAGCAGGGAAGCCTTACTACTGCTTAAACAGATTTCAAGCCTCACTAAAATTTGCAAGGTGGTTTGAGAGTCTCTGGAAGCTGTGGTGCACAGTTGTCAGTACTAAAACTGGTCACTGGAAGTATATAAAAACCTAACAATCTCTCCAGTACCTCAGTGGACCATGTAAGTCTGTGGAGGTTTATCTCTCTGCTGTCTGAGGTCCTCATCCCTTTCTTTTACGGGCATTTGTTCCCTCATTGTTGGCAATTCATGTAAGAGCTCCAAGTCGTGCTACATATCGCTGTCACTTATCTCCGATTATCTCCGTTGTCTGCCACAAGGTTAAACGTTTGAGGTTTGAAGGCAACAGAATTGCCTTGTGTGAGAGACGGCCTCTTTTTGCCCTGTTAGCTGCAAAGGTTGAAGCAATCACTCAGCTTACACTGCACTTAATGTTTGAGACTTTTACCTACAACTTACTAGAGCTTCTCCATGTCATTCTTTCACAGACTTCAAACTAGTCAGTCTTGCACTTGCAGTGCATTAGATTGTGTCCTTCTTGGTGAATGTCTGGGTGTTTCTACCACTCAATACAATTTCACAATACAAGATTCAGCGCTGTTATATTTTTGTGCTAAAAATTCATTTTCTATACTTTGCTTTCAGTCATGCTACGTACTCTGTAGGAACCTAAAAAATTTGCTTAATTTAGTGCCCACGTTATACTTAATGAATTAGAGCATGTGACAGAACGGTTTTCTCCTCCTGCTTAGGGCTTGAATGTTACTGGCCTTTTCAGGGGACGGGGAGAAGTAAATTCATAGTAGTCATGTGGCAGTTACGGGAAGTTTAATCAGGTAGTCTACTTTCCTGTCATCTTGCTGATTTCTATGATTTTGAATGGCATCTTGTTTGTGTTGATTGATAAATCTTTTGGGAGCAGCTTGGCCTTTGTTAGGAGTAACTTGTTGCTTCTAATTTCAGTGAGCTAAATGCCATCTTGGAGTCTTGTTAGATCAAGTAATAAGCTCTTTCTATACAAAAAAGAAATTCTATTGGAACAAAAACTTCAGACTATTATTGTAATCCCTCAGGATAGACTAAGAAAGGGTGTGAAGACTGAACGATGGAAATAATAGGAAAAGTATTTCATCTTTATTAGTAGCTTGCTTTCCTCACCTCATTCCAGAGTAGCTGTAGCTGTTTTCTTACTAGCCTTTGGATCAAGACTGAGAGACTAGAGAGCTTCTGAATGCCAGTTAAACTTAGAGCATTAACCACTTCAGTGACTAAAACACCTCTGAGGCAGGAAGGACCTGATTATAGAACTGATGAGATGGATTAATTGTTTCTTATATTCAGATGCTGGCAGAAGAAAAGAACATTTCTGCCAGATATGCAGAGGAAAGAGATCGTGCTGAAGCAGAGGCAAGGGAGAAGGAAACCAAAGCACTGTCTCTGGCTCGGGCTTTGGAAGAAGCCCTGGAAGCTAAGGAAGAGTTTGAAAGACAGAACCAACTGTTGCGGGCAGATATGGAAGACTTAATGAGCTCGAAAGATGATGTGGGCAAAAATGTAAGTAACTTTCCAGACCCTATTTTGTTATGAACTGCACAGGGAACAACACAGGAAAATTCCCTGGTTGGAGAAGTGTTTTTGACACAAATATGGAACGTTTTGAGGCTGATTTGTAACCCAGAATTCTGGAGGAATTAATGCTCAGAACAAGAGGGTGGTCTCTATTAAGATGAGGCCTGTTCAAAAGATGTGAAGACTTGGAGAGCAGCAGTTGCTGGCCAAATGCCTAATGGCACTTGTGCTGGATTTAAGAGCTTGTCTTACTACTACTACTTTTTCTCTGTGAATATTGCACAGCTCATCTCTCCATTCATCTGCACGGATGTTTGTTTGGTTCTCTAATCTGTATCTTAGAGATGCTGCTCTCCCTGTTCTTATTGTCCAGTTTGGAGCATCACAAAGTGTAGTGTACTGAGTTCATATAATGTCTACTTTTGCTGTTAACTGCTGATTTTGAGAGGGTCTGATTAATGTTTGTGGCTTAGGTCCATGAACTGGAGAAATCAAAAAGAACTTTAGAGCTACAGGTTGAAGAGATGACGACTCAGCTTGAGGAACTGGAAGATGAACTGCAGGCCACAGAAGATGCTGAACTTCGTTTGGAGGTGAACATGCAAGCTATGAAAGCCCAGTTTGAGAGAGATCTGCAAGCCAGAGATGAACAGAATGAAGAGAAAAAGAGGATGCTGGTTAAACAAGTATGTATCTTACTGTGCTTCATAGTGGGAAGGGCGTGATGTTCTTTTGACAAAGCTCTATGGCTTTGAGAACTTGCTACCAGGAAAATAAAACTCTGTGCTTAAAGATCCCATCCTATAGAAGTCCCAAGCACGGATCTTTACCCACAATACAATAGGTCTTGTTGTGGATTAGCCACTATTCATGTTAGTCTGCCAGTGATGGTCCTCCAATTCAACTGTACCTTGCCTCCAAAGCACTCAACATGCAAGTAGATTGGGCTGTTGCTGCATGGGTGTCCTTCAAGCCCGTCCTGTTTGGTGTACAGCAACAAATCCATGGATGCCAACATAGACTGAAAGACTGTAATTAAGTGAACAGTTTCTTAAATGAAAAACGTAGCAAAGATTCCAGATTTGCCAGACTTGAGTCTCTTCAGATCTGCCTTATGATACTAGAATTCTAAAGAAATGCCTTTAAAATTTCATGCTTGTAGGAGAAGATAGATCTAAATTAACATTTCTAAAGCTTTAAGGAAAAAGCACGTAATATTTCAAGATTTATCACAAGAAAACAAAAACTTACTGAGAATCACCTGTATAGAGATCTCCTAGAAATAAATAAAAGCATTGACCTGGAAGGCTTTTGAAGTTCCCTGCAACGCTGAATTGCTATTGTCTTGCACTGGACAAGAGCTCCTGACCTGGCATGAGGAGGGAGGCTTGATTCAAAAGAAACATATTCCTTCATGTTGGTAACCTGTGGCACTTCTGGCTCACTTTTATTGTTGTATGAGTTCATCTTAGTTCTTGTTAGCTGCTTTCTTAGATACTTTGCTTCTCTGTTTTCTTTTGAAAAAAAGAAAAGTTGTTGGTGTATACATTCTAGTAGCACATCTGTTTCAAAGAGAATTATTTCTTTTTTTTTTTCTTGAGAATGTGTGGTGATTCTATGTCGTATTTTCCTCTTAGTGGTTCGATCAGAATTAGCAACATCTGCCCCCAAGTCATACCTAAATGTAGACAGATGTACTGGGCCAGAAGCTGATCATGAAGCAGCTGAACAGATGAAATGGAAATGCTTCAGATGCTGAGCTCTTTTCTTTATTTTCCTTTTGTCAGTTCAGAGATCTCTGCTTCCAGTTTGTGGATTTTTTTGCCGTCTGCAGTGTCTTCCCATGTAGCTTGAGTTCTGTAGGCTCTTCGAATCGAGTAATGCTAATTCTGATCTGCAAAGGCCTTTTGGATTCATCAGCCGTTTTGTTAGGATTTTGTGTTTGCTCTGTTCCTGGAGCTTGAGCCTGTTAAATCCCTTGATTTCACAGGTGCGAGAGCTGGAGGCAGAACTGGAAGATGAGCGCAAACAGAGGGCTCTTGCTGTGGCAGCCAAGAAGAAAATGGAGATGGATATGAAAGACCTGGAAGGTCAGACAGAAGCTGCAAACAAGGCTCGAGATGAAGCAAGCAAACAGCTACTTAAGCTCCAGGTAGGCACAGCAAATCAGCTGAGCTACTTTCCCTCCTGCTGACAGTCTGTCAAGGGTGCTGCTTTTCGTTACATGCATTTGTAGTGTGAAGGCAAGAAGGAGTATCAGACTCAGCTATGCTGGCACACGTCACAGTATCTGGCCTGAACTTATCAGACGCTCAAAACTCCTCTCATCCTTTTGTTGCTAAGGAGTTAAGATTGTCCCCCACGTACTTCTATTCAATAGTCATCATTTTCAACGCTTTGCATAAGGATTTACTGAGGATTGCTTTTGAGGCTGAATCTTTAAAATTTATGGTTGTTTGTATCTTTGAATTTACTGATTTCAGCTCAGCTCTTGCTGATTGCTACTTCCTCTAGTTGAGGAAGCCAAAAATGTTCCAGAGAAATAGGAGGAGTAAATTTTAGTTGCTTTGAAAAAGCTCCAAGATGCCTATTCTTTTTAGATTGGCAAGAAGAATCCAGTACTTGTGTCAAGGATTTATTTCCCATTCCCAGAGAAATACTCCGTCTTTAGTAGAGGTCAGTTTTCCCAAGGCTTTCAGTGCCATGGCCCAAAGCTGCAGGAGTATGAGGCCGTGGCAAGACCATGTAAAGCATAGAGCAAACTGCATTGCCTTTCTGCCCTGTCCACTCTATTCCTTGGCAATCCTACTTCAACTGAACTGAATGAGGGCAATTCTGGAACTTGGTCCAGGCGCTGGATGAGAAGGGAATGGAGATTAAAGCAAGAAATGCTGGTACCTAGCAGTAGCGGCTTCTCTATTCCCAGAGGCTGAGTCAGTTACAGAGTTCATACCTGATCTCTGTACACTTTCATGCAAGCACCTGAAATAAGTGATCTCATGATTAGTGGTATTGCGAAGATGCAGGTACAACTTAAATGCAGTTTCTCCAGCCTTATTCTTTTAGCATCTGAAGTCAAACTTGTGTGAATTAAGATATCAGTCTGTGTTAAGTGTCTTACGGGAAGGATAAGTATGTGCTTCTACGTTATATGTGCAAAATGGTGAATTGTGGTACTTCTACACTGAGAAGTTTCTTACCTTGAGTACTTGTAATAGGTTTTATCAGTCAATTTAAGTAAATAGGTTTGTTTTTTTCCAAGACAATTGCAAGAGCATTACCTATCTACTACAAAGGTATCTCTACTACCTCTACTAGAGGTTTTTTCCTACAAGAAATATACTAATAAATGAAGTGAAGTCTTCTAATGGGATATTTCTGATGAGGAGTGAGTGATGGAAAGATGAGAAAATGAAGGGTTTAGACTGAAAGAGGGTAGATTTAAATTGGATATAAGAAAGAAATTCTTCACTCTGAGGGTGATGAGGCACTGGCCCAGGTTGCCCAGAGAAGCTGTGGCTGCCCCCTCCCTGGCAGTGTTCAAGGCCAGGTTGGATGGGGCTTTGAGCAGCCTGGAAGGTGTCTCTGCCCATGGCAGAGGGATAGAACTCTGATCTTTAAAGGTCCTGTCCAACCCAAACCATTCTATAATTCTATGAAAATAAGAACTGAAAATAAATATATTTAAGTGGAATGAAGCCACTTTAGGAGGAAGGTCTTGCCTCCTAAGGGCAAAAAAGCTTCAGAGCTACTAATAAATCTTGTGGTTGTCCTGCTGTATCATGGCTTATTCTTTCCTCTGCTCTCCAATTGCAGGCTGAAATGAAAGACTACCAGCGGGAGCTAGAAGAAGCCCTTGCATCCAGAGATGAGATCTTTGCACAGTCCAAAGAAAGTGAAAAGAAGCTCAAAGGTCTTGAAGCAGAAATACTCCAGCTCCAAGAGGTGAGATTGAAATCCAAGAAATCTGTTTTTCTTTCTAGAGAAAAGGGGAAGGCCAGAGTGTGTTTGTTTTTTTAAAAAAAAAAAAAAAAAATAAAAAGCCATCCAGTGAGTTGAACAGAAAAGTGGGAGCCTGGAGATGTTTCTCTTCCTCACTGCCCCAGGTCATTAGTGAGCTTCTTATAGCTTTGTAGGAATCCTTCTAGTAGTCTGGACTTCCTTTCCCTGCCTGGGTAGCAGGGAAGCCTTACTACTGCTTAAACAGATTTCAAGCCTCACTAAAATTTGCAAGGTGGTTTGAGAGTCTCTGGAAGCTGTGGTGCACAGTTGTCAGTACTAAAACTGGTCACTGGAAGTATATAAAAACCTAACAATCTCTCCAGTACCTCAGTGGACCATGTAAGTCTGTGGAGGTTTATCTCTCTGCTGTCTGAGGTCCTCATCCCTTTCTTTTACGGGCATTTGTTCCCTCATTGTTGGCAATTCATGTAAGAGCTCCAAGTCGTGCTACATATCGCTGTCACTTATCTCCGATTATCTCCGTTGTCTGCCACAAGGTTAAACGTTTGAGGTTTGAAGGCAACAGAATTGCCTTGTGTGAGAGACGGCCTCTTTTTGCCCTGTTAGCTGCAAAGGTTGAAGCAATCACTCAGCTTACACTGCACTTAATGTTTGAGACTTTTACCTACAACTTACTAGAGCTTCTCCATGTCATTCTTTCACAGACTTCAAACTAGTCAGTCTTGCACTTGCAGTGCATTAGATTGTGTCCTTCTTGGTGAATGTCTGGGTGTTTCTACCACTCAATACAATTTCACAATACAAGATTCAGCGCTGTTATATTTTTGTGCTAAAAATTCATTTTCTATACTTTGCTTTCAGTCATGCTACGTACTCTGTAGGAACCTAAAAAATTTGCTTAATTTAGTGCCCACGTTATACTTAATGAATTAGAGCATGTGACAGAACGGTTTTCTCCTCCTGCTTAGGGCTTGAATGTTACTGGCCTTTTCAGGGGACGGGGAGAAGTAAATTCATAGTAGTCATGTGGCAGTTACGGGAAGTTTAATCAGGTAGTCTACTTTCCTGTCATCTTGCTGATTTCTATGATTTTGAATGGCATCTTGTTTGTGTTGATTGATAAATCTTTTGGGAGCAGCTTGGCCTTTGTTAGGAGTAACTTGTTGCTTCTAATTTCAGTGAGCTAAATGCCATCTTGGAGTCTTGTTAGATCAAGTAATAAGCTCTTTCTATACAAAAAAGAAATTCTATTGGAACAAAAACTTCAGACTATTATTGTAATCCCTCAGGATAGACTAAGAAAGGGTGTGAAGACTGAACGATGGAAATAATAGGAAAAGTATTTCATCTTTATTAGTAGCTTGCTTTCCTCACCTCATTCCAGAGTAGCTGTAGCTGTTTTCTTACTAGCCTTTGGATCAAGACTGAGAGACTAGAGAGCTTCTGAATGCCAGTTAAACTTAGAGCATTAACCACTTCAGTGACTAAAACACCTCTGAGGCAGGAAGGACCTGATTATAGAACTGATGAGATGGATTAATTGTTTCTTATATTCAGATGCTGGCAGAAGAAAAGAACATTTCTGCCAGATATGCAGAGGAAAGAGATCGTGTTGAAGCAGAGGCAAGGGAGAAGGAAACCAAAGCACTGTCTCTGGCTCGGGCTTTGGAAGAAGCCCTGGAAGCTAAGGAAGAGTTTGAAAGACAGAACAAACAGTTGCGGGCAGATATGGAAGACTTAATGAGCTCGAAAGATGATGTGGGCAAAAATGTAAGTAACTTTCCAGACCCTATTTTGTTATGAACTGCACAGGGAACAACACAGGAAAATTCCCTGGTTGGAGAAGTGTTTTTGACACAAATATGGAACGTTTTGAGGCTGATTTGTAACCCAGAATTCTGGAGGAATTAATGCTCAGAACACGAGGGTGGTCTCTATTAAGATGAGGCCTGTTCAAAAGATGTGAAGACTTGGAGAGCAGCAGTTGCTGGCCCAATGCCTAATGGCACTTGTGCTGGATTTAAGAGCTTGTCTTACTACTACTACTTTTTCTCTGTGAATATTGCACAGCTCATCTCTCCATTCATCTGCACGGATGTTTGTTTGGTTCTCTAATCTGTATCTTAGAGATGCTGCTCTCCCTGTTCTGACTGTCCAGTTTGGAGCATCACAAAGTGTAGTGTACTGAGTTCATATAATGTCTACTTTTGCTGTTAACTGCTGATTTTGAGAGGGTCTGATTAATGTTTGTGGCTTAGGTCCATGAACTGGAGAAATCAAAAAGAACTTTAGAGCAACAGGTTGAAGAGATGAGGACTCAGCCTGAGGAACTGGAAGATGAACTGCAGGCCACAGAAGATGCTGAACTTTGTTTGGAGGTGAACATGCAAGCTATGAAAGCCCAGTTTGAGAGAGATCTGCAAGCCAGAGATGAACAGAATGAAGAGAAAAAGAGGATGCTGGTTAAACAAGTGTGTATCTTACTGTGCTTCACAGTGGGAAGGGCGTGATGATCTTTTGACAAAGCTCTATGGCTTTGAGAACTTGCTACCAGGAAAATAAAACTCTGTGCTTAAAGATCCCATCCTATAGAAGTCCCAAGCACGGATCTTTACCAACAATACAATAGGTCTTGTGGTGGATTAGCTACTGTTAATGTTAGTCTGCCAGTGATGGTCCTCCAATTCAACTGTACCTTGCCTCAAAAGCACTCAACATGCAAGTAGATTGGGCTGTTGCTGCATGGGTGTCCTTCAAGCCCGTCCTGTTTGGTGTACAGCAACGAATCCATGGATGCCGACATAGACTGAAAGACTGTAATTAAGTGAACAGTTTCTTAAATGAAAAACGTAGCAAAGATTCCAGATTTGCCAGACTTGAGTCTCTTCAGATCTGCCTTATGATACTAGAATTCTAAAGAAATGCCTTTAAAATTTCATGCTTGTAGGAGAAGATAGATCTAAATTAACATTTCTAAAGCTTTAAGGAAAAAGCACGTAATATTTCAAGATTTATCACAAGAAAACAAAAACTTACTGAGAATCACCTGTATAGAGATCTCCTAGAAATAAATAAAAGCATTGACCTGGAAGGCTTTTGAAGTTCCCTGCAATGCTGAATTGCTATTGTCTTGCACGGGACAAGAGCTCCTGACCTGGCATGAGGAGGGAGGCTTGATTCAAAAGAAACATATTCCTTCATGTTGGCAACCTGTGGCACTTCTGGCTCACTTTTATTGTTGTAAGAGTTCATCTTAGTTCTTGTTAGCTGCTTTCTTAGATACTTTGCTTCTCTGTTTTCTTTTGAAAAAAAGAAAAGTTGTTGGTGTATACATTCTAGTAGCACATCTGTTTCAAAGAGAATTATTTCTTTTTTTTTTTCTTGAGAATGTGTGGTGATTCTATGTCGTATTTTCCTCTTAGTGGTTCGATCAGAATTAGCAACATCTGCCCCCAAGTCATACCTAAATGTAGACAGATGTACTGGGCCAGAAGCTGATCATGAAGCAGCTGAACAGATGAAATGGAAATGCTTCAGATGCTGAGCTCTTTTCTTTATTTTCCTTTTGTCAGTTCAGAGATCTCTGCTTCCAGTTTGTGGATTTTTTTGCCGTCTGCAGTGTCTTCCCATGTAGCTTGAGTTCTGTAGGCTCTTCGAATCAAGTAATGCTAATTCTGATCTGCAAAGGCCTTTTGGATTCATCAGCCGTTTTGTTAGGATTTTGTGTTTGCTCTGTTCCTGGAGCTTGAGCCTGTTAAATCCCTTGATTTCACAGGTGCGAGAGCTGGAGGCAGAACTGGAAGATGAGCGCAAACAGAGGGCTCTTGCTGTGGCAGCCAAGAAGAAAATGGAGATGGATATGAAAGACCTGGAAGGTCAGACAGAAGCTGCAAACAAGGCTCGAGATGAAGCAAGCAAACAGCTACTTAAGCTCCAGGTAGGCACAGCAAATCAGCTGAGCTACTTTCCCTCCTGCTGACAGTCTGTCAAGGGTGCTGCTTTTCGTTACATGCATTTGTAGTGTGAAGGCAAGAAGGAGTATCAGACTCAGCTATGCTGGCACACGTCACAGTATCTGGCCTGAACTTATCAGACGCTCAAAACTCCTCTCATCCTTTTGTTGCTAAGGAGTTAAGATTGTCCCCCACGTACTTCTATTCAATAGTCATCATTTTCAACGCTTTGCATAAGGATTTACTGAGGATTGCTTTTGAGGCTGAATCTTTAAAATTTATGGTTGTTTGTATCTTTGAATTTACTGATTTCAGCTCAGCTCTTGCTGATTGCTACTTCCTCTAGTTGAGGAAGCCAAAAATGTTCCAGAGAAATAGGAGGAGTAAATTTTAGTTGCTTTGAAAAAGCTCCAAGATGCCTATTCTTTTTAGATTGGCAAGAAGAATCCAGTACTTGTGTCAAGGATTTATTTCCCATTCCCAGAGAAATACTCCGTCTTTAGTAGAGGTCAGTTTTCCCAAGGCTTTCAGTGCCATGGCCCAAAGCTGCAGGAGTATGAGGCCGTGGCAAGACCATGTAAAGCATAGAGCAAACTGCATTGCCTTTCTGCCCTGTCCACTCTATTCCTTGGCAATCCTACTTCAACTGAACTGAATGAGGGCAATTCTGGAACTTGGTCCAGGCGCTGGATGAGAAGGGAATGGAGATTAAAGCAAGAAATGCTGGTACCTAGCAGTAGCGGCTTCTCTATTCCCAGAGGCTGAGTCAGTTACAGAGTTCATACCTGATCTCTGTACACTTTCATGCAAGCACCTGAAATAAGTGATCTCATGATTAGTGGTATTGCGAAGATGCAGGTACAACTTAAATGCAGTTTCTCCAGCCTTATTCTTTTAGCATCTGAAGTCAAACTTGTGTGAATTAAGATATCAGTCTGTGTTAAGTGTCTTACGGGAAGGATAAGTATGTGCTTCTACGTTATATGTGCAAAATGGTGAATTGTGGTACTTCTACACTGAGAAGTTTCTTACCTTGAGTACTTGTAATAGGTTTTATCAGTCAATTTAAGTAAATAGGTTTGTTTTTTTCCAAGACAATTGCAAGAGCATTACCTATCTACTACAAAGGTATCTCTACTACCTCTACTAGAGGTTTTTTCCTACAAGAAATATACTAATAAATGAAGTGAAGTCTTCTAATGGGATATTTCTGATGAGGAGTGAGTGATGGAAAGATGAGAAAATGAAGGGTTTAGACTGAAAGAGGGTAGATTTAAATTGGATATAAGAAAGAAATTCTTCACTCTGAGGGTGATGAGGCACTGGCCCAGGTTGCCCAGAGAAGCTGTGGCTGCCCCCTCCCTGGCAGTGTTCAAGGCCAGGTTGGATGGGGCTTTGAGCAGCCTGGAAGGTGTCTCTGCCCATGGCAGAGGGATAGAACTCTGATCTTTAAAGGTCCTGTCCAACCCAAACCATTCTATAATTCTATGAAAATAAGAACTGAAAATAAATATATTTAAGTGGAATGAAGCCACTTTAGGAGGAAGGTCTTGCCTCCTAAGGGCAAAAAAGCTTCAGAGCTACTAATAAATCTTGTGGTTGTCCTGCTGTATCATGGCTTATTCTTTCCTCTGCTCTCCAATTGCAGGCTGAAATGAAAGACTACCAGCGGGAGCTAGAAGAAGCCCTTGCATCCAGAGATGAGATCTTTGCACAGTCCAAAGAAAGTGAAAAGAAGCTCAAAGGTCTTGAAGCAGAAATACTCCAGCTCCAAGAGGTGAGATTGAAATCCAAGAAATCTGTTTTTCTTTCTAGAGAAAAGGGGAAGGCCAGAGTGTGTTTGTTTTTTTAAAAAAAAAAAAAAAAAATAAAAAGCCATCCAGTGAGTTGAACAGAAAAGTGGGAGCCTGGAGATGTTTCTCTTCCTCACTGCCCCAGGTCATTAGTGAGCTTCTTATAGCTTTGTAGGAATCCTTCTAGTAGTCTGGACTTCCTTTCCCTGCCTGGGTAGCAGGGAAGCCTTACTACTGCTTAAACAGATTTCAAGCCTCACTAAAATTTGCAAGGTGGTTTGAGAGTCTCTGGAAGCTGTGGTGCACAGTTGTCAGTACTAAAACTGGTCACTGGAAGTATATAAAAACCTAACAATCTCTCCAGTACCTCAGTGGACCATGTAAGTCTGTGGAGGTTTATCTCTCTGCTGTCTGAGGTCCTCATCCCTTTCTTTTACGGGCATTTGTTCCCTCATTGTTGGCAATTCATGTAAGAGCTCCAAGTCGTGCTACATATCGCTGTCACTTATCTCCGATTATCTCCGTTGTCTGCCACAAGGTTAAACGTTTGAGGTTTGAAGGCAACAGAATTGCCTTGTGTGAGAGACGGCCTCTTTTTGCCCTGTTAGCTGCAAAGGTTGAAGCAATCACTCAGCTTACACTGCACTTAATGTTTGAGACTTTTACCTACAACTTACTAGAGCTTCTCCATGTCATTCTTTCACAGACTTCAAACTAGTCAGTCTTGCACTTGCAGTGCATTAGATTGTGTCCTTCTTGGTGAATGTCTGGGTGTTTCTACCACTCAATACAATTTCACAATACAAGATTCAGCGCTGTTATATTTTTGTGCTAAAAATTCATTTTCTATACTTTGCTTTCAGTCATGCTACGTACTCTGTAGGAACCTAAAAAATTTGCTTAATTTAGTGCCCACGTTATACTTAATGAATTAGAGCATGTGACAGAACGGTTTTCTCCTCCTGCTTAGGGCTTGAATGTTACTGGCCTTTTCAGGGGACGGGGAGAAGTAAATTCATAGTAGTCATGTGGCAGTTACGGGAAGTTTAATCAGGTAGTCTACTTTCCTGTCATCTTGCTGATTTCTATGATTTTGAATGGCATCTTGTTTGTGTTGATTGATAAATCTTTTGGGAGCAGCTTGGCCTTTGTTAGGAGTAACTTGTTGCTTCTAATTTCAGTGAGCTAAATGCCATCTTGGAGTCTTGTTAGATCAAGTAATAAGCTCTTTCTATACAAAAAAGAAATTCTATTGGAACAAAAACTTCAGACTATTATTGTAATCCCTCAGGATAGACTAAGAAAGGGTGTGAAGACTGAACGATGGAAATAATAGGAAAAGTATTTCATCTTTATTAGTAGCTTGCTTTCCTCACCTCATTCCAGAGTAGCTGTAGCTGTTTTCTTACTAGCCTTTGGATCAAGACTGAGAGACTAGAGAGCTTCTGAATGCCAGTTAAACTTAGAGCATTAACCACTTCAGTGACTAAAACACCTCTGAGGCAGGAAGGACCTGATTATAGAACTGATGAGATGGATTAATTGTTTCTTATATTCAGATGCTGGCAGAAGAAAAGAACATTTCTGCCAGATATGCAGAGGAAAGAGATCGTGCTGAAGCAGAGGCAAGGGAGAAGGAAACCAAAGCACTGTCTCTGGCTCGGGCTTTGGAAGAAGCCCTGGAAGCTAAGGAAGAGTTTGAAAGACAGAACCAACTGTTGCGGGCAGATATGGAAGACTTAATGAGCTCGAAAGATGATGTGGGCAAAAATGTAAGTAACTTTCCAGACCCTATTTTGTTATGAACTGCACAGGGAACAACACAGGAAAATTCCCTGGTTGGAGAAGTGTTTTTGACACAAATATGGAACGTTTTGAGGCTGATTTGTAACCCAGAATTCTGGAGGAATTAATGCTCAGAACAAGAGGGTGGTCTCTATTAAGATGAGGCCTGTTCAAAAGATGTGAAGACTTGGAGAGCAGCAGTTGCTGGCCAAATGCCTAATGGCACTTGTGCTGGATTTAAGAGCTTGTCTTACTACTACTACTTTTTCTCTGTGAATATTGCACAGCTCATCTCTCCATTCATCTGCACGGATGTTTGTTTGGTTCTCTAATCTGTATCTTAGAGATGCTGCTCTCCCTGTTCTTATTGTCCAGTTTGGAGCATCACAAAGTGTAGTGTACTGAGTTCATATAATGTCTACTTTTGCTGTTAACTGCTGATTTTGAGAGGGTCTGATTAATGTTTGTGGCTTAGGTCCATGAACTGGAGAAATCAAAAAGAACTTTAGAGCTACAGGTTGAAGAGATGACGACTCAGCTTGAGGAACTGGAAGATGAACTGCAGGCCACAGAAGATGCTGAACTTCGTTTGGAGGTGAACATGCAAGCTATGAAAGCCCAGTTTGAGAGAGATCTGCAAGCCAGAGATGAACAGAATGAAGAGAAAAAGAGGATGCTGGTTAAACAAGTATGTATCTTACTGTGCTTCATAGTGGGAAGGGCGTGATGTTCTTTTGACAAAGCTCTATGGCTTTGAGAACTTGCTACCAGGAAAATAAAACTCTGTGCTTAAAGATCCCATCCTATAGAAGTCCCAAGCACGGATCTTTACCCACAATACAATAGGTCTTGTTGTGGATTAGCCACTATTCATGTTAGTCTGCCAGTGATGGTCCTCCAATTCAACTGTACCTTGCCTCCAAAGCACTCAACATGCAAGTAGATTGGGCTGTTGCTGCATGGGTGTCCTTCAAGCCCGTCCTGTTTGGTGTACAGCAACAAATCCATGGATGCCAACATAGACTGAAAGACTGTAATTAAGTGAACAGTTTCTTAAATGAAAAACGTAGCAAAGATTCCAGATTTGCCAGACTTGAGTCTCTTCAGATCTGCCTTATGATACTAGAATTCTAAAGAAATGCCTTTAAAATTTCATGCTTGTAGGAGAAGATAGATCTAAATTAACATTTCTAAAGCTTTAAGGAAAAAGCACGTAATATTTCAAGATTTATCACAAGAAAACAAAAACTTACTGAGAATCACCTGTATAGAGATCTCCTAGAAATAAATAAAAGCATTGACCTGGAAGGCTTTTGAAGTTCCCTGCAACGCTGAATTGCTATTGTCTTGCACTGGACAAGAGCTCCTGACCTGGCATGAGGAGGGAGGCTTGATTCAAAAGAAACATATTCCTTCATGTTGGTAACCTGTGGCACTTCTGGCTCACTTTTATTGTTGTATGAGTTCATCTTAGTTCTTGTTAGCTGCTTTCTTAGATACTTTGCTTCTCTGTTTTCTTTTGAAAAAAAGAAAAGTTGTTGGTGTATACATTCTAGTAGCACATCTGTTTCAAAGAGAATTATTTCTTTTTTTTTTTCTTGAGAATGTGTGGTGATTCTATGTCGTATTTTCCTCTTAGTGGTTCGATCAGAATTAGCAACATCTGCCCCCAAGTCATACCTAAATGTAGACAGATGTACTGGGCCAGAAGCTGATCATGAAGCAGCTGAACAGATGAAATGGAAATGCTTCAGATGCTGAGCTCTTTTCTTTATTTTCCTTTTGTCAGTTCAGAGATCTCTGCTTCCAGTTTGTGGATTTTTTTGCCGTCTGCAGTGTCTTCCCATGTAGCTTGAGTTCTGTAGGCTCTTCGAATCGAGTAATGCTAATTCTGATCTGCAAAGGCCTTTTGGATTCATCAGCCGTTTTGTTAGGATTTTGTGTTTGCTCTGTTCCTGGAGCTTGAGCCTGTTAAATCCCTTGATTTCACAGGTGCGAGAGCTGGAGGCAGAACTGGAAGATGAGCGCAAACAGAGGGCTCTTGCTGTGGCAGCCAAGAAGAAAATGGAGATGGATATGAAAGACCTGGAAGGTCAGACAGAAGCTGCAAACAAGGCTCGAGATGAAGCAAGCAAACAGCTACTTAAGCTCCAGGTAGGCACAGCAAATCAGCTGAGCTACTTTCCCTCCTGCTGACAGTCTGTCAAGGGTGCTGCTTTTCGTTACATGCATTTGTAGTGTGAAGGCAAGAAGGAGTATCAGACTCAGCTATGCTGGCACACGTCACAGTATCTGGCCTGAACTTATCAGACGCTCAAAACTCCTCTCATCCTTTTGTTGCTAAGGAGTTAAGATTGTCCCCCACGTACTTCTATTCAATAGTCATCATTTTCAACGCTTTGCATAAGGATTTACTGAGGATTGCTTTTGAGGCTGAATCTTTAAAATTTATGGTTGTTTGTATCTTTGAATTTACTGATTTCAGCTCAGCTCTTGCTGATTGCTACTTCCTCTAGTTGAGGAAGCCAAAAATGTTCCAGAGAAATAGGAGGAGTAAATTTTAGTTGCTTTGAAAAAGCTCCAAGATGCCTATTCTTTTTAGATTGGCAAGAAGAATCCAGTACTTGTGTCAAGGATTTATTTCCCATTCCCAGAGAAATACTCCGTCTTTAGTAGAGGTCAGTTTTCCCAAGGCTTTCAGTGCCATGGCCCAAAGCTGCAGGAGTATGAGGCCGTGGCAAGACCATGTAAAGCATAGAGCAAACTGCATTGCCTTTCTGCCCTGTCCACTCTATTCCTTGGCAATCCTACTTCAACTGAACTGAATGAGGGCAATTCTGGAACTTGGTCCAGGCGCTGGATGAGAAGGGAATGGAGATTAAAGCAAGAAATGCTGGTACCTAGCAGTAGCGGCTTCTCTATTCCCAGAGGCTGAGTCAGTTACAGAGTTCATACCTGATCTCTGTACACTTTCATGCAAGCACCTGAAATAAGTGATCTCATGATTAGTGGTATTGCGAAGATGCAGGTACAACTTAAATGCAGTTTCTCCAGCCTTATTCTTTTAGCATCTGAAGTCAAACTTGTGTGAATTAAGATATCAGTCTGTGTTAAGTGTCTTACGGGAAGGATAAGTATGTGCTTCTACGTTATATGTGCAAAATGGTGAATTGTGGTACTTCTACACTGAGAAGTTTCTTACCTTGAGTACTTGTAATAGGTTTTATCAGTCAATTTAAGTAAATAGGTTTGTTTTTTTCCAAGACAATTGCAAGAGCATTACCTATCTACTACAAAGGTATCTCTACTACCTCTACTAGAGGTTTTTTCCTACAAGAAATATACTAATAAATGAAGTGAAGTCTTCTAATGGGATATTTCTGATGAGGAGTGAGTGATGGAAAGATGAGAAAATGAAGGGTTTAGACTGAAAGAGGGTAGATTTAAATTGGATATAAGAAAGAAATTCTTCACTCTGAGGGTGATGAGGCACTGGCCCAGGTTGCCCAGAGAAGCTGTGGCTGCCCCCTCCCTGGCAGTGTTCAAGGCCAGGTTGGATGGGGCTTTGAGCAGCCTGGAAGGTGTCTCTGCCCATGGCAGAGGGATAGAACTCTGATCTTTAAAGGTCCTGTCCAACCCAAACCATTCTATAATTCTATGAAAATAAGAACTGAAAATAAATATATTTAAGTGGAATGAAGCCACTTTAGGAGGAAGGTCTTGCCTCCTAAGGGCAAAAAAGCTTCAGAGCTACTAATAAATCTTGTGGTTGTCCTGCTGTATCATGGCTTATTCTTTCCTCTGCTCTCCAATTGCAGGCTGAAATGAAAGACTACCAGCGGGAGCTAGAAGAAGCCCTTGCATCCAGAGATGAGATCTTTGCACAGTCCAAAGAAAGTGAAAAGAAGCTCAAAGGTCTTGAAGCAGAAATACTCCAGCTCCAAGAGGTGAGATTGAAATCCAAGAAATCTGTTTTTCTTTCTAGAGAAAAGGGGAAGGCCAGAGTGTGTTTGTTTTTTTAAAAAAAAATAAAAAAAATAAAAAGCCATCCAGTGAGTTGAACAGAAAAGTGGGAGCCTGGAGATGTTTCTCTTCCTCACTGCCCCAGGTCATTAGTGAGCTTCTTATAGCTTTGTAGGAATCCTTCTAGTAGTCTGGACTTCCTTTCCCTGCCTGGGTAGCAGGGAAGCCTTACTACTGCTTAAACAGATTTCAAGCCTCACTAAAATTTGCAAGGTGGTTTGAGAGTCTCTGGAAGCTGTGGTGCACAGTTGTCAGTACTAAAACTGGTCACTGGAAGTATATAAAAACCTAACAATCTCTCCAGTACCTCAGTGGACCATGTAAGTCTGTGGAGGTTTATCTCTCTGCTGTCTGAGGTCCTCATCCCTTTCTTTTACGGGCATTTGTTCCCTCATTGTTGGCAATTCATGTAAGAGCTCCAAGTCGTGCTACATATCGCTGTCACTTATCTCCGATTATCTCCGTTGTCTGCCACAAGGTTAAACGTTTGAGGTTTGAAGGCAACAGAATTGCCTTGTGTGAGAGACGGCCTCTTTTTGCCCTGTTAGCTGCAAAGGTTGAAGCAATCACTCAGCTTACACTGCACTTAATGTTTGAGACTTTTACCTACAACTTACTAGAGCTTCTCCATGTCATTCTTTCACAGACTTCAAACTAGTCAGTCTTGCACTTGCAGTGCATTAGATTGTGTCCTTCTTGGTGAATGTCTGGGTGTTTCTACCACTCAATACAATTTCACAATACAAGATTCAGCGCTGTTATATTTTTGTGCTAAAAATTCATTTTCTATACTTTGCTTTCAGTCATGCTACGTACTCTGTAGGAACCTAAAAAATTTGCTTAATTTAGTGCCCACGTTATACTTAATGAATTAGAGCATGTGACAGAACGGTTTTCTCCTCCTGCTTAGGGCTTGAATGTTACTGGCCTTTTCAGGGGACGGGGAGAAGTAAATTCATAGTAGTCATGTGGCAGTTACGGGAAGTTTAATCAGGTAGTCTACTTTCCTGTCATCTTGCTGATTTCTATGATTTTGAATGGCATCTTGTTTGTGTTGATTGATAAATCTTTTGGGAGCAGCTTGGCCTTTGTTAGGAGTAACTTGTTGCTTCTAATTTCAGTGAGCTAAATGCCATCTTGGAGTCTTGTTAGATCAAGTAATAAGCTCTTTCTATACAAAAAAGAAATTCTATTGGAACAAAAACTTCAGACTATTATTGTAATCCCTCAGGATAGACTAAGAAAGGGTGTGAAGACTGAACGATGGAAATAATAGGAAAAGTATTTCATCTTTATTAGTAGCTTGCTTTCCTCACCTCATTCCAGAGTAGCTGTAGCTGTTTTCTTACTAGCCTTTGGATCAAGACTGAGAGACTAGAGAGCTTCTGAATGCCAGTTAAACTTAGAGCATTAACCACTTCAGTGACTAAAACACCTCTGAGGCAGGAAGGACCTGATTATAGAACTGATGAGATGGATTAATTGTTTCTTATATTCAGATGCTGGCAGAAGAAAAGAACATTTCTGCCAGATATGCAGAGGAAAGAGATCGTGTTGAAGCAGAGGCAAGGGAGAAGGAAACCAAAGCACTGTCTCTGGCTCGGGCTTTGGAAGAAGCCCTGGAAGCTAAGGAAGAGTTTGAAAGACAGAACAAACAGTTGCGGGCAGATATGGAAGACTTAATGAGCTCGAAAGATGATGTGGGCAAAAATGTAAGTAACTTTCCAGACCCTATTTTGTTATGAACTGCACAGGGAACAACACAGGAAAATTCCCTGGTTGGAGAAGTGTTTTTGACACAAATATGGAACGTTTTGAGGCTGATTTGTAACCCAGAATTCTGGAGGAATTAATGCTCAGAACACGAGGGTGGTCTCTATTAAGATGAGGCCTGTTCAAAAGATGTGAAGACTTGGAGAGCAGCAGTTGCTGGCCCAATGCCTAATGGCACTTGTGCTGGATTTAAGAGCTTGTCTTACTACTACTACTTTTTCTCTGTGAATATTGCACAGCTCATCTCTCCATTCATCTGCACGGATGTTTGTTTGGTTCTCTAATCTGTATCTTAGAGATGCTGCTCTCCCTGTTCTGACTGTCCAGTTTGGAGCATCACAAAGTGTAGTGTACTGAGTTCATATAATGTCTACTTTTGCTGTTAACTGCTGATTTTGAGAGGGTCTGATTAATGTTTGTGGCTTAGGTCCATGAACTGGAGAAATCAAAAAGAACTTTAGAGCAACAGGTTGAAGAGATGAGGACTCAGCCTGAGGAACTGGAAGATGAACTGCAGGCCACAGAAGATGCTGAACTTTGTTTGGAGGTGAACATGCAAGCTATGAAAGCCCAGTTTGAGAGAGATCTGCAAGCCAGAGATGAACAGAATGAAGAGAAAAAGAGGATGCTGGTTAAACAAGTGTGTATCTTACTGTGCTTCACAGTGGGAAGGGCGTGATGATCTTTTGACAAAGCTCTATGGCTTTGAGAACTTGCTACCAGGAAAATAAAACTCTGTGCTTAAAGATCCCATCCTATAGAAGTCCCAAGCACGGATCTTTACCAACAATACAATAGGTCTTGTGGTGGATTAGCTACTGTTAATGTTAGTCTGCCAGTGATGGTCCTCCAATTCAACTGTACCTTGCCTCAAAAGCACTCAACATGCAAGTAGATTGGGCTGTTGCTGCATGGGTGTCCTTCAAGCCCGTCCTGTTTGGTGTACAGCAACGAATCCATGGATGCCGACATAGACTGAAAGACTGTAATTAAGTGAACAGTTTCTTAAATGAAAAACGTAGCAAAGATTCCAGATTTGCCAGACTTGAGTCTCTTCAGATCTGCCTTATGATACTAGAATTCTAAAGAAATGCCTTTAAAATTTCATGCTTGTAGGAGAAGATAGATCTAAATTAACATTTCTAAAGCTTTAAGGAAAAAGCACGTAATATTTCAAGATTTATCACAAGAAAACAAAAACTTACTGAGAATCACCTGTATAGAGATCTCCTAGAAATAAATAAAAGCATTGACCTGGAAGGCTTTTGAAGTTCCCTGCAACGCTGAATTGCTATTGTCTTGCACGGGACAAGAGCTCCTGACCTGGCATGAGGAGGGAGGCTTGATTCAAAAGAAACATATTCCTTCATGTTGGCAACCTGTGGCACTTCTGGCTCACTTTTATTGTTGTAAGAGTTCATCTTAGTTCTTGTTAGCTGCTTTCTTAGATACTTTGCTTCTCTGTTTTCTTTTGAAAAAAAGAAAAGTTGTTGGTGTATACATTCTAGTAGCACATCTGTTTCAAAGAGAATTATTTCTTTTTTTTTTTCTTGAGAATGTGTGGTGATTCTATGTCGTATTTTCCTCTTAGTGGTTCGATCAGAATTAGCAACATCTGCCCCCAAGTCATACCTAAATGTAGACAGATGTACTGGGCCAGAAGCTGATCATGAAGCAGCTGAACAGATGAAATGGAAATGCTTCAGATGCTGAGCTCTTTTCTTTATTTTCCTTTTGTCAGTTCAGAGATCTCTGCTTCCAGTTTGTGGATTTTTTTGCCGTCTGCAGTGTCTTCCCATGTAGCTTGAGTTCTGTAGGCTCTTCGAATCAAGTAATGCTAATTCTGATCTGCAAAGGCCTTTTGGATTCATCAGCCGTTTTGTTAGGATTTTGTGTTTGCTCTGTTCCTGGAGCTTGAGCCTGTTAAATCCCTTGATTTCACAGGTGCGAGAGCTGGAGGCAGAACTGGAAGATGAGCGCAAACAGAGGGCTCTTGCTGTGGCAGCCAAGAAGAAAATGGAGATGGATATGAAAGACCTGGAAGGTCAGACAGAAGCTGCAAACAAGGCTCGAGATGAAGCAAGCAAACAGCTACTTAAGCTCCAGGTAGGCACAGCAAATCAGCTGAGCTACTTTCCCTCCTGCTGACAGTCTGTCAAGGGTGCTGCTTTTCGTTACATGCATTTGTAGTGTGAAGGCAAGAAGGAGTATCAGACTCAGCTATGCTGGCACACGTCACAGTATCTGGCCTGAACTTATCAGACGCTCAAAACTCCTCTCATCCTTTTGTTGCTAAGGAGTTAAGATTGTCCCCCACGTACTTCTATTCAATAGTCATCATTTTCAACGCTTTGCATAAGGATTTACTGAGGATTGCTTTTGAGGCTGAATCTTTAAAATTTATGGTTGTTTGTATCTTTGAATTTACTGATTTCAGCTCAGCTCTTGCTGATTGCTACTTCCTCTAGTTGAGGAAGCCAAAAATGTTCCAGAGAAATAGGAGGAGTAAATTTTAGTTGCTTTGAAAAAGCTCCAAGATGCCTATTCTTTTTAGATTGGCAAGAAGAATCCAGTACTTGTGTCAAGGATTTATTTCCCATTCCCAGAGAAATACTCCGTCTTTAGTAGAGGTCAGTTTTCCCAAGGCTTTCAGTGCCATGGCCCAAAGCTGCAGGAGTATGAGGCCGTGGCAAGACCATGTAAAGCATAGAGCAAACTGCATTGCCTTTCTGCCCTGTCCACTCTATTCCTTGGCAATCCTACTTCAACTGAACTGAATGAGGGCAATTCTGGAACTTGGTCCAGGCGCTGGATGAGAAGGGAATGGAGATTAAAGCAAGAAATGCTGGTACCTAGCAGTAGCGGCTTCTCTATTCCCAGAGGCTGAGTCAGTTACAGAGTTCATACCTGATCTCTGTACACTTTCATGCAAGCACCTGAAATAAGTGATCTCATGATTAGTGGTATTGCGAAGATGCAGGTACAACTTAAATGCAGTTTCTCCAGCCTTATTCTTTTAGCATCTGAAGTCAAACTTGTGTGAATTAAGATATCAGTCTGTGTTAAGTGTCTTACGGGAAGGATAAGTATGTGCTTCTACGTTATATGTGCAAAATGGTGAATTGTGGTACTTCTACACTGAGAAGTTTCTTACCTTGAGTACTTGTAATAGGTTTTATCAGTCAATTTAAGTAAATAGGTTTGTTTTTTTCCAAGACAATTGCAAGAGCATTACCTATCTACTACAAAGGTATCTCTACTACCTCTACTAGAGGTTTTTTCCTACAAGAAATATACTAATAAATGAAGTGAAGTCTTCTAATGGGATATTTCTGATGAGGAGTGAGTGATGGAAAGATGAGAAAATGAAGGGTTTAGACTGAAAGAGGGTAGATTTAAATTGGATATAAGAAAGAAATTCTTCACTCTGAGGGTGATGAGGCACTGGCCCAGGTTGCCCAGAGAAGCTGTGGCTGCCCCCTCCCTGGCAGTGTTCAAGGCCAGGTTGGATGGGGCTTTGAGCAGCCTGGAAGGTGTCTCTGCCCATGGCAGAGGGATAGAACTCTGATCTTTAAAGGTCCTGTCCAACCCAAACCATTCTATAATTCTATGAAAATAAGAACTGAAAATAAATATATTTAAGTGGAATGAAGCCACTTTAGGAGGAAGGTCTTGCCTCCTAAGGGCAAAAAAGCTTCAGAGCTACTAATAAATCTTGTGGTTGTCCTGCTGTATCATGGCTTATTCTTTCCTCTGCTCTCCAATTGCAGGCTGAAATGAAAGACTACCAGCGGGAGCTAGAAGAAGCCCTTGCATCCAGAGATGAGATCTTTGCACAGTCCAAAGAAAGTGAAAAGAAGCTCAAAGGTCTTGAAGCAGAAATACTCCAGCTCCAAGAGGTGAGATTGAAATCCAAGAAATCTGTTTTTCTTTCTAGAGAAAAGGGGAAGGCCAGAGTGTGTTTGTTTTTTTAAAAAAAAAAAAAAAAATAAAAAGCCATCCAGTGAGTTGAACAGAAAAGTGGGAGCCTGGAGATGTTTCTCTTCCTCACTGCCCCAGGTCATTAGTGAGCTTCTTATAGCTTTGTAGGAATCCTTCTAGTAGTCTGGACTTCCTTTCCCTGCCTGGGTAGCAGGGAAGCCTTACTACTGCTTAAACAGATTTCAAGCCTCACTAAAATTTGCAAGGTGGTTTGAGAGTCTCTGGAAGCTGTGGTGCACAGTTGTCAGTACTAAAACTGGTCACTGGAAGTATATAAAAACCTAACAATCTCTCCAGTACCTCAGTGGACCATGTAAGTCTGTGGAGGTTTATCTCTCTGCTGTCTGAGGTCCTCATCCCTTTCTTTTACGGGCATTTGTTCCCTCATTGTTGGCAATTCATGTAAGAGCTCCAAGTCGTGCTACATATCGCTGTCACTTATCTCCGATTATCTCCGTTGTCTGCCACAAGGTTAAACGTTTGAGGTTTGAAGGCAACAGAATTGCCTTGTGTGAGAGACGGCCTCTTTTTGCCCTGTTAGCTGCAAAGGTTGAAGCAATCACTCAGCTTACACTGCACTTAATGTTTGAGACTTTTACCTACAACTTACTGGAGCTTCTCCATGTCATTCTTTCACAGACTTCAAACTAGTCAGTCTTGCACTTGCAGTGCATTAGATTGTGTCCTTCTTGGTGAATGTCTGGGTGTTTCTACCACTCAATACAATTTCACAATACAAGATTCAGCGCTGTTATATTTTTGTGCTAAAAATTCATTTTCTATACTTTGCTTTCAGTCATGCTACGTACTCTGTAGGAACCTAAAAAATTTGCTTAATTTAGTGCCCACGTTATACTTAATGAATTAGAGCATGTGACAGAACGGTTTTCTCCTCCTGCTTAGGGCTTGAATGTTACTGGCCTTTTCAGGGGACGGGGAGAAGTAAATTCATAGTAGTCATGTGGCAGTTACGGGAAGTTTAATCAGGTAGTCTACTTTCCTGTCATCTTGCTGATTTCTATGATTTTGAATGGCATCTTGTTTGTGTTGATTGATAAATCTTTTGGGAGCAGCTTGGCCTTTGTTAGGAGTAACTTGTTGCTTCTAATTTCAGTGAGCTAAATGCCATCTTGGAGTCTTGTTAGATCAAGTAATAAGCTCTTTCTATACAAAAAAGAAATTCTATTGGAACAAAAACTTCAGACTATTATTGTAATCCCTCAGGATAGACTAAGAAAGGGTGTGAAGACTGAACGATGGAAATAATAGGAAAAGTATTTCATCTTTATTAGTAGCTTGCTTTCCTCACCTCATTCCAGAGTAGCTGTAGCTGTTTTCTTACTAGCCTTTGGATCAAGACTGAGAGACTAGAGAGCTTCTGAATGCCAGTTAAACTTAGAGCATTAACCACTTCAGTGACTAAAACACCTCTGAGGCAGGAAGGACCTGATTATAGAACTGATGAGATGGATTAATTGTTTCTTATATTCAGATGCTGGCAGAAGAAAAGAACATTTCTGCCAGATATGCAGAGGAAAGAGATCGTGTTGAAGCAGAGGCAAGGGAGAAGGAAACCAAAGCACTGTCTCTGGCTCGGGCTTTGGAAGAAGCCCTGGAAGCTAAGGAAGAGTTTGAAAGACAGAACAAACAGTTGCGGGCAGATATGGAAGACTTAATGAGCTCGAAAGATGATGTGGGCAAAAATGTAAGTAACTTTCCAGACCCTATTTTGTTATGAACTGCACAGGGAACAACACAGGAAAATTCCCTGGTTGGAGAAGTGTTTTTGACACAAATATGGAACGTTTTGAGGCTGATTTGTAACCCAGAATTCTGGAGGAATTAATGCTCAGAACACGAGGGTGGTCTCTATTAAGATGAGGCCTGTTCAAAAGATGTGAAGACTTGGAGAGCAGCAGTTGCTGGCCCAATGCCTAATGGCACTTGTGCTGGATTTAAGAGCTTGTCTTACTACTACTACTTTTTCTCTGTGAATATTGCACAGCTCATCTCTCCATTCATCTGCACGGATGTTTGTTTGGTTCTCTAATCTGTATCTTAGAGATGCTGCTCTCCCTGTTCTGACTGTCCAGTTTGGAGCATCACAAAGTGTAGTGTACTGAGTTCATATAATGTCTACTTTTGCTGTTAACTGCTGATTTTGAGAGGGTCTGATTAATGTTTGTGGCTTAGGTCCATGAACTGGAGAAATCAAAAAGAACTTTAGAGCAACAGGTTGAAGAGATGAGGACTCAGCCTGAGGAACTGGAAGATGAACTGCAGGCCACAGAAGATGCTGAACTTTGTTTGGAGGTGAACATGCAAGCTATGAAAGCCCAGTTTGAGAGAGATCTGCAAGCCAGAGATGAACAGAATGAAGAGAAAAAGAGGATGCTGGTTAAACAAGTGTGTATCTTACTGTGCTTCACAGTGGGAAGGGCGTGATGATCTTTTGACAAAGCTCTATGGCTTTGAGAACTTGCTACCAGGAAAATAAAACTCTGTGCTTAAAGATCCCATCCTATAGAAGTCCCAAGCACGGATCTTTACCAACAATACAATAGGTCTTGTGGTGGATTAGCTACTGTTAATGTTAGTCTGCCAGTGATGGTCCTCCAATTCAACTGTACCTTGCCTCAAAAGCACTCAACATGCAAGTAGATTGGGCTGTTGCTGCATGGGTGTCCTTCAAGCCCGTCCTGTTTGGTGTACAGCAACGAATCCATGGATGCCGACATAGACTGAAAGACTGTAATTAAGTGAACAGTTTCTTAAATGAAAAACGTAGCAAAGATTCCAGATTTGCCAGACTTGAGTCTCTTCAGATCTGCCTTATGATACTAGAATTCTAAAGAAATGCCTTTAAAATTTCATGCTTGTAGGAGAAGATAGATCTAAATTAACATTTCTAAAGCTTTAAGGAAAAAGCACGTAATATTTCAAGATTTATCACAAGAAAACAAAAACTTACTGAGAATCACCTGTATAGAGATCTCCTAGAAATAAATAAAAGCATTGACCTGGAAGGCTTTTGAAGTTCCCTGCAATGCTGAATTGCTATTGTCTTGCACTGGACAAGAGCTCCTGACCTGGCATGAGGAGGGAGGCTTGATTCAAAAGAAACATATTCCTTCATGTTGGCAACCTGTGGCACTTCTGGCTCACTTTTATTGTTGTAAGAGTTCATCTTAGTTCTTGTTAGCTGCTTTCTTAGATACTTTGCTTCTCTGTTTTCTTTTGAAAAAAAGAAAAGTTGTTGGTGTATACATTCTAGTAGCACATCTGTTTCAAAGAGAATTATTTCTTTTTTTTTTTCTTGAGAATGTGTGGTGATTCTATGTCGTATTTTCCTCTTAGTGGTTCGATCAGAATTAGCAACATCTGCCCCCAAGTCATACCTAAATGTAGACAGATGTACTGGGCCAGAAGCTGATCATGAAGTAGCTGAACAGATGAAATGGAAATGCTTCAGATGCTGAGCTCTTTTCTTTATTTTCCTTTTGTCAGTTCAGAGATCTCTGCTTCCAGTTTGTGGATTTTTTTGCCGTCTGCAGTGTCTTCCCATGTAGCTTGAGTTCTGTAGGCTCTTCGAATCGAGTAATGCTAATTCTGATCTGCAAAGGCCTTTTGGATTCATCAGCCATTTTGTTAGGATTTTGTGTTTGCTCTGTTCCTGGAGCTTGAGCCTGTTAAATCCCTTGATTTCACAGGTGCGAGAGCTGGAGGCAGAACTGGAAGATGAGTGCAAACAGAGGGCTCTTGCTGTGGCAGCCAAGAAGGAAATGGAGATGGATATGAAAGACCTGGAAGGTCAGATAGAAGCTGCAAACAAGGCTCGAGATGAAGCAATCAAACAGCTCCGTAAGCTCCAGGTAGGCACAGCAAATCAGCTGAGCTGCTTTCCCTCCTGCTGACAGTCTGTCAAGGGTGCTGCTTTTCGTTACATGCATTTGTAGTGTGAAGGCAAGAAGGAGTATCAGACTCAGCTATGCTGGCACACGTCACAGTATCTGGCCTGAACTTATCAGACGCTCAAAACTCCTCTCATCCTTTTGTTGCTAAGGAGTTAAGATTGTCCCCCACATACTTCTATTCTATAGTCATCATTTTCAACGCTTTGCGTAAGGATTTACTGAGGATTGCTTTTGAGGCTGAATCTTTAAAATTTATGGTTGTTTGTATCTTTGAATTTACTGATTTCAGCTCAGCTCTTGCTGATTGCTACTTCCTCTAGTTGAGGAAGCCAAAAATGCTGCAGAGAAATAGGAGGAGTAAATTTTAGTTGCTTTGAAAAAGCTCCAAGATGCCTATTCTTTTTAGATTGGCAAGAAGAATCCAGTACTTGTGTCAAGGATTTATTTCCCATTCCCAGAGAAATACTCCGTCTTTAGTAGAGGTCAGTTTTCCCAAGGCTTTCAGTGCCATGGCCCAAAGCTGCAGGAGTATGAGGCCGTGGCAAGACCATGTAAAGCATAGAGCAAACTGCATTGCCTTTCTGCCCTGTCCACTCTATTCCTTGGCAATCCTACTTCAACTGAATGAGGGCAATTTTGGAACTTGGTCCAGGCGCTGGATGAGAAGGGAATGGAGATTAAAGCAAGAAATGCTGGTACCTAGCAGTAGCGGCTTCTCTATTCCCAGAGGCTGAGTCAGTTACAGAGTTCATACCTGATCTCTGTACACTTTCATGCAAGCACCTGAAATAAGTGATCTCATGATTAGTGGTATTGCGAAGATGCAGGTACAACTTAAATGCAGTTTCTCCAGCCTTATTCTTTTAGCATCCGAAGTCAAACTTGTGTGAATTAAGATATCAGTCTGTGTTAAGTGTCTTACGGGAAGGATAAGTATGTGCTTCTACGTTATATGTGCAAAATGGTGAATTGTGGTACTTCTACACTGAGAAGTTTCTTACCTTGAGTACTTGTAATA
Organism: Opisthocomus hoazin; assembly: GCF_030867145.1. Taxonomy (NCBI): domain Eukaryota; kingdom Metazoa; phylum Chordata; class Aves; order Opisthocomiformes; family Opisthocomidae; genus Opisthocomus; species Opisthocomus hoazin. The sequence continues at coordinate 4,876,135 of NC_134426.1, read as the reverse complement.
GGTTTTATCAGTCAATTTAAGTAAATAGGTTTGTTTTTTTCCAAGACAATTGCAAGAGCATTACCTATCTACTACAAAGGTATCTCTACTACCTCTACTAGAGGTTTTTTCCTACAAGAAATCTACTAATAAATGAAGTGAAGTCTTCTAATGGGATATTTCTGATGAGGAGTGAGTGATGGAAAGATGAGAAAATGAAGGGTTTAGACTGAAAGAGGGTAGATTTAAATTGGATATAAGAAAGAAATTCTTCACTCTGAGGGTGATGAGGCACTGGCCCAGGTTGCCCAGAGAAGCTGTGGCTGCCCCCTCCCTGGCAGTGTTCAAGGCCAGGTTGGATGGGGCTTTGAGCAGCCTGGAAGGTGTCTCTGCCCGTGGCAGAGGGATAGAACTCTGATCTTTAAAGGTCCTGTCCAACCCAAACCATTCTATAATTCTATGAAAATAAGAACTGAAAATAAATATATTTAAGTGGAATGAAGCCACTTTAGGAGGAAGGTCTTGCCTCCTAAGGGCAAAAAAGCTTCAGAGCTACTAATAAATCTTGTGGTTGTCCTGCTGTATCATGGCTTATTCTTTCCTCTGCTCTCCAATTGCAGGCTGAAATGAAAGACTACCAGCGGGAGCTAGAAGAAGCCCTTGCATCCAGAGATGAGATCTTTGCACAGTCCAAAGAAAGTGAAAAGAAGCTCAAAGGTCTTGAAGCAGAAATACTCCAGCTCCAAGAGGTGAGATTGAAATCCAAGAAATCTGTTTTTCTTTCTAGAGAAAAGGGGAAGGCCAGAGTGTGTTTGTTTTTTTAAAAAAAAAAAAAAAAATAAAAAGCCATCCAGTGAGTTGAACAGAAAAGTGGGAGCCTGGAGATGTTTCTCTTCCTCACTGCCCCAGGTCATTAGTGAGCTTCTTATAGCTTTGTAGGAATCCTTCTAGTAGTCTGGACTTCCTTTCCCTGCCTGGGTAGCAGGGAAGCCTTACTACTGCTTAAACAGATTTCAAGCCTCACTAAAATTTGCAAGGTGGTTTGAGAGTCTCTGGAAGCTGTGGTGCACAGTTGTCAGTACTAAAACTGGTCACTGGAAGTATATAAAAACCTAACAATCTCTCCAGTACCTCAGTGGACCATGTAAGTCTGTGGAGGTTTATCTCTCTGCTGTCTGAGGTCCTCATCCCTTTCTTTTACGGGCATTTGTTCCCTCATTGTTGGCAATTCATGTAAGAGCTCCAAGTCGTGCTACATATCGCTGTCACTTATCTCCGATTATCTCCGTTGTCTGCCACAAGGTTAAACGTTTGAGGTTTGAAGGCAACAGAATTGCCTTGTGTGAGAGACGGCCTCTTTTTGCCCTGTTAGCTGCAAAGGTTGAAGCAATCACTCAGCTTACACTGCACTTAATGTTTGAGACTTTTACCTACAACTTACTAGAGCTTCTCCATGTCATTCTTTCACAGACTTCAAACTAGTCAGTCTTGCACTTGCAGTGCATTAGATTGTGTCCTTCTTGGTGAATGTCTGGGTGTTTCTACCACTCAATACAATTTCACAATACAAGATTCAGCGCTGTTATATTTTTGTGCTAAAAATTCATTTTCTATACTTTGCTTTCAGTCATGCTACGTACTCTGTAGGAACCTAAAAAATTTGCTTAATTTAGTGCCCACGTTATACTTAATGAATTAGAGCATGTGACAGAATGGTTTTCTCCTCCTGCTTAGGGCTTGAATGTTACTGGCCTTTTCAGGGGACGGGGAGAAGTAAATTCATAGTAGTCATGTGGCAGTTACGGGAAGTTTAATCAGGTAGTCTACTTTCCTGTCATCTTGCTGATTTCTATGATTTTGAATGGCATCTTGTTTGTGTTGATTGATAAATCTTTTGGGAGCAGCTTGGCCTTTGTTAGGAGTAACTTGTTGCTTCTAATTTCAGTGAGCTAAATGCCATCTTGGAGTCTTGTTAGATCAAGTAATAAGCTCTTTCTATACAAAAAAGAAATTCTATTGGAACAAAAACTTCAGACTATTATTGTAATCCCTCAGGATAGACTAAGAAAGGGTGTGAAGACTGAACGATGGAAATAATAGGAAAAGTATTTCATCTTTATTAGTAGCTTGCTTTCCTCACCTCATTCCAGAGTAGCTGTAGCTGTTTTCTTACTAGCCTTTGGATCAAGACTGAGAGACTAGAGAGCTTCTGAATGCCAGTTAAACTTAGAGCATTAACCACTTCAGTGACTAAAACACCTCTGAGGCAGGAAGGACCTGATTATAGAACTGATGAGATGGATTAATTGTTTCTTATATTCAGATGCTGGCAGAAGAAAAGAACATTTCTGCCAGATATGCAGAGGAAAGAGATCGTGCTGAAGCAGAGGCAAGGGAGAAGGAAACCAAAGCACTGTCTCTGGCTCGGGCTTTGGAAGAAGCCCTGGAAGCTAAGGAAGAGTTTGAAAGACAGAACAAACAGTTGCGGGCAGATATGGAAGACTTAATGAGCTCGAAAGATGATGTGGGCAAAAATGTAAGTAACTTTCCAGACCCTATTTTGTTATGAACTGCACAGGGAACAACACAGGAAAATTCCCTGGTTGGAGAAGTGTTTTTGACACAAATATGGAACGTTTTGAGGCTGATTTGTAACCCAAAATTCTGGAGGAATTAATGCTCAGAACACGAGGGTGGTCTCTATTAAGATGAGGCCTGTTCAAAAGATGTGAAGACTTGGAGAGCAGCAGTTGCTGGCCCAATGCCTAATGGCACTTGTGCTGGATTTAAGAGCTTGTCTTACTACTACTACTTTTTCTCTGTGAATATTGCACAGCTCATCTCTCCATTCATCTGCATGGATGTTTGTTTGGTTCTCTAATCTGTATCTTAGAGATGCTGCTCTCCCTGTTCTGACTGTCCAGTTTGGAGCATCACAAAGTGTAGTGTACTGAGTTCATATAATGTCTACTTTTGCTGTTAACTGCTGATTTTGAGAGGGTCTGATTAATGTTTGTGGCTTAGGTCCATGAACTGGAGAAATCAAAAAGAACTTTAGAGCTACAGGTTGAAGAGATGACGACTCAGCTTGAGGAACTGGAAGATGAACTGCAGGCCACAGAAGATGCTGAACTTCGTTTGGAGGTGAACATGCAAGCTATGAAAGCCCAGTTTGAGAGAGATCTGCAAGCCAGAGATGAACAGAATGAAGAGAAAAAGAGGATGCTGGTTAAACAAGTATGTATCTTACTGTGCTTCATAGTGGGAAGGGCGTGATGTTCTTTTGACAAAGCTCTATGGCTTTGAGAACTTGCTACCAGGAAAATAAAACTCTGTGCTTAAAGATCCCATCCTATAGAAGTCCCAAGCACGGATCTTTACCCACAATACAATAGGTCTTGTTGTGGATTAGCCACTATTCATGTTAGTCTGCCAGTGATGGTCCTCCAATTCAACTGTACCTTGCCTCCAAAGCACTCAACATGCAAGTAGATTTGGCTGTTGCTGCATGGGTGTCCTTCAAGCCCGTCCTGTTTGGTGTACAGCAACAAATCCATGGATGCCGACATAGACTGAAAGACTGTAATTAAGTGAACAGTTTCTTAAATGAAAAACGTAGCAAAGATTCCAGATTTGCCAGACTTGAGTCTCTTCAGATCTGCCTTATGATACTAGAATTCTAAAGAAATGCCTTTAAAATTTCATGCTTGTAGGAGAAGATAGATCTAAATTAACATTTCTAAAGCTTTAAGGAAAAAGCACGTAATATTTCAAGATTTATCACAAGAAAACAAAAACTTACTGAGAATCACCTGTATAGAGATCTCCTAGAAATAAATAAAAGCATTGACCTGGAAGTCTTTTGAAGTTCCCTGCAATGCTGAATTGCTATTGTCTTGCACGGGACAAGAGCTCCTGACCTGGCATGAGGAGGGAGGCTTGATTCAAAAGAAACATATTCCTTCATGTTGGCAACCTGTGGCACTTCTGGCTCACTTTTATTGTTGTATGAGTTCATCTTAGTTCTTGTTAGCTGCTTTCTTAGATACTTTGCTTCTCTGTTTTCTTTTGAAAAAAAGAAAAGTTGTTGGTGTATACATTCTAGTAGCACATCTGTTTCAAAGAGAATTATTTCTTTTTTTTTTTCTTGAGAATGTGTGGTGATTCTATGTCGTATTTTCCTCTTAGTGGTTCGATCAGAATTAGCAACATCTGCCCCCAAGTCATACCTAAATGTAGACAGATGTACTGGGCCAGAAGCTGATCATGAAGTAGCTGAACAGATGAAATGGAAATGCTTCAGATGCTGAGCTCTTTTCTTTATTTTCCTTTTGTCAGTTCAGAGATCTCTGCTTCCAGTTTGTGGATTTTTTTGCCGTCTGCAGTGTCTTCCCATGTAGCTTGAGTTCTGTAGGCTCTTCGAATCGAGTAATGCTAATTCTGATCTGCAAAGGCCTTTTGGATTCATCAGCCGTTTTGTTAGGATTTTGTGTTTGCTCTGTTCCTGGAGCTTGAGCCTGTTAAATCCCTTGATTTCACAGGTGCGAGAGCTGGAGGCAGAACTGGAAGATGAGTGCAAACAGAGGGCTCTTGCTGTGGCAGCCAAGAAGGAAATGGAGATGGATATGAAAGACCTGGAAGGTCAGATAGAAGCTGCAAACAAGGCTCGAGATGAAGCAATCAAACAGCTCCGTAAGCTCCAGGTAGGCACAGCAAATCAGCTGAGCTGCTTTCCCTCCTGCTGACAGTCTGTCAAGGGTGCTGCTTTTCGTTACATGCATTTGTAGTGTGAAGGCAAGAAGGAGTATCAGACTCAGCTATGCTGGCACACGTCACAGTATCTGGCCTGAACTTATCAGACGCTCAAAACTCCTCTCATCCTTTTGTTGCTAAGGAGTTAAGATTGTCCCCCACATACTTCTATTCTATAGTCATCATTTTCAACGCTTTGCGTAAGGATTTACTGAGGATTGCTTTTGAGGCTGAATCTTTAAAATTTATGGTTGTTTGTATCTTTGAATTTACTGATTTCAGCTCAGCTCTTGCTGATTGCTACTTCCTCTAGTTGAGGAAGCCAAAAATGCTGCAGAGAAATAGGAGGAGTAAATTTTAGTTGCTTTGAAAAAGCTCCAAGATGCCTATTCTTTTTAGATTGGCAAGAAGAATCCAGTACTTGTGTCAAGGATTTATTTCCCATTCCCAGAGAAATACTCCGTCTTTAGTAGAGGTCAGTTTTCCCAAGGCTTTCAGTGCCATGGCCCAAAGCTGCAGGAGTATGAGGCCGTGGCAAGACCATGTAAAGCATAGAGCAAACTGCATTGCCTTTCTGCCCTGTCCACTCTATTCCTTGGCAATCCTACTTCAACTGAATGAGGGCAATTTTGGAACTTGGTCCAGGCGCTGGATGAGAAGGGAATGGAGATTAAAGCAAGAAATGCTGGTACCTAGCAGTAGCGGCTTCTCTATTCCCAGAGGCTGAGTCAGTTACAGAGTTCATACCTGATCTCTGTACACTTTCATGCAAGCACCTGAAATAAGTGATCTCATGATTAGTGGTATTGCGAAGATGCAGGTACAACTTAAATGCAGTTTCTCCAGCCTTATTCTTTTAGCATCTGAAGTCAAACTTGTGTGAATTAAGATATCAGTCTGTGTTAAGTGTCTTACGGGAAGGATAAGTATGTGCTTCTACGTTATATGTGCAAAATGGTGAATTGTGGTACTTCTACACTGAGAAGTTTCTTACCTTGAGTACTTGTAATAGGTTTTATCAGTCAATTTAAGTAAATAGGTTTGTTTTTTTCCAAGACAATTGCAAGAGCATTACCTATCTACTACAAAGGTATCTCTACTACCTCTACTAGAGGTTTTTTCCTACAAGAAATCTACTAATAAATGAAGTGAAGTCTTCTAATGGGATATTTCTGATGAGGAGTGAGTGATGGAAAGATGAGAAAATGAAGGGTTTAGACTGAAAGAGGGTAGATTTAAATTGGATATAAGAAAGAAATTCTTCACTCTGAGGGTGATGAGGCACTGGCCCAGGTTGCCCAGAGAAGCTGTGGCTGCCCCCTCCCTGGCAGTGTTCAAGGCCAGGTTGGATGGGGCTTTGAGCAGCCTGGAAGGTGTCTCTGCCCGTGGCAGAGGGATAGAACTCTGATCTTTAAAGGTCCTGTCCAACCCAAACCATTCTATAATTCTATGAAAATAAGAACTGAAAATAAATATATTTAAGTGGAATGAAGCCACTTTAGGAGGAAGGTCTTGCCTCCTAAGGGCAAAAAAGCTTCAGAGCTACTAATAAATCTTGTGGTTGTCCTGCTGTATCATGGCTTATTCTTTCCTCTGCTCTCCAATTGCAGGCTGAAATGAAAGACTACCAGCGGGAGCTAGAAGAAGCCCTTGCATCCAGAGATGAGATCTTTGCACAGTCCAAAGAAAGTGAAAAGAAGCTCAAAGGTCTTGAAGCAGAAATACTCCAGCTCCAAGAGGTGAGATTGAAATCCAAGAAATCTGTTTTTCTTTCTAGAGAAAAGGGGAAGGCCAGAGTGTGTTTGTTTTTTTAAAAAAAAAAAAAATAAATAAAAAGCCATCCAGTGAGTTGAACAGAAAAGTGGGAGCCTGGAGATGTTTCTCTTCCTCACTGCCCCAGGTCATTAGTGAGCTTCTTATAGCTTTGTAGGAATCCTTCTAGTAGTCTGGACTTCCTTTCCCTGCCTGGGTAGCAGGGAAGCCTTACTACTGCTTAAACAGATTTCAAGCCTCACTAAAATTTGCAAGGTGGTTTGAGAGTCTCTGGAAGCTGTGGTGCACAGTTGTCAGTACTAAAACTGGTCACTGGAAGTATATAAAAACCTAACAATCTCTCCAGTACCTCAGTGGACCATGTAAGTCTGTGGAGGTTTATCTCTCTGCTGTCTGAGGTCCTCATCCCTTTCTTTTACGGGCATTTGTTCCCTCATTGTTGGCAATTCATGTAAGAGCTCCAAGTCGTGCTACATATCGCTGTCACTTATCTCCGATTATCTCCGTTGTCTGCCACAAGGTTAAACGTTTGAGGTTTGAAGGCAACAGAATTGCCTTGTGTGAGAGACGGCCTCTTTTTGCCCTGTTAGCTGCAAAGGTTGAAGCAATCACTCAGCTTACACTGCACTTAATGTTTGAGACTTTTACCTACAACTTACTAGAGCTTCTCCATGTCATTCTTTCACAGACTTCAAACTAGTCAGTCTTGCACTTGCAGTGCATTAGATTGTGTCCTTCTTGGTGAATGTCTGGGTGTTTCTACCACTCAATACAATTTCACAATACAAGATTCAGCGCTGTTATATTTTTGTGCTAAAAATTCATTTTCTATACTTTGCTTTCAGTCATGCTACGTACTCTGTAGGAACCTAAAAAATTTGCTTAATTTAGTGCCCACGTTATACTTAATGAATTAGAGCATGTGACAGAACGGTTTTCTCCTCCTGCTTAGGGCTTGAATGTTACTGGCCTTTTCAGGGGACGGGGAGAAGTAAATTCATAGTAGTCATGTGGCAGTTACGGGAAGTTTAATCAGGTAGTCTACTTTCCTGTCATCTTGCTGATTTCTATGATTTTGAATGGCATCTTGTTTGTGTTGATTGATAAATCTTTTGGGAGCAGCTTGGCCTTTGTTAGGAGTAACTTGTTGCTTCTAATTTCAGTGAGCTAAATGCCATCTTGGAGTCTTGTTAGATCAAGTAATAAGCTCTTTCTATACAAAAAAGAAATTCTATTGGAACAAAAACTTCAGACTATTATTGTAATCCCTCAGGATAGACTAAGAAAGGGTGTGAAGACTGAACGATGGAAATAATAGGAAAAGTATTTCATCTTTATTAGTAGCTTGCTTTCCTCACCTCATTCCAGAGTAGCTGTAGCTGTTTTCTTACTAGCCTTTGGATCAAGACTGAGAGACTAGAGAGCTTCTGAATGCCAGTTAAACTTAGAGCATTAACCACTTCAGTGACTAAAACACCTCTGAGGCAGGAAGGACCTGATTATAGAACTGATGAGATGGATTAATTGTTTCTTATATTCAGATGCTGGCAGAAGAAAAGAACATTTCTGCCAGATATGCAGAGGAAAGAGATCGTGCTGAAGCAGAGGCAAGGGAGAAGGAAACCAAAGCACTGTCTCTGGCTCGGGCTTTGGAAGAAGCCCTGGAAGCTAAGGAAGAGTTTGAAAGACAGAACAAACAGTTGCGGGCAGATATGGAAGACTTAATGAGCTCGAAAGATGATGTGGGCAAAAATGTAAGTAACTTTCCAGACCCTATTTTGTTATGAACTGCACAGGGAACAACACAGGAAAATTCCCTGGTTGGAGAAGTGTTTTTGACACAAATATGGAACGTTTTGAGGCTGATTTGTAACCCAAAATTCTGGAGGAATTAATGCTCAGAACACGAGGGTGGTCTCTATTAAGATGAGGCCTGTTCAAAAGATGTGAAGACTTGGAGAGCAGCAGTTGCTGGCCCAATGCCTAATGGCACTTGTGCTGGATTTAAGAGCTTGTCTTACTACTACTACTTTTTCTCTGTGAATATTGCACAGCTCATCTCTCCATTCATCTGCACGGATGTTTGTTTGGTTCTCTAATCTGTATCTTAGAGATGCTGCTCTCCCTGTTCTGACTGTCCAGTTTGGAGCATCACAAAGTGTAGTGTACTGAGTTCATATAATGTCTACTTTTGCTGTTAACTGCTGATTTTGAGAGGGTCTGATTAATGTTTGTGGCTTAGGTCCATGAACTGGAGAAATCAAAAAGAACTTTAGAGCAACAGGTTGAAGAGATGAGGACTCAGCCTGAGGAACTGGAAGATGAACTGCAGGCCACAGAAGATGCTGAACTTTGTTTGGAGGTGAACATGCAAGCTATGAAAGCCCAGTTTGAGAGAGATCTGCAAGCCAGAGATGAACAGAATGAAGAGAAAAAGAGGATGCTGGTTAAACAAGTGTGTATCTTACTGTGCTTCACAGTGGGAAGGGCGTGATGATCTTTTGACAAAGCTCTATGGCTTTGAGAACTTGCTACCAGGAAAATAAAACTCTGTGCTTAAAGATCCCATCCTATAGAAGTCCCAAGCACGGATCTTTACCAACAATACAATAGGTCTTGTGGTGGATTAGCTACTGTTAATGTTAGTCTGCCAGTGATGGTCCTCCAATTCAACTGTACCTTGCCTCAAAAGCACTCAACATGCAAGTAGATTGGGCTGTTGCTGCATGGGTGTCCTTCAAGCCCGTCCTGTTTGGTGTACAGCAACGAATCCATGGATGCCGACATAGACTGAAAGACTGTAATTAAGTGAACAGTTTCTTAAATGAAAAACGTAGCAAAGATTCCAGATTTGCCAGACTTGAGTCTCTTCAGATCTGCCTTATGATACTAGAATTCTAAAGAAATGCCTTTAAAATTTCATGCTTGTAGGAGAAGATAGATCTAAATTAACATTTCTAAAGCTTTAAGGAAAAAGCACGTAATATTTCAAGATTTATCACAAGAAAACAAAAACTTACTGAGAATCACCTGTATAGAGATCTCCTAGAAATAAATAAAAGCATTGACCTGGAAGGCTTTTGAAGTTCCCTGCAATGCTGAATTGCTATTGTCTTGCACGGGACAAGAGCTCCTGACCTGGCATGAGGAGGGAGGCTTGATTCAAAAGAAACATATTCCTTCATGTTGGCAACCTGTGGCACTTCTGGCTCACTTTTATTGTTGTAAGAGTTCATCTTAGTTCTTGTTAGCTGCTTTCTTAGATACTTTGCTTCTCTGTTTTCTTTTGAAAAAAAGAAAAGTTGTTGGTGTATACATTCTAGTAGCACATCTGTTTCAAAGAGAATTATTTCTTTTTTTTTTTCTTGAGAATGTGTGGTGATTCTATGTCGTATTTTCCTCTTAGTGGTTCGATCAGAATTAGCAACATCTGCCCCCAAGTCATACCTAAATGTAGACAGATGTACTGGGCCAGAAGCTGATCATGAAGTAGCTGAACAGATGAAATGGAAATGCTTCAGATGCTGAGCTCTTTTCTTTATTTTCCTTTTGTCAGTTCAGAGATCTCTGCTTCCAGTTTGTGGATTTTTTTGCCGTCTGCAGTGTCTTCCCATGTAGCTTGAGTTCTGTAGGCTCTTCGAATCGAGTAATGCTAATTCTGATCTGCAAAGGCCTTTTGGATTCATCAGCCATTTTGTTAGGATTTTGTGTTTGCTCTGTTCCTGGAGCTTGAGCCTGTTAAATCCCTTGATTTCACAGGTGCGAGAGCTGGAGGCAGAACTGGAAGATGAGTGCAAACAGAGGGCTCTTGCTGTGGCAGCCAAGAAGGAAATGGAGATGGATATGAAAGACCTGGAAGGTCAGATAGAAGCTGCAAACAAGGCTCGAGATGAAGCAATCAAACAGCTCCGTAAGCTCCAGGTAGGCACAGCAAATCAGCTGAGCTGCTTTCCCTCCTGCTGACAGTCTGTCAAGGGTGCTGCTTTTCGTTACATGCATTTGTAGTGTGAAGGCAAGAAGGAGTATCAGACTCAGCTATGCTGGCACACGTCACAGTATCTGGCCTGAACTTATCAGACGCTCAAAACTCCTCTCATCCTTTTGTTGCTAAGGAGTTAAGATTGTCCCCCACATACTTCTATTCTATAGTCATCATTTTCAACGCTTTGCGTAAGGATTTACTGAGGATTGCTTTTGAGGCTGAATCTTTAAAATTTATGGTTGTTTGTATCTTTGAATTTACTGATTTCAGCTCAGCTCTTGCTGATTGCTACTTCCTCTAGTTGAGGAAGCCAAAAATGCTGCAGAGAAATAGGAGGAGTAAATTTTAGTTGCTTTGAAAAAGCTCCAAGATGCCTATTCTTTTTAGATTGGCAAGAAGAATCCAGTACTTGTGTCAAGGATTTATTTCCCATTCCCAGAGAAATACTCCGTCTTTAGTAGAGGTCAGTTTTCCCAAGGCTTTCAGTGCCATGGCCCAAAGCTGCAGGAGTATGAGGCCATGGCAAGACCATGTAAAGCATAGAGCAAACTGCATTGCCTTTCTGCCCTGTCCACTCTATTCCTTGGCAATCCTACTTCAACTGAATGAGGGCAATTTTGGAACTTGGTCCAGGCGCTGGATGAGAAGGGAATGGAGATTAAAGCAAGAAATGCTGGTACCTAGCAGTAGCGGCTTCTCTATTCCCAGAGGCTGAGTCAGTTACAGAGTTCATACCTGATCTCTGTACACTTTCATGCAAGCACCTGAAATAAGTGGTCTCATGATTAGTGGTATTGCGAAGATGCAGGTACAACTTAAATGCAGTTTCTCCAGCCTTATTCTTTTAGCATCTGAAGTCAAACTTGTGTGAATTAAGATATCAGTCTGTGTTAAGTGTCTTACGGGAAGGATAAGTATGTGCTTCTACGTTATATGTGCAAAATGGTGAATTGTGGTACTTCTACACTGAGAAGTTTCTTACCTTGAGTACTTGTAATAGGTTTTATCAGTCAATTTAAGTAAATAGGTTTGTTTTTTTCCAAGACAATTGCAAGAGCATTACCTATCTACTACAAAGGTATCTCTACTACCTCTACTAGAGGTTTTTTCCTACAAGAAATCTACTAATAAATGAAGTGAAGTCTTCTAATGGGATATTTCTGATGAGGAGTGAGTGATGGAAAGATGAGAAAATGAAGGGTTTAGACTGAAAGAGGGTAGATTTAAATTGGATATAAGAAAGAAATTCTTCACTCTGAGGGTGATGAGGCACTGGCCCAGGTTGCCCAGAGAAGCTGTGGCTGCCCCCTCCCTGGCAGTGTTCAAGGCCAGGTTGGATGGGGCTTTGAGCAGCCTGGAAGGTGTCTCTGCCCGTGGCAGAGGGATAGAACTCTGATCTTTAAAGGTCCTGTCCAACCCAAACCATTCTATAATTCTATGAAAATAAGAACTGAAAATAAATATATTTAAGTGGAATGAAGCCACTTTAGGAGGAAGGTCTTGCCTCCTAAGGGCAAAAAAGCTTCAGAGCTACTAATAAATCTTGTGGTTGTCCTGCTGTATCATGGCTTATTCTTTCCTCTGCTCTCCAATTGCAGGCTGAAATGAAAGACTACCAGCGGGAGCTAGAAGAAGCCCTTGCATCCAGAGATGAGATCTTTGCACAGTCCAAAGAAAGTGAAAAGAAGCTCAAAGGTCTTGAAGCAGAAATACTCCAGCTCCAAGAGGTGAGATTGAAATCCAAGAAATCTGTTTTTCTTTCTAGAGAAAAGGGGAAGGCCAGAGTGTGTTTGTGTTTTTTTTTTTAAAAAAAAAAGTAAAAAGCCATCCAGTGAGTTGAACAGAAAAGTGGGAGCCTGGAGATGTTTCTCTTCCTCACTGCCCCAGGTCATTAGTGAGCTTCTTATAGCTTTGTAGGAATCCTTCTAGTAGTCTGGACTTCCTTTCCCTGCCTGGGTAGCAGGGAAGCCTTACTACTGCTTAAACAGATTTCAAGCCTCACTAAAATTTGCAAGGTGGTTTGAGAGTCTCTGGAAGCTGTGGTGCACAGTTGTCAGTACTAAAACTGGTCACTGGAAGTATATAAAAACCTAACAATCTCTCCAGTACCTCAGTGGACCATGTAAGTCTGTGGAGGTTTATCTCTCTGCTATCTGAGGTCCTCATCCCTTTCTTTTACGGGCATCTGTTCCCTCATTGTTGGCAATTCATGTAAGAGCTCCAAGTCGTGCTACATATCGCTGTCACTTATCTCCGATTATCTCCGTTGTCTGCCACAAGGTTAAATGTTTGAGGTTTGAAGGCAACAGAATTGCCTTGTGTGAGAGACGGCCTCTTTTTGCCCTGTTAGCTGCAAAGGTTGAAGCAATCACTCAGCTTACACTGCACTTAATGTTTGAGACTTTTACCTACAACTTACTAGAGCTTCTCCATGTCATTCTTTCACAGACTTCAAACTTGTCAGTCTTGCACTTGCAGTGCATTAGATTGTGTCCTTCTTGGTGAATGTCTGGGTGTTTCTACCACTCAATACAATTTCACAATACAAGATTCAGCGCTGTTATATTTTTGTGCTATATTTTCTATACTTTGCTTTCAGTCATGCTACGTACTCTGTAGGAACCTAAAAAATTTGCTTAATTTAGTGCCCACGTTATACTTAATGAACTAGAGCATGTGACAGAACGGTTTTCTCCTCCTGCTTAGGGCTTGAATGTTACTGGCCTTTTCAGGGGACGGGGAGAAGTAAATTCATAGTAGTCATGTGGCAGTTACGGGAGGGAAAGATCAAGGTGATGCGTCCTGCTAGCTTTTACAGCTGTTGGTTCTGTTTATCCATTAAAAGACCTCAGCGATATCACACTTCACAGCATCTCCCAGAAGTTATTAGAAGGCATAATTTTTTGCAGAAGTTTTGAGATTCCTAATGCTGTAATGAATATTTCCTAAACCTTCACAGGAGTTTGCTGCGTCTGAAAGAGCTCGTCGTCATGCTGAGCAAGAAAGGGATGAGTTGGCTGATGAGATTGCAAACAGCGCTTCGGGAAAGTGAGTCATCAAATGTATTAATTGTGCATCTGAAGAACTTCAGGCACCAGCAGCTGCAGTTCTTGGTAGCCTGCTTGCAATTTCTGTATTGACCTGTTGTCCCGATAAATATTCCTTCTTGTTACAAAGAGAATTGCTTACACAGTAGCTTCTCGTTACAGTTTGGAATGTCTAAAGTATCAAAAGCAAAATAGCCAATTGCTTTGTATCAGATCTGAGCGTGTCTTGACCCAAATACTTCTTTTCTAGGTCAGCGCTGCTGGATGAGATGCGCCGGCTGGAAGCTTGGATTGCACAATTGGAGGAAGAGCTCGAGGAAGAGCAGAGCAACATGGAGCTTCTCAATGAGCGGTTCCTAAAGACCACGTTGCAGGTGAGTCCGTTGGTGGCAATGCTGTAGGGGCAATCTATGTTTCAGTGTGCGGATAAGTGGAGGATCTGAATAGCACCAAATGATCTTCTATCCTTCTCCTCTGAAAGGTTGACACGCTGAATTCTGAGCTAGCTGGGGAGCGGAGTGCTGCCCAGAAGAGTGAAAATGCACGGCAGCAGCTAGAAAGGCAGAACAAAGAGCTGAAAGCCAAGCTGCAGGAACTGGAGGGATCTGTGAAGTCGAAGTTCAAGGCAACAATTTCTACTCTAGAAGCCAAGACTGTGCAGCTAGAAGAACAGCTTGAGCAGGAAGCCAAGTAAGGAGAAAAAGAAAAAAAAAATCTGTTTGCTTGTGTTTGCCATGTCTGAAACCTCTGTGCCTTAGGTTTTTGTGGGGATGAGATATGAGCTTCCGGCAAAGGCATTGGGGTTTCTGATCAGGAAGCCTACTGTTTGGGGGACACATTTTGACAAGACAGCTGCAAAGTAACTGGGGTTGAAATTTTCAGAAACTATTTGCTCCGTAACTGAAGCTGCTGAATTAACTCTGGACATTAACCAGGTGAATATGTTGACTGGTAGTCCCAGGATGCACAAGGTGATGCAGAAGTTTCTTGAGACAAGATGAAACATCGCCTTGAGACACCTGGTCTCTTTGGTTAGAGGAAGCCAGTTGAAGAGCTTAGGTGTGACAGCTTCAGTTGGTTGAGATGAATCCTGTACTCTGCAGAAGTCTTTCTGCAGTGAGCTCTTCCTGTCTATCCTTGTCATCTTGGTCCTCCAAATATATGTATTTGTTTTAAGCTAGTTCCTCCCAGAATCTGAAGGTCTTATAACAATCTTTTTTCTTTTTGTGCTTTTGGCTCTATGGGAGGAACATGTTACTGGTTAGCAATAACTCTGTAAGAAGCACCTTGATATCCCTCTTTTGAGCCTGCATACCATACTGGTATTGCGCCAGTGCTAAGGCTTCATGTTTTCAAAGCTGCATCCCAGCCAACCACCAGCACGCTAAAACTGTTGCTGCTGTTGATGGTGGCAGCCGTTTTAGGAGAACTCAAGTATCAGTTACACCATGAGGCGAGAGCCTTTCAGAAGGAACAGATTTTGTCTTCCTGGCCTTCAAGTACTGGGACAAATGACGGCTTTTGATTATTCTAGGGAAAGAGCAGCTGCTAACAAACTGGTCCGTCGTACGGAGAAGAAATTGAAGGAAGTCTTCATGCAGGTGGAGGATGAGCGTCGACACGCAGACCAGTATAAGGAGCAGGTAGGTGGAAGGGCTTAGCTTTTGAGGCCTATTTCTCAGAAAAGGTAAATAAAACCATACTGTAAGTAGAAAGGGCTTGCTAAGAAGCATGTTAATGAAAAGATGTTGGAGAATCTATCTTGATGACTAAACCACTAGAGTAGTTCCCAGTGGTCAAAACCTCCCCGTGATAGCTCTGATGTGACGGTCCGTTACGCATCCTGGTCTCCCAGACCCAGGAGCTCTGCAGTGTTTCCAGGAGCCCAGGCTGGAATCTGCAGTGAGGCTGTGCTGGTTCATCTCCAGCTGGAGTGCTGGGTGGACAGGACGTTGGCTAACTCCTGGTCGTGGCGTTGCAGCTGTCTAGTTTGATCCTGAGTCCCTGGGTTTATATTTCAGATGGAAAAGGCAAATGCCAGAATGAAGCAGCTCAAACGCCAGCTGGAGGAGGCTGAAGAGGAAGCCACAAGTGCAAATGCTTCCCGACGTAAACTTCAGCGTGAGCTGGACGATGCCACAGAGGCTAACGAGGGCCTGAGCCGGGAGGTCAGCACCCTGAAGAACAGCCTAAGGTAGGTGGTGCCAGTGGCGGTGGGCAGGGTTTGTCTGAGCCCTCGTGTGCCCACAGACTCTCCGCAGTGCATCCTTGGGGAGTATCCAGCTGTGGCGCTGCTGGTGTTAGGGATGTTCAGCTCAGGAAGTGTGGGCTGGATGAGTGCTCGGTGCAGTGGATTGAGAACTGGCTGAATGGCAGAGCTCAGAGGGCTGTCATCAGCGGCGCCGAGTCTGGTTGAAGGCTGGTAACTAGTGGTGTGCCTCAGGGGTCAGTACTGGGCCCAGTCTTGTTTAACTTCATCAGTGACCTGTATGAAGAGACTGAGTGTACCCTCAGCAAGTTTGCTGATGACACCAACCTGGGAGGAGTGGTAGATACACCAGCAGGCTGTGCTGCCATTCAGCGAGACCTGGACAGGCTGGAGAGTTGGGCAGAAAGGAACCTGATGAGGTTCAGCAAGGGCAAGTGCAGGGTCCTGCACCTGGGGTGGAACAACCCCAGGCACCAGTACAGGCTGGGGCGGACCTGCTGGAGAGCAGCTCTGCAGAGAGGGACCTGGGTGTTCTGGTGGACAACAGGTTGACCACGAGCCAGCAGTGTACCCTGGGTGCCAAGAAGGCCAATGGGATCCTGGGGTGCATTAAGAGGAGTGTGGGCAGCAGGGCGAGGGAGGTTCTCCTTCCCCTCTACACTGCCCTAGTGAGGCCCCATCTGGAGTGCTGTGTCCAGTGCTGGGCTCCCAAGTTCAAGAAAGATGAGGAGCTACTGGAGAGAGCCCAGCGGAGGGCTACGAGGATGGTGAGGGGACTGGAGCATCTCTCCTACGAGGAGAGGCTGAGGGAGCTGGGCTTGTTCAGCCTGAAGAGAAGGCTGAGAGGGGACCTTAGAAATGCTGATAAGTATCTGCAGGGTGGGTGTCAGGAGGACGGGGCCAGACTCTTTCCAGTGGTGCCCAGCGACAGGACAAGGGGCAACGGGCACAAACTGAAGCTGAGGAAGTTCCAGCTGAACACGAGGAAGAACTTCTTCCCTCTGAGGGTGACGGAGCACTGGCCCAGGCTGCCCAGGGAGGCTGTGGAGTCTCCTTCTCTGGAGATATTCCAGCCCCGCCTGGACGCGGTGCTGTGCAGCCTGCTCTGGGTGACCCTGCTTGGGCAGGGGGTTGGGCTGGGTGACCCACAGAGGTCCCTTCCAACCCGCACCATTCTGTGATTCTGTGATTTTTCCAGTGGCTGCTACCAATCCCCTTTTTTTCCCATACCCACTCCAGTGGGAATGTCTCAGCATTTTCCTTGAGAGCAGCTCTTGGAGATCAAGGTCTCTACCGAGTACAGATGGGAGACAGCAGTGGTGAGGTTGCTGCAGAACAAAACCATCTCGGGGGCAGAGAGAGGCTTATAGGAGCGGCAGGAGGGGTGCAGCGCAGCGCTGCACAAACGAGTAGTTGGTATTATTTTAGAGACCCTGCTGTGTTTAGGACTTGGTCTGTGCTCGGTGCTTGTACAGAGGCAATATTTTAGGTTGCTTGGGACTTGCAAAATTAAGATGATGGTAAGCGCTAAGCAGGAATACCAGAATACCGGAATGTTTGCGCACAGCCTGTCTTCTCCTTGGTCAGAGAAGGGGTTTCAAGACCCTGTGTGTGAAATTTGCCCCGTGGCTGGGGGCAAACTGTTCCCCCATGGTTCAGTGCGGAGGTCTTCCCGGAGCAGCCACCAGCATGGGGCCGTGGGCTGTGGGCGAACCACGACCCTTCATGGATTGTCTGGTTGCTGTTCGCAGGAGGGGGGGCCCCATCACCTTCTCCTCGAGCCGATCCGGGAGACGCCAGCTGCACTTCGAAGGGGCCTCGCTGGAGCTCTCGGACGACGACGTGGAGAGCAAAGGCAGCGACGTGAACGAAGCGCAGCCGGCGCCCGCCGAGTAGAGCCCCGTCTGTACCCTGCTTCAGATATACTTACAACTGCTTTTTTCCTGTAGTAAATAAAATGGAATTGTCTCTGTTCAGTGCATCTATTTTCCAGATACTCATTGTATAGCCATTTTATAAAGCATCATGTGAAGGATGGAACTTTTTTTTTTATCAACACGGAAACTTCATTCCCAGAGGGTAGGTGGTTGGGGCAGACCCGTCGTCATGACTATGCATGCTTTGTTGTACAGACAGCATCCTTCCGTTTCTCCTGTGCTCAGGCGGCCCGTGGCTCTATCGAGTCCGGTGGATCATTGAAGACCAAACTGCACCTGTATTTTTTTTTTTTCTTTTCTCCTAATTGTTGTGATCAGCACACAATCAGCGAGTGAACTGTGAAAAGGCCTTGGGAAGTGTTAGAGGGAGATGTAGGGATGAACGAGTAGCGTCCATTTTTAACCTGCAATACCCTTTTGAAGTGTTCTCAGCACCTGCTTCATCAGTTAGCGTTCCTGCAGTACAGGCAAACTGAAACAGCATCGCCGTTCCTCATCTGTACAGTACTTCTGCGTTTGTAGAGACCCGCTATCACCACGCCCGACAGATCTGTGTATATATTAAGGCTACTATAATGTGAACACCAGTGGAAAATAAACAGACAACGCAGGCGAAATTAATTTATTAATTTAGGGCCGAGTGAGTTAGCCTTCAAGCCGCAGAGCTGAGCGGCTGCACGGTGCGTGGAGGCCGAGGCGGTGCGGCGGCTCCGGCGGGAGCGGCTCCGGGGCTGCGCGGGGCGGGTGCGGAGCCGGCGGTGACAGGGGTTCAGCGATGGATGTTGCCTGCCTAGGAGTTGACATGCCAGTGGATGTGAATCCTTTTTGTTGTTGTGTTTTGTTTTTTTTTTAATTTTGAACAGTATTACAGCGAGTAGTTAGCATTCTTTTTGTTTAAATAGCTGAAAAACTGACATTACAGAAAGTGCCTTAGACACTACAGTACTAAGACAATGTTGCATATATAATTTGCCTATATAACAATGATTTAATGTATTTTGACTGTGCTTCATATCACGTACCTCTCTAGTCCAAGTGGTATTATTGATATTAGTGACAATGAATCAGTGTTAACTAGGAACCTTCCTCTGCCACATACTCAAAAACCGTGGATTTCCTTTTTTGGTTAAAAGCTTTAACATCTGTCACAAAGGTTTTGTTGTGTGTGTTTGGATACTTTTAATCAAAGTGGCTGTTGACCACCAGGCATCTGACTGCAAATATCTTGTTTTCTTGTATACCCATATTTCTAGACAATGATTTTTGTAAGACAATAAATTTATTCATTATAGATGTGGCCGCCTGCTACGTTTACTTACAGGAAGAGCTATCTCCTGAGGCTGGCGTAGACCTTAATAAACAAGAATATGACTGGAAGCTGCATTTACCCTTCTTCCGCTTTTGTTTGCTCAGGGTTTTTTTTCTCTTTTGACCTAAACACAGCGTAAATGGCCTGGTCAGGGCTGAGCCTTTGTGTTGCCATTAGAGTCCAAAGTCCCCTGCTGCTGACCTGCAGGGCTGGGACCCAGGCAGAGGCCCCATGGCTGCCTTCAGCGGGGTCTGGGCTTTCTGCTGGGCGGTGGAATCTCCTGTTTCGGAGGTCCCATTGTGCAGTACCTGCTCCCCTGGCACAAGGCAGTGATGGCGTTGGGTAAGGCCAAGGCTGGCACTGGTGCCCTGGGGCTGGTCCCTGCACAGAGAAGGTGGACCAGCGTGGGGAGCTGATAGGAGCAGGGAGATGGTGGGCTTAAAACTGGAGTGAGAGGAGAGGGGTGGGGGAGAGCAGGAAGCCCCTGCCTGGGCTCTACAGTCCAGGGCTGCTGTCAGTGGTCCCTCTGGTCCCAGTAAGCCTGGGCTGAGGGAGCCTCCAGCACCGAAGGGCTGCTGGGGACCAGAGCTGATCCCAGGCACCCGCTCCTGGAACCCAGTTCAGTCAGGGGTACCGTTACCTCAGGTGTCTCCTTCAAGGCAGTGGCTGCTGCTCCTCCTGCTGTGAGGACCATACTGGGGAGGGGGCAGGGGCTGCTGAAGGGCTTTTCCCTGCCTCTCTCATGGCTTCCATACCTCAGGACAGGGTTTGGGCCACTACCAGGCACAAACACAGGCTGGGCAGAGAATGGGAGCGAGAGCGGCCCTGAGGAGAAAGGCTTGGGGTGCTGCTGGGTGAGAAGCTGGACACGACCCAGCCGTGTGTACTCACAGGGCCAGGGGGGGATTCTGCCTCTCTGCCCCACGCTGGTGAGACTCCCCGGGGTACGGGGCTTGGGAATGTGAGGGCCCGGCTGATGAGGATGCGGGTGAAGCTCCAACCAGGAGGTTGCCCAGGATGAGTCGGTCAGCCCCACGCATTACGGCTGCCTCAGCTAAGAAAAAAAAGGAGGGTAACTGTCACAGGTGATTCCCTGCGGAGGGGAACAGAGGGCCCGATCTGCTGACAGGACCCATCCCAAGGGAAGTCTGCTGCCTCCCTGGGGCCCGGGTCAGGGATGTTGCTTGGAAACTCCCTGGTCTGGTGTGGTCCTCTGACTGTTACCCCCTCTTGGTAATGCAGGTTGGCGGGGACAAGATCGCGGAGAGAAGTCCCAAGGCCATCAAAGGGGACTTCAGGGCACTGGTCGAGGGATCGGGGGCACAGGTGGTGTTTTCCTCCATCCCATCAGTGGCAGGGAACAGCACTGAAAGGGGAGGAAAGCTCACCTGGTTAATAGGTGGCTCAGGGACTGGTGCCATCGGTTGAATTTTGGCTTCTTTGATCATGGGGAGGTGCACACAGCACCGGGCCTGCTGGGGACAGACGGAGTACAGCTGTCTCAAAGGGGAAAAAGGATTCACTGAGAGGGCTTTAAACAAGGTTCCAAGGGGGATCACATCACTAGGGATGAGCCCAGGTGTGTCATGGCAGGGTCAGGGGGAGATCGACAGCCCAGCTCAAGTGCATCTACACTAATGCACGTAGCATGGGCAATAAACAGGAGGAGCTGGAAGCCATTGTACAGCAGGAGAGCTAGGTTGTCATCACAGAAATGTGGTGGGACAGCTCGCATGACTGGCATGCTGTCATGGATGGCTTCAGACCCTGCTTCGGCGGCGGGGGGAGGGGGGGGGGGGGGGGTTGGACCAGATGACGAACAGAGGTCCCTTCCAACCCCCACCACTCTGTGATTCCGTGGGAGCCCTGCATCCAGCTCTGGAGCCCTCGGCACAGGACAGACCTGGAGCTGGTGGAGCGGGGCCAGAGGAGGCCCCAGCAACAATCTGAGGGCTGGAACCCCTCTGCTGGGAGGAAAGGCTGGGAGAGCTGGGGCTGTTTAGCCTGGGGAAGGGAAGGCTCCGGGGACACCTTAGAGCAGCCTGAAGGGACCTGCGAGAGAGCTGGAGAGGGTCTTGTGACAAGGGCATGGAGTGATAGGCCAAGGAGTGATGGCTTCAAGCTGCAAGAAGGGAGGGTTTGATTGAACGTGAGAAAGAAATTCTCCACTCTGTGGGTTGTGAGGCCCTGGCCCAGGCTGCCCAGAGAAGCTGTGGCTGCCTCCTCCCTGGCAGGGTTCAAGGCCAGGTTGGAAGGGGCTTGGAGCACCCCAGGCTGGTGGAAGGGATCCCTGCCCATGACATGGGGGGCTGGACCTGGATGACCTGTAAGGCCCCTTCCAACCCAGACCATCCTATGGTTCCATGAACATGCAGAAGGCCCAGGCTCTGTGCAAGAGCAGCATCCTCTTACTGGGGATTTTTTAAGGGGAGGGTGTTCCTGCTCCCCCGAGGAGCGAGCTGGTCCCAGGGTGGGGGGAGCTGTGTGGCCTCCCCCTGCATGGCACTGGGGCTCTGGCGGGAGCTGGAGGCCTCCGTCGCTTTGCAGGCTCTTCCCAAAAATCAGATCTTGAGGTCCAAGACAGTCGGTGCCATGGAGGGAAGGCGCTTGCTCAGCCGCCACTCCCCTCTCTGCGCAGAGAGAAGGAGGAGGCAACACTGCAAGGGAAAGGCAGCAAGCGCTTCGCAGCGGCGCACAGCAACATCGCTACATGACAAAAACACGGCCACTGCCACCGGTTCTGCAAAATCCACTGATTTCACATTAAAAGACCTTTATTTTTGGAAGATGACGGTAATTTGGGTTTGGGTTTTTTTTTGAAAACCCCTTCACGATCTGTGTCACCATGGTGGTATGGTACACTGTCCTACTGCAACATGCCATATAGATTTCGAATAAATAAAGCTACAAAGCCCAAGTTATGTACAAAGATCTTCGGCAAAGATAATTATGTTTACAAACCTATGTACAATAAAACAAATGTAAACAGTCAAATGCAGCAGAGGATGCACAGGAAAGGACGACCATACAAACCCTGACGGCGAGGGGGGGGCTTCCCGCCTCCCCTCTGCTGGGGCCGATGGTTTTTTTCTCAGCACTTGTAAATAAACCAGCTTGGAGCTGCAGAGCCAAGTGAACGCGACGGCCCCGAGCGGGAATGAAGATTTCTAAACCCACAGATCAAACCCCGGCTGGGTTTGCTGGTTCTTTGTATAAAATCCACCGACTCCGAGGCACACGGACAGAGAACTCGCACAAACACTTTGCTCGAAAGACGCACGAGGTACACGCAGTCGCCCAACACTGTCGCAGAAGTGCGCAGGTGACACTGTGAGATCCAGTCCTATATTACACGGATCGGAACAGGGGTGGGGTGGTGGCGGGGTCCCAGGAGGGGGCTTTGTGGATTTGTGGCTTCCTAACGCTCTGGCAGAGTTCCCGGTGTGGCGGTGTGTGGATGTTTGCCTGACGAAGGCACCGGGAGCATGCTCCAGCCGCTCGCTGCGTTGCTGCACGGGTGGGGGAGCGCCGAGGGGCCGCTTCAGCACGGCTCAGCCGCGCCAGCACCCAGCAAGGCAGGCGATGTTCTCACTGACGAGTGCTGGGCAAGGGACCATCACCCCCACGCCCCCAGCCCCTCCATCCCTCCCCCCCGTAGGGCCGCGCAGCTCAGCCTCCCATGCCCACTCCAACCCACGGCCACGCGCTGGCCCCGCAGTGATTTATTAAGCTACGGTAACTGAGTCATGGACCTGATTCCTGTCCAAAGAGCCGCGGCGCAGCCTCAGCCAGGGGTCTGAGGTCTGAGCCTTACCGGGAGGGCAGCAGCTGCCCGTCCTGAGCAGCAGGATGCTGGAGCAGGCAGGGAGAAACGCTGCCAAACCTAAGTTAGAGAAGAGATACGGTGAGGGGCTGAGGACCGCCAGGCCGAGCAAGACTCCTGCAGCCCGTGAAACAGAGCACTGCGGGTGGCAGCTTCAGCAGCGCGGGGTGTGGGGCCAAGGCAGAGAATGTCCGCTACAGCGACAGGAGAAAACAAACTGTATTAATGTGACATGGAGGGCCATGAGCTCAGGGTCTCCTCGGGCAGCAGGGTGCAGGTCGTGTTCCAGCGGGGCAGGAATGGGCAGCAATCGGGAGCAGTTCTTCTCGTGGTGGGCTGAGAAAAGCATCTGCAAGTCCGAACACGACCTCCTGCGGGCTCATACGCTCAGGGGGAGCATGCCAGGCGCCGAGGACGGTCGAGAGGCTTCCAGTCCGGGGGGACCTTGATCAAAGCCGTTTACTGCCCTGAGGAGCAAGAAGACACAGGCCGGTAAGTGATGAGCCCCAGGAGATGGCACCGCTCACCCCTCCCGGCCCCAGCAGCTGGAGAACAGACCCCTCTCCTCCCCTCTCACCTCACCCTGGCTGTACGATGGCTGCAAGGCCACTGTGACCACAACAGGGCTCCCATGGCTGCGCCCACCCGCAGCCAGGGACAGGCGCAGGTGGGTGCTCACCCCGCTGCCTGGAGGTGGTGGGTGCTGCCTGATGACCACCCCAGGAGGACAAGCAGCTCCTGCGCAGACCCCAGGCCCCCACGCCGGGCTCTGGGCAGCTGAGGGGCCGGGCACAGCAGCGCTGCATGCTCGCTCCCCACAGCCAGCTCCCCTCCCCTCTTCACGGGTGCTGGTGGGCTGCGAGAGGAGAACATGGGTCTGACAGCTTTTCCATCTCTACTCCGTTCTGGCTTTGGCAGATCTTCTGTGATCAGGCTCAACACACAGCGTCTGCCCAGGCTCACCATCTGCTGATCATCACCACCACCACAGCCTTGACAACCAGAAGCGATGGCATCCCCATATCAGGACAGCACGTCCACCCCCACTGTTGTCCCAGAACCAGCACCCTGCCCTCACAGTCGGGTTTGTAATAACAAAGGCGAGGGAGAACTCCCCCGGCCCTGCAAGGTCCCTACCTCGACTTCTGCTGGCTCCCAAGTGCTGCTTCTGCAGTCCTTCACCAGCTTCGCCCAAACCACCTGCACCCCAGAAGATGCCATTGAGATCCCTCCTGGCAGAGCTACTTTTGGGAGAGGGGACACCTGAGGAGACAGCCTCTGCTGCCCAGAGCTGTGGTGAGTAGAAGCAAGAAGGAAGAGAAGCCGAGGGCTCTCCTGACGAGCTCGAAGCCAAGCCAGGAGCCGGCAGCTCCGGGGTCTCAGGCTGCGCCTACTCCGCGGAGCACATCCCGCTCGCTGCCGTCACTGCCCACGGGACCGAGATGCCACCAGCCCACGCGCGGTGGCTCACGACTGCATCCCCGGGCAGAGCAGCGCGGTTTCCACACTCCTGTTCCTGTGCTGCGCACATTCACCGGTGACCTTGCAGCTCCTGCATCAGGGATGAAAAAACCCCGCCAGCAACCCCAGAGGCTGCTGCCGTTGCACTGGGCAGTCGCAAGCTCCTTCCATGAAGAGCTAAAATCCCGACAGTCGCTAGCAAGAACAGATTCCCATGGTAATGCAGCTCGCTGCCGCAGGGAGTCAGGCTGTTTCCTTTCCCCATAGAATCTCAGAATGGTGGGGGTTGGAAGGGACCTCTGTGGGTCTCCAGCCCAACCCCCTGCCCAAGCAGGGTCACCCAGAGCAGGCTGCACAGCACTGCATTCAGGTGGGGCTGGAATATCTCCAGAGAAGGAGACTCCACAGCCTCCCTGGGCAGCCTGGGCCAGGGCTCCGTCACCCTCAGAGGGAAGAAGTTCTTCCTCATGTTCAGGTGGAACTTCCTCAGCTTCAGTTTGTGCCCATTGCCCCTTGTCCTATCGCTGGGCACCACTGGAAAGAGTTTGGCCCCGTCCTCCTGACACCCACCCTGCAGATATTTGTCAGCATTTATAAGGTCCCCTCTCAGCCTTCTCTTCTTCAGGCTGAACAAGTCCAGCTCCCTCAGCCTCTCCTCGTAGGAGAGATGCTCCAGTCCCCTCACCATCCTCGTAGCCCTGCGCTGGACTCTCTCCAGTAGCTCTTCATCTTTCTTGAACTGGGGTGCCCAGAACTGGACACAGTACTGCAGATGGGGCCTCACCAGGGCAGAGTAGAGGGGAAGGAGAACTTCCCTCGACCTGCTGCCCACACTCCTCTTGATGCACCCCAGGATCCCATTGGCCTTCTTGGCACCCAGGGCACACTGCTGGCTCATGGTCACCCTGTCATCCACCAGGACACCCAGGTCCCTCTCTGCAGAGCTGCTCTCCAGCAGGTCCGCCCCAGCCTGTACTGGTGCCTGGGGTTGTTCCTCCCCAGGTGCAGGACCCTGCACTTGCCCTTGTTGAACCTCATCAGGTTCCTCTCTGCCCAGCTCTCCAGCCTGTCCAGGTCACACTGAATGGCAGCACAGCCTTCCGGTGTGTCTATCACACCTCCCAGTTTGGTGTCATCAGCAAACTTGCTGAGGGTACACTCAGTCTCTTCATACAGGTCATTGATGAAGAAGTTGAACAAGGCTGGGCCCAGTACTGACCCCTGGGGGACACCACTAGTTACCAGCCTCCAACTAGACTCAGCACCACTGATGACAACCCGCTGAGCTCTGCCATTCAGCCACTTCTCAATCCACCGCACCGAGCACTCCTCCAGTCCACACTTCCTGAGCTTCCCTAGAAGGATGTTATGGGAAACCGTGTCGAAAGCCTCGCTGTTAAACACCCACACTAGCACAGCCTGGCTCAGAGCAGGGAGAAACCACCTTTCCCACCTCCTCCCCATAGAGCTGGAAACTTCAGCTCCCATTCGAGCATTGCCTTGATACAGGGAGGTGCCTCCCTTTCTGCACGCAGTAAAAAGCTGCTGGAAGAAGCTCAGGGGCAGACGTATCTCACTGTCTACATTTGGATGACGGGCCATGAAGCCAACCTGATCCCGACACGACTCTGCAAATTAGTTAACAGCTCGGAAGCACCTCTGACAAGTAGGACGGGGGGGGGAAACAAAACCAAACAACAACAAAAAAAAAACCAACCCAAACTGGATTAAAACGTGGTACTTTGCTCCCTTCTGAAAGGATCAGAGAAAAGTGGCATTCCACGTCAGCAGCCTGGGTGTGCTCAGGTCTGATGAGCTGCGTTCAAGCCCAGCTCTACAGCTCTGTCACGTTTCCTGCACTAAACTCCGGGCTGCTCTTTCACAGAATGGTTTGGGTTGGAAGGGACCTTCAGAGGCCATCTAGCCCAACCCCCTGCAGTAAGTAGGTGCCCAGCGACAGGACAAGGGGCAATGGGCACAGACTGAAGCAGAGGAAGCTCCATCTGAACAGGAGGAAGAACTTCTTCCCTCTGAGGGTGACGGAGCCCTGGCCCAGGCTGCCCAGGGAGGCTGTGGAGTCTCCTTCTCTGGAGATATTCCAGACCCGCCTGGATGCGGTGCTGTGCAGCCTGCTCTGGGTGACCCTGCTTGGGCAGGGGGTTGGGCTGGAGACCCACAGAGGTCCCTTGCAACCCCTACCATTCTGTGATTCTCTGAAATTAAAATACATTAAACAGAGGAACTGTGAAAAATAACAAATAAAGTATGCTGGATGACTCCTGGCTAACCTCCCAGAGGAGAGCGGGGAAGAGAAGTCCTTGCGCCCGGTCTCCAAGGTCTCCGACAGTGCCGGGAGGAGCACACGCATCGCTCCAGCCTTCAGCCGCTCTGCCCAGGCCTGACACAGGCGCGGGGCTCCTGCATGCAGCTGACGCTGCCCGACAGCCTGGAGACCTGCCCACAGCCATTAATCCCAGCCAGATCACTTGCCTGCTGCTTCTGCCTCATTTTGCCATCCCTCAGACCCGACCCACTCTGTGGGGCCCGCGCTGCGCCCTTGCTCTGGGCTTCCTAAGAAACTGGGCTCAGGGGTGCTTCACAGGGAGCCGAAGCCCCAGTCCCTGCTGGGAACAGCCCCAGCAGTGGTTTCTGATGGATGCTCCTGACTGCCTGCCCGTGCAGTGGCGTGGACCTTGTGCCCGTTTCCAACTGCTCTCTCTGCCCTGTGATTGCTAAAGACAGATTTTTTCATATTAATCTTTATTCCAAGCTGTATTTTGTGCTTGGCACCTTATCTCCAAGACTCTCTCAACTCTAAGTATCCAATAAAGCCTCAGCAGAAAATTCTCCTGTTGCTGAATAGCCCAGGCTGAGGAGTAAATGGATGGGCTCAAAGCATGCTTGGAGACCAGCCCCCCAATAAAACAAGAGGAAAAGGGAGTTTTCAGTCAGGGCAGTGCTTTGAAACACACCCAAGCAGCAGTAACAGCACAAGGAGGCAGAGGAACGCCCAGCACGGAGATGCAAGGAGGAAGATGGGGACAAGGCTGTGGCAGATGAAGCTGGCAGGGACCTGCACCTTTCGACAGCACAGGGAACCCTCCGCGCTCCCTCGAGAGGCAGATGAGGGAGACGAGCCAGACCCTTGGATGCTGGAGGTGGTGCCTGCACCGAGCCCCTGTGCCCAGGATCCCCCCACAGAGCCCGGGACCCCGGGGTCTGCGCAGGCTGCTTCCAGCTGGCACGGCTGTGGCGGGCAGGGACGGTGGCACCGAGCCGGAGCACTGCTGTCTCGACGCGCACGCTGCTGATCACACTGTCCTCCGCCCCTGCTCTGCAACCCTGGCCGGCTCCCAGCACATCTGTGCCTTTGTTGGCTTTCCCATCGGCCAGAACCACAGCAACCGAGCATCGACAAGACGACAGCAACGAAACGTCGAAGGAAAAACACGACCAAAGGGCAAACTAACTTTCAAAATTCACTAAATTAACAGCAGGGATACTTCATCCTGTATCTCTGATGTGACTGATTCAATCAGAACCATGCATGTATTTGAAGAACTATTGATTAGATCAAGAAAGCAAGCAGCACTCAATCTTATGTTTGCAACAGGTCACAGCAGCAGAGGAGTTTATCTAAAGTAAAAAGAAAGAGAGGGATTGCGGCCTCAGGCTTTGATCATGGACCATTAGTTTGTAACGCTGAGAGAACTACCCCATGCAGTTAGCACAACCACCGACTCTGCACCTCCAAGCACCGAGTTAAAAGGCATGCAGCTTATCATTGCAAATGAATTCATTTACCCATGACCAAGGTGGGGAATACGACCTTTTCACGCCTAGTGGAGAAAAATTGAGACAGTTTATGCACACGATAAAGACATTCTTGGCCATAACCCTGGACGCAAGGAATGGGGCAAAGCAAAGGTGTTCAGCTGAACCTCACCAGATCTCTCCCCTTCCACCTCTGCCCAGGCAGACGAGGGGTCCTATTTCAGCGACAACCAGCACTCCCACCATACTCCACGGCTGCAAGCGCGTGACCCAGATAAAAGCCTGGAGCATTGCAAAGCACGTTACAGGACATGGGATTACTCACCTGCATCCGAGGTACCCACACGTCCCTCTTTTCCAGGAAAACTTTTTCATAAGGCGGACTAGGGAACGGGAAGACCGCCCTGCTTTCACTGCCTGATGTATTACGATCAGGGTTGGGGTAACTGTGTGCACTGTGTAAATATCCCTACATGCTTCACGGGACTGCTACAAGTGTGCAAGCAGAGGTGCTTCTCACATTCAAACCTGAGCTTGTTTGAATAAAACAGAGCCCAGCAGATTGACCAAAATAACCTAAGCATAAACACCATCTACAAGGACTTTGATAAGAGTGCGGGCAGGGGAGTGGGGGAGCAGTGAACACGGAGTTCATGCCTCAAGCAACAAACACTACATGCTGGCTCACATGCTGCCTCAGCTCTGCTGTTCAAGTGCCAAGGCTCTGCAGAGCCCATCAAAGTCAGAGCCATTTTGTTCCCCAACTGGATCGAAGTTAATAACCAATTAAGAAATATTACAACACCAAAAAAAACAAGTATCTATTCGAGAACATCCTCAGGTGCTGTTCTGCCATGCCCGGGCATCCGAACAGTAACAGCACATTCCTGAAGGAACAAGTCTGCAGGAATCTAATCTCACAGCAGACACTGAGTTTTGAAAAAGTAGGCAAGTCCTGACTCTTCCAATTCTCCAGCAAAGCCTCGCTGCGGGCCCAGCTGTCCTCCAGGCCTCTGCTAAAGTGACGCTCCCCTATGTCAGCTCCTGCCCATCGCTGTCTTCGGCTGCCTGCTCAGCTCCGCTCAGCAAGCAAAGAGCAGATGTTTGACAGGAGATGGAGACTGGCCAAACACTTTAACCAACAAAATGGCAGAGGAAGGAAAGTAAGTGGAAATGTAATGCTGCAGCTGAGTTACCTCTGTCCCATTCCCACCACCCAACAACCGGCTGCTCTTTAGGCAGCGGCTGCAGATGGGATGGCATCTACAATCACATGTGGCTGTTTCAGGCTCCAGCAACAATGAGGGGCAGGGAGGAGAGTACAGGGGCTGGGGAGAGAGGAGGAGAGGGGATAAGCAAGGCATGCCTTGCCTCAACCCCTCGTGCCCAGCCACCGCCGCATGCTCCAGGTCCAACTCCTGCCAGTGCGGCTGGAGCTGGGCGGCTGCTGCAGCGTGCGGGCGTGATGGGGCTGACCACGTTGCGGTTCAGAGCTCGGTTCAGCTTACACGTGCAAAGTTGTACAGGTTTTACACGGCAGCCACGGAGACGCGTGCCCAGCACAGACACTGCGATCAGCCCCAGCACTCAGAGACCTCCACAGGGGCAGCGAGATTGAGCAGGAGCCGATGCGGGGAAGAGGCACGGGCCATCCGCTGTCAACAGCATGTGGGCGCGCAGAGGAGGAGGACAGGACAGCAGGGATCTCTAACAACCTGCCGATAAGGACGTCAGTCATTTCCACCCTCTTTTCTAGCCCACTAACATCCTCCAGCTCTGCTGTAGAAGTTAGTTTTCAGGAGGGTGGGTTTCTAAACCTTTTTCAGCTACAACCTGCTGGTAACTCCAGGCAGCCAGCCCAGATAGCAAGTGTGATGACAATCCAGATAATTAAAAGTGACCCCACCCCACACAGCAATCAGCTTATTTGTCACACCACAACTCCATATAGCCATGCTGCCTCCTAAGAACAGCTATAATCTCTCCCTAGCAACTACCCTGACAGCTTGTACCTGAAATATCGCCCGTGCCCTGCAAGTGTGAGCTGCCGTGGTGATGCACAGACCCCAGCCAGCCTTGCAGTGCACAGACGACCCAAAAGTCTGTCCGATTTGCACAGGACACTGACTTTGTTATGTCTCCAAACTCTTCTTTTCCAAAACCGGCAAACAACAGTGACTCTAAAAAAACTCTGAATACCAGTTTCTAAGATGCAACTTGCCCCGCTACCCACGTAGCAACACAATTCATCTCAGACGAGGATGATTGTAGGAAGCTCAGCTTGTCTGCTCTGTATACGGCACTCTTCAGGTCGGCAACTGCTCATTTACTTCTCCAAAATAAATTCTGTATTGAGGATGTGCGGAAAGCCCTGACCATGGGCGAGTCACGGGAGACACACGGGGTCGTTTCTCCTGTGAAAGCAGTTTCTGGCTTCACGGCTGACGCACAGCACAGACAGCATGGAAGCAGTTGCTCCCTCGATCAGCCAGAACTATGCCCTTAATGACGTTTTCTTTTTCCCCTCATAGAGGGGGAAGTAGAGCAAACAGGGCACCACCCTCCAAGCGAGCATTTGCTGCCTGCACTCAGCTGTTCTCACCAAGGGAACCTCCAGATTTGCCAACACATACTTCCCCCGTGTGAGCACACCAGTAGCTATGGCAACTGCACCGCTACTTACTTGAGATCCTTTCGAAGGGCACGTTCACTTCACCAGCAGGTTTGCTGCCTGGGTTGATTTTTTATTACCTGAGATGCAGCTGCCAAGAGATTCTGCAGCAGAGGGACAGGACAGGCACTGACACCCTGCCAGCTACGAGACAATCACGCTTGCTTTGCTCTGTGCTTTACAGAAATCAGCACTGTCACCCTCCCCATCCCCTTGAGACTGGCTCCACAATTTATTTGTCCTATAGGATGAAAGCTGTGGTGGGCTAAAGACAAACCAAGAATAACTTCTGCTCCAAGTAGCATCTTGAAACACACTCCCTTTCAGGATAAAAGCATATCGTTACTTACCCTTTGTCAAAGAAAGAAGTATGTCCCGGATGAGGGTACTTTGTGCCATTGCTGTTCATCACGCCGCTGTTAACATTCCCTGAAATGTAGGATTTCCGTGATGCCTGGTCCTTTGCAAAATTTCTGCAAGCAGCTAATTTGGATTCTAAGGCCTGTGAAAGGGGAAAAAAAAAATGACGTCAAAAAAGTAATACCATTAAGAGGAAGTATTTTGCTGCTCAAGTTCAGGCTTTGTCATGACCCCAAGATCACCACGATCAGGAACTCAGTGTGATCACCTTTGGCAAAAGCTGAACTGAATGGGAACAAAGCTGTCATTTTCTCTGTCATCCAACCACAAAGGAAACCCACACAACGAGACTCTGACGCAGACTGCCACGCGTGACTCAGTTCCATCAGGGCTCAGATTTTACAACATATCAACACTCAATTAATTACCTAAAATAAGGAAGCCAATTCCTAGCAGAAGTTACCAAAACTTCCTGCTTCAGCAGCTGCAGTAAGGCTGGCATAAGCTAATCAGAAGTCTAAGACAGAGCCTAAAGCAGAATCCTCAAGTTTTGCGAGGGACTTTGTATTTGGAACTTTGTATTTGGAAATTCGAATTTTTTTCTCCAGGGCAATGCCTTCTAGCATTTCTTTCTTAATCTTGGCCTGCAAAACAAAGCCAGTTTCTTAAGTGCCATTGGTATGCTTCAGAACAAGAAGTGCTACAGCATCAGATGAGGAACCCAAGGCAGCAACTAAGCCTGTCTCTGTGGTCTGTACCTCATTTGTACTACTTCGCACCAAGCCTGGTGAGATCTTGTTCCCCTGTACAAGGTGACAGTCTCTGCCTCATCTGCTGACTCCTGCCAGAAGGGAGGCCAAAATCCTGATTCTCTCCTTCACTGCAGCACACCCCCTGCCCTTTCTGCTGTCTGTCACAAACTGAGGCTTTGCTTCAATAGCAGTCCGGTCTAGCAGAAAGTCCTTGCAACAATTTATTACATCCACCCTGCGCATGGGAGCATTCATACACTTGCAAATGCATACAGCGGAGACAAAACCTCATCTCCCCAAACACGGGGCTTGGTCCCATTCCACGTAGAAAAATATTCCACTGATAAGACACTGGCATGCTATCACAAGTAAATGAACACTACACAGTGTTCTAGAAATCCATGCAAGCTTACTCAGTGGCTATATAGGCAGATATATTGTGGTCAGCAGGTCGAGGGAGGTTCTCCTTCCCCTCTATTTGGTCCTAGTGAGGCCCCATTTGCAGTAGTCTGTCCAGTTCTGGGCTCCCCAGTTCAAGAAAGATGAGGAGCTACTGGAGAGAGTCCGGCGGAGGGCTGCAAAGATGGTGAGGGGACTGGAGCATCTCTCCTACGAGGAAAGGCTAAGGGAGCTGGGCTTGTTCAGCCTGGAGAAGAGAAGGCAGAGAGGGGACCTTATAACTGCCTAGAAACATCTTCAGGGTCGGTGTCAAGAGGATGGGGCCAGATTCTTTTCAGTGGTGCCCAGCGACAAGGGGCAACAGGCACAAATTGAAGAATACGAAGTTCCAGCTGAACATGAAGAACAACTTCTTCACTCTGAGGGTGACAGAGCACTAGAACAGGCTACCCAGAGAGGCTGTGGAGTCTCCTTCTCTAGAGATACGCAAACCCTCCTGGACAAGGTCCTGTGCAGCCTGCTCTGGGTGACCCTGCTTCGGCAGGGGGCTGGACCGGGTGACCCACAGAGGTCCCTTCCAACCCCCACCATTCTGTGACCCTGTGAGATATAGATAACTACCTACCTCTTGGTCTCAAAGCACCTATCAGCTGGAAATAGCCTGTGTGATCTGTGCCAAGTGACTCTATCTCAGCTGCATGCAAGAAAGCTGAGGGGAAACTTCTTGCAGAGAAATGGAGTCTGAGGCTCAGGATGAGGCATCTTATGAGTAGCCAAAGCCACAGAAATCCTAAACATCCTCTAATCATTACTGAACAAATGCATGAGCTGGAATTTTGTACCAGTGGCAGAGCGTGTGTCTCGGAGCAGGCTGGGAACAAGCATGCTTATTTGGCATTTCCTGTCCTTGCAGAGTAATCACACGGGATTGTGCTTAAGCTCTCTCAATCCCCTGCAGACTCTTACTCACTACGATCCCATTTTAAACATGTCACTCCATAACCCCGAGTTATCCTGCTGCCCTTTCAAACCAGCTACGAGCTCACCGACTCCAAACATGAACAATGAGTTAATTTTTAATTTCAAACTTTGCTAAAACAACTCTCTGTACTGCAGCTATTGCTGTTCTCAGTGCTAACCACAAGAGACAGAGGAAAGCCAGCACCGGCGGCGAGACACGGAGGCTACCCATGCTTCCACTCAGAACACCAGCCACTGAGGCACGTCAACAAGCTTCTCATAACTCAAGAGTCGCCTTCATTCAACTGGAAAGCCTGGCATCCTAAACAACACTGTAACAGATGTTTAAACCACTTCTTCCTTGCTTATTGTGGTAATCCCTTTAAAGGCTCACACATTTCACTTCCCCATCAACTACAGATGGGAACATTTGGCTTTCTCCTGATTTATTTTCTCACTTTCTTAGCACAGGCTTCTACTTTTTTTTCTGTTTTCAGCACCTGTTGCAGATCTCCCCAGGCATGATCTCAGCTCCCCTCCCATGACACACAGTTACTGTGCAGCAGGCACCCAGAGTCTGAGTGCCATTCTGCACCTGGGTCTCACTAGAGAGGAAGCCACAGGCCACACCTGAGGTAAGAACAAGTGGCTGACAGTGTCTAACCCCATACACCAAAGTGCTTGAGAAACTTCTTACTCCAAATATGAATTTCATCACCCAAAGTTGGAATCAGAACCTTAGTAATATGCTTTACAAATCAAGATCATTAAAAAAAATACATTATCACATACTAAACACTGAATATGGATGCTTTGGAAACTGCAGCACAGGCCAAGACCTTGTGATTGTGCACAAGGATGAAAGCTCAGTGACAACCCCACTGAGACAGGAATACTTCAGTTCAGAGCACTCACCCCCACTTTCCGCAACAGATCTCCCACAATGTTGAGCGCAGATATTCTAGCTGAAGGAGTAAGGGGGCTGGTACCAAATCCATTTGGTATAGCTGCAAACACAGACACATTTTATTACCTGCTCCACTTCTCCACAGGTTTTTTTTATTTGGTTTTTTTTTGTTTGTTTCAATTTCAATAAATCAACTCCAAGGTAAAAAAGTAAATCTAAAATCCTACTGCAGGCTATTCACACAATTACCCCACAATAACACGCAGACTACATGATCACTAGCCATGGAAAAACGAAAAAGCTTAATTCCTGTCCACTGCCCTCTTTCCCATTAGAACTACACACAGAGTTCTCGCACTCTCCATCTGCAAGGCTATTGCCCGCAATCCATCTAATCCAGCCAGAGCTTCCCCTGGAATCTATTCTTTCTAATTTGAAAAATAACTTATTAATCCTTGCAGTTGTCCAGAGCCCTCCAGACAGGGAAGCGGACTGGACTAACACCCTGCTGCCTCATAGAGAAAACAAGACCCCCAAAAAGTAAGTGTTGTAACAGGGGCAGTCTAGACTGTTTGAATTACTGCCCACCATTTACTCACCACTGCTGCTCCACATTTAAGCAGAAATATCAGCCACTGCACTTCCCTGCGATCTCAAAGGTCTTCAGAGCTCTGCTGCAGGCATCCACTGCAGAGCACAAACCCTTGCCCCGGTAAAAGCAGTATCTAAGCTTCACCATCCTGCTTCTCCATGCTGTTTACTGATTATACTACTTAAATGCACCTGATGCTGCCCCAGGATTTAAACACACCTGATCCAATGCAGGTGGGATCCACACCTACCTACACTTACTTCAAGTTCACCAACAAGCACCTGGCCTGAAATTGTTTGTTAACAAGCTGCAGGTACTGCCTAACAACTAGACACAGTTCCTACAAATTATACCTTTTGGGGAAGGAAAACTATTTTCCGATCCTTTTCCAGCAGGTGTAGCTGGCAAGGAGAGAGATGCCTGGACAGCCGAATCCATCTTTTCACAGTCTAGAGTCGGAGAACTGGGCGCTGACTTTCGGGTGACTTCTTGTTGCCTCTCCCGTACTGCTAGCTCTTGCCGTAAGTCTGAGGGTTGAAAGAATAAAAAACCCACACGTCTTGGTGACCGAGTTCCCTAATAAACACTGTCTCTATTCATTTGGGAGGGATGAGGAGGAAACGCTTTGCAACAACTCTGTATTAACTGCCTGCTGCTGTCTTTCTGCAGCAGCGAGGACCCCCACCTCAGGGCAGTCACAGCCCCAGACCATCACTGATTGTCACGTGTAAGCACAGCAGGTGAAGTTTCCGCAGTATCTTCCCCATCTGTGGTGCGAGTCCCATGGAAAGTGCGCTACGCGAACTGCAGCTGGTCACAAATGCCTGCGGAACTACACTTCGCTCTTGCTCAAACAGCGGTGGCGAAAAGGGAGGAATGACCCATTCTTACGTTTCCAGCTCCCTACATCATTCTTCCTGTTAAGCTGCGAGCTATCTGCAGACGTTCGCATTTTCAGAGCAGGGCTTCCAGAGGCCCCCTGCACGGACCACATAAGCTACGTTTGAAGTTTGAGGGGGCAAGACAAGCAAGCAGCCCCAGTCTCTGTGCTTCTGTGCGAGCAGTGCCATGGGCAGATGAGGCTGAGCAACAGCTTTCCAGGCTAGCTCTTTCTGGCTGCGAGTTATCTGCAGACGTTGGCATTTTCAGAGCAGGGCTTTCAGAGGCCCCCTGCACGAACTACCTAAGCTACGTTTGAAGTCTGAGGTGGCAAGACATGCCAGCAGCCCCAGTCTCTGTGCCTCTGTGCGAGCAGTGCCATGGGCAGATGAGGCTGAGCAACAGCTTTCCAGGCTAGCTCTTTCTGGCTGCGAGCTATCTGCAGACATTGTCATTTTCGAAGCAGGGCTGCCAGAGTCCCCCTGCATGGACTACCTAAGATACGTTTGAGGTTGGAGGTGGCAAGACAAGCAAGTAGCTCCAGTCTCTGTGCCTCTGTGTGAGCAGTGCCATGGGCAGATGAGTCTGAGCAACAGCTTTCCAGGCTAGCTCTTTCTGCCTGCGAGCTATCTGCAGACATTCGCATTTTCAGAGCAGGGCTGGCAGAGGCGCCCGTCACGAACCATCTGAGATACGTTTGAAGTTGGAGGGGGCAAGACAAGCAAGCAGCCCCAGTCTCTGTGCCTCTGTGCGAGCACTGGCATGGGCAGATGAGGCTGAGCAACAGCTTTCCAGGCTAGCTATTTCTGGCTGCGAGCTATCTGCAGACGTTCGCATTTTCAGAGCAGGGCTACCGGAGACGCCCAGTACGGACCATCTAAATAACATTTGAAGTTCGCGGTGGCAAGACAAGAAATCAACGCAAGTCTCTGTGCCTCTGTGCGAGCAGTGCCATGGGCAGATGAGGCTGAGCAACAGCTTTCCAGGCTAGCTCTTTCTGCCTGCGAGCTATCTGCAGACGTTCGCA
Source organism: Opisthocomus hoazin (assembly GCF_030867145.1). Taxonomy (NCBI): domain Eukaryota; kingdom Metazoa; phylum Chordata; class Aves; order Opisthocomiformes; family Opisthocomidae; genus Opisthocomus; species Opisthocomus hoazin. The sequence goes on along the minus strand of NC_134426.1, from coordinate 4,839,542 downwards.
TTTTCAGAGCAGGGCTGCTGGAGGCTCCCTGCACGGACCCCCAAAGATACTTTTGAAGTTTGAGGGAACAAGACAAGCAAGCAGCCCCAGTCTCTGTGCCTCTGTGCGAGCAGTGCCATGAGCAGATGAGGGTGACAAATAGCTTTCCAGGATAGCTCTTTGTGGCTGCGAGCTATCTGCAGACGTTCGCATTTTCAGAGCAGCGCTGCCGGAGGCGGAGGGCACAGACCACCTAAGCTACGTTTGAAGTCTGAGGTGGCAAGACAAGCAAGCAGCCCCAGTCTCTGTGCCTCTGTGCGAGCAGTGTCATGGGCAGATGAGGCTGAGCAACAGCTTTGTAGGCCAGCTGTGCGAGCAGTGTCATGGACAGATGAGGCTGAGCAACAGCTTTGCAGGCCAGCTATTTCTGCCTGTGATCTATCTGCAGACATTCGCATTTTCGAAACAGCACTGCACTAAGCCCCCGGCACGGACCACCTAATTTACATTTGAAGTTTGAGGGGGGAAGACAAGCAAGCAGCCCCAGTCTCTGTGCCTCTGTGCGATCAGTGCCATGGGCAGATGAGGCTGAGAAACAGCTTTCCAGGCTAGCTCTTTCTGGCTGCCAGCTATCTGCAGACGTTCGCATTTTCAAAGCAGGGCTGCCGGAGGCGATCGGCAAGGACCACCTAAGATACGTTTGAACTTTGAGGTATCAAAAAAAGCAAGCAGCCCCAGTCTCTGTGCCTCTGTGCGAGCAGTGCCATGGGCAGATGAGGCTGAGCAACAGCTTTCCAGGCTAGCTCTTTCTGGCTGCAAGCTATCTGCAGACGTTCGCATCTTGAAAGAAGGGTTGCCGGATGCAATGGGCAAGGACCACCTAAGATATGTTTCAAGTTTGAGGGGGCAAGACAAGCAAGCAGCCCCAGTCTCTGTGCCTCTGTGCGAGCAGTGCCATGGGCAGATGAGGCTGAGCAACAGCGTTCCAGGCTAGCTCTATCTGGCTGCGAGCTATCTGCAGACGTTCGCATTTTCGGAACAGCACTGCCCTATGCCTTCTGCACGGACCGCGTAATTTGCATTTGAAGTTGGAGGTGGCAAGACAAGCAAGCAGCCCCAGTCTCTGTGCCTCTGTGCAAGCAGTGCCATGGGCAGATGAGGCTGAACAACAGCTTTCCAGGCTAGCACTTTCTGTCTGCGTGCTATTTGCAGATGTTCGCATTTTCAGAGCATGGCTGAGGGAGGAGACGAGCACGGACCACCTAAAGTACGTTTGAAGTTTGAGATGGCAACACAACAAGCAGCCCCAGTCTCTGTGCCTCTGTGCGAGCAGTGCCATGGGCAGATGAGGCTGAGCAACAGCTTTCCAGGCTACCACATTCTGGCTGCCAGCTATCTGCAGACGTTCGCATTTTCACAGCATGGCTGCCGGAGGCCCACGGCACGGACACCAGAATTTACTTTTCAAGTTTGAGATGGCAAGACAAGCAAGCAGCCCCAGTCTCTGTGCCTCTGTGCGAGCAGTGCCATGGGCAGATGAGGCTGAGCAACATCGTTCCATGCTAGCTCTTTCTGGCTTCGAGCTATCTGCAGACGTTCGCATTTTCGGAACAGCACTGCCCTAGGCCTTCTGCACGGATCACCTAATTTGCATTTGAAGTTGGAGGTGGCAACACAAGCAAGCAGCCCCAGTCTCTGTGCCTCTGTGCGAGCAGTGCCATGGGCAGATGAAGCTGAGCAACAGCTTTCCAGGATAACTCTTTCTGTCTGCGAGCTATCTGCAGACGTTCGCAATTTCACAGCATGGCTGCCGGAGGCCCAAAGCACGTAATACCTAAGTTACGTTTGAAGTTTGAGGTGGCAAGACAAGCAAGCAGCCCCAGTCTCTGTGCCTCTGTGCGAGCAGTGCCATGGGCAGATGAGGCTGAGCAACAGCTTTCCAGGCTAGCTCTTTCTGGCTGCGAGCTATCTGCAGACGTTCGCGTTTTCAGAGCAGGGGTGCTAGAGGCCCTATGCACGAACCCCCTAAGCTGCTTTTGAAGTTTGAGGTGGCAAGACAAGCAAGCAGTCACCAGTCTCTGTGCCTCTGTGCAAACAGTGCCATGGGCAGATGAGGCTGAGGAACAGCTTTCCAGGCTAGCTCTTTCTGGCTGCCAGCTATCTGCAGACGTTCGCATTTTCGAAGCAGGGCTGCTGGACGCCCCCTGCACGGACCCCCAAAGATACGTTTGACATTTGATGTGGCAAGACAAGCAAGCAGCCCCAGTCTCTGTGTCTCTGTGCGAGCAGTGCCATGGGCAGATGAGGCTGAGCAACATCTTTGCAGGCCAGCTATTTCTGCCTGTGAGCTATCTGCAGACGTTCGCATTTTCGGAACAGCACTGCCCTAAGCCCCCGGCACGGACCACCTAATTTACATTTGAAGTTTGAGGGGGGAAGACAAGCAAGCAGCCCCAGTCTCTGTGCCTCTGTGCGATCAGTGCCATGGGCAGATGAGGCTGAGCAACAGCTTTCCAGCCTAGCACCTTCTGGGTGCAAGCTACAGGAAGATGTTCGCATTTCTGGAGCAAGACTGTGAAATGAACCTGCAAGTGATCCCCAAAGACACGTTTGAGGTTTGCGGTGGCAAGACAAGCAAGCAGCCCCAGTCTCTGTGCCTCTGTGCGAGCAGTGCCATGGGCAGATGAGGCTGAGCAACAGCTTTACAGGCAAGCTCTTTCTGGCTGCAAGCTATCTGCAGACGTCCGCATTTTCTGAACAGGGCTGCCAGAGGAACCCGGCATGGACCACAAAGATACCTTTGAAGTCTGAGGGGGCAAGACAAGCAAGCAGCCTCAGTCTCTGTGCCTCTGTGCGAGCAGTGCCATGGGCAGATGAGGCTGAGCAACAGCTTTCCAGCCTAGCTCTTTCCGGCTGCGAGCTATCTGCAGACGTTCACATTTCCAGAGCAGGGCTGCCGTTGGCGATTGGAAAGGACCACCTAAGTTACGTTTGAAGTTTGAGGTGGCAAGACAGGCAAGCAGCCCCAGTCTCTGTGCCTCTGTGCGAGCAGTGTCATGGGCAGATGAGGCTGAGCAACAGCTTTGTAGGCCAGCTGTGCGAGCAGTGTCATGGGCAGATGAGGCTGAGCAACAGCTTTGCAGGCCAGCTATTTCTGCCTGTGATCTATCTGCAGACATTCGCATTTTCGAAACAGCACTGCACTAAGCCCCCGGCACGGACCACCTAATTTACATTTGAAGTTTGAGGGGGGAAGACAAGCAAGCAGCCCCAGTCTCTGTGCCTCTGTGCGATCAGTGCCATGGGCAGATGAGGCTGAGAAACAGCTTTCCAGGCTAGCTCTTTCTGGCTGCCAGCTATCTGCAGACGTTCGCATTTTCAAAGCAGGGCTGCCGGAGGCGATCGGCAAGGACCACCTAAGATACGTTTGAACTTTGAGGTATCAAAAAAAGCAAGCAGCCCCAGTCTCTGTGCCTCTGTGCAAGCAGTGCCATGGGCAGATGAGGCTGAGCAACAGCTTTCCAGGCTAGCTCTTTCTGGCTGCAAGCTATCTGCAGACGTTCGCATCTTGAAAGAAGGGTTGCCGGATGCAATGGGCAAGGACCACCTAAGATATGTTTCAAGTTTGAGGGGGCAAGACAAGCAAGCAGCCCCAGTCTCTGTGCCTCTGTGCGAGCAGTGCCATGGGCAGATGAGGCTGAGCAACAGCGTTCCAGGCTAGCTCTATCTGGCTGCGAGCTATCTGCAGACGTTCGCATTTTCGGAACAGCACTGCCCTATGCCTTCTGCACGGACCGCGTAATTTGCATTTGAAGTTGGAGGTGGCAAGACAAGCAAGCAGCCCCAGTCTCTGTGCCTCTGTGCAAGCAGTGCCATGGGCAGATGAGGCTGAACAACAGCTTTCCAGGCTAGCACTTTCTGTCTGCGTGCTATTTGCAGATGTTCGCATTTTCAGAGCATGGCTGAGGGAGGAGACGAGCACGGACCACCTAAAGTACGTTTGAAGTTTGAGATGGCAACACAACAAGCAGCCCCAGTCTCTGTGCCTCTGTGCGAGCAGTGCCATGGGCAGATGAGGCTGAGCAACAGCTTTCCAGGCTACCACATTCTGGCTGCCAGCTATCTGCAGACGTTCGCATTTTCGGAACAGCACTGCCCTAGGCCTTCTGCACGGATCACCTAATTTGCATTTGAAGTTGGAGGTGGCAACACAAGCAAGCAGCCCCAGTCTCTGTGCCTCTGTGCGAGCAGTGCCATGGGCAGATGAAGCTGAGCAACAGCTTTCCAGGATAACTCTTTCTGTCTGCGAGCTATCTGCAGACGTTCGCAATTTCACAGCATGGCTGCCGGAGGCCCAAAGCACGTAATACCTAAGTTACGTTTGAAGTTTGAGGTGGCAAGACAAGCAAGCAGCCCCAGTCTCTGTGCCTCTGTGCAAGCAGTGCCATGGGCAGATGAGGCTGAACAACAGCTTTCCAGGCTAGCACTTTCTGTCTGCGTGCTATTTGCAGATGTTCGCATTTTCAGAGCATGGCTGAGGGAGGAGACGAGCACGGACCACCTAAAGTACGTTTGAAGTTTGAGATGGCAACACAACAAGCAGCCCCAGTCTCTGTGCCTCTGTGCGAGCAGTGCCATGGGCAGATGAGGCTGAGCAACAGCTTTCCAGGCTACCACATTCTGGCTGCCAGCTATCTGCAGACGTTCGCATTTTCGGAACAGCACTTCCCTAGGCCTTCTGCACGGATCACCTAATTTGCATTTGAAGTTGGAGGTGGCAACACAAGCAAGCAGCCCCAGTCTCTGTGCCTCTGTGCGAGCAGTGCCATGGGCAGATGAAGCTGAGCAACAGCTTTCCAGGATAACTCTTTCTGTCTGCGAGCTATCTGCAGACGTTCGCAATTTCACAGCATGGCTGCCGGAGGCCCAAAGCACGTAATACCTAAGTTACGTTTGAAGTTTGAGGTGGCAAGACAAGCAAGCAGCCCCAGTCTCTGTGCCTCTGTGCGAGCAGTGCCATGGGCAGATGAGGCTGAGCAACAGCTTTCCAGGCTAGCTCTTTCTGGCTGCGAGCTATCTGCAGACGTTCGCATTTTCTTAACAGCACTGCCCTAGGCCTTCTGCACGGACCACCTAATTTGTATTTGAAGTTGGAGGTGGCAAGACAAGCAAGCAGCCCCAGTCTCTGTGCCTCTGTGCGAGCAGTGCCATGAGTAGATGAAACCGAGCAACAGCTTTACAGGCTAGCTCTTTCTGGCTGCGATCTATCTGCAGACTTTCGCATTTTTAGAGGAAGGCTGCTGGAGGACCTTTGCACGGACCCCCAAAGATACGTTTGACATTTGAGGTGGCAAGACAAGCAAGCAGCCCCAGTCTCTGTGCCTCTGTGCTAGCAGTGCCATGAGCAGGTGAAGCCGAGCAACAGCTTTCCAGGCTAGCTTTTTCTGGTTGCAATCCATCTGCAGACTTTCGAATTTTCAGAGCAGGGCTCCTGGAGGCCCCCTGCACGGACCCCCAAAGATACGTTTGACATTTGAGGTGGCAAGACAAGCAAGCAGCCCCAGTCTCTGTGCCTCTGTGTGAGCAGTGCCATGGGCAGATGAGGCTGAGCAACAGCTTTCCAGGCTAGCTCTTTCTGGCTGCCAGCTATCTGCAGACGTTCGCATTTTCGAAGCAGGGCTGACGGAAGCTTCCGGCACGGTCCACCTAAGATACGTTTGAAGTTTGAGGTGGCAAGACAAGCAAGCAGCCCCAGTCTCTGTGCCTCTGTGTGAGCAACAGCTTTCCAGGCTGCTTCTTTCTGCCTGCGAGCTATCTGAAGACGTTCGCAACTTCAGAGCAGGGGTGCTAGAAGCCCCATGCACGGACCACCTAAGCAACGTATGAAGTTGGAGGGGACAAGACAAGCAAGCAGCCCCAGTCTCTGTGCCTCTGTGTGAGCAACAGCTTTCCAGGCTAGCTCTTTCTGGCTGCAAGCTATCTGCAGACGTTCGCATTTTCAGAGCAGGGCTGACAGAGTCGCCCGGCACGGACCTCCACATACAGTTTTGAAGTTCGAGGTGGCAAGATAAGCAAGCAGTCACCAGTCTCTGTGCCTCTGTGCGAGCAGTGCCATGGGCAGATGAGGCTGAGCAACAGCTTTCCAGGCTAGCTCTTTCTGGCTGCGAGCAATCTGCAAACGTTCGCATTTTCAGAGCAGGGCTGCGTAGGCCCCCGCATGGACACCCAAAGATACGTTTGCGGTTTGAGGGGGCAAAACAAGCAAGCAGCCCCAGTCTCTGTGCCTCTGTGCGAGCAGTGCCATGGGCAGATGAGGCTGAGCAACAGCTTTCCAGGCTAGCTCTTTCTGGCTGCCAGTTATCTGCAGACGTTCGCATTTTCAGAGCAGGGCTGGCAGAGGCGTCTGTCACGAACCATCTGAGATACGTTTGAAGTTTGAGGGGGCAAGACAAGCAAGCAGCCCCAGTCTCTGTGCCTCAGTGCGAGCAGTGCCATGGGCAGATGAGGCTGAGCAACAGCTTTCCAGGCTAGCTCTTTCTGCCTGCGAGCTATCTGCAGACGTTTGCATTTTCAGAGCAGGGCTGACAGAGTCGCCCGGCACGGACCTCCACATACAGTTTTGAAGTTCGAGGTGGCAAGACAAGCAAGCAGTCACCAGTCTCTGTGCCTCTGTGCGAGCAGTGCCATGGGCAGATGAGGGTGACAAATAGCTTTCCAGGCTAGCTCTTTCTGGCTGCGAGCTATCTGCAGACGTTCTCATTTTCAGAGCAGCGCTGCCGGAGGCGGAGGGCACAGACCTCCTAAACTACGTTTGAAGTTTGAGGGTACAAGACAAGCAAGCAGCCACAGTCTCTTTGTCTCTGTGCGAGCAGTGCCATGGGCAGATGAGGCTGAGCAACAGCTTTCCAGGCTAGCTCTTTCTGGCTGCGAGCTATCTGCAGACGTTCGCATTTTCGAAGCAGGGCTGCTGGAGGCCCCCTGCACGGACCCCCAAAGATACGTTTGACATTTGATGTGGCAAGACAAGCAAGCAGCCCCAGTCTCTGTGTCTCTGTGCGAGCAGTGCCATGGGCAGATGAGGCTGAGCAACAGCTTTCCAGGCTATCTCTTTCTGGCTGCGATCTATCTGCAGACTTTCGCATTTTCAGAGCAGGGCTGCTGGAGGCCCTTTGCACGGACCCCCAAAGATACGTTTGACATTTGAGGTGGCAAGACAAGCAAGCAGCCCCAGTCTCTGTGCCTCTGTGCGAGCAGTGCCATGAACATATGAAGCCGAGCAAGAGCTTTCCATGCTAGCTCTTTCTGCCTGCGAGCTATCTGCAGACGTTCGCATTTTCAGAGCAGGGCTGCTGGAGGCCCCCTGCACGGACCCCCAAATATACGTTTGAAGTTTGATGTGGCAAGACAAGCAAGCAGCCCCAGTCTCTGTGCCTCTGTGCGAGCAGTGCCATGGGCAGATGAGGCTGAGCAACAGCTTTCCAGGCTAGCTTTTTCTGGCTGCGAGCTATCTGCCGACGTTCACATTTTCAGAGCAGGGCTACCGGAGACGCCCGGTACGGACCACCTAAGATACATTTGAAGTTTGAGGTTGCAAGACAAGCAAGCAGCCCCAGTGTCTGTGCCTCTGTGCGAGCAGTGCCATGGGCAGATGAGGCTGAGCAACAGCTTTCCAGGCTAGCTCTTTCTGGCTGCGATCTATCTGCAGACGTTCGCATTTTCACAGCAGCGCTGCCGGAGGAGGAGGGCACAGACCACCTAAGCTACGTTTGAAGTCTGAGGTGGCAAAACAAGCAAGCAGGCCCAGTCTCTGTGCCTCTGTGCGAGCAGTGCCATGGGCAGATGAGGCTGAGCAACAGCTTTCCAGGCTAGCTCTTTCTGGCTGCGAGCTATGTGCAGACGTTCGCTTTATCGGAGCAGGGCTGCCGGAAGCTTCCGGCACGGTCCACCTAAGATACGTTGGAAGTTTGAGGTGGCAAGACAAGCAAGCAGCCCCAGTCTCTGTGCCTCTGTGTGAGCAACAGCTTTCCAGGCTACTTCCTTCTGCCTGCGAGCTATCTGAAGACGTTCACAATTTCAGAGCATGGGTGCTAGAAGCCCCATGCACGGACCACCTAAACTACGTTTGAAGTTTGAGGGGACAAGACAAGCAAGCAGCCCCAGTCTCTGTGCCTCTGTGCGAGCAGTGCCATGGGCAGATGAGGCTGAGCAACAGCTTTCCAGGCTAGCTCTTTCTGGCTGCAAGCTATCTGCAGACGTTCGCATTTACGGAGGAGGGCTGCGTAGGCTCCTGCATGGACACCCAAAGATACATTTGAAGATGGAGGGGGTAAGACAAGCAAGCAGCCCCAGTCTCTGTGCCTCTGTGCGAGCAGTGCCATGGGCAGATGAGGCTGAGCAACAGCTTTCCAGGCTAGCTCTTTCTGGCTGCGAGCTATCTGCAGATGTTCGCATTTACGGAGCAGGACTACCGAAGACGCCCGGTACGGACCACGTAAGATATATTTGAAGTTTGAGGGGGCAAGACAAGCAAGCAGACCCAGTCTCTGTGCCTCTGTGCGAGCAGTGCCATGAGCAGAAGAAACCGAGCAACAGCTTTCCAGGCTAGCTCTTTCTGGCTGCGAGCTATCTGCAGACGTTCGCGTTTTCAGAGCAGGGGTGCTAGAGGCCCCATGCACGGACAACCTAATGTATATATGAAGTTTGAGGTTGCAAGACAAGCAAGCAGCCCCAGTCTCTGTGCCTCTGTGCGAGCAGTGCCATGGGCAGATGAGGCTGAGCAACAGCTTTCCAGGCTAGCTCTTTCTGGCTGCGAGCTATCTGCAGACGTTCGCATTTTTGGAGCAGGGTTGACGGAGGAATCCGGCACAGACCATCTAAGTCACGTTTGAAGTTGAAGGGGGCAAGACAAGCAAGCAGCCCCTGTCTCTGTGCCTCTGTGCGAGCAGTGCCATGGGCAGATGAGGCTGAGCAACAGCTTTCCAGGCTAGCTCTTTCTGGCTGCGAGCTATCTGCAGATGTTCGCATTTTCAGAGCAGCGCTACCGGAGGCGGAGGGCACAGACCACCTAAGCTACGTTTGAAGTTTGAGGGGACAAGACAAACAAGCATCCCCAGTCTCTGTGCCTCTGTGCGAACAGTGCCTTGGGCAGATGAGGCTGAGCAACAGCTTTCCAGGCTAGCTCTTTCTGGCTGCGAGCTATCTGCAGACGTTCGCATTTACGGAGCAGGGCTACCGATGACGCCCGGTACGGACCACCTAAGATACATTTCAAGTTTGAGGGAGCAAGACAAGCAAACACCCCCAGTCTCTGTGCCTCTGTGCGAGCAGTACCATGAGCAGAAGAAAAGGAGCAACAGCTTTCCAGGCTAGCTCTTTCTGCCTGCGAGCTATCTGCAGACTTTCGCATTTTCAGAGCAGGGCTGCTGGAGGCCCCCTGCACGGAGCCCCAAAGATACGTTTGACATTTGAGGTGGCAAGACAAGCAAGCAGTCCCAGTCTCTGTGCCTCTGTGCGAGCAGTGCCATGGGCAGATGAGGCTTAGCAACAGCTTTCCAGGCTAGCTCTTTCTGGCTGCGAGCTATCTGCAGACGTTCGCATTTTCGGAGCAGGGCTGAGGGAGGAATCAGGCACAGACCATCTAAGTTACGTTTGAAGTTGAAGGGGGCAAGACAAGTCAGCAGCCCCAGTCTCTGTGCCTCTGTGCGAGCAGTGCCATGGGCAGATAAGCCTGACAAAAGGCTTTCCAGGCTAGCTCTTTCTGGCTGCGAGCTATCTGCAGACGTTCGCATTTTAGAAGCAGGACTGCTGAATGTGCCCGGCACGGACCCCTAAAGATACGTTTGAAGTTTGAGGGGGCAAGACAAGCAAGCAGCCCCAGTCTCTGTGCCTCTGTGCGAGCAGTGCCATGGGCAGATGAGGCTGAGCAAAAGTTTTTCAGGCTATCTCTTTCTGGCTGCGAGCTATCTACAGACGTTCGCATTTTCAGAGCAGGGCTGACAGAGTCGCCCGGCACGGACCTCCACATACAGTTTTGAAGTTCGAGGTGGCAAGACAAGCAAGCAGTCACCAGTCTCTGTGCCTCTGTGCGAGCAGTGCCATGGGCAGATGAGGCTGAGCAACAGCTTTCCAGGCTAGCTCTTTCTGGCTGTGAGCAATCTGCAGACGTTCGCATTTTCAGAGCAGGGCTGCGTAGGCCCCCGCATGGATACCCAAAGATACGTTTGAAGTTTGAGGTGGCAAGACAAGCAAGCAGCCCCAGTCTCTGTGCCTCTGTGCGAGCAGTGCCATGGGCAGATGAGGCTGAGCAACAGCTTTCCAGGCTAGCCCCTTCTGGCTGCCAGCTATCTGCAGACGTTCGCATTTACGGAGCAGGGCTGACAGAGGCACCCTCCACGGAATCCCAATTTACGTTTGAATTTTGAGGGGGCAAGACATTCAAGCAGCCCCAGTCTCTGTGCCTCTGTGCGAGCAGTGCCATGGGCAGATGAGGCTCAGCAACAGCTTTCCGGGGTAGCTCTTTCTGGCTGCGAGCTATCTGCAGACGTTCGCATTTACGGAGCAGGGCTGCGTAGGCCCCTGCATGGACACCCAAAGATACGTTTGATGTTGAAGGGGGCAAGACAAGCAAGCAGCCCCAGTCTCTGTGCCTCTGTGCGAGCAGTGCCATGGGCAGATGAGGCTGAGCAAGAGCTTTCCAGGCTAGCTGTTTCTGGCTGCGAGCTATCTGCAGACGTTCGCATTTTCGTAGCAGGGCTGCCGGAATCGTCCGCCACGGTCCACCTAAGATACTTTTGAAGTTTTAGGTGGCAGTACAAGCAAGCAGCCCCAGTCTCTGTGCCTCTGTGTGAGCAGTTCCATGGGCAGATGAGGCTGAGCAACAGCTTTCCAGGCTAGCTCTTTCTGCCTGCAAGCTATCTGCAGACGTTCGCAATTTCAGAGCAGGGGTGCTAGAGGCCCCATGCATGGACCACCTAAGATACGTTTGAAGTTTGAGATGGCAAGACAAGCAAGCAGCCCCAGTCTCTGTGCCTCTGTGCGAGCAGTGCCATGGGCAGATGGGGTGAGCAACAGCTTTCCAGGCTAGCCCCTTCTGCTTGCGAGCTATCTGCAGACGTTTGCATTTTCAGAGCAGGGCTGACAGAGTCGCTCGGCACGGACCTCCACATACAGTTTTGAAGTTCGATGTGGCAAGACAAGCAAGCAGTCACCAGTCTCTGTGCCTCTGTGCGAGCAGTGCCATGGGCAGATGAGGCTGAGCAACAGCTTTCCAGGCTAGCTCTTTCTGGCTGCGAGCTATCTGCAGACGTTCTCATTTTCGGAGCAGGGCTGCCAGAGGCGCATGGCACGGTCCACCTAATATACGTTTGAATTTTGAGGGGGCAAGAAAAGCAAGCAGCCCCAGTCTCTGTGCCTCTGTGCAAGCAGTGCCATGGCCAGATGAGGCTGAGCAACAGCTTTCCAGGCTAGCTCTTTCTGGCTGCGAGCTATCTGCAGACGTTCGCATTTTCGGAGCAGGGCTGCGTAGGCCCCCGCATGGACACCCAAAGATACGTTTCGAGTTTGAGGGGGCAAAACAAGCAAGCAGCCCAGTCTCTGTGCCTCTGTGCGAGCAGTGCCTTGGGCAGATGAGGCTGAGCAACAGCTTTCCAGGCTAGCCTCTTCTGGCTGTGAGCTATCTGCAGACGTTCGCATTTACGGAGCAGGGCTTCCGGAAGCTCCCTGCACGGACCCTTAAAGATACGTTTGAAGTTTGAGGTGGCAAGACAAGCAAGCAGCCCCAGTCTCTGTGCCTCTGTGCGAGCAGTGCCATGGGCAGATGAGGCTGAGCAACAGCTTTCCAGGCTAGCTATTTCTGGCTGCGAGCTATCTGCAGACGTTCGCATTTTAAGAGCAGGGCTGCCAGAAGCTCCCGTCATGAGCCCTCTGAGGTACGTTTGAAGTTTGAGGTGGCAAGACAAGCAAGCAGCCCCAGTCTCTGTGCCTCTGTGCGAGCAGTGCCATGGGCAGATGAGGCTGAGCAACAGCTTTCCAGGCTAGCTCTTTCTGGCTGCGAGCTATCTGCAGACGTTCGCATTTTCAGAGCAGGGCTGCCAGAGTCGCCCGGCACGGACCTGCACATACAGTTTTGAAGTTTGAGGTGGCAAGACAAGCAAGCAGTCACCAGTCTCTGTGCCTCTGTGCAAGCAGTGCCATGGGCAGATGAGGCTGAGCAACAGCTTTCCAGGCTAGCTCTTTCTGGCTGCGAGCTATCTGCAGACGTTCGCATTTTCAGAGCAGCGGTGCTAGAGGCCCCATGCACGGACCACCCAAGCTACGTTTGAAGTTTGAGGTGGCAAGACAAGCAAGTAGCCCCAGTCTCTGTGCCTCTGTGCGAGCAGTGCCATGGCAGATGAGGCTGAGCAACAGCTTTCCAGGCTAGCTCTTTCTGGCTGCGAGCTATCTGCAGACGTTCGCATTTTCGGAGCAGGGCTGCCGGAAGCTTCCGGCACGGTCCACCTAAGATATGTTTGAAGTTTGAGGGGGCAAGACAAGCAAGCAGCCCCAGTCTCTCTGCCTCTGTGTGAGCAACAGCTTTCCAGGCTACTTCTTTCTGCCTGCGAGCTATCTGAAGATGTTCACAATTTCAGACCAGGGTTGCTAGAAGCCCCATGCACGGACCACCTAAGCTACGTTTGAAGTTTAAGGGGACAAGACAAACAAGCAGCCCCAGTCTCTGTGCCTCTGTGCGAGCAGTGCCTTGGGCAGATGAGGCTGAGCAACAGCTTTCCAGGCTAGCTCTTTCTGGCTGCAAGCTATCTGCAGACGTTCGCATTTTCGTAGCAGGGCTGACGGAGGAATCCGGCACAGACCATCTAAGTTACGTTTGAAGTTCGCGGGGGCAAGACAAGAAATCATCCCAAGTCTCTGTGCCTCTGTGCGAGCAGTGCCATGGGCAGATGAGGCTGAGCAACAGCTTTCCAGGCTAGCTCTTTCTGGCTGCGAGCTATCTGCAGACTTTCCCATTTTCAGAGCAGGGTTGCTAGAGGCCCCATGCACGGACCCCCAAAGATACGTTTGACTTTTGAGGTGGCAAGACAAGCAAGCATCCCCAGTCTCTGTGCCTCTGTGCTAGCAGTGCCATGAGCAGATGAAGCCGAGCAACAGCTTTCCAGGCTAGCTGTTTCTGGCTGAGATCCATTTGCAGACTTTCGCATTTTCAGAGCAGGGCTGCTGGAGATCCCCTGCACGGACCCAAAAAGATACGTTTGACTTTTGAGGTGGCAAGACAAGCAAGCAGCCCCAGTCTCTGTGCCTCTGTGCGAGCAGTGCCATGGGCAGATGAGGCTGAGCAACAGCTTTCCAGGCTAGCTCTTTCTGGCTGCGAGCTATCTGCAGACGTTCTCATTTTCGGAGCAGGGCTGCCAGAGGCGCACGGCACGGTCCACCTAATATACGTTTGAATTTTGAGGGGGCAAGAAAAGCAAGCAGCCCCAGTCTCTGTGCCTCTGTGCGAGCAGTGCCATGGGCGGATGAGGCTGAGCAACAGCTTTCCAGGCTAGCTCTTTCTGCCTGCGAGCTATCTGCAGACGTTCGCATTTTCGGAGCAGGACTGCTGAATGTGCCCGGCACGGAACCCTAAAAATACGTTTGAAGTTTGAGGGGGCAGGACAAGCAAGCAGCCCAGTCTCTGTGCCTCTGTGCGAGCAGTGCCTTGGGCAGATGAGGCTGAGCAACAGCTTTCCAGGCTAGCCTCTTCTGGCTGTGAGCTATCTGCAGACGTTCGCATTTACGGAGCAGGGCTTCCGGAAGCTCCCTGCACGGACCCTTAAAGATACGTTTGAAGTTTGAGGTGGCAAGACAAGCAAGCAGCCCCAGTCTCTGTGCCTCTGTGCGAGCAGTGCCATGGGCAGATGAGGCTGAGCAACAGCTTTCCAGGCTAGCTCTTTCTGGCTGCGAGCTATCTGAAGACATTCAAATTTTCAGAGCAGGGCTGCCAGAGTCGCCCGGCACGGACCACCAGATACAGTTTTGAAGTTTGAGGGGCAAGACAAGCAGCAGTCACCAGTCTCTGTGCCTCTGTGCGAGCAGTGCCATGGGCAGATGAGGCTGAGCAACAGCTTTCCAGGCTAGCTCTTTCTGCCTGCGAGATATCTGCAGAAGTTCGCATTTTCAGAGCAGGGGTGCTAGAGGTCCCATGCACGGACCACCCAAGCTACGTTTGAAGTATGAGGTGGCAAGACAAGCAAGCAGCCCCAGTCTCTGTGCCTCTGTGTGAGCAGTGCCATGGCAGATCAGGCTGAGCAACAGCTTTCCAAGCTCGCTCTTTCTGGCTGCGAGCTATCTGCAGACGTTCGCATGTTCGGAGCAGGAGTGCTGAATGTGCCCGGCACGGACCCCTAAAGACACTTTTGAAATTTGGGGGGGCAAGACAAGCAAGCAGCCCCAGTCTCTGTGCCTCTGTGTGAGTAGTGCCATGGGCAGATGAGGCTGAGCAACAGCTTTCCAGGCTAGCTCTTTCTGGCTGCGAGCTATCTGCAGACGTTCGCATTTTCAGAGCAGGGCTACCGGAGACGCCCGGTACGGACCACCTAAGATACATTTGAAGTTTGAGGTTGCAAGACAAGCAAGCAGCCCCAGTCTCTGTGCCTCTGTGCGAGTAGTGCCATGGGCAGATGAGGCTGAGCAAGAGCTTTCCAGGCTAATTGTTTCTGGCTGCGAGCTATCTGCAGACGTTCGCATTTTCAGAGCAGGGCTGACAGAGTCGCTCGGCACGGACCTCCACATACAGTTTTGAAGTTCGATGTGGCAAGACAAGCAAGCAGTCACCACTCTCTGTGCCTGTGTGCGAGCAGTGCCATGGGCAGATGAGGCTGAGCAACAGCTTTCCAGGCTAGCTCTTTCTGGCTGCGAGCAATCTGCAAACGTTCGCATTTTCAGAGCAGGGCTGCGTAGGCCCCCGCATGGACACCCAAAGATACGTCTGAAGTTTGCGGGGGCAAGACAAGCAAGCAACCCCAGTCTCTGTGCCTCTGTGCGAGCAGTGATATTCGCAGATGATCCTGAGCACCAGCTTTCCAGGCTAGCTCTTTCTGGCTGCGAGCTATCTGCAGACGTTATCATTTTCGGAGCAGGGCTGCCAGAGGCGCACGGCACGGTCCACCTAATATACGTTTGAATTTTGAGGGGGCAAGAAAAGCAAGCAGCCCCAGTCTCTGTGCCTCTGTGCGAGCAGTGCCATGGGCAGATGAGGCTGAGCAACAGCTTTCCAGGCTAGCTCTTTCTGGCTGCGAGCTATCTGCAGACGTTCGCATTTTCGGAGCAGGGCTGCGTAGGCCCCCGCATGGACACCCACAGATACGTTTCGAGTTTGAGGGGGCAAAACAAGCAAGCAGCCCCAGTCTCTGTGCCTCTGAGCGAGCAGTGCCATGGGCAGATGAGGCTGAGCAACAGCTTTCCAGGCTAGCTCTTTCTGGCTGCGAGCTATCTGCAGACGTTCGCATTTTAAGAGCAGGGCTGCCAGAAGCTCCCGTCATGAGCCCTCTGAGGAACGTTTGAAGTTTGAGGTGGCAAGACAAGCAAGCAGGCCCAGTCTCTGTGCCTCTGTGCGAGCAGTGCCATGGGCAGATGAGGCTGAGCAACAGCTTTCCAGGCTAGCTCTTTCTGGCTGCGAGCTATCTGCAGACGTTCGCATTTTCAGAGCAGGGCTGCCAGAATCGCCCGGCACGGACCTGCACATACAGTTTTGAAGTTTGAGGTGGCAAGACAAGCAAGCAGTCACAAGTCTCTGTGCCTCTGTGCAAGCAGTGCCATGGGCAGATGAGGCTGAGCAACAGCTTTCCAGGCTAGCTCTTTCTGGCTGCGATCTATCTGCAGACATTCGCATTTTCTGAGCAGGGCTGCGTAGGCCCCTGCATGGACACCCAAAGATACGTTTGAAGTTTGCGGGGGCAAGACAAGCAAGCAGCCCCAGTCTCTGTGCCTCTGTGCGAGCAGTGCCATGGGCAGATGAGGCTGAGCAACAGCTTTCCAGGCTAGCTATTTCTGGCTGCGAGCTATCTGCAGACATTCAAATTTTCAGAGCAGGGCTGCCAGAGTCGCCCGGCACGGACCACCAGATACAGTTTTGAAGTTTGAGGATCAAGACAAGCAAGCAGTCACCAGTCTCTGTGCCTCTGTGCGAGCAGTGCCATGGGCAGATGAGGCTGAGCAACAGCTTTCCAGGCTAGCTCTTTCTGCCTGCGAGCTATCTGCAGACGTTCGCATTTTCAGAGCAGGGGTACTAGAGGCCCCATGCACGGACCACCCAAGCTACGTTTGAAGTTTGAGGTGGCAAGACAAGCAAGTAGCCCCAGTCTCTGTGCCTCTGTGCGAGCAGTGCCATGGCAAATGAGGCTGAGCAACAGCTTTCCAAGCTCGTTCTTTCTGGCTGCGAGCTATCTGCAGACGTGCGCATGTTCGGAGCAGGAGTGCTGAATGTGCCCGGCAAGGACCCCTAAAGACACTTTTGAAATATGGGGGGGCAAGACAAGCAAGCAGCCCCAGTCTCTGTGCCTCTGTGCGAGCAGTGCCATGGGCAGATGAGGCTGACCAACAGCTTTCCAAGCTAGCTCTTTCTGGCTGCGATCTATCTGCAGACGTTCGCATTTTCGGAGCAGGGTTGCCGGAAGCTTCCGCCACGGTCCACCTAAGATACTTTTGAAGTTTTAGGTGGCAGTACAAGCAAGCAGCCCCAGTCTCTGTGCCTCTGTGCGAGCAGTGCCATGGGCAGATGAGGCTGAGCAACAGCTTTCCAGGCTAGATTTTTCTGGCTGCGAGCTATCTGCAGACGTTCGCATTTACGGAGCAGGGCTGCGTAGGCCCCTGCATGGACACCCAAAGATACCTTTGAAGTTTGAGGGTGCAAGACAAGCAAGCAGCCCCAGTCTCTGTGCCTCTGTGCGAGCAGTGCCATGGGCAGATGAGGCTGACCAACAGCTTTCCAGGCTAGCCCCTTCTGGCTGCCAGCTATCTGCAGACGTTCACATTTTCGGAGCAGGGCTGCCGGAGGCACCCTCCACGGAATCCCAATTTACGTTTGAATTTTGAGGTGGCAAGACAAGCAAGCAGCCCCAGTCTCTGTGCCTCTGTGCGAGCAGTGCCATGGGCAGATGAGGCTCAGCAACAGCTTTCCAGGCTAGCTGTTTCTGTCTGCGAGCTATCTGCAGACGTTCGCATTTTCAGAGCAGGGGTGCTAGAGGCCCCAGGCACGGACCACCTAAGCTACGTTTGAAGTTTGAGGGGGCAAGACAAGCAAGCAGCCCCAGTCTCTGTGCCTCTGTTCGAGCAGTGCCGTGGGCAGATGAGGCTGAGCAACAGCTTTCCAGGCTAGCTCCTTCTGGCTGCGAGCTATCTGCAGACGTTCGCATTTTCGGAGCAGGGCTGCCGGAATCTTCCGGCACGGTCCACCTAAGATACTTTTGAAGTTTTAGGTGGCAGTACAAGCAAGCAGCCCCAGTCTCTGTGCCTCTGTGCGAGCAGTGCCATGGGCAGATGAGGCTGAGCAACAGCTTTCCAGGCTAGCTCTTTCTGGCTGCCAGCTATCTGCAGACGTTCGCATTTTCAGAGCAGGGCTGCGTAGGCCCCCGCATGGACACCGAAAGTTACGTTTGGAGTTTGAGGGGGCAAAAGAAGCAAGCAGCCCCAGTCTCTGTGCCTCTGTGCGAGCAGTGCCATGGGCAGATGAGGCTGAGCAACAGCTTTCCAGGCTAGCTCTTTCTGCCTGCGAGCTATCTGCAGACGTTTGCATTTTCAGAGCAGGGCTGACAGAGTCGCCCGGCACGGACCTCCACATACAGTTTTGAAGTTTGAGGTGGCAAGACAAGCAAGCAGTCACCAGTCTCTGTGCCTCTGTGCAAGCAGTGCCATGGCCAGATGAGGCTGAGCAACAGCTTTCCAGGCTAGCTCTTTCTGTCTGAGAGCTATCTGCAGACATTCGCATTTTCAGAGCAGGGCTGCGTAGGCCCCTGCATGGACACCCAAAGATACGTTTGAACTTTGCGGGGCCAAGACAAGCAAGCAGCCCCAGTCTCTGTGCCTCTGTGCGAGCAGTGCCATGGGCAGATGAGGCTGAGCAACAGCTTTCCAGGCTAGCTCTTTCTGGCTGCGAGCTATCTGCAGACGTTCGCATTTTCAGAGCAGGGCTGACAGAGGCACCCTCCACGGAATCCCAATTTACGTTTGAATTTTTTGATGGCAAGACATTCAAGCAGCCCCAGTCTCTGTGCCTCTGTGCGAGCAGTTCCATGGGCAGATGAGGCTGAGCAACAGCTTTCCAGGCTAGCTCTTTCTGCCTGCGAGCTATCTGCAGACGTTCGCATTTTCAGAGCAAGGGTGCTAGAGGCCCCATGCACGGACCACCGAAGATACGTTTGAAGTTTGAGGTGGCAAGACAAGCAAGTAGCCCCAGTCTCGGTGCCTCTGTGCGAGCAGTGCCATGGCAGATGAGGCTGAGCAACAGCTTTCCAAGCTCGTTCTTTCTGGCTGCGAGCTATCTGCAGACGTGCGCATGTTCGGAGCAGGAGTGCTGAATGTGCCCGGCAATGACCCCTAAAGACACTTTTGAAATATGGGGGGGCAAGACAAGCAAGCAGCCCCAGTCTCTGTGCCTCTGTGAGAGCAGTGCCATGGGCAGATGAGGCTGACCAACAGCTTTCCAGGCTAGCTCTTTCTGGCTGCAAGCTATCTGCAGACGTTCGCATTTTCGGAGCAGGGCTGCCGGAAGCTTCCGCCACGGTCCACCTAAGATACTTTTGAAGTTTTAGGTGGCAGTACAAGCAAGCAGCCCCAGTCTCTGTGCCTCTGTGCGAGCAGTGCCATGGGCAGATGAGGCTGAGCAACAGCTTTCCAGGCTAGCTCTTTCTGGCTGCCAGCTATCTGCAGACGTTCGCATTTTCAGAGCAGGGCTGCCAGAGTCACCCGGCACGGACCTCCACATACAGTTTTGAAGTTTGAGGTGGCAAGACAAGCAAGCAGTCACCAGTCTCTGTGCCTCTGTGCAAGCAGTGCCATGGCCAGATGAGGCTGAGCAACAGCTTTCCAGGCTAGCTCTTTCTGCCTGAGAGCTATCTGCAGACATTCGCATTTTCAGAGCAGGGCTGCGTAGGCCCCTGCATGGACACCCAAAGATACGTTTGAAGTTTGCGGGGCCAAGACAAGCAAGCAGCCCCCGTCTCTGTGCCTCTGTGCGAGCAGTGCCATGGGCAGATGAGGATGAGCAACAGCTTTACAGGCTAGCTCTTTCTGGCTGCGAGCTATCTGCAGACGTTCGCATTTTCAGAACAGGGCTGCCCGAGGCGCACGTCACGAACCATCTGAGGTACGTTTCAAGTTTGAGGTGGCAAGACAAGCAAGCAGCCCCAGTCTCTGTGCCTCTGTGCGAGCAGTGCCATGGGCAGATGAGGCTGAGCAACAGCTTTCCAGGCTAGCTATTTCTGGCTGCGAGCTATCTGCAGACGTTCTCATTTTTGGAGCAGGGCTGACAGAGTCGCACGGCACGGACCTGCACATACAGTTTTGAAGTTTGAGGTGGCAAGACAAGCAAGCAGTCACCAGTCTCTGTGCCTCTGTGCAAGCAGTGCCATGGGCAGATGAGGCTGAGCAACAGCTTTCCAGGCTAGCTGTTTCTGGCTGCGAGCTATCTGCAGATGTTCGCATTTTTAGAACAGGGGTGCTAGAGGCCCCAGGCACGGACCACCTAAGCTACGTTTGAAGTTTGAGGGGGCAAGACAAGCAAGCAGCCCCAGTCTCTGTGCCTCTGTGCGAGCAGTGCCATGGGCAGATGAGGCTGAGCAACAGCTTTCCAGGCTAGCTCTTTCTGCCTGCGAGCTATCTGCAGACGTTCGCATTTTCAGAGCAGGGCTGACAGAGGCACCCTCCACGGAATCCCAATTTACGTTTCAATTTTTTGATGGCAAGACATTCAAGCAGCCCCAGTCTCTGTGCCTCTGTGCGAGCAGTTCCATGGGCAGATGAGGCTGAGCAACAGCTTTCCAGGCTAGCTCTTTCTGCCTGCGAGCTATCTGCAGACGTTCGCATTTTCAGAGCAAGGGTGCTAGAGGCCCCATGCACGGACAACCGAAGCTACGTTTGAAGTTTGAGGTGGCAAGACAAGCAAGTAGCCCCAGTCTCTGTGCCTCTGTGCGAGCAGTGCCATGGCAGATGAGGCTGAGCAACAGCTTTCCAAGCTCGTTCTTTCTGGCTGCGAGCTATCTGCAGACGTGCGCATGTTCGGAGCAGGAGTGCTGAATGTGCCCGGCAAGGACCACTAAAGACACTTTTGAAATATGGGGGGGCAAGACAAGCAAGCAGCCCCAGTCTCTGTGCCTCTGTGCGAGCAGTGCCATGGGCAGATGAGGCTGACCAACAGCTTTCCAGGCTAGCTCTTTCTGGCTGCGAGCTATCTGCAGACGTTCGCATTTTCGGAGCAGGGCTGCCGGAATCTTCCGGCACGGTCCACCTAAGATACTTTTGAAGTTTTAGGTGGCAGTACAAGCAAGCAGCCCCAGTCTCTGTGCCTCTGTGCGAGCAGTGCCATGGGCAGATGAGGCTGAGCAACAGCTTTCCAGGCTAGCTCTTTCTGGCTGCCAGCTATCTGCAGACGTTCGCATTTTCAGAGCAGGGCTGCATAGGCCCCCGCATGGACACCGAAAGTTACGTTTGGAATTTGAGGGGGCAAAACAAGCAAGCAGCCCCAGTCTCTGTGCCTCTGTGCGAGCAGTGCCATGGGCAGATGAGGCTGAGCAACAGCTTTCCAGGCTAGCTCTTTCTGGCTGCGAGCTATCTGCAGACGTTCGCATTTTCAGAGCAGGGCTGCCAGAGTCGCCCAGCACGGACCTCCACATACAGTTTTGAAGTTTGAGGTGGCAAGACAAGCAAGCAGTCACCAGTCTCTGTGCCTCTGTGCAAGCAGTGCCATGGCCTGATGAGGCTGAGCAACAGCTTTCCAGGCTAGCTCTTTCTGCCTGCGAGCTCTCTGCAGACATTCACATTTTCAGAGCAGGGCTGCGTAGGCCCCTGCATGGACACCCAAAGATACGTTTGAAGTTTGCGGGGCCAAGACAAGCAAGCAGCCCCAGTCTCTGTGCCTCTGTGCGAGCAGTGCCATGGGCAGATGAGGCTGAGCAACAGCTTTCCAGGCTAGCTCTTTCTGGCTGCGAGCTATCTGCAGACGTTCGCATTTTCAGAGCAGGGCTGCTAGAGGCCCCAGGCACGGACCACCTAAGCTACGTTTGAAGTTTGAGGGGGCAAGACAAGCAAGCAGCCCCAGTCTCTGTGCCTCTGTGCGAGCAGTGCCATGGGCAGATGAGGCTGAGCAACAGCTTTCCAGGCTAGCTCTTTCTGGCTGCCAGCTATCTGCAGACATTCAAATTTTCAGAGCAGGGCTGCCAGAGTCGCCCGGCACGGACCACCAGATACAGTTTTGAAGTTTGAGGGGCAAGACAAGCAAGCAGCCCCAGTCTCTGTGCCTCTGTGCGAGCAGTGCCTTGGGCAGATGAGGCTGAGCAACAGCTTTCCAGGCTAGCTATTTCTGGCTGCGAGCTATCTGCAGACGTTCGCATTTACGGAGCAGGGCTTCCGGAAGCTCCCTGCACGGACCCTTAAAGATACGTTTGAAGTTTGAGGTGGCAAGACAAGCAAGCAGCCCCAGTCTCTGTGCCTCTGTGCGAGCAGTGCCATGGGCAGATGAGGCTGAGCAACAGCTTTCCAGGCTAGCTCTTTCTGGCTGCGAGCTATCTGCAGACGTTCGCATTTTCAGAGCAGGGGTACTAGAGGCCCCATGCACGGACCACCCAAGCTACGTTTGAAGTTTGAGGTGGCAAGACAAGCAAGTAGCCCCAGTCTCTGTGCCTCTGTGCGAGCAGTGCCATGGCAGATGAGGCTGAGCAACAGCTTTCCAAGCTCGTTCTTTCTGGCTGCGAGCTATCTGCAGACGTGCGCATGTTCGGAGCAGGAGTGCTGAATGTGCCCGGCAAGGACCCCTAAAGACACTTTTGAAATATGGGGGGGCAAGACAAGCAAGCAGCCCCAGTCTCTGTGCCTCTGTGCGAGCAGTGCCATGGGCAGATGAGGCTGAGCAACAGCTTTCCAGGCTAGCTCTTTCTGGCTGCGAGCTATCTGCAGACGTTCGCATTTTCGGAGCAGGGCTGCCGGAAGCTTCCGCCACGGTCCACCTAAGATACTTTTGAAGTTTTAGGTGGCAGTACAAGCAAGCAGCCCCAGTCTCTGTGCCTCTGTGCGAGCAGTTCCATGGGCAGATGAGGCTGAGCAACAGCTTTCCAGGCTAGATTTTTCTGGCTGCGAGCTATCTGCAGACGTTCGCATTTACGGAGCAGGGCTGCGTAGGCCCCTGCATGGACACCCAAAGATACCTTTGAAGTTTGAGGGTGCAAGACAAGCAAGCAGCCCCAGTCTCTGTGCCTCTGTGCGAGCAGTGCCATGGGCAGATGAGGCTGAGCAACAGCTTTCCAGGCTAGCTCTTTCTGGCTGCCAGCTATCTGCAGACGTTCGCATTTTCGGAGCAGGGCTGCCGGAATCTTCCGGCACGGTCCACCTAAGATACTTTTGAAGTTTTAGGTGGCAGTACAAGCAAGCAGCCCCAGTCTCTGTGCCTCTGTGCGAGCAGTGCCATGGGCAGATGAGGCTGAGCAACAGCTTTCCAGGCTAGCTCTTTCTGGCTGCGAGCTATCTGCAGACGTTCGCATTTTCAGAACAGGGCTGCCCGAGGCGCACGTCACGAACCATCTGAGGTACGTTTCAAGTTTGAGGTGGCAAGACAAGCAAGCAGGCCCAGTCTCTGTGCCTCTGTGCGAGCAGTGCCATGGGCAGATGAGGCTGAGCAACAGCTTTCCAGGCTAGCTATTTCTGGCTGCGAGCTATCTGCAGACGTTCTCATTTTCGGAGCAGGGCTGCCAGAGTCGCACGGCACGGACCTGCACATACAGTTTTGAAGTTTGAGGTGGCAAGACAAGCAAGCAGTCACCAGTCTCTGTGCCTCTGTGCAAGCAGTGCCATGGGCAGATGAGGCTGAGCAACAGCTTTCCAGGCTAGCTCTTTCTCGCTGCGATCTATCTGCAGACGTTCGCATTTTAAGAGCAGGGCTGCCAGAGGCTCCCGTCACGAGCCCTCTGAGGTACGTTTGAAGTTTGAGGTGGCAAGACAAGCAAGCAGCCCCAGTCTCTGTGCCTCTGTGCGAGCAGTGATATTCGCAGATGAGGCTGAGCAACAGCTTTCCAGGCTAGCTCTTTCTGCCTGCGAGCTATCTGCAGACGTTCGCATTTTCGGAGCAGGGCTGAGGGAGGCACCCTCCACGGAATCCCAAATTACGTTTGAATTTTGAGGTGGCAAGACAAGCAAGCACCCCAGTCTCTGTGCATCTGAGCGAGCAGTGCCATGGGCAGATGAGGCTGAGCAACAGCTTTCCAGGCTAGCTGTTTCTGGCTGCGAGCTATCTGCAGATGTTCGCATTTTTAGAACAGGGGTGCTAGAGGCCCCAGGCACGGACCACCTAAGCTACGTTTGAAGTTTGAGGGGGCAAGACAAGCAAGCAGCCCCAGTCTCTGTGCCTCTGTGCGAGCAGTGCCGTGGGCAGATGAGGCTGAGCAACAGCTTTCCAGGCTAGCTCTTTCTGCTTGCGAGCTATCTGCAGACGTTCGCATTTTCAGAGCAGGGCTGACAGAGGCACCCTCCACGGAATCCCAATTTACGTTTGAATTTTTTGATGGCAAGACATTCAAGCAGCCCCAGTCTCTGTGCCTCTGTGCGAGCAGTGCCATGGGCAGATGAGGCTGAGCAACAGCTTTCCAGGCTAGCTATTTCTGGCTGCGAGCTATCTGCAGACGTTCGCATTTACGGAGCAGGACTTCCGGAAGCTCCCTGCACGGACCCTTAAAGATACGTTTGAAGTTTGAGGTGGCAAGACAAGAAAGCAGCCCCAGTCTCTGTGCCTCTGTGCGAGCAGTGCCATGGGCAGATGAGGCTGAGCAACAGCTTTCCAGGCTAGCTCTTTCTGCTTGCGAGCTATCTGCAGACGTTCGCATTTTCAGAGCAGGGCTGACAGAGGCACCCTTCACGGAATCCCAATTTACGTTTGAATTTTTTGATTGCAAGACATTCAAGCAGCCCCAGTCTCTGTGCCTCTGTGCGAGCAGTGCCATGGGCAGATGAGGCTGAGCAACAGCTTTCCAGTCTAGCTCTTTCTGCCTGCGAGCTATCTGCAGACGTTCGCATTTTCAGAGCAGGGGTGCTAGAGGCCCCATGCACGGACCCCCTAAGCTACGTTTGAAGTTTGAGGTGGCAAGACAAGCAAGTAGCCCCAGTCTCTGTGCCTCTGTGCGAGCAGTGCCATGGCAGATGAGGCTGAGCAACAGCTTTCCAGGCTAGCTCTTTCTGGCTGCGAGCTATCTGCAGACGTTCGCATTTTCAGAGCAGGGCTGCCAGAGTCGCCCAGCACGGACCTCCACATACAGTTTTGAAGTTTGAGGTGGCAAGACAAGCAAGCAGTCACCAGTCTCTGTGCCTCTGTGCAAGCAGTGCCATGGCCAGATGAGGCTGAGCAACAGCTTTCCAGGCTAGCTCTTTCTGCCTGCGAGCTATCTGCAGACATTCGCATTTTCAGAGCAGGGCTGCGTAGGCCCCTGCATGGACACCCAAAGATACGTTTGAAGTTTGCGGGGGCAAGACAAGCAAGCAGCCCCAGTCTCTGTGCCTCTGTGCGAGCAGTGCCATGGGCAGATGAGGCTGAGCAACAGCTTTCCAGGCTAGCTCTTTCTGGCTGTGAGCTATCTGCAGACGTTCGCATTTTCAGAACAGGGCTGCCCGAGGCGCACGTCACGAACCATCTGAGGTACGTTTCAAGTTTGAGGTGGCAAGACACGCAAGCAGCCCCAGTCTCTGTGCCTCTGTGCGAGCAGTGCCATGGGCAGATGAGGCTGAGCAACAGCTTTCCAGGCTAGCTATTTCTGGCTGCGAGCTATCTGCAGACGTTCTCATTTTCAGAGCAGGGCTGCCAGAGTCGCACGGCACGGACCTGCACATACAGTTTTGAAGTTTGAGGTGGCAAGACAAGCAAGCAGTCACCAGTCTCTGTGCCTCTGTGCAAGCAGTGCCATGGGCAGATGAGGCTGAGCAACAGCTTTCCAGGCTGATTTTTCTGGCTGCGAGCTATCTGCAAACGTTCGCATTTACGGAGCAGGGCTGCGTAGGCCCCTGCATGGACACCCAAAGATACCTTTGAAGTTTGAGGGTGCAAGACAAGCAAGCAGCCCCAGTCTCTGTGCCTCTGTGCGAGCAGTGCCATGGGCAGATGAGGCTGAGCAACAGCTTTCCAGGCTAGCTATTTCTGGCTGCGAGCTATCTGCAGACGTTCGCATTTTCAGAGCAGGGCTGCTAGAGGCCCCAGGCACGGACCACCTAAGCTACGTTTGAAGTTTGAGGGGGCAAGACAAGCAAGCAGCCCCAGTCTCTGTGCCTCTGTGCGAGCAGTGCCATGGGCAGATGAGGCTGAGCAACAGCTTTCCAGGCTAGCTCTTTCTGGCTGCCAGCTATCTGCAGACATTCAAATTTTCAGAGCAGGGCTGCCAGAGTCGCCCGGCACGGACCACCAGATACAGTTTTGAAGTTTGAGGGGCAAGACAAGCAAGCAGCCCCAGTCTCTGTGCCTCTGTGCGAGCAGTGCCTTGGGCAGATGAGGCTGAGCAACAGCTTTCCAGGCTAGCTATTTCTGGCTGCGAGCTATCTGCAGACGTTCGCATTTACGGAGCAGGGCTTCCGGAAGCTCCCTGCACGGACCCTTAAAGATACGTTTGAAGTTTGAGGTGGCAAGACAAGCAAGCAGCCCCAGTCTCTGTGCCTCTGTGCGAGCAGTGCCATGGGCAGATGAGGCTGAGCAACAGCTTTCCAGGCTAGCTCTTTCTGGCTGCGAGCTATCT
Source organism: Opisthocomus hoazin (assembly GCF_030867145.1). NCBI lineage: Eukaryota > Metazoa > Chordata > Aves > Opisthocomiformes > Opisthocomidae > Opisthocomus > Opisthocomus hoazin. Next base: position 4,813,620 of record NC_134426.1, on the reverse strand, counting down.
GCAGACGTTCGCATTTTCAGGACAGGGGTACTAGAGGCCCCATGCACGGACCACCCAAGCTACGTTTGAAGTTTGAGGTGGCAAGACAAGCAAGCAGCCCCAGTCTCTGTGCCTCTGTGCGAGCAGTGCCATGGCAGATGAGGCTGAGCAACAGCTTTCCAAGCTCGTTCTTTCTGGCTGTGGGCTATCTGCAGACGTGCGCATGTTCGGAGCAGGAGTGCTGAATTTGCCCGGCAAGGACCCCTAAAGACACTTTTGAAATATGGGGGGGCAAGACAAGCAAGCAGCCCCAGTCTCTGTGCCTCTGTGCGAGCAGTGCCATGGGCAGATGAGGCTGACCAACAGCTTTCCAGGCTAGCTCTTTCTGGCTGCGAGCTATCTGCAGACGTTCGCATTTTCGGAGCAGGGCTGCCGGAAGCTTCCGCCACGGTCCACCTAAGATACTTTTGAAGTTTTAGGTGGCAGTACAAGCAAGCAGCCCCAGTCTCTGTGCCTCTGTGCGAGCAGTTCCATGGGCAGATGAGGCTGAGCAACAGCTTTCCAGGCTAGCTCTTTCTGCCTGCGAGCTATCTGCAGACGTTCGCATTTACGGAGCAGGGCTGCGTAGGCCCCTGCATGGACACCCAAAGATACCTTTGAAGTTTGAGGGTGCAAGACAAGCAAGCAGCCCCAGTCTCTGTGCCTCTGTGCAAGCAGTGCCATGGGCAGATGAGGCTGAGCAACAGCTTTCCAGGCTAGCCCCTTCTGGCTGCCAGCTATCTGCAGACGTTCACATTTTCATAGCAGGGCTGCCGGAGGTACCCTCCACGGAATCCCAATTTACGTTTGAATTTTGAGGTGGCAAGACAAGCAAGCAGCCCCAGTCTCTGTGCCTCTGTGCGAGCAGTGCCGTGGGCAGATGAGGCTGAGCAACAGCTTTCCAGGCTAGCTCTTTCTGGCTGCCAGCTATCTGCAGACGTTCGCATTTTCGGAGCAGGGCTGCCGGAATCTTCCGGCACGGTCCACCTAAGATACTTTTGAAGTTTTAGGTGGCAGTACAAGCAAGCAGCCCCAGTCTCTGTGCCTCTGTGCGAGCAGTGCCATGGGCAGATGAGGCTGAGCAACAGCTTTCCAGGCTAGCTCTTTCTGGCTGCGAGCTATCTGCAGACGTTCGCATTTTCAGAACAGGGCTGCCCGAGGCGCACGTCACGAACCATCTGAGGTACGTTTCAAGTTTGAGGTGGCAAGACAAGCAAGCAGGCCCAGTCTCTGTGCCTCTGTGCGAGCAGTGCCATGGGCAGATGAGGCTGAGCAACAGCTTTCCAGGCTAGCTATTTCTGGCTGCGAGCTATCTGCAGACGTTCTCATTTTCGGAGCAGGGCTGCCAGAGTCGCACGGCACGGACCTGCACATACAGTTTTGAAGTTTGAGGTGGCAAGACAAGCAAGCAGTCACCAGTCTCTGTGCCTCTGTGCAAGCAGTGCCATGGGCAGATGAGGCTGAGCAACAGCTTTCCAGGCTAGATCTTTCTGGCTGCGATCTATCTGCAGACGTTCGCATTTTAAGAGCAGGGCTGCCAGAGGCTCCCGTCACGAGCCCTCTGAGGTACGTTTGAAGTTTGAGGTGGCAAGACAAGCAAGCAGCCCCAGTCTCTGTGCCTCTGTGCGAGCAGTGATATTCGCAGATGAGGCTGAGCAACAGCTTTCCAGGCTAGCTCTTTCTGCCTGCGAGCTATCTGCAGACGTTCGCATTTTCGGAGCAGGGCTGAGGGAGGCACCCTCCACGGAATCCCAAATTACGTTTGAATTTTGAGGTGGCAAGACAAGCAAGCACCCCAGTCTCTGTGCATCTGAGCGAGCAGTGCCATGGGCAGATGAGGCTGAGCAACAGCTTTCCAGGCTAGCTGTTTCTGGCTGCGAGCTATCTGCAGATGTTCGCATTTTTAGAACAGGGGTGCTAGAGGCCCCAGGCACGGACCACCTAAGCTACGTTTGAAGTTTGAGGGGGCAAGACAAGCAAGCAGCCCCAGTCTCTGTGCCTCTGTGCGAGCAGTGCCGTGGGCAGATGAGGCTGAGCAACAGCTTTCCAGGCTAGCTCTTTCTGCTTGCGAGCTATCTGCAGACGTTCGCATTTTCAGAGCAGGGCTGACAGAGGCACCCTCCACGGAATCCCAATTTACGTTTGAATTTTTTGATGGCAAGACATTCAAGCAGCCCCAGTCTCTGTGCCTCTGTGCGAGCAGTGCCATGGGCAGATGAGGCTGAGCAACAGCTTTCCAGGCTAGCTCTTTCTGCCTGCGAGCTATCTGCAGACGTTCGCATTTTCAGAGCAGGGGTGCTAGAGGCCCCATGCACGGACCCCCTAAGCTACGTTTGAAGTTTGAGGTGGCAAGACAAGCAAGTAGCCCCAGTCTCTGTGCCTCTGTGCGAGCAGTGCCATGGCAGATGAGGCTGAGCAACAGCTTTCCAAGCTCGTTCTTTCTGGCTGCGAGCTATCTGCAGACGTGCGCATGTTCGGAGCAGGAGTGCTGAATGTGCCCGGCAAGGACCCCTAAAGACACTTTTGAAATATGGGGGGGCAAGACAAGCAAGCAGACCCAGTCTCTGTGCCTCTGTGCGAGCAGTGCCATGGGCAGATCAGGCTGACCAACAGCTTTCCAGGCTAGCTCTTTCTGGCTGCGAGCTATCTGCAGACGTTCGCATTTTCGGAGCAGGGCTGCCGGAAGCTTCCGCCACGGTCCACCTAAGATACTTTTGAAGTTTTAGGTGGCAGTACAAGCAAGCAGCCCCAGTCTCTGTGCCTCTGTGCGAGCAGTGCCATGGGCAGATGAGGCTGAGCAACAGCTTTCCAGGCTAGCTCTTTCTGGCTGCGAGCTATCTGCAGACGTTCGCATTTTCAGAACAGGGCTGCCCGAGGCGCACGTCACGAACCATCTGAGGTACGTTTCAAGTTTGAGGTGGCAACACAAGCAAGCAGGCCCAGTCTCTGTGCCTCTGTGCGAGCAGTGCCATGGGCAGATGAGGCTGAGCAACAGCTTTCCAGGCTAGCTCTTTCTGGCTGCGAGCTATCTGCAGACGTTCTCATTTTCGGAGCAGGGCTGCCAGAGTCGCACGGCACGGACCTGCACATACAGTTTTGAAGTTTGAGGTGGCAAGACAAGCAAGCAGTCACCAGTCTCTGTGCCTCTGTGCAAGCAGTGCCATGGGCAGATGAGGCTGAGCAACAGCTTTCCAGGCTAGCTCTTTCTGGCTGCGATCTATCTGCAGACGTTCGCATTTTAAGAGCAGGGCTGCCAGAGGCTCCCGTCACGAGCCCTCTGACGTACGTTTGAAGTTTGAGGTGGCAAGACAAGCAAGCAGCCCCAGTCTCTGTGCCTCTGTGCGAGCAGTGATATTCGCAGATGAGGCTGAGCAACAGCTTTCCAGGCTAGCTCTTTCTGCCTGCGAGCTATCTGCAGACGTTCGCATTTTCGGAGCAGGGCTGAGGGAGGCACCCTCCACGGAATCCCAAATTACGTTTGAATTTTGAGGTGGCAAGACAAGCAAGCACCCCAGTCTCTGTGCATCTGAGCGAGCAGTGCCATGGGCAGATGAGGCTGAGCAACAGCTTTCCAGGCTAGCTGTTTCTGGCTGCGAGCTATCTGCAGATGTTCGCATTTTTAGAACAGGGGTGCTAGAGGCCCCAGGCACGGACCACCTAAGCTACGTTTGAAGTTTGAGGGGGCAAGACAAGCAAGCAGCCCCAGTCTCTGTACCTCTGTGCGAGCAGTGCCGTGGGCAGATGAGGCTGAGCAACAGCTTTCCAGGCTAGCTCTTTCTGCTTGCGAGCTATCTGCAGACGTTCGCATTTTCAGAGCAGGGCTGACAGAGGCACCCTCCACGGAATCCCAATTTACGTTTGAATTTTTTGATGGCAAGACATTCAAGCAGCCCCAGTCTCTGTGCCTCTGTGTGAGCAGTGCCTTGGGCAGATGAGGCTGAGCAACAGCTTTCCAGGCTAGCTATTTCTGGCTGCGAGCTATCTGCAGACGTTCGCATTTACGGAGCAGGACTTCCGGAAGCTCCCTGCACGGACCCTTAAAGATACGTTTGAAGTTTGAGGTGGCAAGACAAGAAAGCAGCCCCAGTCTCTGTGCCTCTGTGCGAGCAGTGCCATGGGCAGATGAGGCTGAGCAACAGCTTTCCAGGCTAGCTCTTTCTGGCTGCGAGCTATCTGCAGACGTTCGCATTTTCAGAGCAGGGCTGACAGAGGCACCCTCCACGGAATCCCAATTTACGTTTGAATTTTTTGATGGCAAGACATTCAAGCAGCCCCAGTCTCTGTGCCTCTGTGCGAGCAGTTCCATGGGCAGATGAGGCTGAGCAACAGCTTTCCAGTCTAGCTCTTTCTGCCTGCGAGCTATCTGCAGACGTTCGCATTTTCAGAGCAGGGGTGCTAGAGGCCCCATGCACGAACCACTGAAGCTACGTTTGAAGTTTGAGGTGGCAAGACAAGCAAGTAGCCCCAGTCTCTGTGCCTCTGTGCGAGCAGTGCCATGGCAGATGAGGCTGAGCAACAGCTTTCCAAGCTCGTTCTTTCTGGCTGCGAGCTATCTGCAGACGTGCGCATGTTCGGAGCAGGAGTGCTGAATGTGCCCGGCAAGGACCCCTAAAGACTCTTTTGAAATATGGGGGGGCAAGACAAGCAAGCAGCCCCAGTCTCTGTGCCTCTGTGCGAGCAGTGCCATGGGCAGATGAGGCTGAGCAACAGCTTTCCAGGCTAGCTCTTTCTGGCTGCGAGCTATCTGCAGACGTTCGCATTTTCAGAGCAGGGCTGCATAGGCCCCCGCATGGACACCGAAAGTTACGTTTGGAATTTGAGGGGGCAAAACAAGCAAGCAGCCCCAGTCTCTGTGCCTCTGTGCGAGCAGTGCCATGGGCAGATGAGGCTGAGCAACAGCTTTCCAGGCTAGCTCTTTCTGGCTGCGAGCTATCTGCAGACGTTCGCATTTTCAGAACAGGGCTGCCCGAGGCGCACGTCACGAACCATCTGAGGTACGTTTCAAGTTTGAGGTGGCAAGACAAGCAAGCAGCCCCAGTCTCTGTGCCTCTGTGCGAGCAGTGCCATGGGCAGATGAGGCTGAGCAACAGCTTTCCAGGCTAGCTATTTCTGGCTGCGAGCTATCTGCAGACGTTCTCATTTTCGGAGCAGGTCTGCCAGAGTCGCACGGCACGGACCTGCACATACAGTTTTGAAGTTTGAGGTGGCAAGACAAGCAAGCAGTCACCAGTCTCTGTGCCTCTGTGCGAGCAGTGCCATGGGCAGATGAGGCTGAGCAACAGCTTTCCAGGCTAGCTCTTTCTGGCTGCGAGCTATCTGCAGACGTTTGCATTTTAAGAGCAGGGCTGCCAGAGGCTCCCGTCACGAGCCCTCTGAGGTACGTTTGAAGTTTCAGGGGGCAAGACAAGCAAGCAGCCCCAGTCTCTGTGCCTCTGTGCGAGCAGTGCCGTGGGCAGATGAGGATGAGCAACAGCTTTCCAGGCTAGCTCTTTCTGGCTGCGAGCTATCTGCAGACGTTCGCATTTTCAGAGCAGGACAGACAGAGGCACCCTCCACGGAATCCCAATTTACGTTTGAATTTTTTGATGGCAAGACATTCAAGCAGCCCCAGTCTCTGTGCCTCTGTGCGAGCAGTTCCATGGGCAGATGAGGCTGAGCAACAGCTTTCCAGGCTAGATTTTTCTGGCTGCGAGCTATCTGCAGACGTTCGCATTTACGGAGCAGGGCTGCGTAGGCCCCTGCATGGACACCCAAAGATACCTTTGAAGTTTGAGGGTGCAAGACAAGCAAGCAGCCCCAGTCTCTGTGCCTCTGTGCAAGCAGTGCCATGGCCAGATGAGGCTGAGCAACAGCTTTCCAGGCTAGCTCTTTCTGCCTGCGAGCTATCTGCAGACATTCGCATTTTCAGAGCAGGGCTGCGTAGGCCCCTGCATGGACACCCAAAGATACGTTTGAACTTTGCGGGGCCAAGACAAGCAAGCAGCCCCAGTCTCTGTGCCTCTGTGCGAGCAGTGCCATGGGCAGATGAGGCTGAGCAACAGCTTTCCAGGCTAGCTATTTCTGGCTGCGAGCTATCTGCAGACGTTCTCATTTTCGGAGCAGGGCTGCCAGAGTCGCACGGCACGGACCTGCACATACAGTTTTGAAGTTTGAGGTGGCAAGACAAGCAAGCAGTCACCAGTCTCTGTGCCTCTGTGCAAGCAGTGCCATGGGCAGATGAGGCTGAGCAACAGCTTTCCAGGCTAGCTCTTTCTGGCTGCGAGCTATCTGCAAACGTTCGCATTTTAAGAGCATGGCTGCCAGAGGCTCCCGTCACGAGCCCTCTGAGGTACGTTTGAAGTTTGAGGTGGCAAGACAAGCAAGCAGCCCCAGTCTCTGTGCCTCTGTGCGAGCAGTGATATTCGCAGATGAGGCTGAGCAACAGCTTTCCAGGCTAGCTCTTTCTGCCTGCGAGCTATCTGCAGACGTTCGCATTTTCAGAGCAGGGCTCACAGAGGCACCCTCCACGGAATCCCAATTTACGTTTGAATTTTTTGATTGCAAGACATTCAAGCAGCCCCAGTCTCTGTGCCTCTGTGCGAGCAGTGCCATGGGCAGATGAGGCTCAGCAACAGCTTTCCGGGGTAGCTCTTTCTGGCTGCGAGCTATCTGCAGACGTTCGCATTTTCAGAGCAGGGCTGCTAGAGGCCCCAGGCACGGACCACCTAAGCTACGTTTGAAGTTTGAGGGGGAAAGACAAGCAAGCAGCCCCAGTCTCTGTGCCTCTGTGCGAGCAGTGCCGTGGGCAGATGAGGCTGACCAACAGCTTTCCAGGCTAGCTCTTTCTGGCTGCGAGCTATCTGCAGACGTTCGCATTTTCGGAGCAGGGCTGCCGGAAGCTTCCGCCACGGTCCACCTAAGATACTTTTGAAGTTTTAGGTGGCAGTACAAGCAAGCAGCCCCAGTCTCTGTGCCTCTGTGCGAGCAGTGCCATGGGCAGATGAGGCTGAGCAACAGCTTTCCAGGCTAGCTCTTTCTGGCTGCCAGATATCTGCAGACGTTCGCATTTTCAGAGCAGGGCTGCGTAGGCCCCCGCATTGACACCGAAAGATACGTTTGAAGTTTGAGGGGGCAAGACAAGCAAGCAGCCCCAGTCTCTGTGCCTCTGTGCGAGCAGTGCCATGGGCAGATGAGGCTGAGCAACAGCTTTCCAGGCTAGCTCTTTCTGGCTGCGATCTATCTGCAGATGTTCGCATTTTAAGAGCAGGGTTGCCAGAGGCTCCCGTCACGAGCCCTCTGAGGTACGTTTGAAGTTTGAGGTGGCAAGACAAGCAAGCAGCCCCAGTCTCTGTGCCTCTGTGCGAGCAGTGCCATGGGCAGATGAGGCTGAGCAACAGCTTTCCAGGCTAGCTCTTTCTGGCTGCGAGCTATCTGCAGACGTTCGCATTTTCAGAGCAGGGCTGCATAGGCCCCCGCATGGACACCGAAAGTTACGTTTGGAATTTGAGGGGCAAAACAAGCAAGCAGCCCCAGTCTCTGTGCCTCTGTGCGAGCAGTGCCATGGGCAGATGAGGCTGAGCAACAGCTTTCCAGGCTAGCTCTTTCTGGCTGCGAGCTATCTGCAGACGTTCGCATTTTCAGAACAGGGCTGCCCGAGGCGCACGTCACGAACCATCTGAGGTACGTTTCAAGTTTGAGGTGGCAAGACAAGCAAGCAGCCCCAGTCTCTGTGCCTCTGTGCGAGCAGTGCCATGGGCAGATGAGGCTGAGCAACAGCTTTCCAGGCTAGCTATTTCTGGCTGCAAGCTATCTGCAGACGTTCTCATTTTCGGAGCAGGTCTGCCAGAGTCGCACGGCACGGACCTGCACATACAGTTTTGAAGTTTGAGGTGGCAAGACAAGCAAGCAGTCACCAGTCTCTGTGCCTCTGTGCAAGCAGTGCCATGGGCAGATGAGGCTGAGCAACAGCTTTCCAGGCTAGCTCTTTCTGGCTGCGAGCTATCTGCAGACGTTCGCATTTTAAGAGCAGGGCTGCCAGAGGCTCCCGTCACGAGCCCTCTGAGGTACGTTTGAAGTTTGAGGTGGCAAGACAAGCAAGCAGCCCCAGTCTCTGTGCCTCTGTGCGAGCAGTGATATTCGCAGATGAGGCTGAGCAACAGCTTTCCAGGCTAGCTCTTTCTGCCTGCGAGCTTTCTGCAGACGTTCGCATTTTCGGAGCAGGGCTGAGGGAGGCACCCTCCACGGAATCCCAAAATACGTTTGAATTTTGAGGTGGCAAGACAAGCAAGCACCCCAGTCTCTGTGCATCTGAGCGAGCAGTGCCATGGGCAGATGAGGCTGAGCAACAGCTTTCCAGGCTAGCTGTTTCAGGCTGTGAGCTATCTGCAGATGTTCGCATTTTTAGAACAGGGGTGCTAGAGGCCCCAGGCACGGACCACCTAAGCTACGTTTGAAGTTTGAGGGGGCAAGACAAGCAAGCAGCCCCAGTCTCTGTGCCTCTGTGCGAGCAGTGCCGTGGGCAGATGAGGATGAGCAACAGCTTTCCAGGCTAGCTCTTTCTGGCTGCGAGCTATCTGCAGACGTTCGCATTTTCAGAGCAGGACAGACAGAGGCACCCTCCACGGAATCCCAATTTACGTTTGAATTTTTTGATGGCAAGACATTCAAGCAGCCCCAGTCTCTGTGCCTCTGTGCGAGCAGTTCCATGGGCAGATGAGGCTGAGCAACAGCTTTCCAGGCTAGATTTTTCTGGCTGCGAGCTATCTGCAGACGTTCGCATTTACGGAGCAGGGCTGCGTAGGCCCCTGCATGGACACCCAAAGATACCTTTGAAGTTTGAGGGTGCAAGACAAGCAAGCAGCCCCAGTCTCTGTGCCTCTGTGCAAGCAGTGCCATGGCCAGATGAGGCTGAGCAACAGCTTTCCAGGCTAGCTCTTTCTGCCTGCGAGCTATCTGCAGACATTCGCATTTTCAGAGCAGGGCTGCGTAGGCCCCTGCATGGACACCCAAAGATACGTTTGAACTTTGCGGGGCCAAGACAAGCAAGCAGCCCCAGTCTCTGTGCCTCTGTGCGAGCAGTGCCATGGGCAGATGAGGCTGAGCAACAGCTTTCCAGGCTAGCTATTTCTGGCTGCGAGCTATCTGCAGACGTTCTCATTTTCGGAGCAGGTCTGCCAGAGTCGCACGGCACGGACCTGCACATACAGTTTTGAAGTTTGAGGTGGCAAGACAAGCAAGCAGTCACCAGTCTCTGTGCCTCTGTGCAAGCAGTGCCATGGGCAGATGAGGCTGAGCAACAGCTTTCCAGGCTAGCTCTTTCTGGCTGCCAGCTATCTGCAAACGTTCGCATTTTAAGAGCAGGGCTGCCAGAGGCTCCCGTCACGAGCCCTCTGAGGTACGTTTGAAGTTTGAGGTGGCAAGACAAGCAAGCAGCCCCAGTCTCTGTGCCTCTGTGCGAGCAGTGATATTCGCAGATGAGGCTGAGCAACAGCTTTCCAGGCTAGCTCTTTCTGCCTGCGAGCTATCTGCAGACGTTCGCATTTTCAGAGCAGGGCTCACAGAGGCACAATCCACGGAATCCCAATTTACGTTTGAATTTTTTGATTGCAAGACATTCAAGCAGCCCCAGTCTCTGTGCCTCTGTGCGAGCAGTGCCATGGGCAGATGAGGCTCAGCAACAGCTTTCCGGGGTAGCTCTTTCTGGCTGCGAGCTATCTGCAGACGTTCGCATTTTCGGAGCAGGGCTGCCGGAAGCTTCCGCCACGGTCCACCTAAGATACTTTTGAAGTTTTAGGTGGCAGTACAAGCAAGCAGCCCCAGTCTCTGTGCCTCTGTGCGAGCAGTGCCATGGGCAGATGAGGCTGAGCAACAGCTTTCCAGGCTAGCTCTTTCTGGCTGCCAGATATCTGCAGACGTTCGCATTTTCAGAGCAGGGCTGCGTAGGCCCCCGCATTGACACCGAAAGATACGTTTGGAGTTTGAGTGGGCAATACAAGCAAGCAGCCCCAGTCTCTGTGCCTCTGTGCGAGCAGTGCCATGGGCAGATGAGGCTGAGCAACAGCTTTCCAGGCTAGCTCTTTCTGGCTGCCAGCTATCTGCAGACATTCGCATTTTCTGAGCAGGGGTGTAGAGTCCCCATGCACGGACCCCCTAAGCTACGTTTGAAGTTTGAGGTGGCAAGACAAGCAAGCAGCCCCAGTCTCTGTGCCTCTGTGCGAGCAGTGCCATGGGCAGATGAGGCTGAGCAACAGCTTTCCAGGCTAGCTCTTTCTGGCTGCGATCTATCTGCAGATGTTCGCATTTTAAGAGCAGGGTTGCCAGAGGCTCCCGTCACGAGCCCTCTGAGGTACGTTTGAAGTTTGAGGTGGCAAGACAAGCAAGCAGCCCCAGTCTCTGTGCCTCTGTGCGAGCAGTGCCATGGGCAGATGAGGCTGAGCAACAGCTTTCCAGGCTAGCTCTTTCTGCCTGCGAGCTATCTGCAGACGTTCGCATTTTCGGAGCAGGGCTGAGGGAGGCACCCTCCACGGAATCCCAAATTACGTTTGAATTTTGAGGTGGCAAGACAAGCAAGCACCCCAGTCTCTGTGCATCTGAGCGAGCAGTGCCATGGGCAGATGAGGCTGAGCAACAGCTTTCCAGGCTAGCTGTTTCTGGCTGCGAGCTATCTGCAGATGTTCGCATTTTTAGAACAGGGGTGCTAGAGGCCCCAGGCACGGACCACCTAAGCTACGTTTGAAGTTTGAGGGGGCAAGACAAGCAAGCAGCCCCAGTCTCTGTGCCTCTGTGCGAGCAGTTCCGTGGGCAGATGAGGCTGAGCAACAGCTTTCCAGGCTAGCTCTTTCTGCTTGCGAGCTATCTGCAGACGTTCGCATTTTCAGAGCAGGGCTGACAGAGGCACCCTCCACGGAATCCCAATTTACGTTTGAATTTTTTGATGGCAAGACATTCAAGCAGCCCCAGTCTCTGTGCCTCTGTGCGAGCAGTGCCATGGGCAGATGAGGCTGAGCAACAGCTTTCCAGGCTAGCTATTTCTGGCTGCGAGCTATCTGCAGACGTTCGCATTTACGGAGCAGGACTTCCGGAAGCTCCCTGCACGGACCCTTAAAGATACGTTTGAAGTTTGAGGTGGCAAGACAAGAAAGCAGCCCCAGTCTCTGTGCCTCTGTGCGAGCAGTGCCATGGGCAGATGAGGCTGAGCAACAGCTTTCCAGGCTAGCTCTTTCTGCTTGCGAGCTATCTGCAGACGTTCGCATTTTCAGAGCAGGGCTGACAGAGGCACCCTTCACGGAATCCCAATTTACGTTTGAATTTTTTGATTGCAAGACATTCAAGCAGCCCCAGTCTCTGTGCCTCTGTGCGAGCAGTGCCATGGGCAGATGAGGCTGAGCAACAGCTTTCCAGTCTAGCTCTTTCTGCCTGCGACCTATCTGCAGACGTTCGCATTTTCAGAGCAGGGGTGCTAGAGGCCCCATGCACGGACCCCCTAAGCTACGTTTGAAGTTTGAGGTGGCAAGACAAGCAAGTAGCCCCAGTCTCTGTGCCTCTGTGCGAGCAGTGCCATGGCAGATGAGGCTGAGCAACAGCTTTCCAGGCTAGCTCTTTCTGCCTGCGAGCTTTCTGCAGACGTTCGCATTTTCGGAGCAGGGCTGAGGGAGGCACCCTCCACGGAATCCCAAATTACGTTTGAATTTTGAGGTGGCAAGACAAGCAAGCACCCCAGTCTCTGTGCATCTGAGCGAGCAGTGCCATGGGCAGATGAGGCTGAGCAACAGCTTTCCAGGCTAGCTGTTTCAGGCTGCGAGCTATCTGCAGATGTTCGCATTTTTAGAACAGGGGTGCTAGAGGCCCCAGGCACGGACCACCTAAGCTACGTTTGAAGTTTGAGGGGGCAAGACAAGCAAGCAGCCCCAGTCTCTGTGCCTCTGTGCGAGCAGTGCCGTGGGCAGATGAGGCTGAGCAACAGCTTTCCAGGCTAGCTCTTTCTGCCTGCGAGCTATCTGCAGACGTTCTCATTTTCGGAGCAGGTCTGCCAGAGTCGCACGGCACGGACCTGCACATACAGTTTTGAAGTTTGAGGTGGCAAGACAAGCAAGCAGTCACCAGTCTCTGTGCCTCTGTGCGAGCAGTGCCATGGGCAGATGAGGCTGAGCAACAGCTTTCCAGGCTAGCTCTTTCTGGCTGCGAGCTATCTGCAAACGTTCGCATTTTAAGAGCAGGGCTGCCAGAGGCTCCCGTCACGAGCCCTCTGAGGTACGTTTGAAGTTTGAGGTGGCAAGACAAGCAAGCAGCCCCAGTCTCTGTGCCTCTGTGCGAGCAGTGATATTCGCAGATGAGGCTGAGCAACAGCTTTCCAGGCTAGCTCTTTCTGGCTGCCAGATATCTGCAGACGTTCGCATTTTCAGAGCAGGGCTGCGTAGGCCCCCGCATTGACACCGAAAGATACGTTTGGAGTTTGAGTGGGCAATACAAGCAAGCAGCCCCAGTCTCTGTGCCTCTGTGCGAGCAGTGCCATGGGCAGATGAGGCTGAGCAACAGCTTTCCAGGCTAGCTCTTTCTGGCTGCCAGCTATCTGCAGACATTCGCATTTTCTGAGCAGGGGTGCTAGAGTCCCCATGCACGGACCCCCTAAGCTACGTTTGAAGTTTGAGGTGGCAAGACAAGCAAGCAGCCCCAGTCTCTGTGCCTCTGTGCGAGCAGTGCCATGGGCAGATGAGGCTGAGCAACAGCTTTCCAGGCTAGCTCTTTCTGGCTGCGATCTATCTGCAGATGTTCGCATTTTAAGAGCAGGGTTGCCAGAGGCTCCCGTCACGAGCCCTCTGAGGTACGTTTGAAGTTTGAGGTGGCAAGACAAGCAAGCAGCCCCAGTCTCTGTGCCTCTGTGCGAGCAGTGCCATGGGCAGATGAGGCTGAGCAACAGCTTTCCAGGCTAGCTCTTTCTGCCTGCGAGCTATCTGCAGACGTTCGCATTTTCGGAGCAGGGCTGAGGGAGGCACCCTCCACGGAATCCCAAATTACGTTTGAATTTTGAGGTGGCAAGACAAGCAAGCACCCCAGTCTCTGTGCATCTGAGCGAGCAGTGCCATGGGCAGATGAGGCTGAGCAACAGCTTTCCAGGCTAGCTGTTTCTGGCTGCGAGCTATCTGCAGATGTTCGCATTTTTAGAACAGGGGTGCTAGAGGCCCCAGGCACGGACCACCTAAGCTACGTTTGAAGTTTGAGGGGGCAAGACAAGCAAGCAGCCCCAGTCTCTGTGCCTCTGTGCGAGCAGTGCCGTGGGCAGATGAGGCTGAGCAACAGCTTTCCAGGCTAGCTCTTTCTGGCTGCGAGCTATCTGCAGACGTTCGCATTTACGGAGCAGGGCTTCCGGAAGCTCCCTGCACGGACCCTTAAAGATACGTTTGAAGTTTGAGGTGGCAAGACAAGAAAGCAGCCCCAGTCTCTGTGCCTCTGTGCGAGCAGTGCCATGGGCAGATGAGGCTGAGCAACAGCTTTCCAGGCTAGCTATTTCTGACTGCGAGCTATCTGCAGACATTCAAATTTTCAGAGCAGGGCTGCCAGAGTCGCCCGGCACGGACCACCAGATACAGTTTTGAAGTTTGAGGGGCAAGACAAGCAAGCAGCCCCAGTCTCTGTGCCTCTGTGCGAGCAGTGCCTTGGGCAGATGAGGCCGAGCAACAGCTTTCCAGGCTAGCTATTTCTGGCTGCGAGCTATCTGCAGACGTTCGCATTTACGGAGCAGGGCTTCCGGAAGCTCCCTGCACGGACCCTTAAAGATACGTTTGAAGTTTGAGGTGGCAAGACAAGCAAGCAGCCCCAGTCTCTGTGCCTCTGTGCGAGCAGTGCCATGGGCAGATGAGGCTGAGCAACAGCTTTCCAGGCTAGCTCTTTCTGGCTGCGAGCTATCTGCAGACGTTCGCATTTTCAGAACAGGGCTGCCCGAGGCGCACGTCACGAACCATCTGAGGTACGTTTCAAGTTTGAGGTGGCAAGACAAGCAAGCAGCCCCAGTCTCTGTGCCTCTGTGCGAGCAGTGCCATGGGCAGATGAGGCTGAGCAACAGCTTTCCAGGCTAGCTCTTTCTGGCTGCGAGCTATCTGCAGACGTTCTCATTTTCGGAGCAGGGCTGCCAGAGTCGCACGGCACGGACCTGCACATACAGTTTTGAAGTTTGAGGTGGCAAGACAAGCAAGCAGTCACCAGTCTCTGTGCCTCTGTGCAAGCAGTGCCATGGGCAGATGAGGCTGAGCAACAGCTTTCCAGGCTAGCTCTTTCTGGCTGCGATCTATCTGCAGACGTTCGCATTTTAAGAGCAGGGCTGCCAGAGGCTCCCGTCACGAGCCCTCTGAGGTACGTTTGAAGTTTGAGGTGGCAAGACAAGCAAGCAGCCCCAGTCTCTGTGCCTCTGTGCGAGCAGTGCCATGGCAGATGAGGCTGAGCAACAGCTTTCCAAGCTCGTTTTTTCTGGCTGCGAGCTATCTGCAGACGTGCGCATGTTCGGAGCAGGAGTGCTGAATTTGCCCGGCAAGGACCCCTAAAGACACTTTTGAAATATGGGGGGGCAAGACAAGCAAGCAGCCCCAGTCTCTGTGCCTCTGTGCGAGCAGTGCCATGGGCAGATGAGGCTGACCAACAGCTTTCCAGGCTAGCTCTTTCTGGCTGCGAGCTATCTGCAGACGTTCGCATTTTCGGAGCAGGGCTGCCGGAAGCTTCCGCCACGGTCCACCTAAGATACTTTTGAAGTTTTAGGTGGCAGTACAAGCAAGCAGCCCCAGTCTCTGTGCCTCTGTGCGAGCAGTTCCATGGGCAGATGAGGCTGAGCAACAGCTTTCCAGGCTAGATTTTTCTGGCTGCGAGCTATCTGCAGACGTTCGCATTTACGGAGCAGGGCTGCGTAGGCCCCTGCATGGACACCCAAAGATACCTTTGAAGTTTGAGGGTGCAAGACAAGCAAGCAGCCCCAGTCTCTGTGCCTCTGTGCAAGCAGTGCCATGGGCAGATGAGGCTGAGCAACAGCTTTCCAGGCTAGCTCTTTCTGGCTGCGAGCTATCTGCAGACGTTCGCATTTTCAGAACAGGGCTGCCCGAGGCGCACGTCACGAACCATCTGAGGTACGTTTCAAGTTTGAGGTGGCAAGACAAGCAAGCAGGCCCAGTCTCTGTGCCTCTGTGCGAGCAGTGCCATGGGCAGATGAGGCTGAGCAACAGCTTTCCAGGCTAGCTCTTTCTGGCTGCGAGCTATCTGCAGACGTTCTCATTTTCGGAGCAGGGCTGCCAGAGTCGCACGGCACGGACCTGCACATACAGTTTTGAAGTTTGAGGTGGCAAGACAAGCAAGCAGTCACCAGTCTCTGTGCCTCTGTGCAAGCAGTGCCATGGGCAGATGAGGCTGAGCAACAGCTTTCCAGGCTAGCTCTTTCTGGCTGCGATCTATCTGTAGACGTTCGCATTTTAAGAGCAGGGCTGCCAGAGGCTCCCGTCACGAGCCCTCTGAGGTACGTTTGAAGTTTGAGGTGGCAAGACAAGCAAGCAGCCCCAGTCTCTGTGCCTCTGTGCGAGCAGTGATATTCGCAGATGAGGCTGAGCAACAGCTTTCCAGGCTAGCTCTTTTTGGCTGCGAGCTATCTGCAGACGTTCGCATTTTCGGAGCAGGGCTGAGGGAGGCACCCTCCACGGAATCCCAAATTACGTTTGAATTTTGAGGTGGCAAGACAAGCAAGCACCCCAGTCTCTGTGCATCTGAGCGAGCAGTGCCATGGGCAGATGAGGCTGAGCAACAGCTTTCCAGGCTAGCTGTTTCTGGCTGCGAGCTATCTGCAGATGTTCGCATTTTTAGAACAGGGGTGCTAGAGGCCCCAGGCACGGACCACCTAAGCTACGTTTGAAGTTTGAGGGGGCAAGACAAGCAAGCAGCCCCAGTCTCTGTGCCTCTGTGCGAGCAGTGCCGTGGGCAGATGAGGCTGAGCAACAGCTTTCCAGGCTAGCTCTTTCTGGCTGCGAGCTATCTGCAGACGTTCGCATTTATGGAGCAGGACTTCCGGAAGCTCCCTGCACGGACCCTTAAAGATACGTTTGAAGTTTGAGGTGGCAAGACAAGCAAGCAGCCCCAGTCTCTGTGCCTCTGTGCGAGCAGTGCCATGGGCAGATGAGGCTGAGCAACAGCATTCCAGGCTAGCTATTTCTGACTGCGAGCTATCTGCAGACATTCAAATTTTCAGAGCAGGGCTGCCAGAGTCGCCCGGCACGGACCACCAGATACAGTTTTGAAGTTTGAGGGGCAAGACAAGCAAGCAGCCCCAGTCTCTGTGCCTCTGTGCGAGCAGTGCCTTGGGCAGATGAGGCTGAGCAACAGCTTTCCAGGCTAGCTATTTCTGGCTGCGAGCTATCTGCAGACGTTCGCATTTACGGAGCAGGGCTTCCGGAAGCTCCCTGCACGGACCCTTAAAGATACGTTTGAAGTTTGAGGTGGCAAGACAAGCAAGCAGCCCCAGTCTCTGTGCCTCTGTGTGAGCAGTGCCATGGGCAGATGAGGCTGAGCAACAGCTTTCCAGGCTAGCTCTTTCTGGCTGCGAGCTATCTGCAGACGTTCGCATTTTCAGAACAGGGCTGCCCGAGGCGCACGTCACGAACCATCTGAGGTACGTTTCAAGTTTGAGGTGGCAAGACAAGCAAGCAGGCCCAGTCTCTGTGCCTCTGTGCGAGCAGTGCCATGGGCAGATGAGGCTGAGCAACAGCTTTCCAGGCTAGCTCTTTCTGGCTGCGAGCTATCTGCAGACGTTCTCATTTTCGGAGCAGGGCTGCCAGAGTCGCACGGCACGGACCTGCACATACAGTTTTGAAGTTTGAGGTGGCAAAAAAAGCAAGCAGTCACCAGTCTCTGTGCCTCTGTGCGAGCAGTGCCATGGCAGATGAGGCTGAGCAACAGCTTTCCAAGCTCGTTTTTTCTGGCTGCGAGCTATCTGCAGACGTGCGCATGTTCGGAGCAGGAGTGCTGAATTTGCCCGGCAAGGACCCCTAAAGACACTTTTGAAATATGGGGGGGCAAGACAAGCAAGCAGCCCCAGTCTCTGTGCCTCTGTGCGAGCAGTGATATTCGCAGATGAGGCTGAGCAACAGCTTTCCAGGCTAGCTCTTTCTGGCTGCGAGCTATCTGCAGACGTTCGCATTTTCGGAGCAGGGCTGCCGGAAGCTTCCGCCACGGTCCACCTAAGATACTTTTGAAGTTTTAGGTGGCAGTACAAGCAAGCAGCCCCAGTCTCTGTGCCTCTGTGCGAGCAGTTCCATGGGCAGATGAGGCTGAGCAACAGCTTTCCAGGCTAGATTTTTCTGGCTGCGAGCTATCTGCAGACGTTCGCATTTACGGAGCAGGGCTGCGTAGGCCCCTGCATGGACACCCAAAGATACCTTTGAAGTTTGAGGGTGCAAGACAAGCAAGCAGCCCCAGTCTCTGTGCCTCTGTGCAAGCAGTGCCATGGGCAGATGAGGCTGAGCAACAGCTTTCCAGGCTAGCTCTTTCTGGCTGCGAGCTATCTGCAGACGTTCGCATTTTCAGAACAGGGCTGCCCGAGGCGCACGTCACGAACCATCTGAGGTACGTTTCAAGTTTGAGGTGGCAAGACAAGCAAGCAGGCCCAGTCTCTGTGCCTCTGTGCGAGCAGTGCCATGGGCAGATGAGGCTGAGCAACAGCTTTCCAGGCTAGCTATTTCTGGCTGCGAGCTATCTGCAGACGTTCTCATTTTCGGAGCAGGGCTGCCAGAGTCGCACGGCACGGACCTGCACATACAGTTTTGAAGTTTGAGGTGGCAAGACAAGCAAGCAGTCACCAGTCTCTGTGCCTCTGTGCAAGCAGTGCCATGGGCAGATGAGGCTGAGCAACAGCTTTCCAGGCTAGCTCTTTCTGGCTGCGATCTATCTGTAGACGTTCGCATTTTAAGAGCAGGGCTGCCAGAGGCTCCCGTCACGAGCCCTCTGAGGTACGTTTGAAGTTTGAGGTGGCAAGACAAGCAAGCAGCCCCAGTCTCTGTGCCTCTGTGCGAGCAGTGATATTCGCAGATGAGGCTGAGCAACAGCTTTCCAGGCTAGCTCTTTCTGCCTGCGAGCTATCTGCAGACGTTCGCATTTTCGGAGCAGGGCTGAGGGAGGCACCCTCCACGGAATCCCAAATTACGTTTGAATTTTGAGGTGGCAAGACAAGCAAGCACCCCAGTCTCTGTGCATCTGAGCGAGCAGTGCCATGGGCAGATGAGGCTGAGCAACAGCTTTCTAGGCTAGCTGTTTCTGGCTGCGAGCTATCTGCAGATGTTCGCATTTTTAGAACAGGGGTGCTAGAGGCCCCAGGCACGGACCACCTAAGCTACGTTTGAAGTTTGAGGGAGCAAGACAAGCAAGCAGCCCCAGTCTCTGTGCCTCTGTGCGAGCAGTGCCGTGGGCAGATGAGGCTGAGCAACAGCTTTCCAGGCTAGCTCTTTCTGCTTGCGAGCTATCTGCAGACGTTCGCATTTTCAGAGCAGGGCTGACAGAGGCACCCTCCACGGAATCCCAATTTACGTTTGAATTTTTTGATGGCAAGACATTCAAGCAGCCCCAGTCTCTGTGCCTCTGTGCGAGCAGTGCCATGGGCAGATGAGGCTGAGCAACAGCTTTCCAGGCTAGCTATTTCTGGCTGCGAGCTATCTGCAGACGTTCGCATTTACGGAGCAGGACTTCCGGAAGCTCCCTGCACGGACCCTTAAAGATACGTTTGAAGTTTGAGGTGGCAAGACAAGAAAGCAGCCCCAGTCTCTGTGCCTCTGTGCGAGCAGTGCCATGGGCAGATGAGGCTGAGCAACAGCTTTCCAGGCTAGCTCTTTCTGCTTGCGAGCTATCTGCAGACGTTCGCATTTTCAGAGCAGGGCTGACAGAGGCACCCTTCACGGAATCCCAATTTACGTTTGAATTTTTTGATTGCAAGACATTCAAGCAGCCCCAGTCTCTGTGCCTCTGTGCGAGCAGTGCCATGGGCAGATGAGGCTGAGCAACAGCTTTCCAGTCTAGCTCTTTCTGCCTGCGACCTATCTGCAGACGTTCGCATTTTCAGAGCAGGGGTGCTAGAGGCCCCATGCACGGACCCCCTAAGCTACGTTTGAAGTTTGAGGTGGCAAGACAAGCAAGTAGCCCCAGTCTCTGTGCCTCTGTGCGAGCAGTGCCATGGCAGATGAGGCTGAGCAACAGCTTTCCAAGCTCGTTCTTTCTGGCTGCGAGCTATCTGCAGACGTGCGCATGTTCGGAGCAGGAGTGCTGAATGTTCCCGGCAAGGACCCCTAAAGACACTTTTGAAATATGGGGGGGCAAGACAAGCAAGCAGCCCCAGTCTCTGTGCCTCTGTGCGAGCAGTGCCATGGGCAGATCAGGCTGACCAACAGCTTTCCAGGCTAGCTCTTTCTGGCTGCGAGCTATCTGCAGACGTTCGCATTTTCGGAGCAGGGCTGCCGGAAGCTTCCGCCACGGTCCACCTAAGATACTTTTGAAGTTTTAGGTGGCAAGACAAGAAAGCAGCCCCAGTCTCTGTGCCTCTGTGCGAGCAGTGCCATGGGCAGATGAGGCTGAGCAACAGCTTTCCAGGCTAGCTCTTTCTGGCTGCGAGCTATCTGCAGACGTTCGCATTTTCAGAACAGGGCTGCCCGAGGCGCACGTCACGAACCATCTGAGGTACGTTTCAAGTTTGAGGTGGCAAGACAAGCAAGCAGGCCCAGTCTCTGTGCCTCTGTGCGAGCAGTGCCATGGGCAGATGAGGCTGAGCAACAGCTTTCCAGGCTAGCTCTTTCTGGCTGCGAGCTATCTGCAGACGTTCTCATTTTCGGAGCAGGGCTGCCAGAGTCGCACGGCACGGACCTGCACATACAGTTTTGAAGTTTGAGGTGGCAAGACAAGCAAGCAGTCACCAGTCTCTGTGCCTCTGTGCAAGCAGTGCCATGGGCAGATGAGGCTGAGCAACAGCTTTCCAGGCTAGCTCTTTCTGGCTGCGATCTATCTGCAGACGTTCGCATTTTAAGAGCAGGGCTGCCAGAGGCTCCCGTCACGAGCCCTCTGAGGTACGTTTGAAGTTTGAGGTGGCAAGACAAGCAAGCAGCCCCAGTCTCTGTGCCTCTGTGCGAGCAGTGATATTCGCAGATGAGGCTGAGCAACAGCTTTCCAGGCTAGCTCTTTCTGCCTGCGAGCTATCTGCAGACGTTCGCATTTTCGGAGCAGGGCTGAGGGAGGCACCCTCCACGGAATCCCAATTTACGTTTGAATTTTGAGGTGGCAAGACAAGCAAGCACCCCAGTCTCTGTGCATCTGAGCGAGCAGTGCCATGGGCAGATAAGGCTGAGCAACAGCTTTCCAGGCTAGCTTTTTCTGGCTGCGAGCTATCTGCAGATGTTCGCATTTTTAGAACAGTGGTGCTAGAGGCCCCAGGCACGGACCACCTAAGCTACGTTTGAAGTTTGAGGGGGCAAGACAAGCAAGCAGCCCCAGTCTCTGTGCCTCTGTGCGAGCAGTTCCATGGGCAGATGAGGCTGAGCAACAGCTTTCCAGGCTAGCTCTTTCTGGCTGCGAGCTATCTGCAGACGTGCGCATGTTCGGAGCAGGAGTGCTGAATGTGCCCGGCAAGGACCCCTAAAGACACTTTTGAAATATGGGGGGGCAAGACAAGCAAGCAGCCCCAGTCTCTGTGCCTCTGTGCGAGCAGTGCCATGGGCAGATGAGGCTGAGCAACAGCTTTCCAGGCTAGCTCTTTCTGGCTGCGAGCTATCTGCAGACGTTCGCATTTTCAGAGCAGGGCTGCATAGGCCCCCGCATGGACACCGAAAGTTACGTTTGGAATTTGAGAGGGCAAAACAAGCAAGCAGCCCCAGTCTCTGTGCCTCTGTGCGAGCAGTGCCATGGGCAGATGAGGCTGAGCAACAGCTTTCCAGGCTAGCTCTTTCTGGCTGCGAGCTATCTGCAGACGTTCGCATTTTCAGAACAGGGCTGCCCGAGGCGCACGTCACGAACCATCTGAGGTACGTTTCAAGTTTGAGGTGGCAAGACAAGCAAGCAGCCCCAGTCTCTGTGCCTCTGTGCGAGCAGTGCCATGGGCAGATGAGGCTGAGCAACAGCTTTCCAGGCTAGCTCTTTCTGGCTGCGAGCTGTCTGCAGACGTTCTCATTTTCGGAGCAGGTCTGCCAGAGTCGCACGGCACGGACCTGCACATACAGTTTTGAAGTTTTAGGTGGCAAGACAAGCAAGCAGTCACCAGTCTCTGTGCCTCTGTGCAAGCAGTGCCATGGGCAGATGAGGCTGAGCAACAGCTTTCCAGGCTAACTCTTTCTGGCTGCGAGCTATCTGCAGACGTTCGCATTTTAAGAGCAGGGCTGCCAGAGGCTCCCGTCACGAGCCCTCTGAGGTACGTTTGAAGTTTGAGGTGGCAAGACAAGCAAGCAGCCCCAGTCTCTGTGCCTCTGTGCGAGCAGTGATATTCGCAGATGAGGCTGAGCAACAGCTTTCCAGGCTAGCTCTTTCTGCCTGCGAGCTTTCTGCAGACGTTCGCATTTTCGGAGCAGGGCTGAGGGAGGCACCCTCCACGGAATCCCAAATTACGTTTGAATTTTGAGGTGGCAAGACAAGCAAGCACCCCAGTCTCTGTGCATCTGAGCGAGCAGTGCCATGGGCAGATGAGGCTGAGCAACAGCTTTCCAGGCTAGCTCTTTCTGGCTGCGAGCTATCTGCAGATGTTCGCATTTTTAGAACAGGGGTGCTAGAGGCCCCAGGCACGGACCACCTAAGCTACGTTTGAAGTTTGAGGGGGCAAGACAAGCAAGCAGCCCCAGTCTCTGTGCCTCTGTGCGAGCAGTGCCATGGGCAGATGAGGCTGAGCAACAGCTTTCCAGGCTAGCTCTTTCTGGCTGCGAGCTATCTGCAGACGTTCGCATTTTCAGAGCAGGACAGACAGAGGCACCCTCCACGGAATCCCAATTTACGTTTGAATTTTTTGATGGCAAGACATTCAAGCAGCCCCAGTCTCTGTGCCTCTGTGCGAGCAGTTCCATGGGCAGATGAGGCTGAGCAACAGCTTTCCAGGCTAGATTTTTCTGGCTGCGATCTATCTGCAGACGTTCGCATTTTAAGAGCAGGGCTGCCAGAGGCTCCCGTCACGAGCCCTCTGAGGTACGTTTGAAGTTTGAGGTGGCAAGACAAGCAAGCAGCCCCAGTCTCTGTGCCTCTGTGCGAGCAGTGATATTCGCAGATGAGGCTGAGCAACAGCTTTCCAGGCTAGCTCTTTCTGCCTGCGAGCTATCTGCAGACGTTCGCATTTTCGGAGCAGGGCTGAGGGAGGCACCCTCCACGGAATCCCAAATTACGTTTGAATTTTGAGGTGGCAAGACAAGCAAGCACCCCAGTCTCTGTGCATCTGAGCGAGCAGTGCCATGGGCAGATAAGGCTGAGCAACAGCTTTCCAGGCTAGCTGTTTCTGGCTGCGAGCTATCTGCAGATGTTCGCATTTTTAGAACAGTGGTGCTAGAGGCCCCAGGCACGGACCACCTAAGCTACGTTTGAAGTTTGAGGGGGCAAGACAAGCAAGCAGCCCCAGTCTCTGTGCCTCTGTGCGAGCAGTTCCATGGGCAGATGAGGCTGAGCAACAGCTTTCCAGGCTAGCTCTTTCTGCCTGCGAGCTATCTGCAGACGTGCGCATGTTCGGAGCAGGAGTGCTGAATGTGCCCGGCAAGGACCCCTAAAGACACTTTTGAAATATGGGGGGGCAAGACAAGCAAGCAGCCCCAGTCTCTGTGCCTCTGTGCGAGCAGTGCCATGGGCAGATGAGGCTGAGCAACAGCTTTCCAGGCTAGCTCTTTCTGGCTGCGAGCTATCTGCAGACGTTCGCATTTTCAGAGCAGGGCTGCATAGGCCCCCGCATGGACACCGAAAGTTACGTTTGGAATTTGAGAGGGCAAAACAAGCAAGCAGCCCCAGTCTCTGTGCCTCTGTGCGAGCAGTGCCATGGGCAGATGAGGCTGAGCAACAGCTTTCCAGGCTAGCTCTTTCTGGCTGCGAGCTATCTGCAGACGTTCGCATTTTCAGAACAGGGCTGCCCGAGGCGCACGTCACGAACCATCTGAGGTACGTTTCAAGTTTGAGGTGGCAAGACAAGCAAGCAGCCCCAGTCTCTGTGCCTCTGTGCGAGCAGTGCCATGGGCAGATGAGGCTGAGCAACAGCTTTCCAGGCTAGCTCTTTCTGGCTGCGAGCTGTCTGCAGACGTTCTCATTTTCGGAGCAGGTCTGCCAGAGTCGCACGGCACGGACCTGCACATACAGTTTTGAAGTTTGAGGTGGCAAGACAAGCAAGCAGTCACCAGTCTCTGTGCCTCTGTGCAAGCAGTGCCATGGGCAGATGAGGCTGAGCAACAGCTTTCCAGGCTAGCTCTTTCTGGCTGCGAGCTATCTGCAGACGTTTGCATTTTAAGAGCAGGGCTGCCAGAGGCTCCCGTCACGAGCCCTCTGAGGTACGTTTGAAGTTTGAGGTGGCAAGACAAGCAAGCAGCCCCAGTCTCTGTGCCTCTGTGCGAGCAGTGATATTCGCAGATGAGGCTGAGCAACAGCTTTCCAGGCTAGCTCTTTCTGCCTGCGAGCTTTCTGCAGACGTTCGCATTTTCGGAGCAGGGCTGAGGGAGGCACCCTCCACGGAATCCCAAATTACGTTTGAATTTTGAGGTGGCAAGACAAGCAAGCACCCCAGTCTCTGTGCATCTGAGCGAGCAGTGCCATGGGCAGATGAGGCTGAGCAACAGCTTTCCAGGCTAGCTCTTTCTGGCTGCGAGCTATCTGCAGATGTTCGCATTTTTAGAACAGGGGTGCTAGAGGCCCCAGGCACGGACCACCTAAGCTACGTTTGAAGTTTGAGGGGGCAAGACAAGCAAGCAGCCCCAGTCTCTGTGCCTCTGTGCGAGCAGTGCCGTGGGCAGATGAGGCTGAGCAACAGCTTTCCAGGCTAGCTCTTTCTGGCTGCGAGCTATCTGCAGACGTTCGCATTTTCAGAGCAGGACAGACAGAGGCACCCTCCACGGAATCCCAATTTACGTTTGAATTTTTTGATGGCAAGACATTCAAGCAGCCCCAGTCTCTGTGCCTCTGTGCGAGCAGTTCCATGGGCAGATGAGGCTGAGCAACAGCTTTCCAGGCTAGATTTTTCTGGCTGCGAGCTATCTGCAGACGTTCGCATTTACGGAGCAGGGCTGCGTAGGCCCCTGCATGGACACCCAAAGATACCTTTGAAGTTTGAGGGTGCAAGACAAGCAAGCAGCCCCAGTCTCTGTGCCTCTGTGCAAGCAGTGCCATGGCCAGATGAGGCTGAGCAACAGCTTTCCAGGCTAGCTCTTTCTGCCTGCGAGCTATCTGCAGACATTCGCATTTTCAGAGCAGGGCTGCGTAGGCCCCTGCATGGACACCCAAAGATACGTTTGAACTTTGCGGGGCCAAGACAAGTAAGCAGCCCCAGTCTCTGTGCCTCTGTGCGAGCAGTGCCATGGGCAGATGAGGCTGAGCAACAGCTTTCCAGGCTAGCTATTTCTGGCTGCGAGCTATCTGCAGACGTTCTCATTTTCGGAGCAGGTCTGCCAGAGTCGCACGGCACGGACCTGCACATACAGTTTTGAAGTTTGAGGTGGCAAGACAAGCAAGCAGTCACCAGTCTCTGTGCCTCTGTGCAAGCAGTGCCATGGGCAGATGAGGCTGAGCAACAGCTTTCCAGGCTAGCTCTTTCTGGCTGCGAGCTATCTGCAAACGTTCGCATTTTAAGAGCAGGGCTGCCAGAGGCTCCCGTCACGAGCCCTCTGAGGTACGTTTGAAGTTTGAGGTGGCAAGACAAGCAAGCAGCCCCAGTCTCTGTGCCTCTGTGCGAGCAGTGATATTCGCAGATGAGGCTGAGCAACAGCTTTCCAGGCTAGCTCTTTCTGCCTGCGAGCTACCTGCAGACGTTCGCATTTTCAGAGCAGTGCTCACAGAGGCACAATCCACGGAATCCCAATTTACGTTTGAATTTTTTGATTGCAAGACATTCAAGCAGCCCCAGTCTCTGTGCCTCTGTGCGAGCAGTGCCATGGGCAGATGAGGCTCAGCAACAGCTTTCCGGGGTAGCTCTTTCTGGCTGCGAGCTATCTGCAGACGTTCGCATTTTCAGAGCAGGGCTGCTAGAGGCCCCAGGCACGGACCACCTAAGCTACGTTTGAAGTTTGAGGGGGAAAGACAAGCAAGCAGCCCCAGTCTCTGTGCCTCTGTGCGAGCAGTGCCGTGGGCAGATGAGGCTGAGCAACAGCTTTCCAGGCTAGCTCTTTCTGGCTGCGAGCTATCTGCAGACGTTCGCATTTTCGGAGCAGGGCTGCCGGAAGCTTCCGCCACGGTCCACCTAAGATACTTTTGAAGTTTTAGGTGGCAGTACAAGCAAGCAGCCCCAGTCTCTGTGCCTCTGTGCGAGCAGTGCCATGGGCAGATGAGGCTGAGCAACAGCTTTCCAGGCTAGCTCTTTCTGGCTGCCAGATATCTGCAGACGTTCGCATTTTCAGAGCAGGGCTGCGTAGGCCCCCGCATTGACACCGAAAGATACGTTTGGAGTTTGAGTGGGCAATACAAGCAAGCAGCCCCAGTCTCTGTGCCTCTGTGCGAGCAGTGCCATGGGCAGATGAGGCTGAGCAACAGCTTTCCAGGCTAGCTCTTTCTGGCTGCCAGCTATCTGCAGACATTCGCATTTTCTGAGCAGGGGTGCTAGAGTCCCCATGCACGGACCCCCTAAGCTACGTTTGAAGTTTGAGGTGGCAAGACAAGCAAGCAGCCCCAGTCTCTGTGCCTCTGTGCGAGCAGTGCCATGGGCAGATGAGGCTGAGCAACAGCTTTCCAGGCTAGCTCTTTCTGGCTGCGATCTATCTGCAGATGTTCGCATTTTAAGAGCAGGGTTGCCAGAGGCTCCCGTCACGAGCCCTCTGAGGTACGTTTGAAGTTTGAGGTGGCAAGACAAGCAAGCAGCCCCAGTCTCTGTGCCTCTGTGCGAGCAGTGCCATGGGCAGATGAGGCTGAGCAACAGCTTTCCAGGCTAGCTCTTTCTGCCTGCGAGCTATCTGCAGACGTTCGCATTTTCGGAGCAGGGCTGAGGGAGGCACCCTCCACGGAATCCCAAATTACGTTTGAATTTTGAGGTGGCAAGACAAGCAAGCACCCCAGTCTCTGTGCATCTGAGCGAGCAGTGCCATGGGCAGATGAGGCTGAGCAACAGCTTTCCAGGCTAGCTGTTTCTGGCTGCGAGCTATCTGCAGATGTTCGCATTTTTAGAACAGGGGTGCTAGAGGCCCCAGGCACGGACCACCTAAGCTACGTTTGAAGTTTGAGGGGGCAAGACAAGCAAGCAGCCCCAGTCTCTGTGCCTCTGTGCGAGCAGTGCCGTGGGCAGATGAGGCTGAGCAACAGCTTTCCAGGCTAGCTCTTTCTGGCTGCGAGCTATCTGCAGACGTTCGCATTTACGGAGCAGGACTTCCGGAAGCTCCCTGCACGGACCCTTAAAGATACGTTTGAAGTTTGAGGTGGCAAGACAAGAAAGCAGCCCCAGTCTCTGTGCCTCTGTGCGAGCAGTGCCATGGGCAGATGAGACTGAGCAACAGCTTTCCAGGCTAGCTATTTCTGACTGCGAGCTATCTGCAGACATTCAAATTTTCAGAGCAGGGCTGCCAGAGTCGCCCGGCACGGACCACCAGATACAGTTTTGAAGTTTGAGGGGCAAGACAAGCAAGCAGCCCCAGTCTCTGTGCCTCTGTGCGAGCAGTGCCTTGGGCAGATGAGGCCGAGCAACAGCTTTCCAGGCTAGCTATTTCTGGCTGCGAGCTATCTGCAGACGTTCTCATTTTCGGAGCAGGGCTGCCAGAGTCGCACGGCACGGACCTGCACATACAGTTTTGAAGTTTGAGGTGGCAAGACAAGCAAGCAGTCACCAGTCTCTGTGCCTCTGTGCAAGCAGTGCCATGGGCAGATGAGGCTGAGCAACAGCTTTCCAGGCTAGCTCTTTCTGGCTGCGATCTATCTGCAGACGTTCGCATTTTAAGAGCAGGGCTGCCAGAGGCTCCCGTCACGAGCCCTCTGAGGTACGTTTGAAGTTTGAGGTGGCAAGACAAGCAAGCAGCCCCAGTCTCTGTGCCTCTGTGCGAGCAGTGCCATGGCAGATGAGGCTGAGCAACAGCTTTCCAAGCTCGTTTTTTCTGGCTGCGAGCTATCTGCAGACGTGCGCATGTTCGGAGCAGGAGTGCTGAATTTGCCCGGCAAGGACCCCTAAAGACACTTTTGAAATATGGGGGGGCAAGACAAGCAAGCAGCCCCAGTCTCTGTGCCTCTGTGCGAGCAGTGCCATGGGCAGATGAGGCTGACCAACAGCTTTCCAGGCTAGCTCTTTCTGGCTGCGAGCTATCTGCAGACGTTCGCATTTTCGGAGCAGGGCTGCCGGAAGCTTCCGCCACGGTCCACCTAAGATACTTTTGAAGTTTTAGGTGGCAGTACAAGCAAGCAGCCCCAGTCTCTGTGCCTCTGTGCGAGCAGTTCCATGGGCAGA
This sequence comes from Opisthocomus hoazin, assembly GCF_030867145.1. Classification (NCBI taxonomy): domain Eukaryota; kingdom Metazoa; phylum Chordata; class Aves; order Opisthocomiformes; family Opisthocomidae; genus Opisthocomus; species Opisthocomus hoazin. The sequence goes on along the minus strand of NC_134426.1, from coordinate 4,786,049 downwards.
TGAGGCTGAGCAACAGCTTTCCAGGCTAGATTTTTCTGGCTGCGAGCTATCTGCAGACGTTCGCATTTACGGAGCAGGGCTGCGTAGGCCCCTGCATGGACACCCAAAGATACCTTTGAAGTTTGAGGGTGCAAGACAAGCAAGCAGCCCCAGTCTCTGTGCCTCTGTGCAAGCAGTGCCATGGGCAGATGAGGCTGAGCAACAGCTTTCCAGGCTAGCTCTTTCTGGCTGCGAGCTATCTGCAGACGTTCGCATTTTCAGAACAGGGCTGCCCGAGGCGCACGTCACGAACCATCTGAGGTACGTTTCAAGTTTGAGGTGGCAAGACAAGCAAGCAGGCCCAGTCTCTGTGCCTCTGTGCGAGCAGTGCCATGGGCAGATGAGGCTGAGCAACAGCTTTCCAGGCTAGCTCTTTCTGGCTGCCAGCTATCTGCAGACGTTCTCATTTTCGGAGCAGGGCTGCCAGAGTCGCACGGCACGGACCTGCACATACAGTTTTGAAGTTTGAGGTGGCAAGACAAGCAAGCAGTCACCAGTCTCTGTGCCTCTGTGCAAGCAGTGCCATGGGCAGATGAGGCTGAGCAACAGCTTTCCAGGCTAGCTCTTTCTGGCTGCGATCTATCTGTAGACGTTCGCATTTTAAGAGCAGGGCTGCCAGAGGCTCCCGTCACGAGCCCTCTGAGGTACGTTTGAAGTTTGAGGTGGCAAGACAAGCAAGCAGCCCCAGTCTCTGTGCCTCTGTGCGAGCAGTGATATTCGCAGATGAGGCTGAGCAACAGCTTTCCAGGCTAGCTCTTTTTGGCTGCGAGCTATCTGCAGACGTTCGCATTTTCGGAGCAGGGCTGAGGGAGGCACCCTCCACGGAATCCCAAATTACGTTTGAATTTTGAGGTGGCAAGACAAGCAAGCACCCCAGTCTCTGTGCATCTGAGCGAGCAGTGCCATGGGCAGATGAGGCTGAGCAACAGCTTTCCAGGCTAGCTGTTTCTGGCTGCGAGCTATCTGCAGATGTTCGCATTTTTAGAACAGGGGTGCTAGAGGCCCCAGGCACGGACCACCTAAGCTACGTTTGAAGTTTGAGGGGGCAAGACAAGCAAGCAGCCCCAGTCTCTGTGCCTCTGTGCGAGCAGTGCCGTGGGCAGATGAGGCTGAGCAACAGCTTTCCAGGCTAGCTCTTTCTGGCTGCGAGCTATCTGCAGACGTTCGCATTTATGGAGCAGGACTTCCGGAAGCTCCCTGCACGGACCCTTAAAGATACGTTTGAAGTTTGAGGTGGCAAGACAAGCAAGCAGCCCCAGTCTCTGTGCCTCTGTGCGAGCAGTGCCATGGGCAGATGAGGCTGAGCAACAGCTTTCCAGGCTAGCTATTTCTGACTGCGAGCTATCTGCAGACATTCAAATTTTCAGAGCAGGGCTGCCAGAGTCGCCCGGCACGGACCACCAGATACAGTTTTGAAGTTTGAGGGGCAAGACAAGCAAGCAGCCCCAGTCTCTGTGCCTCTGTGCGAGCAGTGCCTTGGGCAGATGAGGCTGAGCAACAGCTTTCCAGGCTAGCTATTTCTGGCTGCGAGCTATCTGCAGACGTTCGCATTTACGGAGCAGGGCTTCCGGAAGCTCCCTGCACGGACCCTTAAAGATACGTTTGAAGTTTGAGGTGGCAAGACAAGCAAGCAGCCCCAGTCTCTGTGCCTCTGTGCGAGCAGTGCCATGGGCAGATGAGGCTGAGCAACAGCTTTCCAGGCTAGCTCTTTCTGGCTGCGAGCTATCTGCAGACGTTCGCATTTTCAGAACAGGGCTGCCCGAGGCGCACGTCACGAACCATCTGAGGTACGTTTCAAGTTTGAGGTGGCAAGACAAGCAAGCAGGCCCAGTCTCTGTGCCTCTGTGCGAGCAGTGCCATGGGCAGATGAGGCTGAGCAACAGCTTTCCAGGCTAGCTCTTTCTGGCTGCGAGCTATCTGCAGACGTTCTCATTTTCGGAGCAGGGCTGCCAGAGTCGCACGGCACGGACCTGCACATACAGTTTTGAAGTTTGAGGTGGCAAGACAAGCAAGCAGTCACCAGTCTCTGTGCCTCTGTGCAAGCAGTGCCATGGGCAGATGAGGCTGAGCAACAGCTTTCCAGGCTAGCTCTTTCTGGCTGCGATCTATCTGCAGACGTTCGCATTTTAAAAGCAGGGCTGCCAGAGGCTCCCGTCACGAGCCCTCTGAGGTACGTTTGAAGTTTGAGGTGGCAAGACAAGCAAGCAGCCCCAGTCTCTGTGCCTCTGTGCGAGCAGTGCCATGGCAGATGAGGCTGAGCAACAGCTTTCCAAGCTCGTTTTTTCTGGCTGCGAGCTATCTGCAGACGTGCGCATGTTCGGAGCAGGAGTGCTGAATTTGCCCGGCAAGGACCCCTAAAGACACTTTTGAAATATGGGGGGGCAAGACAAGCAAGCAGCCCCAGTCTCTGTGCCTCTGTGCGAGCAGTGATATTCGCAGATGAGGCTGAGCAACAGCTTTCCAGGCTAGCTCTTTCTGGCTGCGAGCTATCTGCAGACGTTCGCATTTTCGGAGTAGGGCTGCCGGAAGCTTCCGCCACGGTCCACCTAAGATACTTTTGAAGTTTTAGGTGGCAGTACAAGCAAGCAGCCCCAGTCTCTGTGCCTCTGTGCGAGCAGTTCCATGGGCAGATGAGGCTGAGCAACAGCTTTCCAGGCTAGATTTTTCTGGCTGCGAGCTATCTGCAGACGTTCGCATTTACGGAGCAGGGCTGCGTAGGCCCCTGCATGGACACCCAAAGATACCTTTGAAGTTTGAGGGTGCAAGACAAGCAAGCAGCCCCAGTCTCTGTGCCTCTGTGCAAGCAGTGCCATGGGCAGATGAGGCTGAGCAACAGCTTTCCAGGCTAGCTCTTTCTGGCTGCGAGCTATCTGCAGACGTTCGCATTTTCAGAACAGGGCTGCCCGAGGCGCACGTCACGAACCATCTGAGGTACGTTTCAAGTTTGAGGTGGCAAGACAAGCAAGCAGGCCCAGTCTCTGTGCCTCTGTGCGAGCAGTGCCATGGGCAGATGAGGCTGAGCAACAGCTTTCCAGGCTAGCTATTTCTGGCTGCGAGCTATCTGCAGACGTTCTCATTTTCGGAGCAGGGCTGCCAGAGTCGCACGGCACGGACCTGCACATACAGTTTTGAAGTTTGAGGTGGCAAGACAAGCAAGCAGTCACCAGTCTCTGTGCCTCTGTGCAAGCAGTGCCATGGGCAGATGAGGCTGAGCAACAGCTTTCCAGGCTAGCTCTTTCTGGCTGCGATCTATCTGTAGACGTTCGCATTTTAAGAGCAGGGCTGCCAGAGGCTCCCGTCACGAGCCCTCTGAGGTACGTTTGAAGTTTGAGGTGGCAAGACAAGCAAGCAGCCCCAGTCTCTGTGCCTCTGTGCGAGCAGTGATATTCGCAGATGAGGCTGAGCAACAGCTTTCCAGGCTAGCTCTTTCTGCCTGCGAGCTATCTGCAGACGTTCGCATTTTCGGAGCAGGGCTGAGGGAGGCACCCTCCACGGAATCCCAAATTACGTTTGAATTTTGAGGTGGCAAGACAAGCAAGCACCCCAGTCTCTGTGCATCTGAGCGAGCAGTGCCATGGGCAGATGAGGCTGAGCAACAGCTTTCCAGGCTAGCTGTTTCTGGCTGCGAGCTATCTGCAGATGTTCGCATTTTTAGAACAGGGGTGCTAGAGGCCCCAGGCACGGACCACCTAAGCTACGTTTGAAGTTTGAGGGAGCAAGACAAGCAAGCAGCCCCAGTCTCTGTGCCTCTGTGCGAGCAGTGCCGTGGGCAGATGAGGCTGAGCAACAGCTTTCCAGGCTAGCTCTTTCTGCTTGCGAGCTATCTGCAGACGTTCGCATTTTCAGAGCAGGGCTGACAGAGGCACCCTCCACGGAATCCCAATTTACGTTTGAATTTTTTGATGGCAAGACATTCAAGCAGCCCCAGTCTCTGTGCCTCTGTGCGAGCAGTGCCATGGGCAGATGAGGCTGAGCAACAGCTTTCCAGGCTAGCTATTTCTGGCTGCGAGCTATCTGCAGACGTTCGCATTTACGGAGCAGGACTTCCGGAAGCTCCCTGCACGGACCCTTAAAGATACGTTTGAAGTTTGAGGTGGCAAGACAAGAAAGCAGCCCCAGTCTCTGTGCCTCTGTGCGAGCAGTGCCATGGGCAGATGAGGCTGAGCAACAGCTTTCCAGGCTAGCTCTTTCTGCTTGCGAGCTATCTGCAGACGTTCGCATTTTCAGAGCAGGGCTGACAGAGGCACCCTTCACGGAATCCCAATTTACGTTTGAATTTTTTGATTGCAAGACATTCAAGCAGCCCCAGTCTCTGTGCCTCTGTGCGAGCAGTGCCATGGGCAGATGAGGCTGAGCAACAGCTTTCCAGTCTAGCTCTTTCTGCCTGCGACCTATCTGCAGACGTTCGCATTTTCAGAGCAGGGGTGCTAGAGGCCCCATGCACGGACCCCCTAAGCTACGTTTGAAGTTTGAGGTGGCAAGACAAGCAAGTAGCCCCAGTCTCTGTGCCTCTGTGCGAGCAGTGCCATGGCAGATGAGGCTGAGCAACAGCTTTCCAAGCTCGTTCTTTCTGGCTGCGAGCTATCTGCAGACGTGCGCATGTTCGGAGCAGGAGTGCTGAATGTTCCCGGCAAGGACCCCTAAAGACACTTTTGAAATATGGGGGGGCAAGACAAGCAAGCAGCCCCAGTCTCTGTGCCTCTGTGCGAGCAGTGCCATGGGCAGATCAGGCTGACCAACAGCTTTCCAGGCTAGCTCTTTCTGGCTGCGAGCTATCTGCAGACGTTCGCATTTTCGGAGCAGGGCTGCCGGAAGCTTCCGCCACGGTCCACCTAAGATACTTTTGAAGTTTTAGGTGGCAAGACAAGAAAGCAGCCCCAGTCTCTGTGCCTCTGTGCGAGCAGTGCCATGGGCAGATGAGGCTGAGCAACAGCTTTCCAGGCTAGCTCTTTCTGGCTGCGAGCTATCTGCAGACGTTCGCATTTTCAGAACAGGGCTGCCCGAGGCGCACGTCACGAACCATCTGAGGTACGTTTCAAGTTTGAGGTGGCAAGACAAGCAAGCAGGCCCAGTCTCTGTGCCTCTGTGCGAGCAGTGCCATGGGCAGATGAGGCTGAGCAACAGCTTTCCAGGCTAGCTCTTTCTGGCTGCGAGCTATCTGCAGACGTTCTCATTTTCGGAGCAGGGCTGCCAGAGTCGCACGGCACGGACCTGCACATACAGTTTTGAAGTTTGAGGTGGCAAGACAAGCAAGCAGTCACCAGTCTCTGTGCCTCTGTGCAAGCAGTGCCATGGGCAGATGAGGCTGAGCAACAGCTTTCCAGGCTAGCTCTTTCTGGCTGCGATCTATCTGCAGACGTTCGCATTTTAAGAGCAGGGCTGCCAGAGGCTCCCGTCACGAGCCCTCTGAGGTACGTTTGAAGTTTGAGGTGGCAAGACAAGCAAGCAGCCCCAGTCTCTGTGCCTCTGTGCAAGCAGTGATATTCGCAGATGAGGCTGAGCAACAGCTTTCCAGGCTAGCTCTTTCTGCCTGCGAGCTATCTGCAGACGTTCGCATTTTCGGAGCAGGGCTGAGGGAGGCACCCTCCACGGAATCCCAATTTACGTTTGAATTTTGAGGTGGCAAGACAAGCAAGCACCCCAGTCTCTGTGCATCTGAGCGAGCAGTGCCATGGGCAGATAAGGCTGAGCAACAGCTTTCCAGGCTAGCTTTTTCTGGCTGCGAGCTATCTGCAGATGTTCGCATTTTTAGAACAGTGGTGCTAGAGGCCCCAGGCACGGACCACCTAAGCTACGTTTGAAGTTTGAGGGGGCAAGACAAGCAAGCAGCCCCAGTCTCTGTGCCTCTGTGCGAGCAGTTCCATGGGCAGATGAGGCTGAGCAACAGCTTTCCAGGCTAGCTCTTTCTGGCTGCGAGCTATCTGCAGACGTGCGCATGTTCGGAGCAGGAGTGCTGAATGTGCCCGGCAAGGACCCCTAAAGACACTTTTGAAATATGGGGGGGCAAGACAAGCAAGCAGCCCCAGTCTCTGTGCCTCTGTGCGAGCAGTGCCATGGGCAGATGAGGCTGAGCAACAGCTTTCCAGGCTAGCTCTTTCTGGCTGCGAGCTATCTGCAGACGTTCGCATTTTCAGAGCAGGGCTGCATAGGCCCCCGCATGGACACCGAAAGTTACGTTTGGAATTTGAGAGGGCAAAACAAGCAAGCAGCCCCAGTCTCTGTGCCTCTGTGCGAGCAGTGCCATGGGCAGATGAGGCTGAGCAACAGCTTTCCAGGCTAGCTCTTTCTGGCTGCGAGCTATCTGCAGACGTTCGCATTTTCAGAACAGGGCTGCCCGAGGCGCACGTCACGAACCATCTGAGGTACGTTTCAAGTTTGAGGTGGCAAGACAAGCAAGCAGCCCCAGTCTCTGTGCCTCTGTGCGAGCAGTGCCATGGGCAGATGAGGCTGAGCAACAGCTTTCCAGGCTAGCTCTTTCTGGCTGCGAGCTGTCTGCAGACGTTCTCATTTTCGGAGCAGGTCTGCCAGAGTCGCACGGCACGGACCTGCACATACAGTTTTGAAGTTTTAGGTGGCAAGACAAGCAAGCAGTCACCAGTCTCTGTGCCTCTGTGCAAGCAGTGCCATGGGCAGATGAGGCTGAGCAACAGCTTTCCAGGCTAACTCTTTCTGGCTGCGAGCTATCTGCAGACGTTCGCATTTTAAGAGCAGGGCTGCCAGAGGCTCCCGTCACGAGCCCTCTGAGGTACGTTTGAAGTTTGAGGTGGCAAGACAAGCAAGCAGCCCCAGTCTCTGTGCCTCTGTGCGAGCAGTGATATTCGCAGATGAGGCTGAGCAACAGCTTTCCAGGCTAGCTCTTTCTGCCTGCGAGCTTTCTGCAGACGTTCGCATTTTCGGAGCAGGGCTGAGGGAGGCACCCTCCACGGAATCCCAAATTACGTTTGAATTTTGAGGTGGCAAGACAAGCAAGCACCCCAGTCTCTGTGCATCTGAGCGAGCAGTGCCATGGGCAGATGAGGCTGAGCAACAGCTTTCCAGGCTAGCTCTTTCTGGCTGCGAGCTATCTGCAGATGTTCGCATTTTTAGAACAGGGGTGCTAGAGGCCCCAGGCACGGACCACCTAAGCTACGTTTGAAGTTTGAGGGGGCAAGACAAGCAAGCAGCCCCAGTCTCTGTGCCTCTGTGCGAGCAGTGCCATGGGCAGATGAGGCTGAGCAACAGCTTTCCAGGCTAGCTCTTTCTGGCTGCGAGCTATCTGCAGACGTTCGCATTTTCAGAGCAGGACAGACATAGGCACCCTCCACGGAATCCCAATTTACGTTTGAATTTTTTGATGGCAAGACATTCAAGCAGCCCCAGTCTCTGTGCCTCTGTGCGAGCAGTGATATTCGCAGATGAGGCTGAGCAACAGCTTTCCAGGCTAGCTCTTTCTGCCTGCGAGCTATCTGCAGACGTTCGCATTTTCGGAGCAGGGCTGAGGGAGGCACCCTCCACGGAATCCCAAATTACGTTTGAATTTTGAGGTGGCAAGACAAGCAAGCACCCCAGTCTCTGTGCATCTGAGCGAGCAGTGCCATGGGCAGATAAGGCTGAGCAACAGCTTTCCAGGCTAGCTCTTTCTGGCTGCGAGCTATCTGCAGATGTTCGCATTTTTAGAACAGTGGTGCTAGAGGCCCCAGGCACGGACCACCTAAGCTACGTTTGAAGTTTGAGGGGGCAAGACAAGCAAGCAGCCCCAGTCTCTGTGCCTCTGTGCGAGCAGTTCCATGGGCAGATGAGGCTGAGCAACAGCTTTCCAGGCTAGCTCTTTCTGCCTGCGAGCTATCTGCAGACGTGCGCATGTTCGGAGCAGGAGTGCTGAATGTGCCCGGCAAGGACCCCTAAAGACACTTTTGAAATATGGGGGGGCAAGACAAGCAAGCAGCCCCAGTCTCTGTGCCTCTGTGCGAGCAGTGCCATGGGCAGATGAGGCTGAGCAACAGCTTTCCAGGCTAGCTCTTTCTGGCTGCGAGCTATCTGCAGACGTTCGCATTTTCAGAGCAGGGCTGCATAGGCCCCCGCATGGACACCGAAAGTTACGTTTGGAATTTGAGAGGGCAAAACAAGCAAGCAGCCCCAGTCTCTGTGCCTCTGTGCGAGCAGTGCCATGGGCAGATGAGGCTGAGCAACAGCTTTCCAGGCTAGCTCTTTCTGGCTGCGAGCTATCTGCAGACGTTCGCATTTTCAGAACAGGGCTGCCCGAGGCGCACGTCACGAACCATCTGAGGTACGTTTCAAGTTTGAGGTGGCAAGACAAGCAAGCAGCCCCAGTCTCTGTGCCTCTGTGCGAGCAGTGCCATGGGCAGATGAGGCTGAGCAACAGCTTTCCAGGCTAGCTCTTTCTGGCTGCGAGCTGTCTGCAGACGTTCTCATTTTCGGAGCAGGTCTGCCAGAGTCGCACGGCACGGACCTGCACATACAGTTTTGAAGTTTGAGGTGGCAAGACAAGCAAGCAGTCACCAGTCTCTGTGCCTCTGTGCAAGCAGTGCCATGGGCAGATGAGGCTGAGCAACAGCTTTCCAGGCTAGCTCTTTCTGGCTGCGAGCTATCTGCAGACGTTCGCATTTTAAGAGCAGGGCTGCCAGAGGCTCCCGTCACGAGCCCTCTGAGGTACGTTTGAAGTTTGAGGTGGCAAGACAAGCAAGCAGCCCCAGTCTCTGTGCCTCTGTGCGAGCAGTGATATTCGCAGATGAGGCTGAGCAACAGCTTTCCAGGCTAGCTCTTTCTGCCTGCGAGCTTTCTGCAGACGTTCGCATTTTCGGAGCAGGGCTGAGGGAGGCACCCTCCACGGAATCCCAAATTACGTTTGAATTTTGAGGTGGCAAGACAAGCAAGCACCCCAGTCTCTGTGCATCTGAGCGAGCAGTGCCATGGGCAGATGAGGCTGAGCAACAGCTTTCCAGGCTAGCTCTTTCTGGCTGCGAGCTATCTGCAGATGTTCGCATTTTTAGAACAGGGGTGCTAGAGGCCCCAGGCACGGACCACCTAAGCTACGTTTGAAGTTTGAGGGGGCAAGACAAGCAAGCAGCCCCAGTCTCTGTGCCTCTGTGCGAGCAGTGCCGTGGGCAGATGAGGCTGAGCAACAGCTTTCCAGGCTAGCTCTTTCTGGCTGCGAGCTATCTGCAGACGTTCGCATTTTCAGAGCAGGACAGACAGAGGCACCCTCCACGGAATCCCAATTTACGTTTGAATTTTTTGATGGCAAGACATTCAAGCAGCCCCAGTCTCTGTGCCTCTGTGCGAGCAGTTCCATGGGCAGATGAGGCTGAGCAACAGCTTTCCAGGCTAGATTTTTCTGGCTGCGAGCTATCTGCAGACGTTCGCATTTACGGAGCAGGGCTGCGTAGGCCCCTGCATGGACACCCAAAGATACCTTTGAAGTTTGAGGGTGCAAGACAAGCAAGCAGCCCCAGTCTCTGTGCCTCTGTGCAAGCAGTGCCATGGCCAGATGAGGCTGAGCAACAGCTTTCCAGGCTAGCTCTTTCTGCCTGCGAGCTATCTGCAGACATTCGCATTTTCAGAGCAGGGCTGCGTAGGCCCCTGCATGGACACCCAAAGATACGTTTGAACTTTGCGGGGCCAAGACAAGCAAGCAGCCCCAGTCTCTGTGCCTCTGTGCAAGCAGTGCCATGGGCAGATGAGGCTGAGCAACAGCTTTCCAGGCTAGCTATTTCTGGCTGCGAGCTATCTGCAGACGTTCTCATTTTCGGAGCAGGGCTGCCAGAGTCGCACGGCACGGACCTGCACATACAGTTTTGAAGTTTGAGGTGGCAAGACAAGCAAGCAGTCACCAGTCTCTGTGCCTCTGTGCAAGCAGTGCCATGGGCAGATGAGGCTGAGCAACAGCTTTCCAGGCTAGCTCTTTCTGGCTGCGAGCTATCTGCAAACGTTCGCATTTTAAGAGCAGGGCTGCCAGAGGCTCCCGTCACGAGCCCTCTGAGGTACGTTTGAAGTTTGAGGTGGCAAGACAAGCAAGCAGCCCCAGTCTCTGTGCCTCTGTGCGAGCAGTGATATTCGCAGATGAGGCTGAGCAACAGCTTTCCAGGCTAGCTCTTTCTGCCTGCGAGCTATCTGCAGACGTTCGCATTTTCAGAGCAGGGCTCACAGAGGCACAATCCACGGAATCCCAATTTACGTTTGAATTTTTTGATTGCAAGACATTCAAGCAGCCCCAGTCTCTGTGCCTCTGTGCGAGCAGTGCCATGGGCAGATGAGGCTCAGCAACAGCTTTCCGGGGTAGCTGTTTCTGGCTGCGAGCTATCTGCAGACGTTCGCATTTTCAGAGCAGGGCTGCTAGAGGCCCCAGGCACGGACCACCTAAGCTACGTTTGAAGTTTGAGGGGGAAAGACAAGCAAGCAGCCCCAGTCTCTGTGCCTCTGTGCGAGCAGTGCCGTGGGCAGATGAGGCTGAGCAACAGCTTTCCAGGCTAGCTCTTTCTGGCTGCGAGCTATCTGCAGACGTTCGCATTTTCGGAGCAGGGCTGCCGGAAGCTTCCGGCACGGTCCACCTAAGATACTTTTGAAGTTTTAGGTGGCAGTACAAGCAAGCAGCCCCAGTCTCTGTGCCTCTGTGCGAGCAGTGCCATGGGCAGATGAGGCTGAGCAACAGCTTTCCAGGCTAGCTCTTTCTGGCTGCCAGATATCTGCAGACGTTCGCATTTTCAGAGCACGGCTGCGTAGGCCCCCGCATTGACACCGAAAGATACGTTTGGAGTTTGAGTGGGCAATACAAGCAAGCAGCCCCAGTCTCTGTGCCTCTGTGCGAGCAGTGCCATGGGCAGATGAGGCTGAGCAACAGCTTTCCAGGCTAGCTCTTTCTGGCTGCCAGCTATCTGCAGATGTTCGCATTTTAAGAGCAGGGTTGCCAGAGGCTCCCGTCACGAGCCCTCTGAGGTACGTTTGAAGTTTGAGGTGGCAAGACAAGCAAGCAGCCCCAGTCTCTGTGCCTCTGTGCGAGCAGTGCCATGGGCAGATGAGGCTGAGCAACAGCTTTCCAGGCTAGCTATTTCTGGCTGCGAGCTATCTGCAGACGTTCGCATTTTCGGAGCAGGGCTGAGGGAGGCACCCTCCACGGAATCCCAAATTACGTTTGAATTTTGAGGTGGCAAGACAAGCAAGCACCCCAGTCTCTGTGCATCTGAGCGAGCAGTGCCATGGGCAGATGAGGCTGAGCAACAGCTTTCCAGGCTAGCTGTTTCTGGCTGCAAGCTATCTGCAGATGTTCGCATTTTTAGAACAGGGGTGCTAGAGGCCCCAGGCACGGACCACCTAAGCTACGTTTGAAGTTTGAGGGGGCAAGACAAGCAAGCAGCCCCAGTCTCTGTGCCTCTGTGCGAGCAGTGCCGTGGGCAGATGAGGCTGAGCAACAGCTTTCCAGGCTAGCTCTTTCTGGCTGCGAGCTATCTGCAGACGTTCGCATTTACGGAGCAGGACTTCCGAAAGCTTCCTGCACGGACCCTTAAAGATACGTTTGAAGTTTGAGGTGGCAAGACAAGAAAGCAGCCCCAGTCTCTGTGCCTCTGTGCGAGCAGTGCCATGGGCAGATGAGGCTGAGCAACAGCTTTCCAGGCTAGCTATTTCTGGCTGCGAGCTATCTGCAGACATTCAAATTTTCAGAGCAGGGCTGCCAGAGTCGCCCGGCACGGACCACCAGATACAGTTTTGAAGTTTGAGGGGCAAGACAAGCAAGCAGCCCCAGTCTCTGTGCCTCTGTGCGAGCAGTGCCTTGGGCAGATGAGGCTGAGCAACAGCTTTCCAGGCTAGCTATTTCTGGCTGCGAGCTATCTGCAGACGTTCGCATTTACGGAGCAGGGCTTCCGGAAGCTCCCTGCACGGACCCTTAAAGATACGTTTGAAGTTTGAGGTGGCAAGAGAAGCAAGCAGCCCCAGTCTCTGTGCCTCTGTGCGAGCAGTGCCATGGGCAGATGAGGCTGAGCAACGGCTTTCCAGGCTAGCTCTTTCTGGCTGCGAGCTATCTGCAGACGTTCGCATTTTCAGAGCAGGGGTACTAGAGGCCCCATGCACGGACCACCCAAGCTACGTTTGAAGTTTGAGGTGGCAAGACAAGCAAGCAGCCCCAGTCTCTGTGCCTCTGTGCGAGCAGTGCCATGGCAGATGAGGCTGAGCAACAGCTTTCCAAGCTCGTTTTTTCTGGCTGCGAGCTATCTGCAGACGTGCGCATGTTCGGAGCAGGAGTGCTGAATTTGCCCGGCAAGGACCCCTAAAGACACTTTTGAAATATGGGGGGGCAAGACAAGCAAGCAGCCCCAGTCTCTGTGCCTCTGTGCGAGCAGTGCCATGGGCAGATGAGGCTGACCAACAGCTTTCCAGGCTAGCTCTTTCTGGCTGCGAGCTATCTGCAGACGTTCGCATTTTCGGAGCAGGGCTGCCGGAAGCTTCCGCCACGTTCCACCTAAGATACTTTTGAAGTTTTAGGTGGCAGTACAAGCAAGCAGCCCCAGTCTCTGTGCCTCTGTGCGAGCAGTTCCATGGGCAGATGAGGCTGAGCAACAGCTTTCCAGGCTAGATTTTTCTGGCTGCGAGCTATCTGCAGACGTTCGCATTTACGGAGCAGGGCTGCGTAGGCCCCTGCATGGACACCCAAAGATACCCTTGAAGTTTGAGGGTGCAAGACAAGCAAGCAGCCCCAGTCTCTGTGCCTCTGTGCAAGCAGTGCCATGGGCAGATGAGGCTGAGCAACAGCTTTCCAGGCTAGCCCCTTCTGGCTGCCAGCTATCTGCAGACGTTCACATTTTCGGAGCAGGGCTGCCGGAGGCACCCTCCACGGAATCCCAATTTACGTTTGAATTTTGAGGTGGCAAGACAAGCAAGCAGCCCCAGTCTCTGTGCCTCTGTGCGAGCAGTGCCATGGGCAGATGAGGCTGAGCAACAGCTTTCCAGGCTAGCTCTTTCTGGCTGCGAGCTATCTGCAGACGTTCGCATTTTCAGAACAGGGCTGCCCGAGGCGCACGTCACGAACCATCTGAGGTACGTTTCAAGTTTGAGGTGGCAAGACAAGCAAGCAGGCCCAGTCTCTGTGCCTCTGTGCGAGCAGTGCCATGGGCAGATGAGGCTGAGCAACAGCTTTCCAGGCTAGCTATTTCTGGCTGCGAGCTATCTGCAGACGTTCTCATTTTCGGAGCAGGGCTGCCAGAGTCGCACGGCACGGACCTGCACATACAGTTTTGAAGTTTGAGGTGGCAAGACAAGCAAGCAGTCACCAGTCTCTGTGCCTCTGTGCAAGCAGTGCCATGGGCAGATGAGGCTGAGCAACAGCTTTCCAGGCTAGCTCTTTCTGGCTGCGAGCTATCTGCAGACGTTCGCATTTTAAGAGCAGGGCTGCCAGAGGCTCCCGTCACGAGCCCTCTGAGGTACGTTTGAAGTTTGAGGTGGCAAGACAAGCAAGCAGCCCCAGTCTCTGTGCCTCTGTGCGAGCAGTGATATTCGCAGATGAGGCTGAGCAACAGCTTTCCAGGCTAGCTCTTTCTGCCTGCGAGCTATCTGCAGACGTTCGCATTTTCGGAGCAGGGCTGAGGGAGGCACCCTCCACGGAATCCCAAATTACGTTTGAATTTTGAGGTGGCAAGACAAGCAAGCACCCCAGTCTCTGTGCATCTGAGCGAGCAGTGCCATGGGCAGATGAGGCTGAGCAACAGCTTTCCAGGCTAGCTGTTTCTGGCTGCGAGCTATCTGCAGATGTTCGCATTTTTAGAACAGGGGTGCTAGAGGCCCCAGGCACGGACCACCTAAGCTACGTTTGAAGTTTGAGGGGGCAAGACAAGCAAGCAGCCCCAGTCTCTGTGCCTCTGTGCGAGCAGTGCCGTGGGCAGATGAGGCTGAGCAACAGCTTTCCAGGCTAGCTCTTTCTGCTTGCGAGCTATCTGCAGACGTTCGCATTTTCAGAGCAGGGCTGACAGAGGCACCCTCCACGGAATCCCAATTTACGTTTGAATTTTTTGATGGCAAGACATTCAAGCAGCCCCAGTCTCTGTGCCTCTGTGCGAGCAGTGCCATGGGCAGATGAGGCTGAGCAACAGCTTTCCAGGCTAGCTATTTCTGGCTGCGAGCTATCTGCAGACGTTCGCATTTACGGAGCAGGGCTTCCGGAAGCTCCCTGCACGGACCCTTAAAGATACGTTTGAAGTTTGAGGTGGCAAGACAAGAAAGCAGCCCCAGTCTCTGTGCCTCTGTGCGAGCAGTGCCATGGGCAGATGAGGCTGAGCAACAGCTTTCCAGGCTAGCTCTTTCTGCTTGCGAGCTATCTGCAGACGTGCGCATGTTCGGAGCAGGAGTGCTGAATGTGCCCGGCAAGGACCCCTAAAGACACTTTTGAAATATGGGGGGGCAAGACAAGCAAGCAGCCCCAGTCTCTGTGCCTCTGTGCGAGCAGTGCCATGGGCAGATGAGGCTGACCAACAGCTTTCCAGGCTAGCTCTTTCTGGCTGCGAGCTATCTGCAGACGTTCGCATTTTCGGAGCAGGGCTGCCGGAAGCTTCCGCCACGGTCCACCTAAGATACTTTTGAAGTTTTAGGTGGCAGTACAAGCAAGCAGCCCCAGTCTCTGTGCCACTGTGCGAGCAGTGACATGGGCAGATGAGGCTGAGCAACAGCTTTCCAGGCTAGATTTTTCTGGCTGCGAGCTATCTGCAGACATTCGCATTTACGGAGCACGGCTGCGTAGGCCCCTGCATGGACACCCAAAGATACCTTTGAAGTTTGAGGGTGCAAGACAAGCAAGCAGCCCCAGTCTCTGTGCCTCTGTGCAAGCAGTGCCATGGGCAGATGAGGCTGAGCAACAGCTTTCCAGGCTAGCCCCTTCTGGCTGCCAGCTATCTGCAGACGTTCACATTTTCGGAGCAGGGCTGCCGGAGGCACCCTCCACGGAATCCCAATTTACGTTTGAATTTTGAGGTGGCAAGACAAGCAAGCAGCCCCAGTCTCTGTGCCTCTGTGCGAGCAGTGCCATGGGCAGATGAGTCTGAGCAACAGCTTTCCAGGCTAGCTGTTTCTGTCTGCGAGCTATCTGCAGACGTGCGCATTTTCAGAGCAGGGGTGCTAGAGGCCCCAGGCACGGACCACCTAAGCTACGTTTGAAGTTTGAGGGGGCAAGGCAAGCAAGCAGCCCCAGTCTCTGTGCCACTGTGCGAGCAGTGCCATGGGCAGATGAGGCTGAGCAACAGCTTTCCAGGCTAGCTCTTTCTGGCTGCGAGCTATCTGCAGACGTTCGCATTTTCAGAACAGGGCTGCCCGAGGCGCACGTCACGAACCATCTGAGGTACGTTTCAAGTTTGAGGTGGCAAGACAAGCAAGCAGCCCCAGTCTCTGTGCCTCTGTGCGAGCAGTGCCATGGGCAGATGAGGCTGAGCAACAGCTTTCCAGGCTAGCTCTTTCTGGCTGCGAGCTGTCTGCAGACGTTCTCATTTTCGGAGCAGGTCTGCCAGAGTCGCACGGCACGGACCTGCACATACAGTTTTGAAGTTTGAGGTGGCAAGACAAGCAAGCAGTCACCAGTCTCTGTGCCTCTGTGCAAGCAGTGCCATGGGCAGATGAGGCTGAGCAACAGCTTTCCAGGCTAGCTCTTTCTGGCTGCGAGCTATCTGCAGACGTTCGCATTTTAAGAGCAGGGCTGCCAGAGGCTCCCGTCACGAGCCCTCTGAGGTACGTTTGAAGTTTGAGGGGGCAAGACAAGCAAGCAGCCCCAGTCTGTGTGCCTCTGTGCGAGCAGTGATATTCGCAGATGAGGCTGAGCAACAGCTTTCCAGGCTAGCTCTTTCTGCCTGCGAGCTTTCTGCAGACGTTCGCATTTTCGGAGCAGGGCTGAGGGAGGCACCCTCCACGGAATCCCAAATTACGTTTGAATTTTGAGGTGGCAAGACAAGCAAGCACCCCAGTCTCTGTGCATCTGAGCGAGCAGTGCCATGGGCAGATGAGGCTGAGCAACAGCTTTCCAGGCTAGCTGTTTCAGGCTGCGAGCTATCTGCAGATGTTCGCATTTTTAGAACAGGGGTGCTAGAGGCCCCAGGCACGGACCACCTAAGCTACGTTTGAAGTTTGAGGGGGCAAGACAAGCAAGCAGCCCCAGTCTCTGTGCCTCTGTGCGAGCAGTGCCGTGGGCAGATGAGGCTGAGCAACAGCTTTCCAGGCTAGCTCTTTCTGGCTGCGAGCTATCTGCAGACGTTCGCATTTTCAGAGCAGGACAGACAGAGGCACCCTCCACGGAATCCCAATTTACGTTTGAATTTTTTGATGGCAAGACATTCAAGCAGCCCCAGTCTCTGTGCCTCTGTGCGAGCAGTTCCATGGGCAGATGAGGCTGAGCAACAGCTTTCCAGGCTAGATTTTTCTGGCTGCGAGCTATCTGCAGACGTTCGCATTTACGGAGCAGGGCTGCGTAGGCCCCTGCATGGACACCCAAAGATACCTTTGAAGTTTGAGGGTGCAAGACAAGCAAGCAGCCCCAGTCTCTGTGCCTCTGTGCAAGCAGTGCCATGGCCAGATGAGGCTGAGCAACAGCTTTCCAGGCTAGCTCTTTCTGCCTGCGAGCTATCTGCAGACATTCGCATTTTCAGAGCAGGGCTGCGTAGGCCCCTGCATGGACACCCAAAGATACGTTTGAACTTTGCGGGGCCAAGACAAGCAAGCAGCCCCAGTCTCTGTGCCTCTGTGCGAGCAGTGCCATGGGCAGATGAGGCTGAGCAACAGCTTTCCAGGCTAGCTCTTTCTGGCTGCGAGCTATCTGCAAACGTTCGCATTTTAAGAGCAGGGCTGCCAGAGGCTCCCGTCACGAGCCCTCTGAGGTACGTTTGAAGTTTGAGGTGGCAAGACAAGCAAGCAGCCCCAGTCTGTGTGCCTCTGTGCGAGCAGTGATATTCGCAGATGAGGCTGAGCAACAGCTTTCCAGGCTAGCTCTTTCTGCCTGCGAGCTTTCTGCAGACGTTCGCATTTTCGGAGCAGGGCTGAGGGAGGCACCCTCCACGGAATCCCAAATTACGTTTGAATTTTGAGGTGGCAAGACAAGCAAGCACCCCAGTCTCTGTGCATCTGAGCGAGCAGTGCCATGGGCAGATGAGGCTGAGCAACAGCTTTCCAGGCTAGCTGTTTCAGGCTGCGAGCTATCTGCAGATGTTCGCATTTTTAGAACAGGGGTGCTAGAGGCCCCAGGCACGGACCACCTAAGCTACGTTTGAAGTTTGAGGGGGCAAGACAAGCAAGCAGCCCCAGTCTCTGTGCCTCTGTGCGAGCAGTGCCGTGGGCAGATGAGGCTGAGCAACAGCTTTCCAGGCTAGCTCTTTCTGGCTGCGAGCTATCTGCAGACGTTCGCATTTTCGGAGCAGGACAGACAGAGGCACCCTCCACGGAATCCCAATTTACGTTTGAATTTTTTGATGGCAAGACATTCAAGCAGCCCCAGTCTCTGTGCCTCTGTGCGAGCAGTTCCATGGGCAGATGAGGCTGAGCAACAGCTTTCCAGGCTAGATTTTTCTGGCTGCGAGCTATCTGCAGACGTTCGCATTTACGGAGCAGGGCTGCGTAGGCCCCTGCATGGACACCCAAAGATACCTTTGAAGTTTGAGGGTGCAAGACAAGCAAGCAGCCCCAGTCTCTGTGCCTCTGTGCAAGCAGTGCCATGGCCAGATGAGGCTGAGCAACAGCTTTCCAGGCTAGCTCTTTCTGCCTGCGAGCTATCTGCAGACATTCGCATTTTCAGAGCAGGGCTGCGTAGGCCCCTGCATGGACACCCAAAGATACGTTTGAACTTTGCGGGGCCAAGACAAGCAAGCAGCCCCAGTCTCTGTGCCTCTGTGCGAGCAGTGCCATGGGCAGATGAGGCTGAGCAACAGCTTTCCAGGCTAGCTCTTTCTGGCTGCGAGCTATCTGCAAACGTTCGCATTTTAAGAGCAGGGCTGCCAGAGGCTCCCGTCACGAGCCCTCTGAGGTACGTTTGAAGTTTGAGGTGGCAAGACAAGCAAGCAGCCCCAGTCTCTGTGCCTCTGTGCGAGCAGTGATATTCGCAGATGAGGCTGAGCAACAGCTTTCCAGGCTAGCTCTTTCTGCCTGCGAGCTATCTGCAGACGTTCGCATTTTCAGAGCAGGGCTCACAGAGGCACAATCCACGGAATCCCAATTTACGTTTGAATTTTTTGATTGCAAGACATTCAAGCAGCCCCAGTCTCTGTGCCTCTGTGCGAGCAGTGCCATGGGCAGATGAGGCTCAGCAACAGCTTTCCGGGGTAGCTCTTTCTGGCTGCGAGCTATCTGCAGACGTTCGCATTTTCAGAGCAGGGCTGCTAGAGGCCCCAGGCACGGACCACCTAAGCTACGTTTGAAGTTTGAGGGGGAAAGACAAGCAAGCAGCCCCAGTCTCTGTGCCTCTGTGCGAGCAGTGCCGTGGGCAGATGAGGCTGAGCAACAGCTTTCCAGGCTAGCTCTTTCTGGCTGCCAGCTATCTGCAGACGTTCGCATTTTCGGAGCAGGGCTGCCGGAAGCTTCCGCCACGGTCCACCTAAGATACTTTTGAAGTTTTAGGTGGCAGTACAAGCAAGCAGCCCCAGTCTCTGTGCCTCTGTGCGAGCAGTGCCATGGGCAGATGAGGCTGAGCAACAGCTTTCCAGGCTAGCTCTTTCTGGCTGCCAGATATCTGCAGACGTTCGCATTTTCAGAGCAGGGCTGCGTAGGCCCCCGCATTGACACCGAAAGATACGTTTGGAGTTTGAGTGGGCAATACAAGCAAGCAGCCCCAGTCTCTGTGCCTCTGTGCGAGCAGTGCCATGGGCAGATGAGGCTGAGCAACAGCTTTCCAGGCTAGCTCTTTCTGGCTGCCAGCTATCTGCAGACATTCGCATTTTCTGAGCAGGGGTGCTAGAGTCCCCATGCACGGACCCCCTAAGCTACGTTTGAAGTTTGAGGTGGCAAGACAAGCAAGCAGGCCCAGTCTCTGTGCCTCTGTGCGAGCAGTGCCATGGGCAGATGAGGCTGAGCAACAGCTTTCCAGGCTAGCTCTTTCTGGCTGCGATCTATCTGCAGATGTTCGCATTTTAAGAGCAGGGTTGCCAGAGGCTCCCGTCACGAGCCCTCTGAGGTACGTTTGAAGTTTGAGGTGGCAAGACAAGCAAGCAGCCCCAGTCTCTGTGCCTCTGTGCGAGCAGTGCCATGGGCAGATGAGGCTGAGCAACAGCTTTCCAGGCTAGCTCTTTCTGGCTGCGAGCTATCTGCAGACGTTCGCATTTTCGGAGCAGGGCTGAGGGAGGCACCCTCCACGGAATCCCAAATTACGTTTGAATTTTGAGGTGGCAAGACAAGCAAGCACCCCAGTCTCTGTGCATCTGAGCGAGCAGTGCCATGGGCAGATGAGGCTGAGCAACAGCTTTCCAGGCTAGCTGTTTCTGGCTGCGAGCTATCTGCAGATGTTCGCATTTTTAGAACAGGGGTGCTAGAGGCCCCAGGCACGGACCACCTAAGCTACGTTTGAAGTTTGAGGGGGCAAGACAAGCAAGCAGCCCCAGTCTCTGTGCCTCTGTGCGAGCAGTGCCGTGGGCAGATGAGGCTGAGCAACAGCTTTCCAGGCTAGCTCTTTCTGGCTGCGAGCTATCTGCAGACGTTCGCATTTACGGAGCAGGACTTCCGGAAGCTCCCTGCACGGACCCTTAAAGATACGTTTGAAGTTTGAGGTGGCAAGACAAGAAAGCAGCCCCAGTCTCTGTGCCTCTGTGCGAGCAGTGCCATGGGCAGATGAGGCTGAGCAACAGCTTTCCAGGCTAGCTATTTCTGGCTGCGAGCTATCTGCAGACATTCAAATTTTCAGAGCAGGGTTGCCAGAGTCGCCCGGCACGGACCACCAGATACAGTTTTGAAGTTTGAGGGGCAAGACAAGCAAGCAGCCCCAGTCTCTGTGCCTCTGTGCGAGCAGTGCCTTGGGCAGATGAGGCTCAGCAACAGCTTTCCAGGCTAGCTATTTCTGGCTGCGAGCTATCTGCAGACGTTCGCATTTACGGAGCAGGGCTTCCGGAAGCTCCCTGCACGGACCCTTAAAGATACGTTTGAAGTTTGAGGTGGCAAGACAAGCAAGCAGCCCCAGTCTCTGTGCCTCTGTGCGAGCAGTGCCATGGGCAGATGAGGCTGAGCAACAGCTTTCCAGGCTAGCTCTTTCTGGCTGCGAGCTATCTGCAGACGTTCGCATTTTCAGAGCAGGGGTACTAGAGGCCCCATGCACGGACCACCCAAGCTACGTTTGAAGTTTGAGGTGGCAAGACAAGCAAGCAGCCCCAGTCTCTGTGCCTCTGTGCGAGCAGTGCCATGGCAGATGAGGCTGAGCAACAGCTTTCCAAGCTCGTTTTTTCTGGCTGCGAGCTATCTGCAGACGTGCGCATGTTCGGAGCAGGAGTGCTGAATTTGCCCGGCAAGGACCCCTAAAGACACTTTTGAAATATGGGGGGGCAAGACAAGCAAGCAGCCCCAGTCTCTGTGCCTCTGTGCGAGAAGTGCCATGGGCAGATGAGGCTGACCAACAGCTTTCCAGGCTAGCTCTTTCTGGCTGCGAGCTATCTGCAGACGTTCGCATTTTCGGAGCAGGGCTGCCGGAAGCTTCCGCCACGGTCCACCTAAGATACTTTTGAAGTTTTAGGTGGCAGTACAAGCAAGCAGCCCCAGTCTCTGTGCCTCTGTGCGAGCAGTTCCATGGGCAGATGAGGCTGAGCAACAGCTTTCCAGGCTAGCTCTTTCTGGCTGCGAGCTATCTGCAGACGTTCGCATTTTCAGAGCAGGACAAACAGAGGCACCCTCCACGGAATCCCAATTTACGTTTGAATTTTTTGATGGCAAGACATTCAAGAAGCCCCAGTCTCTGTGCCTCTGTGCGAGCAGTTCCATGGGCAGATGAGGCTGAGCAACAGCTTTCCAGGCTAGATTTTTCTGGCTGCGAGCTATCTGCAGACGTTCGCATTTATGGAGCATTGCTGCGTAGGCCCCTGCATGGACACCCAAATATACCTTTGAAGTTTGAGGGTGCAAGACAAGCAAGCAGCCCCAGTCTCTGTGCCTCTGTGCAAGCAGTGCCATGGGCAGATGAGGCTGAGCAACAGCTTTCCAGGCTAGCTCTTTCTGGCTGCGAGCTATCTGCAGACATTCGCATTTTCAGAGCAGGGCTGCGTAGGCCCCTGCATGGACACCCAAAGATACGTTTGAACTTTGCGCGGCCAAGACAAGCAAGCAGCCCCAGTCTCTGTGCCTCTGTGCGAGCAGTGCCATGGGCAGATGAGGCTGAGCAACAGCTTTCCAGGCTAGCTATTTCTGGCTGCGAGCTATCTGCAGACGTTCTCATTTTCGGAGCAGGTCTGCCAGAGTCGCACGGCACGGACCTGCACATACAGTTTTGAAGTTTGAGGTGGCAAGACAAGCAAGCAGTCACCAGTCTCTGTGCCTCTGTGCAAGCAGTGCCATGGGCAGATGAGGCTGAGCAACAGCTTTCCAGGCCAGCTCTTTCTGGCTGCGAGCTATCTGCAGACGTTCGCATTTTAAGAGCAGGGCTGCCAGAGGCTCCCGTCACGAGCCCTCTGAGGTACGTTTGAAGTTTGAGGTGGCAAGACAAGCAAGCAGCCCCAGTCTCTGTGCCTCTGTGCGAGCAGTGATATTCGCAGATGAGGCTGAGCAACAGCTTTCCAGGCTAGCTCTTTCTGCCTGCGAGCTATCTGCAGACGTTCGCATTTTCAGAGCAGGGCTCACAGAGGCACAATCCACGGAATCCCAATTTACGTTTGAATTTTTTGATTGCAAGACATTCAAGCAGCCCCAGTCTCTGTGCCTCTGTGCGAGCAGTGCCATGGGCAGATGAGGCTCAGCAACAGCTTTCCGGGGTAGCTCTTTCTGGCTGCGAGCTATCTGCAGATGTTCGCATTTTCAGAGCAGGGCTGCTAGAGGCCCCACGCACGGACCACCTAAGCTACGTTTGAAGTTTGAGGGGGAAAGACAAGCAAGCAGCCCCAGTCTCTGTGCCTCTGTGCGAGCAGTGCCGTGGGCAGATGAGGCTGAGCAACAGCTTTCCAGGCTAGCTCTTTCTGGCTGCCAGCTATCTGCAGACGTTCGCATTTTCGGAGCAGGGCTGCCGGAAGCTTCCGCCACGGTCCACCTAAGATACTTTTGAAGTTTTAGGTGGCAGTACAAGCAAGCAGCCCCAGTCTCTGTGCCTCTGTGCGAGCAGTGCCATGGGCAGATGAGGCTGAGCAACAGCTTTCCAGGCTAGCTCTTTCTGGCTGCCAGATATCTGCAGACGTTCGCATTTTCAGAGCAGGGCTGCGTAGGCCCCCGCATTGACACCGAAAGTTACGTTTGGAGTTTGAGTGGGCAAGACAAGCAAGCAGCCCCAGTCTCTGTGCCTCTGTGCGAGCAGTGCCATGGGCAGATGAGGCTGAGCAACAGCTTTCCAGGCTAGCTCTTTCTGGCTGCCAGCTATCTGCAGACATTCGCATTTTCTGAGCAGGGGTGCTAGAGTCCCCATGCACGGACCCCCTAAGCTACGTTTGAAGTTTGAGGTGGCAAGACAAGCAAGCAGCCCCAGTCTCTGTGCCTCTGTGCGAGCAGTGCCATGGGCAGATCAGGCTGAGCAACAGCTTTCCAGGCTAGCTCTTTCTGGCTGCGAGCTATCTGCAGACGTTCGCATTTTCGGAACAGGGCTGCCCGAGGCGCACGTTACGAACCATCTGAGGTACGTTTCAAGTTTGAGGTGGCAAGACAAGCAAGCAGGCCCAGTCTCTGTGCCTCTGTGCGAGCAGTGCCATGGGCAGATGAGGCTGAGCAACAGCTTTCCAGGCTAGCTCTTTCTGGCTGCGATCTATCTGCAGACGTTCGCATTTTCGGAGCAGGGCTGCCAGAGGCTCCCGTCACGAGCCCTCTGAGGTACGTTTGAAGTTTGAGGTGGCAAGACAAGCAAGCAGCCCCAGTCTCTGTGCCTCTGTGCGAGCAGTGCCATGGGCAGATGAGGCTGAGCAACAGCTTTCCAGGCTAGCTCTTTCTGCCTGAGAGCTATCTGCAGACGTTCGCATTTTCGGAGCAGGGCTGAGGGAGGCACCCTCCACGGAATCCCAAATTACGTTTGAATTTTGAGGTGGCAAGACAAGCAAGCACCCCAGTCTCTGTGCATCTGAGCGAGCAGTGCCATGGGCAGATGAGGCTGAGCAACAGCTTTCCAGGCTAGCAGTTTCTGGCTGCGAGCTATCTGCAGATGTTCGCATTTTTAGAACAGGGGTGCTAGAGGCCCCAGGCACGGACCACCTAAGCTACGTTTGAAGTTTGAGGGGGCAAGACAAGCAAGCAGCCCCAGTCTCTGTGCCTCTGTGCGAGCAGTGCCATGGGCAGATGAGGCTGAGCAACAGCTTTCCAGGCTAGCTCTTTCTGGCTGCGAGCTATCTGCAGACGTTCGCATTTTCAGAACAGGGCTGCCCGAGGCGCACGTTACGAACCATCTGAGGTACGTTTCAAGTTTGAGGTGGCAAGACAAGCAAGCAGGCCCAGTCTCTGTGCCTCTGTGCGAGCAGTGCCATGGGCAGATGAGGCTGAGCAACAGCTTTCCAGGCTAGCTCTTTCTGGCTGCGATCTATCTGCAGACGTTCGCATTTTCAGAGCAGGGATGCCAGAGGCTCCCGTCACGAGCCCTCTGAGGTACGTTTCAAGTTTGAGGTGGCAAGACAAGCAAGCAGCCCCAGTCTCTGTGCCTCTGTGCGAGCAGTGCCATGGGCAGATGAGGCTGAGCAACAGCTTTCCAGGCTAGCTCTTTCTGCCTGCGAGCTATCTGCAGACGTTCGCATTTTCGGAGCAGGGCTGAGGGAGGCACCCTCCACGGAATCCCAAATTACGTTTGAATTTTGAGGTGGCAAGACAAGCAAGCACCCCAGTCTCTGTGCATCTGAGCGAGCAGTGCCATGGGCAGATGAGGCTGAGCAACAGCTTTCCAGGCTAGCAGTTTCTGGCTGCGAGCTATCTGCAGATGTTCGCATTTTTAGAACAGGGGTGCTAGAGGCCCCAGGCACGGACCACCTAAGCTACGTTTGAAGTTTGAGGGGGCAAGACAAGCAAGCAGCCCCAGTCTCTGTGCCTCTGTGCGAGCAGTGCCATGGGCAGATGAGGCTGAGCAACAGCTTTCCAGGCTAGCTATTTCTGGCTGCGAGCTATCTGCAGACATTCAAATTTTCAGAGCAGGGCTGCCAGAGTCGCCCGGCACGGACCACCAGATACAGTTTTGAAGTTTGAGGGGCAAGACAAGCAAGCAGCCCCAGTCTCTGTGCCTCTGTGCGAGCAGTGCCTTGGGCAGATGAGGCTGAGCAACAGCTTTCCAGGCTAGCTATTTCTGGCTGCGAGCTATCTGCAGACGTTCGCATTTACGGAGCAGGGCTTCCGGAAGCTCCCTGCACGGACCCTTAAAGATACGTTTGAAGTTTGATGTGGCAAGACAAGCAAGCAGCCCCAGTCTCTGTGCCTCTGTGCGAGCAGTGCCATGGGCAGATGAGGCTGAGCAACAGCTTTCCAGGCTAGCTCTTTCTGGCTGCGAGCTATCTGCAGACGTTCGCATTTTCAGAGCAGGGGTACTAGAGGCCCCATGCACGGACCACCCAAGCTACGTTTGAAGTTTGAGGTGGCAAGACAAGCAAGTAGCCCCAGTCTCTGTGCCTCTGTGCGAGCAGTGCCATGGCAGATGAGGCTGAGCAACAGCTTTCCAAGCTCGTTCTTTCTGGCTGCGAGCTATCTGCAGACGTGCGCATGTTCGGAGCAGGAGTGCTGAATGTGCCCGGCAAGGACCCCTAAAGACACTTTTGAAATATGGGGAGGCAAGACAAGCAAGCAGCCCCAGTCTCTGTGCCTCTGTGCGAGCAGTGCCATGGGCAGATGAGGCTGAGCAACAGCTTTCCAGGCTAGCTCTTTCTGGCTGCGAGCTATCTGCAGACGTTCGCATTTTCGGAGCAGGGCTGCCAGAGGCTCCCGTCACGAGCCCTCTGAGGTACGTTTGAAGTTTGAGGTGGCAAGACAAGCAAGCAGCCCCAGTCTCTGTGCCTCTGTGCGAGCAGTGATATTCGCAGATGAGGCTGAGCAACAGCTTTCCAGGCTAGCTCTTTCTGCCTGCGAGCTATCTGCAGACGTTCGCATTTTCGGAGCAGGGCTGAGGGAGGCACCCTCCACGGAATCCCAAATTACGTTTGAATTTTGAGGTGGCAAGACAAGCAAGCACCCCAGTCTCTGTGCATCTGAGCGAGCAGTGCCATGGGCAGATGAGGCTGAGCAACAGCTTTCCAGGCTAGCTGTTTCTGGCTGCGAGCTATCTGCAGATGTTCGCATTTTTAGAACAGGGGTGCTAGAGGCCCCAGGCACGGACCACCTAAGCTACGTTTGAAGTTTGAGGGGGCAAGACAAGCAAGCAGCCCCAGTCTCTGTGCCTCTGTGCGAGCAGTGCCGTGGGCAGATGAGGCTGAGCAACAGCTTTCCAGGCTAGCTCTTTCTGCTTGCGAGCTATCTGCAGACGTTCGCATTTTCAGAGCAGGGCTGACAGAGGCACCCTCCACGGAATCCCAATTTACGTTTGAATTTTTTGATGGCAAGACATTCAAGCAGCCCCAGTCTCTGTGCCTCTGTGCGAGCAGTGCCATGGGCAGATGAGGCTGAGCAACAGCTTTCCAGGCTAGCTATTTCTGGCTGCGAGCTATCTGCAGACGTTCGCATTTACGGAGCAGGACTTCCGGAAGCTCCCTGCACGGACCCTTAAAGATACGTTTGAAGTTTGAGGTGGCAAGACAAGAAAGCAGCCCCAGTCTCTGTGCCTCTGTGCGAGCAGTGCCATGGGCAGATGAGGCTGAGCAACAGCTTTCCAGGCTAGCTCTTTCTGCTTGCGAGCTATCTGCAGACGTGCGCATGTTCGGAGCAGGAGTGCTGAATGTGCCCGGCAAGGACCCCTAAAGACACTTTTGAAATATGGGGGGGCAAGACAAGCAAGCAGCCCCAGTCTCTGTGCCTCTGTGCGAGCAGTGCCATGGGCAGATGAGGCTGACCAACAGCTTTCCAGGCTAGCTCTTTCTGGCTGCGATCTATCTGCAGACGTTCGCATTTTCGGAGCAGGGCTGCCGGAAGCTTCCGCCACGGTCCACCTAAGATACTTTTGAAGTTTTAGGTGGCAGTACAAGCAAGCAGCCCCAGTCTCTGTGCCACTGTGCGAGCAGTGCCATGGGCAGATGAGACTGAGCAACAGCTTTCCAGGCTAGATTTTTCTGGCTGCGAGCTATCTGCAGACGTTCGCATTTACGGAGCAGGGCTGCGTAGGCCCCTGCATGGACACCCAAAGATACCTTTGAAGTTTGAGGGTGCAAGACAAGCAAGCAGCCCCAGTCTCTGTGCCTCTGTGCAAGCAGTGCCATGGGCAGATGAGGCTGAGCAACAGCTTTCCAGGCTAGCCCCTTCTGGCTGCCAGCTATCTGCAGACGTTCACATTTTCGGAGCAGGGCTGCCGGAGGCACCCTCCACGGAATCCCAATTTACGTTTGAATTTTGAGGTGGCAAGACAAGCAAGCAGCCCCAGTCTCTGTGCCTCTGTGCGAGCAGTGCCATGGGCAGATGAGTCTGAGCAACAGCTTTCCAGGCTAGCTGTTTCTGTCTGCGAGCTATCTGCAGACGTTCGCATTTTCAGAGCAGGGGTGCTAGAGGCCCCAGGCACGGACCACCTAAGCTACGTTTGAAGTTTGAGGGGGCAAGACAAGCAAGCAGCCCCAGTCTCTGTGCCACTGTGCGAGCAGTGCCATGGGCAGATGAGGCTGACCAACAGCTTTCCAGGCTAGCTCTTTCTGGCTGCGAGCTATCTGCAGACGTTCGCATTTTCGGAGCAGGGCTGCCGGAATCTTCCGGCACGGTCCACCTAAGATACTTTTGAAGTTTTAGTTGGCAGTACAAGCAAGCAGCCCCAGTCTCTGTGCCTCTGTGCGAGCAGTGCCATGGGCAGATTAGGCTGAGCAACAGCTTTCCAGGCTAGCTCTTTCTGGCTGCGAGCTATCTGCAGACGTTCGCATTTTCAGAACAGGGCTGCCCGAGGCGCACGTCACGAACCATCTGAGGTACGTTTCAAGTTTGAGGTGGCAAGACAAGCAAGCAGCCCCAGTCTCTGTGCCTCTGTGCGAGCAGTGCCATGGGCAGATGAGGCTGAGCAACAGCTTTCCAGGCTAGCTCTTTCTGGCTGCGAGCTGTCTGCAGACGTTCTCATTTTCAGAGCAGGTCTGCCAGAGTCGCACGGCACGGACCTGCACATACAGTTTTGAAGTTTGAGGTGGCAAGACAAGCAAGCAGTCACCAGTCTCTGTGCCTCTGTGCAAGCAGTGCCATGGGCAGATGAGGCTGAGCAACAGCTTTCCAGGCTAGCTCTTTCTGGCTGCGAGCTACCTGCAGACGTTCGCATTTTAAGAGCAGGGCTGCCAGAGGCTCCCGTCACGAGCCCTCTGAGGTACGTTTGAAGTTTGAGGTGGCAAGACAAGCAAGCAGCCCCAGTCTCTGTGCCTCTGTGCGAGCAGTGATATTCGCAGATGAGGCTGAGCAACAGCTTTCCAGGCTAGCTCTTTCTGCCTGCGAGCTTTCTGCAGACGTTCGCATTTTCGGAGCAGGGCTGAGGGAGGCACCCTCCACGGAATCCCAAATTACGTTTGAATTTTGAGGTGGCAAGACAAGCAAGCACCCCAGTCTCTGTGCATCTGAGCGAGCAGTGCCATGGGCAGATGAGGCTGAGCAACAGCTTTCCAGGCTATCTGTTTCAGGCTGCGAGCTATCTGCAGATGTTCGCATTTTTAGAACAGGGGTGCTAGAGGCCCAAGGCACGGACCACCTAAGCTACGTTTGAAGTTTGAGGGGGCAAGACAAGCAAGCAGCCCCAGTCTCTGTGCCTCTGTGCGAGCAGTGCCGTGGGCAGATGAGGCTGAGCAACAGCTTTCCAGGCTAGCTCTTTCTGGCTGCGAGCTATCTGCAGACGTTCGCATTTTCAGAGCAGGACAGACAGAGGCACCCTCCACGGAATCCCAATTTACGTTTGAATTTTGTGACTGCAAGACATTCAAGCAGCCCCAGTCTCTGTGCCTCTGTGCGAGCAGTTCCATGGGCAGATGAGGCTGAGCAACAGCTTTCCAGGCTAGATTTTTCTGGCTGCGAGCTATCTGCAGACGTTCGCATTTACGGAGCAGGGCTGCGTAGGCCCCTGCATGGACACCCAAAGATACCTTTGAAGTTTGAGGGTGCAAGACAAGCAAGCAGCCCCAGTCTCTGTGCCTCTGTGCAAGCAGTGCCATGGCCAGATGAGGCTGAGCAACAGCTTTCCAGGCTAGCTCTTTCTGCCTGCGAGCTATCTGCAGACATTCGCATTTTCAGAGCAGGGCTGCGTAGGCCCCTGCATGGACACCCAAAGATACGTTTGAACTTTGCGGGGCCAAGACAAGCAAGCAGCCCCAGTCTCTGTGCCTCTGTGCGAGCAGTGCCATGGGCAGATGAGGCTGAGCAACAGCTTTCCAGGCTAGCTCTTTCTGGCTGCGAGCTATCTGCAAACGTTCGCATTTTAAGAGCAGGGCTGCCAGAGGCTCCCGTCACGAGCCCTCTGAGGTACGTTTGAAGTTTGAGGTGGCAAGACAAGCAAGCAGCCCCAGTCTCTGTGCCTCTGTGCGAGCAGTGATATTCGCAGATGAGGCTGAGCAACAGCTTTCCAGGCTAGCTCTTTCTGCCTGCGAGCTATCTGCAGACGTTCGCATTTTCAGAGCAGGGCTCACAGAGGCACAATCCACGGAATCCCAATTTACGTTTGAATTTTTTGATTGCAAGACATTCAAGCAGCCCCAGTCTCTGTGCCTCTGTGCGAGCAGTGCCATGGGCAGATGAGGCTCAGCAACAGCTTTCCGGGGTAGCTCTTTCTGGCTGCGAGCTATCTGCAGACGTTCGCATTTTCAGAGCAGGGCTGCTAGAGGCCCCAGGCACGGACCACCTAAGCTACGTTTGAAGTTTGAGGGGGCAAGACAAGCAAGCAGCCCCAGTCTCTGTGCCTCTGTGCGAGCAGTGCCGTGGGCAGATGAGGCTGAGCAACAGCTTTCCAGGCTAGCTCTTTCTGGCTGCCAGCTATCTGCAGACGTTCGCATTTTCGGAGCAGGGCTGCCGGAAGCTTCCGCCACGGTCCACCTAAGATACTTTTGAAGTTTTAGGTGGCAGTACAAGCAAGCAGCCCCAGTCTCTGTGCCTCTGTGCGAGCAGTGCCATGGGCAGATGAGGCTGAGCAACAGCTTTCCAGGCTAGCTCTTTCTGGCTGCCAGATATCTGCAGACGTTCGCATTTTCAGAGCAGGGCTGCGTAGGCCCCCGCATTGACACCGAAAGATACGTTTGGAGTTTGAGTGGGCAATACAAGCAAGCAGCCCCAGTCTCTGTGCCTCTGTGCGAGCAGTGCCATGGGCAGATGAGGCTGAGCAACAGCTTTCCAGGCTAGCTCTTTCTGGCTGCCAGCTATCTGCAGACATTCGCATTTTCTGAGCAGGGGTGCTAGAGTCCCCAGGCACGGACCCCCTAAGCTACGTTTGAAGTTTGAGGTGGCAAGACAAGCAAGCAGCCCCAGTCTCTGTGCCTCTGTGCAAGCAGTGCCATGGCCAGATGAGGCTGAGCAACAGCTTTCCAGGCTAGCTCTTTCTGCCTGCGAGCTATCTGCAGACATTCGCATTTTCAGAGCAGGGCTGCGTAGGCCCCTGCATGGACACCCAAAGATACGTTTGAACTTTGCGGGGCCAAGACAAGCAAGCAGCCCCAGTCTCTGTGCCTCTGTGCAAGCAGTGCCATGGCCAGATGAGGCTGAGCAACAGCTTTCCAGGCTAGCTCTTTCTGGCTGCGAGCTATCTGCAAACGTTCGCATTTTAAGAGCAGGGCTGCCAGAGGCTCCCGTCACGAGCCCTCTGAGGTACGTTTGAAGTTTGAGGTGGCAAGACAAGCAAGCAGCCCCAGTCTCTGTGCCTCTGTGCGAGCAGTGATATTCGCAGATGAGGCTGAGCAACAGCTTTCCAGGCTAGCTCTTTCTGCCTGCGAGCTATCTGCAGACGTTCGCATTTTCAGAGCAGGGCTCACAGAGGCACAATCCACGGAATCCCAATTTACGTTTGAATTTTTTGATTGCAAGACATTCAAGCAGCCCCAGTCTCTGTGCCTCTGTGCGAGCAGTGCCATGGGCAGATGAGGCTCAGCAACAGCTTTCCGGGGTAGCTCTTTCTGGCTGCGAGCTATCTGCAGACGTTCGCATTTTCAGAGCAGGGCTGCTAGAGGCCCCAGGCACGGACCACCTAAGCTACGTTTGAAGTTTGAGGGGGCAAGACAAGCAAGCAGCCCCAGTCTCTGTGCCTCTGTGCGAGCAGTGCCGTGGGCAGATGAGGCTGAGCAACAGCTTTCCAGGCTAGCTCTTTCTGGCTGCGAGCTATCTGCAGACGTTCGCATTTTCGGAGCAGGGCTGCCGGAAGCTTCCGCCACGGTCCACCTAAGATACTTTTGAAGTTTTAGGTGGCAGTACAAGCAAGCAGCCCCAGTCTCTGTGCCTCTGTGCGAGCAGTGCCATGGGCAGATGAGGCTGAGCAACAGCTTTCCAGGCTAGCTCTTTCTGGCTGCCAGATATCTGCAGACGTTCGCATTTTCAGAGCAGGGCTGCGTAGGCCCCCGCATTGACACCGAAAGATACGTTTGGAATTTGAGTGGGCAATACAAGCAAGCAGCCCCAGTCTCTGTGCCTCTGTGCGAGCAGTGCCATGGGCAGATGAGGCTGAGCAACAGCTTTCCAGGCTAGCTCTTTCTGGCTGCCAGCTATCTGCAGACATTCGCATTTTCTGAGCAGGGGTGCTAGAGTCCCCATGCACGGACCCCCTAAGCTACGTTTGAAGTTTGAGGTGGCAAGACAAGCAAGCAGGCCCAGTCTCTGTGCCTCTGTGCGAGCAGTGCCATGGGCAGATGAGGCTGAGCAACAGCTTTCCAGGCTAGCTCTTTCTGGCTGCGATCTATCTGCAGATGTTCGCATTTTAAGAGCAGGGTTGCCAGAGGCTCCCGTCACGAGCCCTCTGAGGTACGTTTGAAGTTTGAGGTGGCAAGACAAGCAAGCAGCCCCAGTCTCTGTGCCTCTGTGCGAGCAGTGCCATGGGCAGATGAGGCTGAGCAACAGCTTTCCAGGCTAGCTCTTTCTGGCTGCGAGCTATCTGCAGACGTTCGCATTTTCGGAGCAGGGCTGAGGGAGGCACCCTCCACGGAATCCCAAATTACGTTTGAATTTTGAGGTGGCAAGACAAGCAAGCACCCCAGTCTCTGTGCATCTGAGCGAGCAGTGCCATGGGCAGATGAGGCTGAGCAACAGCTTTCCAGGCTAGCTGTTTCTGGCTGCGAGCTATCTGCAGATGTTCGCATTTTTAGAACAGGGGTGCTAGAGGCCCCAGGCACGGACCACCTAAGCTACGTTTGAAGTTTGAGGGGGCAAGACAAGCAAGCAGCCCCAGTCTCTGTGCCTCTGTGCGAGCAGTGCCGTGGGCAGATGAGGCTGAGCAACAGCTTTCCAGGCTAGCTCTTTCTGGCTGCGAGCTATCTGCAGACGTTCGCATTTTCAGAGCAGGACTTCCGGAAGCTCCCTGCACGGACCCTTAAAGATACGTTTGAAGTTTGAGGTGGCAAGACAAGAAAGCAGCCCCAGTCTCTGTGCCTCTGTGCGAGCAGTGCCATGGGCAGATGAGGCTGAGCAACAGCTTTCCAGGCTAGCTCTTTCTGCTTGCGAGCTATCTGCAGACGTTCGCATTTACGGAGCAGGACTTCCGGAAGCTCCCTGCACGGACCCTTAAAGATACGTTTGAAGTTTGAGGTGGCAAGACAAGAAAGCAGCCCCAGTCTCTGTGCCTCTGTGCGAGCAGTGATATTCGCAGATGAGGCTGAGCAACAGCTTTCCAGGCTAGCTCTTTCTGCCTGCGAGCTATCTGCAGACGTTCGCATTTTCAGAGCAGGGCTGACAGAGGCACCCTTCACGGAATCCAAATTTACGTTTGAATTTTTTGATTGCAAGACATTCAAGCAGCCCCAGTCTCTGTGCCTCTGTGCGAGCAGTGCCATGGGCAGATGAGGCTGAGCAACAGCTTTCCAGTCTAGCTCTTTCTGCCTGCGAGCTATCTGCAGACGTTCGCATTTTCAGAGCAGGGGTGCTAGAGGCCCCATGCACGGACCCCCTAAGCTACGTTTGAAGTTTGAGGTGGCAAGACAAGCAAGTAGCCCCAGTCTCTGTGCCTCTGTGCGAGCAGTGCCATGGCAGATGAGGCTGAGCAACAGCTTTCCAAGCTCGTTCTTTCTGGCTGCGAGCTATCTGCAGACGTGCGCATGTTCGGAGCAGGAGTGCTGAATGTGCCCGGCAAGGACCCCTAAAGACACTTTTGAAATATGGGGGGGCAAGACAAGCAAGCAGCCCCAGTCTCTGCGCCTCTGTGCGAGCAGTGCTATGGGCAGATCAGGCTGACCAACAGCTTTCCAGGCTAGCTCTTTCTGGCTGCGAGCTATCTGCAGACGTTCGCATTTTCGGAGCAGGGCTGCCGGAAGCTTCCGCTACGGTCCACCTAAGATACTTTTGAAGATTGAGGTGGCAAGACAAGAAAGCAGCCCCAGTCTCTGTGCCTCTGTGCGAGCAGTGCCATGGGCAGATGAGGCTGAGCAACAGCTTTCCAGGCTAGCTCTTTCTGCTTGCGAGCTATCTGCAGACGTTCGCATTTACGGAGCAGGACTTCCGGAAGCTCCCTGCACGGACCCTTAAAGATACGTTTGAAGTTTGAGGTGGCAAGACAAGAAAGCAGCCCCAGTCTCTGTGCCTCTGTGCGAGCAGTGCCATGGGCAGATGAGGCTGAGCAACAGCTTTCCAGGCTAGCTCTTTCTGCCTGCGAGCTATCTGCAGACGTTCGCATTTTCAGAGCAGGGCTGACAGAGGCAGCCTTCACGGAATCCCAATTTACGTTTGAATTTTTTGATTGCAAGACAAGCAAGCAGCCCCAGTCTCTGTGCCTCTGTGCGAGCAGTGCCATGGGCAGATGAGGCTGAGCAACAGCTTTCCAGTCTAGCTCTTTCTGCCTGCGAGCTATCTGCAGACGTTCGCATTTTCAGAGCAGGGGTGCTAGAGGCCCCATGCACGGACCGCCTAAGCTACGTTTGAAGTTTGAGGTGGCAAGACAAGCAAGTAGCCCCAGTCTCTGTGCCTCTGTGCGAGCAGTGCCATGGCAGATGAGGCTGAGCAACAGCTTTCCAAGCTCGTTCTTTCTGGCTGCGAGCTATCTGCAGACGTGCGCATGTTCGGAGCAGGAGTGCTGAATGTGCCCGGCAAGGACCCCTAAAGACACTTTTGAAATATGGGGGGGCAAGACAAGCAAGCAGCCCCAGTCTCTGTGCCTCTGTGCGAGCAGTGCCATGGGCAGATCAGGCTGACCAACAGCTTTCCAGGCTAGCTCTTTCTGGCTGCGAGCTATCTGCAGACGTTCGCATTTTCGGAGCAGGGCTGCCGGAATCTTCCGCCACGGTCCACCTAAGATACTTTTGAAGTTTGAGGTGGCAAGACAAGAAAGCAGCCCCAGTCTCTGTGCCTCTGTGCGAGCAGTGCCATGGGCAGATGAGGCTGAGCAACAGCTTTCCAGGCTAGCTCTTTCTGGCTGCGAGCTATCTGCAGACGTTCGCATTTTCAGAACAGGGCTGCCCGAGGCGCACGTCACGAACCATCTGAGGTACGTTTCAAGTTTGAGGTGGCAAGACAAGCAAGCAGGCCCAGTCTCTGTGCCTCTGTGCGAGCAGTGCCATGGGCAGATGAGGCTGAGCAACAGCTTTCCAGGCTAGCTCTTTCTGGCTGCGAGCTATCTGCAGACGTTCTCATTTTCGGAGCAGGGCTGCCAGAGTCGCACGGCACGGACCTGCACATACAGTTTTGAAGTTTGAGGTGGCAAGACAAGCAAGCAGTCACCAGTCTCTGTGCCTCTGTGCAAGCAGTGCCATGGGCAGATGAGGCTGAGCAACAGCTTTCCAGGCTAGCTCTTTCTGGCTGCGATCTATCTGCAGACGTTCGCATTTTAACAGCAGGGCTGCCAGAGGCTCCCGTCACGAGCCCTCTGAGGTACGTTTGAAGTTTGAGGTGGCAAGACAAGCAAGCAGCCCCAGTCTCTGTGCCTCTGTGCGAGCAGTGATATTCGCAGATGAGGCTGAGCAACAGCTTTCCAGGCTAGCTCTTTCTGCTTGCGAGCTATCTGCAGACGTTCGCATTTTCAGAGCAGGGCTGACAGAGGCACCCTCCACGGAATCCCAATTTACGTTTGAATTTTTTGATGGCAAGACATTCAAGCAGCCCCAGTCTCTGTGCCTCTGTGCGAGCAGTGCCTTGGGCAGATGAGGCTGAGCAACAGCTTTCCAGGCTAGCTGTTTCTGGCTGCGAGCTATCTGCAGACGTTCGCATTTACGGAGCAGGACTTCCGGAAGCTCCCTGCACGGACCCTTAAAGATACGTTTGAAGTTTGAGGTGGCAAGACAAGAAAGCAGCCCCAGTCTCTGTGCCTCTGTGCGAGCAGTGCCATGGGCAGATGAGGCTGAGCAACAGCTTTCCAGGCTAGCTCTTTCTGGCTGCGAGCTATCTGCAGACGTTCGCATTTTCAGAGCAGGGCTGCATAGGCCCCCGCATGGACACCGAAAGTTACGTTTGGAATTTGAGGGGGCAAAACAAGCAAGCAGCCCCAGTCTCTGTGCCTCTGTGCGAGCAGTGCCATGGGCAGATGAGGCTGAGCAACAGCTTTCCAGGCTAGCTCTTTCTGCCTGCGAGCTATCTGCAGACGTTCGCATTTTCAGAACAGGGCTGCCCGAGGCGCACGTCACGAACCATCTGAGGTACGTTTGAAGTTTGAGGTGGCAAGACAAGCAAGCAGCCCCAGTCTCTGTGCCTCTGTGTGAGCAGTGCCGTGGGCAGATGAGGCTGAGCAACAGCTTTCCAGGCTAGCTCTTTCTGGCTGCGAGCTATCTGCAGACGTTCGCATTTTCAGAGCAGGACAAACAGAGGCACCCTCCACGGAATCCCAATTTACGTTTGAATTTTTTGATGGCAAGACATTCAAGCAGCCCCAGTCTCTGTGCCTCTGTGCGAGCAGTTCCATGGGCAGATGAGGCTGAGCAACAGCTTTCCAGGCTAGATTTTTCTGGCTGCGAGCTATCTGCAGACGTTCGCATTTACGGAGCAGGGCTGCGTAGGCCCCTGCATGGACACCCAAAGATACCTTTGAAGTTTGAGGGTGCAAGACAAGCAAGCAGCCCCAGTCTCTGTGCCTCTGTGCAAGCAGTGCCATGGCCAGATGAGGCTGAGCAACAGCTTTCCGGGCTAGCTGTTTCTGGATGCGAGCTATCTGCAGACATTCGCATTTTCAGAGCAGGGCTGCGTAGGCCCCTGCATGGACACCCAAAGATACGTTTGAACTTTGCGAGGCCAAGACAAGCAAGCAGCCCCAGTCTCTGTGCCTCTGTGCGAGCAGTGCCATGGGCAGATGAGGCTGAGCAACAGCTTTCCAGGCTAGCTATTTCTGGCTGCGAGCTATCTGCAGACGTTCTCATTTTCGGAGCAGGTCTGCCAGAGTCGCACGGCACGGACCTGCACATACAGTTTTGAAGTTTGAGGTGGCAAGACAAGCAAGCAGTCACCAGTCTCTGTGCCTCTGTGCAAGCAGTGCCATGGGCAGATGAGGCTGAGCAACAGCTTTCCAGGCTAGCTCTTTCTGGCTGCGAGCTATCTGCAAACGTTCGCATTTTAAGAGCAGGGCTGCCAGAGGCTCCCGTCACGAGCCCTCTGAGGTACGTTTGAAGTTTGAGGTGGCAAGACAAGCAAGCAGCCCCAGTCTCTGTGCCTCTGTGCGAGCAGTGATATTCGCAGATGAGGCTGAGCAACAGCTTTCCAGGCTAGCTCTTTCTGCCTGCGAGCTATCTGCAGACGTTCGCATTTTCAGAGCAGGGCTCACAGAGGCACAATCCACGGAATCCCAATTTACGTTTGAATTTTTTGATTGCAAGACATTCAAGCAGCCCCAGTCTCTGTGCCTCTGTGCGAGCAGTGCCATGGGCAGATGAGGCTCAGCAACAGCTTTCCGGGGTAGCTCTTTCTGGCTGCGAGCTATCTGCAGACATTCAAATTTTCAGAGCAGGGCTGCTAGAGGCCCCAGGCACGGACCACCTAAGCTACGTTTGAAGTTTGAGGGGGAAAGACAAGCAAGCAGCCCCAGTCTCTGTGCCTCTGTGCGAGCAGTGCCGTGGGCAGATGAGGCTGAGCAACAGCTTTCCAGGCTAGCTCTTTCTGGCTGCGAGCTATCTGCAGACGTTCGCATTTTCGGAGCAGGGCTGCCGGAAGCTTCCGCCACGGTCCACCTAAGATACTTTTGAAGTTTTAGGTGGCAGTACAAGCAAGCAGCCCCAGTCTCTGTGCCTCTGTGCGAGCAGTGCCATGGGCAGATGAGGCTGAGCAACAGCTTTCCAGGCTAGCTCTTTCTGGCTGCCAGATATCTGCAGACGTTCGCATTTTCAGAGCAGGGCTGCGTAGGCCCCCGCATTGACACCGAAAGTTACGTTTGGAGTTTGAGTGGGCAAGACAAGCAAGCAGCCCCAGTCTCTGTGCCTCTGTGCGAGCAGTGCCATGGGCAGATGAGGCTGAGCAACAGCTTTCCAGGCTAGCTCTTTCTGGCTGCCAGCTATCTGCAGACATTCGCATTTTCTGAGCAGGGGTGCTAGAGTCCCCATGCACGGACCACCTAAGCTACGTTTGAAGTTTGAGGTGGCAAGACAAGCAAGCAGCCCCAGTCTCTGTGCCTCTGTGCGAGCAGTGCCATGGTCAGATGAGGCTGAGCAACAGCTTTCCAGGCTAGCTCTTTCTGGCTGTGAGCTATCTGCAGACGTTCGCATTTTCAGAACAGGGCTGCCCGAGGCGCACGTTACGAACCATCTGAGGTACGTTTCAAGTTTGAGGTGGCAGTACAAGCAAGCAGGCCCAGTCTCTGTGCCTCTGTGCGAGCAGTGCCATGGGCAGATGAGGCTGAGCAACAGCTTTCCAGGCTAGCTCTTTCTGGCTGCGATCTATCTGCAGACGTTCGCATTTTAAGAGCAGGGTTGCCAGAGGCTCCCGTCACGAGCCCTCTGAGGTACGTTTGAAGTTTGAGGTGGCAAGACAAGCAAGCAGCCCCAGTCTCTGTGCCTCTGTGCGAGCAGTGATATTCGCAGATGAGGATGAGCAACAGCTTTCCAGGCTAGCTCTTTCTGCCTGCGAGCTATCTGCAGACGTTCGCATTTTCGGAGCAGGGCTGAGGGAGGCACCCTCCACGGAATCCCAAATTACGTTTGAATTTTGAGGTGGCAAGACAAGCAAGCACCCCAGTCTCTGTGCATCTGAGCGAGCAGTGCCATGGGCAGATGAGGCTGAGCAACAGCTTTCCAGGCTAGCAGTTTCTGGCTGCGAGCTATCTGCAGATGTTCGCATTTTTAGAACAGGGGTGCTAGAGGCCCCAGGCACGGACCACCTAAGCTACGTTTGAAGTTTGAGGGGGCAAGACAAGCAAGCAGCCCCAGTCTCTGTGCCTCTGTGCGAGCAGTGCCATGGGCAGATGAGGCTGAGCAACAGCTTTCCAGGCTAGCTCTTTCTGGCTGCGAGCTATCTGCAGACGTTCGCATTTTCAGAACAGGGCTGCCCGAGGCGCACGTTACGAACCATCTGAGGTACGTTTCAAGTTTGAGGTGGCAAGACAAGCAAGCAGGCCCAGTCTCTGTGCCTCTGTGCGAGCAGTGCCATGGGCAAATGAGGCTGAGCAACAGCTTTCCAGGCTAGCTCTTTCTGGCTGCGATCTATCTGCAGACGTTCGCATTTTCAGAGCAGGGATGCCAGAGGCTCCCGTCACGAGCCCTCTGAGTTACGTTTCAAGTTTGAGGTGGCAAGACAAGCAAGCAGCCCCAGTCTCTGTGCCTCTGTGCGAGCAGTGCCATGGGCAGATGAGGCTGAGCAACAGCTTTCCAGGCTAGCTCTTTCTGGCTGCGAGCTATCTGCAGACGTTCGCATTTTCGGAGCAGGGCTGAGGGAGGCACCCTCCACGGAATCCCAAATTACGTTTGAATTTTGAGGTGGCAAGACAAGCAAGCACCCCAGTCTCTGTGCATCTGAGCGAGCAGTGCCATGGGCAGATGAGGCAAGCAACAGCTTTCCAGGCTAGCAGTTTCTGGCTGCGAGCTATCTGCAGATATTCGCATTTTTAGAACAGGGGTGCTAGAGGCCCCAGGCACGGACCACCTAAGCTACGTTTGAAGTTTGAGGGGGCAAGACAAGCAAGCAGCCCCAGTCTCTGTGCCTCTGTGCGAGCAGTGCCATGGGCAGATGAGGCTGAGCAACAGCTTTCCAGGTTAGCTCTTTCTGGCTGCGAGCTATCTGCAGACATTCAAATTTTCAGAGCAGGGCTGCCAGAGTCGCCCGGCACGGACCACCAGATACAGTTTTGAAGTTTGAGGGGCAAGACAAGCAAGCAGCCCCAGTCTCTGTGCCTCTGTGCGAGCAGTGCCTTGGGCAGATGAGGCTGAGCAACAGCTTTCCAGGCTAGCTATTTCTGGCTGCGAGCTATCTGCAGACGTTCGCATTTACGGAGCAGGGCTTCCGGAAGCTCCCTGCACGGACCCTTAAAGATACGTTTGAAGTTTGATGTGGCAAGACAAGCAAGCAGCCCCAGTCTCTGTGCCTCTGTGCGAGCAGTGCCATGGGCAGATGAGGCTGAGCAACAGCTTTCCAGGCTACCTCTTTCTGGCTGCGAGCTATCTGCAGACGTTCGCATTTTCAGAGCAGGGGTACTAGAGGCCCCATGCACGGACCACCCAAGCTACGTTTGAAGTTTGAGGTGGCAAGACAAGCAAGTAGCCCCAGTCTCTGTGCCTCTGTGCGAGCAGTGCCATGGCAGACGAGGCTGAGCAACAGCTTTCCAAGCTCGTTCTTTCTGGCTGCGAGCTATCTGCAGACGTGCGCATGTTCGGAGCAGGAGTGCTGAATGTGCCCGGCAAGGACCCCTAAAGACACTTTTGAAATATGGGGGGGCAAGACAAGCAAGCAGCCCCAGTCTCTGTGCCTCTGTGCGAGCAGTGCCATGGGCAGATGAGGCTGACCAACAGCTTTCCAGGCTAGCTCTTTCTGGCTGCGAGCTATCTGCAGACGTTCGCATTTTCGGAGCAGGGCTGCCGGAAGCTTCCGCCACGGTCCACCTAAGATACTTTTGAAGTTTTAGGTGGCAGTACAAGCAAGCAGCCCCAGTCTCTGTGCCACTGTGCGAGCAGTGCCATGGGCAGATGAGGCTGAGCAACAGCTTTCCAGGCTAGATTTTTCTGGCTGCGAGCTATCTGCAGACGTTCGCATTTACGGAGCAGGACTGCGTAGGCCCCTGCATGGACACCCAAAGATACCTTTGAAGTTTGAGGGTGCAAGACAAGCAAGCAGCCCCAGTCTCTGTGCCTCTGTGCAAGCAGTGCCATGGGCAGATGAGGCTGAGCAACAGCTTTCCAGGCTAGCCCCTTCTGGCTGCCAGCTATCTGCAGACGTTCACATTTTCGGAGCAGGGCTGCCGGAGGCACCCTCCACGGAATCCCAATTTACGTTTGAATTTTGAGGTGGCAAGACAAGCAAGCAGCCCCAGTCTCTGTGCCTCTGTGCGAGCAGTGCCATGGGCAGATGAGTCTGAGCAACAGCTTTCCAGGCTAGCTGTTTCTGTCTGCGAGCTATCTGTAGACGTTCGCATTTTCAGAGCAGGGGTGCTAGAGGCCCCAGGCACGGACCACCTAAGCTACGTTTGAAGTTTGAGGGGGCAAGACAAGCAAGCAGCCCCAGTCTCTGTGCCACTGTGCGAGCAGTGCCATGGGCAGATGAGGCTGAGCAACAGCTTTCCAGGCTAGCTCTTTCTGGCTGCGAGCTATCTGCAGACGTTCGCATTTTCGGAGCAGGGCTGCCGGAATCTTCCGGCACGGTCCACCTAAGATACTTTTGAAGTTTGAGGTGGCAAGACAAGCAAGCAGCCCCAGTCTCTGTGCCTCTGTGCGAGCAGTGCCATGGGCAGATTAGGCTGAGCAACAGCTTTCCAGGCTAGCTCTTTCTGGCTGCGAGCTATCTGCAGACGTTCGCATTTTCAGAACAGGGCTGCCCGAGGCGCACGTCACGAACCATCTGAGGTACGTTTCAAGTTTGAGGTGGCAAGACAAGCAAGCAGCCCCAGTCTCTGTGCCTCTGTGCGAGCAGTGCCATGGGCAGATGAGGCTGAGCAACAGCTTTCCAGGCTAGCTCTTTCTGGCTGCGAGCTGTCTGCAGACGTTCT
This sequence comes from Opisthocomus hoazin, assembly GCF_030867145.1. Taxonomy (NCBI): domain Eukaryota; kingdom Metazoa; phylum Chordata; class Aves; order Opisthocomiformes; family Opisthocomidae; genus Opisthocomus; species Opisthocomus hoazin. The sequence goes on along the minus strand of NC_134426.1, from coordinate 4,745,611 downwards.
CATTTTCGGAGCAGGTCTGCCAGAGTCGCACGGCACGGACCTGCACATACAGTTTTGAAGTTTGAGGTGGCAAGACAAGCAAGCAGTCACCAGTCTCTGTGCCTCTGTGCAAGCAGTGCCATGGGCAGATGAGGCTGAGCAACAGCTTTCCAGGCTAGCTCTTTCTGGCTGCGAGCTACCTGCAGACGTTCGCATTTTAAGAGCAGGGCTGCCAGAGGCTCCCGTCACGAGCCCTCTGAGGTACGTTTGAAGTTTGAGGTGGCAAGACAAGCAAGCAGCCCCAGTCTCTGTGCCTCTGTGCGAGCAGTGATATTCGCAGATGAGGATGAGCAACAGCTTTCCAGGCTAGCTCTTTCTGCCTGCGAGCTATCTGCAGACGTTCGCATTTTCGGAGCAGGGCTGAGGGAGGCACCCTCCACGGAATCCCAAAATACGTTTGAATTTTGAGGTGGCAAGACAAGCAAGCACCCCAGTCTCTGTGCATCTGAGCGAGCAGTGCCATGGGCAGATGAGGCTGAGCAACAGCTTTCCAGGCTAGCTCTTTCTGGCTGCGAGCTATCTGCAGATGTTCGCATTTTTAGAACAGGGGTGCTAGAGGCCCCAGGCACGGACCACCTAAGCTACGTTTGAAGTTTTAGGTGGCAGTACAAGCAAGCAGCCCCAGTCTCTGTGCCTCTGTGCGAGCAGTTCCATGGGCAGATGAGGCTGAGCAACAGCTTTCCAGGCTAGATTTTTCTGGCTGCGAGCTATCTGCAGACGTTCGCATTTACGGAGCAGGGCTGCGTAGGCCCCTGCATGGACACCCAAAGATACGTTTGAAGTTTGAGGGTGCAAGACAAGCAAGCAGCCCCAGTCTCTGTGTCTCTGTGCGAGCAGTGCCATGGGCAGATGAGGCTGAGCAACAGCTTTCCAGGCTAGCCCCTTCTGGCTGCCAGCTATCTGCAGACGTTCACATTTTCGGAGCAGGGCTGCCGGAGGCACCCTTCACGGAATCCCAATTTACGTTTGAATTTTGAGGTGGCAAGACAAGCAAGCAGCCCCAGTCTCTGTGCCTCTGTGCGAGCAGTGCCATGGGCAGATGAGGCTGAGAAACAGCTTTCCAGGCTAGCTCTTTCTGGCTGCGAGCTATCTGCAGACGTTCGCATTTTCAGAACAGGGCTGCCCGAGGCGCACGTCACGAACCATCTGAGGTACGTTTCAAGTTTGAGGTGGCAAGACAAGCAAGCAGCCCCAGTCTCTGTGCCTCTGTGCGAGCAGTGCCATGGGCAGATGAGGCTGAGCAACAGCTTTCCAGGCTAGCTCTTTCTGGCTGCCAGCTATCTGCAGACGTTTGCATTTTCAGAGCAGGGCTGCGTAGGCCCCCGCATGGACACCCAAAGATACGTTTGGAGTTTGAGGGGGCAAAACAAGCAAGCAGTACTAGTCTCTGTGCCTCTGTGCGAGCAGTGCCATGGGCAGATGAGGCTGAGCAGCAGCTTTCCAGGCTAGCTCTTTCTGGCTGCGAGCTATCTGCAGACGTTCGCATTTTCAGAGCAGGGCTGCCCGAGTCGCCCGGAACGGACCTCCACATACAGTTTTGAAGTTGAAGGGGGCAAGACAAGCAAGCAGTCACCAGTCTCTGTGCCTCTGTGCAAGCAGTGCCATGTGCAGATGAGGCTGAGCAACAGCTTTCCAGGCTAGCTCTTTCTGGCTGCAAGCTATCTGCAGACATTCGCATTTTCTGAGCAGGGCTGCGTAGGCCCCTGCATGGACACCCAAAGATACGTTTGAAGTTTGCGCGGCCAAGACAAGCAAGCAGCCCCAGTCTCTGTGCCTCTGTGCGAGCAGTGCCATGGGCAGATGAGGCTGAGAAACAGCTTTCCAGGCTACCTCTTTCTGCCTGCGAGCTATCTGCAGACGTTCGCATTTTCAGAGCAGGGGTGCTAGAGGCCCCATGCACGGACCACCCAAGCTACGTTTGAAGTTTGAGGTGGCAAGACAAGCAAGCAGCCCCAGTCTCTGTGCCTCTGTGCGAGCAGTGCCATGGCAGATGAGGCTGAGCAACAGCTTTCCAAGCTCGCTCTTTCTGGGTGAGAGCTATCTGCAGACGTTCGCATGTTCGGAGCAGGAGTGCTGAATGTGCCCGGCACGGACCACTAAAGACACTTTTGAAATTTGGGGGGGCAAGACAAGCAAGCAGCCCCAGTCTCTGTGCCTCTGTGCGAGCAGTGCCATGGGCAGATGAGGCTGAGCAACAGCTTTCCAGGCTAGCTATTTCTGGCTGCGAGCTATCCGCAGACGTTCACATTTTCAGAGCAGGGCTGCCGGAGACGCCCGGTACGGACCACCTAAGATACATTTGAAGTTTGAGGTTGCAAGACAAGCAAGCAGCCCCAGTCTCTGTGCCTCTGTGCGAGCAGTGCCATGGGCAGATGAGGCTGAGCAACAGCTTTCCAGGCTAGCTCTTTCTGGCTGCCAGCTATCTGCAGACGTTCGCATTTTCGGAGCAGGACTGCTGAATGTGAACGGCACGGACCCCTAAAAATACTTTTGAAGTTTGAGGGGGCAGGACAAGCAAGCAGCCCCTGTCTCTGTGCCTCTGTGTGAGCAGTGCCTGGGCAGATGAGGCTGAGCAACAGCTTTCCAAGCTCGTTCTTTCTGGCTGCGAGCTATCTGCAGACGTGCGCATGTTCGGAGCAGGAGTGCTGAATGTGCCCGGCAAGGACCCCTAAAGACACTTTTGAAATATGGGGGGGCAAGACAAGCAAGCAGCCCCAGTCTCTGTGCCTCTGTGCGAGCAGTGCCATGGGCAGATGAGGCTGACCAACAGCTTTCCAGGCTAGCTCTTTCTGGCTGCGAGCTATCTGCAGACGTTCGCATTTTCGGAGCAGGGCTGCCGGAAGCTTCCGCCACGGTTCAACCTAAGATACTTTTGAAGTTTTAGGTGGCAGTACAAGCAAGCAGCCCCAGTCTCTGTGCCACTGTGCGAGCAGTGCCATGGGCAGATGAGGCTGAGCAACAGCTTTCCAGGCTAGATTTTTCTGGCTGCGAGCTATCTGCAGACGTTCGCATTTACGGAGCAGGGCTGCGTAGGCCCCTGCATGGACACCCAAAGATACCTTTGAAGTTTGAGGGTGCAAGACAAGCAAGCAGCCCCAGTCTCTGTGCCTCTGTGCAAGCAGTGCCATGGGCAGATGAGGCTGAGCAACAGCTTTCCAGGCTAGCCCCTTCTGGCTGCCAGCTATCTGCAGACGTTCACATTTTCGGAGCAGGGCTGCCGGAGGCACCCTCCACGGAATCCCAATTTACGTTTGAATTTTGAGGTGGCAAGACAAGCAAGCAGCCCCAGTCTCTGTGCCTCTGTGCGAGCAGTGCCATGGGCAGATGAGGCTGAGCAACAGCTTTCCAGGCTAGCTCTTTCTGCTGCGAGCTATCTGCAGACGTTCGCATTTTCAGAGCAGGGGTGCTAGAGGCCCCAGGCACGGACCACCTAAGCTACGTTTGAAGTTTGAGGGGGCAAGACAAGCAAGCAGCCCCAGTCTCTGTGCCACTGTGCGAGCAGTGCCATGGGCAGATGAGGCTGAGCAACAGCTTTCCAGGCTAGCTCTTTCTGGCTGCGAGCTATCTGCAGACGTTCGCATTTTCGGAGCAGGGCTGCCGGAATCTTCCGGCACGGTCCACCTAAGATACTTTTGAAGTTTTAGGTGGCAGTACAAGCAAGCAGCCCCAGTCTCTGTGCCTCTGTGCGAGCAGTGCCATGGGCAGATTAGGCTGAGCAACAGCTTTCCAGGCTAGCTCTTTCTGGCTGCGAGCTATCTGCAGACGTTCGCATTTTCAGAACAGGGCTGCCCGAGGCGCACGTCACGAACCATCTGAGGTACGTTTCAAGTTTGAGGTGGCAAGACAAGCAAGCAGCCCCAGTCTCTGTGCCTCTGTGCGAGCAGTTCCATGGGCAGATGAGGCTGAGCAACAGCTTTCCAGGCTAGCTCTTTCTGGCTGCGAGCTGTCTGCAGACGTTCTCATTTTCGGAGCAGGTCTGCCAGAGTCGCACGGCACGGACCTGCACATACAGTTTTGAAGTTTGAGGTGGCAAGACAAGCAAGCAGTCACCAGTCTCTGTGCCTCTGTGCAAGCAGTGCCATGGGCAGATGAGGCTGAGCAACAGCTTTCCAGGCTAGCTCTTTCTGGCTGCGAGCTATCTGCAGACGTTCGCATTTTAAGAGCAGGGCTGCCAGAGGCTCCCGTCACGAGCCCTCTGAGGTACGTTTGAAGTTTGAGGTGGCAAGACAAGCAAGCAGCCCCAGTCTCTGTGCCTCTGTGCGAGCAGTGATATTCGCAGATGAGGATGAGCAACAGCTTTCCAGGCTAGCTCTTTCTGCCTGCGAGCTATCTGCAGACGTTCGCATTTTCGGAGCAGGGCTGAGGGAGGCACCCTCCACGGAATCCCAAATTACGTTTGAATTTTGAGGTGGCAAGACAAGCAAGCACCCCAGTCTCTGTGCATCTGAGCGAGCAGTGCCATGGGCAGATGAGGCTGAGCAACAGCTTTCTAGGCTAGCTGTTTCTGGCTGCGAGCTATCTGCAGATGTTCGCATTTTTAGAACAGGGGTGCTAGAGGCCCCAGGCACGGACCACCTAAGCTACGTTTGAAGTTTTAGGTGGCAGTACAAGCAAGCAGCCCCAGTCTCTGTGCCTCTGTGCGAGCAGTTCCATGGGCAGATGAGGCTGAGCAACAGCTTTCCAGGCTAGATTTTTCTGGCTGCGAGCTATCTGCAGACGTTCGCATTTACGGAGCAGGGCTGCGTAGGCCCCTGCATGGACACCCAAAGATACGTTTGAAGTTTGAGGGTGCAAGACAAGCAAGCAGCCCCAGTCTCTGTGTCTCTGTGCGAGCAGTGCCATGGGCAGATGAGGCTGAGCAACAGCTTTCCAGGCTAGCCCCTTCTGGCTGCCAGCTATCTGCAGACGTTCACATTTTCGGAGCAGGGCTGCCGGAGGCACCCTTCACGGAATCCCAATTTACGTTTGAATTTTGAGGTGGCAAGACAAGCAAGCAGCCCCAGTCTCTGTGCCTCTGTGCGAGCAGTGCCATGGGCAGATGAGGCTGAGAAACAGCTTTCCAGGCTAGCTCTTTCTGGCTGCGAGCTATCTGCAGACGTTCGCATTTTCAGAGCAGGGCTGCCAGAGTCGCCCGGCACGGAACTCCACATACAGTTTTGAAGTTTGAGGTGGCAAGAAAAGCAAGCAGTCACCAGTCTCTGTGCCTCTGTGCAAGGAGTGCCATGGGCAGATGAGGCTGAGCAACAGCTTTCCAGGCTAGCTCTTTCTGCCTGCGAGCTATGTGTAGACGTTCGAATTTACGGAGCAGGGCTGCGTAGGCCCCTGCATGGACACCCAAAGATACGTTTGAAGTTTACGGGGCCAAGACAAGCAAGCAGCCCCAGTCTCTGTGCCTCTGTGCGAGCAGTGCCATGGGCAGATGAGGCTGAGCAACAGCTTTCCAGGCTAGCTCTTTCTGGCTGCGAGCTATCTGCAGACGTTCGCATTTTCAGAACAGGGCTGCCCGAGGCGCACGTCACGAACCATCTGAGGTACGTTTCAAGTTTGAGGTGGCAAGACAAGCAAGCAGCCCCAGTCTCTGTGCCTCTGTGCGAGCAGTGCCATGGGCAGATGAGGCTGAGCAACAGTTTTCCAGGCTAGCTCTTTCTGGCTGCCAGCTATCTGCAGACGTTTGCATTTTCAGAGCAGGGCTGCGTAGGCCCCCGCATGGACACCCAAAGATACGTTTGGAGTTTGAGGGGGCAAAACAAGCAAGCAGTACTAGTCTCTGTGCCTCTGTGCGAGCAGTGCCATGGGCAGATGAGGCTGAGCAGCAGCTTTCCAGGCTAGCTCTTTCTGGCTGCGAGCTATCTGCAGACGTTCGCATTTTCAGAGCAGGGCTGCCCGAGTCGCCCGGAACGGACCTCCACATACAGTTTTGAAGTTGAAGGGGGCAAGACAAGCAAGCAGTCACCAGTCTCTGTGCCTCTGTGCAAGCAGTGCCATGTGCAGATGAGGCTGAGCAACAGCTTTCCAGGCTAGCTCTTTCTGGCTGCAAGCTATCTGCAGACATTCGCATTTTCTGAGCAGGGCTGCGTAGGCCCCTGCACGGACACCCAAAGATACGTTTGAAATTTGCGCGGCCAAGACAAGCAAGCAGCCCCAGTCTCTGTGCCTCTGTGCGAGCAGTGCCATGGGCAGATGAGGCTGAGAAACAGCTTTCCAGGCTACCTCTTTCTGCCTGCGAGCTATCTGCAGACGTTCGCATTTTCAGAGCAGGGGTGCTAGAGGCCCCATGCACGGACCACCCAAGCTACGTTTGAAGTTTGAGGTGGCAAGACAAGCAAGCAGCCCCAGTCTCTGTGCCTCTGTGCGAGCAGTGCCATGGCAGATGAGGCTGAGCAACAGCTTTCCAAGCTCGCTCTTTCTGGGTGAGAGCTATCTGCAGACGTTCGCATGTTCGGAGCAGGAGTGCTGAATGTGCCCGGCACGGACCACTAAAGACACTTTTGAAATTTGGGGGGCAAGACAAGCAAGCAGCCCCAGTCTCTGTGCCTCTGTGTGAGCAGTGCCATGGGCAGATGAGGCTGAGCAACAGCTTTCCAGGCTAGCTATTTCTGGCTGCGAGCTATCCGCAGATGTTCACATTTTCAGAGCAGGGCTGCCGGAGACGCCCGGTACGGACCACCTAAGATACATTTGAAGTTTGAGGTTGCAAGACAAGCAAGCAGCCCCAGTCTCTGTGCCTCTGTGCGAGCAGTGCCATGGGCAGATGAGGCTGAGCAACAGCTTTCCAGGCTAGCTCTTTCTGGCTGCGAGCTATCTGCATACGTTCGCATTTTAAGAGCAGGGCTGCCAGAGGCGCACGTCACGAAACATCTGAGGTACCTTTCAAGTATGAGGTGGCAAGACAAGCAAGCAGCCCCAGTCTCTGTGCCTCTGTGCGAGCAGTGATATTCGCAGATGAGGCTGAGCAACAGCTTTCCAGGCTAGCTCTTTCTGGCTGCGAGCTATCTGCAGACGTTCGCATTTTCGGAGCAGGGCTGCCAGAGTCGTACGGCACGGTCCACCTAATATAAGTTTGAACTTTGAGGGGGCAAGAAAAGCAAGCAGCCCCAGTCTCTGTGCCTCTGTTCGAGCAGTGCCATGGGCGGATGAGGCTGAGCAACAGCTTTCCAGGCTAGCTCTTTCTGGCTGCGAGCTATCTGCAGACGTTCGCATTTTCGGAGCAGGACTGCTGAATGTGAACGGCACGGACCCCTAAAAATACTTTTGAAGTTTGAGGGGGCAGGACAAGCAAGCAGCCCCTGTCTCTGTGCCTCTGTGTGAGCAGTGCCTGGGCAGATGAGGCTGAGCAACAGCTTTCCGCGTAGCTCTTTCTGCCTGCGATCTATCTGCAGACGTTCGCATTTCCAGATCAGAGCTGCCGGAAGCCCCTCTGCACGGACCCCAAAAGTTACATTTGAAGTTTGAGGTGGCAAGACAAGCAAGCAGTCACCAGTCTCTGTGCCTCTGTGCGAGCAGTGCCATGGGCAGATGAGGCTCAGCAACAGCTTTCCAGGCTAGCTCTTTCTGGCTGCCAGCTATCTGCAGACGTTCGCATTTACGGAGCAGGGCTGCGTAGGCCCCTGCATGCATACCCAAAGATACGTTTGATGTTGAAGGGGGCAAGACAAGCAAGCAGCCCCAGTCTCTGTGCCTCTGTGCGAGCAGTGCCATGGGCAGATGAGGCTGAGCAACAGCTTTACAGGCTAGCTCTTTCTGGCTGCGAGCTATCTGCAGACATTCAAATATTCAGAGCAGGGCTGCCAGAGTCCCCCGGCACGGACCACCAGATACATTTTTGAAGTTTGAGGTGGCAAGACAAGCAAGCAGCCCCAGTCTCTGTGCCTCTGTGCGAGCAGTGCCATGGGCAGATGAGGCTGAGCAACAGCTTTCCAGGCTAGCTCTTTCTGGCTGCGAGCTATCTGCATACGTTCGCATTTTAAGAGCAGGGCTGCCAGAGGCGCACGTCACGAAATATCTGAGGTACCTTTCAAGTATGAGGTGGCAAGACAAGCAAGCAGCCCCAGTCTCTGTGCCTCTGTGCGAGCAGTGATATTCGCAGATGAGGCTGAGCAACAGCTTTCCAGGCTAGCTCTTTCTGGCTGCGAGCTATCTGCAGACGTTCGCATTTTCGGAGCAGGGCTGCCAGAGTCGTACGGCACGGTCCACCTAATATAAGTTTGAATTTTGAGGGGGCAAGAAAAGCAAGCAGCCCCAGTCTCTGTGCCTCTGTTCGAGCAGTGCCATGGGCGGATGAGGCTGAGCAACAGCTTTCCAGGCTAGCTCTTTCTGGCTGCGAGCTATCTGCAGACGTTCGCATTTTCGGAGCAGGACTGCTGAATGTGAACGGCACGGACCCCTAAAAATACTTTTGAAGTTTGAGGGGGCAGGACAAGCAAGCAGCCCCTGTCTCTGTGCCTCTGTGTGAGCAGTGCCTGGGCAGATGAGGCTGAGCAACAGCTTTCCGCGTAGCTCTTTCTGCCTGCGATCTATCTGCAGACGTTCGCATTTCCAGATCAGAGCTGCCGGAAGCCCCTCTGCACGGACCCCAAAAGTTACATTTGAAGTTTGAGGTGGCAAGACAAGCAAGCAGTCACCAGTCTCTGTGCCTCTGTGCGAGCAGTGCCATGGGCAGATGAGGCTCAGCAACAGCTTTCCAGGATAGCTCTTTCTGGCTGCCAGCTATCTGCAGACGTTCGCATTTACGGAGCAGGGCTGCGTAGGCCCCTGCATGCATACCCAAAGATACGTTTGATGTTGAAGGGGGCAAGACAAGCAAGCAGCCCCAGTCTCTGTGCCTCTGTGCGAGCAGTGCCATGGGCAGATGAGGCTGAGCAACAGCTTTACAGGCTAGCTCTTTCTGGCTGCGAGCTATCTGCAGACATTCAAATATTCAGAGCAGGGCTGCCAGAGTCCCCCGGCACGGACCACCATATACAGTTTTGAAGTTTGAGGGGCAAGACAAGCAAGCAGTCACCAGTCTCTGTGCCTCTGTGCGAGCAGTGCCTTGGGCAGATGAGGCTGAGCAACAGCTTTCCAGGCTAGATTTTTCTGGCTGCGAGCTATCTGCAGACGTTCGCATTTACGGAGCAGGGCTTCCGGAAGCTCCCTGCACGGACCCTTAAAGATACGTTTGAAGTGTGAGGTTGCAAGACAAGCAAGCAGCCCCAGTCTCTGTGCCTCTGTGCGAGCAGTGCCATGGGCAGATGAGGCTGAGCAACAGCTTTCCAGGCTAGCCCCTTCTGGCTGCCAGCTATCTGCAGACGTTCACATTTTCGGAGCAGGGCTGACAGAGGCACCCTCCACGGAATCCCAATTTACGTTTGAATTTTGAGGTGGCAAGACAAGCAAGCAGCCCCAGTCTCTGTGCCTCTGTGCGAGCAGTGCCATGGGCAGACGACTCTGAGCAACAGCTTTCCGGGCTAGCTGTTTCTGGATGCGAGCTATCTGCAGACGGTCGCATTTTCAGAGCAGGGGTGCTAGAGGCCCCAGGCACGGACCACCTAAGCTACGTTTGAAGTTTGAGGGGGCAAGACAAGCAAGCAGCCCCAGTCTCTGTGCCTCTGTGCGAGCAGTGCCGTGGGCAGATGAGGCTGAGCAACAGCTTTCCAGGCTAGCTCTTTCTGCTTGCGAGCTATCTGCAGACGTTCGCATTTTCAGAGCAGGGCTTACAGAGGCACCCTCCACGGAATCCCAATTTACGTTTGAATTTTGTGACTGCAAGACATTCAAGCAGCCCCAGTCTCTGTGCCTCTGTGCGAGCAGTGCCATGGGCAGATGAGGCTGAGCAACAGCTTTCCAGTCTAGCTCTTTCTGCCTGCGAGCTATCTGCAGACGTTCGCATTTTCAGAGCAGGGCTGACAGAGGAACCCTCCACGGAATCCCAATTTACGTTTGAATTTTTTGATGGGAAGACATTCAAGCAGCCCCAGTCTCTGTGCCTCTGTGCGAGCAGTTCCATGGGCAGATGAGGCTGAGCAACAGCTTTCCAGGCTAGCTCTTTCTGCCTGCGAGCTATCTGCAGACGTTCGCATTTTCAGAGCAGGGGTACTAGAGGCCCCATGCACGGACCACCGAAGCTACGTTTGAAGTTTGATGTGGCAAGACAAGCAAGTAGCCCCAGTCTCTGTGCCTCTGTGCGAGCAGTGCCATGGCAGATGAGGCTGAGCAACAGCTTTCCAAGCTCGTTCTTTCTGGCTGCGAGCTATCTGCAGACGTGCGCATGTTCGGAGCAGGAGTGCTGAATGTGCCCGGCAAGGACCCCTAAAGACACTTTTGAAATATGGGGGGGCAAGACAAGCAAGCAGTCCCAGTCTCTGTGCCTCTGTGCGAGCAGTGCCATGGGCAGATGAGGCTGAGCAATAGCTTTCCAGGCTAGCTCTTTCTGGCTGCGAGCTATCTGCAGACGTTCGCATTTTCGGAGCAGGGCTGCCGGAAGCTCCCTGCACGGACCCTTAAAGATACGTTTGAAGTTTGAGGTGGCAAGACAAGAAAGCAGCCCCAGTCTCTGTGCCTCTGTGCGAGCAGTGCCATGGGCAGATGAGGCTGAGCAACAGCTTTCCAGGCTAGCTCTTTCTGCTTGCGAGCTATCTGCAGACGTTCGCATTTTCAGAGCAGGGCTTACAGAGGCACCCTCCACGTAATCCCAATTTACGTTTGAATTTTTTGATTGCAAGACATTCAAGCAGCCCCAGTCTCTGTGCCTCTGTGCGAGCAGTGCCATGGGCAGATGAGGCTGAGCAACAGCTTTCCAGTCTAGCTCTTTCTGCCTGCGAGCTATCTGCAGACGTTCGCATTTTCAGAGCAGGGCTGACAGAGGAACCCTCCACGGAATCCCAATTTACGTTTGAATTTTTTGATTGCAAGACATTCAAGCAGCCCCAGTCTCTGTGCTTCTGTGCGAGCAGTTCCATGGGCAGATGAGGCTGAGCAACAGCTTTCCAGGCTAGCTCTTTCTGGCTGCGAGCTATCTGCAGACGTTCGCATTTTCAGAGCAGGGGTGCTAGAGGCCCCATGCACGGACCACCGAAGCTACGTTTGAAGTTTGATGTGGCAAGACAAGCAAGTAGCCCCAGTCTCTGTGCCTCTGTGCGAGCAGTGCCATGGCAGATGAGGCTGAGCAACAGCTTTCCAATCTCGTTCTTTCTGGCTGCGAGCTATCTGCAGACGTGCGCATGTTCGGAGCAGGAGTGCTGAATGTGCCCGGCAAGGACCCCTAAAGACACTTTTGAAATATGGGGGGGCAAGACAAGCAAGCAGTCCCAGTCTCTGTGCCTCTGTGCGAGCAGTGCCATGGGCAGATGAGGCTGAGCAACAGCTTTCCAGGCTAGCTCTTTCTGGCTGCGAGCTATCTGCAGACATTCGCATTTTCAGAGCAGGGCTGCGTAGGCCCCCGCATGGACACCCAAAGATACGTTTGAAGTTTGCGGGGCCAAGACAAGCAAGCAGCCCCAGTCTCTGTGCCTCTGTGCGAGCAGTGCCATGGGCAGATGAGGCTGAGCAACAGCTTTCCAGGCTAGCTCTTTCTGGCTGCGATCTATCTGCAGACGTTAGCATTTTAAGAGCAGGGCTGCCAGAGGCTCCCGTCACGAGCCCTCTGAGGTACGTTTGAAATTTGAGGTGGCAAGACAAGCAAGCAGCCCCAGTCTCTGTGCCTCTGTGCGAGCAGTGCCATGGGCAGATGAGGCTGAGCAACAGCTTTCCAGGCTAGCTCTTTCTGGCTGCGAGCTATCTGCAGACGTTCGCATTTTCAGAGCAGGGCTGCCAGAGTCGCCCGGCACGGACCTCCACATACAGTTTTGAAGTTTGAGGTGGCAAGACAAGCAAGCAGTCACCAGTCTCTGTGCCTCTGTGCAAGCAGTGCCATGGGCAGATGAGGCTGAGCAACAGCTTTCCAGGCTAGCTCCTTCTGGCTGCGAGCTATCTGCAGACGTTCGCATTTTCAGAGCAGGGCTTCCAGAGGCGCACGTCACGAACCATCTGAGGTACGTTTCAAGCTTGAGGTGGCAAGACAAGCAATCAGCCCCAGTCTCTGTGCCTCTGTGCGAGCAGTGATATTCGCAGATGAGGCTGAGCAACAGCTTTCCAGGCTAGCTCTTTCTGGCTGCGAGCTATCTGCAGACGTTCGCATTTTCGGAGCAGTGCTGAGGGAGGCACCCTTCACGGAATCCCAAATTACGTTTGAATTTTGAGGTGGCAAGACAAGCAAGCACCCCAGTCTCTGTGCATCTGTGCGAGCAGTGCCATGGGCAGATGAGGCTGAGCAACAGCTTTCCAGGCTAGCTGTTTCAGGAAGCGAGCTATCTGCAGATGTTCGCATTTTCGGAGCAGGGCTGCTAGAGTCGCACGGCACGGACCTGCACATACAGTTTTGAAGTTTGAGGTGGCAAGACAAGCAAGCAGTCACCAGTCTCTGTGCCTCTGTGCAAGCAGTGCCATGGGCAGATGAGGCTGAGCAACAGCTTTCCAGGCTAGCTCCTTCTGGCTGCGAGCTATCTGCAGACGTTCGCATTTTCAGAGCAGGGCTTCCAGAGGCGCACGTCACGAACCATCTGAGGTACGTTTCAAGCTTGAGGTGGCAAGACAAGCAATCAGCCCCAGTCTCTGTGCCTCTGTGTGAGCAGTGATATTCGCAGATGAGGCTGAGCAACAGCTTTCCAGGCTAGCTCTTTCTGGCTGCGAGCTATCTGCAGACGTTCGCATTTTCGGAGCAGTGCTGAGGGAGGCACCCTTCACGGAATCCCAAATTACGTTTGAATTTTGAGGTGGCAAGACAAGCAAGCACCCCAGTCTCTGTGCATCTGTGCGAGCAGTGCCATGGGCAGATGAGGCTGAGCAACAGCTTTCCAGGCTAGCTGTTTCAGGAAGCGAGCTATCTGCAGATGTTCGCATTTTCGGAGCAGGGCTGCTAGAGGCCCCAGGCACGGACCACCTAAGCTACGTTTGAAGTTTGAGGGGGCAAGACAAGCAAGCAGCCCCAGTCTCTGTGCCTCTGTGCGAGCAGTGCCATGGGCAGATGAGGCTGAGCAACAGCTTTCCAGGCTAGCTCTTTCTGCTTGCGAGCTATCTGCAGACGTTCGCATTTTCAGAGCAGGGCTGACAGAGGCACCCTCCACGGAATCCCAATTTACGTTTGAATTTTTTGATTGCAAGACATTCAAGCAGCCCCACTCTCTGTGCCTCTGTGCGAGCAGTGCCATGGGCAGATGAGGCTCAGCAACAGCTTTCCGGGGTAGCTCTTTCTGGCTGCGAGCTATCTGCAGACGTTCGCATTTACGGAGCAGGGCTGCGTAGGCCCCTGCATGGACACCCAAAGATACCTTTGAAGTTTGAGGGTGCAAGACAAGCAAGCAGCCCCAGTCTCTGTGCCTCTGTGCAAGCAGTGCCATGGGCAGATGAGGCTGAGCAACAGCTTTCCAGGCTAGCCCCTTCTGACTGCCAGCTATCTGCAGACGTTCACATTTTCGGAGCAGGGCTGCCGGAGGCACCCTCCACGGAATCCCAAGCTACGTTTGAAGTTTGAGGGGGCAAGACAAGCAAGCAGCCCCAGTCTCTGTGCCTCTGTGCGAGCAGTGCCATGGGCAGACGAGTCTGAGCAACAGCTTTCCGGGCTAGCTGTTTCTGGATGCGAGCTATCTGCAGACGTTCGCATTTTCAGAGCAGGGGTGCTAGAGGCCCCAGGCACGGACCACCTAAGCTACGTTTGAAGTTTGAGGGGGCAAGACAAGCAAGCAGCCCCAGTCTCTGTGCCTCTGTGCGAGCAGTGCCTTGGGCAGATGAGGCTGAGCAACAGCTTTCCAGGCTAGCTCTTTCTGGCTGCGAGCTATCTACAGACGTTCGCATTTTCAGAGCAGGGCTGCCAGAGTCGCACGGCACGGACCTGCACATACAGTTTTGAAGTTTGAGGTGGCAAGACAAGCAAGCAGTCACCAGTCTCTGTGCCTCTGTGCAAGCAGTGCCATGGGCAGATGAGGCTGAGCAAAAGCTTTCCAGGCTAGCTCTTTCTGGCTGCGATCTATCTGCAGACGTTCGCATTTTAAGAGCAGGGCTGCCAGAGGCTCCCGTCACGAGCCCTCTGAGGTACGTTTGAAGTTTGAGGTGGCAAGACAAGCAAGCAGCCCCAGTCTCTGTGCCTCTGTGCGAGCAGTGATATTCGCAGATGAGGCTGAGCAACAGCTTTCCAGGCTAGCTCTTTTTGGCTGCGAGCTATCTGCAGACGTTCGCATTTTCGGAGCAGGGCTGAGGGAGGCACCCTCCACGGAATCCCAAATTACGTTTGAATTTTGAGGTGGCAAGACAAGCAAGCACCCCAGTCTCTGTGCATCTGAGCGAGCAGTGCCATGGGCAGATGAGGCTGAGCAACAGCTTTCCAGGCTAGCTGTTTCTGGCTGCGAGCTATCTGCAGATGTTCGCATTTTTAGAACAGGGGTGCTAGAGGCCCCAAGCACGGACCACCTAAGCTACGTTTGAAGTTTGAGGGGGCAAGACAAGCAAGCAGCCCCAGTCTCTGTGCCTCTGTGCGAGCAGTGCTGTGGGCAGATGAGGCTGAGCAACAGCTTTCCAGGCTAGCTCTTTCTGCTTGCGAGCTATCTGCAGACGTTCGCATTTTCAGAGCAGGGCTGACAGAGGCACCCTCCACGGAATCCCAATTTACGTTTGAATTTTTTGATGGCAAGACATTCAAGCAGCCCCAGTCTCTGTGCCTCTGTGCGAGCAGTGCCATGGGCAGATGAGGCTGAGCAACAGCTTTCCAGGCTAGCTCTTTCTGCCTGCGAGCTATCTGCAGACGTTCGCATTTTCAGAGCAGGGGTGCTAGAGGCCCCATGCACGGACCACCGAAGCTACGTTTGAAGTTTGATGTGGCAAGACAAGCAAGCAGCCCCAGTCTCTGTGCCTCTGTGCAAGCAGTGCCATGGGCAGATGAGGCTGAGCAACAGCTTTCCAGGCTAGCTCTTTCTGGCTGCGAGCTATCTGCAGACGTTCGCATTTTAAGAGCAGGGCTGCCAGAGGCTCCCGTCACGAGCCCTCTGAGGTACGTTTGAAGTTTGAGGTGGCAAGACAAGCAAGCAGCCCCAGTCTCTGTGCCTCTGTGCGAGCAGTGATATTCGCAGATGAGGATGAGCAACAGCTTTCCAGGCTAGCTCTTTCTGCCTGCGAGCTATCTGCAGACGTTCGCATTTTCGGAGCAGGGCTGAGGGAGGCACCCTCCACGGAATCCCAAATTACGTTTGAATTTTGAGGTGGCAAGACAAGCAAGCACCCCAGTCTCTGTGCATCTGAGCGAGCAGTGCCATGGGCAGATGAGGCTGAGCAACAGCTTTCCAGGCTAGCTGTTTCTGGCTGCGAGCTATCTGCAGATGTTCGCATTTTTAGAACAGGGGTGCTAGAGGCCTCAGGCACGGACCACCTAAGCTACGTTTGAAGTTTTAGGTGGCAGTACAAGCAAGCAGCCCCAGTCTCTGTGCCTCTGTGCGAGCAGTTCCATGGGCAGATGAGGCTGAGCAACAGCTTTCCAGGCTAGATTTTTCTGGCTGCGAGCTATCTGCAGACGTTCGCATTTACGGAGCAGGGCTGCGTAGGCCCCTGCATGGACACCCAAAGATACGTTTGAAGTTTGAGGGTGCAAGACAAGCAAGCAGCCCCAGTCTCTGTGCCTCTGTGCGAGCAGTGCCATGGGCAGATGAGGCTGAGCAACAGCTTTCCAGGCTAGCCCCTTCTGGCTGCCAGCTATCTGCAGACGTTCACATTTTCGGAGCAGGGCTGCCGGAGGCACCCTTCACGGAATCCCAATTTACGTTTGAATTTTGAGGTGGCAAGACAAGCAAGCAGCCCCAGTCTCTGTGCCTCTGTGCGAGCAGTGCCATGGGCAGATGAGACTGAGCAACAGCTTTCCAGGCTAGCTCTTTCTGGCTGCGAGCTATCTGCAGACGTTCGCATTTTCAGAGCAGGGCTGCCAGAGTCGCCCGGCACGGAACTCCACATACAGTTTTGAAGTTTGAGGTGGCAAGAAAAGCAAGCAGTCACCAGTCTCTGTGCCTCTGTGCAAGGAGTGCCATGGGCAGATGAGGCTGAGCAACAGCTTTCCAGGCTAGCTCTTTCTGCCTGCGAGCTATCTGTAGACGTTCGAATTTACGGAGCAGGGCTGCCCGAGGCGCACGTCACGAACCATCTGAGGTACGTTTCAAGTTTGAGGTGGCAAGACAAGCAAGCAGCCCCAGTCTCTGTGCCTCTGTGCGAGCAGTGCCATGGGCAGATGAGGCTGAGCAACAGCTTTCCAGGCTAGCTCTTTCTGGCTGCCAGCTATCTGCAGACGTTTGCATTTTCAGAGCAGGGCTGCGTACGCCCCCGCATGTACACCCAAAGATACGTTTGGAGTTTGAGGGGGCAAAACAAGCAAGCAGTACTAGTCTCTGTGCCTCTGTGCGAGCAGTGCCATGGGCAGATGAGGCTGAGCAGCAGCTTTCCAGGCTAGCTCTTTCTGGCTGCGAGCTATCTGCAGACGTTCGCATTTTCAGAGCAGGGCTGCCCGAGTCGCCCGGAACGGACCTCCACATACAGTTTTGAAGTTGAAGGGGGCAAGACAAGCAAGCAGTCACCAGTCTCTGTGCCTCTGTGCAAGCAGTGCCATGTGCAGATGAGGCTGAGCAACAGCTTTCCAGGCTAGCTCTTTCTGGCTGCAAGCTATCTGCAGACATTCGCATTTTCTGAGCAGGGCTGCGTAGGCCCCTGCATGGACACCCAAAGATACGTTTGAAGTTTGCGCGGCCAAGACAAGCAAGCAGCCCCAGTCTCTGTGCCTCTGTGCGAGCACTGCCATGGGCAGATGAGGCTGAGTAACAGCTTTCCAGGCTACCTCTTTCTGCCTGCGAGCTATCTGCAGACGTTCGCATTTTCAGAGCAGGGGTGCTAGAGGCCCCATGCACGGACCACCCAAGCTACGTTTGAAGTTTGAGGTGGCAAGACAAGCAAGCAGCCCCAGTCTCTGTGCCTCTGTGCGAGCAGTGCCATGGCAGATGAGGCTGAGCAACAGCTTTCCAAGCTCGCTCTTTCTGGGTGAGAGCTATCTGCAGACGTTCGCATGTTCGGAGCAGGACTGCTGAATGTGAACGGCACGGACCCCTAAAAATACTTTTGAAGTTTGAGGGGGCAGGACAAGCAAGCAGCCCCTGTCTCTGTGCCTCTGTGTGAGCAGTGCCTGGGCAGATGAGGCTGAGCAACAGCTTTCCGCGTAGCTCTTTCTGCCTGCGATCTATCTGCAGACGTTCGCATTTCCAGATCAGAGCTGCCGGAAGCCCCTCCGCACGGACCCCAAAAGTTACATTTGAAGTTTGAGGTGGCAAGACAAGCAAGCAGTCACCAGTCTCTGTGCCTCTGTGCGAGAAGTGCCATGGGCAGATGAGGCTCAGCAACAGCTTTCCAGGCTAGCTCTTTCTGGCTGCCAGCTATCTGCAGACGTTCGCATTTACGAAGCAGGGCTGCGTAGGCCCCTGCATGCATACCCAAAGATACGTTTGATGTTGAAGGGGGCAAGACAAGCAAGCAGCCCCAGTCTCTGTGCCTCTGTGCGAGCAGTGCCATGGGCAGATGAGGCTGAGCAACAGCTTTACAGGCTAGCTCTTTCTGGCTGCGAGCTATCTGCAGACATTCAAATATTCAGAGCAGGGCTGCCAGAGGCGCACGTCACGAAACATCTGAGGTACCTTTCAAGTATGAGGTGGCAAGACAAGCAAGCAGCCCCAGTCTCTGTGCCTCTGTGCGAGCAGTGCCATGGGCAGATGAGGCTGAGCAACAGCTTTCCAGGCTAGCCCCTTCTGGCTGCCAGCTATCTGCAGACGTTCACCTTTTCGGAGCAGGGCTGCCGGAGGCACCCTTCACGGAATCCCAATTTACGTTTGAATTTTGAGGTGGCAAGACAAGCAAGCAGCCCCAGTCTCTGTGCCTCTGTGCGAGCAGTGCCATGGGCAGATGAGGCTGAGAAACAGCTTTCCAGGCTAGCTCTTTCTGGCTGCGAGCTATCTGCAGACGTTCGCATTTTCAGAGCAGGGCTGCCAGAGTCGCCCGGCACGGAACTCCACATACAGTTTTGAAGTTTGAGGTGGCAAGAAAAGCAAGCAGTCACCAGTCTCTGTGCCTCTGTGCAAGGAGTGCCATGGGCAGATGAGGCTGAGCAACAGCTTTCCAGGCTAGCTCTTTCTGCCTGCGAGCTATCTGTAGACGTTCGAATTTACGGAGCAGGGCTGCGTAGGCCCCTGCATGGACACCCAAAGATACGTTTGAAGTTTACGGGGCCAAGACAAGCAAGCAGCCCCAGTCTCTGTGCCTCTGTGCGAGCAGTGCCATGGGCAGATGAGGCTGAGCAACAGCTTTCCAGGCTAGCTCTTTCTGGCTGCGAGCTATCTGCAGACGTTCGCATTTTCAGAACAGGGCTGCCCGAGGCGCACGTCACGAACCATCTGAGGTACGTTTCAAGTTTGAGGTGGCAAGACAAGCAAGCAGCCCCAGTCTCTGTGCCTCTGTGCGAGCAGTGCCATGGGCAGATGAGGCTGAGCAACAGCTTTCCAGGCTAGCTCTTTCTGGCTGCCAGCTATCTGCAGACGTTTGCATTTTCAGAGCAGGGCTGCGTAGGCCCCCGCATGGACACCCAAAGATACGTTTGGAGTTTGAGGGGGCAAAACAAGCAAGCAGTACTAGTCTCTGTGCCTCTGTGCGAGCAGTGCCATGGGCAGATGAGGCTGAGCAGCAGTTTTCCAGGCTAGCTCTTTCTGGCTGCGAGCTATCTGCAGACGTTCGCATTTTCAGAGCAGGGCTGCCCGAGTCGCCCGGAACGGACCTCCACATACAGTTTTGAAGTTGAAGGGGGCAAGACAAGCAAGCAGTCACCAGTCTCTGTGCCTCTGTGCAAGCAGTGCCATGTGCAGGTGAGGCTGAGCAACAGCTTTCCAGGCTAGCTCTTTCTGGCTGCAAGCTATCTGCAGACATTCGCATTTTCTGAGCAGGGCTGCGTAGGCCCCTGCATGGACACCCAAAGATACGTTTGAAGTTTGCGCGGCCAAGACAAGCAAGCAGCCCCAGTCTCTGTGCCTCTGTGCGAGCAGTGCCATGGGCAGATGAGGCTGAGAAACAGCTTTCCAGGCTACCTCTTTCTGCCTGCGAGCTATCTGCAGACGTTCGCATTTTCAGAGCAGGGGTGCTAGAGGCCCCATGCACGGACCACCCAAGCTACGTTTGAAGTTTGAGGTGGCAAGACAAGCAAGCAGCCCCAGTCTCTGTGCCTCTGTGCGAGCAGTGCCATGGCAGATGAGGCTGAGCAACAGCTTTCCAAGCTCGCTCTTTCTGGGTGAGAGCTATCTGCAGACGTTCGCATGTTCGGAGCAGGAGTGCTGAATGTGCCCGGCACGGACCACTAAAGACACTTTTGAAATTTGGGGGGGCAAGACAAGCAAGCAGCCCCAGTCTCTGTGCCTCTGTGTGAGCAGTGCCATGGGCAGATGAGGCTGAGCAACAGCTTTCCAGGCTAGCTATTTCTGGCTGCGAGCTATCCGCAGACGTTCACATTTTCAGAGCAGGGCTGCCGGAGACGCCCGGTACGGACCACCTAAGATACATTTGAAGTTTGAGGTTGCAAGACAAGCAAGCAGCCCCAGTCTCTGTGCCTCTGTGCGAGCAGTGCCATGGGCAGATGAGGCTGAGCAACAGCTTTCCAGGCTAGCTCTTTCTGGCTGCGAGCTATCTGCATACGTTCGCATTTTAAGAGCAGGGCTGCCAGAGGCGCACGTCACGAAACATCTGAGGTACCTTTCAAGTATGAGGTGGCAAGACAAGCAAGCAGCCCCAGTCTCTGTGCCTCTGTGCGAGCAGTGATATTCGCAGATGAGGCTGAGCAACAGCTTTCCAGGCTAGCTCTTTCTGGCTGCGAGCTATCTGCAGACGTTCGCATTTTCGGAGCAGGGCTGCCAGAGTCGTACGGCACGGTCCACCTAATATAAGTTTGAATTTTGAGGGGGCAAGAAAAGCAAGCAGCCCCAGTCTCTGTGCCTCTGTTCGAGCAGTGCCATGGGCGGATGAGGCTGAGCAACAGCTTTCCAGGCTAGCTCTTTCTGGCTGCGAGCTATCTGCAGACGTTCGCATTTTCGGAGCAGGACTGCTGAATGTGAACGGCACGGACCCCTAAAAATACTTTTGAAGTTTGAGGGGGCAGGACAAGCAAGCAGCCCCTGTCTCTGTGCCTCTGTGTGAGCAGTGCCTGGGCAGATGAGGCTGAGCAACAGCTTTCCGCGTAGCTCTTTCTGCCTGCGATCTATCTGCAGACGTTCGCATTTCCAGATCAGAGCTGCCGGAAGCCCCTCTGCACGGACCCCAAAAGTTACATTTGAAGTTTGAGGTGGCAAGACAAGCAAGCAGTCACCAGTCTCTGTGCCTCTGTGCGAGCAGTGCCATGGGCAGATGAGGCTCAGCAACAGCTTTCCAGGCTAGCTCTTTCTGGCTGCCAGCTATCTGCAGACGTTCGCATTTACGGAGCAGGGCTGCGTAGGCCCCTGCATGCATACCCAAAGATACGTTTGATGTTGAAGGGGGCAAGACAAGCAAGCAGCCCCAGTCTCTGTGCCTCTGTGCGAGCAGTGCCATGGGCAGATGAGGCTGAGCAACAGCTTTACAGGCTAGCTCTTTCTGGCTGCGAGCTGTCTGCAGACATTCAAATATTCAGAGCAGGGCTGCCAGAGTCCCCCGGCACGGACCACCAGATACAGTTTTGAAGTTTGAGGGGCAAGACAAGCAAGCAGTCACCAGTCTCTGTGCCTCTGTGCGAGCAGTGCCTTGGGCAGATGAGGCTGAGCAACAGCTTTCCAGGCTAGATTTTTCTGGCTGCGAGCTATCTGCAGACGTTCGCATTTACGGAGCAGGGCTTCCGGAAGCTCCCTGCACGGACCCTTAAAGATACGTTTGAAGTGTGAGGTTGCAAGACAAGCAAGCAGCCCCAGTCTCTGTGCCTCTGTGCGAGCAGTGCCATGGGCAGATGAGGCTGAGCAACAGCTTTCCAGGCTAGCCCCTTCTGGCTGCCAGCTATCTGCAGACGTTCACATTTTCGGAGCAGGGCTGACAGAGGCACCCTCCACGGAATCCCAATTTACGTTTGAATTTTGAGGTGGCAAGACAAGCAAGCAGCCCCAGTCTCTGTGCCTCTGTGCGAGCAGTGCCGTGGGCAGATGAGGCTGAGCAACAGCTTTCCAGGCTAGCTCTTTCTGGCTGCGAGCTATCTGCAGACGTTCACATTTTCGGAGCAGGGCTGAGGGAGGCACCCTCCACGGAATCCCAAATTACGTTTGAATTTTGAGGTGGCAAGACAAGCAAGCACCCCAGTCTCTGTGCATCTGAGCGAGCAGTGCCATGGGCAGATGAGGCTGAGCAACAGCTTTCCAGGCTAGCTGTTTCTGGCTGCGAGCTATCTGCAGATGTTCTCATTTTTAGAACAGGGGTGCTAGAGGCGCCAGGCACGGACCACCTAAGCAACGTTTGAAGTTTGAGGGGGCAAGACAAGCAAGCAGCCCCAGTCTCTGTGCCTCTGTGCGAGCAGTGCCGTGGGCAGATGAGGCTGAGCAACAGCTTTCCAGGCTAGCTCTTTCTGCTTGCGAGCTATCTGCAGACGTTCGCATTTTCAGAGCAGGGCTTACAGAGGCACCCTCCACGGAATCCCAATTTACGTTTGAATTTTGTGACTGCAAGACATTCAAGCAGCCCCAGTCTCTGTGCCTCTGTGCGAGCAGTGCCGTGGGCAGATGAGGCTGAGCAACAGCTTTCCAGTCTAGCTCTTTCTGGCTGCGAGCTATCTGCAGACGTGCGCATTTTCAGAGCAGGGCTGACAGAGGAACCCTCCACGGAATCCCAATTTACGTTTGAATTTTTTGATGGCAAGACATTCAAGCAGCCCCAGTCTCTGTGCCTCTGTGCGAGCAGTTCCATGGGCAGATGAGGCTGAGCAACAGCTTTCCAGGCTAGCTCTTTCTGCCTGCGAGCTATCTGCAGACGTTCGCATTTTCAGAGCAGGGGTACTAGAGGCCCCATGCACGGACCACCGAAGCTACGTTTGAAGTTTGAGGTGGCAAGACAAGCAAGTAGCCCCAGTCTCTGTGCCTCTGTGCGAGCAGTGCCATGGCAGATGAGGCTGAGCAACAGCTTTCCAAGCTCGTTCTTTCTGGCTGCGAGCTATCTGCAGACGTGCGCATGTTCGGAGCAGGAGTGCTGAATGTGCCCGGCAAGGACCCCTAAAGACACTTTTGAAATATGGGGGGGCAAGACAAGCAAGCAGTCCCAGTCTCTGTGCCTCTGTGCGAGCAGTGCCATGGGCAGATGAGGCTGAGCAATAGCTTTCCAGGCTAGCTCTTTCTGGCTGCGAGCTTTCTGCAGACGTTCGCATTTTCGGAGCAGGGCTGCCGGAAGCTCCCTGCACGGACCCTTAAAGATACGTTTGAAGTTTGAGGTGGGAAGACAAGAAAGCAGCCCCAGTCTCTGTGCCTCTGTGCGAGCAGTGCCATGGGCAGATGAGGCTGAGCAACAGCTTTCCAGGCTAGCTCTTTCTGCTTGCGAGCTATCTGCAGACGTTCGCATTTTCAGAGCAGGGCTTACAGAGGCACCCTCCACGGAATCCCAATTTACGTTTGAATTTTTTGATTGCAAGACATTCAAGCAGCCCCAGTCTCTGTGCCTCTGTGCGAGCAGTGCCATGGGCAGATGAGGCTGAGCAACAGCTTTCCAGTCTAGCTCTTTCTGCCTGCGAGCTATCTGCAGACGTTCGCATTTTCAGAGCAGGGCTGACAGAGGAACCCTCCACGGAATCCCAATTTACGTTTGAATTTTTTGATTGCAAGACATTCAAGCAGCCCCAGTCTCTGTGCTTCTGTGCGAGCAGTTCCATGGGCAGATGAGGCTGAGCAACAGCTTTCCAGGCTAGCTCTTTCTGCCTGCGAGCTATCTGCAGACGTTCGCATTTTCAGAGCAGGGGTGCTAGAGGCCCCATGCACGGACCACCGAAGCTACGTTTGAAGTTTGATGTGGCAAGACAAGCAAGTAGCCCCAGTCTCTGTGCCTCTGTGCGAGCAGTGCCATGGGCAGATGAGGCTGAGCAACAGCTTTCCAAGCTCGTTCTTTCTGGCTGCGAGCTATCTGCAGACGTGCGCATGTTCGGAGCAGGAGTGCTGAATGTGCCCGGCAAGGACCCCTAAAGACACTTTTGAAATATGGGGGGGCAAGACAAGCAAGCAGTCCCAGTCTCTGTGCCTCTGTGCGAGCAGTGCCATGGGCAGATGAGGCTGAGCAACAGCTTTCCAGGCTAGCTCTTTCTGGCTGCGAGCTATCTGCAGACGTTCGCATTTTCAGAACAGGGCTGCCCGAGGCGCACGTCACGAGCCCTCTGAGGTACGTTTGAAGTTTGAGGTGGCAAGACAAGCAAGCAGCCCCAGTCTCTGTGCCTCTGTGCGAGCAGTGCCATGGGCAGATGAGGCTGAGCAACAGCTTTACAGGCTAGCTCTTTCTGGCTGCGAGCTGTCTGCAGACATTCAAATATTCAGAGCAGGGCTGCCAGAGTCCCCCGGCACGGACCACCAGATACAGTTTTGAAGTTTGAGGGGCAAGACAAGCAAGCAGTCACCAGTCTCTGTGCCTCTGTGCGAGCAGTGCCTTGGGCAGATGAGGCTGAGCAACAGCTTTCCAGGCTAGATTTTTCTGGCTGCGAGCTATCTGCAGACGTTCGCATTTACGGAGCAGGGCTTCCGGAAGCTCCCTGCACGGACCCTTAAAGATACGTTTGAAGTGTGAGGTTGCAAGACAAGCAAGCAGCCCCAGTCTCTGTGCCTCTGTGCGAGCAGTGCCATGGGCAGATGAGGCTGAGCAACAGCTTTCCAGGCTAGCCCCTTCTGGCTGCCAGCTATCTGCAGACGTTCACATTTTCGGAGCAGGGCTGACAGAGGCACCCTCCACGGAATCCCAATTTACGTTTGAATTTTGAGGTGGCAAGACAAGCAAGCAGCCCCAGTCTCTGTGCCTCTGTGCGAGCAGTGCCGTGGGCAGATGAGGCTGAGCAACAGCCTTCCAGGCTAGCTCTTTCTGCCTGCGAGCTATCTGCAGACGTTCACATTTTCGGAGCAGGGCTGAGGGAGGCACCCTCCACGGAATCCCAAATTACGTTTGAATTTTGAGGTGGCAAGACAAGCAAGCACCCCAGTCTCTGTGCATCTGAGCGAGCAGTGCCATGGGCAGATGAGGCTGAGCAACAGCTTTCCAGGCTAGCTGTTTCTGGCTGCGAGCTATCTGCAGATGTTCTCATTTTTAGAACAGGGGTGCTAGAGGCGCCAGGCACGGACCACCTAAGCAACGTTTGAAGTTTGAGGGGGCAAGACAAGCAAGCAGCCCCAGTCTCTGTGCCTCTGTGCGAGCAGTGCCGTGGGCAGATGAGGCTGAGCAACAGCTTTCCAGGCTAGCTCTTTCTGCTTGCGAGCTATCTGCAGACGTTCGCATTTTCAGAGCAGGGCTTACAGAGGCACCCTCCACGGAATCCCAATTTACGTTTGAATTTTGTGACTGCAAGACATTCAAGCAGCCCCAGTCTCTGTGCCTCTGTGCGAGCAGTGCCGTGGGCAGATGAGGCTGAGCAACAGCTTTCCAGTCTAGCTCTTTCTGGCTGCGAGCTATCTGCAGACGTTCGCATTTTCAGAGCAGGGCTGACAGAGGAACCCTCCACGGAATCCCAATTTACGTTTGAATTTTTTGATGGCAAGACATTCAAGCAGCCCCAGTCTCTGTGCCTCTGTGCGAGCAGTTCCATGGGCAGATGAGGCTGAGCAACAGCTTTCCAGGCTAGCTCTTTCTGCCTGCGAGCTATCTGCAGACGTTCGCATTTTCAGAGCAGGGGTACTAGAGGCCCCATGCACGGACCACCGAAGCTACGTTTGAACTTTGATGTGGCAAGACAAGCAAGTAGCCCCAGTCTCTGTGCCTCTGTGCGAGCAGTGCCATGGCAGATGAGGCTGAGCAACAGCTTTCCAAGCTCGTTCTTTCTGGCTGCGAGCTATCTGCAGACGTGCGCATGTTCGGAGCAGGAGTGCTGAATGTGCCCGGCAAGGACCCCTAAAGACACTTTTGAAATATGGGGGGGCAAGACAAGCAAGCAGTCCCAGTCTCTGTGCCTCTGTGCGAGCAGTGCCATGGGCAGATGAGGCTGAGCAATAGCTTTCCAGGCTAGCTCTTTCTGGCTGCGAGCTTTCTGCAGACGTTCGCATTTTCGGAGCAGGGCTGCCGGAAGCTCCCTGCACGGACCCTTAAAGATACGTTTGAAGTTTGAGGTGGGAAGACAAGAAAGCAGCCCCAGTCTCTGTGCCTCTGTGCGAGCAGTGCCATGGGCAGATGAGGCTGAGCAACAGCTTTCCAGGCTAGCTCTTTCTGCTTGCGAGCTATCTGCAGACGTTCGCATTTTCAGAGCAGGGCTTACAGAGGCACCCTCCACGGAATCCCAATTTACGTTTGAATTTTTTGATTGCAAGACATTCAAGCAGCCCCAGTCTCTGTGCCTCTGTGCGAGCAGTGCCATGGGCAGATGAGGCTGAGCAACAGCTTTCCAGTCTAGCTCTTTCTGCCTGCGAGCTATCTGCAGACGTTCGCATTTTCAGAGCAGGGCTGACAGAGGAACCCTCCACGGAATCCCAATTTACGTTTGAATTTTTTGATTGCAAGACATTCAAGCAGCCCCAGTCTCTGTGCTTCTGTGCGAGCAGTTCCATGGGCAGATGAGGCTGAGCAACAGCTTTCCAGGCTAGCTCTTTCTGCCTGCGAGCTATCTGCAGACGTTCGCATTTTCAGAGCAGGGGTGCTAGAGGCCCCATGCACGGACCACCGAAGCTACGTTTGAAGTTTGATGTGGCAAGACAAGCAAGTAGCCCCAGTCTCTGTGCCTCTGTGCGAGCAGTGCCATGGCAGATGAGGCTGAGCAACAGCTTTCCAAGCTCGTTCTTTCTGGCTGCGAGCTATCTGCAGACGTGCGCATGTTCGGAGCAGGAGTGCTGAATGTGCCCGGCAAGGACCCCTAAAGACACTTTTGAAATATGGGGGGGCAAGACAAGCAAGCAGTCCCAGTCTCTGTGCCTCTGTGCGAGCAGTGCCATGGGCAGATGAGGCTGAGCAACAGCTTTCCAGGCTAGCTCTTTCTGGCTGCGAGCTATCTGCAGACATTCGCATTTTCAGAGCAGGGCTGCGTAGGCCCCTGCATGGACACCCAAAGATACGTTTGAAGTTTGCGGGGCCAAGACAAGCAAGCAGCCCCAGTCTCTGTGCCTCTGTGCGAGCAGTGCCATGGGCAGATGAGGCTGAGCAACAGCTTTCCAGGCTAGCTCTTTCTGGCTGCGATCTATCTGCAGACGTTAGCATTTTAAGAGCAGGGTTGCCAGAGGCTCCCGTCACGAGCCCTCTGAGGTACGTTTGAAGTTTGAGGTGGCAAGACAAGCAAGCAGCCCCAGTCTCTGTGCCTCTGTGCGAGCAGTGCCATGGGCAGATGAGGCTGAGCAACAGCTTTCCAGGCTAGCTCTTTCTGGCTGCGAGCTATCTGCAGACGTTCGCATTTTCAGAGCAGGGCTGCCAGAGTCGCCCGGCACGGACCTCCACATACAGTTTTGAAGTTTGAGGTGGCAAGACAAGCAAGCAGTCACCAGTCTCTGTGCCTCTGTGCAAGCAGTGCCATGGGCAGATGAGGCTGAGCAACAGCTTTCCAGGCTAGCTCCTTCTGGCTGCGAGCTATCTGCAGACGTTCGCATTTTAAGAGCAGGGCTTCCAGAGGCGCACGTCACGAACCATCTGAGGTACGTTTCAAGCTTGAGGTGGCAAGACAAGCAATCAGCCCCAGTCTCTGTGCCTCTGTGCGAGCAGTGATATTCGCAGATGAGGCTGAGCAACAGCTTTCCAGGCTAGCTCTTTCTGCCTGCGAGCTATCTGCAGACGTTCGCATTTTCGGAGCAGTGCTGAGGGAGGCACCCTTCACGGAATCCCAAATTACGTTTGAATTTTGAGGTGGCAAGACAAGCAAGCACCCCAGTCTCTGTGCATCTGTGCGAGCAGTGCCATGGGCAGATGAGGCTGAGCAACAGCTTTCCAGGCTAGCTGTTTCAGGAAGCGAGCTATCTGCAGATGTTCGCATTTTCGGAGCAGGGCTGCTAGAGGCCCCAGGCACGGACCACCTAAGCTACGTTTGAAGTTTGAGGGGGCAAGACAAGCAAGCAGCCCCAGTCTCTGTGCCTCTGTGCGAGCAGTGCCATGGGCAGATGAGGCTGAGCAACAGCTTTCCAGGCTAGCTCTTTCTGCTTGCGAGCTATCTGCAGACGTTCGCATTTTCAGAGCAGGGCTGACAGAGGCACCCTCCACGGAATCCCAATTTACGTTTGAATTTTTTGATTGCAAGACATTCAAGCAGCCCCACTCTCTGTGCCTCTGTGCGAGCAGTGCCATGGGCAGATGAGGCTCAGCAACAGCTTTCCGGGGTAGCTCTTTCTGGCTGCGAGCTATCTGCAGACGTTCGCATTTACGGAGCAGGGCTGCGTAGGCCCCCGCATGGACACCCAAAGATACCTTTGAAGTTTGAGGGTGCAAGACAAGCAAGCAGCCCCAGTCTCTGTGCCTCTGTGCAAGCAGTGCCATGGGCAGATGAGGCTGAGCAACAGCTTTCCAGGCTAGCCCCTTCTGACTGCCAGCTATCTGCAGACGTTCACATTTTCGGAGCAGGGCTGCCGGAGGCACCCTCCACGGAATCCCAATTTACGTTTGAATTTTGAGGTGGCAAGACAAGCAAGCAGCCCCAGTCTCTGTGCCTCTGTGCGAGCAGTGCCTTGGGCAGATGAGGCTGAGCAACAGCTTTCCAGGCTAGCTCTTTCTGGCTGCGAGCTATCTACAGACGTTCGCATTTTCAGAGCAGGGCTGCCAGAGTCGCACGGCATGGACCTGCACATACAGTTTTGAAGTTTGAGGTGGCAAGACAAGCAAGCAGTCACCAGTCTCTGTGCCTCTGTGCAAGCAGTGCCATGGGCAGATGAGGCTGAGCAAAAGCTTTCCAGGCTAGCTCTTTCTGGCTGCGATCTATCTGCAGACGTTCGCATTTTAAGAGCAGGGCTGCCAGAGGCTCCCGTCACGAGCCCTCTGAGGTACGTTTGAAGTTTGAGGTGGCAAGACAAGCAAGCAGCCCCAGTCTCTGTGCCTCTGTGCGAGCAGTGATATTCGCAGATGAGGCTGAGCAACAGCTTTCCAGGCTAGCTCTTTCTGGCTGCGAGCTATCTGCAGACGTTCGCATTTTCGGAGCAGGTCTGAGGGAGGCACCCTCCACGGAATCCCAAATTACGTTTGAATTTTGAGGTGGCAAGACAAGCAAGCACCCCAGTCTCTGTGCATCTGAGCGAGCAGTGCCATGGGCAGATGAGGCTGAGCAACAGCTTTCCAGGCTAGCTGTTTCTGTCTGCGAGCTATCTGCAGACGTTCGCATTTTCAGAGCAGGGCTGACAGAGGCACCCTCCACGGAATCCCAATTTACGTTTGAATTTTTTGATGGCAAGACATTCAAGCAGCCCCAGTCTCTGTGCCTCTGTGCGAGCAGTGCCTTGGGCAGATGAGGCTGAGCAACAGCTTTCCAGGCTAGCTATTTCTGGCTGCGAGCTATCTGCAGACGTTCGCATTTTCGGAGCAGGACTTCCGGAAGCTCCGTGCACGGACCCTTAAAGATACGTTTGAAGTTTGAGGTGGCAAGACAAGAAAGCAGCCCCAGTCTCTGTGCCTCTGTGCGAGCAGTGCCATGGGCAGATGAGGCTGAGCAACAGCTTTCCAGGCTAGCTCTTTCTGCCTGCGAGCTATCTGCAGACGTTCGCATTTTCAGAGCAGGGCTGACAGAGGAACCCTCCACGGAATCCCAATTTACGTTTGAATTTTTTGATGGCAAGACATTCAAGCAGCCCCAGTCTCTGTGCCTCTGTGCGAGCAGTTCCATGGGCAGATGAGGCTGAGCAACAGCTTTCCAGGCTAGCTCTTTCTGCCTGCGAGCTATCTGCAGACGTTCGCATTTTCAGAACAGGGCTGCCCGAGGCGCACGTCACGAACCATCTGAGGTACGTTTCAAGTTTGAGGTGGCAAGACAAGCAAGCAGCCCCAGTCTCTGTGCCTCTGTGCGAGCAGTGCCATGGGCAGATGAGGCTGAGCAACAGCTTTCCAGGCTAGCTCTTTCTGGCTGCGAGCTATCTGCAGACATTCGCATTTTCTGAGCAGGGCTGCGTAGCCCCCTGCATGGACACCCAAAGATACGTTTGAATTTTGAGGTGGCAAGACAAGCAAGCAGCCCCAGTCTCTGTGCCTCTGTGCGAGCAGTGCTGTGGGCAGATGAGGCTGAGCAACAGCTTTCCAGGCTAGCTCTTTCTGCTTGCGAGCTATCTGCAGACGTTCGCATTTTCAGAGCAGGGCTGACAGAGGCACCCTCCACGGAATCCCAATTTACGTTTGAATTTTTTGATGGCAAGACATTCAAGCAGCCCCAGTCTCTGTGCCTCTGTGCGAGCAGTGCCATGGGCAGATGAGGCTGAGCAACAGCTTTCCAGGCTAGCTCTTTCTGCCTGCGAGCTATCTGCAGACGTTCGCATTTTCAGAGCAGGGGTGCTAGAGGCCCCATGCACGGACCACCGAAGCTACGTTTGAAGTTTGATGTGGCAAGACAAGCAAGCAGCCCCAGTCTCTGTGCCTCTGTGCAAGCAGTGCCATGGGCAGATGAGGCTGAGCAACAGCTTTCCAGGCTAGCTCTTTCTGGCTGCGAGCTATCTGCAGACGTTCGCATTTTAAGAGCAGGGCTGCCAGAGGCTCCCGTCACGAGCCCTCTGAGGTACGTTTGAAGTTTGAGGTGGCAAGACAAGCAAGCAGCCCCAGTCTCTGTGCCTCTGTGCGAGCAGTGATATTCGCAGATGAGGCTGAGCAACAGCTTTCCAGGCTAGCTCTTTCTGCCTGCGAGCTATCTGCAGACGTTCGCATTTTCGGAGCAGGGCTGAGGGAGGCACCCTCCACGGAATCCCAAATTACGTTTGAATTTTGAGGTGGCAAGACAAGCATGCAGCCCCAGTCTCTGTGCATCTGAGCGAGCAGTGCCATGGGCAGATGAGGCTGAGCAACAGCTTTCCAGGCTAGCTGTTTCTGGCTGCGAGCTATCTGCAGATGTTCGCATTTTTAGAACAGGGGTGCTAGAGGCCCCAGGCACGGACCACCTAAGCTACGTTTGAAGTTTGAGGGGGCAAGACAAGCAAGCAGCCCCAGTCTCTGTGCCTCTGTGCGAGCAGTGCCGTGGGCAGATGAGGCTGAGCAACAGCTTTCCAAGCTAGCTCTTTCCGGCTGCGAGCTATCTGCAGACGTTCGCATTTTCAGAGCAGGGCTGACAGAGGCACCCTCCACGGAATCCCAATTTACGTTTGAATTTTTTGATGGCAAGACATTCAAGCAGCCCCAGTCTCTGTGCCTCTGTGCGAGCAGTGCCTTGGGCAGATGAGGCTGAGCAACAGCTTTCCAGGCTAGCTGTTTCTGGCTGCGAGCTATCTGCAGACGTTCGCATTTTCGGAGCAGGACTTCCGGAAGCTCCGTGCACGGACCCTTAAAGATACGTTTGAAGTTTGAGGTGGCAAGACAAGAAAGCAGCCCCAGTCTCTGTGCCTCTGTGCGAGCAGTGCCATGGGCAGATGAGGCTGAGCAACAGCTTTCCAGGCTAGCTTTTTCTGCTTGCGAGCTATCTGCAGACGTTCGCATTTTCAGAGCAGGGCTGACAGAGGCACCCTCCACGGAATCCCAAT
Organism: Opisthocomus hoazin; assembly: GCF_030867145.1. Lineage (NCBI taxonomy): Eukaryota > Metazoa > Chordata > Aves > Opisthocomiformes > Opisthocomidae > Opisthocomus > Opisthocomus hoazin. Next base: position 4,714,715 of record NC_134426.1, on the reverse strand, counting down.
TTACGTTTGAATTTTTTGATTGCAAGACATTCAAGCAGCCCCAGTCTCTGTGCCTCTGTGCGAGCAGTGCCATGGGCAGATGAGGCTGAGCAACAGCTTTCCAGGCTAGCTCTTTCTGCCTGCGAGCTATCTGCAGACGTTCGCATTTTCAGAGCAGGGCTGACAGAGGAACCCTCCACGGAATCCCAATTTACGTTTGAATTTTTTGATGGCAAGACATTCAAGCAGCCCCAGTCTCTGTGCCTCTGTGCGAGCAGTTCCATGGGCAGATGAGGCTGAGCAACAGCTTTCCAGGCTAGCTCTTTCTGGCTGCGATCTATCTGCAGACGTTCGCATTTTCAGAGCAGGGGTGCTACAGGCCCCATGCACGTACCACCGAAGCTACGTTTGAAGTTTGATGTGGCAAGACAAGCAAGTAGCCCCAGTCTCTGTGCCTCTGTGCGAGCAGTGCCATGGCAGATGAGGCTGAGCAACAGCTTTCCAAACTCGTTCTTTCTGGCTGCGAGCTATCTGCAGACGTGCGCGTGTTCGGAGCAGGAGTGCTGAATGTGCCCGGCAAGGACCCCTAAAGACATTTTGAAATATGGGGGGGCAAAACAAGCAAGCAGCCCCAGTCTCTGTGCCTCTGTGCGAGCAGTGCCATGGGCAGATGAGGCTGAGCAACAGCTTTCCAGGCTAGCTCTTTCTGGCTGCCAGCTATCTGCAGACGTTCGCATTTTCAGAGCAGGGCTGACAGAGTCGCCCGGCACGGACCTCCACATACAGTTTTGAAGTTTGAGGTGGCAATACAAGCAAGCAGTCACCAGTCTCTGTGCCTCTGTGCAAGCAGTGCCATGGAAAGATGAGGCTGAGCAACAGCTTTCCAGGCTAGCTCTTTCTGCCTGCGAGCTATCTGCAGACATTCGCATTTTCAGAGCAGGGCTTCCAGAGGCGCACGTCACGAACCATCTGAGGTACGTTACAAGCTTGAGGTGGCAAGACAAGCAAGCAGCCCCAGTCTCTGTGCCTCTGTGCGAGCAGTGATATTCGCAGATGAGGCTGAGCAACAGCTTTCCAGGCTAGCTCTTTCTGCCTGCGAGCTATCTGCAGACGTTCGCATTTTCGGAGCAGTGCTGAGGGAGGCACCCTTCACGGAATCCCAAATTACGTTTGAATTTTGAGGTGGCAAGACAAGCAAGCACCCCAGTCTCTGTGCATCTGTGCGAGCAGTGCCATGGGCAGATGAGGCTCAGCAACAGCTTTCCAGGCTAGCTGTTTCAGGAAGCGAGCTATCTGCAGATGTTCGCATTTACGGAGCAGGGCTGCTAGAGGCCCCAGGCACGGACAACCTAAGCTACGTTTGAAGTTTGAGGGGTCAAGACAAGCAAGCAGCCCCAGTCTCTGTGCCTCTGTGCGAGCAGTGCCATGGGCAGATGAGGCTGAGCAACAGCTTTCCAGGCTAGCTCTTTCTGCTTGCGAGCTATCTGCAGACGTTCGCATTTTCAGAGCAGGGCTGACAGAGGCACCCTCCACGGAATCCCAATTTACGTTTGAATTTTTTGATTGCAAGACATTCAAGCAGCCCCAGTCTCTGTGCCTCTGTGCGAGCAGTGCCATGGGCAGATGAGGCTCAGCAACAGCTTTCCGGGGTAGCTCTTTCTGGCTGCCAGCTATCTGCAGACGTTCGCATTTACGGAGCAGGGCTGCGTAGGCCCCTGCATGGACACCCAAAGATACCTTTGAAGTTTGAGGGTGCAAGACAAGCAAGCAGCCCCAGTCTCTGTGCCTCTGTGCAAGCAGTGCCATGGGCAGATGAGGCTGAGCAACAGCTTTCCAGGCTAGCCCCTTCTGGCTGCCAGCTATCTGCAGACGTTCACATTTCCAGAGCAGGGCTGCCGGAGGCACCCTCCACGGAATCCCAATTTACGTTTGAATTTTGAGGTGGCAAGACAAGCAAGCAGCCCCAGTCTCTGTGCCTCTGTGCGAGCAGTGCCATGGGCAGACGAGTCTGAGCAACAGCTTTCCGGGCTAGCTGTTTCTGGATGCGAGCTATCTGCAGACGTTCGCATTTTCAGAGCAGGGGTGCTAGAGGCCCCAGGCACGGACCACCTAAGCTACGTTTGAAGTTTGAGGGGGCAAGACAAGCAAGCAGCCCCAGTCTCTGTGCCTCTGTGCGAGCAGTGCCTTGGGCAGATGAGGCTGAGCAACAGCTTTCCAGGCTAGCTCTTTCTGGCTGCGAGCTATCTACAGACGTTCGCATTTTCAGAGCAGGGCTGCCAGAGTCGCACGGCACGGACCTGCACATACAGTTTTGAAGTTTGAGATGGCAAGACAAGCAAGCAGTCACCAGTCTCTGTGCCTCTGTGCAAGCAGTGCCATGGCCAGATGAGGCTGAGCAAAAGCTTTCCAGGCTAGCTCTTTCTGGCTGCGAGCTATCTGCAGACGTTCGCATTTTAAGAGCAGGGCTGCCAGAGGCTCCCGTCACGAGCCCTCTGAGGTACGTTTGAAGTTTGAGGTGGCAAGACAAGCAAGCAGCCCCAGTCTCTGTGCCTCTGTGCGAGCAGTGATATTCGCAGATGAGGCTGAGCAACAGCTTTCCAGGCTAGCTCTTTCTGGCTGCGAGCTATCTGCAGACGTTCGCATTTTCGGAGCAGGGCTGAGGGAGGCACCCTCCACGGAATCCCAATTTACGTTTGAATTTTGAGGTGGCAAGACAAGCAAGCACCCCAGTCTCTGTGCATCTGAGCGAGCAGTGCCATGGGCAGATGAGGCTGAGCAACAGCTTTCCAGGCTAGCTGTTTCTGGCTGCGAGCTATCTGCAGACGTTCGCATTTTCAGAACAGGGCTGCCCGAGGCGCACGTCACGAACCATCTGAGGTACGTTTCAAGTTTGAGGTGGCAAGACAAGCAAGCAGCCCCAGTCTCTGTGCCTCTGTGCGAGCAGTGCCATGGGCAGATGAGGCTGAGCAACAGCTTTCCAGGCTAGCTCTTTCTGGCTGTGAGCTATCTGCAGACATTCGCATTTTCTGAGCAGGGCTGCGTAGCCCCCTGCATGGACACCCAAAGATACGTTTGAATTTTGAGGTGGCAAGACAAGCAAGCAGCCCCAGTCTCTGTGCCTCTGTGCGAGCAGTGCCATGGGCAGATGAGGCTGAGCAACAGCTTTCCAGGCTAGCTATTTCTGGCTGCGAGCTATCCGCAGACGTTCGCATTTTCAGAGCAGGGCTGACAGAGTCGCCCAGCACGGACCTCCACATACAGTTTTGAAGTTTGAGGTGGCAAGACAAGCAAGCAGTCACCAGTCTCTGTGCCTCTGTGCGAGCAGTGCCATGGGCAGATGAGGCTGAGCAACAGCTTTCCAGGCTAGCTCTTTCTGGCTGCGAGCAATCTGCAGACGTTCGCATTTTCAGAGCAGGGCCGTGTAGGCCCCCGCATGGACACCCAAAGATACGTTTGAAGTTTGAGGTTTCAAGACAAGCAAGCAGCCCCAGTCTCTGTGCCTCTGTGTGAGCAGTGCCATGGGCAGATGAGGCTGAGCAAAAGCTTTCCAGGCTAGCTCTTTCTGGCTTCGATCTATCTGCAGACGTTCGCATTTTCAGAGCAGGGCCGTGTAGGCCCCCGCATGGACACCCAAAGATACGTTTGAAGTTTGAGGTGGCAAGACAAGCAAGCAGCCCCAGTCTCTGTGCCTCTGTGTGAGCAGTGCCATGGGCAGATGAGGCTGAGCAAAAGCTTTCCAGGCTAGCTCTTTCTGGCTTCGATCTATCTGCAGACGTTCGCATTTTAAGAGCAGGGCTGCCAGAGGCTCCCGTCACGAGCCCTCTGAGGTACGTTTGAAGTTTGAGGTGGCAAGACAAGCAAGCAGCCCCAGTCTCTGTGCCTCTGTGCGAGCAGTGATATTCGCAGATGAGGCTGAGCAACAGCTTTCCAGGCTAGCTCTTTCTGGCTGCGAGCTATCTGCAGACGTTCGCATTTTCGGAGCAGGGCTGAGGGAGGCACCCTCCACGGAATCCCAATTTACGTTTGAATTTTGAGGTGGCAAGACAAGCAAGCACCCCAGTCTCTGTGCATCTGAGCGAGCAGTGCCATGGGCAGATGAGGCTGAGCAACAGCTTTCCAGGCTAGCTGTTTCTGGCTGCGAGCTATCTGCAGATGTTCGCATTTTCAGAACAGGGCTGCCCGAGGCGCACGTCACGAACCATCTGAGGTACGTTTCAAGTTTGAGGTGGAAAGACAAGCAAGCAGCCCCAGTCTCTGTGCCTCTGTGCGAGCAGTGCCATGGGCAGATGAGGCTGAGCAACAGCTTTCCAGGCTAGCTCTTTCTGGCTGTGAGCTATCTGCAGACATTCGCATTTTCGGAGCAGGGCTGCGTAGCCCCCTGCATGGACACCCAAAGATACGTTTGAATTTTGAGGTGGCAAGACAAGCAAGCAGCCCCAGTCTCTGTGCCTCTGTGCGAGCAGTGCCATGGGCAGATGAGGCTGAGCAACAGCTTTCCAGGCTAGCTCTTTCTGGCTGCCAGCTATCTGCAGACGTTCGCATTTTCAGAGCAGGGCTGACAGAGTCGCCCGGCACGGACCTCCACATACAGTTTTGAAGTTTGAGGTGGCAATACAAGCAAGCAGTCACCAGTCTCTGTGCCTCTGTGCAAGCAGTGCCATGGAAAGATGAGGCTGAGCAACAGCTTTCCAGGCTAGCTCTTTCTGCCTGCGAGCTATCTGCAGACATTCGCATTTTCAGAGCAGGGCTTCCAGAGGCGCACGTCACGAACCATCTGAGGTACGTTACAAGCTTGAGGTGGCAAGACAAGCAAGCAGCCCCAGTCTCTGTGCCTCTGTGCGAGCAGTGATATTCGCAGATGAGGCTGAGCAACAGCTTTCCAGGCTAGCTCTTTCTGCCTGCGAGCTATCTGCAGACGTTCGCATTTTCGGAGCAGTGCTGAGGGAGGCACCCTCCACGGAATCCCAATTTACGTTTGAATTTTGAGGTGGCAAGACAAGCAAGCACCCCAGTCTCTGTGCATCTGAGCGAGCAGTGCCATGGGCAGATGAGGCTGAGCAACAGCTTTCCAGGCTAGCTGTTTCTGGCTGCGAGCTATCTGCAGACGTTCGCATTTTCAGAACAGGGCTGCCCGAGGCGCACGTCACGAACCATCTGAGGTACGTTTCAAGTTTGAGGTGGCAAGACAAGCAAGCAGCCCCAGTCTCTGTGCCTCTGTGCGAGCAGTGCCATGGGCAGATGAGGCTGAGCAACAGCTTTCCAGGCTAGCTCTTTCTGGCTGTGAGCTATCTGCAGACATTCGCATTTTCTGAGCAGGGCTGCGTAGCCCCCTGCATGGACACCCAAAGATACGTTTGAATTTTGAGGTGGCAAGACAAGCAAGCAGCCCCAGTCTCTGTGCCTCTGTGCGAGCAGTGCCATGGGCAGATGAGGCTGAGCAACAGCTTTCCAGGCTAGCTATATCTGGCTGCGAGCTATCCGCAGACGTTCGCATTTTCAGAGCAGGGCTGACAGAGTCGCCCAGCACGGACCTCCACATACAGTTTTGAAGTTTGAGGTGGCAAGACAAGCAAGCAGTCACCAGTCTCTGTGCCTCTGTGCGAGCAGTGCCATGGGCAGATGAGGCTGAGCAACAGCTTTCCAGGCTAGCTCTTTCTGGCTGCGAGCAATCTGCAGACGTTCGCATTTTCAGAGCAGGGCCGTGTAGGCCCCCGCATGGACACCCAAAGATACGTTTGAAGTTTGAGGTTTCAAGACAAGCAAGCAGCCCCAGTCTCTGTGCCTCTGTGTGAGCAGTGCCATGGGCAGATGAGGCTGAGCAAAAGCTTTCCAGGCTAGCTCTTTCTGGCTTCGATCTATCTGCAGACGTTCGCATTTTCAGAGCAGGGCCGTGTAGGCCCCCGCATGGACACCCAAAGATACGTTTGAAGTTTGAGGTGGCAAGACAAGCAAGCAGCCCCAGTCTCTGTGCCTCTGTGTGAGCAGTGCCATGGGCAGATGAGGCTGAGCAAAAGCTTTCCAGGCTAGCTCTTTCTGGCTTCGATCTATCTGCAGACGTTCGCATTTTAAGAGCAGGGCTGCCAGAGGCTCCCGTCACGAGCCCTCTGAGGTACGTTTGAAGTTTGAGGTGGCAAGACAAGCAAGCAGCCCCAGTCTCTGTGCCTCTGTGCGAGCAGTGATATTCGCAGATGAGGCTGAGCAACAGCTTTCCAGGCTAGCTCTTTCTGCCTGCGAGCTATCTGCAGACGTTCGCATTTTCGGAGCAGGGCTGAGGGAGGCACCCTCCACGGAATCCCAATTTACGTTTGAATTTTGAGGTGGCAAGACAAGCAAGCACCCCAGTCTCTGTGCATCTGAGCGAGCAGTGCCATGGGCAGATGAGGCTGAGCAACAGCTTTCCAGGCTAGCTGTTTCTGGCTGCGAGCTATCTGCAGATGTTCGCATTTTCAGAACAGGGCTGCCCGAGGCGCACGTCACGAACCATCTGAGGTACGTTTCAAGTTTGAGGTGGAAAGACAAGCAAGCAGCCCCAGTCTCTGTGCCTCTGTGCGAGCAGTGCCATGGGCAGATGAGGCTGAGCAACAGCTTTCCAGGCTAGCTCTTTCTGGCTGTGAGCTATCTGCAGACATTCGCATTTTCGGAGCAGGGCTGCGTAGCCCCCTGCATGGACACCCAAAGATACGTTTGAATTTTGAGGTGGCAAGACAAGCAAGCAGCCCCAGTCTCTGTGCCTCTGTGCGAGCAGTGCCATGGGCAGATGAGGCTGAGCAACAGCTTTCCAGGCTAGCTATTTCTGGCTGCGAGCTATCCGCAGACGTTCGCATTTTCAGAGCAGGGCTGACAGAGTCGCCCAGCATGGACCTCCACATAGAGTTTTGAAGTTTGAGGTGGCAAGACAAGCAAGCAGTCACCAGTCTCTGTGCCTCTGTGCGAGCAGTGCCATGGGCAGATGAGGCTGAGCAACAGCTTTCCAGGCTAGCTCTTTCTGGCTGCGAGCAATCTGCAGACGTTCGCATTTTCAGAGCAGGGCCGTGTAGGCCCCCGCATGGACACCCAAAGATACGTTTGAAGTTTGAGGTTTCAAGACAAGCAAGCAGCCCCAGTCTCTGTGCCTCTGTGTGAGCAGTGCCATGGGCAGATGAGGCTGAGCAAAAGCTTTCCAGGCTAGCTCTTTCTGGCTTCGATCTATCTGCAGACGTTCGCATTTTCAGAGCAGGGCCGTGTAGGCCCCCGCATGGACACCCAAAGATACGTTTGAAGTTTGAGGTTTCAAGACAAGCAAGCAGCCCCAGTCTCTGTGCCTCTGTGCAAGCAGTGCCATGGGCAGATGAGGCTGAGCAACAGCTTTCCAGGCTAGCTCTTTCTGGCTGCGAGCTATCTGCAGACGTTCGCATTTTAAGAGCAGGGCTGCCAGAGGCTCCCGTCACGAGCCCTCTGAGGTACGTTTGAAGTTTGAGGTGGCAAGACAAGCAAGCAGCCCCAGTCTCTGTGCCTCTGTGCGAGCAGTGATATTCGCAGATGAGGCTGAGCAACAGCTTTCCAGGCTAGCTCTTTCTGCCTGCGAGCTTTCTGCAGACGTTCGCATTTTCGGAGCAGGGCTGAGGGAGGCACCCTCCACGGAATCCCAAATTACGTTTGAATTTTGAGGTGGCAAGACAAGCAAGCACCCCAGTCTCTGTGCATCTGAGCGAGCAGTGCCATGGGCAGATGAGGCTGAGCAACAGCTTTCCAGGCTAGCTCTTTCTGGCTGCGAGCTATCTGCAGACATTCGCATTTTCTGAGCAGGGCTGCGTAGCCCCCTGCATGGACACCCAAAGATACGTTTGAATTTTGAGGTGGCAAGACAAGCAAGCAGCCCCAGTCTCTGTGCCTCTGTGCGAGCAGTGCCATGGGCAGATGAGGCTGAGCAACAGCTTTCCAGGCTAGCTCTTTCTGGCTGCGAGCTATCCGCAGACGTTCGCATTTTCAGAGCAGGGCTGACAGAGTCGCCCAGCACGGACCTCCACATACAGTTTTGAAGTTTGAGGTGGCAAGACAAGCAAGCAGTCACCAGTCTCTGTGCCTCTGTGCGAGCAGTGCCATGGGCAGATGAGGCTGAGCAACAGCTTTCCAGGCTAGCTCTTTCTGGCTGCGAGCAATCTGCAGACGTTCGCATTTTCAGAGCAGGGCCGTGTAGGCCCCCGCATGGACACCCAAAGATACGTTTGAAGTTTGAGGTTTCAAGACAAGCAAGCAGCCCCAGTCTCTGTGCCTCTGTGTGAGCAGTGCCATGGGCAGATGAGGCTGAGCAAAAGCTTTCCAGGCTAGCTCTTTCTGGCTTCGATCTATCTGCAGACGTTCGCATTTTAAGAGCAGGGCTGCCAGAGGCTCCCGTCACGAGCCCTCTGAGGTACGTTTGAAGTTTGATGTGGCAAGACAAGCAAGTAGCCCCAGTCTCTGTGCCTCTGTGCGAGCAGTGCCATGGCAGATGAGGCTGAGCAACAGCTTTCCAAGCTCGTTCTTTCTGGCTGCGAGCTATCTGCAGACGTGCGCGTGTTCGGAGCAGGAGTGCTGAATGTGCCCGGCAAGGACCCCTAAAGACATTTTGAAATATGGGGGGGCAAAACAAGCAAGCAGCCCCAGTCTCTGTGCCTCTGTGCGAGCAGTGCCATGGAAAGATGAGGCTGAGCAACAGCTTTCCAGGCTAGCTGTTTCTGGCTGCGAGCTATCTGCAGATGTTCGCATTTTTAGAACAGGGGTGCTAGAGGCCCCAGGCACGGACCACCTAAGCTACGTTTGAAGTTTGAGGGGGCAAGACAAGCAAGCAGCCCCAGTCTCTGTGCCTCTGTGCGAGCAGTGCCGTGGGCAGATGAGGCTGAGCAACAGCTTTCCAGGCTAGCTCTTTCCGGCTGCGAGCTATCTGCAGACGTTCGCATTTTCAGAGCAGGGCTGACAGAGGCACCCTCCACGGAATCCCAATTTACGTTTGAATTTTTTGATGGCAAGACATTCAAGCAGCCCCAGTCTCTGTGCCTCTGTGCGAGCAGTGCCTTGGGCAGATGAGGCTGAGCAACAGCTTTCCAGGCTAGCTATTTCTGGCTGCGAGCTATCTGCAGACGTTCGCATTTTCGGAGCAGGACTTCCGGAAGCTCCGTGCACGGACCCTTAAAGATACGTTTGAAGTTTGAGGTGGCAAGACAAGAAAGCAGCCCCAGTCTCTGTGCCTCTTTGCGAGCAGTGCCATGGGCAGATGAGGCTGAGCAACAGCTTTCCAGGCTAGCTCTTTCTGCTTGCGAGCTATCTGCAGACGTTCGCATTTTCAGAGCAGGGCTGACAGAGGCACCCTCCACGGAATCCCAATTTACGTTTGAATTTTTTGATTGCAAGACATTCAAGCAGCCCCAGTCTCTGTGCCTCTGTGCGAGCAGTGCCATGGGCAGATGAGGCTGAGCAACAGCTTTCCAGGCTAGCTCTTTCTGCCTGCGAGCTATCTGCAGACGTTCGCATTTTCAGAGCAGGGCTGACAGAGGAACCCTCCACGGAATCCCAATTTACGTTTGAATTTTTTGATGGCAAGACATTCAAGCAGCCCCAGTCTCTGTGCCTCTGTGCGAGCAGTTCCATGGGCAGATGAGGCTGAGCAACAGCTTTCCAGGCTAGCTCTTTCTGCCTGCGAGCTATCTGCAGACGTTCGCATTTTCAGAGCAGGGGTGCTAGAGGCCCCATGCACGTACCACCGAAGCTACGTTTGAAGTTTGATGTGGCAAGACAAGCAAGTAGCCCCAGTCTCTGTGCCTCTGTGCGAGCAGTGCCATGGCAGATGAGGCTGAGCAACAGCTTTCCAAGCTCGTTCTTTCTGGCTGCGAGCTATCTGCAGACGTGCGCGTGTTCGGAGCAGGAGTGCTGAATGTGCCCGGCAAGGACCCCTAAAGACATTTTGAAATATGGGGGGGCAAAACAAGCAAGCAGCCCCAGTCTCTGTGCCTCTGTGCGAGCAGTGCCATGGAAAGATGAGGCTGAGCAACAGCTTTCCAGGCTAGCTCTTTCTGCCTGCGAGCTATCTGCAGACATTCGCATTTTCAGAGCAGGGCTTCCAGAGGCGCACGTCACGAACCATCTGAGGTACGTTTCAAGCTTGAGGTGGCAAGACAAGCAATCAGCCCCAGTCTCTGTGCCTCTGTGCGAGCAGTGATATTCGCAGATGAGGCTGAGCAACAGCTTTCCAGGCTAGCTCTTTCTGCCTGCGAGCTATCTGCAGACGTTCGCATTTTCGGAGCAGTGCTGAGGGAGGCACCCTTCACGGAATCCCAAATTACGTTTGAATTTTGAGGTGGCAAGACAAGCAAGCACCCCAGTCTCTGTGCATCTGTGCGAGCAGTGCCATGGGCAGATGAGGCTGAGCAACAGCTTTCCAGGCTAGCTGTTTCAGGAAGCGAGCTATCTGCAGATGTTCGCATTTTCGGAGCAGGGCTGCTAGAGGCCCCAGGCACGGACCACCTAAGCTACGTTTGAAGTTTGAGGGGGCAAGACAAGCAAGCAGCCCCAGTCTCTGTGCCTCTGTGCGAGCAGTGCCATGGGCAGATGAGGCTGAGCAACAGCTTTCCAGGCTAGCTCTTTCTGCTTGCGATCTATCTGCAGACGTTCGCATTTTCAGAGCAGGGCTGACAGAGGCACCCTCCACGGAATCCCAATTTACGTTTGAATTTTTTGATTGCAAGACATTCAAGCAGCCCCACTCTCTGTGCCTCTGTGCGAGCAGTGCCATGGGCAGATGAGGCTCAGCAACAGCTTTCCGGGGTAGCTCTTTCTGGCTGCCAGCTATCTGCAGACGTTCGCATTTACGAAGCAGGGCTGCGTAGGCCCCTGCATGGACACCCAAAGATACCTTTGAAGTTTGAGGGTGCAAGACAAGCAAGCAGCCCCAGTCTCTGTGCCTCTGTGCAAGCAGTGCCATGGGCAGATGAGGCTGAGCAAGAGCTTTCCAGGCTAGCCCCTTCTGGCTGCCAGCTATCTGCAGACGTTCACATTTCCAGAGCAGGGCTGCCGGAGGCACCCTCCACGGAATCCCAATTTACGTTTGAATTTTGAGGTGGCAAGACAAGCAAGCAGCCCCAGTCTCTGTGCCTCTGTGCGAGCAGTGCCATGGGCAGACGAGTCTGAGCAACAGCTTTCCGGGCTAGCTGTTTCTGGATGCGAGCTATCTGCAGACGTTCGCATTTTCAGAGCAGGGGTGCTAGAGGCCCCAGGCACGGACCACCTAAGCTACGTTTGAAGTTTGAGGGGGCAAGACAAGCAAGCAGCCCCAGTCTCTGTGCCTCTGTGCGAGCAGTGCCTTGGGCAGATGAGGCTGAGCAACAGCTTTCCAGGCTAGCTCTTTCTGGCTGCGAGCTATCTACAGACGTTCGCATTTTCAGAGCAGGGCTGCCAGAGTCGCACGGCACGGACCTGCACATACAGTTTTGAAGTTTGAGGTGGCAAGACAAGCAAGCAGTCACCAGTCTCTGTGCCTCTGTGCAAGCAGTGCCATGGCCAGATGAGGCTGAGCAAAAGCTTTCCAGGCTAGCTCTTTCTGGCTGCGAGCTATCTGCAGACGTTCGCATTTTAAGAGCAGGGCTGCCAGAGGCTCCCGTCACGAGCCCTCTGAGGTACGTTTGAAGTTTGAGGTGGCAAGACAAGCAAGCAGCCCCAGTCTCTGTGCCTCTGTGCGAGCAGTGATATTCGCAGATGAGGCTGAGCAACAGCTTTCCAGGCTAGCTCTTTCTGGCTGCGAGCTATCTGCAGACGTTCGCATTTTCGGAGCAGGGCTGAGGGAGGCACCCTCCACGGAATCCCAAATTACGTTTGAATTTTGAGGTGGCAAGACAAGCAAGCACCCCAGTCTCTGTGCATCTGAGCGAGCAGTGCCATGGGCAGATGAGGCTGAGCAACAGCTTTCCAGGCTAGCTGTTTCTGGCTGCGAACTATCTGCAGATGTTCGCATTTTTAGAACAGGGGTGCTAGAGGCCCCAGGCACGGACCACCTAAGATACGTTTGAAGTTTGAGGTTTCAAGACAAGCAAGCAGCCCCAGTCTCTGTGCCTCTGTGCGAGCAGTGCCTTGGGCAGATGAGGCTGAGCAACAGCTTTCCAGGCTAGCTCTTTCTGCCTGCGAGCTATCTGCAGACGTTCGCATTTTCAGAGCAGGGGTGCTAGAGGCCCCATGCACGGACCACCGAAGCTACGTTTGAAGTTTGATGTGGCAAGACAAGCAAGCAGCCCCAGTCTCTGTGCCTCTGTGCGAGCAGTGCCATGGGCAGATGAGGCTGAGCAGCAGCTTTCCAGGCTAGCTCTTTCTGGCTGCGAGCTATCTGCAGACGTTCGCATTTTCAGAACAGGGCTGCCCGAGGCGCACGTCACGAACCATCTGAGGTACGTTTCAAGTTTGAGGTGGCAAGACAAGCAAGCAGCCCCAGTCTCTGTGCCTCTGTGCGAGCAGTGCCATGGGCAGATGAGGCTCAGCAACAGCTTTCCAGGCTAGCTCTTTCTGGCTGCGAGCTATCTGCAGACATTCGCATTTTCTGAGCAGGGCTGCGTAGCCCCCTGCATGGACACCCAAAGATACGTTTGAATTTTGAGGTGGCAAGACAAGCAAGCAGCCCCAGTCTCTGTGCCTCTGTGCGAGCAGTGCCATGGGCAGATGAGGCTGAGCAACAGCTTTCCAGGCTAGCTATTTCTGGCTGCGAGCTATCCGCAGACGTTCGCATTTTCAGAGCAGGGCTGACAGAGTCGCCCAGCACGGACCTCCACATACAGTTTTGAATTTTGAGGTGGCAAGACAAGCAAGCAGTCACCAGTCTCTGTGCCTCTGTGCGAGCAGTGCCATGGGCAGATGAGGCTGAGCAACAGCTTTCCAGGCTAGCTCTTTCTGGCTGCGAGCAATCTGCAGACGTTCGCATTTTCAGAGCAGGGCCGTGTAGGCCCCCGCATGGACACCCAAAGATACGTTTGAAGTTTGAGGTTTCAAGACAAGCAAGCAGCCCCAGTCTCTGTGCCTCTGTGTGAGCAGTGCCATGGGCAGATGAGGCTGAGCAAAAGCTTTCCAGGCTAGCTCTTTCTGGCTTCGATCTATCTGCAGACGTTCGCATTTTCAGAGCAGGGCCGTGTAGGCCCCCGCATGGACACCCAAAGATACGTTTGAAGTTTGAGGTTTCAAGACAAGCAAGCAGCCCCAGTCTCTGTGCCTCTGTGTGAGCACTGGCATGGGCAGATGAGGCTGAGCAAAAGCTTTCCAGGCTAGCTCTTTCTGGCTTCGATCTATCTGCAGACGTTCGCATTTTAAGAGCAGGGCTGCCAGAGGCTCCCGTCACGAGCCCTCTGAGGTACGTTTGAAGTTTGAGGTGGCAAGACAAGCAAGCAGCCCCAGTCTCTGTGCCTCTGTGCGAGCAGTGATATTCGCAGATGAGGCTGAGCAACAGCTTTCCAGGCTAGCTCTTTCTGCCTGCGAGCTTTCTGCAGACGTTCGCATTTTCGGAGCAGGGCTGAGGGAGGCACCCTCCACGGAATCCCAAATTACGTTTGAATTTTGAGGTGGCAAGACAAGCAAGCACCCCAGTCTCTGTGCATCTGAGCGAGCAGTGCCATGGGCAGATGAGGCTGAGCAACAGCTTTCCAGGCTAGCTGTTTCTGGCTGCGAGCTATCTGCAGATGTTCTCATTTTTAGAACAGGGGTGCTAGAGGCCCCAGGCACGGACCACCTAAGCTACGTTTGAAGTTTGAGGGGGCAAGACAAGCAAGCAGCCCCAGTCTCTGTGCCTCTGTGCGAGCAGTGCCATGGGCAGATGAGGCTGAGCAACAGCTTTGCAGGCTAGCTCTTTCTGCTTGCGAGCTATCTGCAGACGTTCGCATTTTCAGAGCAGGGCTGACAGAGGCACCCTCCACGGAATCCCAATTTACGTTTGAATTTTTTGATTGCAAGACATTCAAGCAGCCCCAGTCTCTGTGCCTCTGTGCGAGCAGTGCCATGGGCAGATGAGGCTCAGCAACAGCTTTCCGGGGTAGCTCTTTCTGGCTGCCAGCTATCTGCAGACGTTCGCATTTACGGAGCAGGGCTGCGTAGGCCCCTGCATGGACACCCAAAGATACCTTTGAAGTTTGAGGTGGCAAGACAAGCAAGCAGCCCCAGTCTCTGTGCCTCTGTGCGAGCAGTGCCATGGGCAGACGAGTCTGAGCAACAGCTTTCCGGGCTAGCTGTTTCTGGATGCGAGCTATCTGCAGACGTTCGCATTTTCAGAGCAGGGGTGCTAGAGGCCCCAGGCACGGACCACCTAAGCTACGTTTGAAGTTTGAGGGGGCAAGACAAGCAAGCAGTCACCAGTCTCTGTGCCTCTGTGCAAGCAGTGCCATGGCCAGATGAGGCTGAGCAAAAGCTTTCCAGGCTAGCTCTTTCTGGCTGCGAGCTATCTGCAGACGTTCGCATTTTAAGAGCAGGGCTGCCAGAGGCTCCCGTCACGAGCCCTCTGAGGTACGTTTGAAGTTTGAGGTGGCAAGACAAGCAAGCAGCCCCAGTCTCTGTGCCTCTGTGCGAGCAGTGATATTCGCAGATGAGGCTGAGCAACAGCTTTCCAGGCTAGCTCTTTCTGGCTGCGAGCTATCTGCAGACGTTCGCATTTTCGGAGCAGGGCTGAGGGAGGCACCCTCCACGGAATCCCAATTTACATTTGAATTTTGAGGTGGCAAGACAAGCAAGCACCCCAGTCTCTGTGCATCTGAGCGAGCAGTGCCATGGGCAGATGAGGCTGAGCAACAGCTTTCCAGGCTAGCTGTTTCTGGCTGCGAGCTATCTGCAGACGTTCGCATTTTCAGAACAGGGCTGCCCGAGGCGCACGTCACGAACCATCTGAGGTACGTTTCAAGTTTGAGGTGGCAAGACAAGCAAGCAGCCCCAGTCTCTGTGCCTCTGTGCGAGCAGTGCCATGGGCAGATGAGGCTGAGCAACAGCTTTCCAGGCTAGCTCTTTCTGGCTGTGAGCTATCTGCAGACATTCGCATTTTCTGAGCAGGGCTGCGTAGCCCCCTGCATGGACACCCAAAGATACGTTTGAATTTTGAGGTGGCAAGACAAGCAAGCAGCCCCAGTCTCTGTGCCTCTGTGCGAGCAGTGCCATGGGCAGATGAGGCTGAGCAACAGCTTTCCAGGCTAGCTATTTCTGGCTGCGAGCTATCCGCAGACGTTCGCATTTTCAGAGCAGGGCTGACAGAGTCGCCCAGCACGGACCTCCACATACAGTTTTGAAGTTTGAGGTGGCAAGACAAGCAAGCAGTCACCAGTCTCTGTGCCTCTGTGCGAGCAGTGCCATGGGCAGATGAGGCTGAGCAACAGCTTTCCAGGCTAGCTCTTTCTGGCTGCGAGCAATCTGCAGACGTTCGCATTTTCAGAGCAGGGCCGTGTAGGCCCCCGCATGGACACCCAAAGATACGTTTGAAGTTTGAGGTTTCAAGACAAGCAAGCAGCCCCAGTCTCTGTGCCTCTGTGTGAGCAGTGCCATGGGCAGATGAGGCTGAGCAAAAGCTTTCCAGGCTAGCTCTTTCTGGCTTCGATCTATCTGCAGACGTTCGCATTTTCAGAGCAGGGCCGTGTAGGCCCCCGCATGGACACCCAAAGATACGTTTGAAGTTTGAGGTTTCAAGACAAGCAAGCAGCCCCAGTCTCTGTGCCTCTGTGTGAGCAGTGCCATGGGCAGATGAGGCTGAGCAAAAGCTTTCCAGGCTAGCTCTTTCTGGCTTCGATCTATCTGCAGACGTTCGCATTTTAAGAGCAGGGCTGCCAGAGGCTCCCGTCACGAGCCCTCTGAGGTACGTTTGAAGTTTGAGGTGGCAAGACAAGCAAGCAGCCCCAGTCTCTGTGCCTCTGTGCGAGCAGTGATATTCGCAGATGAGGCTGAGCAACAGCTTTCCAGGCTAGCTCTTTCTGCCTGCGAGCTTTCTGCAGACGTTCGCATTTTCGGAGCAGGGCTGAGGGAGGCACCCTCCACGGAATCCCAAATTACGTTTGAATTTTGAGGTGGCAAGACAAGCAAGCACCCCAGTCTCTGTGCATCTGAGCGAGCAGTGCCATGGGCAGATGAGGCTGAGCAACAGCTTTCCAGGCTAGCTCTTTCTGGCTGCGAGCTATCTGCAGACATTCGCATTTTCTGAGCAGGGCTGCGTAGCCCCCTGCATGGACACCCAAAGATACGTTTGAATTTTGAGGTGGCAAGACAAGCAAGCAGCCCCAGTCTCTGTGCCTCTGTGCGAGCAGTGCCATGGGCAGATGAGGCTGAGCAACAGCTTTCCAGGCTAGCTATTTCTGGCTGCGAGCTATCCGCAGACGTTCGCATTTTCAGAGCAGGGCTGACAGAGTCGCCCAGCACGGACCTCCACATACAGTTTTGAAGTTTGAGGTGGCAAGACAAGCAAGCAGTCACCAGTCTCTGTGCCTCTGTGCGAGCAGTGCCATGGGCAGATGAGGCTGAGCAACAGCTTTCCAGGCTAGCTCTTTCTGGCTGCGAGCAATCTGCAGACGTTCGCATTTTCAGAGCAGGGCCGTGTAGGCCCCCGCATGGACACCCAAAGATACGTTTGAAGTTTGAGGTTTCAAGACAAGCAAGCAGCCCCAGTCTCTGTGCCTCTGTGTGAGCAGTGCCATGGGCAGATGAGGCTGAGCAAAAGCTTTCCAGGCTAGCTCTTTCTGGCTTCGATCTATCTGCAGACGTTCGCATTTTAAGAGCAGGGCTGCCAGAGGCTCCCGTCACGAGCCCTCTGAGGTACGTTTGAAGTTTGAGGTGGCAAGACAAGCAAGCAGCCCCAGTCTCTGTGCCTCTGTGCGAGCAGTGATATTCGCAGATGAGGCTGAGCAACAGCTTTCCAGGCTAGCTCTTTCTGGCTGCGAGCTATCTGCAGACGTTCGCATTTTCGGAGCAGGGCTGAGGGAGGCACCCTCCACGGAATCCCAAATTACGTTTGAATTTTGAGGTGGCAAGACAAGCATGCACCCCAGTCTCTGTGCATCTGAGCGAGCAGTGCCATGGGCAGATGAGGCTGAGCAACAGCTTTCCAGGCTAGCTGTTTCTGGCTGCGAGCTATCTGCAGATGTTCGCATTTTTAGAACAGGGGTGCTAGAGGCCCCAGGCACGGACCACCTAAGCTACGTTTGAAGTTTGAGGGGGCAAGACAAGCAAGCAGCCCCAGTCTCTGTGCCTCTGTGCGAGCAGTGCCGTGGGCAGATGAGGCTGAGCAACAGCTTTCCAGGCTAGCTCTTTCCGGCTGCGAGCTATCTGCAGACGTTCGCATTTTCAGAGCAGGGCTGACAGAGGCACCCTCCACGGAATCCCAATTTACGTTTGAATTTTTTGATGGCAAGACATTCAAGCAGCCCCAGTCTCTGTGCCTCTGTGCGAGCAGAGCCTTGGGCAGATGAGGCTGAGCAACAGCTTTCCAGGCTAGCTATTTCTGGCTGCGAGCTATCTGCAGACGTTCGCATTTTCGGAGCAGGACTTCCGGAAGCTCCGTGCACGGACCCTTAAAGATACGTTTGAAGTTTGAGGTGGCAAGACAAGAAAGCAGCCCCAGTCTCTGTGCCTCTGTGCGAGCAGTGCCATGGGCAGATGAGGCTGAGCAACAGCTTTCCAGGCTAGCTCTTTCTGCTTGCGAGCTATCTGCAGACGTTCGCATTTTCAGAGCAGGGCTGACAGAGGCACCCTCCACGGAATCCCAATTTACGTTTGAATTTTTTGATTGCAAGACATTCAAGCAGCCCCAGTCTCTGTGCCTCTGTGCGAGCAGTGCCATGGGCAGATGAGGCTGAGCAACAGCTTTCCAGGCTAGCTCTTTCTGCCTGCGAGCTATCTGCAGACGTTCGCATTTTCAGAGCAGGGCTGCCGGAGGCACCCTCCACGGAATCCCAATTTACGTTTGAATTTTTTGATGGCAAGACAAGCAAGCAGCCCCAGTCTCTGTGCCTCTGTGCGAGCAGTGCCATGGGCAGACGAGTCTGAGCAACAGCTTTCCGGGCTAGCTGTTTCTGGATGCGAGCTATCTGCAGACGTTCGCATTTTCAGAGCAGGGGTGCTAGAGGCCCCAGGCACGGACCACCTAAGCTACGTTTGAAGTTTGAGGGGGCAAGACAAGCAAGCAGCCCCAGTCTCTGTGCCTCTGTGCGAGCAGTGCCTTGGGCAGATGAGGCTGAGCAACAGCTTTCCAGGCTAGCTCTTTCTGGCTGCGAGCTATCTACAGACGTTCGCATTTTCAGAGCAGGGCTGCCAGAGTCGCACGGCACGGACCTGCACATACAGTTTTGAAGTTTGAGGTGGCAAGACAAGCAAGCAATCACCAGTCTCTGTGCCTCTGTGCAAGCAGTGCCATGGCCAGATGAGGCTGAGCAAAAGCTTTCCAGGCTAGCTCTTTCTGGCTGCGAGCTATCTGCAGACGTTCGCATTTTAAGAGCAGGGCTGCCAGAGGCTCCCGTCACGAGCCCTCTGAGGTACGTTTGAAGTTTGAGGTGGCAAGACAAGCAAGCAGCCCCAGTCTCTGTGCCTCTGTGCGAGCAGTGATATTCGCAGATGAGGCTGAGCAACAGCTTTCCAGGCTAGCTCTTTCTGGCTGCGAGCTATCTGCAGACGTTCGCATTTTCGGAGCAGGGCTGAGGGAGGCACCCTCCACGGAATCCCAATTTACATTTGAATTTTGAGGTGGCAAGACAAGCAAGCACCCCAGTCTCTGTGCATCTGAGCGAGCAGTGCCATGGGCAGATGAGGCTGAGCAACAGCTTTCCAGGCTAGCTGTTTCTGGCTGCGAGCTATCTGCAGACGTTCGCATTTTCAGAACAGGGCTGCCCGAGGCGCACGTCACGAACCATCTGAGGTACGTTTCAAGTTTGAGGTGGCAAGACAAGCAAGCAGCCCCAGTCTCTGTGCCTCTGTGCGAGCAGTGCCATGGGCAGATGAGGCTGAGCAACAGCTTTCCAGGCTAGCTCTTTCTGGCTGTGAGCTATCTGCAGACATTCGCATTTTCTGAGCAGGGCTGCGTAGCCCCCTGCATGGACACCCAAAGATACATTTGAATTTTGAGGTGGCAAGACAAGCAAGCAGCCCCAGTCTCTGTGCCTCTGTGCGAGCAGTGCCATGGGCAGATGAGGCTGAGCAACAGCTTTCCAGGCTAGCTATTTCTGGCTGCGAGCTATCCGCAGACGTTCGCATTTTCAGAGCAGGGCTGACAGAGTCGCCCAGCACGGACCTCCACATACAGTTTTGAAGTTTGAGGTGGCAAGACAAGCAAGCAGTCACCAGTCTCTGTGCCTCTGTGCGAGCAGTGCCATGGGCAGATGAGGCTGAGCAACAGCTTTCCAGGCTAGCTCTTTCTGGCTGCGAGCAATCTGCAGACGTTCGCATTTTCAGAGCAGGGCCGTGTAGGCCCCCGCATGGACACCCAAAGATACGTTTGAAGTTTGAGGTTTCAAGACAAGCAAGCAGCCCCAGTCTCTGTGCCTCTGTGTGAGCAGTGCCATGGGCAGATGAGGCTGAGCAAAAGCTTTCCAGGCTAGCTCTTTCTGGCTTCGATCTATCTGCAGACGTTCGCATTTTCAGAGCAGGGCCGTGTAGGCCCCCGCATGGACACCCAAAGATACGTTTGAAGTTTGAGGTTTCAAGACAAGCAAGCAGCCCCAGTCTCTGTGCCTCTGTGTGAGCAGTGCCATGGGCAGATGAGGCTGAGCAAAAGCTTTCCAGGCTAGCTCTTTCTGGCTTCGATCTATCTGCAGACGTTCGCATTTTAAGAGCAGGGCTGCCAGAGGCTCCCGTCACGAGCCCTCTGAGGTACGTTTGAAGTTTGAGGTGGCAAGACAAGCAAGCAGCCCCAGTCTCTGTGCCTCTGTGCGAGCAGTGATATTCGCAGATGAGGCTGAGCAACAGCTTTCCAGGCTAGCTCTTTCTGCCTGCGAGCTTTCTGCAGACGTTCGCATTTTCGGAGCAGGGCTGAGGGAGGCACCCTCCACGGAATCCCAAATTACGTTTGAATTTTGAGGTGGCAAGACAAGCAAGCACCCCAGTCTCTGTGCATCTGAGCGAGCAGTGCCATGGGCAGATGAGGCTGAGCAACAGCTTTCCAGGCTAGCTCTTTCTGGCTGCGAGCTATCTGCAGACATTCGCATTTTCTGAGCAGGGCTGCGTAGCCCCCTGCATGGACACCCAAAGATACGTTTGAATTTTGAGGTGGCAAGACAAGCAAGCAGCCCCAGTCTCTGTGCCTCTGTGCGAGCAGTGCCATGGGCAGATGAGGCTGAGCAACAGCTTTCCAGGCTAGCTATTTCTGGCTGCGAGCTATCCGCAGACGTTCGCATTTTCAGAGCAGGGCTGACAGAGTCGCCCAACACGGACCTCCACATACAGTTTTGAAGTTTGAGGTGGCAAGACAAGCAAGCAGTCACCAGTCTCTGTGCCTCTGTGCGAGCAGTGCCATGGGCAGATGAGGCTGAGCAACAGCTTTCCAGGCTAGCTCTTTCTGGCTGCGAGCAATCTGCAGACGTTCGCATTTTCAGAGCAGGGCCGTGTAGGCCCCCGCATGGACACCCAAAGTTACGTTTGAAGTTTGAGGTTTCAAGACAAGCAAGCAGCCCCAGTCTCTGTGCCTCTGTGTGAGCAGTGCCATGGGCAGATGAGGCTGAGCAAAAGCTTTCCAGGCTAGCTCTTTCTGGCTTCGATCTATCTGCAGACGTTCGCATTTTAAGAGCAGGGCTGCCAGAGGCTCCCGTCACGAGCCCTCTGAGGTACGTTTGAAGTTTGAGGTGGCAAGACAAGCAAGCAGCCCCAGTCTCTGTGCCTCTGTGCGAGCAGTGATATTCGCAGATGAGGCTGAGCAACAGCTTTCCAGGCTAGCTCTTTCTGCCTGCGAGCTATCTGCAGACGTTCGCATTTTCGGAGCAGGGCTGAGGGAGGCACCCTCCACGGAATCCCAAATTACGTTTGAATTTTGAGGTGGCAAGACAAGCATGCACCCCAGTCTCTGTGCATCTGAGCGAGCAGTGCCATGGGCAGATGAGGCTGAGCAACAGCTTTCCAGGCTAGCTGTTTCTGGCTGCGAGCTATCTGCAGATGTTCGCATTTTTAGAACAGGGGTGCTAGAGGCCCCAGGCACGGACCACCTAAGCTACGTTTGAAGTTTGAGGGGGCAAGACAAGCAAGCAGCCCCAGTCTCTGTGCCTCTGTGCGAGCAGTGCCGTGGGCAGATGAGGCTGAGCAACAGCTTTCCAGGCTAGCTCTTTCCGGCTGCGAGCTATCTGCAGACGTTCGCATTTTCAGAGCAGGGCTGACAGAGGCACCCTCCACGGAATCCCAATTTACGTTTGAATTTTTTGATGGCAAGACATTCAAGCAGCCCCAGTCTCTGTGCCTCTGTGCGAGCAGAGCCTTGGGCAGATGAGGCTGAGCAACAGCTTTCCAGGCTAGCTATTTCTGGCTGCGAGCTATCTGCAGACGTTCGCATTTTCGGAGCAGGACTTCCGGAAGCTCCGTGCACGGACCCTTAAAGATACGTTTGAAGTTTGAGGTGGCAAGACAAGAAAGCAGCCCCAGTCTCTGTGCCTCTGTGCGAGCAGTGCCATGGGCAGATGAGGCTGAGCAACAGCTTTCCAGGCTAGCTCTTTCTGCTTGCGAGCTATCTGCAGACGTTCGCATTTTCAGAGCAGGGCTGACAGAGGCACCCTCCACGGAATCCCAATTTACGTTTGAATTTTTTGATTGCAAGACATTCAAGCAGCCCCAGTCTCTGTGCCTCTGTGCGAGCAGTGCCATGGGCAGATGAGGCTGAGCAACAGCTTTCCAGGCTAGCTCTTTCTGCCTGCGAGCTATCTGCAGACGTTCGCATTTTCAGAGCAGGGCTGCCGGAGGCACCCTCCACGGAATCCCAATTTACGTTTGAATTTTTTGATGGCAAGACAAGCAAGCAGCCCCAGTCTCTGTGCCTCTGTGCGAGCAGTGCCATGGGCAGACGAGTCTGAGCAACAGCTTTCCGGGCTAGCTGTTTCTGGATGCGAGCTATCTGCAGACGTTCGCATTTTCAGAGCAGGGGTGCTAGAGGCCCCAGGCACGGACCACCTAAGCTACGTTTGAAGTTTGAGGGGGCAAGACAAGCAAGCAGCCCCAGTCTCTGTGCCTCTGTGCGAGCAGTGCCTTGGGCAGATGAGGCTGAGCAACAGCTTTCCAGGCTAGCTCTTTCTGGCTGCGAGCTATCTACAGACGTTCGCATTTTCAGAGCAGGGCTGCCAGAGTCGCACGGCACGGACCTGCACATACAGTTTTGAAGTTTGAGGTGGCAAGACAAGCAAGCAGTCACCAGTCTCTGTGCCTCTGTGCAAGCAGTGCCATGGCCAGATGAGGCTGAGCAAAAGCTTTCCAGGCTAGCTCTTTCTGGCTGCGAGCAATCTGCAGACGTTCGCATTTTAAGAGCAGGGCTGCCAGAGGCTCCCGTCACGAGCCCTCTGAGGTACGTTTGAAGTTTGAGGTGGCAAGACAAGCAAGCAGCCCCAGTCTCTGTGCCTCTGTGCGAGCAGTGATATTCGCAGATGAGGCTGAGCAACAGCTTTCCAGGCTAGCTCTTTCTGGCTGCGAGCTATCTGCAGACGTTCGCATTTTCGGAGCAGGGCTGAGGGAGGCACCCTCCACGGAATCCCAAATTACGTTTGAATTTTGAGGTGGCAAGACAAGCAAGCACCCCAGTCTCTGTGCATCTGTTCGAGCAGTGCCATGGGCAGATGAGGCTGAGCAACAGCTTTCCAGGCTAGCTGTTTCTGGCTGCGAGCTATCTGCAGACGTTCGCATTTTCAGAGCAGGGCTGACAGAGGCACCCTCCACGGAATCCCAATTTACGTTTGAATTTTTTGATGGCAAGACATTCAAGCAGCCCCAGTCTCTGTGCCTCTGTGCGAGCAGTGCCTTGGGCAGATGAGGCTGAGCAACAGCTTTCCAGGCTAGCTCTTTCTGCCTGCGAGCTATCTGCAGACGTTCGCATTTTCAGAGCAGGGGTGCTAGAGGCCCCATGCACGGACCACCGAAGCTACGTTTGAAGTTTGATGTGGCAAGACAAGCAAGCAGCCCCAGTCTCTGTGCCTCTGTGCGAGCAGTGCCATGGGCAGATGAGGCTGAGCAGCAGCTTTCCAGGCTAGCTCTTTCTGGCTGCGAGCTATCTGCAGACGTTCGCATTTTCAGAACAGGGCTGCCCGAGGCGCACGTCACGAACCATCTGAGGTACGTTTCAAGTTTGAGGTGGCAAGACAAGCAAGCAGCCCCAGTCTCTGTGCCTCTGTGCGAGCAGTGCCATGGGCAGATGAGGCTCAGCAACAGCTTTCCAGGCTAGCTCTTTCTGGCTGCGAGCTATCTGCAGACATTCGCATTTTCTGAGCAGGGCTGCGTAGCCCCCTGCATGGACACC
This sequence comes from Opisthocomus hoazin, assembly GCF_030867145.1. Lineage (NCBI taxonomy): Eukaryota > Metazoa > Chordata > Aves > Opisthocomiformes > Opisthocomidae > Opisthocomus > Opisthocomus hoazin. The sequence continues at coordinate 4,691,323 of NC_134426.1, read as the reverse complement.
CAAAGATACGTTTGAATTTTGAGGTGGCAAGACAAGCAAGCAGCCCCAGTCTCTGTGCCTCTGTGCGAGCAGTGCCATGGGCAGATGAGGCTGAGCAACAGCTTTCCAGGCTAGCTATTTCTGGCTGCGAGCTATCCGCAGACGTTCGCATTTTCAGAGCAGGGCTGACAGAGTCGCCCAGCACGGACCTCCACATACAGTTTTGAAGTTTGAGGTGGCAAGACAAGCAAGCAGTCACCAGTCTCTGTGCCTCTGTGCGAGCAGTGCCATGGGCAGATGAGGCTGAGCAACAGCTTTCCAGGCTAGCTCTTTCTGGCTGCGAGCAATCTGCAGACGTTCGCATTTTCAGAGCAGGGCCGTGTAGGCCCCCGCATGGACACCCAAAGATACGTTTGAAGTTTGAGGTTTCAAGACAAGCAAGCAGCCCCAGTCTCTGTGCCTCTGTGTGAGCAGTGCCATGGGCAGATGAGGCTGAGCAAAAGCTTTCCAGGCTAGCTCTTTCTGGCTTCGATCTATCTGCAGACGTTCGCATTTTCAGAGCAGGGCCGTGTAGGCCCCCGCATGGACACCCAAAGATACGTTTGAAGTTTGAGGTTTCAAGACAAGCAAGCAGCCCCAGTCTCTGTGCCTCTGTGTGAGCAGTGCCATGGGCAGATGAGGCTGAGCAAAAGCTTTCCAGGCTAGCTCTTTCTGGCTTCGATCTATCTGCAGACGTTCGCATTTTAAGAGCAGGGCTGCCAGAGGCTCCCGTCACGAGCCCTCTGAGGTACGTTTGAAGTTTGAGGTGGCAAGACAAGCAAGCAGCCCCAGTCTCTGTGCCTCTGTGCGAGCAGTGATATTCGCAGATGAGGCTGAGCAACAGCTTTCCAGGCTAGCTCTTTCTGCCTGCGAGCTTTCTGCAGACGTTCGCATTTTCGGAGCAGGACTTCCGGAAGCTCCGTGCACGGACCCTTAAAGATACGTTTGAAGTTTGAGGTGGCAAGACAAGAAAGCAGCCCCAGTCTCTGTGCCTCTGTGCGAGCAGTGCCATGGGCAGATGAGGCTGAGCAACAGCTTTCCAGGCTAGCTCTTTCTGCTTGCGAGCTATCTGCAGACGTTCGCATTTTCAGAGCAGGGCTGACAGAGGCACCCTTCACGGAATCCCAATTTACGTTTGAATTTTTTGATTGCAAGACATTCAAGCAGCCCCAGTCTCTGTGCCTCTGTGCGAGCAGTGCCATGGGCAGATGAGGCTGAGCAACAGCTTTCCAGGCTAGCTCTTTCTGCCTGCGAGCTATCTGCAGACGTTCGCATTTTCAGAGCAGGGCTGACAGAGGAACCCTCCACGGAATCCCAATTTACGTTTGAATTTTTTGATGGCAAGACATTCAAGCAGCCCCAGTCTCTGTGCCTCTGTGCGAGCAGTTCCATGGGCAGATGAGGCTGAGCAACAGCTTTCCAGGCTAGCACTTTCTGCCTGCGAGCTATCTGCAGACGTTCGCATTTTCAGAGCAGGGGTGCTAGAGGCCCCATGCACGTACCACCGAAGCTACGTTTGAAGTTTGATGTGGCAAGACAAGCAAGTAGCCCCAGTCTCTGTGCCTCTGTGCGAGCAGTGCCATGGCAGATGAGGCTGAGCAACAGCTTTCCAAGCTCGTTCTTTCTGGCTGCGAGCTATCTGCAGACGTGCGCATGTTCGGAGCAGGAGTGCTGAATGTGCCCGGCAAGGACCCCTAAAGACACTTTTGAAATATGGGGGGGCAAAACAAGCAAGCAGTCCCAGTCTCTGTGCCTCTGTGCGAGCAGTGCCATGGGCAGATGAGGCTGAGCAATAGCTTTCCAGGCTAGCTCTTTCTGGCTGCGAGCTATCTGCAGACGTTCGCATTTTCGGAGCAGGGCTGCCTGGAGCTTCCGCCACGGTCCACCTAAGATACTTTTGAAGTTTTAGGTGGCGGTACAAGCAAGCAGCCCCAGTCTCTGTGCCTCTGTGCGAGCAGTGCCATGGGCAGATGAGGCTGAGCAACAGCTTTCCAGGCTAGCTCTTTCTGGCTGCCAGCTATCTGCAGACGTTCGCATTTTCAGAGCAGGGCTGCCAGAGTCGCCCGGCACGGACCTCCACATACAGTTTTGAAGTTTGAGGTGGCAATACAAGCAAGCAGTCACCAGTCTCTGTGCCTCTGTGCAAGCAGTGCCATGGAAAGATGAGGCTGAGCAACAGCTTTCCAGGCTAGCTCTTTCTGCCTGCGAGCTATCTGCAGACATTCGCATTTTCAGAGCAGGGCTGCGTAGGCCCCTGCATGGACACCCAAAGATACGTTTGAAGTTTGCGGGGCCAAGACAAGCAAGCAGCCCCAGTCTCTGTGCCTCTGTGCGAGCAGTGCCATGGGCAGATGAGGCTGAGCAACAGCTTTCCAGGCTAGCTCTTTCTGCCTGCGAGCTATCTGCAGACGTTCGCATTTTCAGAACAGGGCTGCCAGAGGCTCCCGTCACGAGCCCTCTGAGGTACGTTTGAAGTTTGAGGTGGCAAGACAAGCAAGCAGCCCCAGTCTCTGTGCCTCTGTGCGAGCAGTGATATTCGCAGATGAGGCTGAGCAACAGCTTTCCAGGCTAGCTCTTTCTGCCTGCGAGCTGTCTGCAGACGTTCGCATTTTCGGAGCAGGACTGAGGGAGGCACCCTCCACGGAATCCCAAATTACGTTTGAATTTTGAGGTGGCAAGACAAGCAAGCACCCCACTCTCTGTGCATCTGAGCAAGCAGTGCCATGGGCAGATGAGGCTGAGCAACAGCTTTCCAGGCTAGCTCTTTCTGCCTGCGAGCTATCTGCAGACATTCGCATTTTCAGAGCAGGGCCGTGTAGGCCCCCGCATGGACACCCAAAGATACGTTTGAAGTTTGAGGTTTCAAGACAAGCAAGCAGCCCCAGTCTCTGTGCCTCTGTGTGAGCAGTGCCATGGGCAGATGAGGCTGAGCAACAGCTTTCCAGGCTAGCTCTTTCTGCTTGCGTTCTATCTGCAGACGTTCGCATTTTCGGAGCAGTGCTGCCGGAAGCTTACGGCACGGTCCACCTAAGATACTTTTGAAGTTTTAGGTGGCAGTACAAGCAAGCAGCCCCAGTCTCTGTGCCTCTGTGCGAGCAGTGCCATGGGCAGATGAGGCTGAGCAACAGCTTTCCAGGCTAGCTCTTTCTGCCTGCGAGCTATCTGCAGACGTTCGCATTTTCAGAGCAGGGCTGCGTAGGCCCCCGCATGGACACCCAAAGATACGTTTGGAGTTTGAGGGGGCAAAACAAGCAAGCAGCCCCAGTCTCTGTGCCTCTGTGCGAGCAGTGCCATGGGCAGATGAGGCTGAGCAGCAGCTTTCCAGGCTAGCTCTTTCTGGCTGCGAGCTATCTGCAGACGTTCGCATTTTCAGAGCAGGGCTGACAGAGTCGCCCGGCACGGACTTCCACCTACAGTTTTGAAGTTTGAGGTGGCAAGACAAGCAAGCAGTCACCAGTCTCTGTGCCTCTGTGCAAGCAGTGCCATGGCCAGATGAGGCTGAGCAACAGCTTTCCAGGCTAGCTCTTTCTGCCTGCGAGCTATGTGCAGACATTCGCATTTTCAAAGCAGGGCTGCGTAGGCCCCTGCATGGACACCCAAAGATACGTTTGAAGTTTGAGGTGGCAAGACAAGCAAGCAGCCCCAGTCTCTGTGCCTCTGTGCGAGCAGTGCCATGGGCAGATGAGGCTGAGCAACAGCTTTCCAGGCTAGCTCTTTCTGGCTGCGAGCTATCTGCAGACGTTCTCATTTTCGGAGCAGGGCTGAGGGAGGCACCCTCCACGGAATCCCAATTTACGTTTGAATTTTGAGGTGGCAAGACAAGTAAGCACCCCAGTCTCTGTGCATCTGAGCGAGCAGTGCCATGGGCAGATGAGGCTGAGCAACAGCTTTCCAGGCTAGCTGTTTCAGGCTGCGAGCTATCTGCAGATGTTCGCATTTTTAGAACAGGGGTGCTAGAGGCCCCAGGCACGGACCACCTAAGCTACGTTTGAAGGTTGAGGGGGCAAGACAAGCAAACAGCCCCAGTCTCTGTGCCTCTGTGTGAGCAGTGCCGTGGGCAGATGAGGCTGAGCAACAGCTTTCCAGGCTAGCTCTTTCTGCTTACGAGCTATCTGCAGACGTTCGCATTTTCAGAGCAGGGGTGCTAGAGGCCCCATGCACGGACCACCGAAGCTACGTTTGAAGTTTGAGGGGGAAAACAAGCAAGTAGCCCCAGTCTCTCTGCCTCTGTGCGAGCAGTGCCATGGCAGATGAGGCTGAGCAACAGCTTTCCAAGCTCGTTCTTTCTGGCTGCGAGCTATCTGCAGACGTGCGCATGGTCGGAGCAGGAGTGCTGCATGTGCCCGGCAAGGACACCTAAAGACACTTTTGAAATATGGGGGGGCAAGACAAGCAAGCAGCCCCAGTCTCTGTGCCTCTGTGCGAGCAGTGCCATGGGCAGATGAGGCTGACCAACAGCTTTCCAGGCTAGCTCTTTCTGGCTGCGAGCTATCTGCAGACGTTCGCATTTTCGGAGCAGGGCTGCCGGAAGCTTCCGCCACGGTCCACCTAAGATACTTTTGAAGTTTTAGGTGGCAGTACAAGCAAGCAGCCCCAGTCTCTGTGCCTCTGTGCGAGCAGTTCCATGGGCAGATGAGGCTGAGCAACAGCTTTCCAGGCTAGATTTTTCTGGCTGCGAGCTATCTGCAGACGTTCGCATTTACGGAGCAGGGCTGCGTAGGCCCCTGCATGGACACCCAAAGATACCTTTGAAGTTTGAGGGTGCAAGACAAGCAAGCAGCCCCAGTCTCTGTGCCTCTGTGCGAGCAGTGCCATGGGCAGATGAGGCTGAGCAACAGCTTTCCAGGCTAGCCTCTTCTGGCTGCCAGCTATCTGCAGACGTTCACATTTTCGGAGCAGGGCTGCCGGAGGCACCCTCCACGGAATCCCACTTTACGTTTGAATTTTGAGGTGGCAAGACAAGCAAGCAGCCCCAGTCTCTGTGCCTCTGTGCGAGCAGTGCCATGGGCAGACGAGTCTGAGCAACAGCTTTCCAGGCTAGCTGTTTCTGGATGCGAGCTATCTGCAGACGTTCGCATTTTCAGAGCAGGGGTGCTAGAGGCCCCAGGCACGGACCACCTAAGCTACGTTTGAAGGTTGAGGGGGCAAGACAAGCAAGCAGCCCCAGTCTCTGTGCCTCTGTGCGAGCAGTGCCTTGGGCAGATGAGGCTGAGCAACAGCTTTCCAGGCTAGCTCTTTCTGGCTGCGAGCTATCTGCAGACGTTCGCATTTTCAGAGCAGGGCTGCCAGAGTCGCACGGCACGGACCTGCACATACAGTTTTGAAGTTTGAGGTGGCAAGACAAGCAAGCAGTCACCAGTCTCTGTGCCTCTGTGCAAGCAGTGCCATGGGCAGATGAGGCTGAGCAAAAGCTTTCCAGGCTAGCTCTTTCTGGCTGCGATCTATCTGCAGACATTCGCATTTTAAGAGCAGGGCTGCCAGAGGCTCCCGTCACGAGCCCTCTGAGGTACGTTTGAAGTTTGAGGTGGCAAGACAAGCAAGCAGCCCCAGTCTCTGTGCCTCTGTGCGAGCAGTGATATTCGCAGATGAGGCTGAGCAACAGCTTTCCAGGCTAGCTCTTTCTGCCTGCGAGCTATCTGCAGACGTTCGCATTTTTGGAGCAGGGCTGAGGGAGGCACCCTCCACGGAATCCCAAATTACGTTTGAATTTTGAGGTGGCAAGACAAGCAAGCACCCCAGTCTCTGTGCATCTGAGCGAGCAGTGCCATGGGCAGATGAGGCTGAGCAACAGCTTTCCAGGCTAGCTGTTTCTGGCTGCGAGCTATCTGCAGATGTTCTCATTTTTAGAACAGGGGTGCTAGAGGCGCCAGGCACGGACCACCTAAGCTACGTTTGAAGTTTGAGGGGGCAAGACAAGCAAGCACCCCAGTCTCTGTGCATCTGAGCGAGCAGTGCCATGGGCAGATGAGGCTGAGCAACAGCTTTCCAGGCTAGCTCTTTCTGCCTGCGAGCTATCTGCAGACGTTCGCATTTTCAGAGCAGGGCTGACAGAGGCACCCTCCACGGAATCCCAATTTACGTTTGAATTTTTTGATTGCAAGACATTCAAGCAGCCCCAGTCTCTGTGCCTCTGTGCGAGCAGTGCCATGGGCAGATGAGGCTGAGCAACAGCTTTCCAGGCTAGCTCTTTCTGCCTGCGAGCTATCTGCAGACGTTTGCATTTTCAGAGCAGGGGTGCTAGAGGCCCCATGCACGGACCACCGAAGCTACGTTTGAAGTTTGATGTGGCAAGACAAGCAAGTAGCCCCAGTCTCTGTGCCTCTGTGCGAGTAGTGCCATGGCAGATGAGGCTGAGCAACAGCTTTCCAAGCTCGTTCTTTCTGGCTGCGAGCTATCTGCAGACGTGCGCATGTTCGGAGCAGGAGTGCTGAATGTGCCCGGCAACGACCCCTAAAGACACTTTTGAAATATGGGGGGGCAAGACAAGCAAGCAGTCCCAGTCTCTGTGCCTCTGTGCGAGCAGTGCCATGGGCAGATGAGGCTGAGCAATAGCTTTCCAGGCTAGCTCTTTCTGGCTGCGAGCTATCTGCAGACGTTCGCATTTTCAGAGCAGGGCTGCGTAGGCCCCCGCATGGACACCGAAAGTTACTTTTGGAATTTGAGGGGGCAAAACAAGCAAGCAGCCCCAGTCTCTGTGCCTCTGTGCGAGCAGTGCCATGGGCAGATGAGGCTGAGCAACAGCTTTCCAGGCTAGCTCTTTCTGGCTGCGAGCTATCTGCAGACGTTCGCATTTTCAGAGCAGGGCTGCCAGAGTCGCCCGGCACGGACCTCCACATACAGTTTTGAAGTTTGAGGTGGCAATACAAGCAAGCAGTCACCAGTCTCTGTGCCTCTGTGCGAGCAGTGCCATGGCCAGATGAGGCTGAGCAACAGCTTTCCAGGCTAGCTCTTTCTGTCTGCGAGCTATCTGCAGACATTCGCATTTTCAGAGCAGGGCTGCGTAGGCCCCTGCATGGACACCCAAAGATACGTTTGAAGTTTGCGGGGCCAAGACAAGCAAGCAGCCCCAGTCTCTGTGCCTCTGTGCGATCAGTGCCATGGGCAGATGAGGCTGAGCAACAGCTTTCCAGGCTAGCTCTTTCTGGCTGCGATCTATCTGCAGACGTTCGCATTTTCAGAACAGGGCTTCCCGAGGCGCACGTCACGAACCATCTGAGGTACGTTTCAAGTTTGAGGTGGCAAGACAAGCAAGCAGCCCCAGTCTCTGTGCCTCTGTGCGAGCAGTGCCATGGGCAGATGAGGCTCAGCAACAGCTTTCCAGGCTAGCTCTTTCTGGCTGCGAGCTATCTGCAGACATTCGCATTTTTTTGAGCAGGGCTGCGTAGGCCCCTGCATGGACACCCAAAGATACATTTGAAGTTTGAGGGGGCAAGACAAGCAAGCAGCCCCAGTCTCTGTGCCTCTGTGTGAGCAGTGCCATGGCAGATGAGGCTGAGCAACAGCTTTCCAAGCTCGCTCTTTCTGGCTGCGAGCTATCTGCAGACGTTCGCATGTTCGGAGCAGGAGTGCTGAATGTGCCCGGCACGGACCACTAAAGACACTTTTGAAATTTTGGGGGGCAAGACAAGCAAGCAGCCCCAGTCTCTGTGCCTCTGTGTGAGCAGTGCCATGGGCAGATGAGGCTGAGCAACAGCTTTCCAGGCTAGCTATTTCTGGCTGCGAGCTATCCGCAGACGTTCGCATTTTCAGAGCAGGGCTGACAGAGTCGCCCAGCACGGGCCTCCACATACAGTTTTGAAGTTCGAGGTGGCAAGACAAGCAAGCAGTCACCAGTCTCTGTGCCTCTGTGCGAGCAGTGCCATGGGCAGATGAGGCTGAGCAACAGCTTTCCAGGCTAGCTCTTTCTGGCTGCGAGCAATCTGCAGACTTTCGCATTTTCAGAGCAGGGCCGTGTAGGCCCCCGCATGGACACCCAAAGATACGTTTGAAGTTTGAGGTTTCAAGACAAGCAAGCACCCCCAGTCTCTGTGCCTCTGTGTGAGCAGTGCCATGGGCAGATGAGGCTGAGCAACAGCTTTCCAGGCTAGCTCTTTCTGCTTGCGATCTATCTGCAGACGTTCGCATTTTCGGAGCAGTGCTGCCGGAAGCTTACGGCACGGTCCACCTAAGATACTTTTGAAGTTTTAGGTGGCAGTACAAGCAAGCAGCCCCAGTCTCTGTGCCTCTGTGCGAGCAGTGCCATGGGCAGATGAGGCTGAGCAACAGCTTTCCAGGCTAGCTCTTTCTGCCTGCGAGCTATCTGCAGACGTTCGCATTTTCAGAGCAGGGCTGCGTAGGCCCCTACATGAACACCCAAAGATACCTTTGAAGTTTGAGGGGGCAAGACAAGCAAGCAGCCCCAGTCTCTGTGCCTCTGTGCGAGCAGTGCCATGCGCAGATGAGGCTGAGCAACAGCTTTCCAGGCTAGCTCTTTCTGGCTACGAGCTATCTGCAGACGTTCGCATTTTCAGAGCAGGGCTGCCAGAGGCGCACGTCACGAAACATCTGAGGTACCTTTCAAGTATGAGGTGGCAAGACAAGCAAGCAGCCCCAGTCTCTGTGCCTCTGTGCGAGCAGTGATATTTGCAGATGAGGCTGAGCAACAGCTTTCCAGGCTAGCTCTTTCTGGCTGCGAGCTATCTGCAGACGTTCGCATTTTCGGAGCAGGGCTGCCAGAGTCGTACGGCACGGTCCACCTAATATACGTTTGAATTTTGAGGGGGCAAGAAAAGCAAGCAGCCCCAGTCTCTGTGCCTCTGTTCGAGCAGTGCAATGGGCGGATGAGGCTGAGCAACAGCTTTCCAGGCTAGCTCTTTCTGGCTGCGAGCTATCTGCAGACGTTCGCATTTTCGGAGCAGGACTGCTGAATGTGAACGGCACGGACCCCTAAAAATACGTTTGAAGTTTGAGGGGGCAGGACAAGCAAGCAGCCCCTGTCTCTGTGCCTCTGTGTGAGCAGTGCCATGGGCAGATGAGGCTGAGCAACAGCTTTCCGGGTAGCTCTTTCTGCCTGCGATCTATCTGCAGACGTTCGCATTTCCAGATCAGAGCTGCCGGAAGCCCCTCTGCACGGACCCCAAAAGTTACATTTGAAGTTTGAGGTGGCAAGACAAGCAAGCAGTCACCAGTCTCTGTGCCTCTGTGCAAGCAGTGCCATGGGCAGATGAGGCTGAGCAACAGCTTTCCAGGCTAGCTCTTTCTGCCTGCGAGCTATCTGCAGACATTCGCATTTTCTGAGCAGGGTTGTGTAGGCCCCTGCATGGACACGCAAAGATACGTTTGAAGTTTGCGGGGCCAAGACAAGCAAGCAGCCCCAGTCTCTTTGCCTCTGTGCGAGCAGTGCCATGGGCAGATGAGGCTGAGCAACAGCTTTCCAGGCTAGCTCTTTCTGGCTGCGAGCTATCTGCAGACGTTCGCATTTTCGGAGCAGGGCTGCCGGAGGCACCCTCCACGGAATCCCAAATTACGTTTGAATTTTGAGGTGGCAAGACAAGCAAGCACCCCAGTCTCTGTGCCTCTGTGCGAGCAGTGCCATGGGCAGATGAGGCTGAGCAACAGCTTTCCAGGCTAGCTGTTTCTGGCTGCGAGCTATCTGCAGATGTTCGCATTTTCAGAGCACGGGTGCTAGAGGCCCCAGGCACGGACCACCTAAACTACGTTTGAAGTTTGAGGGGGTAAGACAAGCAAGCAGCCCCAGTCTCTGTGCCTCTGTGCGAGCAGTGCCGTGGGCAGATGAGGCTGAGCAACAGCTTTCCAGGCTAGCTCTTTCTGGATGCGAGCTATCTACAGACATTCGCATTTTCAGAGCAGGGCTGACAGAGTCGCCCGGCACGGACCTCCACATACAGTTTTGAAGTTTGAGGTGGCAAGACAAGCAAGCAGTCACCAGTCTCTGTGCCTCTGTGCAAGCAGTGCCATGGCCAGATGAGGCTGAGCAACAGCTTTCCAGGCTAGCTCTTTCTGCGTGCGAGCTATCTGCAGACGTTCGCATTTTCAGAGCAGGGCTGCGTAGGCCCCTGAATGGACACCCAAAACTACGTTTGAAGTGTGAGGGAGCAAGACAAGCAAGCAGCCCCAGTCTCTGTGCCTCTGTGCGAGCAGTGCCATGGCCAGATGAGGCTGAGCAACAGCTTTCCAGGCTAGCCCTTTCTGGCTGCGAGCTATCTGCAGACGTTCGCATTTTCGGAGCAGGGCTGCCGGAATCTTTCGGCACGGTCCACCTAAGATACTTTTGAAGTTTTAGGTGGCAGTACAAGCAAGCAGCCCCAGTCTCTGTGCCTCTGTGCGAGCAGTTCCATGGGCAGATGAGGCTGAGCAACAGCTTTCCAGGCTAGCTCTTTCTGGCTGCGAGCTATCTGCAGACGTTCGCATCTTCAGAGCAGGGCTGCCAGAGTCGTACGGCACGGTCCACCTAATATACGTTTGAATTTTGAGGGGGCAAGAAAAGCAAGCAGCCCCAGTCTCTGTGCCTCTGTTCGAGCAGTGCCATGGGCGGATGAGGCTGAGCAACAGCTTTCCAGGCTAGCTATTTCTGGCTGCGAGCTATCTGCAGACGTTCGCATTTTCGGAGCAGGACTGCTGAATGTGAACGGCACGGACCCCTAAAAATACGTTTGAAGTTTGAGGGGGCAGGACAAGCAGGCAGCCCCAGTCTCTGTGCCTCTGTGTGAGCAGTGCCATGGGCAGATGAGGCTGAGCAACAGCTTTCCGGGTAGCTCTTTCTGCTTGCGAGCTATCTGCAGACGTTCGCATTTCCAGATCAGAGCTGCCGGAATCCCCTCTGCACGGACCCCAAAAGTTACATTTGAAGTTTGAGGGGCAAGACAAGCAAGCAGCCCCAGTCTCTGTGCCTCTGTGCGAGCAGTGCCATAGGCAGATGAGGCTGAGCAATAGCTTTCCAGGCTAGCTCTTTCTGCTTGCGAGCTATCTGCAGACATTCAAATTTTCAGAGCAGAGCTGCCAGAGGCGCCCGGCACGGACCTCCACATACAGTTTTGAAGTTTGATGTGGCAAGACAAGCAAGCAGTCACCAGTCTCTGTGCCTCTGTGCAAGCAGTGCCATGGGCAGATGAGGCTGAGCAACAGCTATCCAGGGTAGCTCTTTCTGGCTGCGAGCTATCTGCAGACGTTCGCATTTACGGAGCAGGGCTGCGTAGGCCCCTGCATGGACACCCAAAGATACGTTTGAAGTTTGAGGTGGCAAGACAAGCAAGCAGCCCCAGTCTCTGTGCCTCTGTGCGAGCAGTGCCATGGGCAGATGAGGCTGAGCAAGAGCTTTCCAGGCTAGCTCTTTCTGGCTGCGAGCTATCTGCAGACGTTCGCATTTTCAGAGCAGGGCTGCCAGAGGCGCACGTCACGAACCATCTGAGGTACGTTTCAAGTTTGAGGTGGCAAGAAAAGCAAGCAGCCCCAGTCTCTGTGCCTCTGTGCGAGCAGTTCCATGGGCAGATGAGGCTGAGCAACAGCTTTCCAGGCTAGCTCTTTCTGGCTGCGAGCTATCTGCAGACGTTCTCATTTTTGGAGCAGGGCCGCCAGAGGCGCACGGCACGGTCCACCTAATATACGTTTGAATTTTGAGGGGGCCAGAAAAGCAAGCAGCCCCAGTCTCTGTGCCTCTGTACGAGCAGTGCCATGGGCAGATGAGGCTATGCAACAGCTTTCCAGGCTAGCTCTTTCTGCCTGAGAGCTATCTGCAGACGTTCGCATTTTCGGAGCAGGGGTGCTAGAGGCCCCATGCACGGACCACCCAAGCTACGTTTGAAGCTTGAGGTGGCAAGACAAGCAAGTAGCCCCTGTCTCGGTGCCTCTGTGTGAGCAGTGCCATGAGCAGATGAGGCTGAGCAACAGCTTTCCGGGTAGCTCTTTCTGCCTGCGATCTATCTGCAGACGTTCGCATTTCCAGAGCAGAGCTGCCGGAAGCCCCTCTGCACGGACCCCAAAAGTTACATTTGAAGTTTGAGGTGGCAAGACAAGCAAGCAGCCCCAGTCTCTGTGCCTCTGTGCGGGCAGTGCCTTGGGCAGATGAGGCTGAGCAACAGCTTTCCAGGCTAGCTCTTTCTGGCTGTGAGCTATCTGCAGATGTTCGCATTTACGGAGCAGGGCTGCCGGAAGCTCACTGCACGGACCCTTAAAGATACGTTTGAAGTTTGAGGTGGTAAGACAAGCAAGCAGCCCCAGTCTCTGTGCCTCTGTGCGAGCAGTGCCATGGGCAGATGAGGCTGAGCAATAGCTTTCCAGGCTAGCTCTTTCTGCTTGCGAGCTATCTGCAGACGTTCGCATTTTCGGAGCAGGGCTACCGGAGGCACCCTCCACGGAATCCCAATTTACGTTTGAATTTTGAGATGGCAAGACAAGCAAGCAGCCCCAGTCTCTGTGCCTCTGTGCGAGCAGTGCCATGGGCAGATGAGGCTGAGCAACAGCTTTCCGAGGTACCTCTTTCTGGCTGCGAGTTATCTGCAGACGTTCGCATTTACGGAGCAGGGCTGCGTAGGCCCCTGCATGGACACCCAAAGATACGTTTGATGTTGAAGGGGGCAAGACAAGCAAGCAGCCTCAGTCTCTGTGCCTCTGTGTGAGCAACAGCTTTCCAGGCTAGCTCTTTCTGGCTGCGAGCTATCTGCAGACGTTTGCATTTTCAGAGCAGGGCTGCGTAGGCCCCTGCATGGACACCCAAAGTTACGTTTGAAGTTTGAGAGGGCAAGACAAGCAAGCAGCCCCAGTCTCTGTGCCTCTGTGCGAGCAGTGCCATGTGCAGATGAGGCTGAGCAACAGCTTTCCAGGCTAGCTCTTTCTGGCTGCGAGCTATCTGCAGACGTTCGCATTTTCAAAGCAGGGCTGCAGCAGGTACCCAGCACGGACCCCCAAAGCAACTTTTGAAGTTTGAGGTGGCAAGACAAGCAAGCAGCCCCAGTCTCTGTGCCTCTGTGCGAGCAGTGATATTTGCAGATGAGGCTGAGCAACAGCTTTCCAGGCTAGCTCTTTCTGGCTGCGAACTATCTGCAGACGTTCTCATTTTCGGAGCAGGGCTGCCGGAGGCGCCCGTCATGCACCCCCAAAGCTATGTTTGAAGATTGAGGTGGCAAGACAAGCAAGCAGCCCCAGTCTCTGTGCCTCTGTGCGAGCAGCGCCATGGGCAGATGAGGCTGAGCAACAGCTTTCCTAGATAGCATCTTCTGGATGTAATCTACAGGAATATGTATGCATTTTTGGAGCATTTCTGCGAAATGCTCCTGGCAGGGACCCCGCAAGGTACGTTTGAAATTTGAGGTGTTAAGACAAGGAAGCTGCCCCAGTCTCTGTGCTCCTATGCTAGCAGTGCCATGGGCAGATGAGGCTGAGCAACATCTTTCCAGGCAGGGCCCTTACGGCTGCGAGGTAGCTGGAGACGTTCGCGTTTTGGGAGCAGGGCTGAGAAAAGGGACCAGCAGGGACCCCTTAAGATACTTTTGAAGTTTGAGGAGGCAAGGCAAGAAAGCAGCCCCAGTCTTTGTGCCTCTGTGCGAGCAGTGCCATGGGCAGATGAGGCTGAGCAAAAGCTTTCCAGGCTACCTCTTTCTGGCTGCGAGCTATCTGCAGACGTTCGCATTTACGGAGCAGGAGTGCTGAATGTGCCGGGCACGGACCCCTAAAGACAGTTTTGAAGTTTGAGGGGGCAAGACAAGCAAGCAGCCGCAGTCTCTGTGCCTCTGTGCGAGCAGTGCCATGGGCAGATGAGGCTGAGCAACAGCTTTCCAGGCTAGCTTTTTCTGCCTGCGAGCTATCTGCAGACGTTCGCATTTTCTGAGCAGGGCTGCCGGAGGCACCCTCCACTGAATCCCAAACTTACTTTTGAAGTTTGAGGTGGCAAAACAAGCAAGCAGCCCCCGTCCCTGGGCCTCTCTGCGAGCAGTGCAATTGGTAAGATGAGTTCGAGATTCAGCTTTCTGGGCTAGCTCTCTGTGCCTGCGAGATATCTGCAGACGTTTGCATTTTGGGACAAGGGCTGCCAGAGGCGTCAGGTACGGACCCCTAATGCTACGTTTGAAGTTTGAGGTGGCAAGACAAGCAAGCAGCCCCAGTCTCTGGGCCTCTATGTGAGCAGTGCCATGGGCAGATGAGGCTGAGCAACAGCTTTCCAGGCTAGCTCTTTCTGGCTGAGATCTATCTGCAGACGTTCGCATTTTCAGAGCAGGGCTGTTGGAGGCCCCCTGCAAGGATCAGCTAAGCTACGTTTGAAGTTTGAGGTGGCAAGACAAGCAAGCAGCCCCAGTCTCTGTGCCTCTGTGCGAGCAGTGCCATGGGCAGATGAGGCTGAGCCACAGCTTTCCATACTAGCTCTTTCTGGCTTTCAGCTCTCTGCAGATGTTCGCTTTTTCGGAGCAGGGCTGCAGTAGGCCCCCGGCACGGACCACCTAATCTGCATTTGAAGTTTGAGGGTGCAAGACAAGCAAGCAGCCGCAGTCTCTGTGCCTCTGTGCGAGCTGTGCCATGGGCAGATGAGGCTGATCAACAGCTTTCCAGGCTAGCTCTTTCTGACTGCAAGCTATCTGCAGACGTTCGCATTTTCGGAGCAGGGCTGCTGGAGGCCCCCTGCACGGACAACCTAAGCTACGTTTGAAGTTTGGAGTGGCAAGACAAGCAAGCAGCCCCAGTCTCTGTGCCTCTGTGCAAGCAGTGCCATGGGGAGATGAGTCTGAGAAACAGCTTTCCAAGCTAGCTCTTTCTGGCTGCGAGCTATCTGCAGACGTTCGCATTTTCAAAGCAGAGCTGCCGCAGGTACCCAGCACGGACCCCCAAAGCTACTTTTGAAGTTTGAGGTTTCAAGACAAGCAAGCAGCTCCACTCTGTGTGCCTCTGTTCGAACAGTGCCATGGGCAGATGAGGCGAAGCAACAGCTTTCCAGGCTAGGTATTTCTGCCTGCAAGCTATATGCAGACGTTCGCATTTTCAGAACAGGGCTGCCCGAGGCGCACGTCACGAACCATCTGAGGTACGTTTCAAGTTTGAGGTGGCAAGACAAGCAAGCAGCCCCAGTCTCTGTGCCTCTGTGCGAGCAGTGCCATGGGCAGATGAGGCTGAGCAATAGCTTTCCAGGCTAGCTCTTTCTGCTTGCGAGCTATCTGCAGACGTTCGCATTTTCGGAGCAGGGCTACCGGAGGCACCCTCCACGGAATCCCAATTTACGTTTGAATTTTGAGATGGCAAGACAAGCAAGCAGCCCCAGTCTCTGTGCCTCTGTGCGAGCAGTGCCATGGGCAGATGAGGCTGAGCAACAGCTTTCCGAGGTACCTCTTTCTGGCTGCGAGTTATCTGCAGACGTTCGCATTTACGGAGCAGGGCTGCGTAGGCCCCTGCATGGACACCCAAAGATACGTTTGATGTTGAAGGGGGCAAGACAAGCAAGCAGCCTCAGTCTCTGTGCCTCTGTGTGAGCAACAGCTTTCCAGGCTACTTCTTTCTTCCTGCGAGCTATCTGAAGACGTTCGCAATTTCAGAGCAGGGGTGCTAAAAGCCCCATGCACGGACCACCTAAGCAACGTTTGAAGTTGGAGGGGACAAGACAAGCAAGCAGCCCCAGTCTCTGTGCCTCTGTGTGAGCAGTGCCATGGGTAGATGAGGCTGAGCAACAGCTTTCCAAGCTAGCTATTTCTGGCTGCGAGCTATCTGCAGACATTCAGATTTTCAGAGCAGGGCTGTCAGAGTCGCCCGGCACGGACCTCCACATACAGTTTTGAAGTTTGAGGTGGCAAGACAAGCAAGCAGTCACCACTCTCTGTGCCTCTGTGCAAGCAGTGCCATGGGCAGATGAGGCTGAGCAAGAGCTTTCCAGGCTAGCTCTTTCTGGCTGCGAGCTATCTGCAGACGTTTGCATTTTCAGAGCAGGGCTGCGTAGGCCCCTGCATGGACACCCAAAGTTACGTTTGAAGTTTGAGAGGGCAAGACAAGCAAGCAGCCCCAGTCTCTGTGCCTCTGTGCGAGCAGTGCCATGTGCAGATGAGGCTGAGCAACAGCTTTCCAGGCTAGCTCTTTCTGGCTGCGAGCTATCTGCAGACGTTCGCATTTTCAAAGCAGGGCTGCAGCAGGTACCCAGCACGGACCCCCAAAGCAACTTTTGAAGTTTGAGGTGGCAAGACAAGCAAGCAGCCCCAGTCTCTGTGCCTCTGTGCGAGCAGTGATATTTGCAGATGAGGCTGAGCAACAGCTTTCCAGGCTAGCTCTTTCTGGCTGCGAACTATCTGCAGACGTTCTCATTTTCGGAGCAGGGCTGCCGGAGGCGCCCGTCATGCACCCCCAAAGCTATGTTTGAAGATTGAGGGGGCAAGACAAGCAAGCAGCCCCAGTCTCTGTGCCTCTGTGCGAGCAGCGCCATGGGCAGATGAGGCTGAGCAACAGCTTTCCAGGCTAGCTCTTTCTGGCTGCGAGCTATCTGCAGACGTTCTCATTTTGGCAGCAGGGATGCTGGAGGCCCCCTGCATGGACCTCCAAAGATACATTTGAAGTTTGAGGGGGCAAGACAAGCAAGCACCCCAGTCTCTGTGCCTCTGTGCGAGCAGTGCCATGGCCAGATGAGGCTGAGCAACAGCTTTCCTAGATAGCATCTTCTGGATGTAATCTACAGGAATATGTATGCATTTTTGGAGCATTTCTGCGAAATGCTCCTGGCAGGGACCCCGCAAGGTACGTTTGAAATTTGAGGTGTTAAGACAAGGAAGCTGCCCCAGTCTCTGTGCTCCTATGCTAGCAGTGCCATGGGCAGATGAGGCTGAGCAACATCTTTCCAGGCAGGGCCCTTACGGCTGCGAGGTAGCTGGAGACGTTCGCGTTTTGGGAGCAGGGCTGAGAAAAGGGACCAGCAGGGACCCCTTAAGATACTTTTGAAGTTTGAGGAGGCAAGGCAAGAAAGCAGCCCCAGTCTTTGTGCCTCTGTGCGAGCAGTGCCATGGGCAGATGAGGCTGAGCAAAAGCTTTCCAGGCTACCTCTTTCTGGCTGCGAGCTATCTGCAGACGTTCGCATTTACGGAGCAGGAGTGCTGAATGTGCCGGGCACGGACCCCTAAAGACAGTTTTGAAGTTTGAGGGGGCAAGACAAGCAAGCAGCCGCAGTCTCTGTGCCTCTGTGCGAGCAGTGCCATGGGCAGATGAGGCTGAGCAACAGCTTTCCAGGCTAGCTTTTTCTGCCTGCGAGCTATCTGCAGACGTTCGCATTTTCTGAGCAGGGCTGCCGGAGGCACCCTCCACTGAATCCCAAACTTACTTTTGAAGTTTGAGGTGGCAAAACAAGCAAGCAGCCCCCGTCCCTGGGCCTCTCTGCGAGCAGTGCAATTGGTAAGATGAGTTCGAGATTCAGCTTTCTGGGCTAGCTCTCTGTGCCTGCGAGATATCTGCAGACGTTTGCATTTTGGGACAAGGGCTGCCAGAGGCGTCAGGTACGGACCCCTAATGCTACGTTTGAAGTTTGAGGTGGCAAGACAAGCAAGCATCCCCAGTCTCTGGGCCTCTATGTGAGCAGTGCCATGGGCAGATGAGGCTGAGCAACAGCTTTCCAGGCTAGCTCTTTCTGGCTGCGATCTATCTGCAGACGTTCGCATTTTCAGAGCAGGGCTGTTGGAGGCCCCCTGCAAGGATCAGCTAAGCTACGTTTGAAGTTTGAGGTGGCAAGACAAGCAAGCAGCCCCTGTCTCTGTGCCTCTGTGCGAGCAGTGCCATGGGCAGATGAGGCTGAGCCACAGCTTTCCATACTAGCTCTTTCTGGCTTTCAGCTCTCTGCAGATGTTCGCATTTTCGGAGCAGGGCTGCAGTAGGCCCCCGGCACGGACCACCTAATCTGCATTTGAAGTTTGAGGGTGCAAGACAAGCAAGCAGCCGCAGTCTCTGTGCCTCTGTGCGAGCTGTGCCATGGGCAGATGAGTCTGAGAAACAGCTTTCCAAGCTAGCTCTTTCTGGCTGCGAGCTATCTGCAGACGTTCGCATTTTCAAAGCAGAGCTGCCGCAGGTACCCAGCACGGACCCCCAAAGCTACTTTTGAAGTTTGAGGTTTCAAGACAAGCAAGGAGCTCCACTCTGTGTGCCTCTGTTCGAACAGTGCCATGGGCAGATGAGGCGAAGCAACAGCTTTCCAGGCTAGGTATTTCTGCCTGCAAGCTATATGCAGACGTTCGCATTTTCAGAGCAGGGCTGCTGCAGGCCCCCTGTATGGACCCGCAAAAATACGTTTGAAGTGTGAGGTGACAAGACCAGCAAGCAGTCCCAGTCTCTGTGCCTCTGGGCGAGCAGTGCCATGGGCAGATGAGGCTGAGCAACATCTTTCCAGGCTAGCTCTTTCTGGGTGCCTGTTCTCTGCAGATGTTCGCATTTTCGGCGTAGCACTGCAGTAGGCCCCAGGCACGGACCACCTAATCTGCGTTTGAATTTTGAGGTGGCAAGACAAATAAGCAGCCCAAGTCTCTGTGCCTCTGTGCGAGCAGTGCCATGGGCAGATGAGGCTGGGCAACAGTTTTCCAGGCCAGCTCTTTCTGCCTGCGAGCTATCTGCAGACGTTCTCATTTTGGGATCAGGGATGCTGGAGGCCCCCTGCACGGCCCTCCAAAGATACATTTGAAGTTTGAGGAGGCAAGACAAGCAAGCACCCCAGTCTCTGTGCCTCTGTGCGAGCAGTGCCATGGGCAAATGAGACTGAGCATCAGCTTTCCAGGCTAGCTCTTTCTGGCTACGAGCTATCTGCAGACGTTCGCATATTCAGAGCAGGGCTGCAGGAGGTGCCCGTAATGCACCCCCAAATCTATGTTTGAAGTTTGAGGAGGCAAGACAATCAAGCAGCCCCTGTCTCTGTGCCTCTGTGCGAGCAGTGCCATGGGCAGATGAGGCTGAGCAACAGCTTTCCAGGCTAGCTCTTTCTGCCTGCGAGCTATCTGCAGACTTTCACATTTTCGGAGCAGGTCTGCTAGAGGACCATGGCAAGGACCCCCCACATACTAAACCTATTTTGGAAGTTTGAGGTGGCAAGACAAGCAAGTAGTCCCAGTCTCTGTGCCTCTGTGCGAGCAGTGCCATGGGCAGATGAGGCTGAGTAACAGCTTTCCAGGCTAGCTCTTTCTGCCTGCGAGCTATCTGCAGACGTTCGCTTTTTCAGAGCAGGACTGCCGGAGGCATCCGACACGGACCACCTAAACTACGTTTGAAGTTTGAGGTGGCAAGACAAGCAAGCAGTCACAGTCTCTGTGCCTCTGTGCGAGCAGTGCCGTGAGCAGATGAGGCTGAGCAACAGCTTTCCAGGCAGGTCCCTTACGGCTGCGAGGTAGCTGGAGACGTTCCGTTTTGGGAGCAGGGCTGAGAAAAGGGACCAGCAGGGACCCCTTAAGATACTTTTGAAGTTTGAGGAGGCAAGGCAAGAAAGCAGCCCCAGTCTTTGTGCCTCTGTGCGAGCAGTGCCATGTGCACATGGGGCCTAGCAACAGCTTTCCAGGCTAGCCTCTTCTGGCTGCGAGCTACATGCTCTAATACTAGAAGCATATGTGTTTAGCACAGAATAAATTTTGTTTAGGGATAACTTCTGAAGAATGAAACATCAGATATACTTTTTCTGTAATGTCATGTCACACTATTTGAATTAATTATTTGTTTGGACATAGGAAAATTGTACATAGCTAAGAACCTATTCCTCAGGGAATATGTATATATATATTTTTTGCAACCTGTCCAAGCAATTAATTCTGTTTTCTTTGTTTCTTCTGTTCTGTTGTGTTCACATGTAGTATTCTCTTGCGTTTTGTGGTATTTTGTTGTGTTCTCCTGTGTTCTGATGTGTACTCATGTTTAGTGTTCCGTTGTTTTTTGTTGTGTTCTGTTGTGTTCTGTTGTGGTCTGATGTGTTCTCATGTGTAGTATTTTGTTGTGATCTGTTGTGTTCTGATGTGTTCTCAGGTGTTGTGTTCTTTTGTCTTCTGTTGTGTTCTGTTGTGTTCTGTTGAGTTCTCAGGTGTTGTCTTCTGTTGCGTTTTGTTGTGTTCTGATGTCTTCACGTGTGTAGTGTTCTGTTGTATTCTGTATTCTGTATTCTCTCAAGTGTAGTGTTCTCCTGTGTTCTCTTGTGTTCTCACGTGTAGTGTTCTGTTGTGTTCTGTTGTGTTCAAATGTGTAGTGTTCTGTTGTGTTCTGTTGTCTTCTGTTGTGTTCTCACGTGTACTGTTCTTTTGTGTTCTGTTGTGTTCTATTGTGTTCTCTTGTGTTCTCATGCGTACTCATGTATAGTGTTCTGTTGTGTTCTGTTGTGTTCTGAGGTGTTCAAGAGTAGCAGTTTTGCAGTGTTCTGTAGTGTTCTGTTGTGTTCGAATGTGTAGTGTTCTGTTCTGTTCTGTTCTGTTCTGTTCTGTTCTGTTCACATGTGTAGTGTTCTTTTTTGTTCGGTTGTGTTCTCAGGCGTAGTTGTGTCAGGTCCGTTGTGTTCTGTTGTGTTCTCATGTGTTCTCTTTTGTTCTGATGTTTAGTGTTCTGTTGCGTTCTTTTGTATTCTGATGTGTTCACATGTGAGGTGTTCTGTTGTGTTCTGTTGTGTTCTCACCTGTAGTGTTCTGTTGTGTTCTGTTGTATTCGGTTGTGTTCACATGTGTGGTGTTCTGCTGTGTTCTGTTGTGTTCTGTTGTGTTCTCAAGTGTAGTGTTCTCTTGTGTTCTCTTGTGTTCTCACTGTAGTGTTCTGTTGTGTTCTGTTGTCTTCTGTTGTGTTCTCTTGTGTTCTGATGTGTTCTGCTGTGTACTCATGTATAGTGTTCTGTTGTGTTTTGTTGTGTTCTCATGTGTTCTCATCTGCAGTGTTCTGTTCTGTTCTGCATTTTTCTGATGTGCAGAGTTCTGTTGTGTTCTCTTGTGTTCACGTGTAGTGTTCTGTTGTGTTTGGTTGTGTTCTGTTGAGTTCTGTTGTGTTCTCATGTGTTCTCTTGTGTTCTGTGTAGTATTCTCTTGTGTTCAGTGTTCGGTTGTGTTCTGGTCTGTTCTGCTGTGTTCTGATGTGTTCTCATATGTAGTGTTCTGTTATGTTCTGATGTGTTCTGTTGTATTCTGTTGTGTTCTCATGTGTAGTGTTCTGTTGTATTCAGATGTGTTCTGTTGTTTTCTGATGTGTTGTGTTCTGTTGAATTCTTTTGTGTTCTCTTGTGTTCTGATGTGTTCTCATGTGTAGTGTTCTGTTGTGTTCTGATGTGTTCTGTTGTATTCTGTTGTGTTTACATGTGTAGTGTTCTGTTGTATTGTGATGTGTTCTGTTGTGTTCACGTGTAGTATTCTCTTGTATTCTGTAATATTGGGTTGTGTTCTGCTGTGTTCTGATGTATACTCATGTTTTGTGTTCTGTTTCTTGTTCTGTTCTGTTGTGTTTTGTTGTGTTCTGATGTGCAGTGTTCTGTTGTGTTCTCTTGTGTTCACATATAGTTTTCTGTTGTGTTCTGTTGTGTTCTGTTGTTTTCTGATGTGTTCTGCTGTGTTTTGATGTGTTGAGTTGTGTTATGATGTATTGTGTTCTGTTGTGTTCTGTTGTGTTCTGCTTTTTTCTGATGTGTTCTGTTGTGTTCTGATATGTTTTCTTGTGTTCTCATTTATAGTGTTCTCCTGTGTTCTGGTGTGTTCTGTTGTGTTCTCTGGTGTTCTGATGTGTTCTCATGTGTAGTGTTGTGTTCTGTTGTGTTCTGTTGTGTTCTGTTGTGTTCTCATGTGTAGTGTTCTGTACTGTTCTGTTGTGTTCTGTTGTGAACTATTGTGTTCAATTCTGTTCACATGTGTAGTGTTCTCGTGTTCTGTTCTGTTCTTGTGTGTTCTGTTGTGTTCTGATGTGTTCTCATGTGCAGTGTTCTGGTTTGTTCTGTACTGTTCTAATGTGTAGTGTTCTGTTGCGTTCTGTTGTGTCTTGAAGTGTTCTCATGTGTAGTGTTCACTTGTGTTCAGTGGTGTTCTGTTGTGTTCTCTTCTATTCAGTGTAGTGTTCTGCTGTATTCTGCTGTGTTCTGTTGTGTTCTGTTGTGTTTTGTTTTGTTCTGTTGTGTTCTCATGTGTGGTGTTCTGTTGTGTTCTGTTGTGTTCTTTTGTGTTCTTATGTATTCTGTTGTGTTCTGATGTGTTCTCATGTGTAGTATTGTGTTGTGCTCTGTTGTGTTCTTTTGTGTTCTGTTCTCTTCATATGTGTAGTGTTCTGCTGTGTTCTGTTTTGTTCTGATGTTTTCTGATGTGTTCTCATTTTTAGTTTTCTGTTGTTATTTTTTGTGTTCTGTTGTGTTCTGTTGTGTTCTGATGTGCAGCGATCTGTTGTGTTCTCTTGTGTTCTCTTGTGTTGTCATGTGTAGTGTTCTGTTGTGTTGACTTGACTTCAGCAAGGCTTTCGACACTGTCTCCCATAATATCCTCCTAGGGATGCTCAGGTAGTGTGGGCTGGATGAGTGGTCGATGAAGTGGATTGAGAACTGGCTGAATGGCAGAACTCAGAGGGTTGTCATCAGTGGCGCTGAGTCTAGTTGGAGGCTGGTAACTAGAGGTGTCCCTCAGGGGTCAGTGCTGCGCCCAGTCTTGTTTAGCTTCTTCATCAACGACCTGGATGAAGAGTTAGAATGTACCCTCAGCAAGTTTGCTGATGACACCAAACTGGAAGGTGTGGTGGACACAGCGGAAGGCTGTGCTGCCATTCAGCGTGACCTGGATAGGCTGGAAAGCTGGGCAGAGAGGAACCTGATGAGGTTCAACAAAGGCAAATGCAGGGTCCTGCACCTGGGGAGGAACAACCCCGTGCATCAGTACAGGCTTGGGGTGGACCTGCTGGAGAGCAGCTCTGCGGAGAGGGACCTGGGTGTCCTGGTGGACGACAGGTTAACCATGAGGCAGCAGTGTGCCCTGGCTGCCAAGAAAGCCAATGGGATCCTAGGGTGCATCAAGAAGAGTGCGGCCAGCAGGACGAGGGAGGTTCTGCTTCCCCTCTACACTGCCCTGCTGAGGCCTCAAATGGAGTACGCTGTCCAGTTCTGAGCTCCCCAGTTCAAAAAAGATGAGGAGCTACTGGAAAGAGTCCAGCGGAAGGCTACAAGGATGGTGAGGGGACTGGAACATGTTCCCTACGAGGAGAGGCTGAGGGAGCTGGGCTTGTTCAGCCTGAAGAAGAGAAGGCTGAGAGGGGACCTAATAAATGCTGATAAATATCTGAAGGGTGGGTGTCAGGAGGATGGGGGCAAGCTCTTTTCAGTGGTGCCCAGTGACAGGACAAGGGGCAATGGGCACAAGCTGAGGCACAGGAAGTTCCACCTGAACATGAGGAAGAACTTCTTCCCTCTGAGGGTGACGGAGCCCTGGCCCAGGATGCCCAGGGAGGTTGTGGAGTCTCCTTCTCTGGAGATATTGAAGATCCGCCTGGACAAGGTCCTGTGCAGCCTGCTGTAGGTGTCCCGATGTCCTGGGTTTGGCCAGGACAGGGTTAATTTTCACCGGACTCCAGGAAGGGGCACAGCCGGGGGGTGGGGGCTGACCCCACCTGGCCAAACAGAGCCCGATATTCCATACCATGTGACGTCACGCTGGGTTCCGGTGGGGGGGGCGGCGCAGCGGATAGGGACTCATGGCTTGGGGGGGCGCGGCACCGGTGCTGTTCGGGAGAGCGGCTGTCTGGGTCGTTACGGTTCGTTGTTGTGTTTTCTCCTTATTTGTACCGTTGTTGTTACTGTTTCCCTCTGTTTGCTGTTCTGTTAAACTGCCCTTATCCCGACCCACCAGTTTCTGCCTCTTTCTTTTCATTCTCCTCCGCACGCCGGCGGGGGGGTGGGGCGGCTGCGTGGCGCTTTTGTTGCCGGCGGCACCCGAAACCGAGACATCAACGTGGGGGGTGGGATAACGGCAGGGCTGAGCAGCGGGTGTTAAAACTGCTTTCTTAGATTTTGTTAAATTTTGTTGTAGGCATTTTTTCTGTGTTACTTAAATAGTCGCCGGTAAAAATGTTTCTGTCTTTCATCAGATGGCTGTGGTTTTTGAATCCGTACTTGCTGTACTTGTTCCCTGTGGTGCTCTTTATCGTCACGGGGAAAAGGATCAGGATTATGATTTTACTGTACTGTACGATATCGACTTATGACATGATGACGTCAATGTGCATGAAATTAGGCTTGTGTTTGTA
This sequence comes from Opisthocomus hoazin, assembly GCF_030867145.1. NCBI lineage: Eukaryota > Metazoa > Chordata > Aves > Opisthocomiformes > Opisthocomidae > Opisthocomus > Opisthocomus hoazin. Next base: position 4,667,152 of record NC_134426.1, on the reverse strand, counting down.
TGCGGCACTGTGGTCATTTCCGTACCTCGTATCCTGTGTCGTAGAATTTGTTAGTAATCAAACCCAGTCTGTGGGGAAAACCGAAGGGGATACCTTCCCCCACTCTTTCGCCCCCCCTCTCTTCCTCAGGCTGGTCCTAACTGCTTTTGAGAATTTCGAGTACCCCTGGGATGCTCAGGGCAGCACTCCCCTTTTGTTATGCCTCCTGAACAGGTTTTGGTTTTTGTTTAGGGTTAAGCAAGTCATTAAGAACATCGTGCAGAGACCTGCCCCGGGGCTGGATAGCTGTGAGTGGCTGGGTGTGCAGGACAGCATGGGCAAGTACCTAGGGCAGTGGGCACCTCCGGTGTTTTTTAAACTCACCCCTGAGGAAGTACAGGATCCGGACAAACTAGTAAAGTATCTGCAAAAAGTGTGCTGCCACCCTGGGAACTCCAGAGAGACACAGATCACCGCAACGTGCTGGGGTCTGGCCCACGCCTACCGAGCCCTGTTCAACACTGTTCAGTGCCTTAAGGGGGAAAGGGGGGGAAACGAAGCAGCAGGCACTGCGACTGGCGCTGCCCCCCCAGCCGGCCCTGCAGCCCCTCCAGCCCAGCAGGCAGTCACAGCCCCCCCGACCGGCACCACGGCTGCTGCAGCCACAGCTGCACGGTCTGCCTCGGTTTCCCTGGCAGGCACAGCAGCGGCTCCAGCCCCAGCTCCAGCCGCAGGCATCGTGGCTGAGCCCAATGACCAACCTGTGCCAGTAGCAGTCGCCCCTGTAAAACTAAAGAAAGACGCAAAGAGAGCAGATCGCTCTGGGAGGGATGACGATGAGCCAGGGTCATCACGGGAGATAGAGACAGAGCTCATCACCCAGTCCCTGTCCCTGGGTGAGCTGCGAGACATGCGGAAAGATTTCAGCCGCCACCCAGGCGAGCACATTGTCACCTGGCTGCTGCGGTGCTGGGATAACGGGGCCAGCAGCTTGGAGTTAGAGCGCAAGGAAGCCAAGCAGCTGGGATCCCTGGCCAGGGATGGGGGCATTGACAAGGCCATTGGGAAAAAGGAACAAATCCTCAGCCTTTGGAGGAGACTTCTGTCAGGCATGAGGGAGAGGTACCCCTTCAGTGACGATTTTGTATGCTATCCTGGCAAGTGGACCAATATGGAAAGGGGTATTCAGTACTTGAGGGAATTAGCTGTGCGGGAGCTGGTTTACTGTGACACAGACGATGAGCAGGTACCCACAGACCCAGATGACCTCCAGTGCTCACAATCCATGTGGAGGAAGTTTGTGCGGAGCGCACCCTCCTCGCATGCCAACTCACTGGCAGTTGTAAACTGGAAAGGTAAAAAGGCACCAACAGTGGATGAGGTGGCTGTCAGACTCCGCCAATACGAGGAAAGTCTCTCTTCCTCCCTTGTCTCAGCTGTGGAGAAACTGGTCAAGCGACTAGACAGGAATACGTCCTACTCCCCAACTGTATGGGCCAGTGTCTCAGCTATTAGAGGCAGGCGTTACTCTGCTCAGGAGAGGGAATACAGAGGCTATACACCCCGGGGCACCCTGTGGTTCTACCTGCGTGACCACGGAGAGGACATGAGGAAGTGGGATGGAAAACCCACCTCAAGTCTAGAGGCACGAGTACGTGAGTTGCGAGGTAAAACAATCACCAAAGGGGATTCTGTTAGGAAAAATGCAGCTGCAGTTTCCAGAAGCCAGCTCTCCAGACCAGGTAGACAGTTTGACCTTGATTCCGATCCTCTGGAGGGGACCTCCAAGTCATTCTTACAGCAAGTGAGCAGCAAATTCTCTGACGAGGATTAGAGGGGCCCTGCCTCCAGCCAGGTGGAGGAAAGGGACAACCGTGTTTATTGGTCGGTGTGGATTCGGTGGCCTGGCACGTCAGATCCACAAGAGTATAAAGCTCTAGTGGACACTGGTGCACAGTGTACTTTAATGCCATCAGAGTTCAAAGGGTCAGAGTCCATTTGCATTTCGGGAGTGACAGGGGGGTCCCAAGAGCTGAGTGTACTGGAGGCTGAAGTGAGCCTCACTGGGCAGGACTGGCAGAAGCACCCCATCGTAACTGGCCCCGAGGCTCCGTGCGTCCTTGGGATAGACTATCTTAGGAGAGGCTATTTCAAGGACCCAAAGGGGTATCGGTGGGCTTTTGGCATAGCTGCTGTGGAGACGGAAGAAATTAAACAGCTGTCCATTTTGCCTGGTCTCTCGGAGGATCCTTCCATTGTGGGGTTGCTGAGAGTTGAAGAACAACAGGTGCCAATCGCGACCACAACGGTGCACCGGCGACAGTATCGTACCAACCGAGACTCCCTTCTCCCCATTCATCAGCTGATCCGCCAGCTGGAGAGTCAAGGAGTGATCACAAAAACTCGCTCACCCTTTAATAGTCCCATATGGCCAGTGAGAAAATCTACTGGAGAGTGGAGACTGACAATAGACTACCGTGGCCTGAATGAAGTCACACCACTGCAGAGTGCTGCCGTGCCAGACATGCTAGAACTTCAGTATCAGCTGGAGTCAAAGGCAGCCAAGTGGTATGCTACAATTGACATTGCTAATGCATTCTTCTCCATCCCTTTGGCAGCAGAGTGCAGGCCACAGTTTGCTTTCACCTGGAGGGGCATCCAGTACACCTGGAATCGACTGCCCCAGGGGTGGAAACACAGTCCCACCATTTGCCATGGACTAATCCAGACTGCACTGGAAAAGGGTGAAGCTCCAGAACATCTGCAGTAGATCGATGACATCATTATATGGGGCGACACAGCGGAGGAGGTTTTTGAGAAAGGGGAGAAAATAGTTCAGATCCTTCTGAAAGCCGGTTTCGCCATTAAGCGAAGTAAAGTCAAGGGACCTGCTCAAGAGATCCAGTTTTGGGGAATAAAATGGCAGGATGGGCGCCGTCAAATCCCAATGGATGTCATCAACAAAATAGTAGCTATGTCTCCACCAACCAGCAAAAAGGAAGCACAGGCCTTCCTGGGTGTTGTGGGTTTTTGGAGGATGCACATCCCAAATTACAGCCAGATTGTAAGTCCTCTGTACCACGTGACCCGGAACAAGAATGATTTTGAATGGGGCCCTGAGCAACGACAGGCATTTGAACAAATTAAACAGGAGATGGTTCATGCCGTAGCCCTTGGTCCAGTCCGGTCAGGGCAAGATGTTAAAAACGTGCTCTACACCGCAGCCGGGGAGAATGGCCCAACCTGGAGTCTCTGGCAGAAAGCACCAGGGGAGACTTGAGGTCGACCCCTGGGGTTCTGGAGCTGGGGATACAAAGGATCGGAGGCCCGCTATACTTCCACTGAAAAAGAGATTCTGGCAGCATATGAAGGTGTTTGAGCTGCTTCAGAAGTGGTGGGCACTGAAGCACAGCTCCTCCTAGCACCACGGTTGCCGGTCCTGGGCTGGATGTTCAAAGAGAGGGTCCCCTCTACTCATCATGCCACCGATGCTACGTGGAGTAAGTGGGTCGCTCTGATCACCCAGCGTGCCCGAATGGGAAACCTCAGTCGCCCAGGAATTCTGGAGGTAATCATGGACTGGCCAGAAGGCAAAGATTTTGGAGCATCGCCAGAGGAGGAGGTGACACGTGCTGAAGAGGCCCCACTGTATAACCAGCTGCCAGAAGATAAGAAACAGTATGCCCTGTTCACGGATGGGTCCTGTCGCATTGTGGGGAAGCAGCGGAGGTGGAAGGCTGCTGTATGGAGCCCTACACGACAAGTCGCAGAAACTGCCGAGGGAGAAGGTGAGTCCAGCCAGTTTGCAGAGGTGAAAGCCATCCAGCTGGCTTTAGACATTGCCAGTCGAGAGAAGTGGCCAGTGCTCTATCTTTACACCGACTCTTGGATGGTGGCCAATGCCTTGTGGGGGTGGCTGCAGCAATGGAACAAGAACAACTGGCAGCGCAGAGGCGAACCTATCTGGGCTGCCCCATTGTGGCAAGATATTGCTGCCCGGCTGGAGCAGTTGGTTGTAAAAGTGCCTCACATGGACGCTCACATCCCTAAGAGTCTGGCCACTGAGGAACATCAAAACAACCACCAGGTAGATCAGGCTGCTAAGATTGAAGTGGCTCAGGTGGATCTGGACTGGCAACATAAGGGTGAACTGTTTATAGCTCGGTGGGCCCATGACACCTCGGGCCACCAAGGAAGAGACGCGACATACCGATGGGCTCGTGACCGTTGGGTGGACTTGGCTATGGATACGATCACACAGGTTATGCATGAATGTGAGACATGCGCTGCAATCAAGCAAGCCAAGCGGGTAAAGCCTCAGTGGTCTGGAGGACGATGGCTAAAATATAAATATGGGGAGGCTTGGCAGATTGACTACATCACACTGCCACAAACCCGCCAAGGCAAGCGCTATGTGTTCACAATGTTGGAGGCCACCACCGGATGGCTGGAAACCTACCCTGTGCCCCATGCCACCGCCCGGAATACCATCCTGGGCCTGGAAAAACAAGTCCTGTGGTGACATGGAACCCCCGAAAGAATTGAGTCAGAAAACGGGACTCATTTTCGTAACAGCCTCATAGACACCTGGGCCAAAGAACACAGTATTGAGTGGGTGTATCACATCCCCTACCATGCACCAGCCTCTGGAAAGATCAAGCGGTACAATGGGCTGCTAAAAAACCTATCTGAGGGCAATGGGGGGTGGGACTTTCAAAAATTGGGATCCCCATTTAGCAAAGGTCACCTGGTTGGTTAACAACCGGGGATCCACCAACCAGCCTGGTCCTGCCCAGTCAAAACCTCAGTGCCCCGTAGAAGGGGATAAAGTCCCTGTAGTGCACATGCGGAACATGTTAGGGAAGACGGTTTGGGTTAGTCCTGCCTCGGGCAAAGGCAAGCCCGTCCGCGGGATTGCTTTTGCTCAAGGTCCTGGGTGTACCTGGTGGGTAATGCGGAAGGATGGGGAAGTCGGATGTGTACCTCATGGGGATTTGATTATGGGCGAGAATAGTCCATAAATAAATTGTATAAAGTTAATTGTTAAATAACCCTGTCACTGTCTGTCATCACTGTTATAATTGTTATATTTTGTACCAGTAGTAGCATAGTGAGAATCATCCAGATTAAAGAAGGATGGACTTTTTCGATGAAAACCTAGCAGAGCACAGTGATGATGGAACTGGACCTGGTTTTCAACAACTGGCATACAGCAACTTCATCAAGATCAACATCTCCTGCAGACTGTGGGCACGGGCCGCACCAGATACATCAGCCGTGAGCTCCGGATGCAGCAAGTGACCGCCCACCACCACACATCACCCCTCCTGCCACGGAAGACCATTACGACAGATGGAGCCCAAAGTCATGGATTAAATGAACTCAATGGACACTTTAGAGTGATGATCCATAGACTAAGGGAATGATATCTGGAGACAGGAGAAGTGGTGGTGATCAACTGGACAATGGGGGACCTGGGCATGACGTAGATGATATGGAATAAAGGGTGGAAAATGTCCTGGGTTTGGCCAGAACAGGGTTAATTTTCACCGGAATCCAGGAAGGGGCACAGCTGGGGGGGTGAGGGGTGACCCCACCTGGCCGAACAGAGCCCGGTGTTCCATACCCTGTGACGTCACGCTGGGTTCCGGTGGGGGGGGCGGGGCAGCGGGAAGGCACTCGCAGCTTGGAGGGACGCAGCACCGGTCCTGTTTCGGGAGAGCGGCTGTCTGGGTTGTACGGTTCGTTGTTGTGTCTTCTCCTTATTTGTATCGTTGTTGTTCCTGTTTTCCCTCTGTTTGCTGTTCTGTTAAACTGCCCTTATCCCGACCCACCAGTTTCTGCCTCTTTCTTTTCATTCTCCTCCGCACGCCGGCGGGGGGAGGGAAGGCCGCGTGGCGCTTCTGTTGCTGGCGGCAGCCGAAACCGAAACAGTTTTTCAGCAATTTAAGTCACAGATATGATCTGTAATGGGACAGATGACACTAACTGCATCTGACCATCCTAATATACTGCAGATGTTTATCTTTGCAAATATTGTTAGCTTGCAGTAGACTTTGTGCAAAGGTAGCAAGAGGAAGAGAAGTCTGTCTTTGAATTTTAAAGCTTTCTTTGCATGTGTCATTTTGTGTCCTTCTGTCTACGTGACTCGCAGCACTACACTGCAGGTTCTGCGGAGCCCCTGATCTGCTAGTGACATTAACGGCTAGCTGGGTGGTGGTGGAAGGGTGCCAGTTCTCGCAGTGCGATTTCAGTAAGGAATTTCAAACTAGTTAGACTTCCCTAAAATCCAGAAACTCATTTAGCAGTTCAGGAAGAGGTGGTGGTGTTGCCTTGTCCTGCCAGTGCTGAGTGCTGTATGTCCTGGGTTCGGCCAGGGCAGGGTTAATTTTCACCGGACTCCAGGAAGGGGCACAGCCGGGGGGGGGGGGCTGACCCCACCTGGCCAAACAGAGCCCGGTGTTCCATACCCTGTGACGTCACGCTGGGTTCCGGTGGGGGGGGCGGGGCGGCGGGAAGGCACTCGCGGCTTGGGGGGACGCAGCGCAGGTCCTGTTTCGGGAGAGCGGCTGTCTGGGTTGTACGGTTCGTTGTTGTGTTTTCTCCTTATTTGTATCGTTGTTGTTCCTGTTTTCCCTCTGTTTGCTGTTCTGTTAAACTGCCCTTATCCCGACCCACCTGTTTCTGCCTCTTTCTTTTCATTCTCCTCCGCACGCCGGCGGGGGGAGGGGCGGCCGCGTGGCGCTTTTGTTGCCGGCGGCAGCCGAAACCGAAACAGTTTTTCAGCAATTTAAGTCACAGATATGATCTGTAATGGGACAGATGACACTAACTGCATCTGACCATCCTAATATACTCCAGATGTTTACCTTTGCAAATATTGTTAGCTTGCAGTAGACTTTGTGCAAAGGTAGCAAGACGAAGAGAAGCCTGTCTTTGAATTTTAAAGCTTTCTTTGCATGTGTCATTTTGTGTCCTTCTGTCTACGTGACTTGCAGCACTACACTGCACGTTCTGCGGAGCCCCTGATCTGCTAGTGACTGCTCTGTGCGAGCAGTGCCATGAGCAGACGAGGCTGATCAACAGCTTTCCAGGCTAGATCTTTCTGCCTGCGAGCTATCTGCAGATGTTCATATTTTCAGAGCAGCGCTGCCAGAGGCCCCATGCAAGACTCACAAAGTTACATTTGAAGTTTAATGTGGCAAGACAAGCAAGCAGCCCCAGTCTCTGTGCCTCTGTGCAAGCAGTGCTATGAGCAGATGAGGCTGAGCAACAGCTTTCCAGGCTAGCTTTTTCTGGCTGCGAGCTATCTGCAGACGTTCACATTTTCAGAGCAGCGCTGCAGCAGGCCCCCTGCAAGGACTCTCAAAGATACGTTTGAATTTGAAGGGGGTAAGAAAAGCAAGCACCCCCAGTCTCTGTGCCTCTGTGCGAGCAGTGCCATGGACAGATGAGGCTGAGTAACAGCTTTCCAGGCTAGCTCTTTCTGGCTGCGAGCTATCTGCAGACGTTCGCATTTTCGGAGCAGGGCTGCTAGAGGCTACTTGCACGGACCACCTAAGCTATGTTTCAAGTTTGAGGTGGCAAGACAAGCAAGCAGCCCCAGTCTCTGTGCCTCTGTGCGAGCAGTGTCATGGGCAGATGAGGCTGAGCAACAGCTTTCCAGGCTAGCTCTTTCTGCCTGCGAGCTATCTGCCACTTTCGCATTTTCGGAGCAGCGCTGCTGTAGGCCCCCTGCACGGACCCCCCAAATCTACGTTTGAAGTTTGAGTAGGCAAGACAAGCAAGCAGCCCCAGTCTCTATGCCTCTGTGCGAGCAGCGCCATGGGCAGATGAGGCTGAGCAACAGCTTTCCAGGCTAGCTCTTTCTGCCTGCGAGCTGTCTGCAGACGTTCGCATTTTGGGAGCAACGCTGCCGGAGGTCCCCTGTACGGACCACCTAAGCTACGTTTGAAATTTGAGGTGGCAAGACAAGCCATCAGCCCCAGTCTCTGTGCCTCTGTGCGTGTAGTGCTATGGGCAGATGAGGCTGAGTAACAGCTTTCCAGGTTAGCTTTTTCTGCCTGCGAGCTCTCTGCAGACGTTCGCATTTTGGGAGCAGCTCTGCTAGAGGCTACTTCCACGGACCACCTAAGCTACGTTTGAAGTTTGATGTGGCAAGATAAGCAAGCAGCCACTGTCTCTGTGCCTCTGTGCGAGTAGTGCCATGGGCATATGAGGCTCAGCAACAGCTTTCCAGGCTAGCTCTTTCTGGCTGCGAGCTATCTGCAGACGTTCGCATTTTCAGAGCATGTCTGCTGGAGGCACCCTGCACGGAACCCAAAATTACATTTGAATTTTGAGGTGGCAAGACAAGCAAGCAGCCCCAGTCTCTGTGCCTCTGTGCGAGCAGTGCCATGGGCAGATGAGGCTGAGCAACAGCTTTCCAGGCTAGCCTCTTCTGGCTGCGAGCTACATGCTCTAATACTAGAAGCATTTTTGGTTAGCACAGTATACAGTTTGTTTAGGGATAACTACTGAAGAAGGAAACATCAGATGTACAATTTCTGTAATGACATGTAACACTATTTGAATTAATTATTTGTTTGGACATAGGAAAAGTTTACATAGCTAAGAACCTATCCCTCAGGGAATATGTATATATTTTTTTTGCAACCTGTCCAAGCAATTAATTCTGTTTGCTTTCTTTCTTCTGTTCTGTTGTGTTCACATGTAGTATTCTCTTGCGTTCTGTAATATTGTGTTGTGTTCTCCTATGTTCTGATGTGTACTCATTTTTAGTGTTCTGTTGTTTTTTGTTGTGTTCTGTTGTGTTCTGTTGTGTTCTGCTGTGTTCTGACGTGTTCTTTTGTGTTCTGATATATTGTATTCTTTTTGGTTCTGTTCTGTTTTTTTCTGTTTTGTTCTGATGTGTTCTATTGTGTTCTGATGTGTAGTGTTCTATTGTGTTCTGATATGTTTTCTTGTGTTCTCATTTATAGTATTCTCCTGTGTTCTGATGTGTTCTGCTGTGTTATGTTGTGTTCTGTTGTGTTCTCTGATGTTCTGATGTATTCTCATGTGTACTGTTCTGTTGTGTTCTTTTGTGTTCTGTTGTGTTCTGTTGTGTTCTCATGTGTAGTGTTCTGTTCTGTTCTCTTCTGTTTTGTTCTGTTGTGTTCTATTGTGTTCAACTCTGTTCACATGTGTAGTGTTCTCATGTTCTGTTGTGTTCTTGTGTGTTCTGTTGTGTTCTGATGTGTTCTCATGTGTAGTATTGTGTTGTGTTCTATTGTGTTCTTTTGTGTTCTGTTGTGTCTTCATGTGTTGTGTTGTGTTCTGTTTTGTTCTGATGTGTTCTCGTGTAGTGTTCTTTTGTGTTCTGTTGTGTTCTGTTGTGTTCTGATGTGTTCTCAGGTGCAGTGTTCTTTTGTGTTCTGTTGTGTTCTGTTGTGTTCTCATGTGTAGTGTTCTGTGGTGTTCTGTTGTGTTCTCTTGTGTTCTGTTGTGTTCTGATGTGTACTCATGTATAGTGTTCTGTTGTGTTCTGTTGTGTTCTGATTACTTCACATGTAGCATTTTGTAGTGCTGTGTAGTGTTCTGTTGTGTTCTGCTGTGTTATGATGTGTTCTGATGTGTTCTGTTGTGTTCTGATGTGTTGTATTCTCTTGTGTTCTCTTGTGTTCTGATGTGTTCTCGTGTGCAGTGTTCTTTTGTGTTCTGTTGTGTTCAGTGGTGTTCTGTTGTGTTCTGTGTGTTCTGTTGTGTTCTGATGTGTTCTCATGTGTAGTGTTCTGTTGTTTTCTGTTGTCTTTTCTGTTGTGTTCTGTGTGTTCTGATGTGTTCTGTTGTGGTCTGTTGTGTTCTCATGTGTAGTGTTCTGTTGTGTTGTGTTGTGATCTCTTGTGCTCTGTTGTGTTTACGTGTAGTGTTCTGTGATGTGTAATATTGTGTTGTGTTCTGTTGTGTTCTGTTGTGTTCTGTTGTGTTCTGTTTTGTTCTGATGTGTTCTGCTGTGTTCTGTTGTGTTCTAATGTGTTGTGTTCTGTTGTGTTCTGTTGTGTTCTGTTGTGTTCTCTTGTGTTCTCATGTGTTCTCATGTGTAGTGTTCTGTTGTCTTCTGTTGTGTTCTGATGTGTTCTGTTGTATTCTTATGTGTTCTGTTGTGTTCTGATGTGTAGTGATCTTTTGTGTTCTGTTGTGTTGTGATGTGTTCTCATGTGTACTGTTCTGTTGTTTTCTGTTGTGTTCGGTTGTGTTCTGTTGTGTTCTCATGTGTAGTGTTCTGTTCTGTTGTGTACTTTTGTGTTCTGTTGTGGTCTTTTGTGTTCTGTTGTGTTCTGCTGTGTTCTGTTGTGTTCTAATGTGTTCTGTTCTGTTCTGTTCTGTTGTGTTCTGTTTTGTTCTGATGTGTTCTGCTGTGTTCTCATTTTTAGTGTTCTGTCGTTTTTTGTTGTGTTATGATGTGTTCTGTTATATTCTGATGTGCAGTGTTCTGTTGTGTTCTGTTGTGTTCTCATGTGTTCTCATGTGTTCTCATGTGTAGTGTTCTGTTGTGTTCTGATGTGTTCTCATGTGTACTATTGCGTTGTCTTCTGTAGTGTTTTCAAGTGTAGTGTTCTGTTGTGTTCTGTTTTGTTATGATGTGTTCTCCTGTGTAGTGTTCTACTGTGTTCCGTAGTCTTCTGTTGTGTTCTGTTGTATTCTCTTGGGTTCTGTGATGTTCTGATGTGTAGTGTTCTGTTTCGTTCTATTGTGTTCTGATGTGTTCACATGTGAAGTGTTCTGTTGTGTTCTGTTCTCTTCAAGTGTGTAGTGTTCTGTTTTGTTCTGTTGTGTTCTCCTGTCTTCACATGTGTAGTGTTCTGCTGTGTTCTGTTTGGTTCTGATGTGTTCTGATGTGTTCTCATTTTCACCGGACTCCAGGAAGGGGCGCAGCCGGGGGGGGGGCTGACCCCACCTGGCCAAACAGAGCCCAGTGTTCCATACCCTGTGACGTCACGCTGGGTTCCGGTGGGGAGGGCGGGGCGGCGGGAAGGCACTCGCGGCTTGGGGGGACGCAGCACCGGTTGTGTTTCGGCAGAGTAGCTGTCTGGGTTGTACGGTTCGTTGTTGTGTTTTCTCCTTATTTGTATCGTTGTTGTTCCTGTTTTCCCTCTGTTTGCTGTTCTGTTAAACTGCCCTTATCCCGACCCACCTGTTTCTGCCTCTTTCTTTTCATTCTCCTCCTCCGCACGCCGGCAGGGGGAGGGGCGGCTGCGTGGCGCTTTTGTTGCCGGCGGCAGCCGAAACCGAAACGGTTTTTCAGCAATTTAAGTCACAGATATGATCTGTAATGGGACAGATGACACTAACTGCATCTGACCATCCTAATGTACTCCAGATGTTTATCTTTGCAAATATTGTTAGCTTGCAGTAGACTTTGTGCAAAGGTAGCAAGAGGAAGAGAAGTCTGCCTTTGAATTTTAAAGCTTTCTTTGCATGTGTCATTTTGTGTCCTTCTGTCTACGTGACTCGCAGCACTACACTGCAGGTTCTGCGGAGCCCCTGATCTGCTAGTGACATTAACGGCTAGCTGGGTGGTGGTGGAAGGGTGCCAGTTCTCGCAGTGCAATTTCAGTAAGGAATTTCAAACTAGTTAGACTTCCCTAAAATCCAGAAACTCGTTTAGCAGTTCAGGAAGAGGTGGTGGTGTTGCCTTGTCCTGCCAGTGCTGAATGCTGTATGTCCTGGGTTCGGCCAGGGCAGGGTTAATTTTCACCGGACTCCAGGAAGGGGCGCAGACGGGGGGTGGGGGCTGACCCCACCTGGCCAAACAGAGCCCGGTGTTCCATACCCTGTGACATCACGCTGGGTTCCGGTGGGGGGGGCGGGGCGGTGGGAAGGCACTCGCGGCTTGGGGGGACGCAGCGCCGGTCCTGTTTCGGGAGAGCGGCTGTCTGGGTTGTACGGTTCGTTGTTGTGTTTTCTCCTTATTTGTATCGTTGTTGTTCCTGTTTTCCCTCTGTTTGCTGTTCTGTTAAACTGCCCTTATCCCGACCCACCTGTTTCTGCCTCTTTCTTTTCATTCTCCTCCGCACGCCGGCGGGGGGAGGGGCGGCCGCGTGGCGCTTTTGTTGCCGGCGGCAGCCGAAACCGAAACAGTTTTTCAGCCATTTAAGTCACAGATATGATCTGTAATGGGACAGATGACACTAACTGCATCTGACCATCCTAATATACTCCAGATGTTTATCTTTGCAAATATTGTTAGCTTGCAGTAGACTTTGTGCAAAGGTAGCAAGAAGAAGAGAAGTCTGTCTTTGAATTTTAAAGCTTTCTTTGCATGTGTCATTTTGTGTCCTTCTGTCTACGTGACTCGCAGCACTACACTGCAGGTTCTGCGGAGCCCCTGATCTGCTAGTGACATTAACGGCTAGCTGGGTGGTGGTGGAAGGGTGCCAGGTCTCGCAGTGCGATTTCAGTAAGGAATTTCAAACTAGTTAGACTTCCCTAAAATCCAGAAACTCATTTACCAGTTCAGGAAGAGGTGGTGGTGTTGCCTTGTCCTGCCAGTGCTGAGTGCTGTATGTCCTGGGTTCGGCCAGGACAGGGTTAATTTTCACCGGACTCCAGGAAGGGGCACAGCCGGGGGGTGAGGGCTGACCCCACCTGGCCAAACAGAGCCCGGTATTCCATACCCTGTGACGTCACGCTGGGTTCCGCTGGGGGGGCGGCTCGGCGAGAACCCTCTCGTGGCTCGGGAGCGTGCGGCGCCGGTCCGAGAGAGCGGCTGTCTGTTTTTTGTCGTGTTTTCTCCTTATCTGTATCATTGTTGTTCCTGTTCCATCTGTTTGTTGTTCTGTTAAACTGCCCTTATCCCGACCCACCGGTTTTCTGCCTGTTTTCTTTCCATTCTCCTCCGCACCGCGGCGGGGGGGAGGGTCGGCCACGTGGCGCTTTTGTTGCAGGCGGCAACCAAAACCAAAACACTGTAGCTGTCACAAGAAGATGTGCAGATGTTCAAACCTGCCTGACAATAAGAAAAGCAACTGTTTTGCTACCGTTTTCCTTTAGAACAGCGTCTTTCCCAGGCAGGCATTTGTCCTGTTCGTGGAATAAAAACTGCCACTAGAAGTGGGCCGCATGGGAAGAGCATGCTGTTCTCCTGGAAGTCAGAAGACTGGCTTCCGTTCCTGCGTGTTGCTGATTTGCTTTATGACCTGCGAGTCCTCTCCCGCTATGTTTGCTTTACTTGTTTTCTCGATGGCGATCTGTTCAGCAGAGGAAATGCCTTTTACTTCTGTGCAAGATCTGGGCTCAAGTTGCTTGGGGGGGAAATTGAAGCTGGTTGAGAAGTCAGTCACTAATTTTTGCTAACCAAAGTGTAGCTGAGATAAATTTGCCTGAAAAGTACTTTCCTTTATTGGAAAGGACTCTATAGCTTTACACGCAATGAATTTAAAACCATGTAGAAACTTCAAAGTGCTTATGCCAGCTGAGCTTTTTGTATTTTAAATGTGTTTGAAGCTGCTTCAGAGCAGAAGCTTTTGCTGCTCTAGGGAAAAAAGCTTTAATTCTAGATACTGCATCAATTTACCAGCGACTGTCAGACTTTCCTTGACCTGTCTGTGTAACGTAGTTTGTAATGGAGAGATCCTTCAGTTAATTGATGGAATAACCTTGTACCTCCAGCTTGAGGCTATTGCTAAGGACGGTTTGCTTGCTTGGATGCGCTGTTTGCCGTAGCCCCTGGCTGGAGTTGATACAGCATTTGAATTCGGGCTGGTAAGGTTTTGTTTCTACTGGTAGTGGAATTGAGACTGAAATAAAGCAGGTGAAATTACGATCTTACTGATGTCATTAGCAAAGCTGCCATTGACTGAAGTAAGGCTAGGATCTCAGCCAAGCGTTTTGGTTGTTTAATTTATGGTAACATATTAATTGAGTTATATTAAAACAAGGTTTTGAAAAAGTTTATCTTTAGCTTCGTGATACAATCTCCATTCCATAAATATTGTACATAGTGTTACTAAAAGTTTACCTTTTTTTGGCAGGTTGATAGAGGTAGATTTTAATTTATTTTTATAATCTGTGTGTTTGCACTCCTAGGAAAGAACTAAAGTACGCAGATGTCATTATTTCTGTAAATGAAAAGGACTTAATCCTAAATCTTCTAATTGTTTTATAGTATATGGCAGCAGAGCTATCTAACGCTCTGTCCTGCAGGAAATATTTGGCATACTTGTAAGCTCCAGGGAGAGGAGAACTAGGATGATAATATCCATTAACGTTGTTTTTGAATGAGAACTTGCATAAAGACTTTCTTGAGGAAAAAAAAGAAAATCACTATTAGATTTAAAGGCTTTTTAGCAAAAGGAATGTATTGCAAGCTTTCGACCTTCCTGTGCTGTATGAAGCTTTACTGGTGCGTATGCCAGAAAATCCTGTTGATTACTGGACTCTTCCAATGTGTGCTGCCCTTCTAGAAAGTCGACATCTGGACTGTATTTATTCTACTATTTTCTCGTCACTGGATGAGTCAGAGTAGATTTTCCTCCTTTAAATTTTGATAAACTTTGTTTCTATGATTTGGCAGAAAAGATTTTGTGCAATTTTAAAGGCACAACTAATAATGCGTTCCCAAGCTCTGATGACAGTTAGAACAAACGGTATTGTTTTAAAACATAAATGTATATTTTGCTGTACTACTCTTCTTGCTTCTCTTATCTGCTAGAATAGTTTTAGCATTGAGCATATTTTAATACACATCTAGAAACAGGCAAGACTGCTTTTATTATATTATTATATTGCTTGAAGTCATGAATTATGTTAATGTAAACACTGTAGTCAAAGGGAGACTGTATTGGCACCTGAGGTCTTTTATTCCTGCTTGTCAGTCTTCACGTTTGTCTTGTATGTGGAGACTCTGGCCTGGGTAGAAATGGGATTGTTCATTAAGAGTCAAAGTGTGTTCTTCCACTTGTAGCGGTCCCAAAGTACACCCAGTTTGTGTTGCACATCGATGGTATCTTGGCAAAAAGGAAACCGAGTTATCCATTAGCTAATTCTCAGAGTAATCTTCTTTGTAACCAGCTCTTCAAGTAATACCTTCCAAGTTTTCCCATGCAATGAGTAAAGCTAGCATAGTCAACAAGTTTCAAGGAACTACTCTCTCAATCACTGGAAAGTTTTGACTAATTGAGCACAGTGATTTTTAATCTCTGGTATTCTGTATTATTTTTCAGTGATGTTTGTCTTATGAGGAACAATGGAACAAAATGGTTTTGGACAGGTTGATGTAGTTGCTTCTGAGAATTCGGGAGCATGTGGCGCCGGTGCGGTCCGAGAGAGCGGGTCTGTTTTATTGATGTATGCCATCAATAAAATCAGGTGCCTTGATTAACCCTCTAGTATTGCAGGTCACAACTTGGTAACTGAGGCTGTGATAAATATCCCATAGCTTGTCTGCAGAATCAACTTTTTTTTTTAGTGTTTTCAGTTAAAAGTTTTCTCCTGCAAAACCTAGGGACTGATACTGTTCTGTCAGGTCAAACAGATAAGCTGTTTCACCTGAAGTTTGTACCTAGCTCTTGTAGGCTACTTTTCCGTGATGGGTTTGCTAAGCTGCTGTGAGTGCACTTCCTCAGTCTCCATTGCTGCTTGCTCATGGGTGGAGGAGTGCACATATGGCCACCTCATAGCGAGAGGTCACCTCTGCTAGCGCAGCTATCCCGTGCGCTTTCCGTCATTTGAGAGGGTTGGAAGGTAAGAAGAAATGAGATTGTTTTAGAGTCCATTCTCTTTGAACATCTGGGGTGATATCCTTTCTGGGGTGATATCCTTTCTGTATATGCAAAGTTAAAATTTCAAGTGCTATATTGTCTCATTTTTGCAGAGGTTAAGTGTGATGTGAGGATAGGGATGCTTCTAAGCTGCCTATCTGATCAAGAAGTGCAGGTCTGAAGGTACTAAATACCCAAGTGAATGCAGACTAGCTGCAAAACTGACGTATGCAGCATGGTGGAGGAAGGTGAAGACTGTAAGAATGTGCTTAAACTCCCCCTGCTAAATTAACATTGCCGTTCTGAGTATCTTAGCTGAGAAATATGCAAGCATGCAAAATGTACACTTGTCATTCTTAAAGTAGTTGGTTTCCAACCTTTAATTTCTGAAGGACAGTTGAATGACGGAACTACTTTGACTTTTTCCACACATATCCCTCTAATGAAATGCGTTTCTGCTTCACACCCGTCAGAGTTGCTAGTGGCAGTCACTGTCTCGCTTGAAATGGGATCTTTCTCCAGTAATTTACTGCCAGTTAATCATGGCTAAGTGAGACCTGGTAATCCCATTGATGTGCCTGGACTTATCTGAAGACAAGACCTAATTTTTATTTTTTTTAAAAAGAGCTGTAGTAACATCATTTGTAATTATAGTGATATGAACTTGGTCACGCTTCCTGCCTACAATATCATGTATGTAAACACTACAATA